>NC_141697.1:823183205-824383205 GCF_964263255.1 Lissotriton vulgaris | reverse complement strand
TTTAATCCATCACCGTTCTTTAGCCCACTCTGCCACCCTAGTTCAGACATGGCCATATACAAATCAGTCTGACCCTGTGCCTCATGGGAACAGTCCAGCCCGAACTGCCAAGCCATGTCTTCCCTGGACCGGAAACAAGCTTCCGAGGTCCGGTTTCTGGCATTCCAGCCGTCTTCAGCCCGGCTGGCTTGAATCCAGTGGCAAAGTGAGCAAGGGACTCACGTCTGAGTATACCCTGCCACACTTATGGCGGCCAAAAACGGTACAAAAGGGGGTGGTGATGGACCTGTATCCAACAGTGAATGATTTCAGTGCAGCCCGCACAGACCACGGATCATCGCAGGATGAGCACACCATAAACACCAGACGTACCAGTAACTTGGTATACCGTAAATAATCGCCATGTGCAATTGTTAAGACAAAATTCAATAGTCAAAACACATTTTTACAAGTGTGATCTGCCTGGACCATGCATCATCGAAGGCTCCATACAAACCACCCCTACCTTAGTGCACCAAAACTCATGAACTCTTTACAATAGAATCTTCTGTGTATTATTTCACATACAATGCTCCTACCTTTGTACAACAGAAGTCATAAATCGTTTATGATTAAATATCTGAATATGATGTCATGATTACTAGTCAAGCACACGTGCCCGTACCCACTTCAAGTATCTATCTGTGTCTGTGTATTTATTATGTTTGTAAAATGCTGCTTCTCCACCCTACCATATTATATTGTGCTATAAATAGCGTATGCAACCATCTTACCTGTGACAGTAAGTGTGGGCTATTCCTCCCTTTTTTTTTTTTAAGCATATTTATATAGCGCAAAATCAACCCAAAACTATATCAGCTATTTACATGAGCACCGTATTTACAGTACATTTTCAGGCACGGGTACATTACGTCATTACTCTACAATAACAGGATGTGGACGCAACTCCGAGACTCGAACACTGATTTCCAGCACCACGTTCTACAGTGTACCTGAATAACCACATAGGTATATATATTAGCTGCCCTTCATGTGCCAAAAACGACAACTTAAACGTTTCAAAGCCCTGTATTACTACACCTACAACACTCCACTGAATGTACAGCAAACATTCATAATCACAGAAATGCGTCATGTCCACCATCTTTTATGTATGCAACTATGAACGAATACAGAGTCAGTGATAACCCGTACCTTCCATGTTGGCCAAGTTGTGGGACTTTACAGATATAATGACACATTTGTTTTTAAGACCCGGTTGACGTCAGCACTACAAAACGGACACCTGAATCACTTGATATCTCATATAGCTCACGGCGGGACCACGCTCATAGCTCCGGAATCATGGTTCAGAGCCTCACACAGCACTGGCATACGTCAGGCCAGCCCACTCCATTTACGCTTCCAGGAAAACACAACAATGAAACATTGCCCAGATTTCCATTGTAGTGATTTCTTAGTTCCAGTTCTAGTTGTCAAAACAGCACACACACACTCCCTCATGGCTGGTATACACCCACACCAAACCCATCCAGCGCATCCGTCACTACACACGTGACCATACCAATAAAAAAGATGGGGTGCACGTGCTGTACAACATTTTAGAGTTGCTCCCATCGCAAGCGCTGAGATGGCCCGTCCTAGTGGTTTGAACGCCTCATATAGGCCCGAACCACCGAGTACACAGGTCCACCACTATGTGCGTGGCCTCTTTGGTCACTTGGTTAGTAGTACCGGAAGGACTGAGTGGGTGAGGAACCTGCGATGATGATGATGGGAGCACGAGTATGTTGTTAGCCATACCTATATCAAGACCCGGCACCATATATCAGACTTCTTGCTGGCAGAGCGACACTGCATGATGTAGAAGGTGTACTGTCCACGAAAAGGTGAGCAGTGAGGCCTGGGTGCGCATCAGAGGGAGTCGATGGGCTGCAGCAGACTGGATACAAAAATCGACGCAGCGATTTAGACAAACGCAGTCCTATATACTGAATGTTATTGCATTTATATATATTTTTTCCAATAGCAGGAACGTTTTTATAATCAGTCAAATGTCTGGAATATAAACTATACAAATAGTTGTTTTTAAATGCGAGAGGGAAAATGAAAAAAAAGAGCGATGTTATTCAACTTCACATTAAGATAGTAACAAACACCAATCATAACATATTTCTTTTACTATCTTTTATATGTAGAGCTTCAGGGTGCATTATGTCCCGGCACATGGTGAAAAACACACCAGAGACAAAAAGGTGAGCTGCAAATATTCTTTGCAGTCACTCTCTCACTTCCTCTCTCCTTTGATAAAAAAATGACACACAATGTTAACTTCCTTTTTATCTTACAGGTTGTGTTTCACAAATTAGAGCCCCCCCCAACACCTCTGAAGCTCACATTCAAGGATTCTGCAATGATGCATGGCCATCGTAACAACTTCTGAGAAGGCTGCTTCGACGCGTAGTGCACCCTCTTTGAATCAGGCCAATGGCACAAGGTGAGCAAAGAAGCTTGTTTCCAAAACAACGACAAGTCATCTGTGAAAGGAGAGAGTGGGTAGTGTGCAGCAGCTTCACTGCGTAGGAATGTACAATTACCTCTGGGCAGTGAGAATAGATAGGTTACAACAGTTTGAGGGGCAGATGTACACACCCCTTGCGCCACTTTTGTGTCACATTCAACATGGGAAAAGAGGCAGAAGGAGCTTCTAAATCTACCTTTGACTTTCCAAGAAAAACACTCATCTCCGGACTCTGCGAGTCAATGGGGTGCAACAGTCTAGATACGCAATATTGAGAACTCACCGGTATGTAGTGGGAATGCATGGGATATACTACTTTGGAAAAAAACAGCGCACAGACACCTCCTTACAGTGGAACTTGATGTAATACAGTATCCTGAGTGTACAAATAAATAAACAAAAAATATACGTGTGCAGTTGTACGTACTATGCTATTACTAACTCTATATACTATCTTTCAGATCACTAAACTGGAGGATGCACTATGAAGCAGCACATGCTTGAACACACAACGGAGGCAAAAGGTGAGTTGCGAGTATTTTCTCCAGTATTTCCTGCTCCATCTATAACTTTCACTCTCACACTTTTTTTCTCTCTTTCTCATGCTCAATCTCTCTCACATCGTTTCTCTTTCTCTTTTAAACTCTTGGATGCTGCTGTCCACTCTGACGTGTAGAACCAAAGCTGAGTTCAAGTTATGAACTCTGTTGGTCACAGTGTTTACACAAGGTAAGCAGAGTGACCTAGATATACAATTAAATGCATTAGAAATAAAAATGCTAATTTACAAGCCCCTTGCGCCACTTTTGCGTCACTTTCAACATGGGAAAAGTAACACAAAAGTGGAGCAAGTGTCTTGTAAATAATCCCTAAAGTATATTGTCCTCCATAATGACTCCCACCTAATTCTGTCTCATATCTGAATCATTTTAAAGACTTGTTGATCCATAGTGTAAATCTGACGCAGTAGGCACTTCCATACAGACACCTCTTGAATGCAGTCCTATAAGACAAGTGAAATGTATCAGGCACACTGCAGACGTAAAAATAAGCAAATATTGACAAGTGTTACCTTGACTTGTAATGTTTGACCTCATTTAGTCACATCGATCTAATTTTAAACAGTAATTATCATTTTAGTTTTGCAGATTACCTACCGTACTTCTATTGGAGACCATATCACATTTTGTTTATTATATTCTTTTCTTAAAGTATTGTTTCTAGTTATTTATTATATTGTTATCTTTAAGTTACGTTTCTAGTTATTTATTGTTGCTTTAATAAAAGCTAATAAAAAAAATATATATACGTCTTCTTTTTCTGACAACATTTCACTATTATTTAGCATGATAATAATATACTTACGAAACATTTAAAAATAGAATGATATTTATAATTTGAAGTATAATTCTGAGGCTAACTCTTTACCAGATCTTTACCAGAGTCTATAGCTACGACTAACGGTTCCAATGGAAAAGTTTTAAAACTCCAGCACAGTACCTTTTTCGATTAGCAAAATAGTGTGGTGAACTTCTAACCTCTGTGCTCATTTAAGTGTTCCATGAACTGTTACTATAGTAACAGGCAGAAAACCGTTTGGGGGTAGGGTTGAAAGGTACTGGCTGTACAGAAATCATTATATTTTCCCAGGATCCTCTATATTACAGAAAGAAAAGCAAAGTAAAACAGAACACTGTGTACCATATTTACAACCCCTTGCGCCACTTTCTCATCACTTTTCATTTCTTAAAAGTAATGCAATAGTAACGCAATGAACTTGTAAATTTGCCCCTATGCACATTAGGAGCAAAACAAGTACTCAATTCATTCAATTCTTTATCGATCACAATTAGACAGTGTTGCTTCACGATTGACAATGAACTTCAATAAATACTTCGTGCCTATTTAAATGGAAGGCAAGATTGTCGACATTACAAAACTTAGTGGCATATTTACCAAGACGGAGTTAAAATTGTCGTCTCTTTAACGCCTGCAAACTACAAAAAAAATGCCGAAAATGGACTTCAAAATCCTTTGTTATCTTACCGGAAGATTTTCTCAACATTGCTGTTTCCTATACAAGACTGAGAGCCACCCTCCGGGGGTATAAAACAAATGGTTGTTGGGTGCTCCAAGGCCCCCCCTGCAAAATTAGAAGTGTGGGGTTCTCAACGACCCCAATCAAAGCCCCGGGAACCACCACCCCGGGTATTTGTGTATTGTGGGAGGCAGACTGCGTGGCCCTCCTCCTGTACCCCTCGAGGGCTCTGGGGACCGCCACGCCCCAGGGCTGGCTCCTGCAGTGTCCTGGGCTGCCTACCCCGAGACACTGCTGTTTGCTATGAGACCTGTATATGGCTCCTTTGGCAGCTATTGTTCAGTCATACGGCATTGATCTAGTATCTTATGCCGATGACACGCAGCTGCTCATCTCCCTATCACAGTCACCAAAGTTAGCAGCTGCCAATTTTAAAACCTGCATGCAAGAGCTTGCGGGCTGGATGAATCAACACTGCCTGAAGCTCAATGGGGCTAAAACGGAGGTGCTAGTGATAGGGGGAGATGGGGCGAGCTGGACTCAGGAATGGTGGCCGCCCTGCCTTGGCTCTCTGCCCATCCCATGCAGTGAGGCCAAGAACCTGGGGGTCTGGGTTGATCCTAAACTCTCTTTTGAGAGTCATGTTGACAAATTGGTGGGGAAATGCTTTGGGGTTATGAAGACCCTAAATCGTACTCTGGACCTACTGCCACTCGAGGCCAGACGTATTATGATCCAAGCTCTGGTCACTTCTCGCATGGATTATGCGAATGTGCTGCTATTAGGGACTACGGAGAAGAACTTGAGAAGATTGCAAGTGCTGCAAAATACGGCGGCCCGTCTAGTCCTCAGACTCCCCAAAAGAACAGCATCCCAGCCTACTTTGGCTGCCCTGCATTGGCTTCCTGTAAGGAAAAGAATCCTCTTTAAAGCCCTCCTTTTCTGTTACAGGATTACCTCTGCAGAAGCGCCTGGGTATTTGAAGGATTTAGCTATCCCCTATCTACCCCAAAGAGCACTTCGCTCGGCGGGTATGGGTCTGCTTACAGTTCCTCGTGTTAGAAGAGCCAGGATGGGAGGCCGCTCCTTTCGGGTGTTGGCAGCCACCCAGTGGAACAGCCTTCCACCTGTGATCAGACTAGCCAACACTGAAACTATGTTCCGGAAACTTTTAAAAACTCATCTGTTTGCCCTGTAGGGATAGATGCCCCTCCCCTGTTGACTCTCGCTCCACAGCGCGGGGACACGCCGTGATGGCGTAACCAGGCGCTTTAGAAACTCCTTTATTATTATTATTATTAAGGCGGGAGTCTCGCAGCTCCCGCCCTCCCATAGCAAACTTAGTTTGCATTTTGAAAGACACAGCAGTGAAATCTGTTCTCACTTTCAAAATCCAAACAAGATTGCTTTTCCACATGCAAGTTAGCATCTCCCCATGTGGAAAAGCAATGCCGGCTCCCGAAGGACGCAGGGAGCCAGCGGGACCGTGGGGGCATTGTGGCTCCCCCCATAGTCCCCAACATTTTTATAAGACCAGGGGGATAGGGTCCACAGAAATATTAGAAATTACTGATAGGGGCTATTTTTTTACAGTAAAATTACAAGTTGCGCACCCAGCGCAGCGCTCAGTGCGGCCCCCTGGTATGCATGCACTGGATGCATGACTCATAATCTGTAGTGTGCCAACTCCAGCGCCTTTGGAGCCGACATTGCTTTTCCACATGGGGAGCTACTAACATGCAGCTCCCCATGTGGAAAAGCAATCTGATTTAGATTTTAAAAGAGAGAACAGATTTCCTTGCTATGGGAGGGTGGGATGGACACCTGGGACACTGCAGGAGCCAGCCCTCCCAAAATACATAAATCCCCGGGGAGTGGTGGTCCCCAGGGCTTTGGAAACCTTGCAGCCCCCCCAACCATTTTGTTTTGTAGCCCGGGGGTGTAACGGGCCCTCAAGTGCTCCAGGAGGGGGCCACACAGTCCCCCTCCCACAATACATAAAGCCCCAGGGGATGGTGGTCCCTGCGGCTTTGGGGACCTTAGACCCCTCCCTCCACCATTTTCTCTATTTTGGCCCGGGGGGTGACGATCCCCGATACTTGGGGGGCCCCCATTAAATTGAATAATTTTGCCCCGGGTATTCAGCCCCCAGGGGGCTAATTACAAAAAAAGCTCTGTTTTATTTTATTTATATTACGGCACAGTCCGCGCACCCTACGCGCACCAGCCAGGGTTTTAAAAAAAATAATTGTGGGCCCAGGGGATCCTTCTGGGACCCCTCTAAGCAGGTCTAGAGGGTAACATTATTTCTACCCTGCCCCCTTTCTCCATTTTACACACATATTCCACTGACTTCCTCAGCCTCGCTTCTACCGAGGCACAAAATGGCTGCCAACAGTTCCTGGTTTCGAATGTTGACAACCACTTGACAGCCAATTAGCATTCATCACGTGATCGGAAGGGTGCACTTATGTTAAGATGACAATCCTTGCACACCGCGCCCATAGATATATAAATGACTTTAAGTGTAATTTTCTCAGGAACTACTGAACAGATTGACACCGTTTAAGCCAAAGGCACTATTATGAACTGAGGACTACCTCTTTGCCAAATTTGGTGTATTTCCGTTCAGCCGTTCGGGCTGTAGCTGTGGCTAAAGGTCGTATGGGAAATTGCATGGGGAAAACATGTTTTAGGACCCCCCTTTTTTCTCGGCCCCCACTTGACGAATCACCCCAAACGTTTCAAGATAGGAGCGGACCAGAGCTGGCCAAAAGTTTGGAAAATTTGGCAAAGATTCATCAATCGGCGCCAAAGTTGGGAATAGAATGTTGCGGATTTCCTATGCATAATGGGTCCTAACTATAACTACCTACTGGCGACCGCCAGGAGGTAATATATATATATATATAAAAGATACCACTGACTTTTTGACCAAGATTGGTAATATTGTTTGGTGCAGTGACTGTTTGTTTTTGATTCTTGATATCGAATCGCTCTACACCTCTATCAACCATCAGCATGGTGTAAATGCATGTCAATATTTTCTCAATTCACGTGCCATTTGTTTCAGAGAGCACAATTCTATGTTGATTGCTATGATTAAACTGTGCCTGACCTCCAACTATTTCCGCTTCAAGAACAACATCTACCAGCAATTACGCGGTGTGGCTATGGGCTCGTGTTTCTCCCCCAGCTATTCATGTCTTCATGTTGGTTGGTGGGAGGAGCACGAGCTCAGCGCCACACATGCGCACTGGTCGCCTTGTATCGCGCATTACTGGCGTTACATAGACGACATTTGCATCATCTGGAAGGGCACCCAAGACCAAGCCCTCTCATTTGTATCAGACTGCAACAATAACACCCTGAACCTGAAATTCACTGCTAACCTTAGCAGTACTGAAGCTAAATTTTTGGATGTACAACTGTTCATCAGGGACAACACCCTCATGTCCAAATTACATCGAAAAAGTACGGCGGGAAATTCTATCCTGCACGCACATAGCTCCCATCCTGCCCATACCATCCGCAGTATCCCATTTGGCGAATTCATTCGCATTCGCAGAATCTGCAGTGACCCTGATTCTTCTGCTACATGCCTCGAGGAATCTAAACAACGTTTTCTGCAAAGGGGTTACTCAAGAGCCATACTGGATCAAGCTTTGGCCAAAGCTTCATCACTAGATAGGGCCACATTACTTAAGCCCAGAGAGCACCGCACTACTGGCACTAATGATAACCAGGATGAATCCCAACGCACTGTCAGGCTCATAACTACTTTCAGCTCACAAGAGCGCAAAATCAGACGCATCATAGGCACTGAATGGCCTATTATTCTGACTGACCCAGTCTTAGGCCCATTATTGAGTGAAACTCCCACCATTACTTTCCGACGTGCACCATCCATGCGTGATGCGCTCGATAGAATTGCACCTGAAAATCCTCCAAAATCTAACAAAACCACCAAAATGGGCTTCTTTAAATGCACCTCCTGCCGTGCTTGCAATTTTGCCACCAATGCCACTCACTATGTTACTGCTTTCAGTAACACTCCTATTCCCATTAAGGAACACCTCACCTGCAGATCAGAGTTCGTGGTCTATACACTGAAGTGCACATGCAACTTAGAATACATTGGCAGTACCAAACTGCCAGTTCATCAAAGAATACTGCAGCACATAAGGGCCATTGTCAACAGTGACAGCAGCTATCCAGTTGCCCGACACTTTGGGGTGGTCCACAACAAGAAACTTAAGGACCTCCTATACACAGTTCTCTGTTCAGTGCCCCCACCAAGCCAGGGAGGTGACCGTGAAAAAATGCTCAGGCAGCGTGAAACCCAACTCATTTTGTCCCTCGACACCAAAGCCCCTAACGGTCTCAACTTGACTGAAGATTTGAAAAGCTTCCTGTAATGCTTTTTCTTCTCTACAGTTTGGTGGTCTGGTCTCTGTAGATCGATTCACGCTCTAGCTTTCTCCTCTCTCTCGCTCAGTTTAGGCGTCACTGTTTGTCTGTTGGCCCATTTGCCAAATGTCTAGCATGGCGTAACCTTAAAATCATGACTCTTGTTACATTTTAACTTGACTAGGATTTGTTGCCATGTTTTCCACCTTTCTTGTGACGCCGCCATTTTATTGTTTATCTGTTCCGTTGTCTTCCCTCTCCTCTCACTTGTTATTTCTCACATCTGTGGTTGGGCTCTTATATCTCTTTTTACTTTTTTCACTTATTTTTTTAGCAATTTGTATTTTCCTCTTTTGCCCTTATCTTGGCTCACATGTCTCTTGCAGTATGTTATTTCACGCCACGTTTATTTTTATTCGTATGATCATTCATTGCTTTGTGATGATTTTCCTCCATGTTCTAATGACTAATATGTGCAGATAACCTTTTCGGGCACTATGCCGTAATTGTCTTCAGCGCGTCTCTGACCCTGTGGTTTGCTATTGTTGTTCCCATGTAACTTTATTTATGGCACTATGTCGTGACTCCTATGATACTTTACATGTTATTCAACCACAACCAGCTTTCATTTAGTAGCGCTGTTTCTGTTTTGTTTGACATTACTCCTTAGATTCTATTTTTTATCACATTGCACTGTTCTACCTTCAACATGCTAACTTCATGTGGTACATGCTGCTTCTCATGTGAACTAAACATGTAGGATAATGTAGACACTGTTGCTTTATTTATTTTTCTGTTTTTTTATTTTTTGGGCGTTTCCTTTCCCCAATCAAGCCCCTCCCACACGTTGTATATATATCCTCACTTTTATGAGTGCATTTGTGTGATCAAGCTCCCCAGTGGAGTGAAACGCGTTACCTCTTAATAAATGTTTTGAACCTGCTACTCACTCGAGTTTGGATTATTGGAGAGCTTTACTTTTGACTGTCTGCTGTGGCGCTGCGAGGTCTGCACCCTGCTGCTGCCTGTCATTCATTGACAGGCTGGGATTCCTTTACATATATATATATATATATATATATATATATATATATATATATATTAACGCTCAAAGAATCCCCTCTCCCAGCCAGGAAAGAAGCACGGCACTCACGGGGTGCTCGTCAGTAGTTCTTTATTCACAACGCTTGCACAGACGCGTTTCGGGAAACTCCCTTCCTCAGTGTGTTCACGAGATGTGAACCGAGGAAGCATGTATTTACACAGTTCTACCAGATAGGAAGTACCAAAATCGAGGTAGGGCTAGTCACCTCTATAGTTTGGTGAGCGCCATCTTAGAGTGTGCAAATATCACTATTTAAACCATAAAAACAGTGTCAAAATGTCATCATTAAACATTCATTTCAATAATATATATTGCGTATTTAAAAACATCTGATGTGTTAAAACATACATAAAAAGTGGTATCATTATAATCAAATTTTCATATTGCACATTCAATGGAAATGATCTCACCGTGGATCGGCCTTTGGCGGTTCCTTGTACCGGAGCCGCCATGTAACCTCTAAGAATAAAGCTGTGTATCTGCATATCTTGAATACTCCATAATTAGTTATTTTTATCGCTCAGACATCTGGTTTTCAGGTTGTAAATGTAAAAGGATGACCTAATTTCCTAGGTGTACTGCCAGTTCTTCTCCGCTATTCAGACCCCTAGGATTTTTTGTTTGTAAGTCGATAATGAATCTGGACTCCAACCTCCTAAGTTTTAATGTCATGTCCCCACCTCTTATGTGTACTGGGATGTGATCCAATGCAAAGTATTGGAGCAATTCCAGATTACTTTGGTGCTTGATGGCGAAATGTCTCGCCACCGGATAAGACATGTCTTTGTTGGCAATAGCACGCATGTGCTCCAGAATTCTTAATTTGACTGCATTTATCGTGCTCCCTATATATTTTAACTTACAGGGGCACACTAGACAATAAACAACATGAGTTGTTTGGCATGTTATGAATTTGTTTATGGGCCTTTGATTTTTTAGGCCAGGAACCTCATATCCCAATACTCTTTTACTGTACGCGCACGCTTTGCATCTTCCACAAGGGAAGAAGCCTTTCATTGCTGCTAGTGAGTTTGATCTTATTGGAGGAGTGTCTAAATGGCTGTGAACCAGCTTGTCTCTAAGGGACTTTTCTCTCTTAAAAGTCACTAGAGGTCCCGGTGGGATATCCATACCGATAATTGGATCAATTTTCAATATGTGTCAGTTTTTTCGTAGTGTGTTTTTCAAAAAATTAGTGTCTTCAGAATATGTTGTTATCATACGAAACCTGTCCTCATTATTCTTTTTACTGCTTTCTTTTTTCAGTAGTTGTTCCCTAGGTATTCTAGTTACTTTCTTTAGTGTGTTCCTTAGATGTTTGGCATTGTATCCCCTGGCAGAAAATCTTTCTATACTCTCGTCCGCAGCTTTTAAGAAATCTTGCTCATAGGAACAGTTCCGTTTAAGACGCAACAGCTCCCCATAAGGAATGCTTTGCTTTAATTTCATTGGATGACCGCTGGCCGCATGTAAAACGCTGTTACCAGCGGTTGGCTTGCGGTATAGTGCTGTGGTGATTTCATTCTCCCTAATTTCGATTCTCAGGTCGAGATAGCTCACTGCCACTGAGCTTATTTCGCCTGAGAATCGTAAATTTATGTTATTATCATTAACATGATCTACATATTGTTTAGCACTTTCAACCGATCCCCTCTACACAAGAAAGAGATCGTCTATATAAGGATACCAGCTGAAGATTTTCTCCATCCATTCAGTATTCCTCACAGACCAGGCCAACTGCTCCTCCCACCAGCCCACAAATACATTTGCGTAGCTGGGGGCGAAGCAGGTGCCCATCGCAGTCCCAGAGACCTGTCTGTAGAGGTCCCCCTGAAAAAGAAAAATGTTATTTAACAGACAAAATTCAGTCATGTCCAATAACATTGTACTATGTCCTGCAAATTTCAATGATCTTTTTTGAGGAAGTACTCCACTGCTTTTAAGCCTTGTGAATGTTCTATACCTGTGTAAAGGCTTGTGATGTCTAGAACCATTAGTGTGTAGCCTGGGTCCCATGTGAGTTTCTCAATATGTGAAATGGAATCTTTCGTATCCCTAATATATGATGTCAAGGATAACACCGACTGGAATAAAAAGTGATCTATAAAGATCGACAAGTTTTCAGTGAGGCTCCCAATCGAGGAAACTATCGGTCTTCCCGGTGGGGCCTTGGTGTCCTTGTGAATTTTAGGTAATTGATAGAATGTCGGAATATTAGGATTCATGGTTCTTAAAAACAGATATTCTTCAGTGCTTAACATAGTTTTATTATGCCATTTCTGAATCAAAGAATGATACTCAGTAAGGCTTTCTTGGTATCTCTTGGTTGTTGTGAGTTCATAATGGTCTTTATCTGTTAGTTGTCTCAATGCTTCTCCCACATATTGGTCTCTTGATATTAGGACAATATTCCCTCTTCTGTCCGAAGGTTTGTAAATAACATTGGGATTCTCCTCTAGTCCTTTCAGAGCGATAGTTTGTGCTTTAGTAAGATTATTCTTTTTTACTGAACCAGGCTTGACTGAGTTGCCCTTTGACCGGAATTTTACTAGATCTTTTATGACTGCCTCCGAAAAGATGTCAATGGCATCCTGTGGTATTTGGGGCAGAAATTGTGATGCTGGTTTAAATGGACTGTGAGGAGCTTCCTGATCAACTCCTACATCCCTGCTTCTCTGTGTCAGGGTGCCGGTGTTGCTATCATCCTTAGTAGTTCCCTGTCTCATTTCTTCCAGTAGTTCAAGAGTTGTTAAATCGTCAAGTGTTAGTAAATCAGTGTCTTTAATTCTTGTTTTTATTAGTCTGGTTTCTTTAATGGTTGGCTTAGTCTTGAAGTGTTTATGCAATTTTAATTTTCTCGTAAATTTGAAGAGGTCTATTCTTGTTTGTGTAAACTCCAATTTTGTCTGTGGGCAGAAAGAAAGGCCTAGCTTCAGGACCGATTCTTCTGTTTCTGTTAGTTGTTTTCCACTTAAGTTCACATTTGTGAGTGTGTCCGCCTCATTTACCATCTGCCCCTTCTGGTGCTTCTGGTCACTCTTGCAGGCGTGTTTCCTCTGCCTTTTCCTTTTTCTTTTCCGACCTCCCCTCCTTTTTTGACGGCGTCTTGTTCCGGGGGTTTGCTTTCCCCCCCCCTCAGCCAGGATAGGCAGATGAGATCGAATTCCTTGGGAAAAGGAGTCTTCTTTCGTGCCCCAGATGTACCAGCTACATCTTCCCCCGAGAGTTCATTTTCTGTTACTTCTGATTCAGAAGTTTCTACTCTTATGGGTGTCTGAGCTGGGTTAAGTTTCTTTTTGTTCATTTCTTTTCTGGGACCGTCGAATTTTTATGCAAATGTTATGATCCGACCCATAGAATAGTCTCTCTCATCTCTGTCAAATTTTTCTTCTTTTCTTTGACGGATTTTTAACTCATATTATTGTAATCTTTTTTTCATTTTATCTTTTAACTCTTCTTGTTTCGCTTTATCCGTATTACTTGCAAGTTCATCCTCCAATAACTTTATTTCTTCTAATGCTTTCGCTCTATCGCTCCACGCGAATCTGACCAGTATTTTAAGGCTACCCTTACAATATAATGCAGTATGTTTAGTCCATTCCTCTAGTAGGCGCGGGTCTGGGTTTTCGTAGGCGGGTACGGTGTAGATGCGTAAACCGCGCGGCACTCTCTCTCTTCGATATAATTTTGGAGAGAGGTCGCCTCCCACGATTTGCGAATTTCTCGTTCATAAAGCCTTTCCAACTTCTTGTATTTTAATGTCAAAGTGTCTGATGTTTTAATATTTTCTGCGGCATTACCGTGCGTAATGCCATCCTTTTTCTTTTTAAATATGCCTGTTGCTGCTTCCTCCCGCGCTGACTCACTGAACATTGTTGTTGTTCAATGGTGGAGTACCGATCCCGGTCTCCTTGGTCTTTTAGTTACGACGATGCCCCCTCACCAAGCCCCTTCGATGTTGGATTATATATTGGCAGAAAAAAGTGATGTTCTGCAAACTTGTAGCTTACCCGACTATCTTCGGGCCGTTATCATTACGGCCGCTTCACGGGTTTTCCGTTGTATGTTTTCCACTGCCAAATCCAGTCTCGGGCGGGGCCTCCGTTGGAAAATAATGTTCGCTCCTGTTGCACCCTTCCAAACAACGGGGCACTCCCAGGTGGGTGCCGAGAACACGGTGGTGCTCCGTGTAATATTACCGCTCAAAGAATCCCCTCTCCCATCCGGGAAAGAAGCACAGCACTCACGGGGTGATCGTCAGTAGTTCTTTATTCACAACGCTTGCACAGACGCGTTTCGGGAAACTCCCTTCCTCAGTGTGTTCACGAGATGTGAACCGAGGAAGCATGTATTTACACAGTTCTACCAGATAGGAAGTGACAAAATCGAGGTAGGGCCAGTCACCTCTATAGTTTGGTGAGCGCCATCTTAGAGTGTGCAAATATCACTATTTAAATCATAAAAACAGTGTCAAAATGTCATCATTAAACATTCATTTCAATAATATATATTGCGTAATTGCGTATATAAAAACATCTGATATGTTAAAACATACATAAAAAGTGGTATCATTATAACCACATTTTCATATTGCACATTCAATGGAAATTATCTCACCGTGGATCGGCCTTTGGCGGTTCTTGAGAATACCTCTCAGTTTATTGACCACTATTTAAGACCATTTGTGGTCAGCTTACCTACATACCTTAAAGATACCACCCATTTTTTGACCATCATAGAGGGCATTCATTGGGAACCCAGTTATATCATGATTACACTGGATGTATGCAGCTTGTATACATGTATTAGCCATCAACTAGGTTTAGAAGCTGTCAAACTCTTCCTGAATAGACGTTCCATCTCATTTTTCTCACACTCTTAGATGATTCTCTCTATGATTGAATTTTGTCTGACAAACAATTTTGTCCTTTTTGATGATGTTGTCTATCACTAATCACAGGGCACAGCTATGGTCACCTGCTTCGCCCCAAGGTATTCCAATCCGGTCATGGGCTGGTGGGAGGAGCGGGTGGCCGCCCAATTGGAGGAATACGATCGTTGTGTCTTGTAGTTGCTTTTCATAGACGACATCTTTTTCATTTGGAATGGAGACATAGAGTCTGCAAATACTTTTATAACACAGTTGAACAAGAATTGAACAATAATGATTACAACTTACAGTTCACTGAACACATGAGTTCAACTAAGATTGAATTTTTGGACATTTTGGTTGAGAGTGTTGATCAAACGATACATACCAGATTATTTCGGAAAAGTACAGCGGGCAACAGCATCTTGAATGCTGCAAGTTCACATCCCCGCCAATTGGTGTACAGTATCCCGTATGGGTAACTGTTAAGGGCGAGACTTAATTGCAGCTCAGATAACAGTTATCTCCAAGGAAAAAACATTATGGTACAGCGTGTTAAAGAGAGGGGATACAGTACAAAATCTATATCGGAGGCCTGTAACAAGGTGGATGCAGTGACTCGCACACAATTACTATATCCAGTACACAGGGAGGTAGAAAAGAGCACTCTGCATTTCATCACCAGTTATTCGGGACAGGCACCTGAAGTATGCAAAAAACTGAACAGGCATTGGCATATTTTATTAACTGATAACAATCTTGTAAAACACTTGAACAAAGGTCCTCAAATAACATTCCAAAAATGAAGATCCTTGACGGATGAGTTGAACCCTAATTTGGTAACTGAAGAAGCTAGAAGTAACAGGACTGGTCGAGGTGGTTTTAAAAGATGTAGGAATTGTAAGGCGTGTAGCAATAGAGTGGATTTTATGATTCTTTTGATTTCTGGAATGAGAAAGGAGGTGGTAATAAACAAAACATTGACATGTAATACCACCTATTGTGTGTATGCGCTAATCTGCCCCTGTAATGAAGCCTATATTGGCTGCACAATACATTGTGCAAAAAAAGTGTGCTTGAACATGTCAGGGCTATTAGGCACAACAATAGACAATGTCCTGTTGCACGGCACTTCTATGAACACCATTTTCAAAATGAAAATCAACTGCGGAGTGTATGATTGGAAGTGTTGGCGGCCATCTTGTGCCTCGGTAGAACCGAGTCACAAGAAAACAGTAAAACAAAGTTGAGAAATAAGGAAAGGGGGCAGGGTAGAAACATTCTGACCCTATAGGCTTGCTACATGCGTACATGGATTTTTAGGGTCAATTTTAATTTAAAAAAAAAAAAAATCGCTGCGTATGCATATGGTACTCGTACGCAGTGGAAAAGGGAACTAAAGTCCATTTTATTCATTAGGTCCCGGGGGTAAATTCCGGGGGCAATTTTTAGAGCTATATTTCTATGACAGTATGTAAAACTTTCCGTATTTTTTTTCCTGCATCAGTTGTACTCTCCACGCATGCGCAGCCTTGTTTGCAAGTGCACTTTTTTTTCTTTTTCTTCAAGTTTGCCAAGCAAACCTCTCCTGATTTTAGGTATTAAATTTGCCGCTTTCTTTTCCCGGGTCGTGTGTGTCGTCCGGTGCTATACTTTTGTAGTATTAATAAACATATTCTATGTATATTTATTTGAAATGTAGTGTCAAGGCGCCAAACATTGATTACATACTCCGTGCAACTGCCATTTTAGTAGTTTTCCTCCATTATTTGTATTATACCTGCTACTTTCATTTTACCCTGCGCATATTTTCTCTGTGATCGATGAGATTTCCTGCCACAGACACCACGGTGTTTGTCCTTGGCCTCCGATCTTCTCAGACTTGGTCACACGTATACCTAGAAACTAATTTGAAGGACGTAAGCCACAGCCCTTACAACGCGTGTTCGTCAACAAAAAACATTATTAAGATTATGCGTTTATTATGCGTAGTAAATGCATACTATTTGTAAAAGCATGTGTGGTAAAGCGATATGGGTGCTAATGGTTTTGTGGTGACGATCACGCATGCTTATGAACCGGGTCTGGGCGTGGTGGAGTCTAGGGCAGCAGGCGAAGGGCCACGCAGCTCCACTCATACAATATAGAAGTAATATATGATTTTAAAAGTAAAAATGATTTCATAATTATCCTAGATTAAGTCTTTTTTTAGTATGTTCACTAAATACATGAATATATGTTTTTAAACAAAAAAAAATTGCTTGTTTCGCGTACGGGGCGCCGTACATGACGCCACACGGAAGCTTTGATGCGATGCGTAACGTCAAAGTGTATTCGTAGTGTATGCTGAGAATGATTAGCAGTATAAACTATGGTGTGATCACTCTCTCACTGTCAAATCAGAGCACAGGGTGCGCTATGAGAATGGTTAGAAGTGGTCAGTCAATGGAGATCCAATTCAGGTGTGTGGCTTATCCACAGTATCATAACGTTATTTTTTAACCTGTTTAAGTTTGAGGTTTGCATGAACTACTATGCTATAGGCAGATATGGATGTTTATGTCCATGAAGCTTGGTTATTTCCATTTACATATAGGTGCCTGAGGGATGGAAATGAAGTCTATCTGAATGGCGAGGATTGCACAATAGCAGCAGATCACTCCTTAATTTGTAGACACATACAAGTGCATGGCTCTTGCAAACAAGATGCGCCTAATTTGAACTTGCTTTGGAAAGGTAATGTAATGTAATGTAATGTAATTTGACTTATATAGCGCACAAATCACCCGAAGGTCTCAGGGCGCTTGCTTAGGGAACCCGTCCTGGTATTCCCTTGCGAGATACCCCCGGCAGGGTATCCACAAGGTGAAAGCCAGGCATCCCGCCGCGAGGGGCCGTAGTGGAGATTAAGCAAGCTATTGCCCAGAGTCGCAGAGTGTGACCCCGTGAGTTGAGTAGGCACCGGCGCGAGAATTAACGAGTCCGTGGAATTTTGAGCCCGAGACCCTGCCGCGTCGGGAATCGAACCCTGGTCCACGGCCGCTCTCAGCCTCCGGGTCTGCCGCCAGGTAGTCCAACACCTGCTATCATAACAGCGTTCAGTTTACTGGAAACGGGAGTTATCTACTTTGAAATAATGGAGATTGTTGTGCAATGTTAGCAGGCATCGCTTACATGATTACGGTAACTGAGCGTGTGGTTTGATTAAAAAAAAGTTGTGTTAACTCCTCTGCATGGGAAGCTGGATGTTTCCATCTGGCTGTCGATTTCGACCTTGAAAGCAGAGACAACCAAATGAGTCGTATAAGAGCGCTATTGTCTCAAAAAGAGGTCGCTGTTATATCTGCTACAGAAACATTTGTCCTTCATGTAGCAAACACCCGCACAGAAGTGCATGATTTATTAAATACAGACATGCTCTTGAATTTTGATGAGTTAATTTAGAGTAAATTTAATGTGTCCTTGACTACGGGGTTACCTTACTTTTTTAAAGTTAGAAGCAGTGGCCTTGTGACTTCTGTAGAAAGTATATTTGGTGTCTTGTCAGTGTTTTTTCAGTCGATTTTTTCCAGCATCTTTGGTGGATTCCCCTTAATGCTCACATTAGTTGCCGGTGTGCTTGTATTAATTTGTTTACTTAAATATGGATGCACATCTTGCAGCAGACGAGAATATGTCCCGGTTGTTGCTGCTCCGCAACCGAATGCTTAGTTATTACGGAGCGCTGCCTCTGGCTACATTGAGTGCAGCTTATGGATTATCGTTTCGATTTTTCTTTTTCGCATGCGTTTAACCTGTCTTCTATTGCCTCAGCTACAATTTCGACTGGGCCCTGGATTTGTGTCTTTGCAGTATGGTGTCGCCCAACGCGGATTATGATCAGCTGATGAGCCCCTTAGTTGCTCATGAATTGCTCTGTTCTGGCGGCGGGATTATGGCCTTAGCAGCGATACATGGAATAATGGGACGTTGGAATGTTTTTGCAGCGGCGCATGACTTCTTGGCATGCAGTTACATTGAAGATGACCCGAGTTTTCCTCAGATGGTGATAGAGGCTCCGGTTGTTGAGGAACATGTATGTTCATTCCCACTATTGAATCGGATGGCTGAAATGTTTTCAGATGAGAACAATGACTTCCTCTTGGAGGCTGTTGCTACATTCTGTGCTTACACGCTGTTGGATTAAGACTCTTTGATTTTTCTATGTATTCTTTATTATTTAGCTACTGCTTTCTATCAAAGAGAAAATAACTTTTTGGGGGAAATGTGAACTTGACTCTGCTTTTTAGGCTTGGACTCTGCGTTTCTAATTCACCCACGTTTATATCACGTGCTTCGATCAAGGAAGGGTGCCGTGGGGCTGAGCCTTGCACTCACACCCTGTTAAGTTAGCATGGGTTTATTAGAAGCTTACACGCTATTTTTGCTTTCCTGCTCTGCTTTGCACACAACACGTACTTGTGATATTCTTTAGAAAGCGCCGAGTATTTTAGTTTATATGAGAATAATTTGGTATGCTAGATTTGCAAACTGCCTCGCTAGTTTTGTGTGTATAGTGAGAGCATGGAACATCAAGGTTATCTTGAATACTGTGTCTGTTATTCAGAATGATCCTCGCACATTCAAGCCATAACACATATGCAGCTGTGGCCACCTCTGATACTGGCACGTTTCATAATGCATTGTGGAGGCAAAGTTACACCCAGTTGGAGAACATTCGTATCTTGACAGTTTGTGGAGCACTCAATGTGATCCACTACTGCTGACTACCAGAGGTATGGGTCTGCCCATGTAATCATATGAGACTTTCTATAGTTATAAACTAATCTGTTAGGTACGGAGGGTGAAATGTAGGTATATTTTAAATTTGTTTACCTTTAACATTATAGGAGGCTTTTTCAGTTTGTATTTGATAGAATAGTAACAATGCTGACAACCTTGTTTCTGATAATATGTTTGGTTGTATTATCTAAGGTACTGTGAATACCGAAAGTCTTAAAATTTGGATTTTTCTCAAGTTAGCAGTAGTAAAGGTTGGACTCCTAACTTTAGGACTCCTAAATGCCTTCTGTGAATACCGAAAGTCTTAAAATTAGGATTTTTCTCAAGTTAGCAGTAGTAAAGTTAGGACTCCTAACTTTAGGACTCCTAAACTGCGAAAAATCCTAATTTTAAGACTTTCGATATTCACAGAAGGCATTTTGGAGTCCTAAAGTTAGGAGTCCTAACTTTACTACTACTAAACTGAGAAAAATCCTAATTTTAAGACTTTCGGTATTCACAGAAGGCATTTAGGAGTCCTAAAGTTAGGACTACTAACTTCTGTGAATACCGAAATGAGTAAGTGCCTTCTGTGAATACCAAAATGAGTAAGTGCATTCTGTGAATACCAAAATAGTAGTAAGTTTAGGATTGAGCCTTAAGTTCATTCTGTGAATCGGGCCCATCCAGTTTACTTCATGTAATTTAAGTTGCATGTTATGGATTGACTAGTTATTGGTGTTTTTGCTCTAGGGCGAAGAACCAATGAGTGACTGATTGCTAGTCTGGTAGGGGTTTGTGTAGTAAGGTGGGTTTTGGTACACCGTAATTCACTGATGCGTAGTTCTGTGTATGAGCAGAACTCCTGGAACAGTAGTTACAACAAAATGGCTCGATAAAGGGCTTGCACTTTGAATATGAATATAAAACAGAAGAATAGTTGATAATCACAGCTAAGGAATGCAGTAATTAGATGTGTGTATGTGTGGATGATGTGTAGATTGAGTGGAAGATGAAAAATGTGAAAAATTAGAAAGGCTGGAGAGACGCAAACTACCCAGTGCATTGTCAGTGAAGTGGATCTTTGAATTTCCAGGTCATTACACAGATAGAGTGTTGGATTCTGTAGTGGGAGCAAGAGAAACTAGTACTACATCTAAGGAAGAAAGCTAGTGCATAAAGTACACACAGTTCAGCAGATTTACAAGCTTGTTGGAAAAATGATGCAAAAGTGGTGCAAGGGGCTTGTAAACCTGCCCTAGTGTGTGGTAGAAAAGACGCAAGAAAGGACGGAAGTGTGCAAATTAACCACTGCTATTCATGGGTAGTAGTTACCAAGAAGGCTGAATAAATGGCCTGCACTTTGAATTTGAATTAAAGAAGAATAATTGATAAGCTCAGCGAAGAATGGTAGCAAGTAGATGTGTGTATTTGTGGTTGTTGTGTTGATTGAGTGGAAGATGACTAAGGTGAAAAATTAGAGAGATTGCAGAGATGCAAACTTTGCATGAGTGATGTCACTGACCATGTCATGAGTGATGTTATATGTGATGTCATCAGCAGTGCATTGTGGGCACGCAAGTTATAGTTAGCTGATCTAACTATAACCGGAGAATTTCAAAGGTTTTGTATGAGTGACATGTCCAGCTAACTATAACATGTATGAAACCTATGGTTTTTTCAGTGAATTTCCAAGGTTTTGTAAATGCTATTTCCTAACTATAACGTGTGTCAAACCTATGTTTTTTTCAGTTGATATATATATATATAATCCAAACAGTTGCTTACAAGCAGACGCGCACTCAGAGGTTGCTAGTTGCTGCAAAATGTATTCTTTGGAACCTCTACGCGTTTCGACACAAACCTGTGTCTTGTAAGCAACTGTTTGTATTTAATTGAAAATTTGACCGCCTTTTGGGTTCGCTGGTTCACGCGCCACCTGACGTTGGGAGCCGATCCCGGAAGGACACTTCCTGCTCGTTATATATATATATATATGCAACGAGCTCCTGACCGCCAAATACGTGGCGGGCGAAATGCAGGTGCAGACCTCTTTGAGACTCCTTGGAATCACGGACCACCACACAGGATCAAGGTGCAAGCAGTGTAGCTAATTTATTTGACATAAAGAGACAAGTGTCTTTCCATGACTCGTTTCGCTCCACGAAGGAGTTTGGATTTAATTGAAAATTTGACCGGCTTTTGGGTTTGCTGGTTCACGCACCACCTGACATTGGGAGCCGATCCGGGAAGGACCCTTCCTGCTCGTGATATATATATATATATATATATATATATATATATATATATATATATATATATATATATATATATATATATATATATATATATATATATATATATATTACCTACTGGCGATAGCCAGTAGGTATATATAGTTAGGATTTTTTCCCTATGGGATTTCTGAAAATTCTATGTCTAATAACTTTGGCGTTTATGAACGGAATCGGCTGCAATTTTCAGGAAAATGGCACATTTTGATTCTGAGCAGCCCCTGAAAATTTGGTGGAGTTTCGTCAAGGGGGGGCTGAGAAAAAAGGGGGGTCCCAAAACGCGTTTTTCCCATTCATTTTTCCATAGGGCGGTTGGACTCACTTTTAGCTCGAACGGCTGAATGGATTTGCACGAAACTTGGCAAAATTGTAGGGACTGTTAGCCCGATGTGCCTTTGCTAGGTCTCAATATATGTGCTCCAGTAGTTTTTGAGAAATTAACGTTCAAACCAAGATATATATCTGTAACAGCGCTCTGGGCAGCGATCCGGTCCGCTTACTTTTCGCTTATCGGAACTTTGCGCGCAGAAAGCTGATTGGCTCTCTGGTGTCTGTCAACATTCTAAACAGTCCGGAGCGGACGCCATCTTGTCTCTCGGTAGGATCGAGAGAGAAGAAGAGGTGGAAAACGAAAGGGGAATTTAATGAAAGGGGGCAAGGTATCCCCCTCTTGACCCCCTAGGAATGTTGTTGGGGTTATTAAAGGGTCCCGTGGGGAAAATAAAAAAAAAAATGATTTTTCACGGTAGAAGCGCGGCCGCGAACTGGTAGCGAAACGGGAATTCGCCATTTTGTTCTTCGTTAATTAAATTACTAGTTATAAGTGGGTGCGGGAGACGTATCCTAATCCCCTATGTTTCCTGAGGGTGGCTGAGGAGGCTGATATATGTTGATACATCTCTTCCAGCGGCTGTGCGTGAGCTTTTTTTTTTTTTTTGCTGCGTGACAGTCCGGAGCGGCCGCCATCTTGTCTCTCGGTAGGATCGAGAGAGAAGAAAAGGTGAAAAACTAAGGGGGAATTTAATGAAAGGGGGCAAGGTATCCCCCTCTTGACCCCCTAGGAATGTTGTTGGGGTTATTAAAGGGTCCCGTGGGGAAAATAAAAAAAAAATGATTTTTCACGGTAGAAGCGCTTCACGGGCCGCGAACTGGGCCGCAAACTGGTAGCAAAACGGGAATTCGCCATTTTGTGCTTCGTTAATTAAAGTACTAGGTATAAGGGGGTGCGGGAGACGTATCCTAATCCCCTATGTTTCCTGAGGGTGGCTGAGGAGGCTGATATATGTTGATACATCTCTTCCAGCGGCTGCGCCATCTTGCCTTTTTTCGAATGCCACAATTTTGTCGTGCACGGTAGCCATTTTAGATGCCAGGCTGGTCCCAGGCTATCACCTAACCCTGCGGATGTAGTTTATGGCCCCAGCTGTAGAGAATTCAGACATGCCAATCCTCCTGATTCAGGCGTGTGACTACTGATTTCAGTGCTAGTCTCCCGCCTCCCGATTTCTGCAAGCAAAAACCCGGGGGCATATTACGAACAACTAGCGATAATTTTTGTCTCTAACTTGTTTAGAGACAAAAATTATCGCCGCACATCGGCGATTTTTATCGCAGATAAACCTTGCTATTATCGCAGAAAAGTCAGCGATATTCATGTATTATCGACCTAATGCTCTTAGCCATGTTATCCACCTCCCATTGGATAACATGGCTAAGAACTGCTCAGGGCAGGTGTTAGATTTTGGAGATATTCGCGCTTAGCGCGAATATCTCCAAAAGTTGGTAATAGAAGGTAGCGATGTTAGGGACTGTTTCCAGTCGCTAACATCTTGGCACGCCACTTTGCATGTCATTAGTGATAAGTATCACTGACATGCAAAGCGGGGCCCAAGATGGTCGCTATCTCCTTTTAGCTGTCACTAACTGGTGTTAGCGACAGCTTGGTAATAGGGAGATAATTTTATCTCCGCTTTCATGGCTTTTAAAGCCAAAAAAGCGGAGATAAACCCCCTTGATAATATGCCCCACGATTCCTTGGGGGTTTCAGCTGACAGGGCTTGGTATTGTGTTACATGGTAATTTTTCCATGAAACGTCAGAGGGTCGATGCAGGGGTTCTAGAAGAGGTGATAAACCATTTAAGCCTCATGAACAAGCGCATGGTCTTTTAAAGATTTGTGAAGTACTCGGGGCGGCGGTGTGTGTGTGCCCTCTTTCAGGAGCGGGCGGGGGGGCACTGCCAGCAACTTGCCAGGTCAGGTAGTGTTCAACACGTGCATCACCCTTTCTCTGCCTGCTATTGCGCTCCATGCTTCGGAAAGGTAAGAAAAAGAACGTGCATTTGAGTTTGAAATGTCCGATCCTGCAGCAGCACACTTCCAAAGCCCACACATGACAATAACCCGATTCAAGGCCCCATTCACCCGTTTTTAAAAAAATAGATAACACTCCAACAAAGTAAGGTTATAAAACTTTATTAACTACTAACTTTAACGAACGGAACAAAAACTAAAAACATTTAAACATTTCTCAACACTAAAAGCAACAATGGTTAGAAGCTGTCTTTTGTGCGAATAGTCCCAAGGCAGCACAACGTGCAGAGTTCTGGACGGCACCCAGGTGATGTCGCCTGGGTGCCGCACTGGTTTAGGGATCCTACAATGCTGCTCCGAAAATTGGCGTGGGGCGTCCCGGGTGGGGCGGGGGGAGGCCTCGTCAGTAGCGGTCTGTTGTGCGAATAGTCCCAAGGCAGCACAACGTGCAGAGTTCTGGACGGCACCCAGGTGATGTCGCCTGGGTGCCGCACTGGTTTAGGGATCCTACAATGCAGTACAGAAAAACAGCGTGGGGCGTCCCGGGTGGTGCGGGGGGAGGCCTCGTCAGTAGCGGTCTGTGTCCAGTGTCACATGGCTGACACAACATGTACGTCAGGCACCCAGGTGATGTCCAGTAAACTGCCGCACTGGTTTTGGTATCCTATAATGCTGCTCCGAAAATTGGCGTGCGGCGGCCCGGGGGGGGGCGTGGGGGAGCCGGCGTGAACGGGCCTCCCCAGGTGGCGGCCATCTAGCTGAGTTGCGCTCGCTCTTGCGGCCACAGCGTCTCGCTCACCATGTTGTTGAGTTGCTCCCACTCTTGCAGTGCAGCGATAGGCGGCTGCCACATGGCTCTTAAAATGGCGGACAGCTCCTCGGTTTTGGGCCTGGTCCACTGAAATGGTCCTGGGACACTTTGGAACTCGGACGCTTGCCTGCTAGGGCTTGGGTTCCATTCTCGAAAAGCGTCCCCTCAGCCGTGAAGATTGTATAAAAGTCTTGGGGGCCCCCGACTCCCGCAGGCTTCCGGTGGGGAGCGGCTGCCATGATTGCTCGCGGAATGACCACGATGGAGCCACGAGATGGTGGTGCTCTCATGCTGACGCCAGCTTCAGTCTGAATGATCCAGAAACAAGGTGGGGCTTTCATCGTTTGGGAAAAAAAAATGTTCTAAACCAATGAAAAGTGTTATTTTTAGGTCATATGACCAAGCCTTCCATCTTTAGGAAACCAAAAGTAAAAGGAACCAATGAAAAGTTTTATAAACAAGTCACATGACCTGTTATGCGCCATAGGGCTACAAAAAGCGTAGATAATCCGTTGGCACGTGAGGCGGCGTCAGTAGCGGACCGATGTGCGAATAGGCCGAAGGCAGCACAACGGGCCGAGATCCGGATGGTACCGAGGTGGTGTCCAGCAAATTGCCGCACTGGTGTGGCCATCCTACAATGCTGCGCCGAAAGACGGCGTGTCCAGCTGAGTTGCGGTCACTGTTGCGGTACAGTGACTCGAACGCGCCGAGATGCGGATGGCACCGAGGTGGTGTCCAGCAAATTGCCGCACTGGTGTGGCCATCCTACAATGCTGCGCCGAAAGACGGCGTGTCCAGCTGAGTTGCGGTCACTGTTGCGGTACAGTGAGTCGAACGCGCCGAGATCTGGATGGCACCGAGGTGGTGTCCAGCAAATTGCCGCACTGGTGTGGCCATCCTACAATGCTGCGCCGAAAGTCGGCGTGGGGTGCCCCGTTGGTTTATGAGGTGATGTCAGTAGTGGACCGATGTGTGAATAGGTCGGAACCAGCACAAGGCGCCCTGCACTGTTGAGCCTTTTTCAATGCCTGTTTTTTGTTGTTTCCCCTCCATCAAAAACAAAACAAAAATACAAGGCGCCAAGATCCGAATGGCAAGTCCTGGATGTTGAGTGCCTCAGTTGAGAGTTCTGAGCAGTGCTTGTAAGACTGTCTGAAGCTTATTTGCACCTGCTGCAGCTTCACTAGGTCCGGCGGAACTTTTTGCCTTTTCCTTTCTGCTTCTTTTCCTACAATGCGTTTCATCTGAAGACACGACCAGGTCCCTGAATGTGTGCAGGGGGACGCTATTGATTGAATGAAAATGGCGGCTTGACACAAAGCTGACTCAAGCGTTACTGTTGGTGCTATACAGACAAAAATTGGTTTTCAGTTTGTACATTCTTCAGGTTTTTTTTTTCCATCCAAGTCTGATTGAGAGTTTGTAGAAAAATGGCTTCAGATTTTCCACATACTACTCTTCAACATTCTTCCTAAATGTAACAATGTGAAACTCGAGAACGGCTGTTTCTGTTTCCTTTCAAAATGCTGCCACCAATATTTTCTGAATGGAAGACACCATCTTGTAGCATAAAGGGCCGAAAGGGGTTCTGGTCTGGCCGATGGTTGGTGGAGACATTTTGACTTTATCTTGGACCTGCCCGGCCTCGCCCAAAATGGCGCCGGTATAAATGGGACTCGTAACTCCTTGCCCGCAAATGTATATCTAGAAAATGTTATTGTAAGTGGCCCTGTCGTATTTTAATTACAAAATGTACGTCCACCGATTCCGCAACTGTTAGACACCTTTGTTCTTGTCACGTAATGGCCCGCTCGTTACGTTCTTCTACAGTGTAAATGTCTCCTCATCATATACGATTTCAGTTTGCTCCGTGGCCGGCCCACGTGGTTATAGGCCCGTATTTGTATACTGACATTTTCACAATAAAGGTTTTTAAAACAAAACACGGTAGTAGTATTTACATTTGTAAAGTTTTTACTTTTAGTGACTGTTTTCGAATCAGTAAAAGGCAAGTGAAATAAAGCAGTCCAATTACATGACGGATAAAAGGTATAATATGTAGGAACGCAGTAAAGATAAATGGTCAAGGGCAGTTGTGTTTTTCATGTCTGCAACATAAAGTGATCGATAAGAATCTGATAATCAGGCATATCGGCGACTAAGACAGCAGGCCGAATCTCTTTTACTCAACGGCTCCGTCATGGAAGGAAGAAACGCCCTTTTTCTCGAAAAAGGAATATATTTTACTTGCAAGACAGTTGTAAATTTTCCGGGAAAGTACATTAGCCTGGAATATTATAACATATGTTTGAAAAAAAAATATTGTTCGAAAATAATAAAAAGCGTAATTTTTAGGTCATATGACCAAGCTTTTCATCATTAAATTAACAAAAGTAAAATGAACCAATGAAAAGTTTTATTAACAAGTCACATGACCTGTTATGCTTACGTTACGCGCTGCGCGCCGCGCCTCGGATCACTTCCGGGTGCGCTAACGCGGCGTGTCATAAAACACATTACGCGACAACGTAGGTCAAGAATATAGTCTAAATGTCTCCACCAACCAGCGTTCAGAACACAACCCCTTTCAGCAGTCCAAAAAGTTCTGTTAAATGACAACAGAGGGGACAGGCAACAAGAACCATCAGTCAAAGAGGGGAGGGCAAGTTCTTCTCTTCCGGGTCATGTTGGGGCGCTACCGGAACTGATCGAATTGGTAGTCTATAGTGTTTCTGGATGTTTCAGACTAAAGCTGGCGTCAGCATGAGACCACTACCATCTCGTAGCTCCGTCGTGGCCATTCCACGAGCAATCATGGCAGCCGCTCCCCACCAGAAGCCTGCGGGAGTCGGAGGCCCCCAAGACTTTTGTAGAATCTTCACGGCTGAGGGGACGCTTTTCGAGAATGGGACCCAAGCCCTAGCAGACAAGCGTCCGAGTTCCAAGGTGTCCCAGGGCCATTTTAGTGGACCAGGCCCAAAACCGAAGAGCCGGCCGCCATTTTGAGAGTCCTGTGGCAGCCGCCTATCGCTGCACCGCAAGAGCGGGCGCATCTCAACTACATGGTGAGCGAGACGCTGTAGTCGCAAGAGCGGGCGGTAAACAGCTGAATGGCGGAAGAGGCACAGTGTAGCAAAAGCGGGCGGAATGGTAACTAAAACGATAAAGGGGCGCCCCACTACAGCTTGTCTTCAGGTCAAACGGATTGTGGGACAAGGTCCAGAATTGAAGAGTCATCAAAAGGCAAAAAGTTCCGCCGGACCCCGGGAGCCGGCCGCCTATGTCGGGGGCGATCTCAGGCTACACCAGTGCTATAAGACTTGGGGAGGGTGTCGGAGCCAAGCGTCTTCTCCGAGTCCATGGCCATCACACCGCCCCTCAGGGGCCTCCGTCAAGCTGTTTAGGAAGGTAACATATCACATTGTTTTCTAATGCAGTCAGGTCCACAAACGACACTCACTTACTTTGAGAATAGTGAAGCTGCAGTAGGTGGAAATAAGCTTCAGACAGTGTTACAAGCACTGCTCAGAACTCTTAACTATGGCACCCAACATCCAGAACTTATGCTATTTGAGAATGGTAGTGACATTGAAGCATCTCAGGGACCAAAACCATTAACGTACTTTCACGTATGAAAATCTTACTTGGGGAGGGGGCAGGAGCGAAGCGCCCCCTCCCAGTCAGCGCCACCACACCGTATGTTGAAAATCTGAAGCCATCGTTCTACAAAGTCAACCAAACTTGGATTGAAAAATCTAGAAAAATGTACAAACTGAAAACCAGTTTTGGTCTGCATAGCATCAGTAGCAACGCTTGAGTCAGCTTTGTGTCAAGCCGCCATTTTGATTCAACAAAGCACAGGCATTGAAAAAGGCTGAAATTCAGAACTCTAAACTATGGCACCCAACATCCAGGAGCTTGTCTTCCGGATCTTGGAGCCTTGTGCTGTTTTCGATCTATTCACACATCGGTCCACTACTGACATCATCTTATAAACCAACGTTATGTAAATAGTTTTTTAATAAAATGTTTTACCCTGTTTCTTTGCTGGTGTGTTGTCTATATTTTTAATATTTGCATAGGGTTTGTCGTTATTTTGTGCGGGATGGGTGATGGAGCCGAGCTGTCTTGCAGCCCTCATGGTGTGGAGCTCAGTTCATCTCACTATTTTCGTATTTCTCATGAAGGGTTGTTCCTAATATTTCTATTTTAGCGAGGTCAAAAAGAGATCCAATTAGTGGCCTACTGATTTTGCTCGATTACTTTTATTTTTTTACACGATTTTTCACTATCTGCAAAGACTAAACAGAGTATTGCGACTTTGTGCTTGTTTGTAAATAGAGAATGATCCAAAGAGAACCAATTCTAAAACAGTAAATGCTTGGACAACAATCAATCAAATGGAGAGACAAGGAGGCACGACGGATTACAACGGGGGTAAAGGCCTGCGTTAACTACCCTTCAGTATCTGCAAAGAGAGAGTACTACTAAGACAAAAGAGGGGAGGGGGGGGGGGGTGCAGCGTTCAAAGCACATCAGCGTGCATAAATACGAAAATGTTTTTATCTATCACGTACTTGACGTTTTAAAGCTTTTCATATTTGCTATCAAAAAACCAATGAAATTCACAGAAAAAACCATAGGTTATAGTGGATATATAGTTAGGAATTTGCATTTAGAAAACCTTGAAAATTCAATGAAAAAACCATTGGTTTTAGGCCATATATAGTTAGGGATTTGCATTTACAAAACCTTATTTTACTCGCATAAAACCATTGAAATTCCATATATAGTTAGAAGCGCTAACTATATATCGCGCACCCGCAATCCACTGCTGATGATGTCACATATTACATCATTCATGACATGGTCAGTGACATCACTGATGACATCACTGATGACATCTGAAATGACATCACTGATGACAACTCAAATGACATCACTGATGACATCTCAAATGACATCACTGATGACATCACTGATGACAACTCAAATGACATCACTGATGACATCTCATTTGTCATCACTGATCACATCACTTATGTGATAATACAATGAACCTCTTCAGACTCTAATATAACCTTACATACACTCAGTATAAACAGACACTCACAGACTGTCACTCATCCATGGAGTTACTCACACACCTAGTCAGTCATGCAAAGAATCAATCACACCTCCATTTCCTCAACTATAAAGTTATACACATCTTACTTATTCAAACATATAATAACACATATTTATTCTCTTATATAATGCCTGATACAAGCTCACAGTGATCGATACAGCCACTCGCACATTCACTGGCTCTTATGTTCAGTTATTTATATATCTCAACTCTCACATGTATTGTGTTTTACATACGTACTTACTTGCACATGTAGCAATGAGAAATCCATTCACTCACCAACACACCCATGCATAGTCAACCGCCCATATAGCTGTTTCCACATGCACTCTTGAACTCATACTCCTAGTGAATCAACTGCTTACACATCTATGCACAGAGTCACGCACCTCCCAGCCACCCACACACACACTCAGCCTCCCATTCAAATACTTGGGCAACCAATCAATAACCCATATGGCCACTCTTATAGCTACTGATCAACACATGCAGCAGCTTACACAACAACAAACATACTGATGCACAAATTAAGACAGTTTAGTCACTAACCCATGCACTCAGTGAGACACATTTAATCACTCACTCATACAGTCAGTCATGCACCTACTAAATTCTTCATCCAGACACTTATACATCCACTCATTCTTCAATATGTGAAACATATTTAAACTTTACAGACACATACAATCACTGGATGTTGTGATCAGTGATGTCATCAGTGATGTCATTTCAGATGTCATCAGTGATGTCATCAGTGATGTCACTGACCATGTCATGAATGATGTAATATGTGACATCATCAGCAGTGGATTGCGGGTGCGCGATATATAGTTAGCGCTTCTAACTATATATGGAATTTCAATGGTTTTATGCGAGTAAAATAAGGTTTTGTAAATGCAAATCCCTAACTATATATGGCCTAAAACCAATGGTTTTTTCATTGAATTTTATATATATATATATATATATATATATATATATATGCACGAAAATTCGTCACGAGCCAAAGCAGCCGCCTCAGCCCAACACTCCAACACTGACGAAGGAACAGACCCAGATTTCGGTGCTTTAATCGTGGTGTTTTATTTCCAGCAAGCCTGCCGCCGCCATAACGCGTTTCGCCTTTCACAGCTTGATCACATGGCCAGTTGCTTACAGCCAATGCCATACATTTAAAGTGCAAGTGCGCGCGCAATTCCTACAAAGTATTCAACAACATAGAAAAAATACTTCATTTCCAAGTGCTAACATTTGTATGCAAAATTATATACATACTATGTTAAATGTACAAGTGGCTTAATTTATAAAATATATAAATATATATTTACACCTTAAAAACCACAGAAATTTAAATAACTGTATAAATACAGGTTATTCACAACGTGAACGTGAACTAACAAGAATTAATCAGAGATTCACAAGGTTTAGTTGTTCACATAATTACTCACTCCCCAAATGTACAAGGCACTAAGCAGAAGAAATAAAGCCCCAGTGGGCACAGAACCTTGTAAAATTGCATTGCAATACTACACATTTCATTCTGACATTGGCACAAATTAAGTGTTAAGTAAATGAGATTTCCGTAAAGTGCTCGTGCTATAGTGCTCAAAATATATATGAAAAAGAAATCAATACTTGTTCAAAAAAACATGTTGTGTTTAACCCCCGGTCATACCCCATGGGCTAATCCTCCTCCTATTTGAAAGAAGCTCTTAACACAGATTGTGAGGAGGCGTCAGATGGTCAAATATAACAACAACATTGTTACTGCTTAAAAACCAAGTACCCATATGGCAAACTATGCAAATCACAATAATTAGAGAATCCATCCTGAAATAACTGTTGCGAAGAAATTTTCATATTCAAATGCTCCCATAAAACTATAAACAAGTGTATAGATCTTCCGTCGCATTAAGACCCTGTGGCTGCTTGCTGTCTAATTCTAGGATGTATCTAGTTTCAAGGAGGCGTAGTTTCGCCTCCCGATCACCCCCTCTTTTCATGGGCCATACTGCATCTATGACAAAATAAAAAAGATGTACGGGGTTGGAACTATGCTGTTGTTCAAAGTGCCTAGCAACAGGATAGGCCTGATCTTTATTAGAGATAGCTCTAATGTGCTGAAGCACACGTTTGTGGACCGGCAGGCGGGTGCTCCCCACATACCTAAGACCACATGTGCACTCCAGCACATAAACCGCGTAATCTGTCTTACATGTAAGGCGTTTAGTAATGCTCCTAGGGGTACTGGAGAATGGGACAACATAGCTGGATTTGTTGATCCCATGCTTGCATGCCTTACATTGTATGCATTTTTTGAAACCCCCTCCCAGAGCCTTCCACGTAGATGACATCTGTGGTTCCAGGGCATTTTGGACTAAGGCATTAGCCATAGATTTGGATTTTCTGAAGGTCAGGAGTGGTTTTTTCGATACCTTGTTACCAATAACCGGATCCCCCAGTATGAGGTTCCAGTTATCACAAAATATCTTTCTTAAGGCTGAATGCTGCCTACTGTATGTAACAATCATACGAGGACTGCTGATCCCTCCCACCGCAGTTGTTTCTGCCTCCCTATTTCTTGGGATCAGGGCAGATTCACGGGATATCTGTTGGGTCCTCTTCTGTGCGGACTCAACCAAGGATCTAGAGTATCCCCTTGCAAGGAATCTATTTTTACAAGCTTCCTGAGCTAAGGTGCATTCATCCTCGCTGCTACAAATGCGTCTGATACGCAACATTTCCCCATAGGGAATGCTGCGTATCAAATGGCCAGGGTGGTGGCTGGCTGCGTGCAGGATGGTGTTGCCTGCAGTCGGCTTCCTGTATAATCTAGTTTGCATACAGTTTTCACTGACATATATTTCCATATCCAGAAAGCAGACTCTTTCCGCATCAATGCAAGATGTAAAATGCAAATTCAAACTATTTACATTTAGCCTTTCAACAAATTGCCTTGCTGACTCCTCCGTCCCTTTCCAAACAAAAAATAGGTCATCAATGTAACGTAAATAGGTGACCACATGCTGTTCCATGGTTACTAACAGATCCCCCGCCAGGACCTGTTCCTCCCATAGCCCCATGTGCAAACATGCGTAGCTAGGGGAGAAACAGGCCCCCATGGCGACACCCCTGATTTGATGGTAAATCTGATTATTGAACAGAAAGAAATTCTGCTCCAAACACATTTGGACCATGGATAACAGCATCCTGTTGTGAACCCCATAATATATGGGGCGTTTGTTAAGGAAATGTTCTATTGCCTTAAGCCCATCACGATGGGAAATTGAGGTGTATAGCGAGGATACATCCAAAGTCATTAAGATAAGGTCTGGGCCCCAAACCAGATGCTCTGTCTTACGAATGAAATCCGTTGAATCTTGCACATATGAGTCCAATCCTTTCACCCAATCCTGAAGAAAAAAGTCTATGTATTTTGATACATTTTCTAAGGAGCTATCTATTGCGGAGATTATTGGGCGTCCGGGGGGTGTGGTACAGTTCTTGTGGACTTTGGGGATTAAATAAAACGAAGGAACCACTGGATGTTCTTTTCTCATAAAGCGGAACTCATCCTCCGTAATGATGCCTGCACTTCTCCACGCCTGGAGTTTGGCTGCCTGATCTCCCCATGTTGCCTTCAATGTGGGCCAATTGCTCTTTCTATAACATGCAAGGTCATTAAGCTGTTTTTCCGCCTCCTGCAAGTATAGGTCCCGAGGCCACAAAACAACATTACCCCCCTTGTCTGCTTGACGCACCAAGATATTGTTGTCCGCAGTGAGTTTGTCCACCAGTTGTAAGTAGCTCCAATTGCGTTTATTCATGACGTTGCGCTTGCTGTTGGTGGCAACATATAATTGTTTTAGTTCTTTGGTCACCAGATCATGATAAACGTCTATGTTATCATGGAGCATAGTGGGCTGAAAAGTTGATTTAGGCTTGAAGGATGTCAAACCTGCTGCTGCATTTATTCGCTCCATGTTACAATTGCCCCCTTCATTTCCGGAAGATTCATTCTGGAGAGACCAAATCGCATTAACATCTTCCTGGTCTCCCACAGTCAACAAAGTGGGGCTGTTAGTTTCTGCAGGATTTTGTTTCTTGGATTGGAGACACTGAAATTTGCTTAATTTGAGCTTACGGATAAACCTGTAAGTATCCATTCGTGCATCTGCATAATTAAAATTGTTCGGCGGACAATATGACAAACCCAAAGCAAGAACTGCTTCCTCCTGCTTGGTCAATTTCGTTTTCGTGAGATTGATCACTGAGTTGGTGTTTCCGATTGCGCCTGATTGCGTTTCTGGGATCGGTTCCATCTTCCCTTCGGGGGTCCCTTTGCTTTTGCCTTTGCGGCTCCTGCACTTTTTGCGGCGTTGGCTCCGCCGGTAGTTGCGCCTGGTGTTCGTTTTGTTCTCGATCGCAGAGTGTCCCTGCGATCCAGGCATAGGCAATCTACTTCTTCCGCAACGGTAAGCCTGGTAAACCCCAACGCCTGGTCCGTTCTGCCTTCGCCTTCCGGTTCGCTCTCGATGTTGGAACTCAACTCTGAACTGGAGATGGATATATATATATTATTTTGTGTGTGCCCGTAATAAATCTAAATTGAGAACCTTGGATCGGCGTGGCTCGTTGCTTGCTTGACAGTGTAAGCGTGCTGGTGGATATATATATATATATATATATATATATATATATATATATATATATATATATATATATATATATATATATATATATATATATATATATATATATATATATATATATATATATATATATATATATTCAATGAAAAAACCATAGGTTATAGTCCATATATAGTTAGGAATTAGCATTTACAAAACCTTATTTTACTCGCATAAAACCATTGAAATTCCATATATAGTTAGATGCGCTAACTATATATCGCGCACCCGCAATCCACTGCTGATGATGTCACATATTACATCATTCATGACATGGTCAGTGACATCACTGATGACATCACTGATGACATCTCAAATGACATCACTGATGACATCTCAAATGACATCACTGATGACATCACTGATGACATCTCATTTGACATAAGTGATCACATCACTGATGATATCATTTATGTGATAATACAATGAACCTCTTCAGACTCTAATATAACCTTAGATACAATCAGTGTAAACAGACACTCACAGACTGTCACTCATCCATGGAGTTACTCACACACCTAGTCAGTCTTGCAAAGAATCAATCACACCTCCATTTCCTCAACTATACAGTTATACACACCTTACTTATTCAAACATATACTAACACATATTTACTCTCTTATACAATCCCTGATACAAGTTCACAATGATCAATACAGCCACTCACACATTCACTGGCTCTTATGCACAGTTATTTATATATGTCAACTCTCACATGTACTGTGTTTTAAATATGTACTTACTTTGACATGTAGCACTGAGATATCCATTCACTCACCAATACACTCATGCACACAGTCAACCGCCCATACAGCTGTTTCCACATGCACTTTTGAACCCATACATCTAGTGTATCAACTGCTCACACATCTATGCACAGAGTCATACACCTCCCAGCCACCCACACACACACTCAGTCTCCCATACAAATACTTGGGCAACCAATCAATAATCCATATAGTTACTCATATAGCTACTGATCAACACATGCAGCAGTTTACAGAACAACAGACATAATGATACACTAATTAAGACAGTTTAGTCACTAACCCGTGCACTCAGTGAGACACATTTAATCACTCACTCATACAGTCAGTCATGCACCTACTAAATCCTTCATCCAGACACTTATACATCCACTCATTCTTCAATATGTAAGACATGTTTTAACTTTACAGAAACATACAGTCACTGGATGTTGTCATCAGTGATGTCACTGACCATGTCATGAATGATGTAATATGTGACATCATCAGCAGTGGATTGCGGGTGCGCGATATATAGTTAGCGCATCTAACTATATATGGAATTTCAATGGTTTTATGCGAGTAAAATAAGGTTTTGTAAATGCTAATTCCTAACGATATATGGACTATAACCTATGGTTTTTTCATTGAATTTCAATGGTTTTTTGAAAGCTAATATTTCTATCTGTAAAATGTATTCTTCTTTAAATCATAAAATATATTGTACATGTTTTTTATACATTTAAAAAAAAAAAATTTGTTCCGCTCCTAGTCCGCGAACTGGTCAGCTTCCCGTTAGCTGAATTCAAAGCCGCGACTTGGTGCGCGAGCCGGTAATCGTTCCTTAAGCGTAACTGTTACGTTATCATGACGTTTTGCGTTGTCGCGTAATACGTTATCCGACGCGCCAAGTTAGCGGACTCGAAAGCGGATTGGATAGCGGCGCAAAGCGCGAAACGTAAAGACAGCAGGTCATGTGACTCGATAATAACACTTTTCATTAGTTCATTTCACTTTTGGTTTCCTAATGATGTAATACTAGGTCATGTGATCTAAAATTAACACTTTTCATTGGTTTAGAACTTTGGCTTTTCCCAAATGATGAAAACCCCTCCTTCTTTCCTCACTCTGACTTTCATCTTGGTGAGAGAAAGACCTTTGTACAATCCAGAGAAATGGCTTCTGTTGTTGCTTCTGGTAGTGTTCCCCCACCACCACCTCCACCTCCTCATGGAAAGAAAGGACCACCAACTCAACCAATCTTTCAAGAAGAGGAAGAGCAGGAAGAGGAGGAAGAGCCTGAATATTTGCCTGAGGAGCCCAGGAGGTACAACAGGAAGGAAAATTTCATTTGGCAATTTTTTTAATTTCCACCAGGGCAAAAGAAAGTGAACGCCAGGTATGTCTTTTGTCGAATCTGTGATGATCGTCTTTCTAGAGGCACGGACAAAAAATATAGTTATGGGAATTTCACTATGCACAGACACATGAGCAGGTGGCACCCAAATAACTATAGTGCAGCTCAGCTTCGAGACAAACAACAGAATTCACCAGCAATAGCCAGAAGATCGATTGTGCCAGAAGTTACGGGACCTGAAGCAAGGGAGCTGATCCCAAATATTCAAATGGACATGGGGGAAGTGAAACAAGTTTGTGTGAGGTGCAATCAAATATTATGCTACCGCGAAAGTAGCATAACTCTTATAATTAGAGCCATCCAAAATCATGTATGTCCAAAACGCCCCCAAAAATAAATTCTTCTTTTTTTTGTTGCTCCTGTTGAGCCCTCTTCGATGAATCATTTTTGTTTCCCCCCTCCCCCCCAAAAAAAAAAAATACAAAATGTTCAGAAAAAAACAAAAAATATAAAAAATGTTCAGAAAACTAATAAAAAAAATTTAAAACAACAAAAAGAAAAAAAAAGTTCTTTTCAGAACTACCTCCCCATTATTAAAAAAAATTGGTAGAATTCTTTGAACTCTGCCAAGCTCTATTTCTATTAGTTCGCTCCCAATTCGCACTCCGGTACGCGAACTTTGAGCGCACCAAAAACATTTTTTTTTAAAAAAGGAACAGTAAGTATAAGGAAAGAAAACAGACAGCTATGTTACAAAAAAGACAGCTATAGGGAGTAAAGAAAAGATACTGTGACCCGCAATTCACTTCTGATCATGTCATATATTACATTATTTTTGACATAGTCAGTGACATCATCAGCAGTGGATTGCGAGTAACAGTTTTTTTTGTTTACGTCCTATAGCTGTCTTTTTTGTAACATAACTGTCTGTTTCCTATCCTTAAACTTACTGTTCCTTTTTTTAACGAGATAACAGATATGCCCACTTATTACATCATTCATAACATAGTCAGTGACATCATCAGCAGTGGAATGCAGGTTAAAAAAGTAGAAAACATTTACCTTATAATTCTTGTTAATTTTTAAAGAAAATTTTTCATACATTCAATCTGTAAAAGAGAGAACAAACATTTCCAAAAATATTAAAACATGTATTTAAAAATTAGAAAAAAGAAGGGAAAAGGTTCAAGAAGAAACACTTTTTAAACAACTTTGACACTTATAGAAACCTCTACTTCTCTACGACCCCTACACAATCCTAAATATATTTATTTTCAACAAACAGTATCTTCATGCTGATGAAATGAGGCCTATTTTGAAATATGATGCTTCTTTTGCATTGCTTATGTCTCACAATAGTGATGCCATAACAGCGCAAAAGAGATGTAAAACCATCATAAAATTGTGTCTAACATTTAAAATGATTGTTTTAGGATGCAAATAAGATGTGTGCTTTCAAGAGCTTTCTTTGAGGTGAGGCCTCTTTTCTTTTTTTTAAAAAAAACAGTACCCAGAAGTACAGCACTGTAAGCATTAAAATTGATACTTACAGAAGACTCAGCTTACCCATATGTACCTCACATTTCTAAATGTATATCATAAGTACAAAAAGCATAACATTAATTATACATGTTAAATGGTTTATTTTTGCTGTTCTCAGAATGTATCAAATTTCACTTAAATCAGTGACTTGAAGGTATTCATCATGTAACAGCGGGGAAAAAAAACACAATCAAAATGACTGTGTTTAAAAAACCCATACAACCTAAGAAATCTGATTTCAAAACTCCTTAAAATTAACTTACTTTCAATGACGTCGAAGGATCTCCTATAAACAGCATCCACTCTGTTGTGCTATAAATATTTTCAGCCCGCCACTTTCTGAAAGAAAACCTCCATCGATACGTAAAATATGTTACATAGAAAAAAAAACTTCTCTCATTCTATCACATGTTTCCACTAGGCCAAATCATGTTGCCGCGATTCGCAAGTCTTGTAATTCTTCCAATCAAATCCCGACATTTTCTATTTTCGCAACTTTCAAAAATAAAATATTTGAGATTATTTTCACAATCCTGGACTACTAATATCTTACTCTTCTTTGTCACTCATGTTCTCCTTTTCCTATGACACTGATACTGCTTACTATGAAGCAGACTTACTTGCATCAGGTTTATATAGTTGGATTTTTAATCTAGACAGCATTGCAGACTTACATTCCCTCTACTTAAAATTTTGGTTTTAAAAACACCAGGTAAGAATTTTTAAGGTCAAACGGCAATTTTTTTTTTAAAGTTACAACGGAATCATTACAGAATGACCAGCCGTTTCCAGACTTTAAGTAAGCTGTATAATGTCCTGATGTTGTTGATGGACCATCGTGATAGATAATTGCTACAGTTACAAAAGTCCTCCCTGATATTGACAGCTGAGAAGCCACAATTTTTTTTATTAAAGTTGACAATTTTGATCCATCAGGCCTACATCGTTGGATCATTAAAATGACATACTGGCTATATCTACGTATAAATAATGTTGACATCATATCACATTTACATTGGCTACACTCCATGTTGTGATCCGCTGCATTTACTAGCTTATTAAAGGACACTGATTTACTGTCTGGCAAAGTTAAATATATAAATCTTTCTGAGTCTACACTAGTAGTACTTGATACCATTAGGCATGGGCGGAAAATCCGTTCCGCTCGCGGATTTTGCGGATTTTCGGGAAATCCGCAATCCGCGAGATTTGCGAATCTCCCGCAAAATCCGCAAATCCGCGAGCAGCGGATTTTGCTCGCACTGCTCGCACTGTTCACGTGAGTTCGCGTGAGTTTGCGCCCCGCGAATAAGTGCAAAATTGCAGAAATACGATTTTAGCAAAACTGAAAGTAACTACTTACCAGGTTCAAAAGTTCAGGCTCATCATTAGTAGCCATTTCCTGTAGTGCTTCCTGAGGGGCCCCTCCAGAGTTCAGTTGCCAGTTGAAACTATTATGTGACCCTGCTCTGAACCTCAGAATAGTTACACATATGCCACAAAGGTCCTGAATTACAGCTAAGGGAGACAAGCAGGAGCCAGGCTGGAAGTTAAAATCCATTAATCAGCCCCTAATTCATTATTGTCAGTTGGGGCAGGGCAGGTGTTGTAACTAATTTTGCAACAATGAAAGCACTTAGCAAGTGCAAAAGATCACTAATCAGGGCGCACTAAGGAAGCAGGTGCCAGCTAAAAAAATATTCTGTGACACATTAATCAGCCCCAAATTAATTCAGGTCACTTGAGGCAGGGAAGGTGTGCTTTGCTTTGCCGAAAATAATGTACACTGGACAACCAGAGGGTGTGGTGATGAAACAGAGGGTGGCATGGGTGGGCCAGAGGGTGGCATGAGTAGTCAGAGAGTGGCAGTGGTGACAGAGAGTGGCAGTGATGAAGAAGAGTGTCCCAAACAGGCTGGACACGTAGAAACAACAAGTTCGCGAAACTTGCGACCCGACAGGTAAGTTCGCAATTTGCGAAAGTGTACAAAACCCTCGCGAACTGGCAGAAACACGGGCGAACACAAAAAAAAAAAAATCCGCAAATTCGCGGGAATTCGCGGATTTTGCGGATTGCGAATCCGCAAATCCGCAAAATTCGCGAACGCGAGATCCGCAAAATTCGCTCATGCTTAGATACCATACAGTTCTCGCAGTCATGCTGCCATTGATAAGAAAGCCCAAACAGGTGATCTACATCTACACCCTCATCTTCCAATACATCAAGCATATACATTAAAAACTCCTGACAATCTTGCTGATTATTTTCAGAGAAGTCTGTTTGACCTGAACATTCATCTAACAGATAACGAACTTCAGACACACTTTCTACTTTTGTTCGATCAGTGCTACATTTCTCTAACACAGAATTCAACAAGCAGCATAAACTTTGTTCCGAATTGAACACAATCTGTTCTTTTAAACTCTCTAGTGAAAAGAGAACATTAACCACTACATTTGCATAGCAGTTGACACCAGAACTGTTTTCAAATTGAAAACCGACAACATCTTCAACAGAATCCACTTTCTTTCTGCTAACAACTTTCGGTTCATTGACTTTTAGTCTTTTTGCAACAACCTCCCTACTATTACTGATATTTCTACGTTTCTGGCCTACCACACGTTTCTCAAACAAAGGATATTGAGGCAAATGTGGCGCATACTCTCTTCTTAACCTATTGTATTCCTTAACACAATCTAGATCCGCACAAATGTTTGTGACATCACAGTCAATCAAGTACAATCCCGATAAAGTTCTAACTCGTGACAATGCCACATATGCCATACCCTCCTTGAACACAGAACTGCCAATATTCACCAATGCACAGTCTACACTTAAACCTTGCGATTTATGGATTGTCACCGCATATGCCAAGCAAACAGGAAATTGTTTACGGCGAACATATAAGTCTTTAACAAGCAAAAACCTAGCAGAACAACGACCAATTTGCTGTACTTCCTCAATGCCATCAAATTTAATTCTTAAAAATTCTATTCCATCTCTATTTTTGTATTTCTCAAAATCAACAACATTACCCATTGATCCATTTACCAGACCTCTTTCTACATGTAAATTCCTTCTCAAAATGATTCGGCAATTTAAACACACATTCAAAGTCTTTTCAAAACCCGCTGTTTTAGATATAGTCTTCTCTAATGAATCCAATTTTGATTTCAAATTGTCTGACAAAATAATTGTTGATCCCATATGCTCTAATTTGTCGATAGCTTCAAGTTTCACAATCTCTTGCTTTTCTAAATTCAACATTTTGTTGTTGAAGATGGCACATTCTGCAAGAGTTGGCATGAGACATATCCCGGATTTCTTTTCAGTAATTTTCTGAAAAATATTCTCAGGCACAATCTCTTGTTTGGGATATAAATTTGACAGTAATCGTGCATTTAAAGCTTCTCTCCCATGCTCGGTCACTTTTCCAATTCTAATATCTTGTAGAATATTCTTGTAATCTTCATCCTTTGCCTGACGCATATTTTCATGCAGTTCTGCATAATTGAAGTTTAACCATATATTGACGTTGCCAATGCTCCCTAGGCACTTCCTGGTATCTTCATGTGTGAGTATTTTGAACACAGGTTGACCTTTTACTGGTGTCAGCTGCAGAAGATCTCCGAAAACAATGATGTGTTTGCCACCAAATAACACATCATATTCAGTTTTAAGTACTTCTTGCATTCTCAAATGCACAAAGGCAAGCATGACATTGGAAACCATGCTTACTTCGTCAATGATAAGTAGTTTCATTTTCCTCAAGACTCTTGAAACTTCACAGCAAGCATCTCCAGATAACTTGTTGTATTGTAATTTGTTGTCATGCTCCACCGGCAGCATCAGTAGACGATGCAAAGTAATACCTTTAATGTTATGTGCTGCCAGTCCAGTAGGAGCGGTGACAACACAAGACAGCGATGACTCAGTCCTTTCCTGCAAATAACAAGAAATTGCTTTAATGAGGAAACTCTTTCCAGTTCCCGCTTCTCCACTCACGTACAGTCGGACAGGCTTCAACGACGTACATGAGCACTCTTTCTTCTCATGACTTAATCCGTGCTCAATTTCCTTGGTAACTTCATCATATATTTTCCTCTGCTCAACGTTGAGTTGTTTTTCCAAGTCTTCTAAGTTAACTGAATCCTCCTGAGCATGTGCCATGGCTCTTTCCACTTCATTCATAGCAGTGGCAGCTTCATTTTCGATAATAGGTCCTCCAAGTGGATCTTGACTCAATGAAACAGAACTCTGACTGTCCTGAGAACTGTCTCTGGCAATCTCGGCTGCAATCGTTGCTTCCTGCTCAATTTCCAAAGTTAGCATTTCTTGATATTTAGGAAAAGCAGGACATTCTATGGACTCCTTGGCTGCATTAAAAGAGTCTTCGTAACAGAGGAAATCTCCAAGCAGTTCCTCTTCTGCGCGCCAAGGCTTGAAAAGTTGCAAAAGTGCTAAATAGAAAAACTCCTTTTTTTCTGGAGATTCACCACTCAATTTTCGATGGTTTACTAATTGGCATTTTCTTTGCTTGACCAGGCATCCCTCACTTCCAATTACAGCATACACTCCTTTCTCAATATCTTCTTTGATGTTCCTCTTGAATATATAATTTTGGAGAACCTCATATAGACAAACATTCTCAAGGTGACTGCTTCGATTTGGATAATATGTATCCAACATGTTGGTCTTCAAAATGTCGGTACTGTTTGGCTCCTTTTCCGCCAAATACTCAATTTCCCGGACAGGTTTTAGAACTCGATTTCGCGTTGCAGCAAGACCAAGACTCGCCCAAACGATACTCCTAGATTTGGCATAGAGACTTGCTGAAGACAATCGATCTGAACATTCGTAAGCTCCGATTTCTCGATGCGACAACATCTTCAGACTGAAACTGTACAACTTCTTGCTGAGGCTCTTTTCATGGGATATGTCCTCCCACATATCCTTCAGTTCTGTCTTTTCTTTTTTGGTGATGTAAGATGTCACATACCGAGCCACAGCCATGCAGTTGTCACCCACAAACTGTATATCCATGTTAGCATTCCACATGGACAAAATCACTGGGTTGTAGTCGTTGATGTACTTGGACTCTTCGTTCCTTTTCAAATTGTATGTATTTTTGGGTGATTTCCTCGTCACATTATGTCGTAGTGAAGACATCAAACTGTTCACTTTTCCTTTAGAAATCACCGGCCGTGGAAAGTTGAAACGACATTTGGTGTAGAACTTGTCCTTGTTTCTGAATTTACGACGACAGTACTTTCCACAACGATGGCTTTGGAAACGTAGAACTTGTTCTCTTAGGCTTTTCTTCTCCGTTGCATTTGGAACAGCACACGTAGAATACTGTTCTATGAAATTCATCACTAAGTGATCGGGATCTGTTCCAAATTTAGGTGCATCCTTGATCCACAACAACATATGTATATGAGGAGCACCTCTTGCTTGGTACTCCTTTCTCCAGAAGAAATCCAACACCTCTCCAAGAGGTGGATTCTTCTTATTTGTGATGAAAGACATCATAGCTTCAAATTTATGATTGAAGTACCTGCATACATTCACAGGATCCAAAGAACACAGTTCTCCAGGTGTCTTGAATTCAATGTTTTCAATATTTCCATTTGCTTCTCGTAGAAATTCAAGTAAGTCTTCCCAGCCATACTCGGCACAGCTCAGAGTGAGGAACCATGTCGGAGTTCCTAAGTTCCTCAGCATACATTTTAAATCACCATGACGACGATACCAATACTCATTAGTACCACGCTGACACGCCATGAGATTAATTAAGTGAGAATCCAAAATACTATCTTGGACATTAACTTTATGCATAAAGTCTCTTGCCGAGATATTTCGCATCTGTATACCACTTTTTAAGATGTGGTTCACTGCATATGACAGTCCAGACAGATCGCTTTCAAACAGGAGATGAAACAAATAGGGAATGCATTGACGAAACCTAGGATCTTCTCCATACAATCGTAAAGTCCGGTATTCAGACGCAGGAATTTGATGAGATCGCTCATCATATCTTCCTCCTCGACCTGTGGGAAATAGCTGTGGGAAACACCGAGCTTCCAAACTTTCCTCCCAAACACTAATGGGACTCCCTTTGGCTTGTTTCATTTGAAACAACTCAATAGCATTCCCCATGACTTCCTTGGAATGCAAAGGATGAACACTATAATGTTCATATATTTCTTCACTTTTAGAGGCCTCTACTTTCTCAATATGCCCAGCACACAAATCGCTATCCTCTTCATCACTTACTTCCTCTTCTGCAACATACACATTCTTATAATACTTATTATTTTTCTTCAAATACACTGTTGCCTTTTTGACTTTCCTAACATCCACTAAATCTTGCCATATTTTCTTATTCTTTGTCGGAACCCCATTAACCAAGATAACCAGAGGTTCCTCTTCCACTTCTTCTACTCCAATTGTGTTAATGTTTTTATTCAAATCTAAAGGCAAATAAACAACTCTTCCCTTTAATCCTCTCTGTAAATCTGCTGGAGGCAACTTCCCTGTCTTTGGCTCCATTCTTACAATAGCCTGAAAGGGATGGATACTTTGAATCAAAATAGATTCATAAGTATTTAAATCCTTCAATTCAGAAGGAATCTCAACCAATTCAAGATTATTATGAACTGCCCTAGCAGGCATCTGGTTTTGGTTTAATTTATTACAACAATAAGTACACACACGTTGATCCGATCCCAAATCAAAATAATTTTCTACCATCAAGTATGTGGCAAAATCCTTCCATTCACTATTATTTTCCCTTTCACTTTTTGGATATAAATCCACTACCTTAGTCTGATTCTTATAATAAGTGCGTCGACAACAAACACAAGTGAAATTAGGCCTCTCACTTGATTTCATCTGAAACGTGGCAATTTCCTTCTGAAAATTATCTGTACTGTAAACCTGTACATTATCTTCCACATTACTCTCTACTTCAGGGTCAATTTGAACATTCTCATCTTTACTACTAAAGTAACAAAACTCAATTTCTTCACAAATATTCTTCACATCTATTTCAGAACCATGCAAAAGAGCAGCACATAATTGTTTAAGCATAATTGCTGGACTCTTTGCATAATACAACATTCTCACTAATTTTCTCACTTTATTATGATGCACTGCTAGCATCCTGAAATGATGAAAAACACTCTGGCATACTCTCCTGGAAAGACAAGCCAGTGAATGACCACGCAAACCTGTTATTTGTCTCACTCTGCAAGGATCTAAATCTTGCAACAACTTCATTTTCTGCTTCAAACTTTTCTTATTAAATGTCCGTATAAAATCACAAAGCAAATTGATGGAAACCTGTCGCACACTGCAAATAGAACTACACTTCCAAATGTACACAGGAGCCTTAGGACGTCTTCCTAAAACCTCATCACTTAGCGCCTCTTCTGTCTCTGTTGTCACAAGTTTTTCTTTTTCAACTGGACAACCATCCTTCACTTCATAAGCTCGACCACTGATGTCAACTGCATGCACGAAATCATTATCCTGAAAATAACTCTCCTCATTAAAAAATGCCTCAGAACTTGAACTATGCATCCATTCTCCGGAAAAAACTTCACAAAAGTTGCTACGATTTACTACTCTCTTCCATCTACTGTTTGTTTTAAAATCAGAAATTACCTTGCTTAGTTTCCTAATTCTATTGATTACCAAAATAAACAACTTTCGCCTAATTTCAAAAGCATGATCTATAATTTTCTCGACATTTTTCTTCTTCTTATAAAATGCCGCTTTCTGTTTGCATTTCTTAATAAATTAACTATTATCCTGTTACGGAACATTCGATTTCGAATGTCCCTAAACTGTTGTTTCCTTCTACTATCATGCACAGAGTTATCTCTTCCTCTACCAGTAACATTTTTCATGGGTCTTTCCTTTCCATTTAAATTACTCTTCTTTTTCTGAACTGAAACATTTTGGCGAGAAATACTTTTTTTACTACAAATATTTTTTAAGAAAGACTTTGTGCTCTTACCCGGAGCTTTCTTGGTGTTTTGATAAGTATTTAGGGAAGAGGACTGCTGCAATAAAACATCACCGTGCTGTCTTTGACGTTTTCGAGCCTTTCTAATTCTATTTTTTGTAGGCATTTTCCAAACTATGAAAGAATCTGCAGTTGAATCTGTTGAAAAATATAATAAAAAATGTTAATAACCACTATTACCAAACAGTAAATGAATAACAGTCATCAAAAACTTAATGCCCTTCTTATTATTTAACATAGCAAATCAAGGCATATGACTGTGTATGATGTTATTTTTCTTTTTTAAATGGAAAGCGTTCTTCATGGTGCAAGTTTCTTGTAAATACGCTCCCACCTGCGAAAAGGAACTTTGCAATGCAAAGCTGCTTGGGTCCCCAGTGTCTGTCAACATTCTAAACAGTCCGGAGCGGCCGCCATCTTATCTCTCGGAAGGATCGAGAGAGAAGAAGAGGTGAAAAACGAAGGGGAAATTTAATGAAATGGGGCAAAGTATACCCCAGTTGACCCCCTAGGAATGTTGTTGGAATTTTTTAAAGGGTCCCCTGGGGAAAATAAAAAAATATATATTTTTCACGATAGAACCGCTTCCCAAACACCGAACTGGGCCGCAAACTGCACGAGAATACGCCATTTTGTGCTTCGTTTTAATTAAATTACTAGGAATAAGGAGGTGCGGGAGACGTATCCTAATCCCTTATATTTTCTGAGAGTGGCTGAGGAGTCTCATATATGTTGATACATGTGTTCCAGCGGCTGTGCGTGAGCTTTTTTTAAATTTTTGCTGCGTGACGTCTGTTAACGTTCGATTCGAAGGAAATCAGGAAGTGTTGACCACCAATTTCTCAGTGCGATAAAATATTTTGAGGCATATTATCAAGCCTGTGCGCTAAAATTATCGCCGATAAAGCGGCGACAATGAGCTTGATAATATGCTCTGTGGAATTCCAATCGAAGCCCATTTTAGATGTCTTCACATCTAGCATGTGCTTCGATTGGAAATCCATAGAGCATATTATCAAGCCCATTATCGCCGCTTTATTGGTCGTTTTCGGCCGATAAAGCGGCAATAATTGAAGCGCACAGGCTTGATAAAATACCACATTGTTATAAATGAATCCTTATTGAGACACAATGTCTGCGCCAACTTGCCTTTTTTACAATGCCACAATTTTGTCGTGCACGGCAGCCATTTTACATGCCAGGCTGGTCTCAGCCTATCACCTAGCCCTGCGAATGTAGGGAAATATTATCAAACCTGTACACTAAAATTATCGTCGCATTATCGGCCGAAAACGGCTGATAAAGCGGCGATAATGGGCTTCATAATATGCTCTGTGGAAATCCAATCGAAGCCCATGTTGGATAACATGGCTAAAAACTACTCAGCACCATTGTTTGGACATTATTAACATGGCTATATAACTCCCATAATCAAAATTTAAATTTGCCAAGCACACTTGTGTTACTGCATGCCAGAATGCTACACCGAATATGCAATTACAATTTCGCAAAGTAACAAAATCTATTTCTATATCACTACAGACAAAGCCACAATTTAAAAACACAGCTTTCTTCATCATTTTCTCCTTAGCGATAAAAAGCGGTAGCAATGCATGAATATCATGCTGAAAAGTCAGCGATATTCATGCATTATCCTGCAAATGCTCTTAGCCATGTTATCCACCTCCCATTGGATAACATGGCTAAGAACTGCTCGCAAATGCGAAAAAAACGGCCGCAATGCATGAATAACGCTGAAAAGTCAACGATATTCATGCATTATTCAGCAAATGCTCTTAGCCATGTTATCCACCACCCATTGGATAACATGACTAAGAACTGCTCAGAGCCCCATGAGGAACGCTTTCCATTTAAAAGAGAAAAAATATCATCATAGAAAAGAATCGTTTTTAAACACAGCATATAAATCAATTGTATACCTGCATTCAAGAGGAAATGACTGAAAATGTCCTTGAGACACACGAAAGCGTTTTCTGGAATGCCCTAGCACCATTTTTCCGACATTATTAACATGGCTATGTAACTCCCATAATCAAAATCTAAATTTGCCAAGCGCAGGTGAGAGCGTATTTACAAGACACTTGCCCCATGAGGAATGCTTTCCATTTAAAAATGAAAAAATAACATCAAAGACACTCAAATGCCTTATACATATGACCCAAAACAACCTATGAAGCTCTAACAGTACATATCCAAAATTTAATTGATTTCAAAATGGTTTTTAAAAACAACATATCTGTTTCAGCTTACATAAAAGACCATGGAATGCGCTTCATATACAACAATACCTTGAGTTACTACATGCCAGAATCCTACACCGAATATGCAAATACAATTTCTCAAAGTAACAAAATCTATTTCTATATCACTATAGACAAAGCCACAGATTTAAAACACAGCTTTCTTCATCATTTTCTCCTTAAATCATTCTATTCTATATCTAAAATAAATAAATCTTTTCTCACCTTAGCAAATACTTTTTGGATTTTAAAAACAGTCTCAGAAATACACCAAATTGTCTTCAGCAGAAGAAAAAGGATGCACTCCAGAGGCTGCAGCTATTGAAAGCACAGAAATACAGATATTCATTTCACATATCTCTCATATTAGCCAATCATAACTCTTCCCTCACTTTTTTCAAATCAAAACCCTTCCCCCCCTCTGCCCTCTCTGCCTTTTTTCCATAGCAACGACCTCCTGGAAGACCTCTCATGTTTGCAAATTCACACAACAATGTTTCAATTGAACTCTGAACTCTCAGTGCACCTGCGTATCCAGTGCAATCTTTCATTAAAAGTTTCTTCCTTGACCATTGAAATTACATGTTTCAAGAACACATCCATGCACCCTAACTTTCTGTTTTCAGAAATGGAAATGCGCCAATCACTGCTAATGAATCATTAGCATTGGAAATCCACAGTTTTTTTTCTTTACAAACTCCTACTGTTTCAACTGCCCTTTCATTACCACACTTCATCTGACTGCAGCACAACCTTCTCCCACCATGTTTAACGTCTGGATTGTTGGACATAGTTACATCCACTGGGCTCAAAGGTATGCTGACAACAGAAATTTACACAACCTCAATTTACAAGATGTGGAAATTAAATGGTTGGGCCAAAGAGGATTAAAATGTCACCAATTGATACCATTGGTGAAAACCTTTATGCATTTGCCAAAACCTGACCTGTTAATAGTGCATTGTGGAGGTAATGATTTGGGCACTTTAACAGGAGTAGGTCTGGAAATGCTTTTAAAGGACACCTTTGAGCAATTAATGGCACTTTTTCCTCAAACTGCCTTGGTATATTCCAATATATGCCAAAGACAGAAATGGAGGTGGTCCAACCAATTTGGTCCACAAATTGAGAAAGCGAGGAAGCATGTAAACAAATCTGTTTCAGCTTTCATGAGAGACCATGGAATGGGCTCCCTGTACAATAATAACTTGCGTTACTACATGCAAGATATCTACAGAGGAGATGGAGTTCACTTCTCAGATGAGGGCAACAGAATTTTCATTCTGAATTTAAGACTGTGCATTGGTACCTACTTATAAGTACCTAAATGGAAAATAAACCCAAAAGCTCTTCTCAGAGCTACCCTTCATCTGATCACGCACAATTAATACTTTTCTCTAACTTATTTCTGTAATTTTCAACAAACTACGCTCAAAGAGCGCTACCCGGTACGCGAACTGGAAGCTAACCGCCCAAAATTATTTTAAAAATGTTTTTTCTCCGCACATATGGTCCTCCTCAGCCACCCTCAGAAAACCTGGGGGGTCAAAATACTTGTACCGTGTCCCCTTCTACCCTTTCTGAACATTATTTAACCTCCATTTTATATGTTAATTTGACCGAAACACAAAATGGTGGACTCCCGTTACGCTTCTAGTTCGCGGACTAAACTGCTTCCCGGGAAGCGGCCCAAAGAAAAGGTGGGAAAGTAATTCAAAGAAAAAGGACTGGAGACACTCTCACCATATATAGATTAACTCATACTACATAACAATCCCTTTCATTTTCACAAATTTGATTGAAATTCCATTTAGCCATTAAGCCTGTAGACCTCTCTAAATACCTTGAGGTAAATTACTTCACAAAACACATCTGAAGTGTTGGAATTGACAACCAATAAAAATCTTACTTTCATTTTCTACTTTTATTACCTGATATTTGATTGGTTATATACCTGAATATATATAAAGGAAGAGAAGAAAACACAGCCATTTTGACTGCTACTTCTTGTTGTACATCACATTTCAATACTTACCTAAGACTTCAACTTGTTTCTGAAGGTAAGTTGTTATTTTTAAAAATGAAGTATATTGTACACTATAACTTGATATGGTAGACTTTTTCTGATACATATACACTATCCCTCTGTAGTAGTTATGGATTTAGATAGACTTCTCTGTTATAGTTAGGAATGGAGTTAGGCTTCTCTTCGTTAAATTACATACACTTTTTTATAGTTATATTTCCACTCTGATACTATACACTGCCAAAAGAAAAATTCACTGATAAAAACTACCTATCTAAAATTAATCCCAACAGTGCCCAATCTCTACTAATATATATTTTTTTATTCAAAATTTCAGGCAAAATGAAAGGCGAACAAGAAGTTACATTTTCAATTGAACTGAAGGAGAGCAGCCAAGACAAAATTGATGACTTTATGGATGACAGTAGAGACCACGAACTTCTACAATGTGTTGAAGCAGTGGACAACCTGCTTCAAAATGAAAAAAAATTACACCCTATAATAAATTATGACATTTCTGACAATGAAATGTTAGAAAATTTAATAAAGTATGAAACACAATCATAATAAAAAAAAAAATAAAGAAAACAAAACAAAACCAACAAAAACAACAAATAATTAACATACAGTATTAGAAAAATCTATCATTCTTTTATCCTTATAGTACGCTGCCCAGAGCGCTACCCGGTTCGCGTACTAGGAGCTCACCACGCATAAATATTTTTTTTTTTTTTTTGCCCTGCAGAAACCTTTTACAACCTCCACATAAAACCTAGGGGGTCAGGGAGGATCTACTATGCCCCCTTATCGAAATTTCCCCCTTTGTTTTGGCCTCCTCTTATCTCTCGATCCTACCGAGAGACAAGATGGCGGCCGCACCGGACTGTTTAGAATGTTGACAGACACCGTAGAGCCAATCAGCTTCGCTTCGCATAGTTCCGATAAGCGAAAAGTACGCGAACCGGATCGCTGCCCGGAGCGCTGTTACAGATATATATCTTGATTTAAACGTTAATTTCTCAAAATCCACTGAAGCACATATATTGAGACCTAGCAAAGGCACATCGGGCTAACAGTCCCTACAATTTTGCCAAGTTTCGTGGAAATCCATTCAGCCGTTCGAGCTAAAAGTGAGTCCAACCGCCCCATGGAAAACTCAATGTTAAAAACGCGTTTTGGGACCCCCCTTTTTTCTCAGCCCCCCCTTGACGAAACCCCCCCAAATTTCCAGGAGCTGCTTAGAAACAAAATGTGCCATTTTCCTGAAAATTTCAGCCGATTCCGTCCACAAACGCCAAAGTTATTAGACATAGAATTTTCAGAAATCCCATAGGGAAAAAATCCTAACTATATATACCTACTGGCGACCGCCAGTAGGTAATATATATATATATATATATATATATATATATATATATATATATATATATATATATACTTCAAAGGTGCTAATGCTCCCCGAAGTAACCAATGGGTTGAATACTGACTTCCCAGCTTTCCGCAACAACACGTTGTCTCCTACCTGGGACTTTTTCTTCACCCGTACACTGGTTGCCCTGGTGTTCAGTGCACGTTGCAAAATGTCCCGGCACAAATTCTCCTTTACATGAAGAGCTCAAACAGCTGCTCATCAGTACGGTTGCGGGGGGGCGGCGGGCATAACCACTTCACTCCTCAATGCCTCGGTAAAGCCGCCGCCTACCTAGTCAGCGGGTGTGTCGTTGTTGTAGGACCACCGAAGGCACGGTACTTGTAATATTGGTCCCCATTCCCTCGTCAACACAAAGGATAGACGACACCACGTTCTGGCCACAAATTAATTTATTGTGACAACTGCAAATGGACGTGTTTCACCTGACCCGCATGCTTGATCACCCTTAGTTTTGTGTTTACTTAACGGCCATTTTAAACCATTAGTGCACATTAAACATCATCACGTGATAGGACTACAAGGTAAGTGTGTTAGAGAACAAACTCGTAGTTTTTCTTTACATTTAGTCTTGTTAACATAGGCTTTCAGCAAAAACATATTTCATTTTGAAACGTCTTTACATACAACACATTTGCTATTTTAAAAAAAGCCAAATGCAGCAATGCGTTATTAGTTGAAAGCAATAAGTCTTCCTGCCATGTAATACACTAGAATAGAAAGGTATGCTTCCGGATCGAGTCTCCGTATTTCACGATGCCTAACATTAGTAGAGCGCAGTGAATTTACATAGACATTCCTGTTATCGGTTCATATTATCTACCGATCCCCATATTTTAAAAATTACGAATGTTTCAACCCTGGGACTAGTTATGAAATTATTTTACTTATAAATACTAGCAACTAAAGAGTTCAAACTTTTTTCTAGACCTTGTATCAGCTGTTTGCCGGCCGGCGTTGTGCGTGTACTCCAGTACATGTAATTTTTCATGAAAAACGGAACTCAATCTACGGAGCTGTTCCCTGCTTTACCAGGTACATGTTACTCCTTTGATATGGTGGGACAGTCACTCTCGGTTGCAGAATCCCTACCCTGTCAGTTCAGATTATCTATCCCTACCTCGTCCTTCCTTAGGAAACTATCAGCTTCCTCGCATTGCCGCCTACAGCAGTTCCAGTTTTTTTTATCTATCCCTGGGCGAAATATTCGATTTTCCCACATGTATGATTTGACTCTCAGTAATAAAGGGCCCCCTCTCCCCCCATGTGCTTAATATAAAACTATCCCTAGGGGACGAGTATTTATGATGTTCAAATATTTTCTTTACCCTGTCCTCACAGATGTTAAAAAATCTTGACTCCTTGGCACACTCGGGTTAAACAGATAGAATTTACCTTGAACGAGAAGATTTCTCTACTTGAAGCTAGTCTAGCTCAGTAGTAACAGGTAAAATATAGGACATGTAAGCTGTAGCTACTCTTAAACTGCACGCTCTGTTTTCGGTTTTGCACCCCTTTGTCTGTACCATGTTCTGTGCTTAATTTGTTATTGTTATTTTTGTTCAATTGAAATAAGTATATAAGCGTTTATTGTCTTATTAGTTTAATTTTTGTTCGTTGGCCTAGGTATTACCATTGGGCAAATCTGGATGTCATCATCCCTGTAGTCACTAATTATTCGATATTAATGTGCCCCGAACCCGTGTAAGGATGCTTTCTGAAACTATGTTTTTAATATATTGTTTTATACAGATTATTCACCTCCTTTGTGGTTCCATTTGCTCCACCTCTCTTTGCCCTGATGAAGGTGTAGCCTTTGGACGGGATCGCACACCGAAACGCGCGTTGGCGTCTGTTCCTATCCTGGAACATACAGAACCGACCAGGATACCCAACCATCGGTCTCCATTCCATCAAAGACCATCCCTGCATAGTGTTGTGTGATGTGTGAATGTTTAAGTATGCGTTTAGCTGGTATGATAGTGTGGAGTAAGAACCACTGTTAATTTTGCTTTGCTGCTTTTTTCTATATTTATGTACATATTTATTCATTAGATTGTTCCAACCTATTTACAAGAAAAATGAACTTTAAAATAAAAAATAATTTTGATAAATCGGAGCCAATGTATTTTTGAAGTGTCCCTCGTGGGTTCTGGGTACGTCATTTAATATAGTGGACCTCGTTGAGGCCATCTATTAGACCATACAGGGTAGGTTTTTCTCTCTTGTCTGCTCTTGGGTGAATGGTACAGCCCACATACTTCAGGCCACATGGGCACTGAAGTATGTACACCGCAAACTCTGTCTTGCAGGAAAAGAAACCTTTGATCTTTTTCTCTCTGTTTGAAAGGCCTAGTGTGTACGTATAGGTATTTATGCCATGCTTACAGGCCTTACACTTTGTACATTTTATGAAGCCTGGTTTACGTTTCAGCCAATTTGATCCTTTCCCTTGTGTATCCTTTTGTGGGAGCATGTTAGAGACTAGCATTTGTTTAAAAGAGCGGGATTTTCCAAATGTAATCGCCGTTTTTTTCTGCACTAGCGAGTTAAAAACAGGGTCATTACAGATAAGATGCCAGTGCCGATTAAATATGCTCCTAACCTGTCTGTGTTGTCTGTTGTAGGAAGTGATCAATCTTACTTGGCTTGTCTGGGCTTTAAGTTTGTTTGCTTTGTTTGCCTTATTAAACAGGATATCTTCTCTGCTACGTAACTTTGCTTTGCGAATTGAACTTTGCACATTAGCATGTGTATATCCTCTCTCTTCAAAACGGGAGCCCATTACTTGAAGTTCTGATTCTAGTGTGCTCTGGTCACTACAGTTTCGAATTGCTCTTAGACTTTCTCCATAGGGTATACTTCTTATTAGATTTTGTGGATGGAAGCTCCCTGCGTGGAGCAGTGTGTTTCCTGCTGTCGGCTTTCTGAACAATTTTGCATGGATTTTGCCATTTGTAACATACACTGTTAAATCAAGAAAATTGACGTCACTTTTGCTTATAGTACTGGAAAATTTTAAGTTAAGATTATAAACTTTAAGTCTTTTAATAAAATTCTTGACTGATTCTTCCGACCCTTTCCACACAACAAAAAGGTCATCGATGTATCTACTCCAGTGTAGTATATTATGCTCCCATTCTGCCTGGAATTCCGCACGGACCACCTGCTCCTCCCATCAGCCCATATGCAAATTCGCATAGCTGGGGGCGAAGCAGGTGCCCATTGCGATTCCGCAGATTTGATTTTACAGTTCGTTGTTAAACAGAAAAAAGTTGTTTTTTAAGCAGACAAGATATCATTGTTAGCAGCATTTGTGTATGTGACCAGAGTTTAATTGGCCGACCTTGAAGAAAGTATTTGATGGCATTAAGTTCATCTTCATGTCTAATACTGGTATATAGCGTTGTCACATCTATAGTTACCAGTAATAGATCATCTCCCCAAGGTAAGTCATAGATTTTTTGAAGAAAATCACCTGAGTCTTGGATGTAAGACGGAAGTTGTCTCACTACTGGACACAGAAATTAATCTATATATTTTGATGTATTCTCAAAAGCTCCCCCAATGGCCGAAATAATCGGCCGACCTGGCGGATTGAATGTGCTTTTGTGTACTTTAGGTATTAAATAAAGTACTGGAGTGACCGGTTTGAATACTTTGAGAAATTGGAACTCTTCACGAGATATTAAGCATTGAACATACCACTCATGCAATTCGTTATTATAACAATCAAAGCTGTTCTGCATATCTGCCTCAGCAACTTTAGAGTAATTAGCCCTGTTGCTAAGTTGCTTATACGCCTCATATTTAGTTCTATCCCACAGGACGATGTTCCCGCCCTTGTCTGCATCCCTAACGATACAGTTATTTTGAGACTTTAATTTAGAAATCAAGGCAGAAAACTCTTTCTCTTGCTGTGTGAATTTTTTATGCTTAACACTCGTGCACTTCTCTAGATTTTTCAAATCCTTGGTAACCAGTTCATTAAAGATGTCCACAGAGTCTTTGGAGCTCATATGGATGAATTTCGAATTTGGCCTAAAACTCGTGGGAGCACTTCCTCCAATATCTACTTCTTGCTCCCTGGTCAATTCAAGTGCCATTGTAGTAGAAACATTTTGACTCGGTTGATTATCCATATCAATATTCAAAACTTGATCCAGATTATCAGGTTGTAGTTGATCAATTCCTCTCAAATCTAACATTAAATCCATGTCAGCTACAGACAGATTGTCTCTTTGGTCCGGGTTAGGCTGTATCACAGAATCACCAATTCTTGATTTCAGATGACTTTGCGGGAAATGCTTTTTAAGTTTCAGGGATCTTACAAACTTAAGAGTATCTATTCGAGTACTCACATAATTAAAATCTGCAGGTGGACAAAAAGATAGACCTAATTTAAAGATTTTCTGTTCTTTTTCAGATAGGGTGATATCCGTCAAGTTTATAACTGTAGCATCCTGGTTTGGATCTTCCCCGGGTACTAATTGCCTCTCCCGGCTGGGCATTCCTTTTGTTTCCTGCGTTTCCGCCTTTGCCTTCTTTGCCTTTGCCTTTGCCTCTTGGTTTTCCTCCGTACATCACTGGTTGTCTGGGACGGAGGTTGAACCTCCTCTCTTCTTCTAAAAAAGCAAATTCATCTATGACAGAGGGGATTGGCGTAACTCCATGTCTGTTTTGCCCTTCTTCTAGGTCAGTGTCCACTTCTGAAGATTGTAAACTACTCAGTTCAGCTTGCGGTTGAGCTTTATTGAATTTTGGATTTAACCTTTGCTTTCTTAGTGTATCAAACTTTTTGGCAAAGGTATAAATCTGTCCCTGTTCGTATTCATTCTCATCCCTGCTAAATTTTTGCGCCTTTGTATCTTTAATGGTTGCTTCTAGTTGTTTTAGTTTTTCCATCATTTCTTTTTTGTACTTAACCCCTTCGATGCTCATGATGAGCTCAGCTCGTCATGAGGCACGGTTGAGCTGTGCTGATGACGAGCTGAGCTCGTCATGAACACACCCATAATCATTGACCCTCAGCAGCGGAGGGGAATACCATCAGCATTGATGGTGTTAGTTATAGGATCTTGATCAGTCTCTTTATCCAGCATTTCCAGAATTTGCCCTATCTCTTCCAGCATTTTCTGCCTATCAAGGTCAGCGCACTTAATAAGTATAGCTAACATTCTCCTTGATGAATCTTGGTTGTTCTCGGCCCATTCTCGTAACATATTTGGGTCCAGTTGTTCATATGTTGGGGCCACTAGAATTCGGAGGCCTCGTGGAATGCGTTTGACTTCAAGGTACCGTTATAGCGATCTTGACTCCCACCACTTCAATAATTCGCCCCTTTTAAGCTTCTCTAGGCGCTTTAACCGTGCCATCGTAACTGATACCTTCTCAGTAGCAGAATTTGTGCCAATTTTTTTGGGCACTATTACGGTATCATCAAAGACAGAAAGCGCAGCTTCCTCTCTCGCTTTCATTTCCGCAGCTGACATATTGGAATTATATGCCGAATCCAGGCAAAATGACTGGCCAGGAACCGCCAGGCTTCCAAGGTGCTAATGCTCCCCGAAGTAACCAATGGGTTGAATACTGACTTCCCCGCGTCCCGCAACAACACGTTGTCTCCTACCTGGGACTTTTTCTTCACCCGTACACTGGCTGCCCTGGTGTTCAGTGCACGTTGCAAAATGTCCCGGCACAAATTCTCCTTTACATGAAGAGCTTAAACAGCTGCTCATCAGTACGGTTGCGGGGGGGTGGCGGGCATAACCACTTCACTCCTCAATGCCTCGGTAAAGCCGCCGCCTACCTAGTCAGCGGGTGTGTCGTTGTTGTAGGACCACCGAAGGCACGGTACTTGTAATATTGGTCTCCGTTCCCTCGTCAACACAAAGGATAGACGACACCACGTTCTGGCCACAAATTAATTTATTGTGACAACTGCAAATGGACGCGTTTCACCTGACCCGCAGGCTTGATCACCATTAGTTTCGTGTTTACTTAACGGCCATTTTAAACCATTAGTGCACATTAAACATCATCACGTGATAGGACTACAAGGTAAGTGTGTTAGAGAACAGACTCGAAGTTTTTCTGTACATTTAGGTTTGTTAACATAGGCTTTCAACAAAAACATATTTCATTTCTAAACGTCTTTACACACAAAACATTTGTTATTTTAAAAAAAGCCAAATGCAGCAATGCGTTATTAGTTGAAAGCAATACGTCCTCCTGCCATGTAATACACTATATTAGAAAGGTATGCTTCCGGATCGAGTCTCCGTATTTCACGACACCTAACTTTATTAGAGCGCAGTGAATTTACATAGACATTCCTGTTATCGGTTCATATTCTCTACCGATCCGCATATTTTAAAAGTTACGAATTAATGCAGAGGAGGATTTAATTACCCATCTTTGAGTAAAAATCAGAAGTACAGTATAAGAACAAGCACAAATAAGAATCAACGATGGGAGCACACCGCTAGCCTCTCCGCCGGATCGCCCTTCTGCATTCTGGTATATGCAGTGCGTATGACTTGAAGAGTTGAGAAAAAGTTTGTGAGTGTTTCACCAAGGTTGGTGCAAGTAAGTACTTGGTATTTCCAGTATCTCTAGACACGAGACATGGCTCGTGTTTCGGGATAGTATCCCTCATCAGTAGAGAAAAGTTCTGGGGTAGCAGAGAAGGTCGCCAAACAACCGTCACAGGCTTTGTTGCCTCTCAGGCGCGTCCCGAAAAAAGCTCGTCAGCTTTGGAAATACGGGAGCCCTATAACAGGAATCAACGATGGGAGCACCCTGCTAGCCTCCCCGCCGGATCGCTCTCTGCATTCTGGTATATGCAGTGCGTATGACTTGAAGAGTTGAGAAAAAGTTTGTGAGTGTTTCACCAAGGTTGGTCCAAGTAAGTACTTGGTATTTCCAGTATCTCTAGACACAAGACATGGCTCGTGTTTCGGGATAGTATCCCTCATCAGTAGAGAAAAGTTCTGGGGTAACAGAGAAGGCTGCCAAACAACCGTCACAGGCTTCGTTGCCTCTCAGGCGCACAGGTGCGTCTCCAAAAGCTCGTCAGCTTGGGGGCTCATGGGAGCCCTATTACAGGAATCAACGATGAGAGCACACTGCTAACCTCTCCGCCGGATCGCCCCTCTGCATTCTGGTATATGCAGTGCGTATGACTTGAAGAGTTGAGAAAAAGTTTGTGAGTGTTTCACCAAGGTTGGTGCAAGTAAGTACTTGGTATTTCCAGTATCTCTAGACACGAGACATGGCTCGTGTTTCAGGATAGTATCCCTCATAAGTAGAGAAAAGTTCTGGGGTATCAGAGAAGGCCGCCAAACAACTGTCACAGGCTTCGTTGCCTCTAAGGCACGCAGGTGCGTCTCCAAAAGCTCGTCAGCTTGGGGGCTCATGGGAGCCCTATAACAGGAATCAATGATGGGAGCACACTGCTAGCCTCTCCGCCGGATCACCCCACTGCATTCTGGTTTATGCAGTTCGTATGACTTGAAGAGTTGAGAAAAGTTTGTGAGTGTTTCACCAAGGTTGGTGCAAGTAAGTACTTAGTATTTCCAGTATCTCTAGACATGAGACATGGTTTTCGGGATAGTATCCCTCATCAGTAGAGAAAAGTTCTTGGGTAGCAGAGAAGGCCGCCAAACAACCGTCACAGGCTTCGTTGCCTCTCAGGCTCGCAGGTGGATCTCCAAAAGCTCGTCAGCTTGGGGGCTCACGGGAGCCCTATAACAGGAATCAACAATGGGAGCACACTGCTAGCCTCTCCGCCGGATCACCCCTCTGCATTCTGGTATATGCAGTGCGTATGACTTGTAGAGTTGAGAAAGAGTTCGTGAGTGTTTCACCAAGATTGGTGCAAGTAAGTACTTGGCATTTCCAGTATCGCTAGACACGAGACATGGCTCGTGTTTTGGGATAGTATCCCTCATCAGTAGAGAAAAGTTCTGAGGTAGCAGAGAAGGCCGCCAAAAAACATCACAGGCTTCGTTGCCTCTCAGGCGTGCAGGTGCGTCTCCAAAAGCTCGTCAGCTTGGGGGCTCATGGGAGCCCTATAATGTAAATGTAAATGTAAATGTAGGTATACTTATATAGCGTGACCTGTCACCACAAAGGGCATCCTGGCGCTTGCCTAGGGAACCCGTCCTGGTATTCCCCTGTGAGAGGCCCCGGCAGGGTATCCACAAGGTGAAAGCCAGGCATCCCGCCGCGAGGGGCCATTGTGGAGATTAAGCAAGCTATTGCCCAGAGTCGCAGAGCGTGAACCCGTGAGTCGAGAAGGCACCGGAGCGAGAATTATCGAGACCGTGGAATTTTTAGCCCAAGACCCGCCGAGGCGGGGAATTGAACCCTGGTCCAGGGCCGATCTCAGCTTCCGGGTCTGCCGCCTCTAACCCCTGAGCCACACTTCTCCTATAACAGGAATCAACGATGGGAGCACACTGCCAGCCTCTCAGCCGGATCGCCCCTCTGCATTCTGGTATATGCAGTGCGTATGGCTAGCAGTGTGCTTCCATCTTTAATTCCAACAAGCAAAAATAAGGCAGCTTCCTTAGAAATGATTTGAAATGTTTCTTTTGGTGTTTAGAATATGTTACACTTTATCACTTTTTGCACTTCAATTTTATTTTTTAGTTTTTCTTGTAAATAGCGCAGAAGACAATAGGGCATAAATTGTGCCCACTTGGGCGTTATAGGCCATACCTCTATTAGGAGCGAACAAAATGTGAAACTGTTAGCTTTTCTGAGTGCGTAAGAAGGCGAGAGTCTAGTATTGTAGATGTAACAAATGCATCTTGAAGGGAGAAATCTGTACAACTAATGTTGGATGTCTTTTTTAGGGGCATTGTGTGCTGGAGGAGGTGTATATTTTGTCTTGTAATTGTCTTCTCCGCTGATGTGTGAGAGCAGAACATTTGCCCACTTGGGCACAATTCGTAACTTTTAAAATATGCGGATCAGTAGATAATATGAACCGATAACAGGAATGTCTATGTAAATTCACTGCGCTCTAATAAAGTTAGGCGTCATGAAATACGGAGACTCGATCCGGAAGCATATCTTTCTATGCTAGTGTATTACATGGCAGGAGGACGTATTGCTTTCAACTAATAACGCATTGCTGCATTTGGCTTTTTTTAAAATAACAAATGTTTTGTATGTAAAGATGTTTCAAAATGAAATATGTTTTTGCTGAAAGCCTATGTTAACAAGCTTAAATGTGCAGAAAAACTACGAGTCTCTTCTCTAACACACTTACCTTGTAGTCCTATCACGTGATGATGTTTAATGTGCACTATGGTTTAAATGGCCGTTAAGTAAACACAAAACTAATGGTGATCAAGCCTGCGGGTCAGGCGAAACGCGTCCGTATGAAGTTGTCACAATAAAATAATTTGTGGCCAGATCGTGGTGTTGTCTATCCTTTGCGACGACGAGATAACGGAGACAAATATTAGAAGGATCGTGCCTTCGGTGGTCCTACAACGACGACACACCCGCTGACTAGGTAGGCGGCGGCTTTACCGAGGCATTGAGGAGTGAAAGAATATATATATATATATCAATGCTCCAACTTGCTCATGCTTGAACAGCACACGAACACAGAAGATAGGTGGCAAGCCTTTATTGTAGGGTACAACTGGTCTGTTGCTGGCAGTTTCAATCAGACAGTCAGTTACGCGGTGAGCCTGGCGCGTTTCAAATGTTTTTTTCTTCTTCAGAGGCACTCGCTTGGCTGATTGCGTGCACCTGGTCCCGTTTTCACAATGTTGATGCCACGCCCCTGGATGGGCCTGTCAGATGACAGTGGGGCATTGTGGGAACCGCAGTCCAGGTTGATTTCGTGTCATATGGTGGCACTAATGTCTGTCACTTTTCAAGCTCTCGGATGGGCCACCGCCAGCAGTAACCAGTCTAAATACCTCTTTTGTGCTCCGCATTGCAGCTCGATAACTATCAGTCACGCAGCTCCCGATTATGGGGTGGTGCAAGTTCGGCGGCTATAACATGTATATATATATATATATATATATATATATATATATATATATATATATATATATATATATATATATATATATATATATATATATATATATATATATATATATATATATATATATATATATATATATATATATATATATCTTCGAAAACCGTCAGTCCTGAACTTCCAGAAAGCTGGCGACCAGAGACAGAAGACCAAACGAATCCCAAATTGAGGCAAAAAAGTGATTTATTCCAACAAAATCAGCAGCGCAGTGGACTGACGCTTATACAATTACTGGTGGTCGCCGGTAGGTAGGTATAGTTAGGACCTAGTTTCCATAGGAAAAGCGTTTCTTCTTTTCCCAATAACTTTGGCGCCGGTTGATGAATCTTCAAAATTAGTGACCCGCTTCGGTCAGCTCTTGTCTTGAAAGTTTCAGGGTAATTCGTCAAGTGGGCCGAGAAAAAAGGGGGATCCAAAAACTTCGTTTTCCCCATGTTATTTACCATAGGAAACTTTAGATAAAGGTTCAGCCCGAACTGCTGAACGGAATTACACCAAATTTGGCAAAAAGGTAGCGCTTGGTTCGGAAGTGACCTTTTTTTAAAATGGTGTAAATCCGTTCAGTAGTTCCTGAGAAATTAGAAAAAGTTAAAATATCTACGGCCTCGGTGGGTTCGCAAACCCTCCCGACCACGATCTTCATTCTAATTGGCTGCCAACACTCAAACCAGGAAGTGTTGGCAGCCATCTTGTTACTCTGTAGAACCGAGTCACAAGAAAACAGTGAAAAAAGATGAAAAACAAGAAAAAGGGGCAGGATAGGAACACCCTGACCCCCTAGGCCTGCTCAGGGGGTCCCAAAAGGACCACCAGGGCTTCCCGCAAATTATTTTTTTTAAAATGTTGGCGGAATTTGTGCTGGGGTCGCGAATCCTGCCGAAATTATTTTTAAAAATGAAGCGTGGGCTCCCGTGCTTCATTTTAATGAGGCCCCCGGGTGAGCCAGGTCCCAGGCGCTTGTCCAAAAAATAATAGCGGGGACCCATGGGGGCCCCCACATCCCCGGGGACCGCCACCTCCCCAGGGCTTATTAAAGTAACGAGGGGGGCTCTCGACCCCGGGAACAGTCACTCCCTGGTGCTATGCTCATTATGTGCAGGGGGCATGCGCCCCCCCCGCAGCCCCAGGGACCACCACCTCCCTGGGCTTTGAAACTGATGGGAGGGGTGCTGTCTGGCCCCCTTCCTGGAGCCCTTGATGGCCCTGGGGACCGCCACCCCCAGGGCCGGCTTCTGCAGTATTCTGGGGTGCACACCGCCAGGACACTGCTGTTTGCTATGGCAGGGCGGGAACCATGCTGCTCCTGCCCTGTCATAGCAAAGTCTGCTTTGCTTCATTGAAGTGAGAGCAGAATTGCTTTTGAGCAAGGGGAGCTGCATTTCAGCAGCTCCCCTTGCTCAAAACCAATGCTGGCTCCCACAGGAGGCGGAAGGCCGGCGGGACTGTGGGGCATTGGGGCTCCCCCCATGGTCCCCAACACAAAGGGCTAGCCCCTGGGGATGGGGTCCCCGGGCCAAAAGTGGCCACCCTTCAATACTGAAAGTAAATAAGTAAAGAGGCACAGCCCCGGAGGATGGGGACCCTGGGGCCACTAGAGGCTTAAGGAGGGTGGCCACGCAGCCCCCCCCCTTTAAAAATGAAATAAATAAAAATGTGGCCATGCCCCGGTGGATGGGGTTCCTGGGGCCGAAATTGGCCTTGTGAGGGGGGCTGCGCAGCCCCGCCCCATTTTTTTTTTTTATTGGAAAAAGAGCAGGCCCGGGGTTGATGGGGTCCCCAGGGCCCCAATTAATGTAAAAGAAGGGGGGCCGCACAGTCCCCCTTGTAAAATAAAATAACACTTTATTTAAAAAGCCAGCATCGCGGCGGAGGCCCCGCCCCCCCCCACCCTGCAGCACTTTTTAAGTTGCGGAATTAATTCCCCTTGAATACTGAGGGTCCCTGGGGGCTAACTATCCCACCAGGTAACTCCAGTATGCGCCACAGAGCTGCGTTGCCGAGAGGTGGTCTGAGGCCACACCACCTCTCTGCAACGCAGCTCTGTGGTGCTTACTGGAGATACCTGGTGGGCTAGTTGGACCCCAGGGACCCTCAGGATTCAAGGGGACTTAATCCCTCAATTGAAAACACGCCACGGGGCACGTTTGCACACCTGTCACATGAGGCCCCGCCCCTCCCTGCAACACTGTGCAAACATGCCCCATGGCGCTTTTTAAATTGGGGGATTAATTCCCATTCAATCCTGAGGGTCCCTGGGGGCCCAACTATCCCACCAGGTATTTTCAGTATGCACCACAGAGCTGCGTTGCAGAGGTGTTCAGAGGCCACGCCCCTTTTTACACCTCTCTGCAATGCAGTTCTGTGGCGCTTCCTGAAGGTACCTGATGGGCTAGTTGGCCCCAGGGATCCTCAGTACTCAAGGGGAATTAATCCCCCAATTTACAACATGCCAGGGGGCGCAATTGCACAGTGGTGCAGGGAGGGGGTGGGGCTTGACATAGCAAGCGTGCAAATGCACCCCCTGGCACATTGTAAATTGGGGGATTAAGTCTCCTTCAATCCTGAGGGTCCCTGGGGGCCAACTAGCCCACCAGGTACCTCCAGTAAGCGCCAAAGAGCTCCATTGCCGAGAGGTGGTCTGAGGCCACGCCCCTTAACACTCTCTGCAACACTGCTCTGTGACGCGCTTACTGGAGATACCTGGTGGGCTAGTTGGACCCCAGGGACCCTCAGGATTCAAGGAGACTTAATCCCCCAATTTAAAACATGCCAAGGGGCACGTTTGCATACTTGTCACATGAGGCCACGCCCCCTCCCTGCAACATTGTGCAAACATGCCCTATGGCACTTTTTAAATTGGGGGATTATTTCCCGTTCAATCCTGAGGGTCCCTGGGTGCCAACTAGCCCACCAGGTACCTCCAGTAAGCGCCAAAGAGCTGCGTTGCCGAGAGGTGGTCTAAGCCACGCCCCTTTTAACACCGCTCTGCAACACAGCTCTGTGGCACTTGCTGGAGATACCTGGTGGGCTAGTTGGACCCCAGGGACCCTCAGGATTCAATAGGACTTAATCCTCCAACTTAAAACGTGCCACGGGGCTCGTTTGCACAAAGGTGAAGGCAGGGTCTGATGTGAGAAGTGTGCAAACACGCTCCATGGCGCGTTTTAAATTGGGGGAGTGTTTGCACACTTGTCACATCAGGCCCACTGGCATGTTGTAAATTGGGGGATTAACTCCCCTTGAATACTGAGGGTCCAACTAGCTCACCGGGTACCTCCAGTAAGAGCCACAGAGCTGCGATGCAGAGAGGTGTAAAAAGGGGCAGGGCCTTGGACCACCTCTCTGCAAAGCCCCTCTGAGGCACTTACTGGAGGTACCTGGAGGGCTAGTGGCCCACAGGGACCCTCAGGATTCAAGGGGACATAATACCCCAACTTACAATGTGCTAGGGGGCACCTTTGCACAGTGGTGCAGGGAGGGGGCGGACCTGATATAAGAAGTTAGCAATCCTGCTGTGTGGGACTTACTGGTGGTAATAAAAGGGGTAGTTGACACCCAAGGTTGTCGTTGGGGTCTAACGCCTCCTCCTGTTACCTCCAGTAAATCCCACACAGTAGGATTGCTAAGAGGTGTTTGAAGGCCACACTCACCTTTCTCCACCACTCTGCAAACGCGACTGCTATGTTACAAAACATAGGTTTTAGGCACGTTATAGTTAGAAATTAGCATTTAAAAAACCTTAGAAATTCACTGAAAAAAACATAAGTTTAAGGGAAGTTATAGTTAGTTGGACATTTCACTAGTACAAAACCAGAGAAGTTCCACCCTTATAGTTAGTTCAGCCAACTATAACTCGCGGCCCCACAATGCACTGCTGATGAAGTCACATATTACATAATTCATGACATGGTCAGTGACATCACTGATGACATCTCAAATGACATCACTGACATCCTCCACGTGAAAATCTGATCCACCTTCTCAGACTCTAATATAACCTTTGATACACCCACTGTAAAATACAGACTACCATTTTCAAAACCTTCGACACACCAATACTAGTTACTATATTCGCACTCACTGATTCCTAGGTCTACACACACATCACAAGTCTGTCGCCTTTGAAGAAGTGGTTTTTCCACGAAATTCGTTAGGCAGTTTGGACATTAATTTTGTGGCTGCAAGTCTTCATCCTCGCTGTTCCCTACAGCAGGCACTTCTTTGGTGTGTACCTATTCCTGACATGTAAGATATGTATATAAGACCCTCCTAGTTTTAGAGTCTTAAGGTACAGCTATAAAAGTGTACTTATACAGTTATTATTCATCAAACCTGACTTACATATGTAATAATAGTTAGATGTTGTTTTGACATTTATTTCAAAAATTTATGTCATAATGTTTTGTCAATTTTGTTTCATATGTTGCTATATTGGGATTTATCCTGTTATATGTTATAGCTCCATTGGTGCCAAATTTCCTGCTGCTTAAACTACAAGCAATAGTATTTCTTCACTTTTTATTTCACATCACATGATTTGTGATGTCACTAGAAGTGGGTGTCAACATAATTAAGCAAATATAAAATAGCATTTCATTTGTGGCAATGTTACAGCATGAACAAGGGCGTGTAGCCTGAAACGCGTAGCTGTTCTCTGTGGTGTTGCTGTAATAAACTACCTTTTGCTGATTCCTGTGGTCCGTCTCCCTCGTTTGCCGGCATGCGCTGTGTTCGTAGGGCTGTGACATCTGAGGAGGAGCCTGTATTATATATATATATATATATAAGCCACTAATTCCCAACCTCTAATTTCTGAAACTGAGAGCAACACCCAAACTAGACTGGCAAAAATTAATACCATTCAAAAGGGTGCTGGCATCACGCCTTTCAACAACAAGTCTAAATTTGTACCTTTAATGGTAAAAGATGCAATTGACACATTCCATGATTGCATAACAAACGAAATCAAGCAATTACATATCAAATCTTGCAAAAGGAATAAAACTAAATATAATCAACAACAAGCAAATTACATCGCACTTATGAAGAAGCTCACCGCTAACCCAAACATAGTTGTAAAAACAGCTGATAAAGGCGGTAACCTTGTGATTTGGGAGAAAAGTGACTATGTGGCAGAAGCTTTGCGCCAACTCAACATCACATCTTGTTACAGCAAAGCCAATAAGAAAGAATATCTCAATGCAAAGACTTTGTTGGAAAAATTGTTGAGCAAGTATCGGCGAGAGGGATTGATCTCAGGTGAGGAGTATAAATTCATGTATAAAGAATTCCCGGTCTTCCCTGTCTTCTACCTAATCCCCAAAATACATAAAAATATCTCGCCCACTCCCGGAAGACCAATCATTTCGGCGATCAACAGTGCCGGAGAGAATGTAAGTCGCTATATTGACTATTTTTTGCAAGAATTGGTAAAAAAATTGCAAAGTTATGTGCGCGACACTGGCGATTTCCTGGTAAAGATTAAAGACTGGGAATGGCAAGAGGACATGTTGCTCATTACATTGGATGTAGAATCCTTATATACAAGTATTGGACACATAGAGGGATTAAGGGCTACGAAACATTTTTTGGATACCCGTTCTGCCGACTTTTATGAACACAACAAAGTCATTTTAGAACTCATGCATTGGTGTCTGAACAATAATTACTTTGCCTTTGGGAAGGAAATATGGAGACAATTACGTGCGTGGCCATGGGTTCCTGTTTCTCCCCCAGCTACGCTTGCTTGCACGTGGGCTGGTGGGAGGAACAGGTCCTAGGCATCACGCATGCAATATGGGTGAGAGAAAAAAATCGTCAAATATCTAAGATATATTGATTATATTTTTATTCTGTGGCAGGGAAGTGAGGAGGAAGCGAAGCTGTTTATAAATGAAATCAATGCTAACTGGCTTAACCTCCATTTTACCTCACATATTAGCGCCCGCCAGATAGAATTCCTAGATGTACAGGTTTATGTGGAAGGCAATCAACTCACTTCCACGTTACATCGTAAACCTACTTCTGGTAACACCCTTTTACACGCCTCTAGTCTCCATCCCAAGCACACCATTTATAGTATCCCTCTGGGTGAAATTTTAAGAGTCAAACGTATTTGTAGCTCTACATCTGATTTCAACAAATGTGTAAATGATCTCAGAATTAGGTTCTTAGAACGTGGTTACTCTAATCAGATTTTTAACCAAGCTTTGGCTAAAGCAAGGTTAAGAAGCAGAGAGAGTCTATTAGAGACACCTGATCCTGATGATGTTGAGTTGTCTACTGTTTCCGATATGACCATCAACACTTGTCCCAGGTTTATTACGGCCTACAGCAGTGATGAACATGCCATCAAAATAATTATTCAAAAAAATTGGCCTATTATTCGAACTGATAATATTTTGAGTCCTACTTTACCTGCCAAACCTGTGATAACATATCGTAGGGCCAGAAATATGGGCATTTCTCTGGATGTTGGCAGTCCTGAGTTAAAACAAAAGGATATTTGGTTAAAGGCCAAACCTGGATTCCGGAAATGCACTCACTGCAGGGCCTGTAAATTTGGTGAAAATAAAACACACTATCGTACACCTTTTTGTCCCAGTGAGATTCCAATTAAAGGCTGCTATGACTGTAAAACGGATTTTGCAGTCTATGTTCTGACGTGCACCTGTGGACTACATTATATCGGTAGTACTAAAGCCCAGGTGCACGTCAGAATTTTGCAACACCTGAGGGCAATATTGCACACTGATCTTTCCTATCCTGTAGCACGTCATTTTGCTGCAAAACATAATAAATATCTTAATTGACTTAGATATTTTGTGATAGGATCAGTATTGCCCTTACGCAGAGGAGGCAACAGAGAGTTGTTATTGCGACAACTCGAAACACGTTTCATTTTAGAGTTCGATAGTAAATGGCCAAATGGCCTTAATAATACTGAAGATTTTTACAATTTCATGTAAAATACTAGGAACTCTTTAAATGTATATAATATGAGTCATCTTGCCCCTCTCTTGGTACCAGCCTTATGGTATACTCTGATGTCAATCTCTGCTAGGCATATCGCTCAACTTTTAATGAGTAGTCAGGTTCCCTGTTGCTCATTAGAACATGCTATAATTGTCAGTTATTCTCTCTCTAGGACTTCATGAATTGATAGATAGTCAGGTTCCCTGTTATCTATCAGGGTCACTCAATACCTATGACTATATGCACTTTATTATGTATATTAATATGAATTGATTTCATAATTCTGTGTCATTGTTCTATCCTACGCCGTCCATTCACCATTTTAAGATCAATGGTTTTTTCATCCTTCCCTCTATTTTTATCACGATTTATCACTATTTAACTTTTATATACACTGCCTGTTATGTTCTTTTAGGATAATAACATTATGAAATTAATGTTTTTAGAATTGCATTTTTAGAATGAAAAATAGTCCCTGATTTTATGATGGGTAATGATTGTTTTTTCTTAGTGCATTCTTTGATATTTTATAACATGTATTTCATTGTCTTTTAGAATATACAGCTTGCACTTTATTTCTAGCCTCTTTGCACACTAGGCATGGTTGTCCTAGCTTTTTTGGTTGTTATTCAGTACAGTTCCGTTAGGCCTTATATCTGTTGACATGATTCAACTTTATTCTGACATGATGTTCATACATGTTAGTACAATGATTTACGCTATCTTTTGATGATATGTTTGATATGGTCAAAACATTCTATGTTTACACGATTTACTGGATTTAACCAGTTATGATATTAATTTTGGGAATTCATTCAGAGATTTGACTGCCTGGTATAAATATTTATATGAGTGTATACATTGCGCATTTATGCCGGAAAAGTTATGTTTAAAGAAAACAGTTGTTTTGTTTTGAACATTCATTGAGATAATCTGTTTTCCCTTTCATGGTGGTCACATGACCTTTCAGGGAGGAGGGCTACAGGCGGAGCACTTTAGCACTTTAAAAGCACTGTAAAGATCACTAATGCCTCGCATGTGAACAAGGGCTGCAAAGCCCGAAACGCGTCATGGTTGGTTGGTTAAGGGAAAAACTGGAAAAATAAAAAAACTTACCTGAACGCTGTGGTCTGTCTCCTGCTTCGCCGGTCCTGCTGGATTGGAGGTGGTTTCAAGGAGTTACTGTCGATATATATATATATATATATATTAGCTACTGGCGCTCGCCAGTAGGTAGTTATAGTTGGATTTTTTTCAATGTCAAATCTCAAAATTCTATTTGGAATAACTTTGGCGCCGGTTGACGAATCTGCATGAAAATTTCCTCAATATGGCCTCTTCGAGCTCCGGTCCTTCCCTGAAGTTTGGGGGTGATGCGTCAAGTGGGGGCCTACATAAAAGGGGTCCCAAAACGCGATTTTCCCATGTTAATTTCCATAGAGCGGTCGACCTCACTTTTAGCCCGAACGGCTGAATGGATTTCCACCAATCTTGGCAAAATTGTAGGGACTGGTAGCCCGATGTGCCTTTGCTATGTCTCAAGAAATGTGCTCCAGTGGATTTTGAGTAATTTAGGTTCAAAAAAAGATATATATCAATGGCAGCGCCCCGGTACCCGCTCCGGGGAGCGCTCTGGGCGCGCTACGCGACTTGCGCATGGAAAGCTGATTGGCTCTCGGGTGTCTGTAAACATTCCAAACGGTCCGGAGCGGCCGCCATCTTGTGTCTCGGTATGATCGAGACAGAAGAGGTGGCCAAAACAAAGGGGGAAAATAGCATTAGGGGGCAGAGTGGGCCCCCCTGACCCCCTAGGTTTCATGTGGGGGCTATAAAAGGGCCCCGCCGGGCAAAAAAAAATATTTTTTTTTTCAATTTGCGGGTGGAGGGCGCCCGGTACGCGCACCGGGGAGCGCACCGGGGAGAAAAGAGAATGGCAGAGTTTAAAAATTTAAGTCATTTTATATAAATGGGAGGTAGTTCTGAAAAGAACTGTTTTTTTTATTCTTTTTGTTGTTTTATATTTTTTGGGGGGGGTTTTAAACATTTTTTTTTGGTTTTTCTGAACATTTTTTGTTTTTTTGTATTTTTTAAGGGGAGAAACAAAAAACAGGCATTTCAAAAGGGCTCAACAGGAGAAAAAAAAAAGTGCAACAAAATAATATTTCCTTTGGCACTTGTGGTTATTCCAAGCACGATTAATAAGTGTGATGCATTGCTCACCATAGCAAATTGTTTGACCACAAAATTTACAAACCATTTTAAAATTTGAAAAGTTGGTTTGTATGATGGAGCATGTCTCCCTAACTTCCGGTCCTGACGGGGTGGAAACAGTAGTTTGGGAGGTGCTGGCAGAAGATTGGACAGGGTTTTTTGCCAGTTCCCTGACCTCTGCCCTAGAATAGTTATTGGGATGCTTTCTAAGCATATGCCTAATCATTGTGTGGTTGCCGAAGGAGTATTTCTTGTTGGGATTCCCCCTTGACAGCTCCTGAAGACAGATTAAGCAGGTTGCTTTAGGTGCATTTACTTTTTTTTTGTCACTCTGGATAGAAAAAAATTGCCATATGATGTGCTCTTTTGGCTTGTAGGTTATGTTGTCCTCTCGGACGAATCTACTCTCCTCTTCGTCCTCATCCTCCTCCTGTTCTTAATCTCCACCACTGTGAAGTTGTGGAGGTCCTTGTGGTGGTGGTGGTGGTGGTGGTGGTGGTCCAGAAGATCCAGCAGCTGCAGCTAATATAGCCATTTTTGACAGATATAAGTACAGGTCTTCCTCTCTCAAAGCAAAAAGGTAGAATAAGGAAAAAAGGTGGGGGCCTTCATCATTTGGAAAAAAAAAATATCCTGAACCAATGAAAAGTGTTAATTTTAGGTCACATGACCAGGGGTTTCATCATTATGAAACCAAAACGGTTATGAACCAATGGAAAGTGTTATTTTCAGGTCAAATGACCCGACGTGCTTACGCTACGCGCCCCGGGGCACGCCCCGGGTAACGTCATGTAAGCGCGTCACACGATTACGTTGCGCGATCGTATTCGCTCTAGTGCTTCCGGGTGCGCTTATGCCGTGCGTATCACGCGGACGCGGCTACGCGATACGTCACGATCATGTTTTCGTTCGCGAGAATGGCACTTACAGGACGCTCCCCAGGGCGCGCCCCGGGGCGCATCATAATAGTACGCTTTCCGTTGCGCTCCCCGGGGCGTGCACCGGGAGCGCTCCGATGCAAAAAAAAATATATATATATATACAAAAAAAAAATTGCTAAATTGAAGGGACTGGTAGCCCGATGTGCCTTTGCTATGTCTCAAGATATATGCTCAAGTGGTTTTTAAGAAAATTAACTTAAAAAAAATATATATTAGGCCTCATTGGGCTATATATATGTTAGAGCCCAAATGTAGCCCACATGTAGCCCAATGTAGCCCAATGTAGAACAATGTACTTATAAAGTGAGACTTATAGTTAGGAATTAGCATTTAAAAAATCTATTAAATTCACTGTAAAAACCATAGGTTTCACACCAGTTATAGTTAGGAATTAGCATATTAAAAACCTATGAAATTCACTGAAAAAACCATAGGTTTCACACCAGTTATAGTTAGGAATTAGCATGTAAAACCCCTATTAAATTCACTGAAAAAACCATAGGTTTCACACCAGTTATAGTTACCTGGAAATTTTACTGACATAAAACCATTGAAATTCCCACGTTATAGTTAGTTGGACTCACTATAACTTGCGCGTGCAATGCACTGCTGATGACGTCACATATTACATCACTCATGGCATGGTCAGCGACATCACTCATGACATCACTGATGATACCATCCTTGTGACAGAGTAACAGACCTCCTTTCACTGTAATGTAACCCTTGAAACACATATTCAAAAATACAAACTAAAATTTCCAAAACAATGCAGATACCCATACCAGTTACAACAACCAAATCTATCATTCCAGCATCTATATACACATCCACTCATTCACCAACAGTTCTATATAGTCACTCATACATATACTCACTCATCATATGTAGTGATACACCTATACATCCTGTTACACACCGACAGTCATCCAAAAATTACTTACACATACTAACACATGCAAATATACTATTGGACATCCATTTATTTGCATATACAACTATACACACACTATCACCTTACTTCTAAGGAAACTTACACATACTTACTCTCTTAAACAATCACATATAGAAACACATACATATTTAAACAGGAACTCTTACAATCTCTCACTCTCACATATACTCACTTATATACATCAATACTCACATATACTGGATTAAAACATATGTAGTTACTCATAAAGACACTAGTGAGGCAGGCTTTCACTCACTAACACACACATATACACACTCATCCACCCATACAGTCCTGCACATATGCTGTCTTCAAAACACATACAAACAGTGAGTCAGTCATTGATGCATCTATGTGCTAAGTAATACCCCCACCAAACCATACAGACACTCATACTGATACTAAAAAAACATCTAATAACCCATATACACACACATGTAGCTTCTCACCAACCCATGCAGCCACTTATACACAAAGTGAAACACTGATACATATATTTAAGTATTTAAACATTACTCGCTAATATATGTATTCACTAAGATACACTTAATTAGCCAGTTAACCAATCATTTTTTTTTTTTAAAACATCCTTTTAGACACTTATTTAAACATTTATTCTTCCATCGACCTTTACATATACATATATAAAACATATTTATTTTTCAGAAAGACACACATTCACTGGATGGTGTCATCAGTGATGTCATCAGTGATGTCACTGACCATGTCATGAGTGATGTAATATGTGACGTCATCAGCAGTGCATTGCACGCGCAAGTTATAGTGAGTCCAACTAACTATAACGTGGGAATTTCAATGGTTTTATGTCAGTAAAATTTCCAGATAACTATAACTGGTGTGGAACCTATCGTTTTTTCAGTGAATATATATATATATATATATATATATATATATATATATATATATATATATATATATCTTGCTCCACTCCTTCAATTGTATAAAAGAAGATATCGCACTCCTGGGATGATTCTCACATATTTATTTCGTGACCCACAACAGATGCGTTTCGGCGGAAGTACCTTTTTCGATGTTACCGGCACGATGGAAACGCCATATTGTTCAACAGTGTTGCATTTGATGGAAATAAGGAAAGGACCAATGCTTGCTGGGCTAATGTGAGTGCCATTTTGTAATAGGTCAATCCTGCATGTATATACATGTAAATACTTCATTAAAATGATAATTCATTGTTTGCACCATGATAATTAAATCAATATTGCACACACATTATTCCTGATACATAAGCAAGTGTTTCATTATAATTACAACACTCGAAGTACCAATGCCAAGCAACCCCTTTCCCAGTCAAATTTCATCTAACACATTCTATGAAGCCGTGAATCAGCTGTTGTCCTTTCCTTAAACACTTTTTTAAAAAACTGTGCAACTCTCATATCACATTATTGTTTATAAAAAACGATTTCTGTTTTTTATCATTATTATTCAACATTTAACACATTGGGAAAACAATGGCCCTGAGCATGATAGACCAATGTCTGAACCTCTCATTGATCATGGACATATATGTCAGAGCCAAGGGTGGGAAGATCTATCTTGCTTTTATGGTCCTATCCGCAGCTTTTGACTGTGTGTTCCACCCTAAACTCTGGCAAATAATGGAGGAGATGGGAATAGATCAGGCATTGGTCGACTTCATCAGACAGCTGTATTCTGACGCCTCCTCGTCAGTCCGTTATGGGAAGAACGGGGAGTGTACCCAATCATTCAAGATCTTAAGAGGGGTAAGGCAAGGCTGCGTCCTGGCGCCGTTTTTATTTTCCATCTATACCAACGGTGTGGGAAAACATCTTGAGAGCGCAGCCTTGGATGTCCCTGTGCTCTCTAATCATCAGCAGGTACCGATTTTAGCATATGCTGATGACGCCATTCAGAAGCTGGCATGGGGCTCCAGCATCTTATATCCACCTATGCGGTTTTTATGAATTTATTAGATTTAAAGGTCAATCAGACCAAATCTTTTATAATCAATGCGGGAGCAGGGAAACGCGACAGACCATCTTCTGTGTTTTATGGACTCTAGTAAAATTGATGTGGTGGACTCGTTTCCCTATCTAGGTGTTCTCTTTGATAAAAATCAATAATGCTAGAGGGCAGAACAAGGGGTATGCAGAGAAGCCTAATGGCGTTGAAAACATTTTATAAAAGGTTGGGAGCCAAACCTCTAATTCCAATGAAAAAAATGTATCACGTGAAAACAAAGGCGGCAGCAGTGTACGGGGCAGGAGTATGGGGGATGGCTCCCAGTGATTCCTTGCAATCCATCAAGAATTTTTTTTAAAAGTCTTTTACCTCCCTCCCCCAGTCATACTCGAATTACGTACTTCACATGGAACTGGCTCTACCATACATTATGGATTCGATCAAAATGGCACCACTCCTGCTGTAGCTCACCATTTGGCGCAGGGATATAGTCCCCCTTATGCAAAATGTAATAACCACTATTTTAAAATCAGACAACTACAGCAGGATCAGGTGGCTAAAGTATGTGGAGTCGAAACTAACTGCACTTGGTCTAAGTCGCCTTTTTAAAGACCCATCTTCCTACAAGTCCCTAACAAAGCCGAAATTGACTGAGATATTCATTTTGAGGGCCCAATATTTAAAAAGGGAAAAAAACTTCTACACTCCAGTGTTGGAGGAGGGATGTTATTTTTACCTGGCTGATTTCACATTGCTACACCACAAATACATTTTATTAAGATTCCGTTTAAATCTGATTCCACTGATGGTTGGATATCCAGGGAAGAAATACAAACATTCTGATCTTTCCGTGTGCCTGTGCGACAATCTATCCACACAAAATGATCTTCATGTTTTATTCTTTTGTGGTTTTCACCATCAGGAAAGAAATAATTTTATTGTACCGATTTGTAAGTGTTACAAATAAAAATGTTGTTGTGTAACATTGTTTTCCCTCAAATCCTTGCAGAACTCTTTTTGTGTTTTTCGCTAGCATAATTTTTATGTGCATGTTTGAAAAAGAGGAAGCAGGTTGTCCCATAAGACGAATTAGGACTCACTTTTACACTTTTATTGTATCATGCTTATATATATATAGATGAAATTAATTTTATGATAAATTGGAGGATGGCACCTTTTTAATTATCAGGAATCATGCTATTTTTTATCTATGTCTTTTTATAAATTATGATTGTAAGTACTTTTATGATCTTATGTGTAAGATCAAATAAAGAATTTGAATTGAATTGAAAAAAGTTACGTATATGCCTAGATATCACACTGGGACATTTCCTAGAAAAAAGGTAAGTAAATCAGTTTGTGTACATTTGCAATTTTTCAAAGTTCAATACGAAACCAACTCTACACAAAACATTTTTCAAGGAAAAACCGTCAATGTATTCCTAGGGAGAGAAATGAAGTTATTGGTTAACAGGTAAGTACTTTGTTGTGGGAGTTGATATTCTGGGGTTAGAGCCAGGGTTCCCCCAGGGCCAAGGATGCACTCTCAAAGCACTCTCAGGGGCACTAGGGCGGCAGGGTGCAGAGTGCTGAGGCACAATGTATTCCAAGGGGGCAAAGGGGGCCTCCGTTTGGTGGTTGCTCACGAGCAGACCACAAGATTGTGGGAGCAAAGCTCCTGGTGTTAGGCTCAGGGCAAAGGGGATTCCAAGTTAGCACCCAAAATACACCCGCAAGGGAGGCTGGGTGCAGGGTGCTGTTTTGGCTTTGGGTGTACCGTTGATTTCAATGGGGATTCTCTGGTTGCAACAAAGACAAGGAACGAAGATCAGGGACACAGATCTTCTGGAGGTGACCACCGGTTGGAGAGGTAAGTTGAGATGCTGGAAGACCATTAGTTGGGCCACCAAAGATCATGGGACGTCGGGTTCAGGGGTATCTGTAGGCGTCGTGTTTTCTTACCAGCTCTGGTCGCCGTCGTGGGGTTCCTCCAGAAAGAGTCTGCGGATGTCGTTTGGAGTGTCAAGGTAGGTCAGAGTTTACCAGATTTCAGGCCAGGATCACCGGGGAGACCTACTCGTGGTGCTGAGCCACTCGAATTCGGGTCATAGACATTGGGTGCAGAGTGGAGCAAACTCACCGTTTTTGGCTGGGGCCTGAGTCTGTTTTGGTGAGCAAATACGGTGCTCACAGAAGACAGTAATCTTGGGTTTGCAAGGCAGGGCTGGTCCTCCAGATTCTCGAGGCTGCTGGCTGTAGGACGCACCTGGATTTTGCTGGAGCAGGTTTGAGGTGGGTACAGGTCACTAGGGCTGGGGCCAAGTCAGGGAGCGTCCTCCTCTTCTTAGTTTCAGCACAGCTTCTTCTGTCCTCCTTTTTCTCTTCTTCTTGGTCGGTTCCTGTCTGAGGAGGCAAGGTACAGGGGGGGCCCTAAATACTAGATTAGGGGCATTACAGGTAAGTAAAGGTTGCTTCCAATGGGTCCCTTCTTTGGGGTATATACACCCCCTATTATGCCACCCTCCAGTGGGAGGGGGCATATGCCTCTCTCTAATTGGCTGGGTCCCCCCATCTGCAAGATGGCAGGACTGAGAGTTGTGCTTCACCTCGCATCCCCCACCTGAGGGGTGGGGTTGGCAAAGGTGGGCACACTCCCCTTCTTCACTTGGTTTTCCTGTCGATTCCCCCCCCCCCCCCAAAGTGGTGGTCAGAACCGGTGGGAGCCAGTTGCAGCAAAGGGCTGGAGTAGCTCACAAAGGCGGCAAGCCTTTGAAGATTCCCCTTCATGGACCCTGCCCATCCTGAGGGAGGAGGCTTGGCAAATTGTCCCAAGATGTGCTTTGTTTCAGACCCCTGAGAGCAACAGGATCCCGACCGAAGGGTCCAGAAACATATCTGGTGGTGCCAGCCTGTGAGAAGACACTCATCCAGGACATTAGAGTTAGGTCATTTTTCAGGGAGCATCTCTAAGATGCCCTCTGAGTGCATTTTTCATTAGATCCCACACTGGCATCAGTGTGAGTTTAATGTGTTGAGAAGTTTGATACTAAACTTCCCAGTTTTCAGTAATGGTAATATGCTCTGAAGTTCATAATGGCAAACTCCCAGTACTATATACTCAGTTGGGGTACAGGGCTCATGCACCTGTGCCCTCACCTGTACCCTCACCTCTGGTATAGTACACCCAGATAGAGGGGTGGCAGAACTATGCCAGGGCAGTGGGTTGTAGGCATGGCACACAGACATGTGTGCCATGTCGACTCTTCACTTTGTTCTTCACCAAAACATGCAGCCTGCAATGGCAGTGTGTGTGTCTAAAGGTACAGGGCCTCTAAGGGTGGCACAATAAGTGATGCAGTCCTTAGAGGCCTTCCCTGGCCACAGTGTCCTTGGTACCAGTGCTGCAATTTACAAGGGACTGACCTGTGGCAAAAGAGTTGCAAATGGGTTTTGTCTCAACGCAGTTTTAGGGAAAAACATAGGCCCTGGGTTCCTGTTTGGCAGGAACTCATGGCTCACTCAGTCAAAGCACATCAGCAGTTTAGCAAAAAGTGGGGGTAACCATGCAAAAAGAGGGCACTTTCTTACAGTTCTTTTATTGTGAAAGGTGAAATTTCACTCACTCTCCTCGCTAAGGTGAGAGCCAGAAGTAATTACACTTTCCAAGTAAGAAAGGACTATGTTGAGATGCCATTCCGGTAGAGGAGGCCGAATGGGAGGGAAAATCCTGAACAATCCTTTCATGAACTGTTTGATGATATGAGAAGAACAAAGGGATGAAGAATTGGAAGAAGGCCTGTTTCGAAAGATGGCAGCGATGTGAACCTTAACAGAAACACCAGTCCTGATTTGGCCAGAGAAAGAAGATAAGGCAACATTTTCTCTGGAGATGAGAGAAGATTGTGGATTTTGTCTTGAAGGCACTAAGAACAAAAATGCTTCCACTTCACTCTAAATGTTTTGTTGTTGGAATCTGCTCTGGCTCTAGAAAAAAACATCCCTGCAGTCTTTAGGGATGTCTAAATCCTTGAATTCATTGAATTCAAGCGACATGCATGTAACGGAATAGCAGCTGGATGGGGATGCAGGATTTATCCCTTGCTCACAGTAAATAGGGTGTGCCACTGGAAGGCGATAAGGTTTGGACTCCGAGAGCAGAAGGAGCTCCGTGAACCAGTGTTATAGAGCCAGCGTTTCAATGAGGATCAGCTGACACAGTTCTCTCTTCATCTTCATGAGAGCTCTGGAAATAGGAGGGCATTGGGAAAAGCATAAGCAAAGATTCCTGGCCATCTTATTGAAAAAGCATTCCCCCATGACTCTCTCAGAGGTTCCCAGCTGGCGAAAAAATTGCATTTTCAGTTCTCTTGAGAGCTGAAGAGTTCTAAGTTAGGTGTGTCCCACCTCTGGAATATGGAGTCGAGAATCAGCTGATCGAGTTCCCACTCATGACATGTCTGACCGGTTCTGCTCAAGGTGTCTGCTACATTGTTCTTGAACCCGGGAAGATGTCCCGCCTTGATGGAGATGTGATGTTGTAATGCACATTTCCAGATTTTCTGAGCATCTAAGGATACAATCTGAAGCCTAATTCCCCCCTGCTTGTTGACGTGGTGCATGCATGTGGTGTTGTCTGTTTGAATGAGGACATAGGATACTTGTATCCTTTGAAGAAACAATTGAAGACCTTGAAAAATTGTCCTCAACTCTGGGATGTTGATGTGCATCTTGAAGAGTGGCACACTCCATTTGACGCTCACTTGTAGGTCCTGAAGGTGAGCTCCCTAACCTTCTAGTGAGGCATCCATGGTGAGAATGTACTTTGTACGTGGGAAGAGGAATTTCAGACCCGCAAAGAGATTGTTGGCGGACAGCCACCAAGAAAGTGCTTTTTTCATGGCCTGAGTAATTCGAATGAAATCGCTGAATGATCCGGTCACTTGAAGCCATTGCTTATCCAACTGTTCTTGGAAAGGTCTCATTCTGAGATGTGTGTGAGCCACCATGAGAATGGCTGAAGACATTATGCTGAGAAAGGAATTAAGAAGACAAACAGAAGTGAACTCTTTTCTGTATAGTTTGCCAGCCAACTATGCGGTGAAACCAATGTGTTCTGCCTTTCTTCGGACAAGAATGCCTTGTTTTGGGGGCGTGGCCAACAGCATGGCCGGCTAGGACCTGCCTTTGCAGAGCTCCCGATGAGCTGTATCAACATCCGACAAAATAATTAACCCTGAAACCCTAACACAAAGGAGGTGGAACTGCAGAGGTCCCAGACCCAGGGCCGTTTCTACCATTAGGCAGACCTAGGCGGCCGCCTAGGGCGGCAAAAGGTGGAGGGCGGCCGGCCCCTGCTGCAAAAAAATGAAACCTCAACAGTCAGGAAGCATTTACAGATATAAATGAAGCAGGTGTTTGCCTGAGTAGAAGCTCAGATTCAGCAACGCGTTAATCAGCCCAAAATATTATTGAGCTCGCTCATGGCTGGGCTGGTGTACTTTCTCCCCATATCTTATCTATCATCAAAACATAGCTGAGATCCTTCCATGACTGTCTCGAGTGCTGTGCAATCCCAGTGACGTTCCCGTAAGGCCATGTAACGTGTCTTCAATTCCACTGTTGACGTGACGTTCGGCGCCACAGGCAGAGGCTGTTTGCGCGCGGCCAGCAAGAGGCATAGATAGAGAGAGTTCCCGCTGCTGCCTGCAGGCTTGCCTATCAGGTACCGGGGGAGACCTGGGTGGGATCCGGGTCGGCTGTGGCAGGCAGGTAGATGTAAAAAATATAGGGGGCTAAAGGCCTGGTCAGTTACTTATAACCTGGCCCAGACTAAGTATTAATAAGTGAGCAAGCAGTAAGTTGAGCGCCGCGGTTTTGTCTGTCTGGAGCTGAGAGGTGTTTGAAGTGCGTGCAGGGCCGGGTCATTCCAGGCACGCCATTAAACCATAGCTGCCAAAACTCTAACGAAAGAAGAGTGGTGCACAGGTGGAAGAGGAGCCCTTGGGATATGTATCATGAGTTCCCAGGATACACGGAAATCTCTGTCTGGGGCAGCTTTTTAGGCATTCCTCTGGGAACGTTTGCGAATAGAAAAGAAAAGTACTTTTAGCTGGAGATGTAAATATCTGCCCATATGTTTATGTTATTATTATGACTAGGGCCTAGCATGTGGTTCAATCAGTTATGATGATAAAAGGGCTATAATAGAGTTACTATATTAGGATTACACCAATTGCAGAGATAATTAAACATCATTCTAAACCTGGGATGGCTGGTTTCTTGTTAATGCTATGTGTGATGTGACGTGCATAATTTCAGTGTAATTATGAGTGAAGTTTCAGGGACTATCAGTGACACTTTCTGGCAAGCAACATAAAGATGAGGGGAGGGAAGCACATAAATATCAGAAATTGCACTAATTTCAGCAACGAGAAACACTAAGAAGACTTTAAACATACTGCACAGTCAGGTCAAAAGACCAGAAATTGAAGGGCACTAATCTAGTACTCTTACAGATACTCGGGTGGGGGTGGCAAAACTTACTTTACTTAACTCTCTGTTCTTGGTGATCTGATCTTCATCCAGGCAGCCATAGCGCTGTGTGTCTGGCCTCGGCCATTGACTCTGCAGCAGCAGGCTAAGGGCTGCCTCGTGCCACCTCCCACAGCAATCATTTTTGGTTTGCCAGCAGGCCCGGACTGGCCGTAGCCGGCACCGGGCAATCCCCCGGTACGCCGCACGGGTGGGGGCAGGTTTTGAGCCCCTGGGGGCCGATTTTGTTACAGGGCCTTTAACAAAATCGGACGAAAACCGTCCCTGGCAAAGAGCTCGGCGGCTGGCCGAGCACTTTGCCAGGGCCAGTTTTGGTTCCCAGTCCGGCCCCATTTGCCAACGGTGCCCATGAATTCAGGCAGCTTGTCAGTGTCTTCTCCTAGCAGCCACTGCAAACGAACAGACGCGTGCTAGAGGTAAACAGCTAGATGGTCTTGGTCGACATAGTTGTGGAACAGATAAAGGGTGCTGGGTGCCTGCTTTGCAATAACCCAATTGTGCCTGAGCTAGTGCCATGGCCAGAGGCCTGCATTTCCTGGACAACATTGCTGTCGAGATCACAGGCAGCATTTCAGCTTTAGGCTGAGGTTGTCTCCACACCTGGAGGTGAAGGATCTAGAGAGTGCATTGTAGTGCAAACCAGGGCAGGGTCTGAGAATATATTGTTATGGTGCCCGCTGCCTCTGTTCCAGACATTGACGCCCCTGGGGTCACTCTTGTATTTGACTCAGGGTCATTGTCAGAGCTACAGGTGGAAGTTCAAACAAACACAGGAAGAGTGTCCTACTCTACTGGGCCTATGCATGGTGGTCAAAAAACAAGTTGCCACTGGAGTGGTTAGCAGTCAAAACTTGGTCTGGGAGGAAGGTATACCGTACAGAAAACCTATAGATCCAGAACAGGTATAAGTACCTGTTTTGATAGCTCTAGAGGCACACAGAAACGTTATCTTGTTTCTAGCTCATAAGTTACTTTTAGCCAAACAGACAAAGAACAGGTTAGATCTATTGTTCTACTTGCCAGGTATGACCAGCATCTAAAGTGAATGGCAAGACTAGAGGCCATTCCAAGGCTCCTTCATTGCCTCTACCATTGATTGATGCCCCATGTGAGATGATGGACACAGGCCATAAGTGTGTCTAAGGTGTGGTGGACCATTCCAATATGTACTACGAGGTGGTGCCTCTGAGATGATGGCGAGGGCCTTCTTGCACTCATCTTCATGGTTGGATTTTCAAAGAATGTGATATCCTGTCAAGGAGCAAATGTTACCTTTTCACCTTTGAGGGAATGTGAGAGCAAGCTAGAGTGATTTACTGCATTGATGTGTGCCAACCAACACCAATGTGTTAGTGCAATACTTCAAAAAGACCCAAAAGACCATAATAGAAACTCTATCAAAGCAGGAAATGATTGAGGCTTCTAGCCTGGATGACGGGGGGAGAGAGTGATGGTAGTAAAAGGGAGTGGGCGGCATTTTTCGATTCTCGCCTAGGGCGGCAAAACACCTAGAAACAGCCCTGCCCAGACCCCAGGGAGACGAGAAAATCACGGAATTGCAGCGTTCGGCCAGAGAATACCGACTTTGCAAAGCCGCCCGAGAAACCCGACTACACCAATATGGCCGCCAGACTCGCCGCGACGGGCCGGGAGAGGTAGAGTCCCAACCCTCGCCCCGTCCCTGATTACACCTGAAGGGTAGAACTTCTCTGCTGAGACACAGAGCGCCACTGCGACCTGCACTGTCCCGGAGGCAGGCCTCTCTGGGTGCTTGGGCGGCCGGCACCACAGAAACACTGTACCAAGATGGCGGCCGGTTACACAGCACGGAGCCGAAAGCGGTAAAGGCCCGATCTCGGACCCAGACCCCAAGGCGCCTGGAGAACGGCAAATGCCGTGGTCCAGCGGAGCATGGCCATGGTGAGAGGAGACCCGGCGCAGCACCCTCGGACCACTGATGACCCCCCCTGGTGGAGTAGGCTCTCTAGAAGGTACCTGGGACCACCTGGAGCCCCCTGGGGGACCTGCCCACCTGATTAACAGAGAGGCACGGACAATAACCAGCCAGAGCACAGGGCGAGACACGCGTCTGGCTCCTAGCCGGGGACGGGGAGAGACCGTCAGTGCTCAGAGGCTCACACTGGGACTGGCCCCACCAGGTGGGTGGCACACGGCACCCCGAGACCTAAACCGGGGACGCAGCGGCGGAAAGGTCAGACTCGGGGGGATCCGGGAACCGGAGGCCTACATCGGGCTGTGAGGAGAGGATTGTAACTGTCAAAAGGGGGCAGGAGACGGCTAGCTTAAACACTGTAGTGTGGTCTGAGGCCGCATATTATTACGGGGGCCACCGTACAGCGGGGACTGTGGCTCCTGGGCCCTCTCTTCCCCCGCCCCCCGGCAAGCCACGCAGGCCCAAAGGAGAGGGAGGGAACATCAGGGGCACGCCACAGGACATAGTAAGTGGGGCCTGACCCACGTGGTGACGCAGACTCATTAGGAACCCCATAAGGGGAGAGAAACATCAATCCCGTGGACCACAGCCCTCAAGAGCTACAAAATAGGTGAGCTCAGTGGAGAGCCCACGCTCTATGGTGACCCTGATACCTGCTGGGGGCAGTGAAGCACAACCATAGGAAGGCCGGCAAACCCCAAATCTACTGCACCAATTGGGACTCCACTCTCAGTTGCTCGACCGGGCGAGTAGTGTTCTCCTATCACTGACAGCGGCCTATACAGACGTGATTCACAACCACCGTCGCAGTTCCCCCTCCACTCGTCCTCCTTCCCTCGCGGAAACCCAACAGACTAGAAGAGAAGTGAAAGAGACTCCTACAGTGAGACGTGGCAGTACAGGGAGACGAGATGGGGAAAAGAGATCCGGTGGCTAAATCTGCTAGACAGGAAACCATGGACAACTATGCCACGACCCGTCCACAGAAGGAAACGAACCCGGTGGCATCCGGCACACGAGCTGACACCACCATGCTCTTATAGGCGATCCAAGCGTCCAGTACGGACATAGAGGACTCAAGGGCTGCGCTGCAGGTCAAAATTGGCGAGGATTTTCGGAACCTGAAAGAGAGGGTGACAACGGCGGAGACACAGATTGGCGAGGCAGAGGACTCCCTCACCACCCTCCAAAAGGACATGGCGGAACTCCAAGCATCACACAGGCAACTGCTATGGAGGGTGGACGATGCGGAAAACAGGGCGAGACGCAACAACCTGCGCTTCGTAGGTTTTAGAGAAGGCATTGAGGGGACGAATGCGGCGGCCTACCTACACTCATGGCTAACGACAACTTTCCCGCAGGCTCGCTTCTCGAACTGTTTTGTCATTGAAAGGGCACATAGGCCACTGCTGGCGAAGCCGCCGGAGGGAGCGAGGCCACGTCCGATCGTCGCACGGTTTCTGAATTTCGTGGTCAGAGATCTCATACTAAGAGAAGCCAGAAAGAAGGGTGAAATACGACAAGACAACACGAACATCATGATCTTTCCGGACTACAGTCAGGAGGTACAGAAACAAAGACGCTCATATGACTCAGTGAAAGCAAAATTGCGAGACCTACACATGACATACATGCTGCTCTTCCCGGCGAAATTGAAGGTAGTCTTCGAGGGCAGGTCACACTTTTTCAATCGACCGGAAGAGGCCGGGCAGTGGCTAGAGGAATGTCCGATGATTCGAGAGGCGGAGGAGGAAGGTCGCAGAATAAGGTCAGAGATGGCGACCACCAACCTGTGGAGGAGCCCTCCTAAGGCCCAAAGAGTCTAGAAACCGCGGACCAGAAGACGCTCGCAGACAACTCCATACCCTGGTCCCAACACGACGGGACGAAGGAGACAAAATCCAGCAACGCCAGCAGAGAAACAAGCGTCATCGGGATCCAGGTTCAGCTACCTGGTAAATCATACTGGCTCAGAGGAGGAAGACGACACAGGTGGCCAAACATCGGATGGGAAAGAAGTGGTGGAACAATCCTTACATCCCCTAGTCACCGCAATCCGAGAGCTGGAACAGGAAGCGACCGGCCCACCAGATGATCTGGACACTGAGACACAGGACTCCCATTCCTGATGAGGGACAAAACTGATATAAAGACCAGCAGCTCATCGCTACACGGGCACGCAAGTTACAAGCACACACCCCCCTTTTCCTTATTGACTATTGTTTAATTGCATGATAGAAATGTTCTTTTTCTAGGTTGACCGAGTAGGGAAGGGAAACGGTAGCTCAGCGCTTGCGCAAATTTTTCCTTTAGCTTAGGAGGGGGGAACGCAGGGGAGGGCGACAGCCTACTCCGCCAACAGTCTTGTCTCTGCGGAAGTTGAGACTGTTGGGGGAGGTGGGGTGGAGGGAGAGGGGGGAAGTTATGGATGTTTTCCAGTTAATCGGGGGGATGGAACGGACACCAAGTTGGGGGCCGGACAGGGAAGAGGGAGGGGGGAGTTGGGATTGAAAAGGGGGGACAATCATGCTACAGTGGCTGCACACTTCTGCATTCTAGAAGACACTTTCACAGACCGACTACAATATGAGACACACACTCCAAGATTGCGGGTGAGCAGGTGAGACAGACCCAAGACCGGTGGGGAAACAGCGTCCTGGCGTGGAATGTCAATGAGCTTGGCAGTAAGATAAAGAGGGGATTAGTGAATTCGTACATTGAAAGACTGCACCCTGACATAATACTACTGCAAGAAACCCATCTTAAAGGTACTAACTGTGCCTTTTTGGCCAGGGGACAATACAAGGTTTTGGCACACGCGGGATACAATACGGGCAGCATGCGGGCTACCAGATTAACTGGCACAAATCGATTCTTTACGACCCTAAAGGACAGGGAAACTGTCAGGAACTCCCGGGACTATTGCTGACTACCATAGAGGGCTTCAAATACCTCGGTGTGTACGTCATCCTGGACAGACAGCTGTCATACCGACAAAACCTACAGCGAATCCTAGTGAATTTCACAACAGATGCGGTCCGATAGAGGCAGCTCCCCCTCACACTCTTAGGGCGGGCTGCGATGTTCAAGATGATCACACTGCCCAAGTTCCTGTACGCCCTACGGAACGAGTATTACCCACTTCCCTCAAAAGTGTTCAAGACAATACATGCTGAGCTGAGATCCTTCCTCTGGCTGGGTAAACAACCCAGAGTGTCGCTGAACACTCTTCAGAGATATCAGTACAGCGGTGGGATTTCACTCCCGAATCTAGAAGCATAATATTGGGCGGAGCACTTAGTGCCGATTAATGATAGGATACACGCGCAGGCAGATCATCCCACGTACGCCCTTGAAAGACACATAATGTCCCACAAGCCGTTGATGTACTATCTGTACGGGGGCGCCAGACGGGGGCAGATACTCCCGGCTACAGGAATCACTTTGCAACTCTGGAATAAATCTATGAAACGTACAGGATGGGGAATGAAACCCACAAGACAGACGCCGATATGGCATTGTACATGGCTAATGGAATTGAACTTCCGGATGTGGGACGATTTGGGTATCTCCACCTTGGGGGACATAGTGGCCAGGGGAGCGCTAAAACCATTCACGGCTCTGGGCTCGGACTTTGGACTGCACCGTACACATTCTTTAAATACGCGCAGTTACAACATGCCTGGCAAGCCCAAGATATCCAGGTGGACGCACTACCGGAGTACGCGTCCCTAGAGGGATGCCTCCTATAGGAGCGCGTGCCCGGAAAAGGCAGTCTCACTTACCTACAAAAGATTGACAAATAACATGCTGGGCGACCTAGCTAAGCTCAGACAGACGTGGGAGACCGAGGTGGGAGACATGGAGGATATCGACTGGGTCATTGTACTGATGCATCCCAGAGAGGTGGCAATTAAATCACGACTGCGCCTCATCCAGTTTAATGTGGTCCACAGAACCTAATATGACAGAGTACGGCTCCACAAAATGGGGAGGAAAGAGAATACGATGTGCCTCAAATGCAGGGACAAGGAGGGAGACTTCTATCACACCGTATGGTCATGTAGCAAGATACAGGAGTATTGGGGTAAAGTCTTTGAGGAGCTGAGTGAGGTGCTGGAAATCCAACTCCGGCCAGAACCTAGGTTGGCCCTCTTGGGAATGACCAATGATGTAGACTTAACGCGCCCCTTACTGACCTTCCTGGTACTGGCACTAGTAGTGGCCAAAAGAGACATAGCCAAGTATTGGGGAGCATCACAACCACCTAGACTGGATGAATGGAGGAACGGATTGGATCTCTATATGGCTGCAGAGAGGGTCACTTACAAAGCAAGGGGATGCCTGAAGAAGTTTCGTAATGTCAGGGGAAAATGGCGACGCTATCATGGTTTGGATGGGGGACTATGAGTGGTGCTTAAAAAGCGGCCATTCAAACGTCCTTATGAATACACAGCGGAGACTCAGGTGTCCCAAACATATAGATAAACACAACACGGCACATTGGACATGGGGAAAGATCGGAATGACATTTTTAACGAAGGTACTGTGGGGATGGTGGAAGGTGGGAGTAATGGAGATGAGTACTGCTGATTGCATGATTGTACTGTTAAGTAATGATAAAATGCAAATAAAAACGTTTTTAAAAGAATGCCTTGTTTTGGAGGGTTTCCAAAGTTGCCCCGAGAAAAGTTATCCATTGAGAGGGCGAGAGAACGGATTTCTGGTAATTGACTAAAAGCCCCAGAGAGTGACACAGTTTTAGGCAGATCGATATGGCTCCAGAAGTCTGGAGAAAAGATTGAGCATTCACCAACCGCTCGTCGAGATATGGGAAGATCTGCAGACCCCATAATCATAGATGTGCTGCCACAAGAGCAAGACATTTGGTGAAAAATCGTGGAGCTGCGCGGAGACCAAAGGGGAGGACTTTGAACTGATAGTGAGCGCCTGCCACATTGAAGCGGAGAAATCATTGTTGTTTGAGATGGATAGGAAGATGTAAATATGCATCCTGTAAGTCGAGACTGGCCATAGAATCTGAATGGTTCAGCAGTTGCAATATGTCCTGGAGAGTTACCATGCAGAAGGACTTTTTCTGTAGGTACTTGTTGAGTTTTCCGAGGTCCAGAATGGGACCATGCTCCCTTCTTTTTCTCCACAAGAAAAAAGTGGAAGTAGAAGCCCATTCCCCTTCAGCCAATCATGACATCTAAGGACAGCCATACCAACAAGCTGAAGAAAAGCAAGGGAGGCTACATCCATAAATGCATGGATGATTGCGGAAGCAGATCTTTCTCTTATCTCTGGAAGAAGATCCAAATATGGTGTGATAACAGGCCACATCTGCCAGTAGTGCCTTCCCAATATTGCTAGAGCATTGTCTGTGTGAACAGTAGTGCCTGAAGTGGTAGAAAACCTTTTGCCAATATTATCCAGCTGCCCACCTTCTTTATCCGGTGGTGCAGTGATAGGTGCCAAAGGATTTTTTTACCTTCGCTGTGCGGCTTGAGTGACCACTGAGTCTGGCTTCATGTGTCTTACCAGACAAGCCGCACTTCATCAGGGGGCTTGTATTTTTTGTCTATCCTAGGCAGGAATGCAATAACAGTTGTAGGTGTTCTGATTACTTTCACTCCTAGCTCCCAAATATGATCAACTATAGGGATAGCCCTTACAGTCTTTCCTGATTGATCTTTAATATCATAAAGAAAGCAGTCAGACTGGTTGAGCGTCTTTGGCAGTTGAAACTGAGAGGCAGCCCTTTCAATTAATGAATCGAAACCGCCTATGTCTACCGATGGAGAATCTGCTGATTAAGGAGCTGGAGAAGCAGGTGTGAAAAAGTACATTTTCTTCCCATTCATTGCCAGCTGGTCTAGTGCTCTGAATTTCTCCTTCCTCCATGTCATCATTAGAGGATACATCCGGTTGAAAAGGCACAATAATGTCCGTTCTCTGCATCATTCTAGGTATGGGAGGAGGCATGAGCCGTAGAGATGTCGGCATAGGTGGTGGTGCACCCGCAGTTGAAGGGAAATGAGTGCGATAATCTTACTCTTATCAAAAAAGGGAAGAGGAAATAACGTCCATTCAGTTCCCCTGAATAGGTACCTTAATAATCACAAAAGAGAATGGACGCTTGTATCTACAATAACCATTGGTTATTACTTGACAACCCTCATAGACGGTATGATTTTGTTATTGCGGTGTATCTTTTGTCCGCCCCTTCTCTAGCGTCATGGCATAGTCATCGGGCTGTCAAGTGACATACTATATGCCTGCCTCACCCGAGGCAACCTATGGCAAGTGTAGAAGTGTCCAGAGATGATTAGGACTGTTCCAGAGGAATTGACAGCAGTGCCAATAAGTGGATCTAAAAGCAGTGTTGCATCGAGAAACCAAATTTATTGTAAGAAAATGCACACTGTTAATTAAAAAGGAAAAATAGTGGTATATTCGGTAATCGAGTTACAGGACTACCATATAACTCTATCAAAAGGTCAACATGTTTCAGCTCTATATGGCCCACAGGGGTCTGTAGAGCTTTCGTCAGGACAAACAAAAAGGTTGATACTCACACCATTAGTGCAGTTTTCAAAAGGGGGGGTATGAGATTCTCATACTGAGATTCCTGTATATTGGAAAAGAATACAGTTAACATTAGTAATTCAAATGTCACAATATTTGGCAGCATATAGCATCTGTACAGAAAATTTCTGTAGAAAGATCAAAAATAAATGAATATTATTATCATTTATTAGTGTCTGTGTGTGTGCACATTCAAAAGAATTATTATTACTATCATACAGAGACATCCGTGGTGATATATAATTATTTCGATTATCAAAGATGGGAATGGACACTTGTATCTACCATAACCATTGGTTATGTGTTGACAACCCTCATAGACGCTAAGGTGTTAAGCGTGCGGTTTATCTTTTATCCGCCCCTTCTCTTGCGTCATGGCATATTCATTGGGTTGACAAACGACGTGCTATATGCCAGCCTCACCCGAGGCAACCTCTGGAGAGGGTAGAAGTGTCCAGAGAAAATGAGAGTTGGAGTGCAGTGCCACAAAATAAACCAATTATACAAAAGAATTTTAAAAAACAGTGTTGCACCGAAAAAACAAAATTTATTATAAAGATGCACACTGCAATTAAAAGGAAAAAATAATAGTATATTGGGCAATCGAGTTACATGAGTGCCATATAACTATTAGTAGGTCGACATGTTTCAGCTCTATTTGGCCCAACGATTCTGTAGAGCTTTCGTCAGGACAGGACAAACAGACAGAAATGAATACTCACACAATGTGTGTAGTTTTCAAATGGAAGTGTGAGATTATCACACTCAGATTCCTTCTATTGTAGGAAATCTCACCACATCAGGAGCCAAGAGTCGCCTCACGCAGGGCGCTTGCCTCGTGTTAGTCGTGATAATCGCTTGTGCTGACTCTGCGGGGCAGAGTCAGCACAAGCGATTATCACGACTAACACGAGGCAAGCGCCCTGCGTGAGGCGACTCTGGGCTCCTGATGTGGTGAGATTTCCTACAATAGAAGGAATCTGAGTGTGATAATCTCACACGTTTCGTTTCGTTTCAAAAACTTTATTTGATTCAAAAAAAAGAATCATAAAAGTCAAGCAGTTACATTTACAGACATGATTTGGAATTCGTTTTTAAAAGACAGACTTACAATTAAAACACTAAACTGGTAATACGCATTAGTTAATATGGTCACAGATAGAACCCGTAACTCTTACTTTCAATCAAATTATGATAATTCATAAATTATTCGTACCAGGGTATGCATTAAAAGGGCAAAGAAAAGAAAAGTCACGATACAACAATATACATGGGCAAAGACAAAGGTTCTTGGGGCCAAATTAACCATACCGTTTTCTAATCAAGAGTGACACTCGTATGAAGTTTAACATCGCACAACAGACACCAGATGATGACAAAGATAACAAATAGTCATAACCCTCATTGTAATGACATGGTTGCTTTTCCTTGAGAATGGGCTTAATAAACCTAATTCTCGGGTCCTTATATAGGGGACAGAAGAGAACAACATGCATCGTGCTTTGGCTATCTTTGTTGTTGCAAGGACAGGGGGGCAGTCTCTCACACCAACCCCCCTGTTTAGGAAACGCAAAAAGAAAGTGCAAGATGTTTAACCTAAACCTTGTCAAATAGAATCGCCATTGCACATGATTTGTGAAGGTTGAATAAAACTGGTGTTGTAAAGTAACTATAGGACCGTAAGGGCTGACCAGGGAATGTACAAGTGAGGATTTCCAATAACTTGATTTAATGACAGCTTTAATGTCTCCCTGTATTTTTTCGGGATTATCAAAAATGTCACCCAAACCTATTTTATGGAGCATTTCATTGACATAAGATAGCCAGGGGATCTGTTTCATGTTTGCCAGTTTTAAACAGTCCCAGAGGATATCTCTAGAAAGCTGTAAGTCCTCTGATAGCCATATTTTGCCCCATAATAATAAGGGGGAAAGGCGAATGGTGTCACTCACGTAATTCAGACTTATTTCATCGTGGGCAAATTTGTTTGAAGAACCTGATGGAATAGCCAATACACGCTTTAAAAATTTGTTCTCCATGATTTGTATCGTGTCAGGGCTTTCGGTCCCCCAAGCCCCGGCCCCATAAGTAGCTACCGACAAACATTTTGATTTGTACAGGGTTTTTAAATGTGTAACAGGTTTTTGACCTAATTTGCTACAAAAACGAAACAGACCTTCTATAGAGCGACTGGCACTCTGTAATCGAGTCTTCATTAACGGGGCCCAACTTAATTTGTTATTAAAAAGGTTTCCCAGATAGTTAAAATTTTCAACCTGTTAGATTGTAGAGTTATTTACTACAAACTTTCTGGTTTTGGTCCCCTTTGGGCCACAGACCATGGCAAAGGATTTGGTGAAATTTACCTTCAGGTCTAGGTCCAACATGAAATTGTGGAAGGCATCAAGACAGTGCTGCATGCTGTTTCCTGTGAGTGTCATAAGTACCGTGTCGTCGGCATAAGAAAGCATTGGTATGCTCCTGCCGTTGATCTTTGGAAAATCATGGCAATGGTCCAACAGGTACTCTTCCAGGCCATTGGTGTACACGAGGAACAAAAAAGGGGCTAATATGCATCCTTGTCGAACGCCCTCAGTTGAGAGGATAGACTTGGTTTTCTCTCCCCCTGGCCCGAACCTTATGGCTACAGTTGTTGATTCATGCAGTCTACGGAGCAAGGTGACCAAGGGTTCCTCGAAGCCCATAACCCCCATCATTTGCCACAACTTGCTCCGACACACAGTGTCGAATGCACTTGAAAGATCCATGAAGGAAAGATGATGGAAGAATTCCTTGCCTTCATGTACTTCCCTATGATTAGGGCCAGGTTCAGGCACTGTTCAACAGTACCTTTACCTTTTCTGAACCCATATTGGGAATTCACAATAAGGCCCACCGAATCTGCCCATGTTTCCAGTCTGGCTAAGATGGCCCTACCCAGTATCTTACACGATGCATCAATTAGTGAGATTGGGCGATAGCATCGGGGATCAGATCTATCGCCCTTCTTGAAAATCGGCACCACTACTGCCTCCTTCCATGATGCCGGGACACGGCCAATAACAACTGCTCTAAACACATTTAACAACAGGGGGGCCCAAACCTTGACATTGTGCTTGAAGAAGTCCAAAGGCACTAGATCAGGGCCGGGGGCCTTTAATGATATGCCTTTCGACAGAGCATCTTCCACCTCTTGCAGGGTAAGCGATGAACTCAGGGCCAAAGATGATGGAGAGACCACCGATTCCCTAGCGTCTCCTAATGATGATTCATTGGGTACAATTCCATGTGGATTAAAAATGTTCCCAAAATGTGATTCCCATGTTTCGCATGCAATCTGCATCACAAGATTGTCCTTGCCATTGCTTGTAAAGAGGGGGCGATTAATAACTTCCCAAAAAAGCCTGCTATCCTTTAATTCCGAGGCCTTTTCTAGATCTTCCCAGGCTAGGTTTTTTAAGTCCTGCTTCCTTATTCTTATGGCCTCTTTATAGGCCAGTCTGGATGCTCTAACCAGCTCTTTGTCCCTTGGTTTTTGTTTTAATGCCGCTTTCAAGGATCTATGTGATGCCGAACATGCAGCATCAAACCATCTGGGACCTAACCTTTTATTTTTCCCAATTGGTTTTATGAGGCGCTCGGCTACATGCCCACATAAAGATTCAAAAAATTCCCTATGACCTTTTCGGGGTTAGCTGTGGATGTTAGACATGCCTCATATTCAGAGCTATATCCATTTAGGATCTCTGCCTCAAGACCAGCTGCGTCTATTTTGCCCCATTTGAGAGTAATTCCTTGGTTCCTGTTATACTTTATAGGTCGCTCCTAGACAGGATGTTTGGGCTTAACAGGACAAAGCAGGGATAAGATTAGAGGGTTATGGTCGCTGGCAGCATTAGCGATTACTTCCAACTTGTCAACATAATGAAAATACCCACTAGACACAATTGCAAAGTCAATAAAACTCATCGTACCTCTACTTCCCTGAAAAGTTGGTATCGGAGCCGAATTTGGACCAACCCAGGGCTCCGCTATACATAAATCATTTAGGATAATGATATTATTTAAAGCGCCCCCTGGGGTGTATGTTTGAAGTGTGTCAGGGGATGATCATGAGAGTCTTTCAGACCACACACCTTCGAGTCCCCATGGGTGCATAACGAACAGTTGAAATCTCCCACCCAGATAACAAAAAGTAGGGGTTCCTCGCGGCGTGCCCTGGCTATAGCCTCCTCCAATTTCGACATTACAGTTGTCTCATTATCGTCAAAGATGTTATAATACCAATTAATCAGTAACAGTGGTTCAGGGAACAAATTGACCAACATTAGCAATTGAAACCATGGGGTGTCAACTATCTTAGAAGTTACAAGTTTACATAGTTTTAAAGAAATCGCTGTCATTAGTCCACCTTTTGCCCTACCCGCTTGTGAAGGTACCGCTAGGACATTATATGGTTGGAAACCCTCAATATTCTGAGTAGATCGACTCCATGTTTCCTGGAGACACAGAATGTCGCGGTCTCCCACAAAGTCTAACCAGGCCTCATCCTCTAATCTTGAAGCAAGCCCAGCGATGTTCCAAGAAATTAGGCACAACCTTAATTCACTTTGATTCTTTCTGGCTGGTTCAGGTATTGCTTCCAAATTTTGCCTTAAGGTGATTGGACTTAGTTCGCTTTCTTGGGTAGGGCTAACCTCAGAGGCTTGAGGGTTAGAAGTACGATCGTCACCTAGGGAAACATTCACCTGTAAGTTATCATTACGACTTTCCCCCTTCTCCCTCTGGCTAGGCTCTCCTATTATCAGAGCATCACCAGGAGACTTTTGTGGTGGTCAATCTAGCTCCTCCATGCCCACAAGCGGATCAAAACGGTTTCTTAGGGGGATGTTACTTGGGAACCATCCTAGATAGTCTTCTCCCTGAAATCTTGGTCTTGGGTCATTGTACCAAGTTTGCAAAGAATTGTCGTTGTTATATATTGATCCCCTAAAGAAGCCATCACCCTGTTGCAAAGTTCCCCAGTTGTTTTGGTTTGGCCATGCAGCCCTATTTCTCCAGACCCACCCAGGGTATGTATCACTGTGAAGTGTCTGCCCAGTGTTCTTGTGAATCAAAGTCGGGGAAACAAAATTCAGATTTGGATAGAAGTATTCCAGACCTATACATTGGATATCCCCAACTCTAGCAAATCTTGGTTTACGGCAGATGATATCTTTTACCCAGGTGTCACTGAAATTAATCAGGATACAGTCCCCCTCTAAGTCCTTCTCACTTGGGCCCACCCAGGGGACTCTACGCACACTGAGTATTTTTGTTTTAGAGTCAGGAGAAAGTGGTCTGTTGTTATTGAGCCAGTATGTTGCTTTGTTTTTTAGCTCCCGATTTGATTCCGTTTTATTGGGCAAAACTGGGGGTACTCCTGTGAGAATTACCATAAAAGGGACTGAGTTTGGGGGCAAGTTTACGGGTGGTGGTTTCCTTTTGTATGCTCTCTCACTATCTGCTGCAGGTCCCTGTGATGGTGTTGGTTTGGGCCCATGGGTAATTCCCTGTTTAGAGGTAGTTACTTCAGATGTTGATGCTGTACTAGTCATATTTTGGCTTGGGGGGCCCACAGTGACCGCCACTGCGGGCTTAGTGCGAGCTAGTGGTACAGGTGTGTTTGTTCTAAAGGGACCGGTGCTGCCTTAGGGTCAGCAAAAGCAAGTGTTTGAGGTGTTTTACTAACATTTTTATTCTCTCCCCCTTTTCTTGAGTTACTATTGTTGGCGTTACTATTTTTGTTATTGTTAGTACCTCCCACCTCAGATGATTTACTCTTATTTGCTAATCTCACACTTCCATTTGAAAACTACACAAATTGTGTGAGTATTAATTTCTGTCTGTTTGTCCTGTCCTGACGAAAGCTCTACAGACCCGTTGGGCCAAATAGAGCTGAAACATGTCGACCTACTAATAGTTATATGGCACTCATGTAACTCGATTGCCCAATATACTATTATTTTTTCCTTTTAATTGCAGTGTGCATCTTTATAATAAATTTAGTTTTTTCAGTGCAACACTGTTTTTTAAAATTCTTTTGTATAATTGGTTTATTTGGTGGCACTGCACTCCAACTCTCATTTTCTCTGGACACTTCTACCCTCTCCAGAGGTTGCCTCGGGTGAGGCTGGCATATAGCACGTCGTTTGTCAACCCGATGAATATGCCATGACGCAAGAGAAGGGGCGGATAAAATATAAAATGCACGCTTAACACCTTAGCCGTCTATGAGGGTTGTCAACACATAACCAATGGTTATGGTAGATACAAGTGTCCATTCCCATCTTTGATAATCGAGGTACCTATTCAGGGGAACTGAATGGACGCAAATTCCTCTTCCCTCTTCTGATCAGAAAGGATATATTATTATTCCCTCCTTCAGGGTGATAGGGAGAACCTATTGGTCTGTTGGTTTGCCAAGCTTGACGTTTAAAAAGAAGAATCCTACACTATATGTTGTCTTTCTAAAATGTAAGTCATAACTTAAATCCATCTATAAAACTTAGAAATGGCAGTTCCACTAGCAGTGGTGATTGGACTGAATTACAGAGAGCCTGCAACACAACACTTAGAAGAGTATGGTTTAGCTAACACTGGGGGTGATGTGACATCCCTTCTACGTGCAGATGAAGGTCTACCGAATGAAGCATTTTATACATGGGCACATTTTCCAGCAGTCGACGCAGCCTTTACACATTTTCATGAGTATAGTCCAGCAAAAGTACAAGTGGCTTATAGAGCCTATGAGTATTTAGAAACACCATTATCCTACTAGGAACATGAAAACTGATTTGATGGTCGCCTTCCATACACACATAGATGGATCAGGAAGAGTCCCTTAAGCAATGATAAGCTAACACTGGCAGGCTTAACACTTTATCCAACACCAGCTAATGTCACAGTTTCAGAGGTAGTAGCATTATTGAATAAAGCAATTAACATTTACAGGAGACTGTGACAATATGTCTACAGGCCATTAAGTGAAATACAACATAGAGCAGAACCACTAGGAGCAGGACAGCATGCTGGACAGCCAACAGTCAACAAACAACGAATGTAATCATGGGTAAAAAGCACTTTGTTCTGGACCAATTAGCTTCCTGGATTACAAAAAACAAATTCATTAGAAGCAGTGTACACGCAGACCACACCACAAGATATACATAGGATACTGGGGGGGCAGATTTACAAGCCCCTTGCGCCTCATTTGTGCTGCTGTTGCGTCACTTTTGTGACACAGTTGCGGCGCAAAAGATGCGCCATGGTGAGGGGTATGAACAACGTGACGCATCTGGGAGATGCGTCACGTTGTAAAGCCCTGTGCCATAAGGAAGTGTTCCGGCGCAGGGGGGACGTACCTGCACAGGAACGCCTCCTAAAAGTGGCTTAGTGAAATCTACAAGATTTCACTCAGTCACTTTTAGGCCAATGCTGTATCAAAACCCTGCGCCTGCTTGAAGCAGGCGTAAGGCTTGACGCAGCATTGCCCAGATAGGGCCCCCCAAAGCATTGCTGGAGCTGCGTCGCGCTTGCGATGCAACTCCAGCAATTCGCTGCTCTTACGCCATTGATGCGTGACGCATCTGTGCCGTTTTTGCCCCATGGTGCGCCGCATTGTAAATGCGGCGCATCATGGGTGGCGGAGCTGCGGCGCACAATTACTGGTGCATCCCTGCTAATTTGCAGGGATACGCCAGTAATTGTAAATCTGCCCCCAAGTGTCTTCCATTAGGTATAGCACCACCCATTATGTAATGTGCAATATGGGGAAGTATTTTCTCCTGCTTGTATACTACCACACAAGGGATACCATCCCTGGCAACATTACCAGACTTTATACAAGAATATGGAGCAGCTCCAGCCCTAGATCTAGGGATGAAACTGATTAGGAATTTTGCTACAGTTTCCTCAATTATTCTGGGTAATGTTTGCAGTGAAGCAGCAAAGCTGGCCATGCGCCAGAGGTTTGCATTAGTCCCAGTGCAACACAGGGAACACAAATTACCTAGAATCATAGCTGAAACATACACATCAGTGTGCCAGGATAGCCTAGGTTTAATAGGCATCAAAACCACTGGAATAATTAGAACAGCTTTTTCTCAAGCAGGCCCTGAGGACGTCAGGGAGAAATATGTGAAAGAGTGGGAGTTAGAATTCAATCCTGTATTGTACAGGAATTAAGCAGGCTGGGACAAAAATTCAGTCCCTGATATAATTCATTTGAAAACTGAAGCACAAGTGCTGAAACAATACCCCATAAAACGAGAAGCGAGATGTATTCAATATCTTGCAACAATGGAGTATCCGGGTTAGAAATGAACCTTGCATGTATTTCATAAATAACTCTTTATTTTCCCGTACTTAAAGCTGATGGGACTTACCAGATGGTCTTAGATTATAGGATATTTAAATACTCACAATAGAACATACGCCGTTCAGAACACTCACAGTACGGGTTTAATTTTCAATGTAGTGAGGAAAAAAATCCAAAACACTATATATATCTAATGGGTTTTGTAGTGCTGAAAGAAGGTATCTAACTGCCCTCTCAGTGCTTGGAATGCAGTCATGTTTTCGAACACTGCCTCAAGAGTATAAGAATAGCCAAGGTCTATTCACTTCCTGTATAACATGAGATCTTACAATTAGATCCAAAGGTCTTTTCTCATGTAGATGACATTTACAATACAGATGATGACTTATTAGTACACTTTCAAAGAGTGGATAATGTGGTGACAATATTAGCTGAACATGGTTACAAAATCAACTTTAAAAAGTCAACAATTGTTTACTTTAAAGTGACCTTTCTAGGATATTATTGGACCTGGCCCTTTTTGCAGGGTTCTCCCTAAACGTTTTGCCTTCTGCCTGTATTTTGTCTGATATGTTTAGTTGGTGTTAGGACTCTGGGCACTTTACTACTGCTAATCAGTGCTAAAGTGCATGTTATCTCTCCTTTAAACATGGTATGATTGGCTTACATCAGTTTGGCATATTTAATTTACCTGTAAGTACCTTGTACAGTGGTATCCATATAGCCAGGGCCTGTATATTAAATGCTACTAATGAGCCTACAGCGTTGTTTGCACTAACCACAGAACTAGCCTTTCAAATCTGTCTCAGGCCTGTCACTACAGGGCCTGCATGTGCAGTTTACTTCCACATTGACTTGGCATTTAAAGTTACTTGCCAAGCCTGATACTCCACTTTCACTGCATATAGGTCACCCCTGAGGGAGACCCTGGGTAGTCCTTTGGGCAGGGTGGGGTGTAGGTAAAAGGTAGGACAAGTGCCTTTATTGTGTGGCATGTCCTGGTAGTGACAAAAACCCTATTTTGTTTTTCACTACAGTGAGTGCTGCTCCTCTCATATGCAAGCATCGGATTTCCCTTATATATCAGTGAGTGGTAATTTCTGATATGAAAGGAGTAGCTTTGCAATGCTTGGTATGTTTGGAATTGTGGTGATTAATCTGCGTTCGTCTGCATACTGAATGGGTTTCCTAGGCTAAGAGAAGGGGAGCTGGGAACACTTACATTTAGATAGGCTGTGTCCTGCCTTCACACAAAGGGCTTGTTCACCCCTTGCTGTACATCTGGAACCAGAGCTGGGTTGAAAAAGGGTGTTGTGCACATCTACGTTTCTTTTGAGGTTACCTTCACAGCAAAAATATTTTGAGTAAAAGCACAGGGTCTCTGACCCTATGATTTTAGACACTGCATGGGACTTGTAACCAGACAATGTTGGCTCTACATGCTACACCAAAGGACTGCTGTGCTGCCAGAAAAGATCACCACTTGGACTATATTTGCTCTGTTGTGCTGACCTGCTTGTCTGCTAGAGACTCTGCCACTTTGCTAAAAACAGTGGGCTTGTCTGCTGTCTGCCTGCCTTATGTCTCTTGCACCCCAGTGTTCTCCTTGGACCAGTGCCTGCCAATAGAAGGCCATGGGACTCTGAGTCTTGCCTCACCAGTCACCTGACTAATGCAGTGTGAGGTAGTATGGTGGAAGCGCTAGATTTAGCCCCAGCAATCGGACCTTGAAGGTGTGGGCTCTGTTTGGGGAAATCCTCGGTTAGTGTATGGTGAGTGCTACCTTGCTCCTCGCACTGCATGGTGAGCGTTGTGTCTTCATGAAGCCTGGGGTTTGTAGTCCCGCCTGGTCTCCGATGAACAAGAGCCATACCATCAACAACTTCCAGGGAATCACCCAACGTGGCCCCCCAAGCAAGGGGGATGGCGACGGACCATGCCTGAAGAGAGAGGTGCTGTACCGGGACATTTTCTCCTTGCCAGTGTCATCTTGCTGACCCTCAGGAGTCCCACTCAGAACGGCCCCCTCCTGGAAGGGAGAGGAAGAGAGCCATGCACACAAAGCTGCCTTGCTGAGCTAAGGAGATCATCTCTGGAGGCTAAGGGCCATTGTTCTTAGAAGCGGCCCTGCTGCTGTACCCAGGTGGGGTCTGAGGGGCTCTGGAGGGCTTCAGACTTACCACAGTGTGAGTATGGGGAGTAACCATGCTGTTGGCAACTACACCGTGCGTTAATGGGTAGCTGTGTTGGAGCACCTAACGCGTGGCGGATCACATGAGGTCTCACACCGATCCCCTGGATTGGAGCTCTTCCCCCAGGAGTTCGGAGGCCGTACATGGGGGCTCCTGTCTTCTGAGTTCGCCTATGGGGTGGATTCCATACGGAGGCCGATCACCACTAACGGGTGACTGTTGAATAATGCTATATATCTCTTGCCCCTAAGCCAGATCGCAATACTCGCACACTTGGGATGATCCATGTGCGTATGGTTCCATAACCTGCTGCATCTGTGTTTAGGATCATAAGTGGGGATGATGTGTTTCCTTTACTACATGTTCCTTAGGTGTGCTCATCCCCATTGGTGGTTATGGGTTTCATTCATTACATGCTGCATTCCAAGCTCTGAGATTATTGTATGTCGTGTTTTATGCTGGTAGGATCACAAATACTCTTTTCGAGGATTCATAAAATGCACAGTAATGTTAGTTCTTGATGTTTTGCAACATAACAGCTGTTTCATTATTACACTCGTTGTGATGTTTTGAAAATTGCCTGGCTGGCAAATTGATTACTTTTTATGATGTTTTGGTGTAGGTTTAATTTATAATAAATTTATTTTTCTATAACACTGTATGGAGTTTCTTTTATGGTGTATTTACTGTGTCACTTGTGTAAGTGTGTTGCACAAACGCTTTACATATTGCCTCTGGGATATGCCGGACTGTTCTAGCCAAGCTACCAAGAGGGTGAGCAGTGGTTATCTTGGGTCTGCAACAAATATACCCTGACTAGAGTGGTGGGTGTTGCCTGGCTTAGGTACATACTCTAGCCAAGCAGAAACCCTATTTCCAATACAAGAATTATCCTTTGAGGGTAAAAGGTTGACGCCAGGATTTTGTCAGAAATGCACCACCTTGGAATCTCTAACTACATTGAAGAAGTTACAGGCCCTTTTGTGTTTCCTAAACTTTGGGAGGACTTACATCCCACATTAAGGGGCTCATTAGGATAGCGGATTTTCCGCATCCTCTGGGCCGGCGGTGGCTTCCGGAAAATCCGCTGCGGACCCACCAAAGACCCACCGCCACATTAGGATGGCTGGTGGGTCATGGTTTCAGTCCGCTGCTTTTCGGCCGCGGTTGGCTTACAACCGCGACGGAAAAGCTCTAATATGCTGGCGGTGTCTCTCAGACACCGACAGCCATATTAGGATGGGGTTTAAAACATGCTTTTCTGTGGCGAGTTTTCTGCGTGGAAAAGCATGTGGAACTTCACTGCAGGGGCCCGTTGCGGACCCCCTGGTTGTAGGGGGGTGGGGGGTGCACATGGGGGGTACCTATGGTACCCCCCTGCATTTGCATGCAGAAATCGTCAGGCACCGCACGGTGCCTGCCGCTTTCTGCATACAAATGCTATGTATGCATTTTTACCATTGCGGCGGGTGCAGCTTGAAGCCGCACCCGCCGCAATGGTAAAAATAGAGGATGTGACTGCCAGGGTGGCAGTCACATCCTAATTTCACAGGAGGGAACTCCGCAGGCCATGCGGAGGTTCCCTCCCACTCTGGGGTCACGGACGGACGCAAGTCCGTCCGCGATCCTAATGAGCCCCTAAGTACAGAGAATGAGTCCATTATATGACCTTAGTTTACCTAACTTTAGTAAGAGACTGGACACCTGCACAAACTAAACTTCAGCGTGCATTGCAGGCCAAGTAAAATACTTACACAGAGATAGTAAGACAGATTTAGTCATTCGGATTATTCCAAGCAAAACTGGATATACTTATGTTGTCTCTAATGGAGACGACAGTGGCAATTTGCTTACAAATAACATTTATTTTTAAATGTTGAAAAACCCATCCCACAAATTGAGAAAATGGTGACTGAAATTCAGACAGCAATACTAAAGATCAAGCCTTGTCATGTAGTAATAATATCACAATAGTTACGCCAATGCCAGCTTTAGAAGCATCAACTAAGGCCAGTGTTCTGAATGTGAGGGTAGATGGGTTCAGTGGGTTTTCTCTTTCAATGCTGAAGATGTGCTGTTTGAATTTGATACTTCACTAAGAGCACAGGACTTTTTGAACTATGAGAAAAAGTTATCGTCTTAGACATAGGTTTTGCTTTCAGAGCAATACAATACTGTGTTCTATATTGAAGGATCTGCACAGTCAGATATAGGGACAAAGCAAAGATATTCTTCGGCTTGCACTGCTGTAAGTGGTATTTTTGTGAATGGCAAATTTATGCTGCAAAAAAACTATACCACATTCTTGGGGGAGTTGTACAGCCCAGATAGCAGTATTCAAAGCATAGAAAAGACAAGCCCTGCGCTTCACACACATAGTTTTAGATTCATCTTATTGTGTTCAGGCTTATAACATTGACCTGCCATATTTGCTGTTGAATGGATTTAAGGATTCAAAGGGCAACCAATTCAGAGCAAAATACTTTGAGGTTGGGTGGCAGCACTGAAACATATGCTTAGCTCGGCACGTGTAATACACACATTAGGCCATCAACGTAAGGGCCAACATGCCTTTGGTAACCAGCAGTTGCTGCAGTAACCAGATCACAGACAAGAATTTATATACATTTAGGATGCAATCAATGCCTCATCCAAACTGCAGGCTCCTCCAGCAGGGTATCCACGTGGAGAAGTGTGGCTCAATGATTAGAGCGGCTGACCCTGATGCAGAGGTCTAGCCCGGGACCAGGGTTCAATTCCCCGCCTCGGCGGGTCTTGGGCTCAAAATTCCACTGACCTGATAATTCTCGCCTCGGTGCCTATTCCAATCATGGAATCCCACTCTGCAACTCTGCGCAATAGCTTGCTTAATCTCCACAACGGCCCCCACAACGACAAGGATGCCTGGCCTCCACCTTGGGGGTGCCTAAGGATGCCTGACCTCCACCTTGGGGGTGCCCAGGAGTGGACGCCTCACAGGGAAAGCCAGGATGGGTTCCACAGCGGTATTCGTACAAGCGCCTTGAGACCCTTGTGGGTGAGTAATGCGCTATACAAGTATCAATTTACATTTTACATTTACAGATATATCAACACATTAGGTTCTGACAATACCCCCTGGGTTTGCACACCAGAAAATGGGAGTAGGATATAAACTTCCCAGATTAGACTTGATTTAAACGGCCCATGAGGGCATAGCCTCTGCACATGTTGGCATAAATGCTACCATTTCATTGTTACAACAATGATGTTGGTGGTCAAGCTAAGTGAAAGAAACTAGACGTTATGTGGTGGAATGTGACATATATCAACAGATTAAACGTTCTACAGTGAGAAGACCAGCAGAGCAGCCATTGATGGTATCAAACAAACCTTTTGAGCGTTGGTGCATAGATCATTTGGGCTCTTTAGAGTCTGACAACCGCTACAAATTCTGGTTGCAGCGGATTCATGCTCTATAGCCCTATGGGTGTACCTAGAGACGGCAGCGAATACTTGTAATGTCATTAATGACATTGCTGTTATGATTCCACTCAATACTCCAGTGTTTGCTTTACTGGCTTTTAATGAGATTCGTGGGTGTCACACTACACTATTCTGTCACGAATAGAAGCTTAACTAATGGTTATGTGAGCGTAACAATCTTTACATCAAGCAAGGACTACCTTCTTGAGTACTCAGCGGAAGCTTAAACTGGGTTAGTAATTTATATGAGGTTCACAAGCTTTAAAGAATTTGCCAAGGTCTATGTTGGGGGAAGCACTCTGTATGAGCTGATGTTCAGACAGCCAATGTATGTTCCACACTTTGATGGCTGTTCAGCAGTGCCAGAAGTGAATCCTTTTGATGTAAATGTATGTTGTTGACTGTTTTACATAAAATACAGGGCGAAAGGAATAAAGTGTCAACTATTTCAGAGGATGTTTCTGCCACAGACGAAGTCAAGGTGTCATCAACCACAGCACGGTGGATTCCTGAAGTGGGAGATCAGGTCCATTAGAAGATTACAAACAAGGAAGTTTACAGACCACCTGGGCCCATTTTGGATCTGAGAGGTAAACAGTGATTTTGCCTCCTTTGCCTGGGTCTGAAAGGAACAGACAGGTGTACATTGATGAAAAGTGGCAGCTGGCTACATCGACAAAGCAGTGGCATGTCTTGGCCAATTTTATATAGTCACCCCCATTGCGGACTTAAATATGGGTCCCAGGGCAACATCTTGCACCCTCTCTCTGCCCTGGAAGAGATCCCGATGGACACTCTGCATGTATACAAAACCATTGTCCCACGTCGGGGACAAACGAGGAGGCAGAAGTGGCTGTTATTCAACATGTACTGAATTTCACTCTCGAGGAGTTTGGTAATCTGGTTCTATCTGGTAAAGTAACACAATAAAATGCTTTGATTTATTATGAGCCCCAAACCCATCAGAACCCTTTGGAACTACTAACTGAGAAGCCTCCTGCATTTCATCCAACAGCCATCAGGTTACTTTGATGATGTAGATGATTTTTCTAGTGATTCTTCTACCATCCAGACTGGAGTAGTCCAGAAACTGTGAAACTGGATTTGTGAACAATACTGCTGACCTCCTTGGCCCTATGATTTCTTAGGAATGGATAAAAAAAAGGTACTTATCTGTACACTGTGGTTCTCCAATATTGATATATTTTATAGATTCACATGCTTGAATCTTCCCTGTCGTCATGGTGGGAGCCTCACGGTAACAGTAGAATAGCAGTTTAAAGCACAAAGGTTAACCTCACTTGAAAATCAATAGTATTTAGTAACCAGTTAACCTCATAAAAGAACATCCAAACTCCAACCAATCACATCACAGATCCATAGTATCCATCCCCTGCAGGGCCACCGTACCTCAGATTTCGAGCACGAGTTAGTAAAATAATAGAGTTATGGAAGGTGCACCTGGAAGGGGAGGACGGGGGGCCGCATGTGTATCTATAAAAGATATCAATACTGGAGAACCACAGTGTACAGGTAAGTAACTTGTTTTCCAGTACTGTATCTTTTATTGATTCACATGCTTGAATCAGAATACTAAGCAGTACATAATAGTTAAAGGAGGTGGGAAAACAGGTGAACAATCCCACCATGCGGCCATAGTATTATAGCCAGAATCACAAACAAGTAACATACCCTCTGCATATATAAAATATAACATTTGCCAAAACACCAAGAGAAGAACAAACTTAGGATAGTGGTATAGGAAATAAATAAAAATAAAAATCTAAATTAACCTTAATAAAATGAGGCCTACTTTAAGCGGACAGATAACGTAGGGCAGCTTGACCAACAGCAGTATCCGTCTTCCGCAAGGTATCCAGGCTGTAGTGCCTTCTGAAGGTATGGTTGTTCGTCCATGGGGCCGCCATGCAGATGTCGGGTGGAGATACTCTGGCAAACAGGGCCGAGGACGCTGCCATCTTCCTGGTGGAATGGGCAGTCACTTTAGACGTTAGAGGTACTCCTGCTCTTTCATGACAGTAAACTATAGTAGAAGAAACCCAACCTACAATAGATGTTCTGGTCAAAGCCTGACCCATCCTAGGGGCAGAGAAGGCAATGAGGAGTTGGGTAGATTTACAAAAAGGTACTGTCCTTCGTAGGTAAAACTTCGAACATTGTTTGATGTCCAAAGAATTGAGAGCTCTTTCCGCCGTTGTAGACGGAGCAGGAAAAATGAAGGCAGGACCACTGGTTCATTTAGATGGAACACAGTAGGTACTTTAGGGATGAACAAAGGATTAGTGTGGAGCACCACTCTCTCCTGCTGAAACTGTAGGTAAGGCTCAGTCAGTTGCAGTGAAAGCCTGAATTTCGCTAACACATCTAGCAGACATGATGGCTAAGAGAAAAGCCTCTTTCCAAGAGAGGTATTTCAAGTCACACTTGTGAATTGGTTCAAATGGTGATTTTGTGAGATGCGACAAAACAATGTTCAATTGCCAGAGCACCGAAGGAGGTCGAGCTGGTGGGAAGGCTCTAAAAAGAACTTTCATAAATTCTTTCACTTGTCTGCTGGACCATAAAGACAACTGATTTGGACGTCTCCTATACGTTGAAATTGCCGCCAAATGAAATTTAATAGAAGAGAGGGAAGGCCAGCCTTGGCCAGAGATAAAAGATACAGTAAATGTCCTCCGAAGAAGAGAGTGGACTGCAAGAGTGTTTTGCATACCAGGAACAGTATCTTTTCCTTTTTTGGCAGAGTAACACTTGACAGTGGAGGGAGCTCGGGCCTTGCTAGGTATCGAACGGCACTCCTCAGAGATAGTTAAGTCACCAAACTCTGTGTGGTGAGGAGCCAGGCCGACAAGTGAAGAGAGGGAATCTGTGGATGAACCACTTGGCCTTGATCCATGGAAAGTTGATGCTCTGTAGGATGAAGACTGATTGGAGAAATCTCTGATAGGTGAAACAGCTTTGTAAACCAGTATTGCCTTGCCCACGCCAGAGCAATGAGAATGATGCAGCAAGGCTCCCATTTCAACTTCTGTAGAACTTTTGGTATTAGTGAGAATGGAGGAAACACGTAAACAAGCACTCCATCCCAGGAAAAACGGAAGGCATTCCACAGAGAACCTGGCTGAGGAAATCTGGGTTGGTAATCCCCAACGCTAAAATTCCTTTCCCAGCTGAATGGCATTCAACTCCCATTTGTAACACTGCTTGGTGTCTCTTCTGAGTGAATCAGCCCATTTGTTTAGCACCCCTGGAATGTGCTGGACTTATATCAATATGTTGTGGTGAATAAGCCAATTCCAAATTCCCTGCGCCAGGCTTCAGAGAACGGAGATCTCGTCCCCCCTTGTTTCTACAGATAGAACATGGTGGGTGTGTTGTCTGTACGGACGCGATTCGAAGCTCCTTTTATCTTTGGTAGAAAGGATTGGAGCCCTAGGAAGACCGCTTTTACCTCCAACAGGTTTATGTGGCATAAAGACTCCTGGTCCAACCACCTCCCCTGAACCTGAAGTTCTTGGAGGTGAGCTCCCCATCCTTCCATGGAAGCATCCTTTGTCATTATCAACAATGGTTTCACTGGGAGAAAGGATAGGCCTTGGAAGAGATTGCTTCTTAATGTCCACCAGGACATTGCCCTGCTCATCTCTGGTGTGACTGGCACAGTGTTGTCAAAGGAGCCTCGAGCTTGAATCCATTGGGAGTACAGTTGCTCCTGAAGAGGTCTCATCTGTAATCAAAAGTGAGGTATTAACAGGATGCAAGAAAATGACATCATCCCCAACATCGACTTGTAATTCCTCACAGAAACACACCTTCTTGAGGAAAGAGACTGAACCATCTTTTGAAGAGAAGAAATTCTTTCCTCTGTGGGAGAGCCCATTGAGCGGCTGGTATCTAACATCGCTCCCAGAAACAGCAGTGACTCGGAGGGAAGGAGAGAGGACTTTTCTCTGTTGAGATTGAGACCCAGAGAGTGAAAAAGGTGAAGACAGGCATTTGTGAATTCCCTGGCGCCCTGCAAGGATCGGGCCTTGACGAACCAATCATCCAGGTAGGGAAAGTCCTGGTGCCCGGCATGCCGGAGATAGGCTGCCACTGGCGCCAGACACTTAGTGAAAACCCTGGGCTCTGACTTTAGTCCGAAAGGTAGCACTTTGAACTGATAGTGGCACCCTGCCACTCGGAACCTGAGGAAACAACAATGCTTTAGATGAATGGGAATATGGAAGAATGCATCCAGAAGATCCAGCGAGGTCATGTGATCTCCTGTATCCAAGAGAAGAAGAATCTCCTGCAGCGACATCATCCTGAAAGGATGACTTTTGATGAACTTGTTCAACAAACTGATGTCCATAACCTGCCTCCATTTTCCAGTCTTTTTCTTTATCAGAAAAAAGGAAGAGTAGAACCCTAGGTTGAGCTGATTGCGTGGCACTACTTCGATTGCTTGTTTGTCGAGAAGGCGATTTATTTCCCCTTTTGAGAAGCGCCAAGTCTTTCTTGGAGGAAAATTTGAAGGTTGTTGAATAAAATCCAGGGCGTGACCATGGTTGAATACATCTAACACACATCTGTCAGAAGAAATGGTGTTCCATTGAACAATGAATTTGGAGAATTTTCAAGCCAATTGGAGTGGGACAGGGGTGATGGGTACCTGACAATTCTCATTGCCTTCTGCCTGTATCTTGGGATTTTCCTCCAGATGCAGGATACCCTCCGTGCTGGAGCCCTCATGTAAGCCGGTTTGGGCGTCCGATTAAAGGACTGCGCAGAATATTGAGCCCATAAACCCTGCTGATAGTAGGGCTAAAAGCACTGTTGGAGCTGAAGCTGATATACAAATTGGCCCCTTCCTCGAAAGGAAGAGAACCTCTTCTGCTGCAGATTGGCTAAGGATTTCGCCATATCTGTGTCTGATTTAATAGCTTAAAGCGCCTCATCCACATGCTTACCAAAAAGGTTCTCAGCGTCGAACAGCATGTCAAACACCTTTCCTTTGATTTCTGGACGGAATGTTGTTACCTTCAGCCAACCCTGTCGCCGTAAAAGGGCAGCACCTGCCATCTGCCTAAAGACGGTTGAAGAGATATCCATCGCCACATCGATGACTTCGAATGAGGCTCTTTCACTCTCTGAGAGTATTTCTTTTGCCTCTTTTTTCTTGTCCTCAGGCAGAAATTCTAGGAAAGTAGCAATGTTCGACCACATCTGCCTATCATACCTCCCAAGGATGGCAATGGCATTGGAGGATCTGATGGCCGTTGCTGCTAGCGCAGAAAATCTCTTCCCAATATTGTCTAAACTGCACTCTTGCCTGTCTGGCGGAGTGGTACATGGCGAAGCAGGGCTCTTAGATCGCCTTTGAGTGGGTTACATTATTATGGGATCAGGCTTTGAATGGCCAATGAGGCATGCAGGAGAGTCCTCAGGTGCCCAGTACTTTTTGTCTAATTTTGGAAAAACTGCCGGCACAGAAGCTGAAATTTGCATCAACTTAAGGCCTTCCTGCTACAAGAAGACAACAAAAGAAATTGCCCGAACAGAACGCTGGTTGACAGCCTTGAAATCATACAAAAAACATTCTGCTTGCTTGACCGGCATGGGGAGATCAAAGTGTTTTGACGACCTCTCTAGAAGGTCATGGAAGCCGCCGATATCTGCTGGGGAATCAGCCACTAGCAGGGTGGGAGATGGCGGTGTATATGCCACATAGTCCATTAATTCATCATGGACATCAAAGTCCACTTGTAGCTCCCCTTCCTCCAATTGTTGGTCACCACTGTCTAATGTTCAAGCAGGAATATGTAGGGGAGGTAAGGATATTAGTTTTGGTGGTACAGGAGGAGCTTCCTGATCCGGGATAAAACCAGGATCCTCCTGTAGAGGAGCTGGCTTTTGAGCTACATTACCATCAGGAAAAAACTTGTAGTAGCCACTGAGCATCATACGTAAGTCCATGACCAGAGACATCGGAAGAGTAATGGGGGGTTCCTGCTGACGATCATCCTCTTCCTGCTCATAATAGGGGTAATGCTCCTGTAAAGTGTCCAAGCGTTGCATGCCTGTGGGTCCTCTGTCTGAGAAGGAATATTCACCTTCCAAATACACAGAAGGGTCATCTGGTTGCTGTTCTTCCTCTGATTCTTGGCACTTGACTCTCAGTTCAGAAGGACTATATGCGGGACCATAAGGACCTTCATCTTCCGATTCCTGGAAATCCAGGAGGCGAGAAGGAGGCAGCTCTGAAATCTTGGAGAAGTCCTGCAAAACTGATGGAATTGTTTTAACAAGTGGCATGTCCATTTTCTTCATCAACAGTGTTGTCGACATGATCGTCGACAGTGACTGCGCTGACGGTGTGGAAATTCCCATCGATGACTCATCATACAGTTGAACTGTCGATGGCAAAGGCCTCAACAACGTAGAACTCCTCACAGAAGCCGCCGACTACATTAAACGTCGGTTTTCGTCGACGCCACAGCCATCATCGTCCTGACCGTCGACGTCATCAATGTTGATGAAGAAACAATTGACGGAGCCTGCATTTAAATGGTCGTAGGCGGAGAATGCCTCGTCGACGAGCCCGTCAACGGGCGGATTTTCTGTGAGGGAGTATGTGGAGCAGATGGAGGTGCAGAGCCAGATCTCTTTTGGACATGAGAGGAGCCAGTTTACTCCTTTTGCACCCTCTTTTCCACCAAAGACTACTTGCTCTTTGATCTTGACTTTTTTGGATCTCTCTGGACAGAAGGAGGTTATTCTTCCCTCCTTTTCTTAGAGGAGAGATGAGGCCTCTCCTCACTCTCGGAGTCAGAATCCTTAATGGATTTTCACTTTTGAAGCCACAGAAGCAGTCTTCCCTCCTAGTCTGTGAGGGTTTTTGGAGAAAAAGTCCGGCACTGCTTACAGTCTCTAGGCTTGTGATTCGGATAAAGGCAGTATAAGCACACCTTATGAGGATCTTCAGAGAAAAGCCTGGACTTTCCACAAGTCTTGCAGGGATTAAACAGCCCTTTTTATTACTCAGACATTCTGCAGCAAATCCACACAGAAAAAGGTAAACTCACTTTCCAGCAGCCCCTCAGTTGAAGAGAAGGTTGAGGAAAAGGAACTGCTAGCTGAAAGTTGAAAAGTTCAAGGTAGAAACACTGTGACTGAGCAGAGCTCAAGGAGACTGCCTAATACACGACATGAGGTAAGAAATCTGAGGTATGGTGGCTCTGCAGGGGATGGATACTCTGGGTCTGTGATATGATTGGCTAGAGTTTGGATGTTCTTTAATTTGGCTAACTAGTTGCTAAATGCTATTGCTTTTCAAGGGAGATTAACCTTCAAGGTTTATGTTATGTTATGTTAAAGGTAATTTATAGAGCGCACGTTCATCAGGCGGTTTCTTGGTGCTGAGAGAGGACGGCAGATATGTGACAGTGAATGACTCTAGTTATACGCTTCGGTAAATAGCCAGGTCTTAAGTAGCTTTCTAAACTCAGTGTAAGAGCCAGCAGTACGCAAATTGGAAGGAAGGATATTCCAGAACTGGGGGGCCAGAATTGTATATCTGAGCTTTATCCGTATTTATCTGAGTATATCCGTGCTTCTTTTGTTTGAAACTGTGGTAGACCAGCAGATTTTTTTTGATAAGCGTAGATCACGAGCTGGAATATACCTCTGTACTTTAGAAGCAATGAAGGCAGGGCCACATCCAGCAAGGGCTTATAGATGGTGCAGCCCAGTTTAAATAGGCAGGTTGGGATAGAGGAAGCCAATGAAGACTTTTCAATAGTGGGCTTGTGCGGTGGTGCTTAGGTTAATAGCCAAAATAAGCCTAGCTGGCTTATTCTGAACCAATTGCAGCCTATGTAGCTGGTAAGCTGGAATACCAGTGTACAGGGAATTTGCATATTCAATGAGAGAGATAACTAAAGCAAGCACTACTTGGGTTAATGCCGCAGTGGACAAAAATCTGCTAATTTTCAGAATTCTTCGAAGATGAAAAAAACATGCAGAGACCACTGAACTGATCTGGGCCTTCATGGTTAAATCGTTACTGATGACGATTCCCAGACTTTTTACCGAGCTGACTGGGAGAGGGGGGCTCCCTAATGATGGAGGCCAAAAGTTGGAATTCCAGGGGTTGGCCAAACCACCCGTCAAAATCAGCTCTGTTTTGTCTGGGTTTAACTTAAGCTGGTTAGTGTTCATCCAATTGTAGTGTAGTTCCTATTTTCCCAATAGGCTCTGCGCATTGGAATAACATAAACAGCAGGGTAGACGTAGGACTGAGGTCATCTAGGTCTCTACTGACTATGTTAAACTTAATTTAGGCTTGTGCCAGCTAGCTCAGAGGTCACTGGAAACTTTCTTGAATGAGTAGGGAGGGACAAGCTCCCCTGGCTCAGGCAAGAAGGGATTCAGTTTCCGACAACCGCATAAACATGACAACTTTGCTCCCTCAGAATAAGAGAATATCTCTAGAGTCGTGTGAAAACAATAGACAGCTATTTCACTCAGTCAGCAGTGCATACTTAGTTTCACCAGAGTGCAGAGAAATAGAGAGACGGGCGTTTTCAATAGAAAGATGTTATTTATTGAGCAGTCTTCTTTCTCATGCAAGAGAAATGAATTGCCACAATTGCAATACTTAAAGTAAAGTGCGTACAGTAAAAGTAGTATTATGAAATAATACTGTAAAAGCATTTATATGGTTTCTTAGCCATATGATACTTTAAAATTGATAAAATATATACATACATAAATACATTGACTAACGTACTCAACTGGTGCTTCTAACTAAGCCTACCCCGGTGTACCTGACCTAAGCCGGATACGTGGGAAGGGATGAGTAAGTAGCAGTTTAAGTTAAGTTGGTTAGGATTGTTTTACCAAGAATCTGCATCAAGAATTCTCTTAAGGGTTTAGTCAGCTCTGTACCCTGGTAATAGAATGTGGGAGGTCTGGTATCTCTTTCCTCAGGACTCGATATTCCAGCAACCCGCAAGGGTAGGCTGGAAACACAGGAGCTGGATTTTCTCGGCTGGAGAAAAAGACAGCGTCTCTCTCAGTGCGTCAAACAGGAGGGGCGGCTTCCGTGGGCACTCACATCAGCTGGGCTCTCGGGCAAGTAGATGGCCGCTCTGCTCCAAACCACCGTGTGTTTGCTTAAGGCAACTGGTGGTATTTTATACCTGGAAGGTGCCGGGTTTGACGTAAGGTTGGACATAAGATGTCACTAAGAACTAACAGTTCTTTCTGGACTTCAGGAGTTCTTGTTCAAATCAAAACAAAAGCAGGGGGGTTTTCCCGGGCTGCTGGAGGCTTAGTTTGTTTAAAGAACGCGTTGTGCTTTCTAGGAGTCGATGGGAGTAGCCGTGCTGTGCTTTGGACTGCATGGGCTATTACTGAATATGGATCTGATTCTTATGCCTTTATCAGGATAATATTGATTATAACCTCACAAGGGCATACATCGGGAATATAGAATTAGGGTCCTAGATATAAACACGACACAATCACTAATGAATTCATAGTAGATTGGAAGCTAGACACAGATGATTCAGAGGTGCCGATGTTAAAAATCAGCTGAAGATCGTCAGCGTAACTGGAGACCACGACCTCTCTTTTACGCATGCCAGAATTAAGGGGAGGACATACGGGTTGAAAAGTGAAGGTGAAAGAGAGGAGCCCTGTGGGACCCCACAAGTCAATTCTGTCTGCTCTTCACTGAAAATAGCAATACGGACCGATTAAGAAATGAGGGGATCCATTTCAGGGACATACCCTGTTTTCCAGCGCAACCGACACAGTCGATCAAAAGAAGATGATCGACTGCGTCAAAAGCACCCGATAGATCAAGAAGTACCAGGTCCTGGGTAGAGCCCTGATCGGCTCCCCTTCTCAACTCATCCATAACTGCCAAAATCACGGATTCAGTAGAGTGTTCTGGTCTAAAACCAGCCTGATGAGAATCTAGATAGTGGGATTGCTCCACAAAAGAACGAAGACAAGTAGCAACATGAGTTTCCAAAACCTTGCTCAGATAAGGCAGCAAAGAAATAGGACTATAGCTGCTAGGTGCTAAAGAATCCAAACTGGGTTTTTTAAAAATGGGGACAACCTCCGCCATCTTAAATAGGTTAGGAACAATCCCTTGGGCAAGGGAACTGTTAAGAAGAAGTAGAGGAGGGTCTGGGCAACGTAGAAAGATTTCCTGCAAAATGGGGGGAGGATAGATATCCGTAGGTGAGCCTGATCCCACTTTTTAAGTAGGGCAGGGAAGCCTTCTCTGGTGATTAAAGGAATTTGGTCTAAACATGCCGGATTCATACAAGACTAAGAAGAGGCATGGGGCGTGGAGGATTTCGGGATGCTAGCTTTGATGGTAACTATTTTCTCAATAAAAAGTGTTGAGAGAGTCAGATAAAGATTGCAATGGAACAGATTTAACAAGGACTCGATCTAGCTTTGAAAGTTCATCCCCTATAGGGAATATGTATTTGGTTTATTAGTAGAGGCTAATATTTTAGCAGAGAAATATTCTGCCTTCGTCTGAAGACTAGTTCTTTTGCAGTCTTTTAATAAGAACACAAAAGTGATCTTTAAGTCAGGATTATATTCATGTCGCCACATGCGTTCAGCTTTGCGTAGGGCCAGTTTCTTAGCCTTCAGATCTGCCGAAAACCAGCATTGGGCATCATGAGGCCTCTTTGTTCTGACTTTTCTCAATGGTATTATTTTATCTCTAACCGAGGTCAACCGCTTGAGTATGAGGGGACTCCTCCAAGGCAATGGGGGCCGAGACTGTAAGTAACAAACATAATTCATTATTATCGGCTCGGTTCCAATTCCTGGCCATAAAATTACCCGGCAAAGGGACGCTATGCGGGTGACCATCAGGAATAACAAAAGTAACCAAGCAATGGTCGGACCATGTACATGGGAGGATCTGTAGATGGGAAATTTCCAGATTGGCCGTCCAAACCTAGTCTAAGATAAGCCCTTTGTCATGGGTGGCTACCTTAATATGCTGTGAACAATTCATTCCTGCTAGGAGTTCAGTAAATTCAATAGAACAGGGACTTTCTCGTGGATCATCAGGCCAGAAATTAAAATCGCCAATGCTCAAAATTCGGGAGTGATTAGGAACCTCTTCAGCTATCATATCTTCGGAAATGTGGGCATATGGTATGGGGGTCTATAAAATAGAGCACAGATAAATTAAGAGTGGTGGGATTCAAACTTTAATAGTAAACTATCAACCAAAGGGATACCTAAGGAACCTAATGTTACAAATGTGTGTTTCTGGAGAACTATGGCTGCAACACTGCCTCCTGTTTTACACGCGGCTCTATCTGCCTGAAGGATGTAATAATTGCCCAGGATTGCAGCATGGATATCAGGGGCAATGTCAGCCATCAGCCAGGTCTCAGAAAGAAGGAGAATATAAGGTTTGTAGGTGTCTAATAGGTAAACATCTCACGTTGGTGTTTCACCAATGAACGAGTGTTCAAATAGTACACTGATAACCCCTCCAGTATAGGGTCTAGGCCACTGATCAAAGGCAGCTGACAAGGTTCGGTAGAAATCAGCTCCTGGTCAGGGACATTAAGTAAGTTTTTAGAATACAAAGCCCCGAAAGTCAAGAGACCTAGTATATCTAATTTAGCTGTAACACTTGGGCAGATGGGCCAGGGCCCCTGCAGTGATTTCAGGGTAGGTGCAGAATACATTATAAAAGGGCCATGATATAAGGCCCCTGGTCCCGGCCGGGCGCAGATGGGCTTGCTGTGTGCATTTGCTGCTCGTGGGGAATCTCATCTGTTCAAGTACACAGTCATAGCTCCGCCCTCTCCGGCCACCAACCCGGTAGAGGGAAAGGAACTAGACCACTAGCGATGGTTCCTCCACTCAAACGGGACAGAGACCTGCGGTGGACCGAGAGGCAGAGCGGCACAACACAGGACAAAAGGCAGCAGCAGAAATAATTATTAAAAGCACCAAACTGGGAATGTGGTTAAAATTTCAATTTGCATGAAGCGCAACAGGCGAGACTAAAAACAGTGCCAAGTACAGAGCATTCAACATGCAGCATAACCCGCACGCGTCCGCTACGTGGGAAAAGCTCAGCTGTTCAAGTATCCTGCTATTTTACTGTTACTGTGGGGCTCCCACCACGATGACCGGGAAGATTGAAGGATGTGAAACTATACAAGATAGAATACTGGCGAATCATATTTTTCCTTATGTGAGTGATTTTAGTGCTTTTGTATTATTGTTACTTTACAGACATTACTTTGCAGGTAGGACAGCCACAAATGGTGATAAAAGAGTTACATCCCCATTCTTCTTCTCACACAATTCGAAGAGACTTGTATCCAGTAAATAGATCTGCTATTCCGGTACATGATGGGGTTATTTGTTTAAACTCCCCCACCCGATCAAAGGCCCAACTGAATTTTTGGAAATTCCATGTAATTAAAATATCACTTCAGGATGTTATTACACAGGGTTCGATCTCTGATGACTGGGATATTTTTGCAATAACAAATATGTCGAATATAGAAGCTTACAGTATTTTAGCACTGAAGAATCATATGCAGATGTATGTACCTATGAGGATTTGTATTATCAACACCATGGTCATTAGTATTTGCATAGAACTACGTTTCCAAGAGAAATATATGAAGACATACAGTGAACATTGTGAAACACCAACAGAAGGGAGCAAAGGCTCTTACATAAGAACGTTTCCATATTTTGATGGTTGTTACAGAACTGATGCTTCTGCCTTTTATTTTAAATTGAAAGCTGTCCCTAGAGAAAATGTGATAACTAACACTAGGTTAATATATTCCAATGCATTTAATGACAAACTAAACATATAAGATTATGAATATTGGCAAAAGATTGTAGAGTTCAAATCCATCTGGGGTTCCAAAGATTGGCACGCTCAGGGCATGGAAGCGTTGTTCCGTGCCCATTTAATTCCTCAAGGGATGCTATTTCAGACCAATTCCGTGCACCAGACAACATGTCTGGGGCTTGCTAGCTTGAAAAACATGAGAACACCATTAATGGGGAGAGGAGTTGACCTAACGGCAATGGCGATCGACCTCAAATCTGGGGAACCAGTTTTGAGTCTTTGCAAGGACACACAACATCCTGTGATTCTGGGCAAATCACTTAATCTCCTCGTGCCTAACAAAAATGAATGTGTTTTCATGTAATACAACTGGTGCTCATGTAAAGTGCTCTGATACCCGGGTCAAGTTTGCGCTATGTAGCAATCCGTGAGAAAAAATATCCCTGTGGCAACAGAGCTGACTAACTTTACATTTAAAATAAAAGTCTCAAATTAAGATAAGCTGAGAAGATTGTGAAAGGGCATACAATAGTTCACAATTTGGTTCTGAGGGATGGGCACTCTGGCCAACTGATATAAATATTTGCAATAACCGTTTCCTGTTAAATGACACTGGTTTTAAAGCTAATAGACCAGACCCAAGTTGCAATATGGAGACACACCTGTGTTTGTTACAACCAACAGTGTGGGCAAATTGTATCAGAATTGGTTGCAGTCTCACTCCTTTCAATCTGTGCAACATCATCTATCCACAATGAGTGAAGACATGGACTTCAGTGACTTTCTGCTGGGCAAATGGTTCCTAGAACAGAGATTTCTCTATGCAGCATATAGTAAACTTTAGTAGATATCCCAGCAGGATGCCCCAGCCAGACTTAGACAGATTGACAAAGAGAATTTAGAAAAGGCCTTTCAAAATGTTGACAATGGCATGGGTAAATGTTGGAAATAGCCCTTTTTGCAGGGTTATCCCCAAACGTTTTGCTTCTTCCTCCTATTTTTTCCTGACTTGTTTGTGTTGGTGTTAGGACTCTGGGCACTTTACCACTGCTAATCAGTGCTAAAGTGCATATGCTCTCTGTGTAAATTGTGTTATGGATTGGTGTTGCCATGATTGGGTATTTGATTTACTTGTTAGTCCCTAGTAAAGTGCACTGAGTGTGCCAGGGCCTGTAAACCAAATGCTACTAGTGGGCCTGCAGCACTGATTGTGCCACCCATGTGAGTAGCCCTAAAAAGGTAAACTCAGACCTGCCATTGAAGAGTCTGCGTGCCGTTTGTAACTGTCATGTCGACTTGGCCCCTGCACACACTGGCCAGTCCCTAACCTTCCCTTTTCTTACATGTCAGGCACCCCTAAGGTAGGCCCAAAGTACCCCTGTCGTCAGGGTGCAGTGTATGGGAAAGGTGGGATATGCCCTTCTGTGTGTGGCATGTCCTGAAAGGAGATTACAGCCCATTTCGTTTTTCACTATTGCAAGGCTACCTGTTCCCAGTAGGACAGAATAGGAAGTTTGTTTATAACATCCTATAAACATAACTGGCCCTGGGAACTAGGTGGGAAAATAAAATTGTGTATGTCTGAACTCAGAATCTAATGATGCATCTTTTAGTAAAGGTGATTTTTACATTCTGTGTTTGAAAATACCACTTTTAGGAAGCAGGTATTTTCTTGCTCAGTCATCCCGTGTGCCTCTGCTGGAATGTGGACTGCCTGTCTGGGTTTTGGACGACAGATGGCTAGGAAGTAAGGGTGGCTCCTGATAGTCTAGCTAGGTCAGGAAAGGGCTGAATAGACCTGGGCTGCGATGGGGAAGAGGGATGACATTTCCTTGCACCTCAAAGAGCTTGGTCTGCCTCTGACAATGGTGTCTCCACCCCCTGCTGGGAAATCATACCAGAGAAGGCAGAACTGGCTCTTGCCGGGCTCAGACACCCTCTGCCTAGAGGATCAAAGGATTCTTGGATACAAATACTGGGGCACAGACCCCTGCACCTTAGGACTCTTTTAGATCAAGAAGCATGCCAGGAAGAAGAGCTGGAAAAGCTCTGAGGAGGAACTACCACTTTGCTGGTTGCTTTGCTGTGTTGGCCTGGAGTGGCTGTTTCTATCTTGGGCAGTGAATGGACTGGACTGAACTTTTTGCATTCACTTTTGTGAGTTTCTCCAAGGGCGTGAGGTAGAGCTTGCCCCCTGTTCAAGAAGTCTCAGGAACAGCAAAGACTTCAAGCTCTTCTGCCCTCAGCACTGGGGACTGTGCGTTTTGTGCTGCAACAGAAGAAAAGCAACCCAATGACGTCTACGACGCCGCTGCCGACTCTGTGTCCTGAAGGCACCACAGAGGGCACCGCCACAACGTCTCACCATGACCCTGGTCTCACCAAAAACGCCTGCTGACGCCGCCACCGAGCCGCTGCTCGCACCGTGACCTGTGTGTACCGCACTCCACACCGCCACGCTTCACGACGACGCCTTGGCACTGCAGAGGGCAATGCCGCACCGCGACCCTGGTCTCACCGGCGACGCCTGCTGATGCCGCCACTGAGTCGCTGCTCGCACCGCCTCGCTTCACGATGATGCCTTGGCCTCCCCGACGTCACTCCACCCCAAAATCAAGGCCGCTGCTTGCACCGTGGTTCAAGGGCACCACTCGTAAAGTTACATGACGCACCGCCCTCATCCCGCACCGCAGCCTTGGCCTACCGTTGCCGGCGTCATCAACACCAGTTCATCAGCTGACGACAGCGCTTCAGCAACGACGACGCCGCTGCATGCGCCGTGACCTGCCAGCACTGTGACAAGCACCGCGACCCTGGTCTCACCGATGACGCATCTGACGCCACCACCGAGCCGCTGCTTGTACCGTGACCTGAGGGCACCGCATGCCGCACCGCTACACTTTGCAACACAGCACACGACGCCTGCCGATGCCAGCGCTCCTGACTCCAAGAGAGAGGAGATCGACTTGCAACACGTGTGACTTCGGGGGCTCCGACGACTCCTGCACGACCTCCGGAACCGACGCCTCTGGACCCCGTGTTTTCGGAAGCTCAACGAGGGATCGCAGACACCCTGCACTTCTAAAAGGTACTGTTTGCAGGTCTTCCCAACACCGTAGCTGGCCCGCGACGCCGCGGTCAACCAGAACTGTTTGGATTTATTTGCTCAAAACGCCGTGATAGCCCCGGACGGAGCTATCGACATTAAGGAACTGTTTTAAAAGCGTATTTTGATACCTGTGGATTTTTCAGTACTGTATTGTGGATTTTTATCATTTTTGGTCGTGTCTTAAGTATATAAAAATATTGGATATTTTTCTAAACTGGTGTGGTGTCCTTTTGTAGTGCTTACACTGTATTATTGTTGGTTCTTTGCAAATGCTTTACACGCTGCCTCTAAGATAAGCCTGACTGCTCGTGCCAAGCTACCAAAGGGGTGAGCAGGGGTTATTTTAGGAGTGTAACTCCTTTATCCTGACTAGAGTGGTGGTTTCTGCCAGGCTTTGGAACATGCCCTAGCCTGCCAAAAATCCCAAGCTGTTTCTTCAGCTTTAGATTTGGTTAACACTTAACGTGAGAATGTGACAGCATAGTCAGACACAGCCGAAACCAGTCCTGAATTTGTTTCGGGTTTTACAGTCAATTAGGAGTGGGCGGGTACCCTGGTTGTTATTAGAATTGGAAGAACTTTTCAGGCCTTATAATCCGTCTCAAACATAAAGGGTGTTGCAAAGAAGCTATAAACACTCTGTTGAGTATAGAAATAATGAACACATCCCATTTTCTGTAAGTTATTTAACAGATACCTTCTGGTTGCCTCATGATGTTATAACTCTTCCAGTAGCAACTTTTCACTTTATTAAATGTTGGAAATATAAATCTGTCGACCGGCCTTAGAAAATTAATGAACAGTATTTGAAACTGATGGAGCGAGGTGGTAAAACAAAATGTTGTGCACCCCTCTCAAAATCAATGTTCCATAAAGTTAATGTTTTACTAATAGTGTGATGTGGTGAAATAATCAACCATAGCATAAAGATGCATACATGAACACATGGGAACACTAATTTTGCTTGCATGATGCAATAAAATGTATTAATATATGTTGTTATTGTGATGTGGACTAATGCACAGCTTAATTATAATCAAACGCAATTTAAATGTGCTTATTGAACACGTTTTTGTGCCAGAAAGTCGTCGGATATGTAAGTATAAAGCGCATTTATGTGGCTTATTTGCTAGGTAACAACTAATGGGAAAACATTAGTATGATAGGTGGTAAACAGAAGGGTTTAAGGGGCATATTATCAAGGGATTTATCTCCGCTTTTTTGGCTTTAAAAGCCAAGAAAGCGGAGATAAAAGTATCTCCCTATCAGCAATAGGGTGCTAACACGCAAATTCGCATGTTAGCACCCTTTTTCTCTACGCTTCCCCTTGCATCTCTAATGAGATGCAAAGAGGGCATTCCAGAGAAAAATAATAGGAGAAATGTTGTTAAGCGACATTTCTCCTATTATCAAGGATTTCGCTAACCCTGTTAGTGATAAAAAAGCAGGGCTAACCGCGGTTAGCACTGCTTTTTTTACACCTGGTATTTTCCTGACTTAGCCACGATATCCTATGGAAAGTGGATATCATGGTTAAGTTTGTGAGCCCCTATCATCAAGCTAATGCCAAACTTCGAGAGATTATCGTTGGTTTTCCAGCGATAATCTCTCAATTGGCAGTTAGCGCAAGGATTTTTATCACTTCTGAGATAAACCTTGCTAATAGCAAGTTATCTCTGCGATAATTTTCGGCGATGCTTCGCGTTAAAAAATTTGTTGCTAAGCTTCGTTAGCGATAAATATCGCTAAACGTTGGTAAAATGCCCCTAAGTTCCATATTTAACATGAATTTGTGTTTGTTTCTATGATAGTTCCAAAATGTGGCCTGTGAGGCCTAGAACAAAAAGGGCCACTCTGATTCACTGCAAGTGAGTATTGGTCTGCGCATGTGCATCCAAAGCTTGCAGGCGCGAGTGAGCTGACTGTGCTTGGATGGGAGGTTCAAGGCCGCCTTGCCCCGGAACCTAGGATGGGTGCCAAGCATGGACGATGTAATGCTCGGATCATGAGAACTTTTCCCTATGTTTCAAGTGAAGGAAGTACCTAGGCCACAGACTGTCTTAAACAAAGACCCTTTATTTTTCTGCTGATTCATTGTGAAAAACATGATGTAATGATGAGGAAGCGCTCATCTACCCCAAATTTGTCCGATCAGAACTCGAATTGGTGATGTTAGTTACTGTTTTAGATAGATTAAGTTAAGAAATTAGTGTATAAAAACCCCTGATTTTGCTTAGAAGGGGTCGCTCTTTCGATTTCCTCTGGAGATGCTGCCGGACTCAAGATCGATTCTTGGATGTAAGAACTTCTTATTGTTTATTTGTTTTCCTTTGCAGGACTATTAGGATAAGATGAGGGTGTTAGCTAGGGATGTTAGGAGAGAGTGAATCTGGAACTATCTGTTCTTTGCTAAATTTCTTACTGAACTTTTAAATAAATGTCTATTTCCGAGCTTTAAAATAAATTATCATTTTTAAAAATAAAGTTAAAAGATTCTTATTGAATAAAGAAATAAATAAATGCCTACATGTCGGACATACTAAAAGTTTGCTTTGAATAAAAATTAGATAAATGGAGAAGTAAAAGCTGGTTTTTCCTACGCCTAGTTTTTGTTCTAGCAGATCCATTGCCATTATGGTGGTGTGTCTGAATAAAATGGTGTTTGAATAAAACCATGGTAAATTAATTTACATTGCAGGTGTAAATACAAAAAATAGTTAAATGGGTTTAGACACTCCGCCAATGTTATAGTAGGACTCCTGGTTTATTGGCCAAATCTGTGAAGCCGAATTAAATGAACAGAGTAAGTGTGCAGTGTAATGGGCCACACTCTTGAATGAATGTGTGTTCTGAAGATTCGGGGAAATGGCCATGTTGCAGTTATATCTTGGTAGCAGAGGATGGTTGCTAAGGAAATTAGCTAGGATTATGTATAAAGTATTATATAGAGTTTGATATACAGAATTATGGATTAACATCCGTTGAGTTAGTATTATGTTATAAGTAGTTCAGAAAAAGCTTCCAAGTGTTGTGTGAAGCTAGTGCCTTTGTCTGCAGGCAGAGGAAGTGTGGCAAGTAAAGTCGCACAGTGCATTGGTCTGTTTCAAAGAAGTAGTATCGTCGTATACTGCGGTGCTCTTGTCGCATATCACTGTTTAGGGACATTAGGTGTGAAAGGATAAATGCATAGTGAGGGCAGTCTATGAAATCTCGGCTTTCAAGTATAGGGATCATTGCGTATCCTGACTAAAACTTATCGCTGAAGAAAATAGTAGGACTTAACCTGAGCTTGATAGAAGGGTAAAGGAGTGACGTCTACTTTACTAATGATTAAGCATGGGCTGAAAATTCGTTCCGCTCGCAGGATTTGCGGATTTTCCGCTATTTCGCGATCCGTGAATCTCACGAAATCGCTGTAAAAACCGCAAATCAGCGGGGACAAATTTTCAGCTAAGCACTTACATGGTTACAGCAGCAGGTGCAAAAGTTGAAGCTACTTTTTTGTAACCTTTTACAAAAGGGTTACAAAGAAATTAACTTCAACTTGGGCACCTGCTGCTGTAAGCCTGTAAGTTGCTAACTGGCGCATCCCCAGGGATGCACCAGTTATTGTGCGCCACAGCTCCGCCACCCATGGTGCGCCGCATTTACAAAGCGGCGCACCATGTGGCAAAAACGGCATAGATGCGTCACGCATCTGTGCCGTAAAAGCAGCGCATTGCTGGAGCTGCATTGCAAGCGCGACGCAGCTCCAGCAATGCTCTGGGGGGCCCTATCTCCCCAATGCTGCGTCAAGCCTTGCGCCTGCTTCAAGCAGGCGCAGGGTTTTGACGCAGCATTGGCCTAAAAGTGACTGAGTGAAATCTTTTTTTTTTTTTTTTTTTTTTTTTATTGAGATGTTTCGGATAAAAAGAGGTATAAAAAAAACATTACAGATATCATTTCATTACACAATCAGAATAAATACAATGGACAATATAAATACATACAATAAATACAAATACAGCAATAGATGATAAATACCATAAATTATATAAACAGGGTTACAGAGAAACATACTACAGTAGGCATAGATAGGCTAATCATAAACCATAGGCAGTTCCTATTACGCCTTATATTTTTCATTGTCTGGAAGCCCTCCATTTCTTAACAGGAGCCCATATAATTCTGCCCAGTTCTCTTGTTTTCTTACCCTTAAAATCATACAGGCATTCCTCGATATTGTGCATTCCTAATAGCCTAGTTAACCACTGCTGAAATGTAGGTGCTATAGGATCTTTCCATCCAGCGGAGATTAATAGACGCAATATAGCCACTGAAATAAAAACCAAGGCTTCGACTCCGGCTTCTGCTCTCAGTTTGCCATCCATACCTATTAAAACAACGGTAGGGGATAGAACGATGTTTTGTTCTAGCAGCCCCTCCAAAAATAGCTGTATCTCACTAATAATCGGTGTTAGATTCGGACATTTATAAAACATATGGAGGAGATCAGCTGGACCCATATTACATCTGGGGCACATATCATTATCTCTAACCCCCCAGGCCAATAATTTTGCTGGTGTATGATATAGATTAAAAAGGGTCTTATAATGCTGGGCCCTCAAATTTGAGGACCTAAAGATCTTCTTATTCAAAACTAGGGCTAGGTCTAAATCCACATCTGGATCACCAAGTTTCTGAGCTAGGGTAGTTTCTGTTTTTTCCATATCATCCTCCAGCTCTTGTTGGAGATTTTTATACCCGATTCCGATTTTACTCCCTCCCCTTTTCAAATATTCTACTATTGGGTTGCTCGGCATAAGGGATACCCTCGGCCTAAATGAGCGGATAGTTTGTATAATCTGCCCATATAGAAACCACTGGCTAGCTGGGAGCCCAAATGTTTGCTGAAGAAAATTAAAGCTAAGAATCTCATTGCCTAGCATAACATCCCCTAGGGACCTGACTCCCAACTCCCACCAAAGACGGCTATTTCTATTTTGGCCTAGGTGGGCAAAGATACTTGATTTCCAGAGATCGATGTTAACATGAATTTTTGGGATTTTCAAAAATTTTCTTACCGATTTCCAAGTTCCCCATGCCCCCATTAGTATCTTGTATTTGGCCCTCTTATAATACTTCCTGTCAATTTCACAGAACAATAACCCTGTTGCTTTCCTACCCACTAAGAGCTCGAAGATGGAGGGAAGCACCTAGTTACCTGACTGGGATTCAACTGTTTCCAGATCATATTGAAACAATACATTCATTTGAACCAAAAGACATGTCCAATGATACAACCTGATATTAGGCATCTCCAAACCACCCCTCTCAATTGGTAGGGACATGTGAGCAGTTGATCTCCTAATTTTCCCATATTGCCATATAAAACGGATAAACATTGCTTCAATTTTCCTGATCATCCATTCTTCCAACAGCAAAGGGATGGCCCGGAATAAATACAGGAGTTTAGGGAACATGGTCATTTTTATTACATTTACCCTACCAATCAGTGAGAGGTGCAAAATATCTATCCTCTTAAGCTCCTTTGTGATTGAATCTATCAGTGGCATGTAATTATCCGCAATTATCATATTTACATTGGCATTCACTCTTACCCCCAGATACACCGCTGATTCCACATATCTTTGATCTAGCTTATTAATATTACTTGTACATATGATTTGTGTCTTTTCCTTGTAGATTTCACTCAGCCACTTTTAGGAGGCGTTCTTGCGCAGGAACGCCCTCCCCATCGCCGGAACGCCTCCTGGTGGTGCAGGGCTTTACAACGTGACGCATCTCTCAGATGCGTCACGTTGTTAATACCCAGCACCATGGCGCTTCTTTTGTGCTACCGCTGCATCACGAAAAGTGACGCAACTGCGGCGCCAAAGAGGCGCAAGCGGCTTATAAATCTGCCCCATAGTGCTTTTACTACACTGTAGCTGCGTAAAGGGCCACAAGATGTGTCTCCAGTGACCATGTGTGCCTGTGCCTGTGTTACAGGCACACATGGTCACTGGAGACACATCATCTGGCCCTTTACGCAGCTGCAGTTTAGTAAAAGCACTATACATTTACCCAATGAGGGAGCACTTACTGGATTAGCCAGTAGTTCAAGTTCAAAACAACTTTATTTCGATTCATAACGAATCATAAAAAGCACATAGACACAAAATGCATAATTAAGGGGTGCAGTTCATAAAATTGATGTCACTGTTAAGATTGAACAATTAAAATATTTACAGATTTTAAAAAATACAGCAATTTTTCAATGGTTCCATAAGTTGTCGCCAATACAGTTATATTGTCTATTTCCGGAACGTTTTTTGAGGCGAAAAGCAGCTACCAAGAAATTTGCGACACTGAACATTGTTAGTGGTGAATCTAACTTTTTAAAATAAAATAGAGCAGGCTTGGCTTGGACAAACCCCTTGTTTTTAAGCAACGGAACAATGTACTTTTTCCTGGGCAGGGCATATATACTGCAAAAGAACATAAAATGTATAGTGTCCTGCAGAGAAAAACTATCACATTTGCAGACCGATAAATCCTCGGGCTTAGCCCACACCTTAGAGTCATTTAACAGGAAGTGTATCTGGTTAAGTCTTAGTTTGGTTAATAACCAGCGATGTAACGAAATTGACACTACCGTTAAATAGGGTTCAATGGCCAGTGTAGTTTTAGTAGTATAGTGCTCCCTCACAGTGGGTTTCACAAGCTCACAGCTCTCCCGCTCTATTTCTCTCATTTTAATAAAGGTCGCTTTGAACCATTCCAGGTCATCTTTAACAATGCAGTCCGGTTTGTAGAAAAGATCTGGGCGGCCCAGGGAACTTAGAATTTTTTTAATGTATGCAAGCCACGGGATGTTTTTCATATTGTCCAAGAGTAAGCAGTCGCTCATAATTGTGTGGTTCAGGGTTAAATTAGAGTTCAGCCACGTTTTTAACCACATCAAGATTGGGGACTGTTTGATAATGTCACTTATATACCCCTGGCCTAATTCCATATGAACGGAGAAAGTGGCTGTAGATTGAGACAGACCTAAGAGTATACGTAAAAATTTGTTTTCTTCCACCTGGATTGCTTCTACATTGTTGGTGTAACGCCAAATGGAAGCCCTGTACCTTACTACTGAGATTGATTTCGCTCTGTAAAGTGCCAGCATTGCTTCCGTGGGTTTACCACCCAGACGTTTTGAAAAACCGACGATGGCAGCTGCTGATCTTTTCATAGCGTTGATTTTAACAGTTATTTGAGGTGCCCACGTGCCCTTATCGTCGTAAACTACCCCCAGATAGGTGAAAGTTCTGACGCTAGAAATTGGTGTATTGGCACAAAAAACGGTCTTCAAATCCTTATTTTTTCTCCCACCCACAGCCATAACATGTGACTTGTCTGTGTTAATTTTTAAATCAAGGGAGGTCATAAAGACATCGAAGGCTGTCAGTAGTCTTTGTAGCCCAAGGGGAGTGCGTGCCACGAGCACGGCGTCATCCGCGTAAAGGAGGACCGGGGTGGACAGTCCACCAAAACGCGGGACGTCTAGTGTTGCCAACTCCAGTGTGGATTCAAGGTGGTTAATATATAGTGTGAATAACATTGGAGCGAGGATGCACCCCTGTCGCACCCCTCTAGTGGACTTGAAGCCAGCAGTACAAGCTCCCTCCTGTGTCATCCTGATGGAGGCTTATAGGTCCTTGTGTGCCTCGGCCAGAAAATAAACCAAGGAATGGTCCATCCCCAGGTCCAGGAGGATTTCCTACAGCCTAGACCTATTCACTAGGTCGAAGGCTGTGGACAAGTCCATGAACCCTAGGTAGATTGATCCACTGGATGCCACTGTGTATTTACCTAGGATCAGATGTAAGTTGAGGCACTGGTCCTCCGTCCCTCTTCCCCTTCGGAACCCATATTGGGCGTTCGATAGGATATTGTTACTAGCAGCCACTCATCAATCCTTGCCAGTATCACTTTCCCCAGAATTTTGAACAACGAGTCAATGAGTGAAATGGGGCGGTAACACCTCGGGTCTCCCCTTTGGCCTTTCTTGAAGATAGGTATGATGGTGGCATGTGACCAGGAGACAGGCAAGCTGTGTTTCGTGGCAGCATTGAAGACGTTGGTCAAAATGTTAGCCCAAAAGGAAGCATTGGCCTTGAACATGTCGGCTGGGACGCCATCCGGGCCTGGCGCTTTCTTCCCTACGGTGTTTGTTATGGCCTTCTCTACTTCTTCCATACTGAAGGAGAGTGCTGGCTTCGGGGAGTTAGTTGTGAGGAGAGTAGGTGTTTCACATGCTTGGTCACTCCCATAGATGATTTTGAAATGCGCTAACCAGTCCTCCTCACTAATATTGGCCTCCAAGTTATCATTGGCTTCTCCAGAAAAAAGAGGATTGTTTACAATATCCCAGAAGCTAGCACTGTCTCTTAAAGTGGCCTTTTCCATTAGTGAGGCCCAAGCATCCTTTTTGAGAGCGTCTTTGCGTGCATGAATGATGTTATAGTATTCTTTTCTTAGTCTGGCAACTTCCCCTCTATCCCTTGGTGATTTTTTTAGTTCTTCCAAGAGGCAACTGTGTGCTTTTGAGCAAGCTTTGTCAAACCAGCCCTTGATCGGTCGTACCTTCTTTCTGGGTTTGACTGTTAGTTCTTCAGAAATTAAAGCACACATGGTGGCAAAGGCGGTGATTACTTCCTCCCCCTGTTTTGAATTATCTTGGCAGATATCTAATTCATTGCGGGCTTTACATGTTAAATTGTTAAAAAACTCAGCTGGAACTACTTAGACCACTTCAGCCTTCTACCTTGGTCGGTGGACCGCACAGCCAGCTCGGGCGTTTTGATTGTTCCCTCCTTGAGTAAGCCAACAGAGCTAGCAAGCTCAAGGATGACTGGGTTGTGGTCACTGAACGCAGCCACAACTGCGTTGTAAAAGAAGACCAAACTTAATAAACCAGGAGAAACAAAAATATAATCAATTATGGATTCGGAGTTTCTAGCACTATAAGTCATGACCCGTTGGCTATAGTCATTGAACCCCGGTTCGTAAAGATCCACGCTTGATAAAAGATTTTCTAGTGCCTGACCTTTAGGGTTGTGTTCGAAATGTTGGTAGTGGGCTGAAGTGGGGCAATCGGTATCTTCAATGTGACAGGAAAGCCTACAAAGATGAATATTAAAATCCCCCATAATTATAATGTGCAAAAAATTGGTTTGGCGTTCTTTATAATTAATCAGAAAAGACTGTAGAGAGCAGAGAAGCTCAGTAGGGTCTCCGTCTGCTACAGAATTATAAAAGTTAATAAGGATGAATTTATGGCCATTGGCTAAGCTGATCTCTAAACACAGGAAATTGGGGAAGCCAGTGGTTATTTGTTTGGCGGTTCCCGCCAGTTGGACAGTGATCAGGATCATGAGGCCCCCTTTGTCCCTACCACTGGGGGATCTGGTAGCTGGGACAAAATAGGATGTAAACCCAGGAACCCAGAAGTTGCTGTTACAGTCCCAGGTTTCTTGCAAGGCTATGATATCATGTTGGTTCAAGAGGTTCAGCCATGCACTATCCTCCCTTTTTGATCGGAGGCCGGCTATATTCCAGCTTATGATTTTAGGCCTTCTACTGGGTATTCCTAAAGGGGGACTGTCCACTGTGGATTGTGTAAGCAAAGAATCATTGATTACTGGGCGTCAATTTTGTTCAACCGCCCAAGCCAGAGGCGTGAATCTATTATACAAGGTTATAGGTCTGTTAGAGGTCATTGGTGTATGTGTGCCCGGCTTTTGGTTACTCATCCTATTAATCATGGACCAGCTATAATCAGGTTCCAGGCGAGTGTAGGCGGGTTGAGAGGGCAAGCTAGGAGTCCTATCGTATCCCTTGCCTTGGGCATAACCCATGTTCGAGAATAGATGAGATTTAGGTTTAGGATAGAAAAAGCCCAATGGTATGGCACGGGGCCCAGCGTCTAATCCCTCTAGGGGTGAAGCATCCCAGAGTAATCTGCGAGCCTCTCCGGGATTATTAAAGTTAATTATCAAGCAATCACCCTCTGTTGTTTTAGTTGTTCGCCCAATCCAGCCCACCCGCCGGACAGAAAGAATCGCATTAGAAACTTCATTGTCTCCCGAACAGGTCGAATTTGCCCAAAACTTGGCCCTGGCTAGCAGTTGGGGCGGTTGTTCATATTCTCCTGACTTGAGTGGGGGAACATTTACCAAAATGGCTACAAAAGGTGCAGCCTCGGGGGGTAAGTTAATGAAAGGTTGACGAACAGGTTTGGGTGAAGTGGATAGATTCTGTTGGCCTATAGTTACAGGTATAGAAGACCTATTTGTATCTCCTGTTGGTCTGGGGGCGACCGTCGGTGTGGTTACTGGGTCAGAGGACAAGATGGGTACCACACTCCTGGCTACTGGGGATTCTTCCCTTGGTCTTTTACTGCCACTAGTTGGTTGAGTGCATAAAGGACCTAATACCGCCGGTGTATTCCCTTTAAAAACAAAAGTAGCAGGTTCAGCAGTTTTAAGGCATACATTCAGGCGCTCACATTTCCTTAAGATACCATCGACGCACTGATGTAAAACGTCAATGATGTCTGAGGCTATTTTTGTAAGTGTGGGCTCTATCTTATCAGTGATTACTCTTTCCACCATGTCTCTGATAGCCTTTTCAAGTGAGCCCACTGTGCCCTTTCCTCCCTTGGGTTTGTTTGTGTTCTTTTTTTTGTACTGTCTTTTCGTTTGCTTTGAGCATGTAGCTCTGTTTACTCCAGCTGAACTGGGGAGTTTAGAAGTTGCCCCATTAGAGTCATCAGTAGCAAGAGTGGAAGGTAACGCAGACTCCTGAGGCGGGGCAATAACAATTTTTGGTTCAAGGGGAATAGGTGTGGTACCAGTTTGCGGTGGGCTTATGCTCTCCTTTCTAGTCAGCGATGGTTCTAACCCCAGTTTGCGTTCAGTTCTTGCAATTTCAGTGGTCAACTTCCCCACCTCCGAGGTCAAAAAGGAGAGAATGCTGTTAGATTTCCTGGGGGCCTTAACCTTGGGTGTACCACCAGCAGTAGGGGAGGGTAACTTTCTCTTACCCATAATAAGCTTGAGTCCTGGATCCTGGGCGTAAGGGGGGTGGCCCGTCCCGTCCCTCGTCGTCCCTAGACGGCCACAGACGGCCCGCCCTCTGCCCGGGCTCCGCCCGGTGCCGTCCGCGCGCGTCCACGACGCGGAGGAAGCTGTTCCCTTTTGTGCGCCTCCTGGCGCTTTCGGCAGGAAGAGGAAGCGGTGATGGTGCAGGGCAGGCTGGGAGCTGTGGTCCGCCCCGCTCAGCGGCCGTGCGATGATACTGCTCGGCGCCGGGGGCGACCACAGTGTCAGGAACCCAGCGGCGCTGCGAGGTTTTGCTTGTCAGGTCAGTGCAGCTTGCAGTAGAGCGCTGTGACCCCTCCTAGGGCCGGTGTGCGCTTGGCGATGTCCCCCGCTCCTCAGTGGGAGCTGTTCCCTTTTGTGCGCCTCCTGGCGCTTTCGGCAGGAAGAGGAAGCGGTGATGGTGCAGGGCAGGCTGGGAGCTGTGGTCCGCCCCGCTCAGCGGCCGTGCGATGATACTGCTCGGCGGCGGGGGCGACCACAGCGTCAGAAACCCAGCGGCGCTGCGAGGTTTTGCTTGTCAGGTCAGTGCAGCTTGCAGTAGAGCGCTGTGACCCCTCCTAGGGCCGGTGTGCGCTTGGCGATGTCCCCCGCTCCTCAGTGGGAGCGGTTCCCTTATGTGCGCCTCCTGGCGCTTTCGGCAGGAAGAGGAAGCGGTGATGGTGCAGGGCAGGCTGGGAGCTGTGATCCGCCCCGCTCAGCGGCCGTGCGATGATACTGCTCGGCGGCGGGGGCGACCACAGCGTCAGGAACCCAGCGGCGCTGCGAGGTTTTGCTTGTCAGGTCAGTGCAGCTTGCAGTAGAGCGCTGTGACCCCTCCTAGGGCCGGTGTGCGCTTGGCGATGTCCCCCGCTCCTCAGTGGGAGCTGTTCCCTTTTGTGCGCCTCCTGGCGCTTTCGGCAGGAAGAGGAAGCGGTGATGGTGCAGGGCAGGCTGGGAGCTGTGGTCCGCCCCGCTCAGCGGCCGTGCGATGATACTGCTCGGCAGCGGGGGCGACCACAGCGTCAGGAACCCAGCGGCGCTGCGAGGTTTTGCTTGTCAGGTCAGTGCAGCTTGCAGTAGAGCGCTGTGACCCCTCCTAGGGCCGGTGTGCGCTTGGCGATGTCCCCCAGTAGAAAGTACTCCAGGGCAAATCGCAAAACAATCCGCTATTTCGCAGGAAAATCCGCGAATTCGCAGATTTTGTTGCAATTTTGCAAATTTCGCAAATTTCGCCCATGCTTACTTAACGATAGAGGAATTCTGTGGTGGGTTAGAAGTAAGCGCTACCCACTGATGATACAGAGTTCATGTAAATTTGGGAAGGGATTTCTGTATGAACGTGTATAAATGAAATTGCAATATGCGTTCAAGAGAAACTCTGTCTCTAAGGAGGTGAAAAAGATCTCTGTATGTGCTTTCCTGGAGAAACACGTTCGTTATTGCCTGATAGAAGGGTAAGGTCAGTAGTGTTGCTTTATCGACGAGTCTAAAATTCTGTGGAGATAAGCGTCGTCTACTCCAGCTACAGAATACTTGTGTGATTGAGAAAATTCTATCACTTTATTAGCGAAACAGGAAAATGGTATTGTTTTCTGTAAGTTACTAACTGATTTTGTAAAATATCTTGTAAATATGGCTTCTTAAAAAAACCCTGTAAATGAGGGGTCAGTCACGCTGCAGAAGCCGGAGCACTGATGACGTCAAAAGTGTCGCGCTGGGATTGGTTCTCGTGACTAAGACAGAGTAGGAGCTGATAGGTTCATCATGAAAAAGCATCTAAGTGATTGGTTAAGCACTAAAAAGACGTATCTTCTTCTAATTGGTGCGTTAGTGTGAACCGCGCTGTGATAGGTTGGTGTACGGAACAGCAAACAGGGAAGTGCGCAATCTTTTGAAAGACAGAGAGATACCGGAAACATTTCTTATTATTTCAAAGAAGAGAAGAAGAAACCTTCATGGTTTAGGAAATTAAAGAATGTATTTTCAAAAGACAAAGAAATTGTGACTAGAGAGGGAAAATTACTTCCTCCACCGAAAACGCCCGCTTCTTACATGTTATCAAAATATGGTTACCATACATGCATTTGGTTAGAGAATTGGGCAAGGTATACTCAGGATAATGGTGTGTTAGCTTTTCCTGACGAAGGATCACTTGATTCTGCAGTTTTGAGAAATTTGAGAGACAAGATGATGAAGCTCGAGTTGAGACCTAGGCGACACAATTTGAGGCTTTAGTTGAATGAGAGGATGAGATGCATGAGCAAGAGAGTGAAAGACTATGTAGACATATTAGACCGAAAGGTAGAGGTCGAAATGGGGTGAAACACATGAAAGCAGAATGCGTAGATGGAGAGACAGTAATATGTTTGATGGTATGTATCCTGTGGATGAATATGAGGGTCGGAAATGTACAGAAAAGAAAAAGAATATAGAAACAATGAACCAAAGTTATGGTGATAGTGAATCAGAAGATGTTGTATTAGAAGAAATATTGAATAGGAGACCGCCACCATATCAGCCAAGTTCTTTATGGACTACTCCGAAAGCTCCGATAATAGATTAAAGAAATAATGAGACTCCAAGACCATATTCAAGTTTAAAAGATGTGCCAGACAGAGTGGAAGTTCGATATAGTCCAAATACACCTGTTGTGGAAGCCAGAATTACCGGTACTCCTGTACCAGTGAATGATTCACACAGAAGTGTGCAAAGTAGGAAAAATCGAAGTGATGTGCAACCAAATATTTCTGATTATGAACGTTCTGCACATGAATTAATTCAGAACCTTACTAAAAACATGAAAGCAGTGACTGTCCCCGTAACGATAGGGCCGGTAAATACCAGTATTTGAAAATAAGAGAATAAAAGAACCAAGCTTGTCAATCCCGTTACAACAAGGTTTGCAGAAAGTAAGAGAGAATATTTTCCTGATTTGTCAGAAATAAAGCGAACTGTTAATATGAATCCACCTGAATCGACTTTTAATCAAAGTTCATTATATAAATACCCGATTGGTGCAGAATCTGACTCTGCAACACCAGAGAAAAGTCTAGATAAAATAGATTTAATACAAACTCCTGTAGGATCGTCAGATAAGAAATTGAGTGACTGGATTAAAACTCTAAAATTAAAAGAAAATGAACCAAAGGTTTTGGATGTAGCAAAATTAAAAGTAAATATGGAAGAATTAATTATTGGAACAATTGGAACAGATAGACTAAAAACATATCAGGATGATGAACTTATGTTTATGTGTAAAAGCATTACATGGAAATCAAAAGCAGTGTATGATCAATTGGAGGAATAAGCAAGTGAGTTGGCAGTGGAATTTTCAAAATTTAAATCATTGCAGAAATCATATAGAGTGGATTTTGAAGAAAAAGACATTGAAAATATGAATACTGCTGGGAGAACAGCACAGATAAAAGAATTCATTGTGCTGTCGCGAAGATGGGGAGATGTAAGTAAATGGAGGCTTAAGTGGGCAAAGAAGAAGGAAGAAAATAGTGACAAATCCACATTAGCTTTTCCGGTCAGGAAAAAGGAGGCAGTAACAACTGAGTTTCCTATGAGAGAGATACATGGAGGAGGATATGTACATGTTCCTTGGAGCAGACAGGAAATATTGTTGTTTACTAATGATTTTCAAAGATTGAGAGAGAAACCAGTAGAACGGTATCGACAAGTAGACAGATTTGTGAAAGTGTCAAAAGTTTTATGGATTGATTTGGATGTATGGTTTGACATAGTAGTGCCAGCAGATTTATGGACAAAATGTAAAATAGCTATAGATTGGCCAAGAGAAGAATTTTCCAGAGACAAAGTCACAGGAGCTCCGTCACCAGATGTAATGCGGAAATATGAGCAAGTAATAGTGTGGTTGAAAAATAAGATTTCTCCAAAGGAAACTGATTGGGTAAAAATAGACAGGACTACGCAAGAGCCGAAAGAATCTGTACATTCATTTTATGAAAGATTGTTGTTAGTCTTTAAACAGTATAGTGGTTAGGAAGAACTAAATGAAAAGGATACGAGTCATTTTATATACAGATTTGTGTATGGGTTAAGACCAGAGATTGGAGACATGATTCAACACAACATGATAGGTTGGCAGTCAGGTACTGTGGATGATGTTTTGAGAAAAGCAAAATATTGCAGTGAAGAGATTGATGCAAAACAGAAAAACCTGAAAGAGAAAGCTAAGTGGGCACAAGTAAAAGTTGCGGAAGAGCAAGTGGCGCAAATGGAAAGTAAGAATGCAGGGAATCAAGGAAACTTTAAGGGTAAACCAAGGTTAGTGGGAAATATAGATTAACTAAAGAAGAAGCTTCCTTGTTTTAATTGCGGCAAGTTAGGGCATTGGAAGAAAGAGTGTAAATGTCCGCCAAGAGTTAATGTAAAAAATAATTAATTGAATTCGCAGGTGCAGTTTGAGGTAAATCCACAACAGCAACAACAGCAGATAGCAAATCAGCAAAGTCAGGTGCCACAACCGCCACTGTCAAACAGTGTAAACCAGCAGAGATACAGTGCATAGACAGGATTCAGCGGAGGTGAACAGGTAAAAAGATTGCAAAGAGTGAATGCGTGTCCTCAGTATTGCTTACAAGAAGAAGGTGGCAGTGAGTCAGATGAAAGTTTATGACGGTGCCTGAGAGAGGGAGAAGAGTGTGTGCTTGGAGCCACTCTTGAGGTAGATCAGTCTGGTCCATTTGTAAACGGAAAGGTGAATGATGTGGAAATAACTTTCCTAGTGGACACTGGAGCTACCCGTTCTACTGTTAGATCAGTGGAAATTCAAAATCTTCCTCTCTCGGGAGAGAGCATCCAAGTTGTAGGTGTAGCTAATAGACAGATACAAACTCCTTTGACAGAACCAGTTGAAATAGAAATTGGAAATTACAAAGATATGCATAGATTTGTGGTGTGTGATAGCAGTCCTGTTAATTTGTTAGCCAGGGATATTTTGTGCAAAATGAATTGTGCCATATATTGCTCACCAGATGGCATAGAATTGCAAACCTCAGATGAAGACAGTTTGTATAAAATGACAATGCTCATGATTGAGACAGAGCAGAGCAAGTTATTTCCTGTTTTTGATCGAGAAAAGATTCCTGTTGAATTGAAAGAAGTAGTGAAAGAGGAAGTATGGGATTTTACTGGAAAAGATATAGGATTGATGAAAGGTGTTGATCCTGTAAAAATTACAGTTAAAGAAGGTGCAAGCTACCCAAATATACCTCAGTATAAGATGACTGCAGAAATAATTGAGGGAATCACTCCAGTGATTGACAAAATGATTGAACAAGGAATTCTTAGAGAAATAGAAAGTAGCCCTTGTAATTCACCAATCATGGGATTGAGAAAGCCTAATGGAACATTTAGAATTGTACAGGACCTTAGAAAGGTTAATAAAATTGCTGTCCCATGTTGCTCGATTGTTCCGAATCCAGCAGTGATTTTGTATCAAATTCCCCTTGATGCAGAATGGTACACAGTGATTGACCTATGCAATGCATTCTTTACTGTCCCATTACATTCAGAAAGCCAGCCAATGTTTGCGTTCCAATTCCAGAATCGTATTCTAGCATGGTGTAGAATTCCACAAGGGTACACTGAGAGTCCATCGATTTTTAACCAGTTGCTAAAGAAATCATTAGAAAGCTTGAACATGCCTGGAGAGTCTGTATTAGTACAATACATAGATAATCTTTTGATTGCATCAAAAACAAAAGATGCATGTGTACCTGACACAGTAGCATTGTTGAATCATTTGGCAGAAGAGGGACATAAAGTGTCTCCATCTAAATTGCAGTTTTGTCAGAAAGAAGTACAATATTAGGTCATAAGAGTGCAAAAGGAATCAAGCAAGTCATGATAGAAAGAATCAGAATGATACAAGGAATGCAGCCACCTAAAACTCAAAGACAAGTGAGAATGTTCCTGGGAATGGTAGGTTACTGTAGACAGTGGATTAGTGGATTTTCATTGATTGCAAAACCATTACAGAGATTGACAAAAGCAGATATCAGAGACCCAGTAGTTTTGACCAAAACTGAAATGGAAGCATTTGAACAGTTGAAAACAAAATTGTGTGAAGCACCAGCATTGGGAATGCCCGATTATGAAAAACAGTTTCAATTGTACTGCAGTGAGCGAGAAGGATGTGCATTGTCAGTGTTAATTCAGAGACATGGAAAAATAAGAAAACCAATTGTGTATTTCTCAACTGTTTTGGACCCTGTTGCAAAGGCTTTGCCAGGATGTCTGAAAGCAGTAGCAGCAACCAGTGTAAGTTTGGAGCAAAGTGAAGGAATTGTGATGGGATTTCCTATGAGGGTGTAAGTACCTATTTCAGTGGAGATTCTCCTCACAAGAGCAAAAACACAATACATGACCAACAGCAGAATTACCTGTGATGAAAAAGTAATTTTGGGAGCTGAAAATGTGACAATTGCCAGATGTGTGAATGTCATTCCTTCTACACTATTACCTGACACTATTGAAGCAGAAGGGAAAGGTGAGCTTGATCATAAATGTCTGGATGTTCTTGAGTATTGCACAAAACCCAGACCAGACATTAAGGACGAACCATTACCTGAATCAGATTATGTGATGTTTGTGGATGGATCATGTCTGAGAACAGAGAGTGGCATTTTGAGTGCTGCTTATACCATTTGTACAGTAGCAGAAGTGTTGGAAGCATCTTGTTGGAAAGGAATTCATTCTGCTCAAGTAGCGGAGTTGATTGCTTTGATACAAGCATATGAACTGGGAAAAGAGGTGAAAGTAACCATAGTGACTGATAGTCAATATGGCTATGGAGTTGTTCATGATTATGGACAACTCTGGTCTCAAAGAGGTTGTTTAACTTCTGCAGGAACACCCATTCGGAATGCTGAATTCGTGAAGACACTGATAGATATAATTTAGCTTCCTGAAAGAATAGCTATAGTGAAGTGTTCAGCGCACAAAAAGAATGAGGATTACATTTCAAGAGGAAATAATTATGCGGATGCCATTGAAAAGCATTGTGCGAAAAATCAAATTTCAATCAATCGAGATAAACTGAAAGAACATGTTCCGAGTCCTTTGATGCTAACCACTGTAGTTGAGACATGACAGGAAGTGAAGCAGATGCAGGAGGAGGCAGAACCGGAAGAAAAAGATGTTTGGCTAAAGGCAGGATGTAGACAGAGAGAAGAAGATGAAATTTGGGTTTACAAAGATAAAAGACCAGTAATGCCCGATAGCATGATTTCAGACATGGCTCGAATGTACCACGGTCAAGCCCATATTGGAAGAGATGCCATGATTCGTCTTTTCAGACAAACTTGGTATAATCCCAAGTTCATAATGATTGCTGAAAGTTTGTGCCAAAGGTGTCTAATATGTCAGCAATTTAATCCAAACAGAAGAACCGTTGTGAGTTTGGGAACCATAGGACGGGAGGGCGGTCCGTTTACAAGGGTTCAAATGGATTTTGTGGAATTGCCCCCATGCAACAGGCTTAGATATATTCTTGTGATAATTGGTTTGTTCTCCCGATGGGTGGAAGCATTCCCCACAAGGAGGAATGATGGAATAACTGTTGCCAAATTGCTTTTACGATAAATAATACCGCGCTTTGGATTCCCAGTATCAATTGAATCAGACCGCGGATCACATTTTCAAAATGAGTTGATGCAGATGATATGTGAAGCTCTGGATATTCGCCAGAAGCTGCATTGTGCTTAAAGACCTGAAGCTTCAGGGGTGGTAGAGCAGGTAAATGGAACTATTAAAAACAGAATTGCAAAAATGTGTTTGGCAGCAGGGCTTAAGTGGCCAGATGCTTTGCCGCTTGTCCTGATGACATTGAGAAGCATTCCTGACCAGAAAACTGGACTAAGTCCACATGAGATTTTGATGGGCAGGGTAATGAGGCAGGCCTATGTATCTGGTAACAAATTACTGACAATAAATGATGATATCCTATTGGACTACTGCAAAAATCTGTCTGATTTGGTAACTTCTGTGCTCCACCAGGTGGGAACTGAGTCAAATTCTAAAGAGAAAAATCCAGCTCATGATCTAGTCCCTGGAGACTGGGTTTGAGTGAAGGTACATCGCAGAAGAAAATATTTGGTACCTCGTTGGCAGAAGCCACGTCAGGTGATTTTGGTCAGTACCATTGCAGTCAAGTGTGCTGGATTGAAGAGGTGGGTACATGCCAGCCACACCATCCGTGTGCCTGCACCTGAATACCCATACGACGGTGAAAGTACAACTGACTCTGATTCTGAAGCTGAATCCGAAGAGACTCCAGATACTGAAGATCGACAGGAACGTCGACATCTGGAAGTATCAGAAGCCAGTTCTGCGTCTGAAGGTGAAGGTGAAAGGGAGATTGTGGAGATACCAGATTCTGAAGTTCAATTTGAAGGTCGAGAATTGGTAAAGACAGACACCAGTAAAGACGCGAAAGTAAGTGAAGATGAGGTCATTGAAGAGGAGAAAGCTGAAGAGAAATCTGGAAACTCTGAAGGCAGGAATGAAAATCCTGAAACTGGGGAAGAGGAAGTGACTCACGAAAAGGATGAGATTCCAAGTACCAGTTATGAAGGTGTTCCTAACAGAGTAACAGAAAAGAAAGTTGAATCTGATGAAGACAAAGATATTGTAAAGATCATAATCAACGACACAGTTGAAGATACTGAAAGTGAAACTGATGACAGTCAGATGACATGCATTAAGAAAAAGCCCAGGGAAAAGAGCTTGGAGAGTGGAGCATAACACAATAGAGCCAAAGACTAAGAAAATCTGTAAAGGAGATAATTGGCCTAAAGAAACTGCTGGACTGAGATTCAAACTTGTGAACAAAGCAAAAGAGCAAGTGAATGAGATCACTGGCCAGAGAGAAATACTGGGAAAGAAAATAGAAGTTGACCAAAGGCCAAAAAGAGTAAGACGACCAAATCAGAAGTACAAATCGCCTGAGTGGACTTATATAGTCTTACCACCCATTGCTGAAGTCAATATTAGTCAAGAAAACTTGTACTGCCCAAAATCGATTGAGAAAAGTGAGTAAAAGAAGTCAACTTAAAGAAAAGAGATAGATGATTAAGTATATGATATTAAGTAAAAGCCTAAAAGTCCTGTGAGACAGATATTGTAAATATAGAAGAGGTCGGAATTAACATAAGGTCAAAGAAATCTTGTTAGAAAAATTAATTACGTCATAGATTAGAATAGAATTGACACAAGGTTGATGAAATCTTGTTAGTGAATTGTTTGGTGTGTAATTCATAGGTGACGCTAGGTTGAAGAAACTGTGTTAGAAAAATGACTACCAGTAATCATAAAACAAAATGTTCTATTTTTAGAAATTGGTGCAGATGTTTTCCATTAGTATGGGATAATTGATAATATTATGGATAATTTTAGCCATTGTTATTCCTTTCCAAGGTAATTTAACAAAATTGAAATCAAATGTGAGTTTGAATAAGCCAAGTGAGAAAGTAGAAGCTCATGAGACTCATATGTATAGACCAGAGATGCATCAGGATAGGTCAATTAGTGATTTTACTACGAATAATTTTTCAAGATTACTATTTGAGTACATCAAAACCATGAATGTTGATGATTGTTATGTTTGTGTAAAATTGCCTGCATCGGTGTCAGAAGGTGTGACTTATCATCACTTTCCTCTTACATATGGAGTAACCTGTAGTGTGATTGCAAGTTTGTTTTATCAGATTGGGAAATTGGAATACCATCATTCTAATGTAGATGACATTTTGGCTAAATGAAGAATTGATAATTCATTGAACAAAAAGAGACCTGGAAAAGTAATGGGAGAGTATTTTTTAGAAATGGAGGAATTGACTCATGAATATGCTTTTAATCATAATTTGACATGTAAATTGAGAATTGAGGAAAATACTTTTCTAGATATGGTTAAGAGAGAAGAATTGCTTATAAAAGAAATGAGAAAGTAAAACATGAAAAATCAAAGCATTGGACATTTAATGATGAAAATCTGGATGATAAGAATGTGAATGTAGCTATAAACATAGATACACCAATGTTAGGGAAATTCTGTATAAGAAGAGACAATACTGTGTATGACAATTATTTTGTGGGTGCAAGTCGATGTAAAGACACTTATAGAATTATAGGGGGTTGGGGATTTAAAGGAGGAAAAGATCCTGTTTTCCCGGGTGTTTATTTTATTTGTGGGAATAGAGCTTATTATAGGTTACCTGACCATTGGTATGGAACTTGTTATGTGGGATTGGTCTTTCCTAAAATTTTCCATGTAGATAGAGGTACTAATGGTAAACATGAGATAGGCAAATTTCTTAGGAGAAAAAGAAGAGAGAGTGTGAAAGAAATAATAGGTGATGTTTTTGGAGCACTGATACCAGCAGTGGGAATTTCATTTAATGCAAATAGAATCCGAAAATTGTCTACGATAGTTGATCGATTGTCAACAGATACCGCAGGAGGTTTCCTGATGGTTGATACTGAAATGGTTGCCATGAGAGCAATGGTAATGCAAAATTGACTTGCCCTTGATATAATATTAGCAAAAGAGGGAGGAGTCTGTGGAATATTGAAAGTGAAACATTGTTGTACTTATAGTCCAGATAAAAGCCAAAATTTAGAAAAGTATATTACAAACATTACAGATTTACATAAAGAAATTGAACCACTGGAGGTTGAAGGTGTTCTTGAGAAATTAGGTAGAAGTCTTACAGCAGTTAAGCATTGGTTTCAGGAGATAGGTAGTTCAATTATAGGTATAATATTAATTCCAATAACAATTATAGCAATAGTGATTTTTCTGATAAGACTTTGTTGTATATGCAAAGGTAGAAGAGATTTTAGAAAAACAATAAAAAAGACAATTCAAGAAAGAAAAGCAAGAGAAAGAGAAAAGAATGAAATAGAGATGAAAGAAATCAGAGAAAAGATGTTTTTAAAGAAACAAAGGAGAAGGATACTAGAGTATAGATTATACTAATATAAAGAATTCGAAACATGTTCTGTTAAATTTTCTAACATTTTGAGAGATGTTTGGTGATAGGATCACCAGATGAGTGAATTGATGGAGCGAGGTGGTAAAACAATGTTTTGTGCACCCCTTTCGAAATCAATGTTCCATAACGTTAATATTTTACTAATAGTGTGATGTGGTGAAATAATCAACCATAGCATAAAGATGCATACAAGAACACATGGGAAAACTAATTTTGCTTGCCTGATGCAATAAAATGTACTAATATATGTTGTTATTGTGATGTGGACTAATGCACAGCTTAATTATAAACAAACGCAATTTAAATGTGCTTATTGTACACGTTTTTGTGCCAGAAAGTCATCGGATATGTAAGTATAAAGCGCATTTATGTGGCTTATTTGCTATGTAACAACTAATGGGAAAACATTAGTATGGTGGGTGGTAAACAGAAGGGTTTAAGTTCCATATTTAACATGAATTTGTCTTTGTTTCTATGATAGTATCAAAATGTGGCCTGTGAGGCCTAGAACGAAAATGGCCACTCTGATTCACTGCGAGCGAGTATTGGTCTGCGCATGTGCATCCAAAGCCTGAAGGCGCGAGTGAGCTGACTGTGCTTGGATGGGAGGTTCAAGGACGCTTTGCCCCGGAACCTAGAATGGGTGCCAAGCATGGACGATGTAATGCTCGGATCATGAAAACTTTTCCCTATGTTTCAAGTGAAGGAAATGCCTAGGCCACAGACTGTCTTAAACAAAGACCCTTTATTTTTCTGCTGATTCATTGTGAAAAACATGCTGTAATGATGAAGAAGCACTCATCTACCCCAAATTTGTCCAATCAGAACTCGAATGGGTGATGTTAGTTACTTTTTAGATAGATTAAGTTAGGAAATTAGTGTATCAAAACCCCTGATTTTGCTTAGAAGGGGTCGCTCTTTCGATTTCCTCTGGAGATGCTGCCGGACTGAAGATCGATTCTTGGATGTAAGAACTTCTTATTGTTTATTTGTTTTTCTTTGCAGGACTATTAGGATAAGATGAGGGTGTTAGCTAGGGATGTTAGGGGAGAGTGAATCTGGAACTATCTGTTCTTTGCTAAACATCTTACTGAACTTTTAAATAAATGTCTATTTCCGAGCTTTAAAATAAATGAATAATTTTAAAAAATAAAGTTCAAAGATTCTTATTGAATAAAGAAATAAATAAATGCCTAAATGTCGGGCATACTAAAAGTTTGCTTTGAATAAAAATTAGATAAATGGGGAAGTAAAAGCTGGTCTTTTGTTTTTCCTACGCCTAGTTTTCGTTCCAGCTTCCAGCAGATCCATTGCCATTGTGGTGGTGTGTCTGAATAAAATGGTGTTTAAATAAAACCATGGTAAATTGCTTTACATTGCAGGTGTAAATAAAAAAAATAGTTAAATAGGTTTAGACACTCCGCCAATGTTATAGTAGGACTCCTGGTTTGTTGGCCAAATCTGTGAAGCCGAATTAAATGAACAGAGTAAGTGTGCAGTGTAATGGGCCCCACTGTTGAATGAATGTGTGTTCTGAGGATTCGGGGAAATGGCCATGTTGATTTAGAATATATTTTTGGAGTCCCGCTGTTGCAAAACCAAAGTGGTCATTTATGTTCTAGTATATATTCTTGAGTGAAGACAAGGAGGTCTTTATTGGGGTGGATATTTGTAATTCTCCCCTATCCTGAGCCTTGGTATTGGTCATTGTAATGCATCTGCTACTGGGCTTAAGTGTTATTTGAGCGCACATAATACACAGTATTAGCTAATAGTTCTGCATTTTTCCTATCGAATTCCACTTGCTGTGGTATTAGAGCTGGAGTGGGCTACTTATTAACCGTTTCCAGGCCAGTTCAATGTTGTGGCATAACAATTTTCCAGTGCCAACTGATATCTTACAATCTTTGAAAACTGATGATATCTTCTTTGATAAAGTTAGAACATTGGTTATACCATAATATCAGAAAGAAGTTGTGTTAACTTCTGCGGCTGAAAATATTGGTTTACAAGTGACAAGGTAATCAGATCCAGTTGAAGCTCTTCAGAGAGCAGAATCTCCAGTTCAATTTGAAGAACTAGTGCAAATGGTTTTAAATAAGCTCCGTTACAACAGGAGTCGTTCATATCATTAAGACTGTTGCTACCATGTTGGTGAGTGGGTTTCACAAAATACTGAGCATTTTACCATTGATCCTCTACTCACTGTTTGTAAGTGCATTTAGCATTCTTCCATTAGCCTTTGTGATCATTGCTATTGCCGTGGCACTTGATCTACTTCTCCGAAAATGGATGCAATGTTTCTGCAAGACGAACTGATGTACCACAAATAACAACTTCACAAAGAATGGCTGTTGAGGTGCTTGGAAGGAGATTGCCTCATCAAACTCTCTGACTTCTGGTTGCTGAGCTTTCACAAACTAGAGTGTGAAGCAGTGTGTCCTGAATTTTGGTGCCTCACATATCCTTTTAACTTGTGCCTGGAAATCCGTCTTGAAGATCCAATGGCCTACCAGAATGTTGCTGATCTCAATGAGAATCAGAGCACGTCACAGACAATGTCAGGAGCTTTTTCTTTTATAATTCGGGTTGATGTTCACTTTGAGGTTCCAATTTCAGCGCCCATTGAATCATTCTGAGACTATTGGCTAGACAGCGAGCTGCAACATTTGGACCCTGTAATGTGGTCATTGACAGCACCTTCTTCAGGAACTGGTGAATTGGAACTTGAAACTTTCTCCTCTGAGTTCCTGGAGGGTATGGATAATGCAGACTATCCTACAAGAAACCGGATCAGAAGGTTCCGCTTTCAATGTGTCCATTGTTCCGTGAATTCCAGCCTGAAAAACAAATGTCTATGCTTGTTGACATTCCTGGAGTACCTGTCTCAGAGGATGATAGTATGTGATCTGGGCGCTGAATGGCATGAAAATACCGTTTTAATTTGGACACGTTTTTATTCATTCATTTTTTAATAATCAACACGCAGAACTTAATTTTTGGGGACTTATGAAAAAAAAGTCCTTCCTTTTTTTCGTGCTGCATAAGTTTTCCTAATTAGTTTTATAAATATCAGTGTCCAATTAACTTTGGTTATCAAACAAAGGTTTCTCTTCCAATTGATAGCCAAGATAGTGTTATGAATGCGCATGTTTTAGGCTTTTGGGCATTACATTATATATATTTGATCTCTGACTTCCTCTGAAACGCTAGTCTTTTTAAGTATCCATGGCACGTATATTGTCAGTCAATGCTTTGCCTGGTTTTATTTCAAGCTCAAAGTTTTTATGAAGGTTTCTAGGTTTGCATGGTCCAAATGATGTAGTTTTGTGGAAAAGGTGTGGCGCTGCGGCCAAGGTGCCTGACTCCGGGCTATGGGGTTCACGGGTCGATCCCCTGCTCCTGCGGTAGGTTAGCCCAGCACCATGTGACTATGGGTCATAGCTCGCTTAATCTTCCCGACGGCCCCCAGCAATAGCTGGCCTTTTTCTATATACTTTAAATAATGCTTTTAGGTTTTCAGGTACAAACGATGTAGGATTTTAATATTCATGTATTTTGTCTCTGTATGGACATTTATGACCTGTTGAACTGTGCATATAATGCAGGTTTTTTTAATATATTCCAGAGACTTTCTGAACATAGCGGGGGTGTTACATGATCTATTTAACTCCTCAATTTTGTATGCATGAGGTTTTGCATCTCAAACAGGTATTCTTCAAATATGCCTTATCGTTAGGATTGTTTTTTTTTCTCCATATTTCTGTGTATAGATGATGCAATATTGAAAAATTCCTTTCAGATACCAGGGATATGTCAGCATTGGGATCCCCGCATGACAGGTTATATATTTTAATTAGAATAATGTCCTCAATTCCATTGCAAAATGAAGATTTGCACAATATCGATAAGCAAAATGCGTAGATTGTTATGAGTTTAAGAAGTACATACTAGATGTATGACAAGGTGTCAAAATAATATTGGTGATGTCCAGACAGTGTGACGGCAAATTCCAAGATTAGTCCAGTTCATGGGTCAAGGCAGTGCATTCTGGGCTGGTATGGTGAGATACGTTCTGGTCAGATTGTCTACATAAGACTGGTCAGAATCTAAGGTAGAGAGAGAGAAAACTCCATCTCCATCGTTCCCAGAAGAGGTGTGAGACCGAGAAAGCTATGCTCAGACGATCGGATCAACCAGGCTGCCAGGCTGAGTGAAGCTGAGCCCTTCCTTTACAGGAGCGGGAGATAAGCACCGAGCACTGAACGGTGCAGTTCAAGCTCACACTTCACATTTTCACATTCCTGAAGTGCTTGAAGATGCTGGCGTGAATCCCGGGCCTGGCAGCACTTGGCATGAGGTATGGATTATGTCACTCCCAATTCAGAAATGATAATAGCATTTTAAAATGGCAAACTATAAACAAACAGGCCTATTAGTAGTGAATGGGAATATATAGAATTAGACAGCCGAATTGCCTAACCGAGTGATTCACGGAGTCTACAGTAGACCTAGAGAAGGAGCAATTCCCCAATATGTTCAAAACGTTCATTTGTTATACATTCCTCATTGCCTCAATATTAAATGTGGGCTTAATCTGTCTAGTGATCGCAGGACACACTCTTCTGTCGAGATTGTTAAATAAATCGTGTTAGTAAAATATAACTATGTCATCGTTGGTATTAAAGTCTTGTCTTGAATGTACGCATTTCTTTACACTGAAAGGGGTCCTTTCGATCACCACATTCATTATACCCTGGGTCTAGACGACAACAGGGTGTTGCGTGTTTATCTAGGTTCCTGATCGATACTGTGACCTTATGCCCCTATTCGGCTATAAATCCATTTATTCCCTATATTGGCATAACCGTTCAAGTGCGATTTTCTGAAAAGTCATCTCTGGCCTCACACGAACAGAGCCACATTCCAGCATGACTCTCTGCTACTTCCTTTGCGACCAATTAGTGCAATGACAGTGCAGCAGTCCCTATCTGATATTCCTAGATAACACTCAGAGTTCTTCAACAAGATAAAAACTCAGCAAACCTGGAAATCCCCGCTTGCTATGTTTTGATTAGTAATGGAACTCTAATGAGCAACTGATAACTATCACTTCCTAGTGACATCTTTAATTGACGTCTTATGTCCAGCAAACTTGCGTCAAACCCGGCACCTGTCAGGTATAAATATTACCAACGTTGCCTTAAGCAATGTTCGTTGCCTGTTGCTGATGCCAGCTGCCTGCATGACCCTGTGTTGGTAAATCTAGCACTCTGTCGCTGCAGCCTGCTATCCTGTGGTGGTGAAGCTGCTGATTACCATTATCGCCGCTACAGCGCAAACTATGGTGCAGTACGCTTAAGGAGCTGAACAGCCGTCCCTCTGCGAAGACATCCAGCAGATTCCAGCTGCCCGCGGACGCTGTCCCCCCTCCTTCCTCGACGCGCTGAAGAGAAGCCGCTGCCTTTCTCGTGCAGAGAAATCCAGCCACGGCGTTTCCAGTTTACCCTCGCGGGTGACTGGGATATCGAGAGAGACCCCTGAAGGAGATACCAATCCTCCATCATTCTATTCAGAGGTATGGTGTTGACTAAACCCTTAGACGAGAATTCTTGAAACAAACCATGGCAAAACCAACTTAACTTAAAGCTACTTACTTACTCCCCTTTCACGTGTTAGGCTTAGGTCAGGAACACTGGGGTAGGCTTAGTTAGAAGCACCAGTTGAGTATGTTAGCCTAATGTATATATGACTGTATATATGTTTTATTACTTTTAAACCATTGTATGGCTAAGAAACCATATCAATGCTTTTACAGTTCTATCTCGCAATACTTATCTTACTGTACGTACTTTTTATAATAACAATTATTGCAATTGTGGCAATACATTTCTCTTGTACGAGAAGAAAGACTGTTCAATAAATGTTAACCTTTATTGATACACGCCCGTCTCTCTATTCTCTACATCTCGTGAAAGTAAACTGCACTAGACTGACTGAGTGAAATCTATGTCTATTGTTTCACACGACCCTAGAGATTGACTCTTGATCTGAGGAGCAAAGTTGTCATGTTGCACGGTTGTTGGAAAACTGAATCCCTTCTTGTCTGTGCCAAGGAAGCTGATCACTTCCTATGCAGAGAAAAAGTTTCCAGTGACCTCTGAGCTAGTTGGTAACACAACCCAATTAAGTTTAGCATAGTCAGTGGAGGCCTGGAATATCTGCAGTTCCACGTCGATACTACTGTTTATGTTATTCCAATGCGCAGGGCCTAGTGGGAAACTAGGAACTAAACTACATGGCGCCCAACCGTTTGGTAAGGCGATAAACTAACGCAAGACTTGTAGAGTAACTCAGTCGTGCATATTTCACACCCCTTTCTCCCGTAAATACTCCAATAGACGTCTGGAGTGGGTGAAAGGTTAAAATCCGCCCGACCTTAGTAGGAAGAGATTCCTATGTAAAGCTCTGGTTTATTCAACGTTGAAGGATACAGTGTTCCAAAATATTGTGCACCTAATCTTTGTCTCCTTGGAGACCTACTCTGCAAAGCCTGCATTTCTAAAAAAATGACAGACAGTGAAGAAGAAAGGGAAGCAGTTAGACTGGCATCCCAGCTAATAGAGGAAGACACGAGTCTCCTAGAAACAAATCCGGATGCTATTATCATCCCGGTCCACTTAAGAAGATCTATAACTTTAAAACTTATAGAGAACGGACTGACACCTCAGGGTGGTACAGTAATTTTCGTGATAGAGGCTCACGAGTATCGGCAGACAGAGGTATTCTATTCATGGATAAACTTTCCAGCGGTAAACGCTATAACAAAAGAGTTTCACTATTACAAAATAGAGGAACCTCCGGGAGAGTACGCTCCTTTCGAGGAGATTGAAATCCCACTTAAATTTCAAGAGCACCTGCTCTGGTTTAATGGCGCCCTAAAACACACTGATCAAATAACTAGGCTCGGTCCACTAGGTAGACCAGGAGCCACGTGGCCGGTTCTAGCCAGCTACACACCACATCCTGACATTGCAAAAATGTCTAAGGAAGAGCTGTTAGCACAGCTAAACACATTAATAAAAATACATAGGCAATTAGTCCAATATGTAATGCGGACTGCAACAGTCCAGCCAGCTGTTAATACACCACAGCTGACCCCTCATCATGGGAACACAAATAAAATTACACCACAGAACATACAGTCATGTCTTGGTAAAACACCCGTAAAACGGGAACAAATTCCTTTCTGGTTAGCCCAGAAAATCACTCAAATAGAGGCAGTATTTCCTGATACTACCCCTATTGAGAAACACAGAATCTTGACCATCTGCCTTCCTATGGGAATCGCACCACATGTGGAGGACTGTGACACTTGGGGTACAGTCTTTGCTTCCATTTACACAAAAACACACGGTGTTCCGTCTATGGCGGTAATACCAGAAGTGCTAAAACAGATTCAAAATGAATTCGATCCAGAGCCCGCTTTAAATCTAGGTATGAAATTACTGAAAGACTTCAAGCAGGTCACGGCTATATTATTAGCCAACATAAAGGGAGAAGCAGCATCTGTGGCGATTCGCCAGAAGTTGAAGGAAACAGATATAAAAGATCCTGTTGAGCTTGCAAAAATCATAGAAAAATGCTATGAAGAATTAGGTAGAGACAGCTTGGGTGGGAAACCAGTAAAGCCCCAACTGCTCGAAAATCCTGAAAAATTATTTATTAAAAATAATTTAAACACTCCTAAAAAGAGCTGGGATGGAAATAAACAATCCACTCCCAAGGAAAAAGTTTTCCAGTCCAGAGGAAGGTCTCCTCGACGGAGGGAAAGAACTCCGACTCGAGAACGCCAGTCTCCCCAGAGGGAGCCCTCTGAGAAAAGATATAACCTTAGAAATAGGGATAATCTAAAAAAACCTGATAGATATCAAAGTATTGATACACGTCCCTCTCGATCTTTTCCACAGAATTTGGAAAGAAGAGGACGGTCAGACCCAGGAGAGCACACCAAGTCCAAAGACAAGGAACCTGCTCAGAGTAAAAAATCTCAATTTCAGAAAAAGAAGGTAGCCAGTATTAGAGTAATCAACCATGCCGAGAATACTGAGGACACAGTTGAAAAACGGGGAGTGGGCATTGACAATGTTGGACAGTGCAGCAGAAATCAGTATAGCGCGCAAGATCTTGATGAGTCATCTGGAGACAGTGGACACGAATGAATACATTCAGGTTGAAACTGCCGACACCAGACTTAGCGAGCCCCATAAAATATACGAAATAACATTGCGTATGGAGGGTGATAAGACTAGGAAAATTAAGGGTCTATTTTGGGATAAGCTCTCAAAAGGCTATGATATTCTGTTAGCTGAAAAAGATTGGCCCCCGGAGTTTGTCAGGGAGTGCCCTCGTGGCGAAGAAGTGATTATGCCTGCCTTCTCGAATCACATTCCGATTCACAAAAAATACACATATGCAAGGAAATGGGCAGTAGCCCAGGCACCTGCATTGTATAAAAATCATGTAGGATGGGATGAGGATTCACCACCTCACAAAATCCAATTAAAAAGTGAACCAACTGCCCAACGGCAGTATCCCATAAAGCAAGAAGCTAAAAAACAGGTCAGGGAGATCTTAGATCAACTTGAATACCAGGGGGTGATTGAAACATGCACCTCTCAAATGAACAATCCTTTGTTTCCTGTCTCCAAGCCAGACAATTCATATTGTCTAGTTTTGGACTACAGACATCTTAATACATGTTGCAAAACTTTTGCAGTACAAAACTCGCATAGTGCAGCCTAATGAATAATATAGTTAGGAAAAAATATAAAACGACATTAGACATTTCTAATGGTTTCTTTTGTCAAAACATTGCACCAGAAAGCAGATATTTGACCGCTTTCTCCGCATTTGGGTCGCAGAAAAAATTCTGTCGACTCCCACAGGGGTTCAAGAACAGCCCAGGACTATTCTCAGCTAGGGTAACAGAGTTACTACAAATATATGATGATGAAGCATTGTCTTACGTAGATGATATTTATCTCACAGACGACGACTTGGATACTCACTTGAAAAGAGTGAACACCATTATACTTGGGTTCGCAGCAGAGGGTTACAAATTCAACTTTAAAAAGTCCCGAATTGCCCATCTGACAGTACTGTTCTTAGGGTACGAATTATCAAGTGAAGGGAAAAGCCTAGCGGACAACTTCTTAGAGAAGTGCGCTGTACTCCAAGCTCCAAAAACGCTGAAGAATTTACAATCAATACTAGGTTTTCTGAATTTCGGAAGAACTTACATACTAAATTACGCAGAGAGGGTTAAACCTCTCTACGAACTAATAAAACCTGATTTAAAACAAATCAATTGGACTCAAAAACACACAGAAATTTTGAGATCACTGCAAACAGACATGTTAGCAAAAACAAAATTAGATACACGTGACAACACGATCGATCTTGTAATCCGAGTCATCCCAGGAAGATGCGGATTCACGTACCTAACCTCTAATGAGGGAGAAAAGGTACCAATTTCAATTAAATCTCACTTGTACACACAAGCAGAAAAAACATTCAGTCACACAGAAAGAACTGTGAAAGCAGTGCAAATCGCATTAGCAAATGAACGAGAACTAGCACACGGCAAACGGATTAATATCCTTACAGCGGAATCCGCCTTCGAGGCGCTATTCAGCCCAGTAAACCTGCCTACAGTGTCACTGGATCCGAAATGGATACAGTGCATAGATTCTCTAGGAGCGGAAGATGTGAAATACTATTTCGCCCCGCAATTTGAAGAACTGAATGATTTAGAATATGAAGAAGAATATCCTCTGCCAATCGAAATTCTGCCTCTCCCACAATACGCATGTATAATCTATACAGATAGCTTTGTACAGCATTTCAACATAGAGAGAAAATCCTACGATGCAGCATGTGCGATCATTAAAGGTCGTTGGCTGTGCGGTAAATTCAGACCGAAAGTAACAAAAACTGAATCTGTAAGAAACTGTTCGGTTCAGAGAACTGAAATCAGATCTTTAAAGATGGCGCTCGAAAATGCAGAACGTGAATTCCCGACACTTATAGTGTGCGATTCTCATTTTTGCGTCAACTCTTACAACAATAAACTGCAGAGTTGGATCGAAAACGACTACAAAGATGACACAGGTGCCACAATAAAGCATAAATTGCTCTGGAACGAGGTAGCTCTTTTATACAAGGAACTACAAAAGACTCACGTGATTCACGCACAGAGTCTTCAACGTGATGGCGTTCACGTTGCAGGGAATTCATTGGCTAATACAGCCAAAGCGGAAGCAACTAAACCGGCTTCCGTAGCCACAAAAAAGCGTACAGATAAGTACATAGACGGGGAAACCATGCTGGCAGTAAAAACGACCGTAAAAGGCGACTGTGCAGCACTACCCGTAAACTATCCACTCAATTATGCATACATAATCGATGCAAACTCCGTTCCTTTTGCTCGAATCCCTGGAGTGGGGGACAGAGTAATTCCAAACATGAACATGAGAATATTTTTAATAGCAGACGCACACATGGGTTTGGGTCTAAGGCACAGAGAGATCAAGCAATCACTGACTGAATTACAATCAGTATTCTGGTGGCCGGGAATGGGTGTAGAACACCAAATATATGCAAACAACTGTGAAAACTGTAATAGGGATCGCAGTAGCGAACCTTGCTACCGGCTACCAGTCAGAAAGAGCGTAACGCTGCCTACACCCCATCCTGCGTCCTATTGACAGTTAAGACGAAAAGCACTTAAAAAATGAGGCCACCAGCGCTCGGCTGACGCTAGAACGGTTATAAAAGATTTGCGAGTCTTTATCGGCACATACGCAATTACCACGTTCCATTCTGACCAGGGTCCTGCTTTCAGCTCTCGAGCTTATAGGGAGGCCATGGCCAGCATGGGAATTGGGTTGCGGTATTCTTGTCCATCGCACCCCGAAGGGAATAGTGTGGTAGAAAGAAAAAACCGGGACATAAAGCAATCTATAACAGCGAAGGTATTAGGTTCAGGCGCTGGGTGGGTCAAACATTTAATAAGTGTCCAGACTAGTCTTAACAACATGCCAAGAAATTCTCTAAAAGGTTTCAGCCCATACGAACTATTGTTCGGAATTAGAATGCGCGTTCAGGACCTCGATAGTCAGATGTCAGTGGTACAAGAAGAAACAACGCACTTTGATGTAAAAGACCGTTTGGCTGTTTTACAGGAACTGAATGAAACAAGAAAATCATTAAGCAACATAAAGTTAAAGCAACAGCCAAGTACCACTGACGAGGCACCACCCGCAACAGCCCCAGCAAGGCCTGTCTGGATTCCAAAGATTGGGGATCTAGTCAGGGAAAAGATCGCGGTTAAGAAGGAATTTGGGCCTTCCTACAGAAAAGCAGTACCTGTCTTGGCAGTCACCGGAACAAGATCAGTTGTGCTACCGCCCCTTGCTGGTAAAAAGGAGAACAGAGTCGTGTCTATCGATCTGGTAAAACCACAAGCATGTGGCCTATAATCAACAGTAGGCCCAGTGGACTCCCAAGAAACAACAGAATACCCAAACTTGCAACAATCCAAGAGGTTCAAACTGAAAGACTAATCACATTCGATCAGCCTGCAGTGCACAATGAAGGACTATGCAATAATGCCATGGGACTCGTGCCTCTTGAAACACAGATTGAAACAGTTCGTCAAGAAACAACACCAGTCTACACTAATGTGGCATCAGAAAGTGCTACGGAGAGACAGATTGAAAGAACAATCCCATCAATTGACAGAACTGCCTCTGGTTATTTCATCAACTTCGACAACTTCTCTGAAGATTTAAACGACCCCGAAGTGATGCCAGAAACAAAAAAGTCTTTTAAAGAAAAAGCAACGGAACTCTTTCATCAACTGAAGGAAATCTACCTAATTTCCCCTTGGCTAGAGTTCTGGTTCGGTCTAGGTGCATTTTTCCTCCTGCTTTGGCTCATCATGGTACTGTGTTTGGGTAAATTCATTGAAGGAAAATATATTACAATGGACACAGTAAGTCAGAACATCAACCTAGTCCTGAAACCACACAGATCATCCCACGTGAAGAAAAGAGAACTGTCAACAGTAAATGTCACAGCAATTCCAATACCTGGTGGGGTAGTATGGGAGAAAACAGACTATGAGATCTATGGTCCGGTCGAAATCCTGAAGTATCCTCATCAACTAAAGGTTTCCTTAAGTGACTTTTTGACACCTAGTACATTCTCTGATGATTGGGACTTTAACAGTATTGATTACATGATGTCTGATTTAGTAATGTCAGCTAGATTCACAGATCATGATTATTTACAAGGTTCATCTAGTTATGAGCAGTTATTCTGTTACACTCACTATGGGGATCATTACTTGCATAAATCTGCACAGCCTAGAAATGTGTTTATGTATAATCAATGGGAACATTGTGCTACACCACCTAAAAGCAGTTCTAAAGCATTTTTTGAGAAATTCAAATACTTCTCAGGGTTTAACACCAGTAATGCAGAAACGTTTTATTATAAACTGTTAGATAAAACAGGAATGAAAACAATGCTGACAAATTCTAAATTGATATATTCAGAAGCATTTTATGACAAAATGATGACATTTGGTTTTGATTATTGGAAAAATAATATTGAAACAAAAACAATTTGGGGTACAAAAGATTGGCAGGTGCAAGGCATTGAAGCACTGTTTAGAACCTGCATGATACCAGAACAAATGTTATTCTTAAATGACACAATACACCAAACATCTTGTCTTGGCCTAGCTAAGATCAAAGACCTTAAAACACCGTCTATACCAAAGCCAATAGCTGAGAATACAACCGCTGATATTGAGTTAGACGTGTCACAAATTTTACATTTCAACAGAACACATCCTGATTGGAAAAAGTGGTTAATCTGGCCTACAGACACAAATAGCTGTCAAGATAGGTTCCTGAATAAAACACAGGGGTTAAAAATGACCAGATTAGACCCGAGATATTCCCAGAGACAACATCCAGGGATTATAACAACATACAGTGTAGGGAAACTCTGCCTAGAATGGCTAACTACATCCACACTAGCTGAAATTAAGCAACACTTATCTTTGCTAAAAGATGGTGCTGATTTGCGCGACTTCATTCTTGGACCACGCAAACAGCGTCAAAAGCGTTTCATAGCGACCAGTATCTATGCTGCTTACAACGAGGCTTGGAAAGTAAAGCAAATTGAAACTGCTGAAAAAATACGAGAAATTGATCGTATTAATTTGGAAAAATCACTTTTTGTGGTAGACAATGGGTTAATGACTCTGTCTTCCAGAATATATTCGTTGGACAATATTGTATCCTCTGCCTTTGATGTGATAGACAGAGATTTGCTAATGTTACAACATGGCCAGTCTCAATTACGCTCTATTATAGAATTAGGCTGGACGCTGCAAAATCTTCGTTCAGGCTATGTGCCTTTGCGTTTAATCAACACAACGTCATTATTTTCCAGGTTTAACCTTACTGATAAACAGATCAGTTTGGCACAGAAAGGAGCATACTATACAATCCTGAGCATCGAAAAACTCGAGAGATTACCATTGACAATGTCAGAGAGTCCTGTCATTGAATGGATAATACACGGAATTATCACAATTCCGATAACAACTTTCCGATTTAAAAAGTGCCTTGAGTACATACCTGCTGGCCAATATGAACAATTGGGTAAAGGATATGTTAAATCCGAGTGGAAATTACCATACACTCATTCTTGCTATAGTGACAGTGACAAAAATGTATTTCTTAGTGGTGAAAATTGTAAACACTCACTAAGCGGTATACTTTTGTGTCAGGGTATTAATTTACACGGAGCATGTGATGGAAATTCAAACAACCTTTCATGCCACCAGCTAGTCACACCTGCAACTCAGATAGAGCCCTTCTTTATGCAACTCGCGAACGGGAGTTACATTCTTAGAACGGATCACAGATGTTGTGGCCTGACGCCAGGGAAAAGTTATCTAGTACAAGTTACGTCCATGGTCAAATGTTGTATGCAAGCATTGTTCCCGAGCGGGCCTCCAGACATAGTGACTCCCCTCTGGCCTCGTCTGAATCTCTATTCTATACGAATTGATACATTAAGCAAAATGAAATCTGTACTTTTACAGACAACAGTGCCTATAACGTCATCTAAAGAGACGTATGATCTTCTAGTCGCAAGGACGGCTACTGAGGTTCATGACCTTTTATCAACAAATTGCCCCGTGCATTTCGTAGAAATGTTCAGCCAACTCCTTAACATGTCTAGTGCAACAAGCATCCCAGGCATATTTAAGACAGTCTTTACGGGACTGCTAACACCCTTCCAGGCAATTTTGGGAATCTTTCCTAATTTTGTGCACTCCATTTTTGGCGGCATACCACTATTTTTGGGACTCGTTGCAGGGATTCTATTTTTGACCCTCCTGCTACGTTATGGCAAGCCTCGGCTCAGACATAGCTCCCATGGGAATGGAAGAGACAATCCTAGCAATGCGCTACAGGGACAGGATAACTAACGTCCTCGGATTGGCCAGGCTGAGAGATCTAAACATGACCTGGTTCCTTTCATTCAGACCGATATGGCAAAATTGCATTTTACCTGTGCTACGGTGTATGCTTTGCGGCGATGAATGCGTGTTGGACATCTGTCTTTCACTTCCATCAGCAGTACCAATGGACGTCGATACTTTGCTCAGTCCAATAACGGCTCACGCATTGTGTTGTCCCCAGCGGCTACCAATCCTGATGACGGCATTCGTGGAGACTCCTGTACTACAGCCAAGTGGTAACAGTAGAGCGAGTGACAAAAGCAACATCATCCAGGTACAACGTTCTGTGAGCATTGCTGGTCCTGCCTTCGATGACAGCAATCATTCTCACACCTGCCAAGTTACAGCGCTATCTAATTTGGTTGAACTATCACCTGAATTTGTAGACCAATTCTTTGAGAGCCTGTCTGATACGATGTTCTCACCCATAGAGAAACAATAACTTTTGAGAAGCTTTTCCGACACACAGTGTTCCCATGAACTCTGAATTCGGCCTTCAGTTTTGATCAACAAAAACTGCCAAGAGCTTTGGAAATCTATTTTCTTTGAATTGGACAATTTTTTTAAATATTGACCCTTTTTTGGCACGAACAATTCTTTGCTTAACGTAAAAACTATTCTTAGAGAACAGAAGCTTCACACTTCTATTTCTAAATACATCTAGAGACATAACAACATTACACCAGCCTCTAGCACACATGTTATTACAATGCATTTTTATGTGATGATTTATCTCGCCTTTCTTCTGTCAGAGATACTTCATGTGTAATTCCTTTTGCATAATCGTTCATTGATTTCATATGCAATAATTTTTTGAATGATTACTATGCTTTAAAAAACGTACAGTACCTAAATTCCATGTATTACAAGTACGCCTATTTCGAATGCATTTATGTATTTTGGGGTGGGCAATGTTACACATGCATCTAATTGCTTTAGTTTTAGTAATTTTGATGGACATGAAAACGTGGAGTGGGTGTTGCGTGTTTATCTAGGTTCCTGATCGATACTGTGACCTTATGCCCCTATTCGGTTATAAATCCATTTATTCCCTATATTGGCATAACCGTTCAAGTGCGATTTTCTGAAAAGTCATCTCTGGCCTCACACGAACAGAGCCACATTCCAGCATGACTCTCTGCTACTTCCTTTGCGACCAATTAGTGCAATGACAGTGCAGCAGTCCCTATCTGATATTCCTAGATAACACTCCGAGTTCTTCAACAAGATAAAAACTCAGCAAACCTGGAAATCCCCGCTTGCTATGTTTTGATTAGTAATGGAACTCTAATGAGCAACTGATAACTATCACTTCCTAGTGACATCTTTAATTGACGTCTTATGTCCAGCAAACTTGCGTCAAACCCGGCACCTGTCAGGTATAAATATTACCAACGTTGCCTTAAGCAATGTTCGTTGCCTGTTGCTGATGCCAGCTGCCTGCATGACCCTGTGTTGGTAAATCTAGCACTCTGTCGCTGCAGCCTGCTATCCTGTGGTGGTGAAGCTGCTGATTACCATTATCGCCGCTACAGCGCGAACTATGTTGCAGTACGTTTAAGGAGCTGAACAGCCGTCCCTCTGCGAAGACATCCAGCAGATTCCAGCTGCCCGCGGACGCTGTCCCCCCTCCTTCCTCGACGCGCTGAAGAGAAGCCGCTGCCTTTCTCGTGCAGAGAAATCCAGCCACGGCGTTTCCGGTTTACCCTCGCGGGTGACTGGGATATCGAGAGAGACCCCTGAAGGAGATACCAATCCTCCTTCATTCTATTCAGAGGTATGGTGTTGACTAAACCCTTAGACGAGAATTCTTGAAACAAACCTTGGCAAAACCAACTTAACTTAAAGCTACTTACTTACTCCCCTTTCACGTGTTAGGCTTAGGTCAGGAACACTGGGGTAGGCTTAGTTAGAAGCACCAGTTGAGTATGTTAGCCTAATGTATATATGACTGTATATATGTTTTATTACTTTTAAACCATTGTATGGCTAAGAAACCATATCAATGCTTTTACAGTTCTATCTCGCAATACTTATCTTACTGTACGTACTTTTTATAATAACAATTATTGCAATTGTGGCAATACATTTTTCTTGTACGAGAAGAAAGACTGTTCAATAAATGTTAACCTTTATTGATACACGCCCGTCTCTCTATTCTCTACATCTCGTGAAAGTAAACTGCACTAGACTGACTGAGTGAAATCTATGTCTATTGTTTCACACGACCCTAGAGATTGACTCTTGATCTGAGGAGCAAAGTTGTCATGTTGCACGGTTGTTGGAAAACTGAATCCCTTCTTGTCTGTGCCAAGGAAGCTGATCACTTCCTATGCAGAGAAGAAAGTTTCCAGTGACCTCTGAGCTAGTTGGTAACACAACCCAATTAAGTTTAGCATAGTCAGTGGAGGCCTGGAATATCTGCAGTTCCACGTCGATACTACTGTTTATGTTTTTCCAATGCGCAGGGCCTAGTGGGAAACTAGGAACTACACTACAAGGGAAACTGTAACTATACCTGAAACATCTAATCCCTGTGGTTTTGGGAGATGAATTGGGTTTCAACATTCACCTGAAATCATTCTACCTTATGAATAGAGATTACGACTGAATCTTAACTCTCTTACAAGTTAGGAGGTTCAGGCACTTGTGCAAATTTAGCCAAGCTTATTTTCGATAGGTCGCAGTGTCGACTGCAACCACATGGCATAAACCTAGTAGTGTGCCTGGATGCGCCATATTGTATTGCCTTAAATTCCCAGCAATTGACAACCCTGTGATAACCCTGGGCGAAGAACTACGCTCCGTTCGCGGAGTTTGCGGAGTTTCGGCAACTCCGCGCTCCGCGGAGAACGCGAAGTTGTCGAATACTCCGCAAACTGCTGCGTAGCGTAGTTCTCGCACGCTCAATAGCATTTTCGCGTGCGCGAGGATGCTTGTCGGTAAGATCGAGTTGCCGAACACGCAAAAACTGCAATCTGGCACACAATAACTCGCAAACACGTTAGTAGTGGGCGGAAAAAGGGGACGCGAGCGGGCGGGACAAACCTCATGGGTAACTTCGCGCGCTACACATCCCGAGCAGGCAGGCAATCAATCAATCAGGATATTTGTATAGCGCGCTACTCACCCAGAGGGTCTCAAGGCGCTTGGGGGAGGGGGGTCCGCTACTGCTCGAGCAGCCATGTCTTGAGTTGCTTCCTGAAGCAGAGGTGGTCTTGGGTCAGGCGGAGGTGGATGGGGAGGGAGTTCCAAGTCTTGGCTGCCAGGTAGGAGAAGGATCTTCCTCCCATGGTGGATCTTCGGATGCGTGGCACGGCGGCGAAGGCGCGGCTGGTCGATCGTAGCTGGCGGGTGGGACTGAAGAAGGTCAGGCGGTTGTTGAGGTACCTGGGGCCCAGGTCGTGGAGGGCCTTGTGTGCGTGGGTTAGGAGTTGGAACGTGATTCTCTTGCTGACGGGGAGCCAGTGAAGGTCTCTCAGGTGTCCGGAGATGTGGCTGTGTCGCGGGATGTCCAAGATGAGTCGTGCGGAGGCGTTCTGGATGTGTTAGAGTCTTTTCTGGAGTTTGGCTGTGGTTCCGGTATAGAGGGTGTTTCCGTAGTCCAGTCGGCTGGTGACGAGTGCCTGTGTGACCGTCTTCCTGGTTTCGGTGGCGAGCCATCGGAAGATCTTTCGGAGCATGCGTAGGATGTTGAAGCATGATGATGAGACGGCGTTGACTTGTCTGGTCATCGAGAGGGAGGAGTCCAGGATGAAGCCCAGGTTGCGTGCGTGGTCCGTTGGTTTGGGTGCGCTGCCCAGGGCAGGGGGCCACCAGGAGTCGTTTACAACAATAAACTGCAGAGTTGGATCGAAAACGACTACAAAGATGACACAGGTGCCACAATAAAGCATAAATTGCTCTGGAACGAGGTAGCTCTTTTATACAAGGAACTACAAAAGACTCACGTGATTCACGCACAGTCTTCAACGTGATGGCGTTCACGTTGCAGGGAATTCATTGGCTAATACAGCCAAAGCGGAAGCAACTAAACCGGCTTCCGTAGCCACAAAAAAGCGTACAGATAAGTACATAGACGGGGAAACCATGCTGGCAGTAAAAACGACCGTAAAAGGCGACTGTGCAGCACTACCCGTAAACTATCCACTCAATTATGCATACATAATCGATGCAAACTCCGTTCCTTTTGCTCGAATCCCTGGAGTGGGGGACAGAGTAATTCCAAACATGAACAGGAGAATATTTTTAATAGCAGACGCACACATGGGTTTGGGTCTAAGGCACAGAGAGATCAAGCAATCACTGACTGAATTACAATCAGTATTCTGGTGGCCGGGAATGGGTGTAGAACACCAAATATATGCAAACAACTGTGAAAACTGTAATAGGGATCGCAGTAGCGAACCTTGCTACCGGCTACCAGTCAGAAAGAGCGTAACGCTGCCTACACCCCATCCTGCGTCCTATTGACAGTTAAGACGAAAAGCACTTAAAAAATGAGGCCACCAGCGCTCGGCTGACGCTAGAACGGTTATAAAAGATTTGCGAGTCTTTATCGGCACATACGCAATTACCACGTTCCATTCTGACCAGGGTCCTGCTTTCAGCTCTCGAGCTTATAGGGAGGCCATGGCCAGCATGGGAATTGGGTTGCGGTATTCTTGTCCATCGCACCCCGAAGGGAATAGTGTGGTAGAAAGAAAAAACCGGGACATAAAGCAATCTATAACAGCGAAGGTATTAGGTTCAGGCGCTGGGTGGGTCAAACATTTAATAAGTGTCCAGACTAGTCTTAACAACATGCCAAGAAATTCTCTAAAAGGTTTCAGCCCATACGAACTATTGTTCGGAATTAGAATGCGCGTTCAGGACCTCGATAGTCAGATGTCAGTGGTACAAGAAGAAACAACGCACTTTGATGTAAAAGACCGTTTGGCTGTTTTACAGGAACTGAATGAAACAAGAAAATCATTAAGCAACATAAAGTTAAAGCAACAGCCAAGTACCACTGACGAGGCACCACCCGCAACAGCCCCAGCAAGGCCTGTCTGGATTCCAAAGATTGGGGATCTAGTCTAAGCATGAGCGAATTTTGCGGATCTCGCGTTCGCGAATTTTGCGGATTTGCGGATTCGCAATCCGCAAAATCCGCGAATTCCCGCGAATTTGCGGATTTTTTTTTTTTTTGTGTTCGCCCGTGTTTCTGCCAGTTCGCGAGGGTTTTGTACACTTTCGCAAATTGCGAACTTACCTGTCGGGTCGCAAGTTTCGCGAACTTGTTGTTTCTACGTGTCCAGCCTGTTTGGGACACTCTTCTTCATCACTGCCACTCTCTGTCACCACTGCCACTCTCTGACTACTCATGCCACCCTCTGGCCCACCCATGCCACCCTCTGTTTCATCACCACACCCTCTGGTTGTCCAGTGTACATTATTTTCGGCAAAGCAAAGCACACCTTCCCTGCCTCAAGTGACCTGAATTAATTTGGGGCTGATTCATGTGTCACAGAATATTTTTTTAGCTGGCACCTGCTTCCTTAGTGCGCCCTGATTAGTGATCTTTTGCACTTGCTAAGTGCTTTCATTGTTGCAAAATTAGTTACAACACCTGCCCTGCCCCAACTGACAATAATGAATTAGGGGCTGATTAATGGATTTTAACTTCCAGCCTGGCTCCTGCTTGTCTCCCTTAGCTGTAATTCAGGACCTTTGTGGCATATGTGTAACTATTCTGAGGTTCAGAGCAGGGTCACATACTAGTTTCAACTGGCAACTGAACTCTGGAGGGGCCCCTCAGGAAGCACTCCAGGAAATGGCTACTAATGATGAGCCTGAACTTTTGAACCTGGTAAGTAGTTACTTTCAGTTTTGCTAAAATCGTATTTCTGCAATTTTGCACTTATTCGCGGGGCGCGAACTCACGCGAACAGTGCGAGCAGTGCGAGCAAAATCCGCTGCTCGCGGATTTGCGGATTTTGCGGGAAATTCGCAAATCTCGCGGATTGCGGATTTCCCGAAAATCCGCAAAATCCGCGAGCGGAACGGATTTTCCGCCCACGCCTAATCTAGTCAGGGAAAAGATCGCGGTTAAGAAGGAATTTGGGCCTTCCTACAGAAAAGCAGTACCTGTCTTGGCAGTCACCGGAACAAGATCAGTTGTGCTACCGCCCCTTGCTGGTAAAAAGGAGAACAGAGTCGTGTCTATCGATCTGGTAAAACCACAAGCATGTGGCCTATAATCAACAGTAGGCCCAGTGGACTCCCAAGAAACAACAGAATACCCAAACTTGCAACAATCCAAGAGGTTCAAACTGAAAGACTAATCACATTCGATCAGCCTGCAGTGCACAATGAAGGACTATGCAATAATGCCATGGGACTCGTGCCTCTTGAAACACAGATTGAAACAGTTCGTCAAGAAACAACACCAGTCTACACTAATGTGGCATCAGAAAGTGCTACGGAGAGACAGATTGAAAGAACAATCCCATCAATTGACAGAACTGCCTCTGGTTATTTCATCAACTTCGACAACTTCTCTGAAGATTTAAACGACCCCGAAGTGATGCCAGAAACAAAAAAGTCTTTTAAAGAAAAAGCAACGGAACTCTTTCATCAACTGAAGGAAATCTACCTAATTTCCCCTTGGCTAGAGTTCTGGTTCGGTCTAGGTGCATTTTTCCTCCTGCTTTGGCTCATCATGGTACTGTGTTTGGGTAAATTCATTGAAGGAAAATATATTACAATGGACACAGTAAGTCAGAACATCAACCTAGTCCTGAAACCACACAGATCATCCCACGTGAAGAAAAGAGAACTGTCAACAGTAAATGTCACAGCAATTCCAATACCTGGTGGGGTAGTATGGGAGAAAACAGACTATGAGATCTATGGTCCGGTCGAAATCCTGAAGTATCCTCATCAACTAAAGGTTTCCTTAAGTGACTTTTTGACACCTAGTACATTCTCTGATGATTGGGACTTTAACAGTATTGATTACATGATGTCTGATTTAGTAATGTCAGCTAGATTCACAGATCATGATTATTTACAAGGTTCATCTAGTTATGAGCAGTTATTCTGTTACACTCACTATGGGGATCATTACTTGCATAAATCTGCACAGCCTAGAAATGTTTTTATGTATAATCAATGGGAACATTGTGCTACACCACCTAAAAGCAGTTCTAAAGCATTTTTTGAGAAATTCAAATACTTCTCAGGGTTTAACACCAGTAATGCAGAAACGTTTTATTATAAACTGTTAGATAAAACAGGAATGAAAACAATGCTGACAAATTCTAAATTGATATATTCAGAAGCATTTTATGACAAAATGATGACATTTGGTTTTGATTATTGGAAAAATAATATTGAAACGAAAACAATTTGGGGTACAAAAGATTGGCAGGTGCAAGGCATTGAAGCACTGTTTAGAACCTGCATGATACCAGAACAAATGTTATTCTTAAATGACACAATACACCAAACATCTTGTCTTGGCCTAGCTAAGATCAAAGACCTTAAAACACCGTCTATACCAAAGCCAATAGCTGAGAATACAACCGCTGATATTGAGTTAGACGTGTCACAAATTTTACATTTCAACAGAACACATCCTGATTGGAAAAAGTGGTTAATCTGGCCTACAGACACAAATAGCTGTCAAGATAGGTTCCTGAATAAAACACAGGGGTTAAAAATGACCAGATTAGACCCGAGATATTCCCAGAGACAACATCCAGGGATTATAACAACATACAGTGTAGGGAAACTCTGCCTAGAATGGCTAACTACATCCACACTAGCTGAAATTAAGCAACACTTATCTTTGCTAAAAGATGGTGCTGATTTGCGCGACTTCATTCTTGGACCACGCAAACAGCGTCAAAAGCGTTTCATAGCGACCAGTATCTATGCTGCTTACAACGAGGCTTGGAAAGTAAAGCAAATTGAAACTGCTGAAAAAATACGAGAAATTGATCGTATTAATTTGGAAAAATCACTTTTTGTGGTAGACAATGGGTTAATGACTCTGTCTTCCAGAATATATTCGTTGGACAATATTGTATCCTCTGCCTTTGATGTGATAGACAGAGATTTGCTAATGTTACAACATGGCCAGTCTCAATTACGCTCTATTATAGAATTAGGCTGGACGCTGCAAAATCTTCGTTCAGGCTATGTGCCTTTGCGTTTAATCAACACAACGTCATTATTTTCCAGGTTTAACCTTACTGATAAACAGATCAGTTTGGCACAGAAAGGAGCATACTATACAATCCTGAGCATCGAAAAACTCGAGAGATTACCATTGACAATGTCAGAGAGTCCTGTCATTGAATGGATAATACACGGAATTATCACAATTCCGATAACAACTTTCCGATTTAAAAAGTGCCTTGAGTACATACCTGCTGGCCAATATGAACAATTGGGTAAAGGATATGTTAAATCCGAGTGGAAATTACCATACACTCATTCTTGCTATAGTGACAGTGACAAAAATGTATTTCTTAGTGGTGAAAATTGTAAACACTCACTAAGCGGTATACTTTTGTGTCAGGGTATTAATTTACACGGAGCATGTGATGGAAATTCAAACAACCTTTCATGCCACCAGCTAGTCACACCTGCAACTCAGATAGAGCCCTTCTTTATGCAACTCGCGAACGGGAGTTACATTCTTAGAACGGATCACAGATGTTGTGGCCTGACGCCAGGGAAAAGTTATCTAGTACAAGTTACGTCCATGGTCAAATGTTGTATGCAAGCATTGTTCCCGAGCGGGCCTCCAGACATAGTGACTCCCCTCTGGCCTCGTCTGAATCTCTATTCTATACGAATTGATACATTAAGCAAAATGAAATCTGTACTTTTACAGACAACAGTGCCTATAACGTCATCTAAAGAGACGTATGATCTTCTAGTCGCAAGGACGGCTACTGAGGTTCATGACCTTTTATCAACAAATTGCCCCGTGCATTTCGTAGAAATGTTCAGCCAACTCCTTAACATGTCTAGTGCAACAAGCATCCCAGGCATATTTAAGACAGTCTTTACGGGACTGCTAACACCCTTCCAGGCAATTTTGGGAATCTTTCCTAATTTTGTGCACTCCATTTTTGGCGGCATACCACTATTTTTGGGACTCGTTGCAGGGATTCTATTTTTGACCCTCCTGCTACGTTATGGCAAGCCTCGGCTCAGACATAGCTCCCATGGGAATGGAAGAGACAATCCTAGCAATGCGCTACAGGGACAGGATAACTAACGTCCTCGGATTGGCCAGGCTGAGAGATCTAAACATGACCTGGTTCCTTTCATTCAGACCGATATGGCAAAATTGCATTTTACCTGTGCTACGGTGTATGCTTTGTGGCGATGAATGCGTGTTGGACATCTGTCTTTCACTTCCATCAGCAGTACCAATGGACGTCGATACTTTGCTCAGTCCAATAACGGCTCACGCATTGTGTTGTCCCCAGCGGCTACCAATCCTGATGACGGCATTCGTGGAGACTCCTGTACTACAGCCAAGTGGTAACAGTAGAGCGAGTGACAAAAGCAACATCATCCAGGTACAACGTTCTGTGAGCATTGCTGGTCCTGCCTTCGATGACAGCAATCATTCTCACACCTGCCAAGTTACAGCGCTATCTAATTTGGTTGAACTATCACCTGAATTTGTAGACCAATTCTTTGAGAGCCTGTCTGATACGATGTTCTCACCCATAGAGAAACAATAACTTTTGAGAAGCTTTTCCGACACACAGCGTTCCCATGAACTCTGAATTCGGCCTTCAGTTTTGATCAACAAAAACTGCCAAGAGCTTTGGAAATCTATTTTCTTTGAATTGGACAATTTTTTTAAATATTGACCCTTTTTTGGCACGAACAATTCTTTGCTTAACGTAAAAACTATTCTTAGAGAACAGAAGCTTCACACTTCTATTTCTAAATACATCTAGAGACATAACAACATTACACCAGCCTCTAGCACACATGTTATTACAATGCATTTTTATGTGATGATTTATCTCGCCTTTCTTCTGTCAGAGATACTTCATGTGTAATTCCTTTTGCATAATCGTTCATTGATTTCATATGCAATAATTTTTTGAATGATTACTATGCTTTAAAAAACGTACAGTACCTAAATTCCATGTATTACAAGTACGCCTATTTCGAATGCATTTATGTATTTTGGGGTGGGCAATGTTACACATGCATCTAATTGCTTTAGTTTTAGTAATTTTGATGGACATGAAAACGTGGAGTGGGTGTTGCGTGTTTATCTAGGTTCCTGATCGATACTGTGACCTTATGCCCCTATTCGGTTATAAATCCATTTATTCCCTATATTGGCATAACCGTTCAAGTGCGATTTTCTGAAAAGTCATCTCTGGCCTCACACGAACAGAGCCACATTCCAGCATGACTCTCTGCTACTTCCTTTGCGACCAATTAGTGCAATGACAGTGCAGCAGTCCCTATCTGATATTCCTAGATAACACTCCGAGTTCTTCAACAAGATAAAAACTCAGCAAACCTGGAAATCCCCGCTTGCTATGTTTTGATTAGTAATGGAACTCTAATGAGCAACTGATAACTATCACTTCCTAGTGACATCTTTAATTGACGTCTTATGTCCAGCAAACTTGCGTCAAACCCGGCACCTGTCAGGTATAAATATTACCAACGTTGCCTTAAGCAATGTTCGTTGCCTGTTGCTGATGCCAGCTGCCTGCATGACCCTGTGTTGGTAAATCTAGCACTCTGTCGCTGCAGCCTCCTATCCTGTGGTGGTGAAGCTGCTGATTACCATTATCGCCGCTACAGCGCGAACTATGGTGCAGTACGCTTAAGGAGCTGAACAGCCGTCCCTCTGCGAAGACATCCAGCAGATTCCAGCTGCCCGCGGACGCTGTCCCCCCTCCTTCCTCGACGCGCTGAAGAGAAGCCGCTGCCTTTCTCGTGCAGAGAAATCCAGCCACGGCGTTTCCGGTTTACCCTCGCGGGTGACTGGGATATCGAGAGAGACCCCTGAAGGAGATACCAATCCTCCATCATTCTATTCAGAGGTATGGTGTTGACTAAACCCTTAGACGAGAATTCTTGAAACAAACCTTGGCAAAACCAACTTAACTTAAAGCTACTTACTTACTCCCCTTTCACGTGTTAGGCTTAGGTCAGGAACACTGGGGTAGGCTTAGTTAGAAGCACCAGTTGAGTATGTTAGCCTAATGTATATATGACTGTATATATGTTTTATTACTTTTAAACCATTGTATGGCTAAGAAACCATATCAATGCTTTTACAGTTCTATCTCGCAATACTTATCTTACTGTACGTACTTTTTATAATAACAATTATTGCAATTGTGGCAATACATTTCTCTTGTACGAGAAGAAAGACTGTTCAATAAATGTTAACCTTTATTGATACACGCCCGTCTCTCTATTCTCTACATCTCGTGAAAGTAAACTGCACTAGACTGACTGAGTGAAATCTATGTCTATTGTTTCACACGACCCTAGAGATTGACTCTTGATCTGAGGAGCAAAGTTGTCATGTTGCACGGTTGTTGGAAAACTGAATCCCTTCTTGTCTGTGCCAAGGAAGCTGATCACTTCCTATGCAGAGAAGAAAGTTTCCAGTGACCTCTGAGCTAGTTGGTAACACAACCCAATTAAGTTTAGCATAGTCAGTGGAGGCCTGGAATATCTGCAGTTCCACGTCGATACTACTGTTTATGTTTTTCCAATGCGCAGGGCCTAGTGGGAAACTAGGAACTACACTACAAGGGAAACTGTAACTATACCTGAAACATCTAATCCCTGTGGTTTTGGGAGATGAATTGGGTTGCAACATTCACCTGAAATCATTCTACCTTATGAATAGAGATTACGACTGAATCTTAACTCTCTTACAAGTTAGGAGGTTCAGGCACTTGTGCAAATTTAGCCAAGCTTATTTTCGATAGGTCGCAGTGTCGACTGCAACCACATGGCATAAACCTAGTAGTGTGCCTGGATGCGCCATATTGTATTGCCTTAAATTCCCAGCAATTGACAACCCTGTGATAACCCTGGGCGAAGAACTACGCTCCGTTCGCGGAGTTTGTGGAGTTTCGGCAACTCCGCGCTCCGCGGAGAACGCGAAGTTGTCGAATACTCCGCAAACTGCTGCGTAGCGTAGTTCTCGCACGCTCAATAGCATTTTCGCGTGCGCGAGGATGCTTGTCAGTAAGATCGAGTTGCCGAACACGCAAAAACTGCAATCTGGCACAGAATAACTCGCAAACAAGTTAGTAGTGGGCGGAAAAAGGGGACGCGAGCGGGCGGGACAAACCTCATGGGTAACTTCGCGCGCTACACATCCCGAGCATGCAGGCAATCAATCAATCAAGATATTTGTATAGCGCGCTACTCACCCAGAGGGTCTCAAGGCGCTTGGGGGAGGGGGGTCCGCTACTGCTCGAGCAGCCATGTCTTGAGTTGCTTCCTGAAGCAGAGGTGGTCTTGGGTCAGGCGGAGGTGGATGGGGAGGGAGTTCCAAGTCTTGGCTGCCAGGTAGGAGAAGGATCTTCCTCCCATGGTGGATCTTCGGATGCGTGGCACGGCGGCGAAGGCGCGGCTGGTCGATCGTAGCTGGCGGGTGGGACTGTAGAAGGTCAGGCGGTTGTTGAGGTACCTGGGGCCCAGGTCGTGGAGGGCCTTGTGTGCGTGGGTTAGGAGTTGGAACGTGATTCTCTTGCTGACGGGGAGCCAGTGAAGGTCTCTCAGGTGTCCGGAGATGTGGCTGTGTCGCGGGATGTCCAAGATGAGTCGTGCGGAGGCGTTCTGGATGTGTTAGAGTCTTTTCTGGAGTTTGGCTGTGGTTCCGGTATAGAGGGTGTTTCCGTAGTCCAGTCGGCTGGTGACGAGTGCCTGTGTGACCGTCTTCCTGGTTTCGGTGGCGAGCCATCGGAAGATCTTTCGGAGCATGCGTAGGATGTTGAAGCATGATGATGAGACGGCGTTGACTTGTCTGGTCATCGAGAGGGAGGAGTCCAGGATGAAGCCCAGGTTGCGTGCGTGGTCCGTTGGTTTGGGTGCGCTGCCCAGGGCAGGGGGCCACCAGGAGTCGTCCCAGGCGGAGGGTGATGATCCAAGGATGAGGACTTCCGTCTTGTCTGAATTCAGTTTCAGGCGGCTGTTCCTCATCCACTCGACTACGTCTTTCATCCCTTCGTGTAGGTTGGTTCTTGCGGTTCCTGGGTCGTTGGTGAGGGAGAGGATCAGCTGGGTGTCGTCGGCGTAGGAGATGATGTTGAGGTTGTGTTGGCGTACGATGGCTGCGAGGGGGCTCATGGAGATGTTGAAGAGGGTGGGGCTGAGTGATGATCCTTGTAGTACGCCGCATATGACTTCGGTGGCCTTGGATCTGTACGGGGGAGGCGGACTCTCTGGGTTCTTCCGGTGAGGAACGAGATGATCCACTCCAGTGCCTTCTCTTGGATTCCAATGTTGCTGAGGCGCTGCACTAGGGTGCGGTGGCAGACCGTATCGAATGCTGCGGAGAGGTCCAGGAGGATGAGGGCCGCTGTTTCCCAGTTGTCGAGCAGGGCTCGGATGTCGTCAGTGGCTGCGATGAGGGCGGTCTCGGTGCTGTGGTTGGCGCGGAAGCCGGACTGCGAGTGGTCGAGGCTGGTTGGGCGAGCGCAATTGGTGATCCACTGTGTGAGGTTGTTGGCTGCTTGGTTGGGGTCCGTTGAGCTGGCGGGAGGGTTCTGGCTCAGTGAAGTGGTGAGCTGGTCGGTGGTGATCTTGTTCCAGTTCCTGCGGGGAACCTGTTGCGGGTGGTGGTGAGTCGTGGTCTTTCTGAAGCTGAAGTGGATGCAGCTGTGGTCTGTCCAGTAGAGTCCGGTGGAGTGGCTGAAGGAGATGTACTTGCTGGAGGAGAAGACTGGGTCAAGCGTGTGTCCGGCGTAGTGGGTGGGGGGGTTCACCAGTTGCATGAGTCCGAGGTTGGCGAGGTTGTCCAGCAGGGTGGTGGTGGTGTTGTCGTTGTTGTTCTCCAGGTGGAAGTTGAGGTCCCCTAGGAGGATGTAGTCAGCGGAGGCGAGGGCGTGCGGGCTGATGAAGTCTGCGATGTCTTCGCTGAATTGTGTGCGAGGTCCTGGGGGTCTGTAGATGAGGGTGCCTCTGAGTGTGGTCTTGGGGTCAGTGTGTATCTGGAAGTGAAGACGTTAAGCGGCTGTGAGGGTGTCGTCTGAGTTGGTCGTGATGCGGATGGTGTTCTTGTGGACGATGGCGATGCCTCCTCCTGTCTCGTTGACGCGGTCTCTCCGGGTGATCTTGTATCCATCCGGGATGGCGACGGCGATGTCGGGCGCTGAGGAGGCGTTCATCCATGTTTCTGTGAGGAAGGCGACGTCTGGAGATGTGGTGTCGAGCAGGTTCCAGAGTTCCACGGCGCTCCCGAAGACGAAAAATGGCTCGCGAACGGGTCAAGCAAGCTACTACGCATGCTCGCGGAGCTATGCGTAGTTCGCGGAGTGCAAGTGCATCTTCGCGTAGCTCTGCGGAGTGCGGCTACGTGAACTACGCCCAGGCTTACCCTGTGATACCTATAACGAATGAAGCGTTGGTTATCTACTCACATTGCAAGCACAATATCTTGGCACCTGCTTCATAGTACAACTTTTATAGCAGCTGACCAATACAGCAACAGAGCGCCCATGACCCTGCTTCGCAATTTTATATATCATAGATTTCGATGCACGTTCAATGTTTACCTCCTGGGGTTTCCATACGAACAGAAATAGCCCCCCCCCACTCCTTACGCACCTCCTTGACTTGACACTCAGGTCTGGGTGGGTGGGGCTTGCACATCTATAACCTCACACTGAATGCACAACCACCGGGCTGGATTCCAGCAATGGTACAATGATAGAACGGCCTGGGTAACTTGTGCTACCCCCATAAATAGACGTATTGCAGAGCCCATATGGAAATGATCACCATGAATCATACACATAAACTCTTTCAGTTTACGTTGTTACACAGACTGTATTACACCCCTGCGAAGTTATACCATTTGGGCGACAGCAGGCCACACACCTGCCGTCGCAGTCACCAACCACATGCCACTTTACTTCATTTAGTGTGGGAGTGGAATTACACTGCTTCTTACTGGGTGGATGTGCTGGCAGAAAACGCCCAAATCGTCAGATAACAGGTACCCAACTTCCAGACATCCCCGTGACTGGGTAAGCTGGCAAACCACCAAAGCCAACATGATATCTGGTGGCGCTGCTCTTATTATAAGCTAAGAGGGAAGTGGCCCTCCAATGGATGAAAGGTCCTCCACCCGTTAAGGAGGCATGGCTCAGATATGTTGAGAGCTGCAATAACAATTCTGAGCTCTAGGCCTCCACATTACCTGCTAAATCCAGGCCCTGTGACATATGGGAACTGCTGCTTTCTTACTTAGACCAGGCACAAACCAACAGTTCAGATAATTTTTCCCCACACTCGAGGCAAGATGACACCTGACATCTCCTACACATAGGATGCCACCCTCTCATTTGTTGGTATTGTCCAATAGATGTGAATTAAACATACGTTCTCCGCAGGGTGGCTGTGATTGGGGCTGAAGGAAAGGAAGGATTCTGCTGTATAATGCTGGCCAGAACCCAGTACAGGATTACTAGATTTTTATAATGCTGAACGAACCGATACACCCGTTGCATGTAGTGATGTTGCTGATTGTTTAAGTTGCAATAAAACCAAAAAAACACCCCTAAAAAGTGGTTTCCAAGACCAGGAATACAGTAAGAACGAGCCTATTTTCAGATGCATATATTTCATAATGTTGAAAATAGTATAAAGCATTGTTCAGTTGTTCCCTAGCGAATTTTAGAATATATCTGATAAATTGAGATGTTATGCACATGAATCCAGGGTTGTCCTTGGTTTAGAACTAACTTCCCAAAATATTACAACTGTCGTCAGCAGAGAAATCGGTTTGTAATCTTATGGTGGAGATGTGTCCTTCCAACATACAAGAATTCTACGCGCTAACAGACACCTCTGGCTACCCTTGCTGGTAGAAGTTTGCCTAGCTACCAATCATGTTACAATTATATTTATTTATTTATTTAGCGATTTGTAGAGCGCCTGGTGACCTGGAGGCATCCCCGCACTATAAAAAACTTGTAGAGACCAGGGGGGGAAGGGGTACTATTTGGGGAAAAGAAGAGTTTTCAATTTTTTTCGGAAGAGAAGGTGGCAGGGTTCCAGCCGCAGGCAGCGGGGGAGTGAGTTCCATCCTGAGGATGCTTTTACTGCGAAGCGTCGACCACCGGTGCGTGCCTTCCTAAATCTAGGGACATTGGCCAAGCGCTCGTTATCCGAGCGCAGGAGTCTGGAGGCCTTGTATGGGGTGACCATGTCTCTCAAGATAGAAGGGCCTAGACCGTTGAGGAGTTTGTGGGCGGTACACAGAGCCTTAAATTCTATCCGCTGACGCACTGGAAGCCAGTGTAGGGCCTTGAGCGCTGGTCTGGCAGAGGCTCTGGAGGGGAGACTCATAAGGAGCCGGGCAGCCGTATTCTGGGTGCGCTGGAGTTTTGCCAGGGTAGATTCAGGGGCTCCAAGATAGACAGCGTTGCTATAGTCTAGCCGAGCAAGGATCAGACCTTGAACCAAGAGTTTCCTTGATAGGGGAGGGAGTAGTGGGAGGATCTTGCGGATGGAACGCATGAGTCCGAAGCAGGTTCCTGCTGTTTTGCTGCCTGAGTCTTCATAGACAGCTCAGGTTCAAGCCAGACTCCCAAAGTCTTGATTTTTTTTTTCGGGGTGGGCACCTCGCCGAAAACGTCTGGCCAGACCGATGGGGGGATGGTGGACCATTTCTTACCCATGAGCATGACTTCGGTTTTCGATCCGTTGAGCTTAAGTGATGACTCGCACATCCAGTGGTGGATTTCCTGGAGGCAGTTCAACAGATTGTCTGGGTGGTTGTCAAGATGTGAGAGTGAGACGACCAGTTGCGTGTCGTCCGCGTAGCTCACTATCTTGATCTCGAATGGGGCGACGACATCCTCAAGAGGGGCCATGTATGCGTTAAACAAAGTGTGGCTTAGCGAAGACCCCTGGGGAACTCCGCTAGTGAGGGGGAGAGGGGCTGAGTGGGAGTTGCCGTCCCATACCTGGAACGAGCGGCCTGATAGAAAAGATTCTATCCATGCGAGCGCGGTGCCCGCGAGTCCTGCCACGGCCAACCGGTGGAGTAGGACACGGTGGTTCACCGTGTCAAAGGCTGCACTGAGGTCCAGGAGGATCACTGCCACTGACCCTCCTGAATCCAGAATGCACCTTGCCTCCTCAATGACAGCGAGGAGGGCGGTGTCCGTGCCGTGGCCGGGACGGAACCCAGTTTGGGACCGACGCAGAAGGTGGTTGGATTCGAGGAACTGGGACAGTTGTACATTGACCAGTGTCTCGGCCATTTTGCTAATGCTTGGGAGAAGCGAGATCGGCCTGTAGTTAGCCAGATCTGAGGGGTCCAGTTGAGGTTTCTTAAGAAGAGCTTTGTCTATAGCACTCTTCCAACTCGGAGGGACAGAGCCTTGGGATAGCGAAATGTTGATCAGCTCCGTGATAGTGGGCACGATCGCAGGGGCCACTGTTTTCAGGAATCTGATGGGGGCGGGGTCGAGGGGGGAGCCACTTTTCATCTTGGCCAGAGTCGTTCCTACTTCGTCCAAAGATACTGCCCTGAATGCGGTCAACTGTGGGTGTGGGATGTTTCCTGTATGGATAGTAGGTGCATCATTGTCCGTGTGGTTAGACAGACTGGGGGGTGGGAGGGAGGCTAGGATACGGGCGATTTTGGAGTCAAAGTAGGTTGCCAGTTCATCACTTCTGTCTGGAGGGGATATGTTGGAAGAGGGGGGCGCTGGTATTTTCAGGAGTTCTTTGGCGATGAGGTAGCATTCTCTCGCCGAATTGGTGGAATTTTTTATTCTGGCGTCGTAGTAAGAGGCTTTAGCGAGCTTCAGGGTGGATTTATAGGTTCTCACCGACCTACGGTAGGCGTCCTTGCTTATATCTACTTGGAGAGCATCAAATCCCAATTCGTTGAATGATTTCTGGATCTGTAAGGCTTGGTAACATAAAAATAGAAAGCTTTCAAATCAGATTTAAATACATACTCTCCCTTGAAAACGGGGACTAAAACTAATATTAAGTAATACCCCATGAAACGTTAGAAAAGGGATATTCTTGTTGACATTTAAGGTGGTCTGATATCCTTAGTGCAAGATTTTAAAATAGTGTTGCATTATAATCTGAGACACTTTCAAATATGCCATTTTTTATGATTAGCACAATGGGTGTTTGCATTAAATCAGGATGATATAAATTATACCTACCTTTGGGTGTACAACACTAATCCTATGTAGGAGCTGCTTGGTTCCTATGCAATCCAACATCAAGTCCTTGGCATTTTGAAGGAGCTAGAAAAATCAGAAACATTGTTAAACATGCAGAGAGGAACAATCAATAGGACTCTATTGAATATCTTCAGGACATCATTTGCATAGGAGTTTATGAGAAACTGGATTGTTGTTTGACAGGGGTAACTGCTGCTCAGACAACAGCCACAATCCTAATCAGGGTGAACCACAGAATTCACCAAATTAACCGGCAATGCACTTAAGGTAAATAGAAGAGCAGGTTGGTCCCGGTCTTCCCCTGATTCTCAGAGAAGTTTTTAGCCAAAATAGCCAAGTCCCAAGTTTTCGTTTTTGACTATCTGGGCACCTCTAATGCCACAACCAAGGGTCCAGGACTGGGGGGGGGGGGCACCAATTGAGAGTTCGGGACTCACCCAGGATTGGTCAAGGTGCAGGTTCAGGATGATGGGAGCCGTTTCTGTCTCTGAGGAGCTGAACAGGAGGCCAACAAACTAGCCCTTGAAGTCTCTCTGGCAGTCCAGGTTTCAGGTGATGAAGCAGGGCTCAAGAATCAGGGTAGGTCTCTGAGGGCTCAAATCAGACTCCAGGCAGCAAAGCAGTCCTTCCAGGTGGCACAAACCAGCCTTGTGTAGTAGACAGCAGACCACAAAGGCCAACAATCGTCTGAGAGTCCCTCTGCAAGTTCAGAAAGTAAACCAAAGGGTCTGAAGGTCCTATGTTTATACCTGGGGGCCTCATTGAAGGAGTTTCTAGAGAATTCCCTTTGAAATCCTCAAAGTTTTGTGACTCCACTGCCCTTGCTCCAAGCTGGCTCCATGAGCAATGCAGTGGTGTCAAGTCCTTTGTGTGAAGGTAGAGCGCAGGCTATTCAGTTACAAGTTAGCCTGTGCCCAGCTCCACCACCCCCTCCATCCTGATAGTTGATGACCCTTTCAGGCATACCTAATCACAATTGTTTGGCTGTCTAGGAGGAATAAACACAGCCCAACTGCTAACTACATCCCCGTAATGTGACCCAGAGAGGCTGTTGGCACCAAACAGTTTAGGGGAGGAAATTCCCAACTTTCTTAAAAGTGCCACTCTCAAAATTGTAACTACAAATCTGACTTTACCATTAAAGAAAATGTTTAATTACAATTTCTCAGACACCCATGATGAAATGCTTACCTGTTCCCAATCAAAAGTTAGCACGTATTAAATGTAATAAGCAACCAAATGCTATCCTATGGGACAGAGAGGTCTCACAGTAGAGAAAAACAAAATTAGGAGTTTTTCACTACCAGGACATGTAAAGCTCAAAATTACATATACAACCTTTTTATGACAATGCACCCTCCCCTCTGGGCTCCCAAAGGCTTACCTTGGGGATGAATAATTTGTAATAATAAAGGAATTTAAGGCTTGGTAAAGGGTTTATATTGTCAAGTCGATTGGAAGTTTAAAACTGAATTCAGGCTGCAATAGCAGGCTTGCAACATGTCTGAAGGGGCTACTCAAGTTGGAGGCATAGTAAGTGCTGAAGGCCCACCAGTAGTATTTAATTTACAGGCCCTGGATATATGGTATACCACTCTACAAGAGAGATATAAGTAAATAACATATGCCAGAAGGGTGTGAGTTAATTTTGCCATGTTTAAAGGGACTTTAGCACTGGTTAGCAATGGTAAGGTACACAGAGTCGTGGGGCCAACAAAAATGAATTCAGCAAAAATAGTGAAGGTAAAATGTTTGAGGGTGACCCTGCAGGGAGGGCCAAGTCCAACATGGACCTCCACATCCAGCCAAAAGTCGGATTCCTCTGTTTACACTCTCCTGAGCAACTGAACTGACCCATAGGGAATTCTTTTACTCACCTGTGGACCCCATCTGTGGAGCACCTAACCGAACTTGTTCTCAAATGCATCCCAGTAGACAGACAGTACCGTCATGGCCAACAAAGCTATATGGCCCATTCCACCCTTTGGATCAGACTTCTGTCCCCAAACCCATGAAAACTTTGCTCATAGGACAGCAACCAACATAGGCCACTCTCTCAGTGTCAAGTGCCAGGCTGTTGGACTTGGTCCTTTTTGGCAGGTTCACCCCTAAACTTTTTACCTTTTCTCTGACATGGTATTGGTGGTTTTAGGCCCCTGGGCACTTTAGAACTGTGGTCCAGTGTAAAGTGTGTGCGCTCTCTGTGTTACATTTGTAAGGTTGGCCTGCCCTCCCATAGGAATGCATTGGGGATTCCCTGATCAGTGTTTGTCAGTGGTAATTCCTGTTATGAGAGGAGCAGTGTGGTCAAGTCTGGTATGCATGAAATTGTTTAAGTAAATGCTGCGCAATGGTGTGCGCAGATTTATTGTGGTTATTTTAGAAATGCCACTTTTAGAAGTGGGCATTTCTGGGTGCTATGGGTCTGCCTGCCTGATGTGAAATGCATGTCTGGCTTGTGAGTGACAGGGGCTGGGAGGTGTGTGTGGCTCCAGGAGGGACAGGGTGAGTCAGTGCTGGTCTGAATAGGACATCTAGGCAGAGAATAGTGGGAGGGGTAACCCCCTGACTCTGAATAGGATGGTGCCTGCCCTAGTGAATGCTGGCTCTGCCCCGTGTGGTGTGCCTGATCACCTAGCCCCCACCTGACAAAGGGGAAGAGGAGCTTGCAAAGCAAAGTGCTCCAAATCCCCCATGAACCAGTTGCATCTGGTCCCTGCATGCCCTGCACTCAAAAACGAGAATCTGTGATATAAATATAGGGGCTGTGACCACATGAAAGTTGTTCTCTTCCTTGATGCTGTGCTGTTCCTAACTTGGGGGCTGGCTGCTGCTGGGGCCCAGGAGGAACCACCATGAGTGCTTGCCTTCCTGGGGCCAGCCTTGCCCCCTGGATCTCTCATTGACCTCTGCCTCTTACCCCCTGGGACCACCATGTTCCATTAATACACTCTCTTCTATGCCCCTCCCCTCCATTGACTCCCACATCCCTTACCCCTCTGCCACTTATCCCCAGATTCCCCTCCGTTCCACTAATACACTCTCTTATATACTCCTCCCTCCCCCGGACTCCATATCATTTCTCCCTCTGCCACTTACCCCATGGTACTCCCCCTTCACAACCACACACTCTCTTCTATGCTCCTCCCTCCCCTTGACTCCCTTACCACATCTATCTCTGACTCAGTTTCCCCCACACCCCCTTAACTGCCCCACATATCCCCCACAATCACCCTCCAACACCTCCCTAATTTCTTCAACAACTCACAATCCAACTAGTACGCCACCTCCTACTTTCTCTATGCCACTTTCACCGAAGTGTCAGTCCGAAATGAATACCTTTCCTACATCCTCCTCTTGCTCACCTCCGCTCTCCAAAAATGATCCTCCTCCACATTATAATCCCACCCCTCCCCCCCTTCCAGGCTTTCCACCTCATCCTCCACACTTTGTCCCCCCCTAAACAACCCTAACTCGACCAATAGCCCAATAAATACGGATCCACCGCACTCATCAACACACACACTGGCTTCCCCTATCATTGAACTTGTCCTTATGTCCCTCATCGTAAAACTCTCCTCACTCAGAAGCGATATCTCACTCCTTACTAAAACCATCTCCTCTCACAACGACACTCTCTTCAACACATCCACATATTGTCCGCCAAACTCTATCCCCAACAGAAACACTCCTTCTAGCAACTACACAACCAGCACCTTACCCACTCAACATTCCTTAATCGTCCCTCCCTACAATGCCAACATGCCCACACCGCCACAACTTGGTACTCGCCCAATAACCTCTGAAGCTAACAGTTCCACTAACTTAACTATCTCTCCCTCACCACCCTCGTCCACTATCCCCCCTACTCAACTGTCTACTATCCCAGTTCTCTTAGGAACAAGCAGACTCCCCCTTCCTCTGACCTCCCCTAGACCACCCCAACAACTTAGACCTATCCCCCCTTGTCCCCCTCCCAATCGCCCGACCCCACTCCCCTCTGTTGCATGCTGATTAACTGCTGTTCCTGCCACGCTACTGAGATTGCTGAAACCATTCTTAGTGAAAACATTGACCTTGCATTCCTAACTGAAACCTGGCTCACCTCCCACTCCACTCCCATCCTCGACTTGCTTATCCCCCCTGGTTACTCTATCATTAAAAAAGATAGAATCGAACAAACAGGAGGAGGACTCGCCATAATTTTTAAAGTTGAACTTAACATCTTGCTCGTCCATCTACAAGACCCTTCATCCTTTGAATACTTTGTGCTGATCTCATTATGCCCGACTCCCCCACCACCCGGTTGCACACTATTTACCACCCCCTGGAAATAACATCCCCTTTACGGAAGAGTTGACTGATCTTATTATACAATCATCGCTCTAACATTCTAAAAATCTCTTCCTCTGTGACTACAACATCCATTGGAACAAAAGTGATGATCCTGCTGTCATCCTATTTAATGATACCATGGACATCACCAATATGACCCAACTCTGCCATTCTCCCACCCATAACAAAGGTGCCACCCTTGATGCTATTATGACTAGCAACGATCTGGCCTCCCCCTCAAATATACTTCCGGTAGACTGGTCTGACCACTACCTTATCCTTTTCACCATGAATAGATCCATTACACGCCCCGCCCCATCAGCATTTTACCTAAGAAATCCATACGCAACCTTCACTTTATTCCTCCTTTCAAATTGGAATCCACAATTAAGGCCCATTTACTTCTCCCCCCTCTCTCTGATAGCACCACCGACCTAACTAACCATTATAACAATTCTATTCTTGAAGCCCTCAACCAAATTGCTCCAATCAAACTCAAGCAACAAAAAAGCAACCCTCCTAAGTCTTGGTTCAATTCTTAACTTAATAACGAAAGACGGACCCTTAGACATTCTGAACGGGTTTGGAGGATTCATCCAACCGTTGACAATCTGGCTCTCCTTAGAACTGCTAGAGCCCAGTACAAAAAACATATCTTTAATGAGAAAGCCTCCTTTCTACGATCACAACTTGATCAGGCCAGAAACCGCCCTAGAGAACTTCTTAACATTGTTAAAAAACAAACCTCCACTGGCCCTCCTAAAATATTAGCCTCTATTGACAAATGCGAAGAAATTGCCAGCTTCTTTATGAACAAAATCAAGATCGAACAATCCTTCTCTTCCCTCCCACTCTCACTACAACCTCCCCCATCCTACACACCCTCCCCAACACTCCTAACTCTCCTTTGTCCACTTTTTCCACACCTCTCGATCCTTCTCATCCCCTCACTGTTCTCCCCCAACAAGATACCTTTCCGAAAATAAACTCCCTGCTAAAAGCAATGCCTCATGGAGTGATTTTAGTCCAGTATCAGAATCTACAATCACTAATATCATTGCCAAAATAAAACCTTCCTCCCACTCCAAAGATCCTCTTTCTGCCCTTTTGGTTCTAGAACTTAAATTTATCATTGCCACTATATGGACCAAAATCATCAACTCCTCTCTTTCCACTGGCTGTGTCCCCGCCTCCCTTCAGCTTGGTCAAATCTCACCCATTCTCAAAAACACCCCTGCTGACCCCAATGACCTTAACAACCTTCGCCCTATCTCTAACCATCCATTCCTCTCTAAAGCCCTCGAAAAATGTGTCCTATTGCAATTAGAGAAACATATTGTCTCCTTCAACCTCCTTGATGTTTTCCAATCCGGCTTTAGAAAGGGATGCAGTACAGAAACTGTTATGCTAAATATCACTGATGACATTCATTGCTCCCTAGACAAAGGGGAATCCTCATTACTAATCCTCCTCGACCTCTCAGCTGCATTTGATACCATCCACCATCCCACCCTTCTTAATACTCTCAAAGATCGGTTTGGCTTAGATGGTAACGTATTCAAATGGTTCTCCTCATTCCTTCAAAACAGATCACAGCAAATCAAGCTCAGCCACTTCCTCTCTAAACCTCATCCTGTCTCACTCGGCGTCCCTCAAGGATCCATCCTCTCCCCAACCCCATTCAATCTGTTCATGGAACCACTCACCCTCATCCTCAAACAAGCGAATATCAATTACCACCACTATGCCGATGACACTCAATTATACTACAAGATCAAATCCCACCAAGACATTCTTCTCCTCAATGAGACCTTGACCAGAATTCAAACCTGGTTCCATCGGAACCATCTCAAACTGAACCGAAAAAAACTGAAATCATCCTTTTCTCCCCCAAAAACAATTCCCTTCCCATTCAACTCTGGATAAATTACATCAAAGCTCTTAACGGCCCACTCTCCACCTCTAATTCCATCAAATTTCTAGGCATCAGTATCGACCAGAATCTAAATCTCATCTCCCACATTAAAAATGCATCCAAAAGTGCACTTTTTACCCTTCTCCACCTCAAGAAACTTAAACCATTTATTCCATCAGACAATTTCAAACTTGTTGTCCAATCGCTTGTCCTTTCCAGGATTGACTATGATAACGCCACTTTGGCTGGCACCCCTAAAATCCATCTTGCACCGATTAAATCTGTCCTCAACCTAGCTGCGAGACTCATCTCTGATTGTAAAAAATTTGATCACATCTCCCCGTCCTCAAAAATCTCAATTGGCTCCCAATAGAAGGAAGATCCACCTACACGATTGCATCACTCACAAAGCTCTTCACCAAAACACCCCTTCTTACCTTGCAACAAAACTACACAAAGCAGGTGGCTCCAGGCCCCTGAGGAGCACAAACTCCCTTGTCTTGATCCCACCCAGACTCAAATATCAAAAGACCCAATCTTGTGCGTTCTCTGGAAATGCTCCTACAATTTGGAACTCTCTCCCCAAGGATCTTCGCTGCAACCCCTCTTACCCTCTCTTCAAAAAATAACTCAAAATACTTCTTCTCAACAAGTATTGGGGTATCTAATGTTACTGACTCTGAACATGTTCACTCCTTTCTCTTCTCTTGTCCACTCCTCTTCCCACCCCCTCTCAATCCCTTCATATTCTCACTCTCCCTCTCTTCACCCCCCTCTCTCTCCTAACTTTTAATATTCATTTTCCACTTAATTTTTTCTCTCTGTGTCTTTGCCCCTTAGCCCTGCTGAATGCATTATCATTTTGTAACTCTTTTTCGCTTCATTGTTAATTTTATCTCATTATGTTCACCATCCTTGTATAGCTCTCTGATACTCTTGGGTCCAGCAGCGCTATATAAAACCTTTGAAATAAATAAATAAATAAATAAGCCCTGGAGAGCGCTTTATATCCTTAAACTTCCATTAGGAGGAATGCGTGGGCTTTGCAGCACTGAGCTGAACTTCCTTGAGAGGGGATCCTCGGCGTAGGGATTCCCCCGTGCTTTGTGGCCGAGCAGGAGCCCACCCCGCTGATTTATACATGGTTTGTCTAGCGGGTGCCCACCCCTGCACAAGTACTCTTTAGCGGGAGCCCACCCTGCGTTATTGCTGCCTTCATATTTATTTTTATTTGTGGGTGCCCACCCGTGTTCTACTTTTAAGTTTCACCCCCGCAGCCCGGGCCGTTGTTGAAGTCCTCTCAGGGCCACTCTCAGCGCGACCCGGAAGTCAGGCAACCTTGCCTAGGACATGGGCAGGGCATGGTGGAGCCCCGCGTGCTGCTGTGCCGCCGAGGAGGGAGGAGAAATCGTCTGGAGCCTCGCAGGCTCCCCAGCCAAGTCCTGTGTTGTGAAGAGGGGCTGGGTGAAGGAGCGTGCAGTGGGAGCCTCGTGGGCTCCTCAGGAGAGCAGAGTGCCAGTCCCGCAGTGTGGGAGAGCCCCACGTCCTGCAGAGTCCCCACAGTCGGTGACTGGAGATGGCTCGAGGGGGGAAACAAGGTTGGGACACAGGGTTCGTGCCCATTTTCTGAGCGGCCCCAGCCTGACACACTGATTTGTATATGGCCATGTCTGAACTGGGGTGGCGGAGTGAGCTAAAGAATGATGATGGATTAAACCCAGATCAGTTGACTGGGGGTGAGTGCTTGCATTGTTCAATATCCCGTCCATTATCCCCATTGGTTTTGCTTTGTTCGCCCTAAGTTGGCAGGGTATGCCCAGTCGTGGGTCCCTTGCTCACTTTGCCACTGGATTCAAGCTAGCCTGGCTGATGACGGCTGATTAGCCAGAAACTGGTCCCAGGATGCTTGTTTCCGGTCCAGGGAAGACACGGCTTGGCGGTTCGGGCTGGACTGTTCCCATGAAGCACAGGGTCAGACTGATTTGCATATGGCCATGTCTGAACTGGGGTGGTGGAGTGAGCTGAAGAATGAACATGGATTAAACCCAGATCAGTTGACTGGGGGTGAGTGCTTGCAATGTTCAACACTCCGTCCATCATCCCCTTTGTTTTCATTTTACCACTGCTAACCAGTGCTAAAGTGCACATGCTCACTTTCTAAATATGGTTTGATTGGCTTACCCACAATTAGCATATTTAATTTGACTGTAAATTCCTAGTAAAGTGCACTAAATGTGCCCAGGGCCTAAAAAAGTAAAGGCTGCTACTGGGCCTGCAGCACTGATTGTGCCACCCACTTAAGTAACCCTTTAAAACATGTCTTCACAGGCCTTCCACTGCAAAGCCTTTGTGTGCAGTTTACACTGTCATGTCGACTTGATATTTAAATCCCTCTGCTGAGCCTTAAACCCCTCTTTTATTAAATATGAGTCAACCTTAAAGAAGGTCTTCGGTAGCCCATAGTGTTGTGTAATTAAAAGGTAGGACATGTACTTTTAAGTTTTACATGTCCTGGTAGTGAAAAATGCCCACGCTCATGTTTTACTTCTATGACGTCTACACCTCTCATAGGTTCGCATTGGTAATTCCTTTTTCCACTTTATAAGCTGCAATTCCAGATTGAGAAGGAGTAGGTCCGTCATATTTCATATAACTTGAATGGTAATGATAAATCCTCTTTACTAGTAAAGTCAAATTTATCGTTACCATTTTAAAAATGCCACTTTTAGAAAGATGGCATTTTTCTGCTCTTAGCCCTGTGTGCCTACAGACTGTCTCAGACACATGTCTGGGGTGGGTGATAGCTGGACTTTGTGCAATTCCTCTAGACAGCCACACACATAAGGAGCTCAGGTTTGGCTGAGTGCCCATCCACATCCTAATGGGTCACCTAGGCAAGATGGGAGGAATGAGCTGATACTTACAAATAAATAGGCAGTGTCCAGTCCCCGCACATGCCCCCCCTGTAGTGAGTCTGGGACCCGAGCTGGGAGGGAGGACCTCTGTTCTCTTCAAAGCCCTCCTCTGAAGTCACCCCCACTTCAGAGACACCACTGGGTATAAGAACTGGAGTTCTGACCCTACCACTTCAGTACACTACTGGACCTGTGTAGAACTTTGCCATGAGGGAAGACTGCCCTGCTGCTAAAAAGACTGCCATTCCGCAGGACTGCTGCTCTGGGAGAACTGCATTTCTGCTGTGATGCCTTCTACCTTCTGCCCTGACTGAGAATGGCAGGAACCGGATCACTGAAACAATATCGATGTCAAAAATATAGAACTACCATAATATAGAGTAAAAAATAAAGAATGCCAAAATATCGACTTCCTATCTCCAAACAGGTAAGTACAAAAATATTGAATCAAAAATATCGATGTAAAAAATATAGTTAGTCAAAATATAGATTTTTTTAAATGCTTTAAAGTAGTTCAAAATTAATGAAATAATAAATATAATTAACTTTAACATACTTAAAATACTTAACTAACTTTAAAATTAATAAATAATTAATCTAAGTTAAAAAATACACATTTATTTATTAATACATACATATATATATATATATATATATATATATATATATATATACATACTTGATTATCTCGTTTTCACTCCACTCCAATAGAAAAAACGAGCGTGGACCCAAAAGTTCGTGCAATTTCTTTATTTAGCTGTTACCGCCATATATCTATATATATATATATATATATATATATATATGAACGTAATATTAATAAAAAATATAACATATTTTTACCGTAGGATAGCGGAAAGGGTAAAATTTACTATCACCACTCCAGTGAGTGCAACAGTAGAGAAAGCGTTGGATAGCGTAGGGGTAAAAATTATTATTCATACTCCAGAGAGTGCAACAGTAGGGAAGGCATTGGATAGCGGGAGCGTAAAAATTACAATTCCCACTCCAGTGAGTGCAGCAGTAGGGAAAGCGTTGGATAGCGTAGGGGTAAACATTACTATTCCCTTTCCAGAGAGTGCAACAGTAGGGAAAGCGTTGGATAGCGTAGGGGTAAAAATTACTATTCCCACTACAGAGAGTGCAATAGTAGGGAAAGCGTTGGATAGCGTAGAGGTCAAAATTACTATTCCCACTCCAGAGAGTGCAACAGTAGGAAAGCATTGGATAGCGCAGGGGTACAAATGACTATTCCCACTCCAGAGAGTGCAACAGTAGGGAAAGCTTTGGATAGCGGGAGGGTAGAAATTACTATTTCCATTCCAGAGAGTGCAACAGTAGGGAAAGCGTTCTATAGCGGGAGGGTCAAAATTACTATTCCCACTCCAGAGAGTGCAACAGTAGGGAAAGCGTTGGAAAGCGAAGAGGTCAAAATTACTATTCCCACTCCAGAGAGTGCAACAGTAGGGAAAGCGTTGGATAGCGTAGGGGTAAACATTACTATTCCCACTCCAGAGAGTGCAACAGTAGGGAAAACGTTGGATAGCATAGGGATAAAAATTACCATTCCTACTCCAGTGAGTGCAACAGTAGGGAAAGCGTTGGATAGCGTAGGGGTAAAAATTACTATTCCCACTCCGGTGAGTGCAACAGTAGGGAAAGCGTTGGATAGCGAGAGAGTAAAAATTACTATTGCCACTCCAGGGAGTGCAACAGTAGGGAAAGCGTTGGATAGCATAGGGGTAAAAATTACTATTCCTACTCCAGTGAGTGCAACAGTAGGGAAAGCGTTGGATAGCGTAGGGGTAAAAATTACTATTCCCACTCCAGTGAGTGCAACAGTAGTGAAAACGTTGGATAGCGTAGGGGTAAAAATTACTATTCCCACTCCAGAGAGTGCAACAGTAGGGAAAGCGTTGGATAGCGTAGGGGTAAAAATTATCATTCCCACTCCAGAGAGTGCAGCAGTAGGGAAGGCGTTGGATAGCGGGAGGGTATAAATTACTATTCCCACTCCAGTGAGTGCAACAATAGGGAAAGCGTTGGATAGTGTAGGGGTAGAAATTACTATTCCCACTCCAGAGAGTGCAACAGTAGCGAAAGAGTTGGATAGCGTAGGGGTAAAAATTACTATTCCCACTCCAGTGAGTGCAACAGTAGGGAAGGCGTTGGATAGCGAGATGGTAAAAATTACTATTCCCACTCCAGAGAGTGCAACAGTAGGGAAAGTGTTGGATAGCGTAGGGGTAAAAATTACTATTCCCACTCCAGTGAGTGCAACAGTAGGGAAACCGTTGGATAGCGTAGGGGTAAAAAATACTATTCCCACTCCAGTGAGTGCAACAGTAGGGAAAGCGTTGGATAGCTTACGGGTAAAAATTACTATTCCCACTCCAGAGAGTGCAACAGTAGGGAAAGTGTTGGATAGCGTAGGGGTAAAAATGACTATTCCCACTCCAGAGAGTGCAACAGTAGGGAAAGCTTTGGATAGCATAGGGGTAAAAATTACTATTCCTACTCCAGAGAGAGCAACAGTAGTGAAAGCGTTGGTTAGCGTAGGAGTAAAAAATACTATTCCCACTCAAGTGAGTGCAACAGTAAGGAAAGCGTTCGATAGCTTAGGGGTAAAAATTACTATTCCCACTCCAGAGAGTGCAACAATAGGGAAAGCGTTGGATAGCGTAGGGGTAAAAATTACTATTCCCACTCCAGAGAGTGCAACAGTAAGGAAAGTAAATACTCAATATAATAATTAAATATATATATATATATATATATATTAATACCAATTACAAATTGATTAAAAATAATTACCAATTTAATATAATATAATAATTAATCAGTTAAAAATACAAATAAAAAATATTTATTAAAAATTACCTATTAATACAAATTAATTACCAATTTACAATTAATTAATTAACAATAGAAAAATAATTAACAATTAATTAAAAATAAATACCAATTAATAAATTAAAACATTTAATCAATTATAATTTAATTACTTCCCACCCTATTCCCCTATAAACCCACAACCCGCTACAGAAAATAAATTAATAAAATTAACATAATTATCAATTAATCAATTATTTAAAATTAATTATCAATTATATTTTAAATAATTATCAATTACAAATTTAAATAACAATGAATTCAAAATAAATACCAATAAATAAATTAAAAAAAATAATTATAATTAAATTACTTCCCACCATATTCCCCTATAAACCCACAACCCGCTACAGAAAATAAATTAATAAAATTAACATAATTATCAATTAATCAATTAATTAAAATTAATTACAAAATACATTTTAATTAATTAACAATTAATTAACAATTCATTCAAAATAAATACCAATAAATAAAGTAACATATTTAAACAATTATAATTAAATTACTTCCCACCCTATTCCCCTATAAACCCACAACCCGCTACAGAATTATATTACGCAAAAATTAAGTACCATAAAATTACTTAATTAAAATAAATTATTAAATAATTATACACTTTTCACACATATACTAACATAAAAACACTTTCAAAAATTGGATATTATTAAAAAATTGATATTAACTTACTTACCTCAAATTCAATATTTTTGTTGCCTATATTCTGTTCCATTCTATATTTTTGTTGTCTATATTCTGTCCATTCTATATTTTTGTTTTCTATATTCTGTCCATTCTATATTTTTGTTGTCGATATTCTGTCCATTCGATATTTTGTCCCTTCTATATTTTGAATTCGATATTACTGCTATTCTATTAGATATTTTTGCAGTCTATATTCTGTCCATTTGATTTTGTGTCCATTCTATATTTTTTATTCAATATTAATGCAAATCAATATTTAAAACTCGATATTTTGAGTGTATACCGCTGGGGACCATCTCACTTAAACCCATAGTGACTCAATAGGCTTGCTGGTGTGTCCCCTAGTCTAAGTCTCAGGGACATCGAAGACATCAAATCAGCCTGCTCCAGCACCTGGACTTACCTTGCTGCAAGTCTTGCCCTGCCAAGGGGTGCCAACCTGGTTCCGGGCCCGTGGAAGTGGGTATAAATTGCTGCTTCAACCAGAATCCATGCATCGACAGGGCTGCGCCGCTTGGAACCGGCGCATCTCCATCAACTCTGACGCATCGCTGCAGCCACGAAGATCAACTACCCTGCTTCACCGACTGATCAACACATCCCTGACTCTGCGCAGCTCAGGACCGGCACATCCTTATTGATGACGATGCATTGCTGCGAGTATTGAGTACAATGATCGCTATATCACCTCCATTCCCAATGCATGCTCGACTTTGTGCAGCTCAGAACTGGTGCTTTGCCTCCATCGTAAGGATTGATGACGACGCGTTGTCTCTATCAAAAGTATTGATTATGACGCAGCACCTCCACTGCTCCTTGCATTGTCCTCGGCGTCAATGTATTTAAATTACTTTTCAGTGGGCCAAGGCTTGTGCCTGAATCCGATCAGTGCTCCATCATGGTCGACCTGAACTTTTGGATTTAATCTATTATAGCATGATCATATAGCTACAGTTGGTGCTATATGCTTTTAAGCACTACATTTCAGTTTATTCTCTAAAAATTCATAACTTCGGTTATACTTATTGGATTTTTGTCATTTTTGGTCCTGTTTTGTTCATAAAAAATAATAATCTGTTTTTCTTAGCTGGTTTGGAACCATTTGTGGTGTTTTCACTGTGTTACTGTTTGAAGTGTTACACAAATAGTTTGCACATTGCCTCTAACGTTAAGCCTGACTGCTCTGGGCCAAGCTAAGAGAGGGTGAGCACAGGTTAACTTATGGTGTGTATCTGACTTACCCTGACTAGGATTGTGGATCCTGCTTGGACAGGGTGCATCCGCTTCCAGCCAGAAATCCAATTTTCTAATCGTCATGCACCAACCCTTCAAGGGTATGGAGAATGTGTATTTTTAAGGTGACATTTTAGTTCATGGTATCGCTTGAGGAGAATATGAGACAATACTTTATTCCAAGTGCTGAGCACATTGGAGGAACATGGGTTAACTACTGCCAAAGATAAATGCAAGATTGCAAAGTCTGGCATTGAGTTTCTTGGTCACTAGATAGGTCACAATGGTATTTCACGTGAACAAAAAATGTTTTCCACCATGATTGATGTGTCCTGTCCCAGTGGCATAGATACAGTAATTTCTGGGACTGGCCAATTAATATTCAAACTGTGTCCCTTTTTTCCAGGAAAAAACAACCAACATGATACACATGATGAAAAATGTGGCATATGTCAGGAGTAATCAGTTTGAATCCACAATTCTACAAAACCTAGATGTTAATGTGCCATTTAATACAGCTTGTATACTAGTTGTAGCTTCTGCTGATATTAATGTTGGAATTGGATTCGTTTTACTTAAGGGTATGAATGATAATTAGGAAACAGTTGCGTTTACCTTATGGCCTTTGAGAGAAGCAGAGATAAGATACTGGAGCACCAGGCAGGTGAGGGGGCTCTAGCTTGTATGTAAAGTGTGACTCATTTCAGAGCATACATCTGAGGTGCGCCTTTTGTAATCTTTCTTGACCACTAGAATATATGGTAAAGCCATTACAAAGATTTCCAAGTAGCAAAATCTGCTTCTGTAATATAATTTTGGAATGGAGTATGTTCCTGGAATTTACAAAAAGTTAGCAAATATTTGTCTTGAGTTCCTGTTGGTGTTGAAGATAAATAAGAAGTTACTAATGCCGGAGATGGGCATCAGGGCCGCAGTGGGAACACAATCAGCCCTGGCAATTCAGCTGGTCGGCCCCGGGAGAAGCAGTGCTGCCATTATATTACTGCTGCTGGCTGCTTTAGCACCATTGCTGCCGCTTTTGTTACAGGGGGCGGATATTGCAGCATTGCTGCACAACCGGCCCCCAGTAACAAAACCTGCCCCTATCACTCGAAAACCGGCCAACACCGTCCCAGCACACCGGAGAACTGACCGGTGTATGCTATAGCCAGTCCGGCTTTGATGGGCATGTAATAGCTGTGGTAGACTGTGCTTCTGCAGGTGCAATCATTAAATCGAAGTAGCAAGCTACTGTGATAGAAGATGAATCTTTATCTCAGGTTGATACATTTAAGAGAATACTTCAGAAATACTTATAGAGTAAAGGAATACAATAAGAGATACCTATAGAGTGAAGTATTATTGTATCAATCTATCAGAGATGAGATTTCTGAAGAAGATTAATTTTGGTGTTGGGGTTAACAATTGATTGTACCTTGGAACTTGTGCAAAAGAGATACGTCCTTGGCTCATGAGGGGCATCCCGGCGTGAGTGGAATGAAAAGAAGGGTGATGATGGATTTCTAGTGGCCAACTGATGATTGCAGTGTGAAAGAGAAAGTTAGAAGATGTATCTCATGTGGGTTGAGAGATATATCTCAGAAGACAGTAAAATACCTGTGTGAGAATTTAAGTTTGCCTGATGGCCCCTGGAAAAAGCTCTATCCCTACTTGTATGGAGCGCTAGGGGAGGTACCTAAATATGCTCTTGTTATCACTGGCCAATTTCCTCATTGAAGTGAAGTTCGTTACAGGAGTCAATACTGCTGAAGTAATTAAGTTTGAAGAGAAGTTTTTAACAGAGAAACGTTACCTTAAATATTGGTGACAGATAATGGTGGCAACTAGTGTCACATGAAATTGTATAATTCTTGAAACATTATGTGAGGGTAATGCTTTGTATGAGGGTGCTAACTGGGGAAAGAGTGCTGATGAAATGTTATGGTATATCAAACCATGTCCTAGTGGGAAGAAAACAACTTTAGAAAAAATGTGTGGATGAAAGGTTGGAACTGCTTCACAAGTAGATCTCTAAAACAGGAGTTTGAATAGTTGATGAAGAATCAAGAAGTGTAGTTCCTTCACAGGATTTCACGACAGGTGGAATCGTAAGGGTGAAATTAGACAAAAAGTCTTTGAAGGGATAGTCACAGTTTTCTGGTTTCTTAAAGTGCAGTAAGTGGATATGTACACAAAGCAAGAGGGGTGTTCCTACAGTGGCCGTATAATTCAATAATGTGTATACATCTCTAAGTAATCACAAGGGGCAGTGACAGAAGAAGGTAAAGTGCAAACAAAGTTCATTCAGAAAAATATTTCTTTATTCTTTTTTTAAATTTTTTTAGATATAAGTTCATATAAATATTATTATTCAACAAAAAAACCTTTTTTTAAATTAATAAGTAATACATAGATTAATTGAGAAAATTCATAAAGAGCACAAGACAGTCATAAAAACAGCAGCAAATTAGCAGGTCCCCTGAAAAGCAATCATGCACCACAACTCACTCACGTGCTAACAATCATTCTACATTCATACCACATACAAAAATGGAGAAGGAACTGGATTCCAAATAGCAAGATGACTATGCTAATGTGGTCCAAGGGCACCAGGGTGTAGTTGTTGGCCCTTGTAGCGGGTCTACGCGCGTTTCGGTGGGCAAGCCACCTTCATCAGGACCTTCTTGACCAAAAAAGTGAAGATATCAGGGGATCAAACAAGAGGAATTTTGGCCTAAAAAAGAAAAAGATATATATAAATCTCTGTCACTAGCACATACACCAAAAAACTATGTACAAAAGAGCATTAATACATTCACTGTTGGGTTGGAACCCAGGGCTCATCACTGTAGTTAAAGAATGAATCTACAATATGGAGTAACAAGCAAGGGAGCCTAATCATGTATGCGCAAGAAATGCTGACACTGGATAACTAATTAATATGGGAAATCAAGTAAGCAGGGAGATTCCCATATTGCATAAGTTGATACTACATTTAAAGGCATGTCCAGTCATATAACAGTACTTACGGGTAAAAAAGATCAGCTATCACTAGATCGAGTTTTCTTTAAGAGTTAGAGGCTAAGGTCACATAAGTTGCACCATTTCTGTGGGGGAACCAAGGTAGGAAGTTAGGGTAGGTGATAGTAAAAAAGAGACTGGTTAGCATGTATACGTTGTCCTTGTTTCATAGGCTTACCCAAAATGTCAAGTCCGATATGCTAGGTGACCCTCAAAGCTTCATCTTAATGTCTTGGATACCAATTACTGATTTGGAGGCTACAAAAGAAATATGTAATAGCCCATGTCATAGTCATTCTAAAAGAGGAAAACCTCAATACTGTGAGACGGCTAGACCCCTGATAGTTAATGTTTAGTAGAACATACCGAAATGGGCGAGTTATTGACGTATCGGTGGGGATTCTGGGAGGATACTCTTATCTCATAAAAACAAGGAGAGGGTTCCAGTCCACGTAGAGGGTTAACTTTTGTTTAGATTCAATCTCTGATGACAAGAAGAGAGATACCAGCACGGCTGTTAAAGGGGACCCTAAACATTATCGATATATTAGAGAAGTAGAAGGACCAGAAAGGTTACATGGCAACTTACTTTTTAGTAATGGTGGATTGTAACAAGTGGGTAGTTAATCCAAAAAGGAATTGGGGTTGATTAGCCACCTCCGCCCTGCAAGACAAAAGTAGAGTGCATATAATAATGTACTCGGGCATAGATGTAAGTAAGATTAACAGGCATCTCGGTAATGGAGAGCAAGTTGCACATACGCCGAAAAAAATATATACGGCAGACTACTTATGGTGGATGATCAATATAAGGGGTCCACATTCCATGAGTAACCAAGTGTAGATACAGCGAAGGGTGAAGCCCGCTGTAAAAGTCGGCGATACTACGCCGTGAAGAAAGTTACATCTAAGGGTCTACGGGGGAAGCTGCTCTGTACTCCTCTAAGTAAGACAGTTTTCTGTCGAATTTACCTTAGTGTCCGGTTAGTGGCATCCAAGTCTCTCCGCGTGTCCGGGACCCTCCGTAGCATAGTGTTGGCGTCCGCCTACTCTTATACTCTCCCGAATCAGGCACAGTTAACGCGGAAGCGGCGAAAAAAGACGCGAGAGCATAGCGGCATAGTAATAGATGACGGACTGCATTGCGGCGGCCATATTATGAGTGCCGAGCAACAACGGGCTCATAAATTCACATAGTTGGTCAGTAATGGGATATTTCCAAGGTGCATTGAGGAAGGGGGTCATGTCCATGGGGTCATGTGTAAAATCGGATTGCCTTAGCAAGTTGTGTCTTAAATTGGTGGCTCAACAAAGATCTCGTAAAAATCAAATAATGTAGGTTAATGAAATAATGCTGACTAGACAATGAGAAATTATGTCACAGTCTGAAGAAAGGGACCATGTGTGAATGGTCGTGAAGAAGCTGGGAATACTCATATGCACTGGATCGCGGGAAGCTAGCCCGGAGACGATCGTATAATGGCACAGATTCAGAGGGGTGGAGGGGGGGGGGGGAGGGGGGGCGGGGGGGGGGGTTGGAGAAGGAGAAGGGAGGAAAGGGCAAAAGATACAGATTCTTTATTTAGTGACATACCAGGATAGTTCTTCGTTTAGTCCCCGCTTGACACTGTCAAGAAGAAAGATCCAGAAAGTTTCACGTTTTTTACGCGTGATTTCCATGGGCTGACCCATTTTGGGAGTGATCTTTTCCAAGATGGACCATCTGATCTCATCCTCCTTGTGCGACTTCTCAATGCAGTGTTCTACTAGTGGGGCTGAGAGTTTCTTAGTCCTAATAGCGGACTTGTGTTCGCTGAAACGGACGCGAAACTCGCGTCCTGTTTCGCCAACATAGGCTAAGCCACAATCACAGAATAAGATGTATACAATATTGCTACTACGGCAGTTGGTAAGATAGCGTAGTTTAATCGTTTTTTCATTGTAGGTGACCGTGTCAGAAATAAGGGCTGAGTCGCAGGCGTGGCAGCCGCCACACCTGTGGTTACCTACAACCGCTGGAAGGCCAGTGATGGAGAGCTGGTTATTGAAGTAAGCATTTCTGGTCTGGGGTCTCGCATGGACAAGCATGTCCCTTAGGTTTTTATTTCTTCTATAGGCTAACATGGGTAGAGGGAGTGGAGAGCTACTTTCATCCACGTTCAAGATTTTCCAATTTTTATTTATGATATTCCTCAGTTTGTGATTCAGGGTAGAGTGATTAATCACGCAAGTGATCCGGTCGTGTTTGTTCTGGGGTTTGCCCTGTAGGAGTGCGGATCTATTAAAATATTTGGCCCTCTTATAGGCTTGTCGTACTAAACGATGTGGGTAGCCTCTTTTAAGTAGCCGTTCTTTAAGAGCATCTCCGTGTCGGTGGAATGAACTGATATCTGTACAGTTGCGGCGAATCCGCAGAAATTCGCCGAAAGGTATAGATTCCCTTTGGCAATTGGGGTGGAAGCTTCCAAATTCCAGAATAGTATTTTTGGCAGTACTTTTCCTGAAGAGGCTGACCGAAAGCTGACCGTTAGTGCCTGAGATGCTGATGTCTAAAAAATCTACCTTCTGAGTAGGCGTGGGCGGAAAATCCGTTCCGCTCGCGGATTTTGCGGATTTTCGGGAAATCCGCAATCCGCGAGATTTGCGAATTTCCCGCAAAATCCGCAAATCCGCGAGCAGCGGATTTTGCTCGCACTGCTCGCACTGTTAGCGTGAGTTCGCGCCCCGCGAATAAGTGCGAAATTGCAGAAATACGATCTTGGCAAAACTGAAAGTAACTACTTACCAGGTTCAAAAGTTCAGGCACATCATTAGTAGCCATTTCCTGCAGTGCTTCCTGAGGGGCCCCTCCAGAGTTCAGTTGCCAGTTGAAACTATTATGTGACCCTGCTCTGAACCTCAGAATAGTTACACATATGCCACAAAGGTCCTGAATTACAGCTAAGGGAGACAAGCAGGAGCCAGGCTGGAAGTTAAAATCCATTAATCAGCCCCTAATTCATTATTGTCAGTTGGGGCAGGGCAGGTGTTGTAACTAATTTTGCAACAATGAAAGCACTTAGCAAGTGCAAAAGATCACTAATCAGGGCGCACTAAGGAAGCAGGTGCCAGCTAAAAAAATATTCTGTGACACATTAATCAGCCCCAAATTAATTCAGGTCACTTGAGGCAGGGAAGGTGTGCTTTGCTTTGCCGAAAATAATGTACACTGGACAACCAGAGGGTGTAGTGATGAAACAGAGGGTGGCATGGGTGGGCCAGAGGGTGGCATGAGTAGTCAGAGAGTGGCAGTGGTGACAGAGAGTGGCAGTGATGAAGAAGAGTGTCCCAAACAGGCTGGACACGTAGAAACAACAAGTTCGCAAAACTTGCGACCCGACAGGTAAGTTCGCAAATTGCGAAATTGTAAAAACCCTCGCGAACTGGCAGAAACACGGGCGAACACAAAAAAAAAAAAAATCCGCAAATTCGCGGGAATTCGCGGATTTTGCGGATTGCGAATCCGCAAATCCGCAAAATTCGCGGATTGCCAATCCGCAAAATCCGCTCATGCTTACTTCTGAGTGCTCAGATTTATCGTGAACTTCAGATTAGTATCACTGGCATTAAGCCAAAGGTAGAAGATCTGCAATTCCTCTTCCGACCCTTTCCAAATAAAAAAAATATCGTCAATAAAGCGCTTCCAAACAAAAATATTCTCAAAAAAGGGCGCCAGTTCATTGAAAATATTTTTCAGTTCCCACTCCCCCATGAAGGTATTAGCTACACTGGGGGCACAAGAAGCCCCCATAGATGTCCCCTTGATCTGTTTATAGATTTTCCCATTGTATTCAAAGTAGTTATTCATGAGAACAATTTCCAAGCACTGGAGAATGAAGGCATCGGGGCGGTTAGATGGATATCTCCTGAGAAGGGTGGACACAGCCTGTAACGCTCGACACTGAGGGATATTAGTGTAAAGCGCCTCAATGTCGAGCGTCACCAAGATGTCTGTATGGGGGTTGAATGGTAGGCCTTCTATTTTGTTGATAATATCCCCGGTGTCGCGGATATACGAGGCATATTTCTGGGTTAAAGGACACAAAAATCTATCCACATATTTGGACAGTGGCTCAGTGCATGAGCCAATGGTCGAAATAATGGGACGCATGGGTGGATCATTCTCTGATTTGTGTGTCTTCGGGAGACCATACAAAACAGAAGTTGTAGGAGTGGTTTTATTGAGAAAGACAAACTCATCTTCACAAATATAACCATCTGTGAAGGCCACTTGAGTAGTTTCTTGAATATATTTATTCAAGCGATCTAGTTCTTTACGTTGGGCAGGTCTGTAATGTTCGGTCACAGCTAGCATTTCTAACATTTTGTCATCATACTTAGATCTGTCAAATACCGTGATGCCTCCACCTTTATCACAAGGTTTGATGATTATGGAGGAATTATTTTTAAGCTGATTCAAGGAGTTTCTTTCTGAATGAGAAAGATTCGATGGAGGGGAATATGTGTTTTTAATGACTTTTGCAACATCTTGGAGGACGCTCTGTTCAAAGATGCGTACCTCCGCACCTACCATATCCAGGGTTGGTGTGAATGTTGATGCTGGTTTACAGCCCGATAGATTATCTGCTTCCTCACAGGGTGGTCGGTCATGGAAGAATTTGTTAAGCCTAATTTTGCGAAAAAAGGCAAAAAGATCTTTGTGCAGTTTAAATTTGTTGACATAACTACTAGGGACAAATGATAGTCCTCTACTAAGGACCTTTATGTCCTCTGGTTGGAGATTGGTAGAGGACAGATTGTAAACGGGTAAGTCATTTGTAGTTTTGGGTTCATTTTCTGACTCTACCACCAATACTGTTGGTTGCGAGTCCTCACGTATTGCTGAGGAGGTTGAGGGTTCATTTGGGCATGGCTCGCTTGGTCTTGCCAGCGAACATTCCTCCCTCTGTGTTGGCCCCGATGTAAAAAACCCCTCCCATTAAATGGGCGTTGATTCTGTCTGCCCCTAAAGGATCCTGAATTTGGTTGACCGAAGTTCATATCCTGGTAGTTATCTCCATCAGAGCCAGAGGACCCTGTATCGGAGAAGTTGGTATATTGTCTCCTACGATATCCGTTGTAATTAGGATTATAGTTGCCTTGTGGTGTCTCTTGGTAGAAATTGGGATTGAGGTAAGGATAGATTTTCTCTTTGGTAAACCACCTCACATCTTTTTTGAGTTTATCCATTTTTTTGTTGGTGAGGTAGGTTTCAAAGTCCTTCATCTCTGATTTAATTTTTTCCAAGCAGGTCTTGGCATCTTCCACAGCAGTGGATGCATTAAGTTTCTCCTCAAGGTCATTTATTTCCCGCAGGAGGGTAGATGCTACATCTTTCGCAGTTTCAATAATGAGCATCATCCAGTCCCTGGAGCAGCGGTTGGAGATGAGTGACCACCGCTCCAGGAACTTTTTGATGTCAATGAAGAGAGCTGGGGCGTTACGAACTCTCAAGCCTGTGGGAATCACGCCTGCTTTTAAGTATTCAAACATGTAGAAGGCGTGTGATTCAATTCTTTTAAGTCTCTTGCGCATGTTAAGGAGATTCTGCCATTCACTATTCCCTAGTTGTTGGGGAGGGGTGGGAGTACTATCGCCTGCTAATTTTCCCATCAAGGTATTGAAATCATCATCTGTGAAACCAAACGTCTGAAAAGAATCCATAATGGGGGAGGAGACAAAAGTAACGAAGGAAAAGGAAGAAGCGAAGACAATACAGTAAGGCAAAAGGTCAAATCTGTTTAAGGAATAAGAGTCTTTAAAGCGACTCAACACTGGGGGAGAGGGCAAAAGTAAATTCTCTAACAAGTGAGAACCAGCCAGGAGTAACCACAACAGTGAAAATATTTCAAGACTAAAACAATGAGAGTAATTCACAAAGTTAGAGATGCAAATCCCACGGTTGAAAAACCGCGAATATATAAAACATGAGCAATGGGACCCCCTCAAAGAAGTAATTTATGGCCCTGGAACCGAGGGGAGCAAGAAAACACAAAGCAAGAGGGGTGTTCCTACAGTGGCCGTATAATTCAATAATGTGTATACATCTCTAAGTAATCACAAGGGGCAGTGACAGAAGAAGGTAAAGTGCAAACAAAGTTCATTCAGAAAAATATTTCTTTATTCTTTTTTTAAATTTTTTTAGATATAAGTTCATATAAATATTATTATTCAACAAAAAAACCTTTTTTTAAATTAATAAGTAATACATAGATTAATTGAGAAAATTCATAAAGAGCACAAGACAGTCATAAAAACAGCAGCAAATTAGCAGGTCCCCTGAAAAGCAATCATGCACCACAACTCACTCACGTGCTAACAATCATTCTACATTCATACCACATACAAAAATGGAGAAGGAACTGGATTCCAAATAGCAAGATGACTATGCTAATGTGGTCCAAGGGCACCAGGGTGTAGTTGTTGGCCCTTGTAGCGGGTCTACGCGCGTTTCGGTGGGCAAGCCACCTTCATCAGGACCTTCTTGACCAAAAAAGTGAAGATATCAGGGGATCAAACAAGAGGAATTTTGGCCTAAAAAAGAAAAAGATATATATAAATCTCTGTCACTAGCACATACACCAAAAAACTATGTACAAAAGAGCATTAATACATTCACTGTTGGGTTGGAACCCAGGGCTCATCACTGTAGTTAAAGAATGAATCTACAATATGGAGTAACAAGCAAGGGAGCCTAATCATGTATGCGCAAGAAATGCTGACACTGGATAACTAATTAATATGGGAAATCAAGTAAGCAGGGAGATTCCCATATTGCATAAGTTGATACTACATTTAAAGGCATGTCCAGTCATATAACAGTACTTACGGGTAAAAAAGATCAGCTATCACTAGATCGAGTTTTCTTTAAGAGTTAGAGGCTAAGGTCACATAAGTTGCACCATTTCTGTGGGGGAACCAAGGTAGGAAGTTAGGGTAGGTGATAGTAAAAAAGAGACTGGTTAGCATGTATACGTTGTCCTTGTTTCATAGGCTTACCCAAAATGTCAAGTCCGATATGCTAGGTGACCCTCAAAGCTTCATCTTAATGTCTTGGATACCAATTACTGATTTGGAGGCTACAAAAGAAATATGTAATAGCCCATGTCATAGTCATTCTAAAAGAGGAAAACCTCAATACTGTTAGACGGCTAGACCCCTGATAGTTAATGTTTAGTAGAATATGTGGATGTGGATATGTACACATGGAGGAGATGTGGTCTAACGGCAAGAGCTGCCGAGACTGGAACGGGGAAACTAAGTTTGAGTGCCGGCATCAGCCCAACATCCTGTGATTCTGGGTAAATCATTTAATCTCCTTGTGCCTAAAAATAAATATCTGACCTTGCGTTTGTGTGATGTAATTTGTTATTCTAGTAAAGCACCCGGTTGCTTTTGGGACACGTCTGTGCTACATGAACCTGCAGAAAAAAAGACTGTAGTATTTTTAGTTAGAAATGAGCGGAACAAAGAAAAGCTGATAAATGTGCTCGGTGCAGATTCTGCAATATCGAGATCAGATTCTACACAGACTAATAGGACAAAAAAATGAGACATATTTTAAAGTTGCAAGACATAAAAAGTATAAAATAAAACTGTGTTCTCCACACTGGATACAAGAACGGAGGCTACATTATGCAATGACTTTTAATTGTAGTTCCAAGTAGCCACATGAGTCATACCACAAAGGTTCCAAAAGAACATTGAGATAAACTAGGACACATAACATAGCAACCATCTGCCTCTTTTAAATGCGGCTCCAAGCAGCTAAGTAGCTTACTATCTGCTCTGTTTATTTCACTAATATTGTCATTTTTCTCAATATAGATTAGTATTTGAGGGGTTTGTGCGAAAGGGTGGCTTTATCCCCACCTCTTCCCTCCCCCCTCCCCTCCCTATGATCTGCAATTTATGGAGATCTTCCTCTCCCTTGTCACTTACATACTTGTGAATTTACTTTCTCACTGTTTAACCACACCTTTCCTTTCAGCTTGATTATCTGACTATCCACCCTCGCCTACCCATGAGTTAAACGATAGTTTTTTGTTCCGCGCTTCGTTGTCCTAGTTGAGCGTTTCATTGCCGTCATTCACATTTACACTACCGTGCCTCTTCCGACATCGTTGGTCACCCCCCCCCCCCGCGAGCGAGGTCGGAGCGCTTCAGCCTCCCCCTCGCTCGCTGAGGCACTGGTTGTATTCAGCGCCTGTGTGGGGAGGAGTGCTTCACTGGGCAGGAGCGGTTCGCGTGTTACCTTCGCTCCCCTTGACACGACGGCATCTCCGCATGGGGCCCGCCCGAGTGATTTTAACAAGATCACAGCGGCGGGCCCATTCCTTCGACAAAGACGCATTAGAGGAATAGTCATTGGCAGAAGGCACGCTTTGTGCATGTCTTGCCAAGGAACTTTCCTCTTTCAACACCGGTAGTTGGAGAATCAGCTGCTCGGGCCATCTACTCAGCATTTTAACGCCGTTACATCGATTTACACAAAGAAATAATTGATCTTGTTGCTAAAAAGCCAAATGTTATTAACCCTTTAAGGAAAAATAGAGATATTGTTGTTGTTGCCCAATGTTATTAACCCTTTATGACTGAAGGAAAAAGAGAGGCAACATCTATATATATAACATATGAAAGGGAGATTTATCAGATATATATTATATAAATAAGGAAAAAAGGGTAATTAATTATCTTTGTATATTTAAAAAAAAAAAGAAGGATATTAACATGGAGCATTTATCTGACTCTGAGTCAGAACTGAATAATACAGCGCTCACTAATGTTGATAGTGAAGGGTTTAGACTTCTAATTCAAAGAGAGATGAATTCTTGTATGTTGGAGACCCTTGGCCAGGTCACACCTTATAAAAGACCCCTTCCCTCTCAGGAAGATGTGTCTGATGAGATGCCTTGCGATGGCTTACCTGTGAGCGGCAAATGCACCAAGAAGTCTAATTATACCACTCCTCATGTCCCAGCGAGCACAGGGGGTCCTAAGAACCTCTAGCGATATGGGTGGTCTTAGCACCTCAAAGCAGTTGGTAGGTCCTCGCACCTCAAACAAAAAGGTTGTCCCTAGCGACACGTCACCTTTGGGTGCCCTTCGCGGCCCAAATATCTCGGATGCCCTTGGCGGCTCTTTATCTCATGGTGCTCAGCATTATACCGGGGACTCGAATGATGATAATTCTGACGATCCAGATGAGTATGTTCTGGACCTGGATGATGAGGATGTTGGCCTATTCGACACAGAGGATGAATTCCCTTCTTCCTCGAAAGACAGTATTCTAGATCCATTAGGGCAGGAGATGTTCTCCCCCCTGAATTTAAAGCACCCCCGCTCATCACAATGGTCTCCCCAAGAGCATGTTTCGAAGTTCATTAAGAAATGGATACGATTCCCTCTTGAAAGGGAGACGAGGAATATACTAAGGGCGGAATGTTCTAGGCCCTCTATTGATGAAAAGGCATGCTATACTCCTAATCTAGAGCCGGAGCTGATAAAGTTCTTCTTCAGGCTTGGGCGCCATCCCAGGAAAGGCCTAGAAAAGTCATTCAAAGGGTGCCAAGACCGCCTATTAGATGTCCTCGGCCCCCTTACCAGGATACTTGACTCTGTAGAACAGAGCCACCTTCACGGAACCCCCCTCAAAACAGATTTGATTAGGGGATCGAGTCAAAGAGCCCTCATTCTTCTAGGCAACGCTAATGCGAGTATTAACGCCAAAAGGCATAAACTGATTCTTTACAAGCTCGATCCTAAACTCTCTGACATGGCAGAAAAAGAGCCCTCCTCAAACCTGAAATGCCTTCTTTTTGGGGAAGAGCTTATAAAATCACTTGGAAAGTACGTGTCTACTTTCACAGCACTTGATAAAGCTCAACATAACATCAGGAGAGTGTTTCACAATAATGTTTTTGGGAGGGTCGGAAGAAGGGGCCTTTCTTCCGGCCGATTTAACCAGAGGCCCTACCAGAGATCACGCCAATATAACTACAACACCCCTTACTTCTGCAATCGCGGAAGAGGAAACCGAGCCAGAGGGGCAAGATCTCGAGCTTCATTCACCTCGAATCCTCTAAGTAAGTCCTGCACCCTTACTTTCTCCTTCTATCCCCTTAACGGTGGGAGGCAGACTCAGGCTTTTTTCAAAAAGGTGGGAAGAAATAACCCGGGATCCTTGGGTTCTGTCCACAGTGAAAGGCTTTATGATAGATTTTGTTCAAACTCCGTTTCAAGCTTCCTTACCAAGGGACATCCCTGTTTCCCTAGAAAAAGAGAAAATAGTAGAGGAGGAAATCTCCTCTATGCTTCAAAAAGGGGCGATAATAGAAGTTCCTTTGGATTGTTTAACTTTCGTAAGTACACTGTTCCTCGTGGAGAAGAAAGGAAAAGGCTGGAGACCAGTCATAAATCTGAAGCGCCTCAACAAATTTCTTGTTTACAGGCATTTCAAAATGGAAGGAATACATCTTCTGAGAGATCTTCTCCAAAAAGAGGACTGGTTGGTCAAACCAGATTTGAAGGATGCCTACTTCGCGATTCCGATTATGCATCAGCCATTCCTGCAATTTCTATGGAAAAATCACCTTTACCAGTTCCAGGCTCTCCCCTTCGGGCTTTCTTCCGCTCCTTGGTGTTTTACCAAGGTTATGAGAGCAGTAGCCTCCTTCCTGAGGGAACGAGGCGTCCGCCTTAATATTTACCTCGACGACATCTTGATAATGTCTCAAGACCTCCATAAAATTCTCCTAGATCTGGAAACCGTTATGAATCTGCTAGAAAGTCTAGGATTCATTATCAACAAAGAGAAGTCCATTCTAACCCCCTCAAAATCCCTGGAGTTTCTGGGTTTCACTCTGGACACTTCCAAGTGTCTTCTTCTCTTACCTCCTTCAAAGATCTCGAAGATCAGGAAAGAGATTCGACATGTCTTGAGGCAAGAGGATATGCCTTTAAGGGAGCTGGCAAGACTACTAGGTCTCTTATCTTCCTCCATTCAAGCGATCTTTCCAGGCCCTCTGAATTACCGGCCCTTGCAAAGGATAAAAGGCAGGGCCTTAAGGTCCGGTCTCTGGTACGAGGTCCAAATCACCCTAGATTTGGAGGCCAAAGCAGAACTAGACTGGTGGTTGGAAAACCTGGAGGGTTGGAATGGGAAAGCAATTTTTGGTTCATAACCAGATTTTGTGTTGGAATCGAACGCTTCCCTTCATGGTTGGGGTGCATGCTTCCTGGACCGGAATACGGGAGGGGTATGGTCTCGGGAGGAGTCATCTCACCACATAAATTTCCTAGAACTTACTGCTGGCCTGTACGCCCTTATGAGTTTCAAGCACTCCCTACAGGGGAGGTCGGTCGTCCTGAAGATGGACAATGTTTCCGCAGTGGCCTACATCAATCCGTTGGGAAGTACGAAATTTGCCGACCTTCCCAACCTAGCCAAGAGACTCTGGATGTCTGCTTGGAACACAGAATTGCCCTCAAAGCGGAGTACTACCCAGGGAAATCGAACGTCTTTGCCGATTGGAATTCCAGATTCCTTTCGGACTTCAGTTACTGGAAGCTCAACGTCGTTGTCTTTGACGCGCTGAATTCTTGCTGGGGTCCCTTCGAAATAGACCTCTTTGCAAGCCGTCTCACCTCTCAACTAGTGCATTACTTCACCTGGATGCCAGATCCCGGTGCCCTAGCAGTGAACGCATTCCTCCAACCCTGGTCAGGGATCAATGCATATGCCTTTCCCCCATTTGGAAAGATCCAGAGAGTCTTGCACAAAGTGAGGCAAGACAGATGTTCTTCACTCCTGATAACTCCCTTCTGGCCGTCACAAGCACGGTTCCCCACAGTTCTGGAGCTAACATACAAACTTCCCTTTCTGATACCTTCTCTAGAAGATCTCCTTACAGACGTAAACGGAGATCCTCACCTCCTGACCCTATCGGGGAGTTTGAACCTTCTTGCTTGGAGAGTGACAGGAGATCCAACGAAGTCTCAGGACTTTCGACATCAGCTGCTACTCTCCTCAGAGAGTCATGGGTGCCGAGAACTCACCACAGATACAATAACATCTGGAAATCTTGGTTTCGTTGGTGTCTGTAGAGGGATTTGGATCCCATACAGGCTCCTATCGTTGATGTAGTGAACTTTCTGGCTGAACTTTTTGACAAGGTTTGAGTTATAGATTCATTAATTGCTATAGATCGGCTATCTCCGCAGGTCATGTTCTTGTTAATGGAAAAACAGTTGGTAAAAACGTCACTGTTTGTAGGGTTATGAAGAGCATTCGTCTCAAAAGACCCCCAAAATCGAAATATGATACACTCTGGGATGTGAATTTGATTCTAGATCTTTTCATCTCGTGGCCCGACAATTTCCTTTTGAATAGAAAATTTCTCTCTATTAAACTCGCCACTCTTCTTTGCCTTATCTCTTGTCGTGGAGTTTCTGACGTTAAAGTTCTGGAGATCTCCAACAAGTCCTATAATTTGTTTGGAGTCAAATTTGAGGTCTATAGAAGAACCAAAACCATGTCTGACTCAATCTTTTATCCTCGTTTCGACCCTTGTACGAAACTTTGTGTAGTTGAATGTATGATAACTTATGATCAGACAATGTCTAACCTGCGGCCTATTGATGAGAATCAATTTCTTATTTCCTTTGTTAAACCTCATAAGGCCATTTCCTCCACTTCTATTGCTAGATGGGTTAAGTCCGCTATGACTCTAGCAGGTATCGATATAAACAAGTTTCAAGGTCATTCACTCAGAGGTGCTATGGCGAGTAAGTCACTTTGGTCCGGAGGTAAGTTGGATGATATTCTTAAAGCTGCCGACTGATCTAATGCTAGTACCTTCGCAAGACACTATTGTAAACCAATTGAACACATGTCTAATGTCGTTTTACATGGCTACCAACATGCATAATTTAGCCTCCGTTCTTGAAATGAAATTGCGATTCTCCTATTAATATGCCTGGAGAATCTAGATTTCATTAAAGGCACAGAGGCTCACATTATCCCGCCCATCCCATTCTCTGTTTGGTATTTGGTGTCTCATTATTATTCTCACTTATAATATGATTGCTCATGTTTTTTCATTGACATGTTATTACTAATATGTTTGCATTGACATGTTATTTAAATTGTTCAATTTGCTTCTCTTGACATGTTTTGTGATTACTTTGTCCTTTTGGACACAAGTTTCATTGCCTTCTTTCTTTTCAGATAATCCTTCTACCTGAGTGTGACGGGGCAGACCAGCATACTAAGTAAAAGGAAGACGAGCAGGAGTGGTGGGCCGCAACCGATGTCTTACCCCCTCTTGTCCCATTTCAGCAGGACTCCTGGCATCCCCAAAGTCAAGCTTCACGAGACGACGAGGAGAAACAAAGAGCGGGCGCCTTTAACTGGAGCTTCGTGTGAAGAGACTCCGCCCCCTTTTGACATAAGTTCGTACTTCCAATTACAAGAGGAGGAGACGCGGAAGAGAGAGGCGGAAGCGAATCTCGAGGAGGACGAAGCGGTGGCAACTTGGAAAGCGAGAGCGATTGAAAGGAGGCAGAGAGACGAAGGAAACAACGAGGAGACAAGAGCTGGACCGGCTTCCAGCGCGGACACGCCCGGGGGCCAACGACCCCACGAGTCGCCTGGCCACGTTCCCAGGGGAGGAGCGTGGCTGGAACAGGTACGTGACAAGGTGGTGGGCTGGGTAGGCAAAAAGGAGCGCACGGTGTGAACGCCTGTCCCCCCTCACAAGCACTAACCTTCACGTTCCCTGTGTGTGTTTGGCACAGTGCACGCTAGGAGCTGTAGTTTTCCCTCCCTCCGCACCCCCTGGTTTAGGAAACAGATAGTAGGACGGTTGTCCTGATTCCATTTTTCTTTTCCTTCTTGTTTTGGGTTGCGGTTATCCTGAGACGAGGTGACCAGAGGCTGGGAAAGACCTGGTGACAAGATAAACAACGAACCTGACCCATTCTTCTCAGAGTCGCCCGACAGACAGAGCAAGACGGATCCCGCAGCCATATTTAAAGAAAGACTCTCATCTAGACGAAAAAAGATCTTCGGAAAAATAAAGCCTTCTTTAAAACAATTTGGTCTGCAGTCTGATACTGATACCCCCCCAACACTGAGCTACGATGGCGGATTTCGCATTGGCTGGTTGCCTTCTTCAGCTCTCCTTTGGATTTCATTTTTCGGGTTCTCTCCTTTCTACTGGATCTTCTCTTCGCCTAATTTAAAAGAGGTAGATGGTTGCTATGTTATGTCTCTTAGTTTATCTCAATGTTCTTTTGGAACCTTTGTATTATGACTCATGCGGCTGCTTGGAACTGCAATTAAAAGTCATTGCATAATGTGAGCCTGTGTGTCTTTAATGAAATCTAGATTCTCTAGGCATGTTAATAGGAGAATCGCAATTCTGGGTAAATCATTTAATCTCCTTGTGCCCAAAAATAAATATCTGACCTTGCGTTTGTGTGATGTAATTTGTTATTCTAGTAAAGCACCCGGTTGATTTTGGGACACGTCTGTGCTACATGAACCTGCAGAAAAAAACTGTAGTATTTTCAGATACAAATGAACGGACAAAGAAAAGCTGACAAATGTGCTCGGTGCAAATTCTGCAATATCGAGATCAGATTCTACACAGACTAATAGGACAAAAAAATAAGACATATTTTAAAGTTGCATGACATAAAAAGTATAAAATAAAACTATGTTCGCCACACTGGATGTAAGAAAATGTCATATCATAAGTTTATGTGAAATATTATGGAATTGTCCATTGTGCAATGCGGAAATTGAATAGCATGTTTATTATTATTGTTTTCTTTCTGCAAATAGTAAATATTAATTCATCCATTGTTCATTATTTGGCCTTACCACACAGCGGATTACATTTCTCCATATTGTTTAGCCAATTGTTGTAAGTCCTTCATCATCTTTCATTATGAATCAAAAATTTGGAGCACTACATCTAACCCCCCTCACTCCCCCACACCCAATAACACTGACCTCTGATTCTTGAGTACATTAAAAAAAAATACACATCTCTAATTCATCCCTAATTAATTTCCACTCATTAGATTGTTTTATTATCTATCAGTGCATGGTCTATACACTGAGAAAAAAATCAATGTAAACCATTACTCAATTGTGGCTTCTGGATAGCATGGACTCTCAAGGTGAGAAAAGCATTGCAAGAGAGCCGAGCTTTATTGCGGTTCCTTAGAAAGCAGTGAGACGCTGAATTTTGTTCATAGGTGCAGGAAAGATCCAAACTGCACCGATCTCCTTGCTTAGACAATAAACTGTGTGTCTGTGCACAGAACTACCCCATACACACACCTCGTTCCCATCAATACTTCTCGTGGAGAGAAAAGAATTGCAGAGGAAGGTGTTGTGCTGCTGTGTAATAGCAAAGAGCATGGTGCTCTCAGCAGCTTGATCCAGTCTGTGTCCTAAAAATGAGCCACATGTGGTTTGGATTAGCACTGCTAATTTAATCTCCTGTCCACATCCTTTCATAATATGTATATACATCAATAGGGAAGGGGTTAAAATACATAGTATTAATAGATTTATAGTTTTAATATTGTCAATCATTACTCCCTTAGATTCCCTCTCCATGCAATGAACTGACAACATCCATTCTGGATATCACATCATGCCGGTACATAAGGAATAAACACAGCAAGGTAAACATGATACTGTTCCTCGTGTGAGCCAGTTGACGTGTAATGTTAAAGGATGCTGCTTGCTGCATATACCTTTGAAGCTGAGGAAGCGATCGACTGCGTGCAAACTTTGACTGAATGCTCCAAGTAAAACCTTTGTTTACTTAGTCCAGGAAGCAAAGCAGAGTAAATGCACTTGGCTCTGCACATAGATTTTAGCTCCAAGTTCATTTTCAAGAACGAGAATAAGCCTTCCTTTAGTTATTCCAAACTAAAGCAAACCGTGTTTAAAATGTTTTTAAACTGGCAGTTCTTCACCATAGACTTTTGAGATACCCTCACCTAGTACTCGAGCTATATAGATAATTTCCTGACTCTGTGGGCCCGATTCCGATTCTGGATAAAAAACCGTCGTAAGATTCGTATTCATAGCCGTCTCCGTACGAATTAAAAAAGACAGTCTGAACTGCATAGTACGATCCGTATCCCAAAAATACGTCCGAATATCTGCGAACTGTACGAGCCATAATGGAAGACCCGTACGAAATGGCGTCGTAACCCAAACCGTACGATCTGTAAACATGCCATACGAACAACAAGTACGATCCAGACCAGGGACCAAGTATGCGATTTGTATGGGCAAACGTAGTCGCGCATGAATCATGATTCCTACGGAAAACATCGCGTATAAGCGAGCCGCACCAACATATACGACCCGCACACCCCTCAATCAAGCGTACACGAACACCCCCCAAAAACGGACCGAAACAGCCAGCCGCACGAGCAAATACGACCCGCACACCCCTCAATCAAGCGTACACGAACCACCACCCGGAAAACGGACCGTAACAGCCAGCCACACCAACAAATACGACCCGCACACCCCTCAATGAAGCATACACGAACCCCCCCAAAACGGACCGTAACAGCCAGCCGTACCCGTAAATACAACCCGCACACCCCTCAATGAAGAGTACACGAAACCCCACCCCGAAAACGGACCGTAACAGCCAGCCGCACCAACAAATACGACCCGCACACCCCTCAATGAAGCGTACACGAACCCCCCCAAAACGGACCGTAACAGCCAGCCACACCAGTAAATACGACACGCACACCCGTCAATGAAGCGTACATGAATCCCTACCCGGAAAACAGACCGTAACAACCAGCCGCACCAACAAATGCAACCCGCACACCCCTCAATGAAGCGTACAGGAACCCCCACCTGGAAAACGGACCGTAACAGCCAGCCACACCATTAAATACTACCCGCACACCCCTCAATGAAGCATACACGAACCCCCACCTGGAAAACGGACCGTAACAGCCAGCCGCAATAACAAATACGACACGCATACCCCTCAATGAAGCGTACACGAACTCCCCCAAAACGGACTGTAACAGCCAGCCGCACCAGTAAATACGACCCGCACACCCCTCAATGAAGCGTACACGAACCCCCACCCGGAAAAAGGACCGTAACAGCCAGCCGCACCAGTAAATACTACTGCACACCCCTCAATGAAGCATATACATACCCCCACCCGGAAAGAGGACCGTAACAGCCAGCCGCACCAACAAATACGACACGCACACCCCTCAATGCAGCGTATACAAATCCCCCCCAAAGACGGACCGTAATAGCCAGCCACACGAGCAAATACGACCCGCACACCCCTCAATCAAGCGTACACAAACCCCCACCCGGAAAACGGACCGTAACAGCCAGCCGCACCAGTAAATACGACCCGCACACCCCTCAATGAAGTGTACATGAACCCCCACCCGGAAAACGGACCGTAACAGCCAGCCGCACCAACAAATACGACCCGCACACCCCTCAATGAAGCATACACAAAATCCCACCCGAAAAAACGGACCGTAACAGCCAGCCGCACCAACAAATACGACACTGACACCCCTCAATAAAGCGTACACGAACCCCCCCAAAACGGACCGTAACAGCCAGCCACACCAGTAAATACGACCCGCACACCCCTCAATGAAGCGTACACGAACCCCCACCCGGAAAACAGACCGTAAGAGCCAGCCACACCAACAAATACGACCCGCACACCGCTCAATGAAGCGTACACAAAATCCCACCCGAAAAAACGGACCGTAACAGCCAGCCGCACCAACAAATACGACACTGACACCCCTCAATAAAGCGTACACGAACCCCCCCCAAAACGGACCGTAACAGCCAGCCACACCAGTAAATACGACCCGCACACCCCTCAATGAAGCGTACACGAACCCCCACCCGGAAAACAGACCGTAAGAGCCAGCCACACCAACAAATACGACCCGCACACCGCTCAATGAAGTGTACACGAACCCCCACCCGAAAAACGGACCGTTACAGCCAACCGCACCATTAAATACTACCCGCACACCCCACCCGCACACCCCTCAATGAAGCGTACACGAACCCCCACCCGGAAATCGGACCGTAACAGCCAGCCGCACCAACAAATACGACACGCATACCCCTCAATGAAGCATACACGTACCCCCACCCGGAAAGCGGACCGTAACAGCCAGCCGCACCAACAAATACGACACGCACACCCCTCAATGAAGCGTACACAAACCCCCCCCCAAAGACGGACCGTAATAGCCAGCCGCACGAGCAAATACGACCCGCACACCCCACAATCAAGCGTACACGAACCCCCACCCGGAAAACGGACCGTAACAGCGAGCCGCACCAGTAAATACGACCCGCACACTCCTCAATGAAGTGTACATGAACTCCCACCCGGAAAAAGGACCGTAACAGCCAGCCGCACCAACAAATACGACCCGCACACCCCTAAATGAAGCGTACACGAAACCCCACCCGGAAAATGGACCGTAACAGCCAGCCGCACCAACACATACGACCCGCACACCCCTCAATACACCGTACATGAACCCCCCCCCAAAACGGACCGTAACAGCCAGCCACACCAGTAAATACGACCCGCACACCCCTCAATGAAGCGTACACAACCCCCCACCCGGAAAACAGACCATAACAGCCAGCCACACCAACAAATACGACCCGCACACCGCTCAATGAAGCGTACACGAACCCCCACCCGAAAAACGGACCGTAACAGCCAACCGCACCATTAAATACTACCCGCACACCTCACCCGCACACCCCTCAATGAAGCGTACACGAACCCCCACCCGGAAATCGGACCGTAACAGCCAGCCGCACCAACAAATACGACACGCATACCCCTCAATGAAGCGTACACGAACCCCCCCAAAAACTGACTGTAACAGCCAGCCGCACCAGTAAATACGACCCGCACACCCCTCAATGAAGCTTACACAAACCCCCACCCCAAAAACGGACCGTAACAGCCAGCACTGCTAATTTAATCTCCTGTCCACATCCTTTCATAATATGTATATACATCAATAGGGAAGGGGTTAAAATACATAGTATTAATAGATTTATAGTTTTAATATTGTCAATCATTACTCCCTTAGATTCCCTCTCCATGCAATGAACTGACAACATCCATTCTGGATATCACATCATGCCGGTACATAAGGAATAAACACAGCAAGGTAAACATGATACTGTTCCTCGTGTGAGCCAGTTGACGTGTAATGTTAAAGGATGCTGCTTGCTGCATATACCTTTGAAGCTGAGGAAGCGATCGACTGCGTGCAAACTTTGACTGAATGCTCCAAGTAAAACCTTTGTTTACTTAGTCCAGGAAGCAAAGCAGAGTAAATGCACTTGGCTCTGCACATAGATTTTAGCTCCAAGTTCATTTTCAAGAACGAGAATAAGCCTTCCTTTAGTTATTCCAAACTAAAGCAAACCGTGTTTAAAATGTTTTTAAACTGGCAGTTCTTCACCATAGACTTTTGAGATACCCTCACCTAGTACTCGAGCTATATAGATAATTTCCTGACTCTGTGGGCCCGATTCCGATTCTGGATAAAAAACCGTCGTAAGATTCGTATTCATAGCCGTCTCCGTACGAATTAAAAAAGACCGTCTGAACTGCATAGTACGCGATCCGTATCCCAAAAATACGTCCGAATATCTGCGAACTGTACGAGCCATAATGGAAGACCCGTACGAAATGGCGTCGTAACCCAAACCGTACGATCTGTAAACATGCCATACGAACAACAAGTACGATCCAGACCAGGGACCAAGTATGCGATTTGTATGGGCAAACGTAGTCGCGCATGAATCATGATTCCTACGGAAAACATCGCGTATAAGCGAGCCGCACCAACATATACGACCCGCACACCCCTCAATCAAGCGTACACGAACACCCCCCGAAAACGGACCGAAACAGCCAGCCGCACGAGCAAATACGACCCGCACACCCCTCAATCAAGCGTACACGAACCACCACCCGGAAAACGGACCGTAACAGCCAGCCACACCAACAAATACGACCCGCACACCCCTCAATGAAGCATACACGAACCCCCCCAAAACGGACCGTAACAGCCAGCCGTACCCGTAAATACGACCCGCACACCCCTCAATGAAGAGTACACGAAACCCCACCCCGAAAACGGACCGTAACAGCCAGCCGCACCAACAAATACGACCCGCACACCCCTCAATGAAGCGTACACGAACCCCCCCAAAACGGACCGTAACAGCCAGCCACACCAGTAAATACGACACGCACACCCGTCAATGAAGCGTACATGAATCCCTACCCGGAAAACAGACCGTAACAACCAGCCGCACCAACAAATGCAACCCGCACACCCCTCAATGAAGCGTACAGGAACCCCCACCTGGAAAACGGACCGTAACAGCCAGCCGCACCATTAAATACTACCTGCACACCCCTCAATGAAGCATACACGAACCCCCACCTGGAAAACGGACCGTAACAGCCAGCCGCAATAACAAATACGACATGCATACCCCTCAATGAAGCGTACACGAACTCCCCCAAAACGGACTGTAACAGCCAGCCGCACCAGTAAATACGACCCGCACACCCCTCAATGAAGCGTACACGAACCCCCACCCGGAAAAAGGACCGTAACAGCCAGCCGCACCAGTAAATACTACTGCACACCCCTCAATGAAGCGTATACATACCCCCACCCGGAAAGAGGACCGTAACAGCCAGCCGCACCAACAAATACGACACGCACACCCCTCAATGAAGCATATACAAATCCCCCCAAAGACGGACCGTAATAGCCAGCCACACGAGCAAATACGACCCGCACACCCCTCAATCAAGCGTACACAAACCCCCACCCGGAAAACGGACCGTAACAGCCAGCCGCACCAGTAAATACGACCCGCACACCCCTCAATGAAGTGTACATGAACCCCCACCCGGAAAACGGACCGTAACAGCCAGCCGCACCAACAAATACGACCCGCACACCCCTCAATGAAGCGTACACAAAATCCCACCCGAAAAAACGGACCGTAACAGCCAGCCGCACCAACAAATACGACACTGACACCCCTCAATAAAGCGTACACGAACCCCCCCCAAAACGGACCGTAACAGCCAGCCACACCAGTAAATACGACCTGCACACCCCTCAATGAAGCGTACACGAACCCCCACCCGGAAAACAGACCGTAAGAGCCAGCCACACCAACAAATACGACCCGCACACCGCTCAATGAAGCGTACACAAAATCCCACCCGAAAAAACGGACCGTAACAGCCAGCCGCACCAACAAATACGACACTGACACCCCTCAATAAAGCGTACACGAACCCCCCCCAAAACGGACCGTAACAGCCAGCCACACCAGTAAATACGACCCGCACACCCCTCAATGAAGCGTACACGAACCCCCACCCGGAAAACAGACCGTAAGAGCCAGCCACACCAACAAATACGACCCGCACACCGCTCAATGAAGTGTACACGAACCCCCACCCGAAAAACGGACCGTTACAGCCAACCGCACCATTAAATACTACCCGCACACCCCACCCGCACACCCCTCAATGAAGCGTACACGAACCCCCACCCGGAAATCGGACCGTAACAGCCAGCCGCACCAACAAATACGACATGCATACCCCTCAATGAAGCATACACGTACCCCCACCCGGAAAGCGGACCGTAACAGCCAGCCGCACCAACAAATACGACACGCACACCCCTCAATGAAGCGTACACAAACCCCCCCCAAAGACGGACCGTAATAGCCAGCCGCACGAGCAAATACGACCCGCACACCCCACAATCAAGCGTACACGAACCCCCACCCGGAAAACGGACCGTAACAGCCAGCCGCACCAGTAAATACGACCCGCACACTCCTCAATGAAGTGTACATGAACTCCCACCCGGAAAAAGGACAGTAACAGCCAGCCGCACCAACAAATACGACCCGCACACCCCTCAATGAAGCGTACACGAAACCCCACCCGGAAAATGGACCGTAACAGCCAGCCGCACCAACACATACGACCCGCACACCCCTCAATACACCGTACATGAACCCCCCCCAAAACGGACCGTAACAGCCAGCCACACCAGTAAATACGACCCGCACACCCCTCAATGAAGCGTACACAACCCCCCACCCGGAAAACAGACCGTAACAGCCAGCCACACCAACAAATACGACCCGCACACCGCTCAATGAAGCGTACACGAACCCCCACCCAAAAAACGGACCGTAACAGCCAACCGCACCATTAAATACTACCCGCACACCTCACCCGCACACCCCTCAATGAAGCGTACACGAACCCCCACCCGGAAATCGGACCGTAACAGCCAGCCGCACCAACAAATACGACACGCATACCCCTCAATGAAGCGTACACGAACCCCCCCAAAAACTGACTGTAACAGCCAGCCGCACCAGTAAATACGACCCGCACACCCCTCAATGAAGCTTACACAAACCCCCACCCCAAAAACGGACCGTAACAGCCAGCCGCACCAGTAAATACTACCCGCACACCCCTCAATGAAGCGTACACGAACCCCCACCCGGAAAGCAGACCGTAACAGCCAGCCGCACCAACAAATACGACACGCACACCCCTCAATGAAGAGTACACAAACCCCCCCCAAAAACGGACCGTAACAGCCAGCCACACGAGCAAATCCAAAGTTCACTTACCCGGAGATGGAGACCCTTACAGATGAAATCATCAGAGTTGAGTCACAGCTGTTTGGCGCATTGGTCAGACAGACCAGCATAGCGGACAAATCACGCCTGTTGGTGAGGATAGTCGATAAGGTGAATGCTGTTGCACCCATCAAGCGCACCAGGCAGGAATGCCAGGTCAGGTGGTACGATCTGCGGAGGATGGTCAAGAAGAAGATTGACCAAGACTACGCCAATGCACACTGCACTGGAGGTGGTGGTCCCCGCAGACCTCCACAATACCATCCCTGGGAGGAGAAAGTCATGGCCCTGCTACCACCGGTGGGAGTTCACGGAATCGAAGGAGCCTTGGAGCCTGGTGAATATTCAAACAACTCATGTAACATGTGGGGACTCCCAGCAGTGCCTAACAGTATGGGGGTGGAGTGGGGGGGTGTGGCCATGACTCCCAGCAGTGCCTAACAGTATGGGGGTGTGGCCATGACTCCCAGCAGTGCCTAACAGTATGGGGGTGGTGTGGGGTGTGTGGCCATGACTCCCAGCAGTGCCTAACAGTATGGGGTGGTGTGGGGGTGTGTGGCCATGACTCCCAGCAGTGCCTCACAGTATGGGGGTATGGCCATGACTCCCAGCAGTGCCTAACCATATGGGGGTGGTGTGGGGGGGTGTGTCCATGACTCCCAGCAGTGCCTAACAGTATAGGGGTGGTGTAGGGGGGTGTGGCAATGACTCCCAGCAGTGCCTAACAGTATGGGGGTGGTGTGGGGGTGTGTGGCCATGACTCCCAGCAGTGCCTAACAGTATGGGGGTGGTGTGGTGGTGTGTGGCCATGACTCCTAACAGTATGGGGGTGGAGTGGGGGGGTGTGGCCATGACTTCCAGCAGTGCCTAACAGTATGGGGGTGTGGCCATGACTCCCAGCAGTGCCTAACAGCATGGGGGTGGTGTGGGGTGTGTGGCCATGACTACCAGCAGTGCCTAACAGTATGGGGCGGTGTGGGGGTGTATGGCCATGACTCCCAGCAGTGCCTAACAGTATGGGGGTATGGCCATGACTCCCAGCAGTGCCTAACCATATGGGGGTGGTGTGGGGGGGTGTGGCCATGACTCCCAGCAGTGCCTAACAGTATAGGGGTGGTGTAGGGGGGTGTGGCCATGACTCCCAGCAGTGCCTAACAGTTTAGGGGTGGTGTGGGGGGGTGTGGCCATGACTCCCAGCAGTGCCCAACAGTATGGGGGTGGTGTGGGGGGTGTGGCCATGACTACCAGCAGTGCCTAACAGTATGGGGCCGTGTGGGGGTGTGTGGCCATGACTCCCAGCAGTGCCTAACAGTATGGGGGTATGGCCATGACTCTCAGTAGTGCCTAACAGTATGGGGGTGGTGTGGGGGTGTGTGGCCATGACTCTCAGCAGTGCCTAACAGTATGGGGGGTGTGGCCATGACTCCCAGCAGTGCCTAACAGTATGGGGGTGGTGTAGGGGTGTGTGGCCATGACTCCCAGCAGTGCCTAACAGTATGGGGGTGGTGTGGGGGGTGTGGCCATGACTCCCAGCAGTGCCTAACAGTATGGGGTGGTATGCGGGGTGTGGCCATGACTCCCAGCAGTGCCTAACAGTATGGGGTTGTGGCCATGACTCCCAGCAGTGCCTAGCAGCATGGGGGTGGCGTGGGGGTGTGTGGCCATGACTCCCAGCAGTGCCTAACAGTATGTGGGTGGTGTGCGGGGGTTGCCATGACTCCCAGCAGTGCCTAACAGTATGGGGGCTGGGGCCATGACTCCCTGCCATGCCTAACAATATGGGGGTGGTGTGGCCATGTTTCCCAGCAGTGCCTAACAGTATGGGGGTGGTATAGGGGGGTGTGGCCATGACTCCCAGCAGTGCCTAACAGTATGGGGGTGGGTGCAAGGGGAGTGCCAGAAGCCTGCAAGGGGAAGGGTGAGAGGGTGCAAGGTGTAGGGTAGGAGGCTGCACTCAACCCATATCGCCCAGGTACACACCCATGCACCATGCTCAATGCACATGGACTGTGAAAGTACTGACAAGATATCGGACACAGGGCCCTGGTGCAGGCAGCACAAGGGCCTTCTGTGACCAGTGCAAACACTAACACCAGGGCAAGGTCAGGTATCCTGCACAGGAACTCACAACCACTATCATGGCAGCATGCTTCATGGGGGTACAGACACACCACGAGGGACGCCCACTTGCAGATCACACTCAAACTACTACCATGGGGTGTGACACACACCCCTTACAGGAACTGATCCCCTGGGGACAGGCAATGGAGTGCAACACTGTCACAATCGTCATGTAATACAACATAAAAAATACTGATCTGATGACACATCCAAGCAAAAAAAACACAGTGCTGAATCACAAGTCCATTGTGCCACTCACACAATGCTGTTGCCACAGTTTTGTGACGCTGTGGATGCACTCAAGTAGCACCATGGACCTGGGTATTGACAAGGTAATGCATCTTGGGGAAGTGACACGTTCTAAAGCCCTCTGCCAGAAGTAGGTGTACTGGTCCTGGGGGGTTGGCAGTGGGTGGCCGTCACGGCACAGCAACACCTCTCAAAATTTGCTGAATGAAATCAGCAAAATTCCACTCAGTCTACATCATAAACATGCTGCATACAACCCTGTGCATGCTTGAACCAGGCATTAGGATTGATGCTGCATTGTGCAGATTGGCCCACACAGAGTATAGCTGGATCTGTGTGGTAGTTGAGACACAAGCCACAGCAATGGTTCTGCCAGTCAACGTAAACAGTACCCAACATGTCAAGTACCCCATAGCACATGTAAATGTAAATGTAAATGTATAGGCATTTATATAGCGCACTACTTACCCGTAGGGTCCCAAGGCGCTTCGACCGCTGCGAAACCCTTCCTGGCTTCCCTGAGAGATGGTCCCTTAATGGGTATCTCCAGGGTGAGACCAGGCATCCCCGGCGGTCTGGTGGGGCCGTAAGTGAAGATGAGGCAAGCTAATGCCCAGAGTTGCCGAGTGTGATCGCTGATCAGAGTGGGCACCGAGGCGAGAGAATTATCGAGTCCGCTGACCCTGGTCCAGAAACCTGCCGCGCCGGGAATCGAACCCTGGTCCCGGGCCGTCCTCTGCTCTCGGGTCTGCCGCCTCTAACCAGTGAGCCACACTACTTCATGTCAATCTCATCCCACAACATACCCATACACAAGTGAACAAATAAAACAATCCAAAGCAGGTGAAACAGTGCTAACGGCAAATGGTTTTTACAATTGGATGTTGCATGATAGTGCATTAACAGTGTTTGGCTCTCACACCCTCAGGGGAACGTGTGGAAACTACCCCCAACCAGGGGGGAGATGGATCCCAGTCCCAGGCTCAGCAGGACCCTGACCCCACCGACAGTGACGCCTCTCAACACACCGTGGCTGACCCCAACCAACCCGGCCCCTCTGGATCCCAAACCCATGCAGCAGCTGGATCAGATACATCTGTGCCAACCACTACACCCATTCCGCCACAACCCAGCAGACATCTGGGAGCCCTGACCATAATACACAACAGAGCCAGTCTGACAATGAGGGACAAGGTTCGCCGGGCACCCACGAGGTGGCAGATGACACCACCACTGCCAGCACTCATGGGTCCCGTCGACCTGATGTGCCCACAAACGCAGGCCGTGCTCGTGTGACCAGGGGTGATGGGAGTGGCGCAAGGCAGAGGCGAGAACCTGACCAGCCAGCTGCAGGGCCCGGTATGTCAGAACTCAGAGACATCATGGATGTATACCGGCGGAACTCCAAGGAGTTCAGTCTGGTAGTGGAGGCCCTCAACAAAATGACAGATCAGCAGGCCCAGCTACATGCCAGTCAAGAACAACACCAGGGATGGATGGAGGCAAGACTGGATGAGCTCATGACGGTGCATAGGGAAATTAACCAATCACTCCGCCTGATCGCTGCCAACATGCAGCACCCTCCCTGTGTCACAAGGCCAGAAACATCTAGGCAAAGACCAACAAGAGGCACAGGGAGAGAGGAGGAGGAGGAGGATTTGTCAGATGGAGCATCCCACACATCGTCAAGGCCTGCACGTGAGGGTCCCCCAAGGAAGGTGGGTCGTCCACGGACAAGACGTTGAGAGGCATAGGGTCATGCACAACTCCCAGGTCACCTGGTCTGGCATCTTGCCTTCGTGTGCAACAGCATCACCTTATTGACTTTCTGACTCGCCCACATGGACTTGCTGGTTGCAGTGTGCCCAATGATGCCAAGCACTGTGGCCTGGACTCTGTTGACTCAACCTGTAAGGCATCAAATCTCCAGCTGTGAACTTTGGATTCCCCCTTTTTTGTACAGCACCTTCTCACGCACAAGATCTGAAAATAAATGTAAATAACATAATACGCAGTGGTGGAGATGTTTTGTACCCAGATTCAAAAACATATGTGTGGGGACATGGAAATATTACAAGAGTTTTGAACAAACTGCAGCCATCCACACACCGGGATCTGAGTCCGGTTGAGGACACCATAGGTCACAATATTCCAACAACTACATACATGGATAGCAATACACACCTGTGATGATTACAAAATCCAGAAGGGGGGGTTGGCTTACAATACTGCAATTACAGACCGGTACAGAAGAGTCACTTGGAGGTGTACAGATCATGGGTAATTTGTAGGTGTTGCCGAAATACCAGATACCACCGTAACGCCGCCATTTCCGGTCCGCTTTAAACAACACGAACACAGATCGTAAGAGCCGCAAAACCGCTGGGAATAACCTGTGGCTATCACTGTAGCAGGTCGTGCACTGCGGAAGACTAACTAGATGTGTGACCAATGCTATCTTTAATCCGCACTGGATACATAACGAATACGGCACCGAAAATTAAGGAAAATTAAGAATATCTTTTAATACGCGGCAAGGAAATGACGCAGTGATCTTAACATTTGAACTGATTAGAATAATCCTGTGCCGCTAATGAAGTAGTCTACTGAATATTGGAAAATCTAGGTGACCACTAAATCATCATACTGATTTTGAAAATCTAGTCAATTTGAGCCTCGCTTTAAAGTCGGTGCAGATCCGGTTTTCGTCGATACTCATACCTATCTCCACGGCATCTTGGCATTTACTTTATTTTTATCTATTCTGTTCTTTTTTAAAATAGCACGATGGTACAGTCCTGAAGAAGGCACATATAAGTGTCGAAACGCGTAGACATGAGACAGGAAACCATCCAATAATTTTTATATTGATGAACTACTTAAATGATTGAAGACATGCATATGCTATAATGCTATAAAAAACCTTTTTATCTTGTGTGTATAATTATGTATTGATTTTACTGAATATCATGTTATTGTACCAAGTATTAAATTTGTATTCTAATGTGTACAAACAATAGTGTATTATCATTTCTTTAATGTGGCCTTAGCCACTTTTCATGTGCTAGCTGGTTTCAAAATTTTGCCTGGGTATTTTACTCACACATGCTAATTTGTAGGTGTCCACAGAGGGAGAACCAGGATCTGTGTACAGAGGTATGAGAACTATCAGCCGCATGCAGTTGTACTGTGGATGTCATGAATGGTGTCCAGGCCAAGGGTGGCAGGACGGACTGCGGCCAACAGGGTGTTGGATGGTAGACGTCCATATTAGTGTATTGACCTGGGCCTGTGGAGTGCCTACTGAGTGTGTCTGAGGATTATGAAGAAGAACCTGCAGTTGACTGTGGGACTATTGTAGGTATCCCAGGTGGACGGTCATGTGGCAGTAGCAGGGGATGGTGAGGATGAGGTGTGCGCATGCACCCTGGAGTTGCACAAGTATTCCTGGAGTCTGGTACTTGTACCTGTGTAGAGGTTCTTGCTGTAGTTGGGCTGGCTGGTGTCGTTGATGGCGACCAGGCTGAACACCACCTTGTCAACAGACATCGCCATAGACATCCCAGAAGACAATGAGATCTCCCGCAGACAACGCACCAACAGAGTGGGAGGGGGATTCGCCATCATCCACATGAACACTCCCAGAGTTTACTACCAACACCAACGAGCTCAAATACATACATACTAGCATATGCACTTACAGATACACACTGACGCCAACACCACCCTCAGAGGAACACTCATCGACAGACCACCTGGACCACGACCACGATCCATCAACCCCATCCCAGACCTCATCAGCACGCACAGCCTTGGCTACACGGATTCCATACTCCCTGGGGACATGAACTTCCAGCTTGCGAACAACAACAACGCAAGCTCCACTGCCATGATCGACAACCTCGTCAGACTCTGATTAAAAGTACTCATGACAACACCCACTCACACCGCTGGACACACACAGGACCCCATCTTCTTTGCAACTCAACGCGTCTCCTTCAACCACACCACCTTAGACCACTGGACAGACCACAGATGCCTCCACTTCATCTTTGGTAAACCCACCACACCACCCCGCACACAGTACATGCCACGCCGCTGTTGGTGCAAGACCACCGTGGACTAAGTGACCACCACCCTCGCCCTGGGACCACCCGCCGACCACACCTACCCCGACTCTGCTGCCATCAACCTCAAACAGTGGATCAACAATTGCGCCGAGATCCTTGCCACACTCAAGGCCTCTGCCACCTATCACAACAACAAGATAGCCGCATGGTTCTACAAGTGCACCAGTTGGAAACTGTAGAGGAGCTGGCTCCGCAACCAAACACCATACAGCTATACTGCACACAAGAACGCCACATGCAGACACCACCAACTCATCAGGACCGCCAACAGGACAGCCTAGACAGCAACGCACATAATAGCAAACAGCACATAAACATTGTGATTGAACTCACAACTCCCACCTACAACAATGACATAGCACCATCACAAGATCTGTGTGACTCAATGTCCACCTTCTGACCCTGTAAGATCATCCACATCCACAACAGCTTCCACTCCGCTCCCCCCCCACAAACGAGTACACCCCCCCTTAGACCAACATCCACAAAAATACCTGACCACCCGGTACTACGTCAGCAATGAAGACACCATCAGGACCATGGACTCCATCCACTCCGTATCCTCTTCTGACACATGGCTTCTCAACATTTTCGGTACAAAAGGGGGTGGTGATGGACGGAGCATCCGAATCAATCAAACACTCACACCCAGTCAAAAGATCTGGGTTTAATCCATCACGTTCTTTAGCCCACTCCGCCACCCCAGTTCAGACATGGCTATATGCAAATCAGTCTGACCCTGTGCCTCATGGGAACAGTCCAGCCCGAACTGCCAAGCCATGTCTTCCCTGGACCGGAAACAAGCTTCCGAGGACCAGTTTCTGGCATTCCAGTCGTCTTCAGCCCGGCTTGCTTGAATCCAGTGGCAAAGTGAGTAAGGAACTCACGTCTGAGCATACCCTACCACACTTATGGCGGCCAAAAGCGGTACAAAAGGGGGTGGTGATGGCCGGAGCATCCGAATCAATCAAACACTCACACCCAGTCAAAAGATCTGGTTTTTATCCATCACCGTTCTTTAGCCCACTCAGCCACCCCAGTTCAGACATGGCTTTATGCAAATCAGTCTGACCCTGTGCCTCATGGGAACAGTCCAGCCCGAACTGCCAAGCCATGTCTTCCCTGGACCGGAAACACGCTTCCGAGGACCGGTTTCTAGCATTCCAGCCGTCTTCAGCCCGGCTTGCTTGAATACAGTGGCAAAGTGAGCAAGGGACTCACTTCTGAGGATACCCTGCCACACTTATGGCGGCCAAAAGAGGCTCTCCACATCACTGGAGTCAAGCTATCCAGGCTGAAGAAGGCTGATAGCCAGAAACCGGTCCTTGGATGCTTGATTCCGGTCTAGGAAAGACATGGCTTGGTAGTTCGGGCTGGACTGTTCCCATGAGGCACAGGGTCAAGGCTGATTTGCATATAGCCATTGTCTGACCTAGGGTGGTGTGGAGTGCAAAAAAACGATGGATTTAGGCCCAGATCTTTGTACTGGGGTGAATGTAAGACATTGTTCTGCATTCTGTCCATCAACTGTGCTTTTTGCAATTCTCAAAATTTTCAACAAATCCAGCTAGGCCAGCGCACCTCTTCTCCCAAAAACATTCCACATCACCTTCCTGACAGCTACCTTCAGTGGGAGCTGGGAGAATGCTGAGCTCAACATCTCAGTGAATATAGAAAATGCGGACCACAAATACCTCAAGAACTTGTGGGCCATCTCCCCCTCACAGAAAAGGTCACATAGAAGATCGTCAACAGACTGCTGACCCGCTACCTTGAAGACAACAACATCATGGGACCATCCCAGTCTGGATTCCGCTGCTGCCACAGCACGGACACCGCCCTCATCACCGCCAACAACGACATCAGCATCCTCATGGACAAAGGAGAAACAGCCGCCCTCATCCTTCTGGACCTATCACCAGCCTTCCACACGGTCTGCCAAGACACCCTAACAGCACGCATCCATGACGCCGGAATCCAAGAGATTGCCCTGGCCTGGGCCACATCCTTCCTCTCCCGCAGGGCCCAGAGCGTCTGCCCACACTTCTATTCCAAGACCACTGAGACCATCAGCATCGTCCCACAGAGATCATCCCTCTGCCCGACGTTGATCAATATCCACATGGCAACACTCATCCATGTTGCACTACAACATATCCTCACTATCATCTCCTACGCCAATTACACACAACTGATCATATCCCTCACCAAAGAACCACAGACTGCCAAAGGAAACCTCCACAGAGGAATGAAGGCCATTGCCAAATGGATGAAGGACAGCAGGCCGAAGCACAATTCTGACTAAACGGAGGACCTCGTCCATGGCCCCACCACCTCAGCCTGTGACGACTCGTGTTGGCCAACATCGCTAGGAACTGCCCCAGAACCCACCAACCCCGCACGCAACCTGTGGGTCATCCTCAAATCCTCCATCACCATGAACATGCAGGACAACGCCATCTCATCTTCCTGCTTCAACACCCTCTGCATACCCCGTACGATCTTGAAATGGATCGCCTCAAACTCTTGAGAAACAGTCATCTGGGCCCTCTCCACGAGCTCACTGGATTACGGGAACGCCCCCCTATGCAGCTACACCAACCAAACACATGAGACGGCTGCAACGCATCCAGAACGCCTCGTCACGTATGATCATCGATTCCCACAACATGGCCACATCACACCACACCCGAGAGGCCTGCAATGGCTCCCTGTCAAAGACAGGTGAACCTCCAGACTCATCATCCACGCACACAAAGCTCCTAACCACGCCAGACCAGCATACCATTACAACCGACTCAGCTTCTACACACCCACCCGCAGCCTCCGCCCTGCAAACCTCACACTTGCCACAGTCCCTCACTTCCAGAAAACCACCGTCAGTGACAGATCCTCCTCCTACCTTGCCTCAAAGACCTGGAACACACTCCCTACAAGGCTACTTCTGACCCAGGACCTGCTGGCCTTCAGAATACCTCACCAGACTGGGATTTTCGATCTGTAGCAGCCCCCCCCCCAGCGCATTGAGACCCTCATGGGTAGGTAGGGCGCTTACTAATTGAATACATTGATTGTTTGATAGATGGCTTAGCCTAATTGTGTGTGTAGGATTGGAGAGCTGTAGATGATAGTCACAATGAGGGTGGACAGGCAGTTGGTGGGATCCCGGATGTGCAGATGTTTGACAATGCGGAGTGTGTCCTTGGTGTTGTATGTGACTCTGAGGGTGTACCTCCTTAAGTTGGACCAATCATAATCCTGGTTTTGGTCTGTGGTCCCTCTGGGTATTGGACTATCCGTCTGTAATGGCTATGTAGGAGTGGTGTTCTGATGTTGCGTACTACCACGTTACAGTAATGAAGGCGATGTGTGGTGCAGTTGTGTTGACGAGGTAACACAGTACAATGTGGTGCTGCTGGAAGTAGTGTGTGTGCTGTACGAGGCCCCTATCCTGGTTGCACGTAGACGCACTGTTAGGTGGGGCTGCATCGTGTTGCCAGTATGAGTTGCACACATAGGCTGAGAAGCTGTCATGGGTGTGTTTGTGGTAGCGTGATATCAGGTGGATGATTGTCTGGTGTTCACTGTGTGGAGGGTGGCTGGAGCAAGAGTCTGTTGAGTCACATGAGTCATGAAAAGAGGTGAGCGTCTTGCAGTGTGCTTGTTGCCGGTGCTGACGGACCTGCCTTTCTCATGGAGGTTGTGCAACAGTGGCACAGACAAGCTGCGGCATGCTTCAAGAATAGATGGATGGAGGAGTGTCTTGTAGGTGTTTGTGGTGCAGGATCTGCCCACTCGGTGCTGAGTTGTGGCAGGGGATGCAGCAGCAAGAATGTGTGAACACATGACGGCAGAAGGGGTGTGACAACATGCTAAACAAGCACACAAATCCAATGATTGTAGCAGGGCACAAAGTGACATGTGTATGTGAAGGCTGGAGTGTCTGGTCACCCATGGCTCACCGCGAGCTAATTCTGAACAGTCGCCAAAGATCATGGACACAGTATTAGGCAGCCTAAGGCCAAGTGGGGCACAGGACACACAGCGTCAGCAGGTGTAGCCTGCACGTCGTGTGTAGCAAGCTAAACAACACATGCACAACCATGTACGTCAGGCACTAGATGGTACATTTGCCATTCCCAACAGCATGCATGTTGTCACTGTACACGTAATCACATATGAACAACCATCGTAAACAATGCCATATTGAACGCATGCAGACTGACAAGAGATGTGTGTTGACAGCAATGAGGCACAATGTACTGTGTTAAACACACTTACTACACAATAGGATAACGTTGTTTGTGAGGCCATGCTGCATTAGCCATTGTACATGCCCAGTGGCATTGCTCTGAAGACAATAACAGTCATGCAATGATGTCACCTGTAATGCGGCTGAAAGATTCTCCATACGACTGCCAGGGACTGGCCGTACCTTTGATCATCAGAGTGGTGCGATGCTGAAAGGGTTCCATCTCCAAATAGCCCCTTGGTCTGAGTACAAATGAGATCAGGCGAGGGAAGGAGAGGATGGGAACTGCATGGAGGGAGATCTGAAACAAAGTTAAACATGCATAAGGATTCAATACGTTTGTCACAGAATCACAGAATACCTTTGGACCTACACTGTACCAGTCACACCTGTGAAGTGTAACCACTTGCACTGTACCCTATGTGTGATCACAGATTTAGCAATGAGACTAGATCAGATGCTTCAACACCAACAGATAAATAGGTAGTACAGTTTCTCACCTCAACAAAGCAAGTGTAACGCTCATGAGGCTGCTACTATGCAATTAAATCCATGCGGCCATCAAATATTTCACAGTGTATGATTGAGGGTCCTAATCTCAGAAAATGTAATGTATAGCAGTGCTACTGACACAAGGCCAACAATCCGTATGTAGCCCTGTGAATCTGTAAGGGCCATGACAGGACAGTAGACATCACCCACAAGAGCCGTTAGCAGCTCCTCAAATGAGGAAAGGAATGACCTAAACACAAGGAAGCCCCACAGGAGCCAGTCATTGGCTCTTGCAACTGTGCCCCACTATGCTAAACATGACATGCAGGTGTGACCAAACTCAACAGCAAGTAATGAGGAACAAAGCCACAAAAATAAGCCTACCGTGACCATGAGATGCTGCACGGCACAAGATAATCCTGTGAATTACCTCACTCGACTGTTGCCACGGAGATGTAACATTTGCTACAGCCTAACATAGTGATGACATCAGCGCAACATACCTGGCATCATGGGAATGGAAAGTGAACATCAACTCACCGAGAAGGCTAGCGAAGCAGTGTTCACCACCGGCACTGAGGTAACGACATGACAGTGACATGACATACTGCCACTAGGGGCAATGCATCCATGCACACAGACTCACAGGACAGTTGACAGAAAATGTGGGACATACACTGGCCCACACCGACACAACATTGTTTACTGGAAATCAAACTGTACTGGCCCACAAGGTTGTGTGGATGATTCGGACACATCCTGCTGAACACAGTGAGGCTGCAATTCTCCACGGAGCCTGTGTTTGTGATGTCACACACAATGGCAAGCCGTGTTATCCGCAATGTGTCAGGGTCAATGTTACAAGGAAATTGATGCATTCACCAAAGGCAAAACTCAACTACAGATGACTGTCAAGAAAGGTGAGTGTCTTGTCATGGGAATGGCGCGACATGAAATTGATACATGGTAACGTGACAATGTATGTATGGGCCTACAACATGCGCATGAACAGTTTCCACACATTTATGAACCATACCAACAATAAACTGCCTGTTTGTAATCCTTACCCAAACTGACATTTCCACATGTCCGTGCAGAGGACGCAGATTCATCCGACATTGCCATCATCAAGAGGAATTGCTGGAGGACCAAGATGACACAAACAGACAACAGGCAGGGCGACCTGGAAAGGACAGGCACACAAGGGGTCACGTCCTGGATATATTAATTCCGACATGGTCATGTACAGAACACTAACAATGTAGTACACTTGTACATTCAAAGTTCACTCATTGCGCTCATGTGTGTGGCATCACATCGGCACTTGTGTGACACTGCACCACAAACATCAAAGTGACATTGTAGACAGTCTGCTGGACACACAGTATGCTACACATGTTACTCCATGGTAGTAGCATGAACACTATTTTACAGGTACTCACCGCTATGAGAAGAAGTTGCGTATGAGCTGACTCCGTATATCATCATCATCCTCCTCATCGCTAGCATCCTGGCCAAGGCCTTCATCCTCAACGGGTGGATGTTCCTCATCATCAGGATCCAGGATGAGTGGCACGTGCTTCTCCACGCCCATGTTGTGCAGCATGCAGCACACAATGAAGATGTTACACACCTTGAGCGGGGCATATGGTAGGGATCCGCCTGTCCTTTCGAGACACCTGAACCGGCTCTTCAGGAGTCCAAACGTACGCTCTATCACACGCCTGGTCTGCCCGTGTGCATTATTGTACCTCTCGTCTGCCGCAGTTCTGGGGCTGCGTAGTGGAGTCATGAGCCACGGCATGTTTGGATATCTGGCATCTCCTACAACAATACATCATGGCAATGAGTGTGTAAAGAGAAGCCGTGAGAAAGATAAATCACATTAAGACATACATGAGAAACAGTGTTTACCCACCAACAAGACATGCACGATGGCTGCGCAGCTCCAGCATCATCTGTGGTACCCTGCTCCGCCTCATGATGAATGCATCGTGGCACGATACTGGAAAACGTGCACACACATGGGAAATCATCATGTTAGTAAGACACACCACCGGGGCATTTATGGAGTGGTAATGTTTCCTGTTGCGGTAGGCCTGCTCCTGAGCCTGTGGTGGCACCAGTTCAACATGTGTCCCATCAATGGACCCAATTACATGTGGCATGTGTCCCAGGGCATAGAATTCACCCTTGACATTGGTCAACTCTTCTGGAGTAGGGAACTTAATGAATTCATCAATGTGCTCCAACATAGCAGCTAAGACATCACGTAGTACACGGCTGAACATGGTCTGGGACATCCCCCCATATCAGCTATGGTGAATTGGAACGTACCTGTGGCAAGGAAATGTAGGGCTGCCATCACCTTTACCTTAGGTGTCAGCGCAGTTGGATACCTGTGTCGCGGTTGGAGATGTGGTTCCAGCCTGTCCGTCAACTTCTGAATCAACTCGCGAGTGAATCTGTAGCGGCGTATGCAATCACGTTTCCTCATGGCATCCAAGTCAGGCAACGGCCTTGGCAGAGGGGGTGCCCTGCAGAACATGTTTGGGGATAAAGGTGTACAACTATCAGCAAACAACAATTACAATATACATAGCACAATCAACACTGCTTCAACACATCAAATGACAAATGATTCTGCCATGGGCTATACATCATGGACACTTATGCCAGCTAGTTGGCACTCCTACAACAAAACTGATTCACCTGTTGTCAGTGAAATGGACATGACATGCACTGAATTGTTCAGCTGGGCTGGTCTTAGTTACCAGAACAATGTATCATGTCAGTGACACACGTCATGTGATCTGCATGAGAAGGTTGTCAACACATCCAGACAGCTGACTGCAAGGAACACACCCACGTCACATGTGCTATATCTTTTACATTTCTGTGATATTGTGCCTGAGTTGTGCATTTGACTAAACTACACCACACCCATCCTCAGAATGCAGATCTGTAGGTCTATGGACAAATGCTCTATGATGCCATCACACACATGAGCTGTAGAAATGCACCTATGGCATGGTGTGCGTACATGTGAGACACTTGCAATCACGACACAGACCCATCACAGATGCACCTAAATAGGATTACGTTTATCGGATACAAACAGCATGTCCAATCTGTTACATGGCACACACATTACATTGTCACACAGGGTAATGCTGAGCGTCAATTGTTCAAGTGAGACAGTGCCCTTGTCCCTGACATCATGTGACAGATACCCGTACTGAAGAGTGTGACATCCCAGTGTTCATGTGAATAACAACATGTTCATGATGTTACTCATGTGACAAGTGTGAAGGTAATGTGAACGACATAGTGGCCCATCACAAATGTCATGTCTCCACAGCCCATCACACATCAACTGTGCCACTAGATCACATGCCCTCTGCTATAGAACTGTGTGCCACACCTAGGGCCTGCTCATGTAAGTATGCCATGCCAACACATACATGGACATCCTCATGATGACCCCACACCCACATCCCTGCCATGTGTTTTCCTGTTCTCACTATAGTAATGGTGCCATGCGTGAGCTTGTTGAATGCACTGTACACATGCATTCACTAAAGTGTGTGAAACGCCCAGTACCCCAATAGTACGTGCGTGTGTACAGGTCGTTTCACTATTGCATTGTAGACATACACGAGCAGAGCGTACCCCAATGGTACGTGCGTGTATACGGGTCGTTTCACTATTGCATTGTAGACATACGCGAGCAGAGCATACCCCAATGGTACGTGCGTGTGTACGGGTCGTTTCACTATTGCATTGTAGACATATGCGAGCAGAGCGTACCCCAATGGTACGTGGGTGTGTACGGGTCGTTTCCCTATTGCATTGTAGACATACGCGAGCAGAGCGTACCCCAATAGTACGTGCATGTGTATGGGTCGTTTCACTATTGCATTGTAGACATACGCGAGAAGAGCGTACCCCAATAGTACATGCGTGTGTACGGGTCGTTTCACTATTGTATAAGTTGCATTCGCGACGGAAAACACACCATACTTGTGTGGGGATTCCAGATAATACATAGGGGACATCTAGGGGACGAGTAGAATGCCCAGAATGCAGGCTAGTTGTCAAGGAAACAGAGAATTGAGTGTGTTCTACAGGTGTTCTGGAAAAATCAGTTGGGCAAAACTATAAAATGTTCCAAAATGTGTTGTGGTGCTCAAGCTCAGTTTTTAAACCATGCAAATGCGTGCCATGGCCTTATGTGTAATGGGATTGGATGAAACATAGGATGAAAAGTTATCTGGCCTATCACACTGTACTCCTTGGGCTGACAGCCCCTCAGCAGCACTGATTTAAGGCTGCATGTGGCTGTGGGAGGGCACTTGCCTGCACAACATTGGAGTGGACAACACTGCTGCTGTCTTTGCATTCCCTGGACCCTGATTTTGCTGAGCATGGAGTGGGCACCTGCATTCAGTGAGTAGGATAACAAGGCCCTGCTGGATGCCCTCCTGCCAAACTACAGCAAGCTGTATGGGAGAACAGGGGAGCAGGTGAGTGATGACTGCACTACCTTGGACTGTGCACCTGTTGTGTGTGTGACACTACAGCCATTGTGTATTGATGGAACTGAGATGCAATGTCGATTTGAGTGAGTGCCGGCTGTGTACATTGTGGTATCTCCCATGCAGTGAATGATGTGGTGAAATTGTGTTCACTGCTCACCTGCATTGTGCTAACTGTGACTTTCAATGGAATGTGAATCACACTTTCTGCTGTGCCACACCTTGCATGTTTTTGTGGCATGATTTACTGAGGTATGCCAGTGTTCCCCCCAGAGTGACAGATGAATGTACTCACTGTTGAAGATTGTTATTCATCACTTGTGTGGATGTTGGACAAATGCATGTTTTGCAGTCATGGACATTGAAGAGTGTGAATGTTCTTTGTCACCTGGCTAATTGTGTATGGGCTGTTTAGCAACACTGATGCATGACGTATGCCACAGCTGTACCCATCTGATGTGACAAGTATGCAGTGCCGTGTGCATGACTTGGACAGTTAGCATGAGGCCTGTGTCACATCTTTCTAAAGTGTGACATGTGCAAAGAGAGGTTATATACACTGTTGACAATGACAAGCAAATGATCTGTGTCAGGGTGTGCATGTGTGGCCTGCTGAGGGTTCTTAGGTGTAGTGGGATATGTGACAGCATGTCACGTGCTGTCCAACACCCTGAAGTAGCATATCTTGTTCAGTGTGTGCCATGCTCAGTGAGTGGTTTGCAGCCCTTATGGCATCTGTAGCCTTTCAAAGACATGTAGTGCATTGGTGTTTGCTCACAGGCCACATTCACATGGACAATGATGCAAGTCCCGTCAGCATCCTATGCCCTGTTTTCATTGTCAATGTGGTGCAAGTGTGTGTCTTTGGGACTTGGACCAGGTGTACTGATGTTGTTTCACTTTATCTTCCTGACAGGTATCTGCCTATGAGAAGGGGGAGATCTGGCTGGACATAGCCAGGGCTGTCAGGAGTGAGGGGGGCCCTCGCCGGAGGATACGTAACATCCGCAAGAGGATGCAGGACATCCGGTGCTGGACCCGCCGTATCGCCCGGGTCCAGCTGAAGCTTGAAGCTCCACGCCGGCATGGCGGCACCCGTCACCTCACCCCCCACATTCTCCGGGTCCTGGAAGTGGTTTTCCCAGACCTCCATAGGCAGTTGCAGGAGGGACAGCATCAAGGAGGGGGTAGGTACATGTCTGTTTGTTGTCATGTGTGTCACATGCTACCTGCAGTGCTCCGAAGCCTGGTAACACTCCCACAGTTGGGGTGGTGTGGTCAGACAGGCACTTTATGCATTGTCATTTAAATGCCCCATATTCAGGAGATGCTCATTTACATCCCTTCCCCTCCTCCACATTTGTCCCCTGCTTAGGGTCTTTCATTTTTGCGCATGTCCTCCTAGGGTGCTATGTATTAGTATGCATATTGCTTATGACATCATGTCAGAGGGAGGTCTGTGACACGTGTTGGTACCTTAACTGTTGCACGACATGTGCACTGTGTTTGCCCTTCATGATATTTTGGCACTGATCATGAGTCTCTACATGGAGTTCAGCAGGGGTCTGCCTCAGTGGCCTTTGTCCCTAGTATACTTTGTACTTCTCATGTGTTAGCTACATGTGCACTGTGAGAAGTTGGCCTGGTATATGATGCTCACTAGTTCTAGTGATCACCTTGTACCATGCCAAGCAACCCTTATAATGATTGGTTGTTAGTCAACCTTATAGACCAGCTATCCTAGTAGCGTGGACAAAGCAGTCTTAGGCTAAACTCTGTAAAGGCATGTGAAGCAAGCTGTTTTACCATATACAATCCCCTTGAATACCAAATGAAAGGACGCCACACAGATATATATTGAATATATATATATATATATATTTATTTACTACAAATATCCCCTATACTCTTTATGAGCACAGAAGCAAATGCGTTAAAACAAAACACAGTTTAAATATACAAAAGTTGCACAATATGGATGAGCCCTAGGGGCCACCTAAACCATATACTAAAATAGTGGTATAAGTACCACCAATCGAAAAGGAAGTAGGCCTAGGGCCTGGGGAATCGCGGAGCTGTTCGGGACTAGCAGTGACTAAGTCGGGAAAGGCCCGCGGGACTCGGGTGCAGCGCTTAAAGCACACGCATGCACCAATGCAAAGTCAATGGTGCGTAAAAGTTATAAAGTTACTGAAAAGGGAACCTTCTGGATGACCTAGAACCTAGCAACTTGGAACATAGACACTATAGGTGTATTGCTACACAGGAGCACCGGAGTGCCAGGGTTACCTCACCCACAGGAAGCGGGTGCATATGTCTCAAAGTGTGTCGGGTTTCATCGCGCTGGTCTATGGAGCCTGTAGATGAAGATGCTGCAGGCGGGTCGTCGAGGAGAGTTCCGGTGGATCCAAGGGTGGATCTGAAGAGGTGAAGACCTGAAAGCAGAGGGGACAATGTTCAAAGTCACTAGCCAGTGACTACTGTGGAACCAGGCTGGAACCAGGCGATGCCGGGTGCAAACAGGCAAAGAGGTGAAGATTGTCTATGCAGCCACGTGGACACGAAGAGGTCGAGGACGTCCAGGCGTCAGTCACAAGCTGTCCCACAAAGGCTCTAACTGATGGCGGTGTCGGCTTCTTGATCGGAGCAAACAGGCCTTGGCTAATGCAAGCCACGCAGGAAACGATGCAAGCTTCTCACTCTGACCAGCAAGGTCAGAGAGGGTGCTCCTTTTTACAGGAGCTAGGGCCAGTCTGGAGCACCCAGACCAGCAGTGTAGATTTCGGATTTCGTTGCCAAGATGGCCACTAGCCAACGGGCCAGTAACCAGGATGGCTCGTCGAGTGGCAAAATGCAAAAGGGCCCTACGCATATCGTGGAGATGCTGGGGGCTGATCTTCGGTGCAGATGTTGCTCGGTGGTGGGGCATCTCAAACCCCAAAGCACAGCATCGAGGGTGCCTCGGGTGCTGCGCAGTCAGCTTCTCGTGAGTCTTTCAAGATGGCCGGTCCCACGTCTCTCGGTGCCTCCACGGGTCTCTTCCTTTCAGGAACTGTGGATCGGGCTCTGAGATGTCTGGGAGTCTGGGTCTTGTCAGGCTCTGGGCTCGGGCTCCGGCGGGAGGTGTCAGCAAAGCAGATGTCGAGTTGCTGGATGGTGCCTGTATTCACAGGGTGGTCACTCCTTGGCCACAAGGGAGATGCTCTTCATTCTTCGGTGCAGCAGAATGTCGAAGTCCAGTTTTCTTCTTAGTTTCAAGTCAAGTTCAGGATGATCTGAAGTCTTGGGACACAGCTCCTACTCTTATTCCAAATCTGGGGGCCGGATCACCTGCTAGGTCCCTCCTCTGGGTGGGACCAGGAAGGGGGGCGGTTACATCCCCTTTCCTATGTTCAGCTCCGCACCAGCACCGGTTTGGACTGGCTTATGCACGGGGACACCTTGTGTGCCCCAGGCATGTCTCATTCTGTTCAGCCCTGTCCTACCCAATACACAAAATCCTGTCTGGGGTGGTGCTCGCACCTCCCAAGGCAGGAAACCCTTTGTCCAAGCCTCCCTCGCTGGAAGGACTCCCAGCAGCAGGAGGTCAGACTTGTGTCTGTGGTGGCAGCATCCATTTTGTGATGCCTAGGCTCGAGTTCAACTTTAACCGGGGTTCAGGTTATGTACATGTCGTGTCCCTCTAGAAGGGTGGAATGCTACCCCCGTCGCCAGAATTGGCGAGGGGGTAGTATCCCAATTCGTATGACACCTTACTTGACATGTTTTGATAAAGCCAAAGCAAAGTTAGCAAGTAACCGCGAGGATTATAATGCACTTAAGAGTATATGGTATGTCAATATCCCGGAACAGCTAAGGGAGTTGTTCCCGACAGCTGCAGATGGGCTCTGCTCATGCCAGAGCACCATCTCACAAGAAACCAAGCACTCTGCCTCCAGGATTGTCGAGGCCTTCCATAGGAGTGGCTTATGGGTTAACATGTGTCCAGTTAGGTTAGATATAGGTATGCTATATCTATGTAAGAGGTGATTACACCAACTTACCCCAGCTGAGTGATTAGCCAGTTGTGTCAAATATGGAGACCAGGCCAGGGGTGGCATAATACATGCTGCAGCCCCTGGTAGGCCTTGGATACACCTATGCCCTGGGTACCTGGGGTACACTGTTACAGGGGCCTATAAGGTGAACCAGGTACAATTGTGTATGTACCTAAGGTACAAGGAGTCCATTTTAAGGAGAGAGCAATTGGCCTGGGGCCCTGAGTAGCAGGATCCCAGGCCAACTAGGTCAAAAACCAGCTAAACACCAGGCAAAAAGTTTGGGGGTAACCATAGTCAGATATCCACCTTCCAACACACCCCCCCACCCCAAACGAAAGAAGATAAGGCTATCCTTGACCAGGTGAGCCTATATTGCCTAAGTGACAATATAAGGAAGTACCAGCTCTGGCTTGGTTACCCCCTGTCTCATGGTCCACTAAGCAATCCCTCACACTAGGGGTATCAGAGGGTCTCCACTATAGGGAATCTCTACCTGTGGTGTGTTTTGGCAAAGTCAAAGGCTGGGGTTGAGATGGAGTACTGAAGTGGGATTCCTCTGTAGGACTCAGCTTCCTCCAATCACTCTCCACCATGTATGCCTTTCTTTCCTTGACTGAGTTGCACTGTGCTCTCAGGGTCAACCTCTGGCTACCTCAAGCTGGAGGCTGGGTCCCTTTTGTTGACTTACTGGAGGGACAGTTCAGGTTTGGGCCCTTTGGGTCCCAGGTTTGGCTGTGCCCAACAGAATCCATCTGTGGGAGGTCCCTATCTAATTTTAAGGGGGATCCATCAGGAGTTTTTAACGTTTTCACCTTGCTAGGGCTGCTAGCTTTGGTGCCCCTAATCTGCTGATGGGGGTGCTTTATTTGACAAGGGGCCCTTTGGGGCTCACTGTCCTTCTTGTCCTCTACAGCCCTGGGCTGACTAAGGCAAGGTAGAGAGGGGCAGGTTACCTGCTCCAGACTGGGTCCCACCTGAGAAGGGTCCACTGCCATCAGGGGCTCTGTCAGTCTAGGCCTGACAACCTCTGGGACAGTTCCTTCATCAGGGGTAAGATCAGTTCCCTGAGGAGGCTGATCCTTTCCTAAAGTCTGGTGGGAGGGAGATTTCTCTTCCTCCTCAATGCTCTCTGTTTGTGTGGAGTGATCCATAGTTTCAGGCTTCACAACACATGAATCAGTTTGAGCTTGGGCTGTGGCCATCACAGCCCCACCAACCTTTTCAGGAGGGGACTCAGTTTGGGTATGGGCTGTTACCATAACAGCTCTGCTAACTTGTTCAGGGAAATAATCTGTTGAAGATGGGGCTGAGACTTGCACAGCCCTACCAACCTTTTCAGGAAGGACATCTTGGATTGGGCTGTGGCCAACACAGCCCCACTAACCTTTCCATGGAGATTCACCATTCTAGAATGGGTTTGTTGTTCAACCTCAGCCCAGGCTGAGATTTCCAAATCATTCCCCAGTAGACAATCTACAGGCAAATTTGGGGACACTGCCACTCTCTTGGGGCCAGTGACACCTCCCCAGCTGAGATTTACCACTGCTATGGGATGATTTTTCTGAACTCCATCAATGTTTGTCACCTGGAATGTGGCACCAGGTAAAAGTTGCCTTGAGGGGACTAGGCTCTCAGTCACCATTGTGATGCTAGCCCCTGTGTCTCTAAAGGCCTCAACTTTCAGAACATTGATGAGGGGTTCCTGTCTATACTTGCTCAAAGTGTTTGGGCAATCAGTGAAGTTGGCAAACCCCATGCCATTATCACAGACAAGAGTAGAGATAGTAGGGGGCCCAGTAAGGCCAGAGTCCACCTGAGTTCCAAAAGTAAACCCAGCCAAATTCTTGGGGGTGCTCCCACCACCTGGGGGAATACTGCTAACAGTAACAGTAGGTGTTGGAACTTTACTTGGAGGTATATTCTCCATAGTGTTGGCCTTTGGGCAACTGCTGTCAGTTTTCCAATGGCCTACCTGTTAACAGGTATGGCAATAAGGTTTCTTCTGGTTAGAGGAAGTGTTCCGGGACCCACCCCCCTCATTGGAGTTTTGGGGCCCTGGGGAAGTCTTCTCTTTGGATTTATCCCCACCTTTCTCTTGAGGCTTGGTAGTCTCCTTCTTTTGGTCACCACCCTGGTTCTTAGGCCTGATCCTGGTTCTGACCCATTTGTCTGCCCTCTTACCCAATTCTTGTGGAGAGGTCAGATCAGAGTCCACCAGGTGCTGATGTAGAAGCTGGTTTTGACAATTATTTAAGATTTGCTCTCTCATCATCAAATTATACAATCCTGTATAGTCTGTAACCTTACATCCCAGCAACCAGCCCTCCAGAGCCTTAGTGGCACATTCAACAAATCCAGACCAGTCCTGAGTCTGTGTCTTCTGGGTCTCTCTGAACATCAACCTGTACTGTTCAGTGGTTAAGCCTAACCCATCAACCAGAGCACTCCAGGACCAGGTAGTTTCTAGAATCCTCATCACTAACTGTGAGGAGTCTGTCTCGGCCTCTACCTTCAAAGGAGAGCCACAAGATATCTGCCCACTGCTCCTGAGGGATCTGCTGTACTCTGCAAGCTCTCTCAAGTGCAGTCATCCATTTGTGGATGACATCCGCAGCTTTGTAGGGGGGCACAATCTTACTCAGGTGTCTATTGTCCTAGGACCTGTCTTTATACTTATTTATTTATTTATTTATTTATTTTTGCAATTTTTAAAGCGCTACAAATACCCGTGGGTGTCTCGGCGCTAGAGGCTAAAGGCAGAAGACCAGTAAATAGAACTTTAAGGCAATGGTTGAGAGATCTATAAGTCGTGCCGTTGGGAAAACAGCCACGTCTTTATCTGTTTCCTGAAGATAATCAAAGATGGGCTAATTTTTATTTTGAGGGGAAGGGAGTTCCATAGTTTTGCTGCTGCTATGGCAAAACATCTGTCTCCCCAGTTTACTTTCCTTGTTCTCGGAATCTGAAGCATATGAGCCGTATTGGAGCGCAACGTTCTGGGGGTTGCCAAAGGCTTAAAAGAACTTCTCAGGAATTTGGGTCCCATGTTATTTATTGCCTTATAGACAATACAGAGGGTCTTAAACTTCGTACGACTTCTGACTGGGAGCCAGTGCAGTTGGTCCAGATGTCCAGAAACAGAGCTATGTTTGGGAATACCCAATAACACTCTAGCGGAAGCATTTTGAATCAGTTGCAGTTTGGAAATAACCTTTTTTTGGGCATTGAGGAAGAGGGCGTTACAGTAGTCAGTGCGTGAAAACACCAGTGTGGATATTAGTGTTTTTCCCGTTGCTATGGGGAGATACGGTAAAAGTTTCTTTATTTTCCTTAAGATGTTAAAGGATGATGAAACAACCGCATTCACGTGATGATGGAAAAGGAGCTTGTCGTCAAATATCACTCCCAGATTTTTGACTTTACTGACAGGTTGAGGTGGGGTTCCCAGTTCCTCAGGCCACCATAAGGGGGACCACAAAGGTTGGATGTTTCCAAAGACCATGACCTCCGTCTTAGATGAATTGAGTTTTAAGCAGTTGGAGGCCATCCAACTGCTAATAGCCCTCATACCGTTCTTAAAGTTTGCTGCAACAGTAGGTCCGTTTTTGTGAATGGATAATACCAACTGGGTGTCGTCGGCATATGTTGTCAAATTGATGTTGTACTCTTTTATTACCCTCGCTAAGTCCGAAACATAGATATTAAAAAGAGTCGGACTTAGCGAGGAACCCTGCGGGACTCCACAAGGAAGGCTGAAGGTGGATGAAGTATAAGTACCCATCTTAACAGCTTGTCTACGATCCGCCAAGAAGGATGAAATAAGATCCCTGGCTCTATGTTTAATGCCTATGGCCTCGACACGGCCGATCAAAGTTGCATGATCGACCGTGTCGAAAGCCGCCGACAGGTCCAACAGAATCAGGACAGCCTGTCCACCTCTGTCCATTGTGGCCCTTATTTCGTCTGCCGCCTTGATTAGCGCAGTCTCTGTCCCGTGACCTTGTCGAAAGCCGAACTGGGTATCGTCTAACAAGTCATTGGTTTGAATAAAGTCGGACAGTTGTTTGTTCATGACCGATTCCAGGATCTTAGCTGGGAACGGCAGTGAGGCGATGGGACGGTAGCTGGAGGGTAGAGAGGGGTCCAGGGAAGGTTTTTTTAGAAGTGGCCTGATGATGGTGTTTTTCCAAATGGTAGGGTAGGAACCTGTAGAAAACATAATATTGCAAATATGTGTCAATGGTATAGTAATGACATTTGGGATATTGTTAAGTATGGAAGGATGACAAGGATCCAAAGGAGAGCCAGATTTAATTGACTGAATTAGTTTGTAGATGTCTTGTGGATTAATCCTGGTAAATTCAGTTAACGCTGTCTGATTATCATGTGTCTGGGAATCAGATAGGTCGGAGGATTTCACTTGTGGGTTAAAATCTTTAAAAATTGATGTGACCTTATCAGAGAAGAAATCTGCCAGTACATTACAAAGATTTTGCGATGTTTCAGTGGGGGGGTTGGGTGGTTCCGCAAGATGATTTACAACTTCAAACAATTTCTTCATGCTGCATCGAGCTTGATCTATTTGAGTAGTATAGTAGATATTTTTCTCTAGTGCTATGCTATGCTTATAGCTGTGAAGTGCAGCTTTGTAGGTTGTCTTGTCTGCTGGGTTATAGTTTTTGCGCAAATGTCGTTCCAAGTTACGACAATGTTGTCGTTGGAGTCTAAGAGTTTCGGTGAACCATGGGGCCGACGGAGTCTTCCTATTGCGTTTGAGTGTTCTAGGTGGAGCTAAGGTGAGGAAAGCCTCTTCTAGAGTGGAGGTATATGTACTAGCAGCAATATTGGGGTCAGTTATATTGTCTATACTCGTAAAAGCATCAGTGAGATTCTGTGCAAGTTGATTGTAGTCTACATTTTTCCAGTCTCTCAAAGTTAGATGAGGGTTAGGGGATACAATGTTAGGAGCTGTTGTATTGATTTGAATATCAAATAGGATAGCAAAGTGATCGGACCACGTTAAGGGAAGTATTTTATTCATGATTATATGAGGGTTGTTGGAAAATATGCCGTCAAGCGTGTGGCCTGCTTTATGGGTTGGGGCTGTAATCAATTGTTCTATACCAACAGCAAGAAGATCATTGATAAGCTGATCAGTATCCTTATCTAACAGTGATTCAAGATGGAAGTTAAAATCTCCCAGGAAAGTGAAATATTTATGGTCTGCAGATAGCTCGCTCAGCTGATGGAGTTGTGAAAGAAAGTTCGAGCGTGAGCCTGGAGGTCGATATAGGAGAGTGCCTGTGAGTGTTTGATTAGTGGTAAGAGTAATCGTAAAGGCAAGCGCCTCACAACTCTTATGTTTAAGATCAATAGCTTTAACGCGGAGGCAGTTGCGGTATATTATAGCAATCCCCCCGCCTTTATGGGCAGAGATACGATCCTGCCTATGGACACAGTAATCTTCTGGCATCGCAGCCTTAAAGTCTGGCCCTGATGCACTGTCTCCCCAGGTTTCGGTCAGAAATAGGAGATCGATAGCGTAGGTATTAAGCAACTCCAAAATATCAATTTTGTGACAGGGAAGTGAGCGGGCGTTAACAAGTGCAGCATGAATGAGTTTCTGGGGAGTCTGGGGTTTATGGGGGTTTTGGGTTGGGGTAACCAAACTATTAGTGGTGCACATAGAGCATAAAAATGGCCCACCAATGGGGTCAGCTAATGAGCATGTCGGAGGGGCATGAGCATTCAGTAAAGTAGTGTTTAGGTTACGTAGTTCATTAGCTGTATAGACTAACCTTGTTGAGGGTGTAGATATATAGGGGGTGGCCCTGGGCGCGGTCCAGGCTCGGACGGGCGCAGACGGGCTTGGCTTAGGCGCGGCTTCGGCGCGCGCCCGGCGCGCCCGCTGCGCCAGCCCGCTGCGCCGTCTGGGGATAACGCACATTAAATAGCTAGGTGAGGAGGGCGTGAGTCCTGCGCGACTAGAGCGCTGACCCCGCTACCCCCAAGATGGCGCCCACCGCTGCCAGACGCGTTGTGGTAAAATTAATTACCTATGCATAATTTATACGGTAAAATCAATAAGAATAACTCAGGAAAATAAGAGGCAAAATCCGGGATATTGAGGTTTACTCAAAAGGGTTTTATTCCTTAGAAAGGAATTGGGTTATTGGCTCGAGCCAAGGTGGCATACCATTCCGTCACCACACAGGTTCGGGAAGGGGCAGACAGACAACATATTATTTACAGAAGTTCATATATATAGTCAATGCATTACATTAAACGAATAGGCAGTAGGCGTAACAGCTGGAAAAAGGAGAGATAACATATGAATACGTCATAGAAAAGGCGTTGCAATAGGCGGGCATAAAGGCGTGCACTAAAAACGTCATTCATCATGAGGTCACAAATGGGTGGATACATAGGAGAATCTTGCAGTGTCAGCAGAAATTCATGGCAGAGATGCGAGCGCAGCAGCTTGACGTGTGTCTGACGTGTAACTGGAGGGTGAAGGGGACTTGACATATGAACACTACAAGTGTAGACATAAGTCTAGGATGTCAGATCAACCTAATCCCAAATCGTATCTGATATCGTATGTTTAAGGAACTGTAGTGTCTAGAAGGGAAGGGAAAAGGTCTCTCGGGCGGAGGCTACCTTATACTGGTTGTGGGTGCGTGTATATGCGTCTACGTGTCGGCATGCGGGGTGAGGGGGCATGGGCCTACCATGGCAACGGAGTCTATGAATTACTTGCACGGAGACAGAAAGACCGGGCCCATTGCTCCTGCAGCTGGGAGGATGTTTACTTGAACTACGAGACAGGAATGTATTTTCGAGGAGTGGAGCAGATAATTCGAAGGTTGAATACAGTCTTGGCAGGCAGTGGCTGAGCCAAGCGCCGGAGACGCGCAAGGAGTAAGGCAGGGGTCACTGGTACAGAGGCAGCCTGGGTTGAAACCCTCAGAGCCGGAAGGCAGGAAGAGGCTCGATGGCAGAATCAGGGCCTACGTCGCTTGAGCTGAAAAACGTGTAAAGTGTACCACAAAAAGACGGTGGCACGGCATATATAGGAACTGAGTATTCAATCCGTTCATGGCGGATCTGAAAGAGGACATGTTAAAGATGGACGCAAATGTATTTGCGTCTTCATAGCTGACACAGGAGGGAAATCACATGCACTGCAAGCTAGTACATGGAGACGGTGGGGTACGCGCTGGGGAACACTACTCGATCAAAAATTATATTTCCTCATTCCCTCCTTGTTCCCCACGGACCCTTCATGATACATCGATTCTCATCAATTGATCAATCTGTTCACTTAACATCAATTGCTCTTCTTGCTTTTCGCGTTTTGCATGGGAACTTGGATGTGGAATGCATGAAGTGGCACACAGGCCGCAAATCGCCGGTCCACATTGGAGACACAGGCAACAACTGAGTACTATGAGAAGGCCAATACCTAGGAGGGATAGGATCTTCCACCCCCAGGCAGATAACGTTGTCCAGAACCAACCGGACCAAGTCCAGGTGCCTGGAGTCTGATGTATTAAACTTGCAATTTTATGGAGACGTGTAATAGCTTTGTACACGGTTGGCGCGTTATTTGGAATGAAAACACAGCAACTTGACCCGATGACCTTACAAGCTCCACCCCTATCTGCCAAGATGACGTCAATAACGAGACGATTTTGAAGAACAACAACCCGCATGGCGGACTGCTCCTCCGTCAAGTTACCCAGAGCTGAAGTGGTCTCAAGCACCACTGCTTCGAGAGTTCTTGTTAATCTACGGATCAGTTTACTATTGGAAACAGTACCTAGGTAGGGGAAGAAACCTTTATTAAAATTTGTATATTGCTCCCATGTTGTTTCAGTATAATCGACAAGCGGGAGATCTCTTCGGAGTCTATGCTTAACCAGATTAGTGTTTCTGTGGTAGTCAGGAGGGGCTAGGAAAACAGGCGGCAGAAGAAATGCAATGTAACAAGTACCATCCCAATCTAGAGGTAAACGGACATATGCAGTATGGCCGCAAACAAAATAGGAATGACGTAAAGCCCTAAATGTGGATCTACCATAATCACTGAAATCGACCACAGTAGTACATTTACTATGACCTAAGTGTACGGAACCATTCTTGCGAACACAGAGTTCACCAGTAACTGGCAATACTGCCATAGCAGGTAGAACAGGAGCAGCTTCAGACTCGACAGATAAAATCATGAATGTAACTGTGTAATTACCTAATCCATATACTTCATTTTCTAGATCAGTTCCAGTACCTACGGGGAGTCCCTCCTTGTCAGGGTAGCATACTTTAAGCAAGACTAAGTTCAGGTTTCCCCAAACCCAGTTACCTTCGTAAATAGCAGCATCAGAAACTAGGGAATTGAGTATTTTGAACCATGCACCACATGTGCCATTGTGAGTGAACGGGTACGGAAAAAGGGGCAGAACTCCCTTGTTTTCTTGATAGGGAGGGAGTCGACCACATATCCAACAGTTTGTAGCATTGGTAGTCTGATGGGAGTGATGTAACATACTAATGAAAGTGTTATTGCGCAGCGCAAGTCTGTAGGACAATTCGTGTGGGGGTAATTCACTAAAAGAATGTTCGTCAGTAACATTATGAGCAGATTGTGCACGCTTGAATATAGGATAATATATGTGCAATAAAACACTAGCAATAATAATCAGAAGACATAAAACAAACATGATAAGTAATGTCACTATACAGCGACTGCGAAGAGATTTACAATATGCATTCTTCTTATGTTGTCTTTGTCTATCTCTCTCTCTATCTCGATCTAGGGGATACATGTCAGAAACTAATTTAACCGATTCACCTAGGGGAGGACTTAAACAATTAAACTGTCTGACTTGCTAGATCGTAATTTAGTTCTGTATTCTTCAGAAGCGGATTTCTCAACCAAAGGGAGTTTTGAGTCAGTTTGTGTAGGAGGGCAGGGCTTAGAGACCAAGTCCGAAGGAAGTCCGTAAAACTTTTTAATGTGGCTGGAATGCAGCCATCCCTTCCTGCCCTCAATCTTTACAGCTGTCCTCGTCGTGAGCAGAACCAATTTTGGGGCTTGCCAGCGGGGCTCCAATGGACTTCTCCGATCAAAGTTGCGGGTGAACACGTAGTCACCCGGGACCACCTCGTGGGGCTTCACCTCGGTGTTGTCGGGAAAGGCTGCAGCTACCTGTGAACGACAAGATTGTAGTGCAGACATCAAGGAGGCAAGGTAATCTGTCAGCATAAGACAATCAACATCAGTTATTTTCCGTGGAATAGGCGTCCCCCACATATTCGGTGGTCTACCAAAAACCACTTCGTACGGGGATAGCCCAGATCGAGAATGGACCACCATCCTCATATAGAAGAGGGCGACCGGCAAAGCAACTATCCAGTCCACACCCTTCTCTCTACAGATCTTGGAAAGTCGGATCTTTAAAGTCTGATTTTGGCGCTCCACGAGACCTGCTGCCTCGGGATGCCGGACACAATGGAACTTCCACTGATAGCCTAACAAAAGTGTAATGTGTTTCACGAGCTCGGATGAGAATGGCTGGCCATTATCTGAGTATACGATACGGGGCAAACCATACCGTGGGAAGTATTCACGAACCAGCTGCTTGGCAGTGGTCGGAGCAGTGTAATCGGGAACTGGGTATGCTTCTATCCATCGGGAAAGAGCACATACGACTACGAGGACATACTTGAATCCTCGACAGCGTTCCATCTGGATATAATCCATCTGGAGTATTTCAAAAGGGTGTTCGGGAGGCTGAAATCCACCTTGTTCTACGGGGATGCTTTTACCTGGATTGAACTGACCACAAATCATGCAAGTACGCACTTTCTGTTTGGCTGCTGCCCGTAAGTTTTTATTGGACCATATGTGTTGAATACTGTCTAGCATTGCTTTCTCTCCTAGGTGTGCGGGACTATGTATCGTGTTAATGATGACTTGTACCATAGAGTCGGGGAGAAACCATGTAGATTTTCCCTTCGTCATCCAACCCTGGTCTGTTTGGATCCCTCCTAGTTTAGTCCATTCCTTAATTTCATCTGGTGTTGCATGTGTCTGTATGTCGATCACATCATGTGCGGGATCCCTGACTGTCATGCAGTGTGATGGTACAACTATTTGTGTCGGGTCAGTTACATGAGTTCGGTTCTGAGCAGTCTGCTTTGCTGTTCGGTCTGCCAGGTCGTTACCCTGGGAGATGATATCAGTAACCTTTGTATGTGCCTTACATTTCATGATAGAGATTGCAGTGGGTAGATGTATTGCATCTAACAGGGCTTGAATGAGGGGACCGTGTTGGATGTTGGCCCCGTGAGAAGTTAAGTAACCTCTCTCTCGCCAGAGGACTCCAAAGTCGTGAACGACTCCGAATGCATAACGTGAATCAGTATATATGTTGACTTTCTTATTTCTGGCTTGAATACATGCTTGTGTCAGAGCAATAAGCTCTGCTGCTTGGGCTGACAAAATGTCAATACAATTGGTTTCAACGATTTCCGTGTCTGTCGTGACAGCGTAGGCTGCCACTAATTCACCTGTCCTTGTTCTCATACAGGAACCATCCACATAAAGTGTCAGGTCTGGATCTGGTAACGGAACATCTGTCAAATCTTGTCTGGGTTTTGTTGTGATAGTAATAATTTCAATACAATCATGTGCCAATGGATCTACTCCATTTAGTGGCAATAACGTGGCAGGATTCAATGTGCTGCAGCGTCTGATTTCGATGTGTGGTTGAAACAACGTCAGTTCGTAACCTGTCAATCTTGCTATAGTCAGGTGTTGGGTCTGAGTTCGATTTAAAAGGACTTCCACGGCATGTGGAACCTGTACTGTCAATGGATGTCCTAACACAATGGAATCACTCTGTCTGATTGCTAAAGCTGTTGCTGCAACTGATTTCAAACACGCCGGAAGGGCCTGGGCTACTGGATCTAATGTGCTAGAAAAGTAAGCACAAGGCTTGTGTGAACCTGCTTGTTCCTGAGTGAGGACTGACAAGGCAGTACCCTCACGTTCTGTGACAAAAAGTGTAAAAGGCTTACTGTAACATGGTGTTGCTAAAACAGGTGCTTGACATAAGGCTTTCTTCAAGTCTTCAAAAGCTTGTGTATGTTCCTGAGTCCAAGGGAGGACAGTCGAAGTCGCTGCCTCCTGTGTCGTTAACTGAATGAGTGGTTTCGCTAGAAATGCATATTGGGGAATCCATTGTCTGCAGTATGAAGTTAGGCCTATGAAAGCCCGTACTTCCTTTTGTGTTCTTGGTGGTGCCATATTTATAATCAACTGAATGCGATCAGGTGAACACGTAGTCACCCGGGACCACCTCGTGGGGCTTCACCTCGGTGTTGTCGGGAAAGGCTGCAGCTACCTGTGAACGACAAGATTGTAGTGCAGACATCAAGGAGGCAAGGTAATCTGTCAGCATAAGACAATCAACATCAGTTATTTTCCGTGGAATAGGCGTCCCCCACATATTCGGTGGTCTACCAAAAACCACTTCGTACGGGGATAGCCCAGATCGAGAATGGACCACCATCCTCATATAGAAGAGGGCGACCGGCAAAGCAACTATCCAGTCCACACCCTTCTCTCTACAGATCTTGGAAAGTCGGATCTTTAAAGTCTGATTATGGCGCTCCACGAGACCTGCTGCCTCGGGATGCCGGACACAATGGAACTTCCACTGATAGCCTAACAAAAGTGTAATGTGTTTCACGAGCTCGGATGAGAATGGCTGGCCATTATCTGAGTATACGATACGGGGCAAACCATACCGTGGGAAGTATTCACGAACCAGCTGCTTGGCAGTGGTCGGAGCAGTGTAATCGGGAACTGGGTATGCTTCTATCCATCGGGAAAGAGCACATACGACTACGAGGACATACTTGAATCCTCGACAGCGTTCCATCTGGATATAATCCATCTGGAGTATTTCAAAAGGGTGTTCGGGAGGCTGAAATCCACCTTGTTCTACGGGGATGCTTTTACCTGGATTGAACTGACCACAAATCATGCAAGTACGCACTTTCTGTTTGGCTGCTGCCCGTAAGTTTTTATTGGACCATATGTGTTGAATACTGTCTAGCATTGCTTTCTCTCCTAGGTGTGCGGGACTATGTATCGTGTTAATGATGACTTGTACCATAGAGTCGGGGAGAAACCATGTAGATTTTCCCTTCGTCATCCAACCCTGGTCTGTTTGGATCCCTCCTAGTTTAGTCCATTCCTTAATTTCATCTGGTGTTGCATGTGTCTGTATGTCGATCACATCATGTGCGGGATCCCTGACTGTCATGCAGTGTGATGGTACAACTATTTGTGTTGGGTCAGTTACATGAGTTCGGTTCTGAGCAGTCTGCTTTGCTGTTCGGTCTGCCAGGTCGTTACCCTGGGAGATGATATCAGTAACCTTTGTATGTGCCTTACATTTCATGATAGAGATTGCAGTGGGTAGATGTATTGCATCTAACAGGGCTTGAATGAGGGGACCGTGTTGGATGTTGGCCCCGTGAGAAGTTAAGTAACCTCTCTCTCGCCAGAGGACTCCAAAGTCGTGAACGACTCCGAATGCATAACGTGAATCAGTATATATGTTGACTTTCTTATTTCTGGCTTGAATACATGCTTGTGTCAGAGCAATAAGCTCTGCTGCTTGGGCTGACAAAATGTCAATACAATTGGTTTCAACGATTTCCGTGTCTGTCGTGACAGCGTAGGCTGCCACTAATTCACCTGTCCTTGTTCTCATACAGGAACCATCCACATAAAGTGTCAGGTCTGGATCTGGTAACGGAACATCTGTCAAATCTTGTCTGGGTTTTGTTGTGATAGTAATAATTTCAATACAATCATGTGCCAATGGATCTACTCCATTTAGTGGCAATAACGTGGCAGGATTCAATGTGCTGCAGCGTCTGATTTCGATGTGTGGTTGAAACAACGTCAGTTCGTAACCTGTCAATCTTGCTATAGTCAGGTGTTGGGTCTGAGTTCGATTTAAAAGGACTTCCACGGCATGTGGAACCTGTACTGTCAATGGATGTCCTAACACAATGGAATCACTCTGTCTGATTGCTAAAGCTGTTGCTGCAACTGATTTCAAACACGCCGGAAGGGCCTGGGCTACTGGATCTAATGTGCTAGAAAAGTAAGCACAAGGCTTGTGTGAACCTGCTTGTTCCTGAGTGAGGACTGACAAGGCAGTACCCTCACGTTCTGTGACAAAAAGTGTAAAAGGCTTACTGTAACATGGTGTTGCTAAAACAGGTGCTTGACATAAGGCTTTCTTCAAGTCTTCAAAAGCTTGTGTATGTTCCTGAGTCCAAGGGAGGACAGTCGAAGTCGCTGCCTCCTGTGTCGTTAACTGAATGAGTGGTTTCGCTAGAAATGCATATTGGGGAATCCATTGTCTGCAGTATGAAGTTAGGCCTATGAAAGCCCGTACTTCCTTTTGTGTTCTTGGTGGTGCCATATTTATAATCAACTGAATGCGATCAGGTGTGAGCTGCCTCCCCACTTTGGACAGCAAGTGACCTAAGTACACAACTTGCTGAACACAGAATTGTAGCTTCGAAGGAGACACCTTGTGTCCCTTGTCCGCCAGGAAGTTCAAAACAGTCAGTGAAGCATTTTCACATTCGGGTTCGCTTCGAGCGGTGATCAGCAGATCATCGACATATTGAAGCAGGGCAGTGTGAACTGGCATGTGGATACTGTCGAGTTGCTTTTTCAATGCTTGACTATAGATGCTGGGGCTTTCTGTGAATCCTTGAGGTGCGCGGGCAAATTTGAAAGATCGTCCATTTAAACTGAATCCGAACAAATATTGGCTCTCCGGATCAATAGGGACACTGAAGAAGGCGTCCTTGAGGTCAATTACAGTGAAGAACGTCGCTTCTGAATCAATAGCAGTTAGTAATGAAGAGATATCTGGGACCACGGGGTACTGTGGTACAATACATTTATTCAATTCGCGCAGATCAATAACTAATCGATAAACAGGTGGAGCATTTGGGTCAGTACGTTTAAGAACAGGAATGATAGGAGAATTACACACATTGGAGTCAGTTTCCACAACCACTCCTTGTGCAATCAGCTCGTCAATGATTCTCAGTAAAGCCACTACAGCATCCGGGGGTAACTTGTATTGTCGAATTCGTGGTAATACCACTCCTGCCTTGAGCGTGACTCGATATGGGGTAATGTGCATGCAACCTACATCAGTGGGGCCCTGTGCCCACAAGTGTGCAGGGACGTTCTGTAGTCGGGGATCCATATCTCTCAATACATAATGGCCTTTGAAATCTCGCAAAAACAATCGTACTCCCTCCGGAGAACAGCATATAATAGCTCCTAGAGCTTTCAATGTTTTTATGCCTAACAGGTTTTCTGGACATGATTTCGTGAGCAATAAATCTGTAGTCCGTGTCAAAGGACCTACTGCAAGAGGGAGGGGTTGTGATACTTCATTAATAATGGGTTTTCCTGAAAATCCAAGGGACACGTTCTGTGAGCCTGAGAGGGGTGCCCCTGGTACTTCGTTGTGGCTTATCGTAGTTCTGCTTGCCCCTGTATCAATGAGAAACTTTCTGTCTTTTCCTAGTACTTGACTATGTACATAAGGACCATTTTGATCTACAGGAACCTCAATAAGAGGCAAGCGGAATTCCCTCTCCAGGCTATTTCATGTATACCGCTGGTAATCAGGGTAATCGTTCTGTGCATACTGGTACATCTGCTGTGTTGTGTTTTGTGTTGCGGTAATGGGCTGTTGTTGTGGTATCGCTACGGTCTGTGTGGAGGCTGGCATGGGTGCAATATGTTGTATGTTCTGGGGCACTTGTTGTAAGGGCTGATCCTGTCTAGGAGGACGGGGTCTTTCTTTGGTCTTACCCGTGGCGATATTATGTTTCAGAACTGCACAATCATTTATATAATGACCTGGCTGTTTGCAATAATTACATACACCTTTTACAGGAACTGTCGAATTACTGTGTTGGGTCGCACCCTTTTTCTGACCGTCGGCAGGAACCGACTGAGCAACTAACATTTTCATTTTGGTATCTTTCATACGTCTCTGTTCATGTTCTTGTTCTTCTCTAAGCCTATTCTGGTGGTACTGTAACATTTGCAACATCTGTGATGGAGTATTAGCTTGCCAAGTGCTTTCTACTTTCAGTACTCTATTCTTAACCTGGGGCAAAGAATTCTCAACTAATTTCGTTACAAAAAGATGTGGATATGACTCGCTACTTGCTTTCAGACCGCTGTTAATACCAAAACATTTCTCGAATCGTGTATAAAAATCACTAGTGTCTTCATCAGGTTTCTGTTTGCATGCTGAGATGGCACCCCAATCTTCCTTTTTCGTACTCAATAAATGTGGCAACACTTGTACTAATAAACCTGGTAACACTTTAACTTTATCTCCAAGCCCTAGGCCTGGAACTCGGGTATCTTCTTCATTTTGTAATGCAGCCCAATCAATCTTTGCGTCTCCCACCTCCCACTCTTTTTCTTTGAGTTTCTCGTATATGCCTGGAGGTAGTAATACTTTCAGTATTTTCATAAGATCGGGGTAAGTGTAATCGCCCATTAATAACATATCTTTTATTTCGCGGTGAAACCCTGCAGGATCTTTATCGTGACTGGGTACTAGTTTCTTCATTTCCAATAATTCCATTTTAGTTACAGGTGTATACACGAACACACGTCTAAGCGTGCTGTCTGCGTTCTGTACGGGGTGCACTTCTCGCAACGGATTCTGTCTATCCATATAATACATGGTTTTTCGTTCCATAACGGGTGCTGAATAGATCTGTGGACATAAGAATGTACTATACTTGTGGCGATGTTCTAGAATTACTTTAATTAGATCGGTGCCTAGACCTTTCCATCAGTTCGTGACCAGTTCTATTAATATGTCAGGCAGAGGGCCTGGATCAGAATGTTGGCTTTTATACAACAAGAGCAGATGTTGTATCATGTACATACCAGCTAAACGCTGTTCACTCGGTGTCAAGTTCAAAAACGTATGTGCTAACGCATCATCACCATATTTCTCAGAGCTGTCAGCCCATTGAACGGCTGACCTGGCTAATTCTTGTTCATCCATAGAATCGAGTACATGGTACCCCATTCGTTCTTGAAGTATTCTATCAGTAGCTTGGAATAAGTGTTCGGGGCTTCTCGTATTACACATGGCTTCCTGATATATCCTTTTACTTTCTGGGCGCACTGGGCGCATCAAATTATTAAATGGTCTTCCTTTACCTACATAAGCTATCATTTCTCTAGCCGGCAACTGTGTGTGTTCCGGTGTCTCGACTTCCTCCTCTGCCTCCTCCTCTGTGGACTCATGTTTGTCTGAATCTACTTCCGGTATGGGCTGTCTTCTCTCATGCATCTTATTTATTGCAGTTCTGATTCTTCGGTACATATTATCTACACAGGCCTCCTTGTCATGCTGTCCATCTGCTATATTCTGACCCCATCTGTGGAGTGCTTTTACGTCTTCCGGGTTCATACCCGGCCTATCCACTTCTCTAATTAAGCAGTTTATGAGAAACCGCAATATCTTGGCTTTAGTATCCACTTTCTGATAGGCCATGGCCTCCTTAATACTATCAGGCCCTACTCCTGTCTGGACAAACCTATATATTCGATCTAGGTGATCTGTCATTCCAGGTAGTGTCATTAGGAAGTTCGTGACTCGCCGTAAACGTACCGATGCGAGTAACATTCTCTCGTCATTCTTTTTACCAGGTACTGGATCATATCTACAGTCTGCAAGGCGATCTCCATAAATTGTAATATCTGTTCTAGGTGTACGCTGTTGCGCTATTTCTCTAAAGGTCATACGGTGGGTGGGTGGCGGGGTCTGGAAACCTACCGCTCCTCCGGACGCGCCTCCTGAGGCGCCGGCTCCGAAGGGGTTTGTCGGGTTTGTATCGAGGGTAGTAGGGGGTGCAGGGATCGGGGGAGGAGTAGCTTGTCGGGGAGGAAGTGCATAATCGTCCTGTCCGTTGGGCGCAGGTACTCGTGGCAATGCGGTATTAACATATGCGGGAGCTACATCGTCTAGATAGGAGGAAAGAAAAATGTCCTTTGCTGTCTTCTGGTGTTTTTTAGTCGGAAGCAATGGGGGTGGTAGGTCGTTCGGTACTTCCGGAGAGGCCTTAGGCAAGCCCTCAGACAAGATGGGGAACATGCCATTCACGAGTGTATTTCGCTGTCTGTCTACTTGTTCCAATTTTACTCTGATACCTTCCTCAACTAAAGCGTTTTCTCGGGTCTTGTCAGATTCCTCCTTACTCTTTTCTTCTAATCTGTGTGCTTTTTCTGTGCGTCTATGCGATTCTTTACGCCATAACTCGATGGCATCCTTCTGTGACTGTCTGGCTTTCTTTTTCCATAAAGCTTCTTCTACTCTCATGATGCAATCTGCATCCCACGTCCCAGCAGCGGGCCATCTCTGATTCTCTGACAGTTCTTTAGTGTAATCCACCCATAAGTCGAGAAATAAAACGGCATCTAGGCCGTGCTTATGGTACATAAAGTACCCTGGAGTGTCCCTAGGTGGAATGGGAACAGCTTCTTCCAGAACCCCTTTACGGGTTTTTATTTGTCTTAGTTTGGAGAACAACGGCATTCTTTAATCTAGCTACTTGGTTCTTACTTAGATATGAACACACTGAACATGAACACGTGTAAGCACAATAGATGATCGGACATTCACTCATACCACGACATTTGGATGGCACATCAAAACATTTCAAGAACGAACCACATTAATTACAATGATTACAATGAAAACCTACCAACTACGGGAAACAGGATGTACCGCTAAACGGTACAGATACACCTTACAGATGCAAACTAGATATACTGCTAAACAGTACAGATACACTGCTAAACAGTGCAGACCAGGCTCGTGTACCCGAACCCGTCTTGACCGGCACAAGTTAATGCGCACGTCAGAATGCGTCCCTAGCAACGGTACTCACCAGGAAGCACGGAAACAGAAGGCCTCGGAAACCCTGGACTGGATTCGGACTCGACTCGTGACGCAGATACTTCGGAACTTCGGAACCAGGTGGGCCTCCGTATACCTCGGATCTTGCTCTCTCAGCTAGGCTCAGGTCGGGATCCTCCGCACTCCTCACCGCCTCGTCTGGGTGTCGATCGCAGCCTCAGTCACCTCCGTTGGCCTGAGGGAGATACAGGAAATCCTGCGGGTACGCGTAGTTGTCCGTCCGGCTGTGGCAGGGGGCTAGGCCTGCAACGCACCTCCGGCGCGTGGGGTGGGGGAGGGGTCCCTGTTCGGGCACCAGAACTGTGGTAAAATTAATTACCTATGCATAATTTATACGGTAAAATCAATAAGAATAACTCAGGAAAATAAGAGGCAAAATCCGGGATATTGAGGTTTACTCAAAAGGGTTTTATTCCTTAGAAAGGAATTGGGTTATTGGCTCGAGCCAAGGTGGCACCATTCCGTCACCACACAGGTTCGGGAAGGGGCAGACAGACAACATATTATTTACAGAAGTTCATATATATAGTCAATGCATTACATTAAACGAATAGGCAGTAGGCGTAACAGCTGGAAAAAGGAGAGATAACATATGAATACGTCATAGAAAAGGCGTTGCAATAGGCGGGCATAAAGGCGTGCACTAAAAACGTCATTCATCATGAGGTCACAAATGGGTGGATACATAGGAGAATCTTGCAGTGTCAGCAGAAATTCATGGCAGAGATGCGCGCGCAGCAGCTTGACGTGTGTCTGACGTGTAACTGGAGGGTGAAGGGGACTTGACATATGAACACTACAAGTGTAGACATAAGTCTAGGATGTCAGATCAACCTAATCCCAAATCGTATCTGATATCGTATGTTTAAGGAACTGTAGTGTCTAGAAGGGAAGGGAAAAGGTCTCTCGGGCGGAGGCTACCTTATACTGGTTGTGGGTGCGTGTATATGCGTCTACGTGTCGGCATGCGGGGTGAGGGGGCATGGGCCTACCATGGCAACGGAGTCTATGAATTACTTGCACGGAGACAGAAAGACCGGGCCCATTGCTCCTGCAGCTGGGAGGATGTTTACTTGAACTACGAGACAGGAATGTATTTTCGAGGAGTGGAGCAGATAATTCGAAGGTTGAATACAGTCTTGGCAGGCAGTGGCTGAGCCAAGCGCCGGAGACGCGCAAGGAGTAAGGCAGGGGTCACTGGTACAGAGGCAGCCTGGGTTGAAACCCTCAGAGCCGGAAGGCAGGAAGAGGCTCGATGGCAGAATCAGGGCCTACGTCGCTTGAGCTGAAAAACGTGTAAAGTGTACCACAAAAAGACGGTGGCACGGCATATATAGGAACTGAGTATTCAATCCGTTCATGGCGGATCTGAAAGAGGACATGTTAAAGATGGACGCAAATGTATTTGCGTCTTCATAGCTGACACAGGAGGGAAATCACATGCACTGCAAGCTAGTACATGGAGACGGTGGGGTACGCGCTGGGGAACACTACTCGATCAAAAATTATATTTCCTCAGCGTGATTAAATCGCCACAGACAGAGGTAGGGAATGAGTAAAACAGCGTGTTAAGGGTGTCAGAGTGCCTAAGTTAATTCCCAAATTATTTCTCTGAAAGAAAAGCCCCCAGATAGAAATTATCGATCTATATACAAATGTTGTCACAGCCTGGTAAAAAAACGCTAATAAGCACAGTTAAAAAGTCCTATCAGTTTTAAATCACTGGTGTAGATGCGATTAGCTCGCAGCCCCAGTCGCTGTCCGGGGAGAGCTTCTAAGGCAAAGCGGCCACCGGGAGCCTACCTTAAGTATGCTGGGAGGGCGGGAGTCCTGCGCGACTAGAGCGCTGACCCCGCTACCCCCAAGATGGTGCCCACCGCTGCCAGACGCGTGATTAAATCGCCACAGACAGAGGTAGGGAAAGAGTAAAACAGCGTGTTAAGGGTGTCAGAGTGCCTAAGTTAATTCCCAAATTATTTCTCTGAAAGAAAAGCCCCCAGATGGAAATTATCGATCTATATACAAATGTTGTCACAGCCTGGTAAAAAAACGCTAATAAGCACAGTTAAAAAGTCCTCTCAGTTTTAAATCACTGGTGTAGATGCGATTAGCTCGCAGCCCCAGTCGCTGTCCGGGGAGAGCTTCTAAGGCAAAGCGGCCACCGGGAGCCTACCTTAAGTATGCTGGGAGGGCGGGAGTCCTGCGCTACTAGAGCGCTGACCCCGCTACCCCCAAGATGGCGCCCACCGCTGCCAGACGCGTGATTAAATCGCCACAGACAGAGGTAGGGAAAGAGTAAAACAGCGTGTTAAGGGTGGGAGTATCTCCAGTGGGCTGGTCTTCCTCATCTATCTGGATAATAGGGACAGGGGTATCAGTATTATCATCTTCAGTGGGAAAGCCTCCTTCCACATTCCCTGTGGGGTCTGCTTTAGAGGTCTTAGAGCTTCAGACTGGTCTAAAAGCTCTCTGAGGTGGTCTGTGGTAGGGGTTGGACCCGTCTTGAGACCTCTTAAGGTACACACCTGCCTCAGTTCTTTAAAGTTTAACATAGCAAATTTGGATGGTGCCTTTGGAGGGTCACTCTCAACAGGGACAGGTCCAGTGGACCCCTCTGCTCCAGACATTGCTCTAGTGTGGGTGGATATGTTGCAATCTACCTACACTGGTGTTTACCTACTTAACCTATCTTGTAGTTGTGGTCAGGGTGTGCTACTCCCTATCCTCTACAACAACTAAGTTCAGTAGAACTTAAGTACACTAGTCTTGTTTTATATGTACCTACCAGGTACCTGTATGATCTTTCAAATGATACTTTCAAAGATTTAGGGATAGTGCTGCCACCAGTGGATCCTAATCCACCCTCTCTAGGCTGTCTTGCTCTAACAAGTTTCTCTTGGGCCTGGGCAACTTCTAATTCTTGCTTCTGGATCCTAAGCTCATCCTCTCTCATTTTGGCCTCATGTTCCCTCCTCTGAGGGGTTGTCATCCTCCTTCTGGAATGACCATGAGAACATCTAGAAGCTTGGGAGGTGTTGGATTCACCTGAGTGATTCCTCCTCCTCCTTTGCACCTGGTTAAGTCCACTTGGGGGGTCTGAGTGGGTTTAACCCTGACTCAGTCCCAAATAGGCTTAAGTTAGCCTGGCTAAGCCCTCTGGCTGGCACCTGACTATTTCTACCATCATCAAAATCACTGCTCTCACCTTTTGTCTCTTCCTCCTCCTCATCCTCAAGCTGAGTATCTCCAGTGGGCTGGTCTTCCTCATCTATCTGGATAATAGGGACAGGGGTATCAGTATTATCATCTTCAGTGGGAAAGCCTCCTTCCACATTCCCTGTGGGGTCTGCTTTAGAGGTCTTAGAGCTTCAGACTGGTCTAAAAGCTCTCTGAGGTGGTCTGTGGTAGGGGTTGGACCCGTCTTGAGACCTCTTAAGGTACACAGCTGCCTCAGTTCTTTAAAGTTTAACATAGCAAATTTGGATGGTGCCTTTGGAGGGTCACTCTCAACAGGGACAGGTCCAGTGGACCCCTCTGCTCCAGACATTGCTCTAGTGTGGGTGGATATGTTGCAATCTACCTACACTGGTGTTTACCTACTAAACCTATCTTGTAGTTGTGGTCAGGGTGTGCTACTCCCTATCCTCTACAACAACTAAGTTCAGTAGAACTTAAGTACACTAGTCTTGTTTTATATGTACCTAGCAGGTACCTGTATGATCTTTCAAATGATACTTTCAAAGATTGTAATTGTAAAACAACAGCAAGCTCAAATCCCACCGCTGCCACCAATGTGCGAAGTTGGCCTGGTATATGATGCTCACTAGTTCTAGTGATCCCCTTGTACCATGCCAAGCAACCCTTATGATGATTGGTTGTAAGTAAACCTTATAGACCAGCTATCCTAGTAGCGTGGACAAAGAAGTCTTAGGCTAAACTCTGTAAAGGCATGTGAAGCAAGCTGTTTTACCATATACAATCCCCTTGAATACCAAATGAAAGGACACCACACAGATATATATTGAAAATATTTATATATTTATTTACTACAAATATCCCCTATACTCTTTATGAGCACAGAAGCAAATGCGGTAAAACAAAACAGTTTAAATATACAAAAGTTGCACAATATGGATGAGCCCTAGGGGCCACCTAAACCATATACTAAAATAGTATTATTAGTACCACCAATCGAAAAGGAAGTAGGCCTAGGGCCTGGGGAATCGCTGGAGCTGTTCGGGACTAGCAGTGACTAAGTCGGGAAAGGCCCGCGGGACTCGGGTGCAGCGCTTAAAGCACACGCATGCACCAATGCAAAGTCAATGGTGCGTAAAAGTTGCAAAGTTACTGAAAAGGGAACCTTCCGGATGACCTAGAACCTAGCAACTTGGAACATAGACACTAGAGGTGTATTGCTACACAGGAGCACCGGAGTGCCAGGGTTACCTCACCCACAGGAAGCGGGTGCATATGTCTCAAAGTGTGTCGGGTTTCGTCGCGCTGGTCTATGGAGCCTGTAGATGAAGATGCTGCAGGCGGGTCGTCGAGGAGAGTTCCGGTGGATCCAAGGGTGGATCTGAAGATGTGAAGACCTGAAAGCAGAGGGGACAATGTTCAAAGTCACTAGCCAGTGACTACGGTGGAACCAGGCGATGTCGGGTGCAAGCTGTCAAAGAGGTAAAGATTATCTCTGCAGCCACGTGGACACGAAGAGGTCGAAGACATCCAGGCGTCGGTCACGAGCTGTCCCACGAAGGTTCTAGCTGATGGCGGTGTCAGCTTCTTGATCGGAGCAAGCAGGCCTTGGCTAATGCAAGCCACGCAGGAAACATTGCAAGCTTCTCACTCTGACCAGCAAGGTCAGAGAGGGTGCTCCTTTTTACAGGAGCTAGGGCCAGTCTGGAGCAACCAGACCAGCAGTGTAGATTTCGGATTTCGTTGCCATGATGGCCACTAGCCAATGGGCCAGTAACCGGGATGGCACGCCGAGTGGCAAAATGCAAAAAGGGCCCCACGCAGATCGTTGAGATGCTGGTGGGCTGATCTTCGGTGCAGATGCTGCTCGGTGGTGGGGCTTCTCAAACCCCAAAGCACAGCATCGAGGGTGCCTCGGGTGCTGCGCAGTCAGCTTCTCGTGAGTCTTTCAAGATGGCCGTTCCCACGTCTCTCGGTGCCTCCACGGGTCTCTTCTTTTCAGGGACTGTGGATCTGGCTCTGAGATGTCTGGGAGTCTGGGTCTTGTCGGGCTCTGGGCTTGGGTTCCGGCTGGAGGCGGCGGCAAAGCAGACATTGAGTTGCTGGATGGTGCCTGTATTCACAGGGTGGTCACTCCTTGGCCACAAGGGAGATGCTCTTCAGTCTTCTGTGCAGCAGAATGTCAAAGTCCAGTTTTCTTTTTAGTTTCAAGTCGAGTTCAGGATGATCTGAAGTCTTGGGACACAGCTCCTACTCTTATTCCAAATCTGGGGGCCGGATCACCTGCTAGGTCCCTCCTCTGGGTGGGACCAGGAAGGGGGGCGGTTACACCCCCCTTCCTTTGTCCAGCTCCACGCCAGGACTGGGGCTGGAAAGCCCCAGCACCGGTTTGCACTGGCTTATGCACGGGGACACCTTGTGTGCCCCAGGCATGTCTCATTCTATTCAGCCCTGTCCTACCTAATACACAAAATCCTGTCTGGGGTGGTGCTCGCACCTCCCAAGGCAGGAAACCCTTTGTCCAAGCCTCCCTCGCTGGAAGGACTCCCAGCAGCAGGAGGTCAGACTTGTGTCTGTGGTGGCAGCATCCATTTTGTGATGCTGAGGCTCGAGTATAACTTTAACCGGGGTTCAGGTTATGTACATGTCGTGTCCCTCTAGAAGGGTGGAATGCTACCCCCGTCGCCAGAATTGGCGAGGGGGTAGTATCCCAACTCATATGACACCTTACTCGACATGTTTTCATAAAGCCAAACCAAAGTTAGCAAGTAACCGCGAGGATTATAATGCACTTAAGAGTATATGGTATGTCAATATCCCGGAACAGCTAAGGAAGTTGTTCCCGACAGCTGCAGACAAGCTCAGCTCGTGCCAGAGCACCATCTCACATGAAACCAAGCACTCTGCCTCCAGGATTGTCGAGGTCTTCCATAGGAGTGGCGTATGGGTTAACATGTGTCCAGTTAGGTTAGATATAGGTATACCATATCTAAGTAAGAGGTGATTACACCAACTTACCCCAGCTGAGTGATCAGCCAGTTGTGTCAAACATGGAGACCAGGTCAGGGGTGGCATAATACATGCTGCAGCCCCTGGTAGGCCTTGGATACACCTATGCCCTGGGTACCTGGGGTACACTGTTACAGGGGCCTATAAGGTGAACCAGTTCCAATTGTGTATGTACCTAAGGTACATGGAGTCCATTTTAAGGAGAGAGCAATTAGCCTGGGGCCCTGAATAGCAGGATCCCAGGCCAACTAGGTCAAAAACCAGCTAAACACCAGGCAAAAGGTTTGGGGGTAACCATAGTCAGATACCCACCTTCCTACATGCACACTGTCCATGTATTAAACATTTGGCTGGTGCATACTCCCGTTGGGCAGTGCGTGTGTGCATATTCACAAGAAATGATGCAGGTTGTTTGTAAGTAATATTGATGGGCAGCCACACAATGTGACCTTGGCTTACTTGATATAGCTGCCCAGTTATTGATACCCAGATTATGAGTTCTCACTACTTGAGCTGCATCACTCACATTGACGGAGTGATTGGGGTGTTGTGCATGGGAGGTGTGATGGGCCTGCCTGTTTGGCCTTGTCAGTGGTGTGCTGTGTATGTTATTTCTGATGTGAAATTGTCACTGTGCACTTAGCCTGTGCTGCTGGACAATGCAGTCATTGTTGGATTTACAGGCGATGTTATTGGCTTCCAGAGATGATTGTTCCACATCGTTTATTGCTACATGTATGGATTGGTGGTGCAACACAGTATTTTCTTGGTGTGCACACTACAGTATTTGGATTTCCCATGTGGTTGCGGGTGTGTCAAGAATGCATCAATGTTTTTCACATTCACAATTGTAGGCACATTCGCTTTGTCATTTTCGGAATTTTGGACATGTGTGCAACTTCAATTGACAGCCAGTGTGTGTTCTGTGCTAGCAACTGTATGGTGTGGTGATAGTTGACCCTGTGAGGAGTGTCACTACAGAGTGTGGGGATGGAGGGAGCCTCTGTACCAATCATATACTCACACACAGTCAACAGGTCAGGGTTTTATCCATCACCTCTCTGTTGCCCACTTTTGCCCCCCAAGTTCAAACATGGTCATCTGCAAATCTGTCTGTCCATGTGCTTCATGGGAACAGTCCAGCCATAATTGTCAATCCATGCCTTCCCTGGACTGGGAACAAGGTTCCTGGAACCACTTTCTGGCATAACAGCCGTCTTCAGCCATGCTTGTCTGTATACACATCTGTGTTTCACACAGGCCTGGCTGTAGACCGCTGTGATGCCAGTGAGAGGTGAGTGAAAACTTGTTTCAGGTCCAGGGATGGCATCACATGGCAGTTCGGGCAGGACTGTTCCCATGTGGCACAGGGTCAAATAGATTTGAATATGTCCATGTCTGGACTTGGGTGGCAGAGTGGGCAACTGAACGGTGATTGATCAACAACTATCCTGTTGACAGGCAGTGGCTCATCATTGTGACTCTCATACAAGTGGTGGCCTTCTCTGTTACTTGTAACTTTGTATACAATGAGCGTTGTGTCTATTACAATTGCGCATTACTAGACTTATATATGTGCTCAGTTATGTGGCATGTGACTCATGATGCATGCCATGATTAGAAATGTCCACAAAAGATTTGTTGCTGATATTTCTGATGTGTACAGGCGACTGATATATTTTTCATTTTCTCCTTGCCAACAGCATCATCACCACAATCTGGAGGACACACAGGCACGGACCGGACATAGGGACCCAGCAACAGTGTCACCAGCTTTCAGGAGTCGGAGGGAGGCAGTGGCACAGAGGGTGAGGGGAGTCAGGCGGCCGGACCTCTTGAGCACGACACCTCTTACCATGCGGACGGCTCGGATTCTGACTCCCAGGAGGAGGGGGAATATGCAGCTATGCCATCTACAACAACTTTGCGTGTCCCCTCCTCCTCCGGAACCATCTCCACCTTCCCAGTTGTTAGGGTCCCTAGGGTCCGTGCTAGCCCCCGTGTCTCCTTTGTCCCTGGCACCGCAGCCCCTGCCCCTGTCTCCCCTGCTGCCCTCAGTGCCAAGTCTGTGGACCTGCTCCGGCAGATCCAAGTTGGTCAGACATCGATGCTGACTGTCCTCCAACGGCCAAACACACATCATGACCCAGTTGTTGTCATACATGGAGGGCATGTCATCAGCCATGTCTGGCCAAAGTCTGAGTTTGGCAGCCATAGAGTCTTCACTGACGGCAGCACTGTCCATCCTGCAGTGTCAGCCCCCCTCCTTCTGACCCATCCACATCACCCTCTCCCATACATGTCCAACTCACACGCAGCCGCCACAGGTCTGACACCACAACAGACACACCCAGCACACCCACACGGAAGTCAAAACGCAAATCTCCACGCACCCAATCTCAAGGGGATGTAGGCACACCCACAGGGAGAGGGGACTGACGCCACACACGCATCCACAGACACACGACACCTGACTCACAGCCCTCTACCTCCACCCCCTTTGTGTCCCCGGGTTCAGGTGGTAGTTTGTCTGAACTGGCAGCAGTGTGCAGCGCTGAATATTTGTCATCCTTTGGCGCTGCACCAAACACTGTGGAGGATTCCACCCCACCTGCACCCATTACACCTGCCCTTCCCTCTCCTGTCCCTGCGGTGCCGGAAATTTACCCCGATGATGCCCCCCCCATGTGTCCACAGACATCTGATCTCCATGTGCAGGCAAGTTTGGGTGTGACAACATCCACTACGCCACCACTGTTGGGGACATTTATTTGGACTGGCCATTGGCCTTCTGTGAGCCTGGACTCATTTTTTTCGTTTTTCAATTGTGGCGCTGAATAAAGCTTTTCAGTTTTCATTCTGAACTTTTGCATTTCAGGACATTGCTTTGACTGCTGTGTGTCTACGAGTTGTGGTGATGTTCATATTTGCTTACTGTAAAATATGTGTATTTCCTGATGGTAATGAGCTGGACCATGGTATGTTTGTGCCATCCCAATGTTGCAGCAATCTATCTAGATTGGTGTGTCTGCAGTTTGCATGCAGACATTGTCCCAAAAAGTGTCCCTTCCTCAGTGACACATGTGATGTTCACTACGGACAGTTACACATTAGTGGTGATGACGTTTCTGTTGATACCCTATAGATTTGTACCTTCCCTTCAGCAATGGCCATGCCTGCTCACAAATGAATTCAGATAATTGCTCAGTGCTATCCATGCTACTCACTGTGCTTGGGTTTGCAGTACGTAGTAATCCTTTCAGGGAGACCATCATACTTTATCAGACTATGCATGACAATGTTATCAGCCTTGACGTTATGATTCAGATTGTACATTTCTAATCTTTGGACACACAAAATAGAATGTGTTTCTTTGTATCTAGGGGATTTCTACCCTGTTACATCCATGAGGGAGTACATGCTGCACCACCTGGACATTCACATCATGTCCGGGATGTACATGACACTTTATTATAACATTTGTGCTTCATTTGTTTGGTGGTCTGTTACATGACTGCACAGGATTGAGTGAGGATGGAGGGGGTGTGTGCCAGCGAAGTAGACAGGTGGATATACATGTGGGATCTGACAATACACTCACATGTGGTGTGTCAAACAGTGTGTGACAGGATACCATTCTCCGTGGAGTAGTTCACTGCTGTGTGTGATGTGTTGCTATGCAACTATTGTGAGTGTTCCCAGTTAGGGATGTACACATACAGCCATGTACTTAAGGTTTGCTGTTGGACATGCACACCCCTAGGACTGGGCACTGCTGGGAGTCATATCCACCCACCCCTGTCATGTCTGGGCACTGCTGGGAGTCCTGTACACACCCCTCTCCTATGTCTGGGCACTGCTGGGAGTCCTGTACACACCCCTCTCCTATGTCTGGGAACTGCTGGGAGTCATATCCAACCACCCCTGTCATGTCTGGGCACTGCTGGGATCCAGTGCACACCCCTCTCCTATGTCTGGGCACTGCTGGGAGTCCTGTACACACCCCTCTCCTATGTCTGGGCACTGCTGGGAGTCATATCCACCCACCCGTGTCATGTCTGGGCACTGCTGGTGGTCCTGTACACACCCCTCTCCTATGTCTGGGCATTGCTAGGGGTCCTGTACACACCCCTCTCCTATGTCTGGGCACTGCTGGGAGTCATATCCACCCACCCCTGTCATGTCTGGGCACTGCTGGGGGTCCTGTGCACACCCCTCTCCTACGTCTGTGCACTGCTGGGAGTCCTGTACACACCCCTCTCCCATGTCTGGGCACTGCTGGGAGTCATATCCACCCACCCATGTCATGTCTGGGCACTGCTGAGGGTCCTGTGCACACCCCTCTCCTATGTCTGGGCACTGCTGGGTGTCCTGTACACACTCCTCTCCTATGTCTGGGCACTGCTGGGAGTCCTGTACACACCCATCTCCTATGTCTGGGCACTGCTTTGAGTCATATCCACCCACCCCTGTCATGTCTGGGCACTGCTGGGAGTCCTGTACACACCCCTCTCCTATGTCTGGGCACTGCTGGGGGTCCTTTGCACACCCCTCTCCTATGTCTGGGCACTGCTGGGAGTCATATCCACCCACCCCTGTCATGTCTGGGCACTGCTAGGAGTCCAGTACACACCCCTCTCCTATGTCTGGGCACATCTGGGAGTCATATCCACCCACCCCTGTCTTGCATGTCTGGGCACTGCTGGGGGTCCTGTGCACACCCCTCTCCTATGTCTGGGCACTGCTGGGAGTCCTGTACACACCCCTCTCCTATGTCTTGGCACTGCAGGGAGTCATATCCACCCAACCCTGTCATGTCTGGGCACTGCTGGGAGTCCTGTACACACCCCTCTCCTATGTCTGGGCACTGCTGGGAGTCATATCCACCCACCCCTGTCATGTCTGGGCACTGCTGGGAGTCCTGTACACACCCCTCTCCTATGTCTGGGCACTGCTGGGAGTCATATGCACCCACCCCTGTCATGTCTGGGCACTGCTGGGGGTATTTGCCACCCACCACCCAAATGTGACGCACCGTACTCGACATTTCAGATGTATGTGCGGCACGTATCACTATTGCAATAGTGATATGAGCTAGCATGTGGCGCACCATGCCCCCCCACACGTTGATGGCGTATGTGCGGCACGTATCACTATTGCAATAGTGCTATGCGCTAGTGTGTGGTGCACAGTACCCCACACATTGATGGCGTATGTGCAGCACGTATCACTATTGCAATGGTGATATGCACTAGCGTGTTGTGCACCGTACCCCGACGTTAATGGCGTATGTGCGGCACGTATCACTGTAGCAATGGTGATATGCGCTAGCGTGTGGCGGACCGTACAGGTATACTTCCGTTGTTGTGGTACGTTGTACTCAATGTCTGCGCCGTCGTCGGTTTCTATATACGAGATCGTAGGCGTACAGGGCTGAGATGACATACTCGAGGGAGTTCATGTCGTGTATGTCGCGTAATGGGGTGCAGTTCGGGCCGGACTCTGGTTTTTCGGCTTTTTACAGCTCTCGTAGCAAAAGGGCCGTACGGAATGTAGTCAACACGGATCGTACTTCCTGGTTCGGAAATGGCTGCCTATTTACGTACGGACGTAGAGTACAGCGTCACCTGGAGACAATCCGTATGTAATTTCTAGTTGTACGGTGTTTGGTATGAGTCGTACGGAGTGACGCATTGAATTCGGATCGTCCTTGCTTGTTCGTACGGGGACGTTGAAGGTGTACGATTCGTACGGGAAAAACGCTCTGTACGGCTAATCGGAGAGCTTTTTCCAGAAACGGAATCGACCCCTGTGTGTAGATATAACCCAACAGAAGGCAACTTAGATGCTTGCAAATAAACACAGTGATCAACAGAAGAGACAAACTTTTTACATTCAGGTTTGATCAGTACTGTCGTTCAATTGGTAATAACGTACGTAACCCCTCAAACTTCTGATCTTTGGACATTGTCTCTATTTGGGGTCACTGCTTTAACATTCGAACTGCATTATAAATGAATAGTGAAATTTTTTGCCCTAAAGACGAGTAAGGATTCCTTGGTGTTTCGCTGTTAGGCCCTTTGGTAATAAATAGCATACTAAATCTAGTTAGCAATTTGATTTCACTGGTGAACATGGAGTGCGTCTCTTCCTTATTTTGACTTTTTTATTTTAGTTTCTCACCCTTGGATCGCAATATCACCACTACTTTTTACAACAATCAGTTGTAATTACATGTTTAGTTGGGGCAAAATTTCAATTTGATTGGGCATTTGAAGATGCCACATGTCTCCAAGACTGGATGAAAGTGAGTGTAGGAGAGTAGGGTCTGCTTTCCGATTGTCACCCCACTTTTTGCTTTTTGCTTCACTGGTTTTCGACTTAATGTGGCTGTGGGCCTGCTAATCAGACCGACAGCCCAGCTGCTCTCTCTCTAAATTCACTACAATGTACTTTAGGTGTATTACCAATTGGATACTGGGTCACCTTATGAGCCCCTGTACAGTGTACTATAGGTGCCCAGGGCATAGGTGCATCCAAGGCCTACCAGGGGCTGCAGCATGTATTATGCCACCCCTGGCTGGCCATTCACATTGATACAACTGGCTGATCACTCAGCTGGGGCAAGGTAGTGTAATCACCCCTTGCTTAGAAATAGTATACCTATATCTAACCTTATATCTAGACACATATATACCTATAAGGCACTCCTATGGCAGGCCTTAACAGTCCTGGAGGCAGAGTGCTTGGTTTTATGTGAGATGGTGCCCTAGCATGAGCTGGGCCTGTCTGCAGCTTTCGGAACCATGTCCTTATAGCTGTTCTAGGATATTGCTATACCATATACTCTGAAGTGCATTATGAACCTCGCGGTTAAATGCTAACTCTGGTTTGGCTTTATCAAAACATGTTGAGTAAGGTGTCATACGATTTGGAATACTACCCCCTCGCCAGTTCTGGCGACGGGGGTAGCATTCCACCCTTCTAGAGAGGGAAGACATGTTGTTCCTACTATTCCCGGTTAAAGTTAACCAGAGCTTCAGCATCACAAAATGGATGCTGCTGCCACAGACACAAGTCTGACCTCCTGCTGCTGGGAGTCCTTCCAGCGAGGGAGGCTTGGACAATAGGTTTCCTGCCTTGGGAGGTGCTAGCACCACCCCAGACAGGCTTTTGTGTATTGGGACAGGAAGGGCTGAAAGGAATGAGACACTGCCTGGGACACACAAGGTGTCCCATGCATAGTCCAGTTCAAACCAGTGCTGGGGCACTCCAGCCCCAGCTCTGGCGCGAAACTGGACAAAGGGGTGTAACCACCCCCTTCCCTGGTCCCACCCATAGGAGGGACCTAGCAGGTAATCCAGCCCCTAGATTTGGTATATAGGTAGGAGCTGAGTCCCAAGACTTTAGATTAATCCGGACTGAAAATCTGAAACAAAACTCTGGACCTTCGATGATCTACTTGAAAGAAGACGACTGAAGAATCTCCCTTGTGGTCAAGGAGTGACCACCCTGCACAAGCAGGGACCATCCAGCGATCAACAGCTTGCTTTGTCGCCGCCTCCCGCCGGAGCCCGAGCACAGAACCTGACAAGAACCAGACTTCCAGACATCCAACAGCCCGATCCACAGTCCCAGCAAAGCTGAGGCCCGTAGAGGCGACGAGAGACGTGGGACTAGCCATCTTGAAAAGTCTGCGACCTGCTAACTGTGCAGCCCCCGAGGCCTCCACAAAGCTGTGCATTGGGGATTGAGAAGCCCCAGCCCCGAGCAGCATCTGCACCAAAGATCAGCCCTGCACCCTCCACGAGTTCTGCGGGGGGCCCTTTTGCATTTTCCTGCTTGACGCGTCTGCCCGGTCACTTGTCCGTTGGCTAGTGGCCATCTTGGCGACAATCCTTTGAATTTAAACTGCTGGTCTGGTTGCTCAAGATTGGCCCTTGCTTCCCTCAAAAGAAGCAGCCCCTCAGACCTTGCTGGTCTGAGTAAGAAGCCAACTTAGTTTCCTGCGTGGGTTGCCTTTGCCAAGGCTTGTTGATGCCAATCCTGAAGCCGACACCGCCGACAGCGAGAACCTTTGTGGGACAGTCAGTGCTGACTCCTGGTTGTTGTCGACACCTCCTGGCCAACGTGGACTGCAGAGACAAGCTTCCCATCAGCACCTGATTGCTTCGCGATATCGCCTGGTTCCTTCTTGGTCACTGGCTAGTGACCCAGACTCTGTCCCCTCTGCTTTCAGGTCCTCTTCATCTTCGATCCACCCTTGGATCCACCCGGACACTTCTCTCCTGGCCGCCTGCCGCATCTTTTCTCCAGGCTCCATAGGATTTGACGACGAAACCCGACACACTTTGACACCAATGCACCCGCTTCCTGTGGGTGAGGTAACGCGAGTACTTCAGTGCTCCTGTGGGTATCAACTATCCAACTGTCTAGGTTTCAAGTAACTTTCACTGAGTCCAGTCAGAAGTACCCTAAAAGAACTAGTTTGTAACTTGTACGTTCCCATTCATTCTCTATGGTAACATGCATGTGTGATTAGACACTGCACACGCCTCCCGTGGGTCTCCTGCTTCCAAACTCTTGGTAGCTCAGCGTAGCCCCAGCGATTCTCTAGGCCTATTCACTTTCTGTGTATTGGTCCTTATACCACTATTTTAGTTTATGGTTTAGCGTGCCCCTAGGGCCCTACTGTATTTAATTGAATATCTTGTATTGTGCTTGTGCCTCTGACCTCATAAAGAGTTCAGAGGCTTTGTCTAGTAATAAATAACATACATATTTTATATAAATCCTGTGTGGTGTCCTTTCATTTGGTATTAAAGTGGTTACATATGGTAAAACAGCTGGTTTCACATGCCCTCTTGAGTTTAGCCTAAGACTGCTTTGTCCATGCTACCCCTAGGATAGCTGGTTCATAAGGTTGACTTTACAACCATCACCATAAGGGTTGTTTGGACTGGTGCAAGGTGCTCACTAAAATAGTGAACATCATATACCTTGCCAACTTCTCACAGTGAGCCACCCTTGCTGATCCAGATCCAGAGTTCACTTTTAGGCTCACTTAAGTCCTTCACACTCGTACAGAGAAAGAACTGCATCAGAGAACAAATCTTTGGCTGCCTTCCAGAGTTTGATTGGGATTAAAAATCGGCCGAGGCACACCAAAAAAAATGTCCCACATTTGTGGATTGCCTTTCTGCAAAACCATGCTTCGGTGACGTTTTATGAAAAGAAGTGGGGTAGGGTCTCTGACAGAGGCATGTTTTCTTAACTACACGTAGATTTAAAATAATGCACGGATTAGTTCACATTGGTGAACTTCACTAGAGTATCAATGAGGGCACTTCCGCTCAGGCCCGCTGCCCCTGCTCAATCTGCATACATGAATGGGCAGACCCAGCGAGAAAAATGGACTGACACCTCTGCTCCGTTGGTAAAAGGAAGGTAATAAAAGCCCATCTGCCTCCAGAAATGCCACTCAGGCACCCACTGGGCCACTGGCAGCACCCGACCAACGCAAACACCGCCTAGATCGGAACCCATGCTGCCCAAAGAAGCATGAAGAGGTAATGGGTAACCCAATTGACCCTTGTAGGTATAGGCCAGAGGTCTTCAAACTTTTTGATGCCGAGACCCCCTTGTAAAACCTTTTGAGGTGTAAGGACCCCCTTCTGATAAAAGTTTCTAGAAACTGGTACTCCTCATCATCATCTTTTGACAACCATAAATGCGCCTGTTAGACCTCATCACATCCATCCATCATTCATCTACCCACACTTTCACACATCTATCCATCCTTTCATCCTTCCATCCATCCATCCTTCATCCATCCACCCTTTCATCTTTTCATCCATACATTCATCCTTTACCCATCCACCCTTCCATCCATCCACCCATCATTCATCCCCCCACCTTTTCACACATCCATCCATGCATCATTCATCCATGCAATCTTTTATCCATCCATACATCCATCGTTCATCCATCCACCCTTTCATCCATCCATTCACCCATCATTCATTCACCCATCTTTTCACACATCCATCCATCATTCATCCATGCAACCTTTTATCCATCCATACATCCTTCATCCAGCTACCCTTTCATCCTTCCTTCCATCCACCCTTTCATCCATCCATCCTTTCATCCATCCACCCTTTCATCCATCTACCCTTTCTTCCACCCATTCATCCACCTACCTTTTCACACAACCATCCATCCTTCATCCTTACATCCATCCATCCACCCATCATTCATTCACCCACCTTTTCTGTGCCTTTCTCGTGGGGGAGGGGGGGGGGGGGGTTCAGTATCTCTCTGCTGTTTTTCCTTCTTTCCCGATCATGGGAGGGCATCTCTGTGCCTCCCTGCTGGGGGCGGGGGATGTGTCACGGGACCCACAGCTCCAGGTGCGCAATATCCATTGACCTCAAAGGGCAGGCTACACTACAGCCTGCTCCCCCAGCCCCCCTCCCCACTTCCGCCAGCTCAAAACGGCATCAGGGACACACACAGCCACACCCGAGTACTTGACAAGTCTTTTACTTGTTAATGAGGCTTCGATGTTTTTCACACCTCGGTGTGAATTAGGCTTCGCCGTGAGCACCCTCATCAGCCCAAGCCAGGGACAGAATCTGCGACCCCCTTCAAATGACTCCACGACCCCCCTGGGGGTCGCGCCCCACAGATTGAAGACCTCTGGTATAGGCAATGAACAATTCAAAGTAGGGAAAAGCTACAAGGGATTAAGTTTGTTTACTGAGTTGAATTAATTTGGTGGCATCAGTCAATAGAGTTAGTACTCAAGAATCTAACTAAAATGTAACCATAGGATAACGGTACAGTTTCTTTCAATAAGGAAGACATTCAATGTCAAAAGCACAAAGGTAAAAGAAGCACACGGAAAAATTATTATATCTGGAAAGGTATTTATATTGAGTTAATCAATAAAATGTTTCACGGGGAATCAAAAACAAATAAATGTGAGCAGAGTAAGTTATTTACAGATGTATACGTAAATCAACAAATCAGTACATAACAATTCATCAACTCCTTTCTTTGGTACAGTGTAACCGAGTCCATTCATGAACAAAGGTATACTCTTGAAGCGATGTTTAGCTTTGGAGATGAATGAATGAATACTTTATTGTTTGGTTACTCAAAACCATTACGTTAAAACCAAAATACAAAATGTACAAAAGTTAAAACCAAGAGAGTTTCGGGAGATCAGTCTATGTGGTGGCTCCCTGGGCACTGGGGATATGGTAGATAGGGTTTGTAGTAAGACGTGGGTCTGCGAAGTCTCTATATGTTCGAACCCTCAGCGGCCATCAGCATGGACCGTGTCTGATGGACAAACTTTCCAAAAGAGGCCATGTGCTTTACCGTAGTCAGAGTGTAGAGATGGTTGATCGCCTCCTTTGCTGTATGTAACCCTGCTAGTCTTACGATTGGCCTGAGATAAAAACTGCGGGCCATGCGCAGGGCCGGGCAGAAGAATAGAAGATGGGCCAATGACTCTCGTTTATACCTGCAAAGCCTACATTCCCGGACTCCGGAACCAACCTGTCCGAAGGCGTATAATTCTTCGGGGGGCAGCAGATGTAGTCTGTAGGCTAAAATCTTGTAAAGGGCTGCGCGGCCCACGGCCTGCGTGAGGTGATGTTTAGGGTTGTGCAAAATGTGCAGCAGGCATAGAGACTCGTGGAAGTCTTTTCTTACCAGAGACTCCAGATCCAGTTCCCGTGACCGCGCACGTACTTGTTTTTTGATCGAGTTTTTGATGGCGGTGTAATTAACGTGTTCGGGGTTCCAAGACTCGATGGCAAGGTTGAGATGATCCTTTTTTCCGCATTGAGAGTGGCCGACCAGGGATTCCCGGGTTCTCTGAAGATGCATTTCAGGATTGCCTTGAGTGTGTTCTCGTGTGCCGCTGTAGTTAGAAAGTAATATTTACTTAGGGCGGCCATCTCTTCCAGTTTTTGCTGGTTGAGTGAGAACTCCAGGCGGACAAGAGTGTTTCTGGTGCACCTTGGTAGATGGAATAGTCTCTTGTAGGCTCTAAAGTGATTTTTTTCTAGTTCATTGTTCAGTTTGCCCGGGAATGCCTGTAGAGCGTAATTGAGAGCCGGCATTAGCTTGGCTTTGAGAACTCTTTGGATGGCCGTTGTAGACGGGCTGTATAAGGAGGCTTTCAGCTTGCAGATTGCGTAGGTAATGGTTTTACCTTTGCCTTGGATAGTTTTTAAATGGGCGCTTGAAAGCCCCGACTCCTGGAAACAGATGCCCAAATAGATGTACCGCAGTGTGCTTTCCAGCAAGAGATGACCAAGCCTCCATCTTAATGATTTTTTCTTTGGATAATGTCCGAAGATGATTACTTTTGACTTGGATGGATTTGCTACAAGCCTGTTTTTGTCATTGTATGCGGCAAGTGCCGTCAGCGCCTTTTGTAGCCCAATTCTCGTGTGGTCCAAGAGTACCAGGTCATCAGCATATTGCATAAATTGAATTTTGGTCCCTCCGATCTTTGGGGTGACCAAGGCTGCCCCAATCAAGGCCCTCTCAATGTCCGCTGTATATAAGTTAAACAACAATGGGGCTAGCACGCACCCTTGTTTTAGGCCTCGATCTGTGTCAATCTTTGCGGATGCGTGGTCCCTCGAGAGTTTGATTCTCACCCACGTTTTTTGATAGAGACTGGATCGCTCTTAACAGGGATGGATTGATGTTCCATTGAACCAGCTTTCTCCACAGAATTGCATGGTCTACCCCATCGAACGCCGCCGAGTAGTCAATGAAGCAGGCGAATAAGGGAGGGCTTTTGCGTGTCCGCGCTTGGTGGACCAAAAAGGAGAGTGCGGTCATGTTATCGACTGTAGCGGACCCAGGTCTAAATCCGGTTTGGCAGAGTGGAAGAAGGCCTTCTTCGCTCGTCCAGTCTACAAGGTCCCTCAAGATGGCACTGGCGTAGGCTTTTCCCTCGATGTCCAGAAGGGCGATCATGCGGTAGTTTGATGGTTCAGTTTTGGGGCCTTTTTTGTGGATTGGCTGTAAGAGCGAGCCTCTCCATGAGTCTGGCACATCCCCCAGAAGCCAGCATTCAGTGTACAGGTGGGACAAGTTTTAGGACCAAAAGTCAATGTTTGCTTTGAATAAATGTCCAGGAAGGCCATTAGGACCCGGAGCACCGTTTTGTCTAATGTTTTTTAGAATTTTGGACACTAACAGTTTTACCGGCGGGGCTTTATTCTCGATGATGGGGTCTAGTTCGACTCCTGCTGTGGATGTTTCGTTTTGCTTGTCGACAGGGCCATCTTCGGTGTAAAGTGCTTTTACGTGGGCGACCCAGATGGAAGCTTCAAGAGAGTTTTCTCTATGATTTGAGCCTCGTCCCAGGTTGCTTAAATAGTACCAAAACTCTTGCGATTTTCCTGGGCTCAACAAGTTCAAACATTTTCAGCCATTGTGCTTCACAATAGGCTAATTTTGCTGCCCAAACCTTCTTTGAGTGACTTTTTTTAGCCTCTTGTAATTGTTTCTTGTTTGGGCTTGTGCCAATTTTGTGAAAGAGTTTGCATTTCATGTTCAGTTGTTTGGCGCTTATTTTAATTTCTGCGTTATATCCATATGCGGTTGGAGGATGCCTATGAGTTGTACGGTTTGTGTTCCCACGAAGAATCGCCGCCAGGGTCTCTGTTATGACGTTCCAAGTTGCTATTGCACCCTTTTTCTGTTCACTCGGTGGCCAGCCTGTCCACTGGTTTGCCCAGTTGTTAAATGTATTAGTTGAGGTCTGTACCCATTTGATTCTTCTGGGCAGCTTTAATAATTCTTCACAGACGGCTGCTCCGATGCATTCGAGCCTATGGTGTGTGACCACTGTAAAGTTCAATGTAATAGTTAAGGCAGCATGATCGCTGTCAGTGCGCGGATGAACTGAGAAGTTTAACATTAGGGGTTGCAGTTTGTCACTTAGGATGATATAGTCGATCGTTGTTTGATTGTTGTATGTGGGACTGACAAAGGACCCTGGGCTATTCTTTAAGAGGACTGAATGCGCTGTCGCCAGCTTATAGGATTTTAATAGGTCTTTCAGTGCGTTAGTGGCCCCGGGCAGGGGACTTCGTGTGGTTGATACCCCTATGTGATGGATGTTGAAATTGCCAAGAATAATACATTCTAAAGACGAAAATTGGAGCAATAAGGACTCTAGGTGGTTTATTAGCGTGGCCGGGTTGGATATAGGCCCGAGTGGGTTATGATAGAGGTTGATTAATAAAAATGAGAAATTTCCATTTGGCGAGCGGCGGCCTTTCAAGATGCCTGCCTGGATGGTGTCCTGGAGATTAGGTAATTCAGAAAATTCCAGTTTCAGTGAGTGTTTTATATAGACACATATCCCTCCCGATGGTCTTCCGAATATGTTGATCTTTTTTGCTGGTTTTCCATATTCTGCATATCCTCTTAATGAGAGAGGGTGGATCTGCCAGGATTCTTGAATGCAGATTATGTCCGCCTCCTCCATAAATTTCAACGCGGTTTGGTTAAGGAGCAACCTCCTGAGCCCTGCGACATTCCAAGTCATGATTTTCAAGCTGTCCAGAGACCGCTCCCTGTCTGAGGATTTTGGATGCGCGTTAGTCATGCTTCAGTGGGGTTGGCCTGAGACATTAGGGCAATAACAGTTAGGATCTGGGATTTAGTGCTAGCGGCAGCCAAGACCAGTCTTTGCTCGCGCGCCCCAATGTTGCACATATGCGTGTACACTGGGTCGAGTTGGTTGTTATCTTGATTTGGGTTCTATTGGTTAGGCCTGTATTTATGCCACCTTTGGACCCCTGAAGGATGGGCACCGCATTTGGCATGTGGGTGGGGGAGCATGCGAGCGTGAGTTCCCTCTGGCTAGTTGTACCGTGTTACCCGACTGGAAATACACGGAGTGTGTTTTTAAAATTAGGGGGTATTTTTGTGCACGCTTGGATTTTATTTTTATGCCCCAGCTTTCCAATAGCTTGTGCTGGCTTTTCAGAGCCTCGGCCATATCCGGGCTCATGAAGGTTAGCTCCGTTTTTCTCCTCTGCGTCTGGCGGCAGGAAGGAGATGGTTTCAATATCTGTGGTTTTTATTCCCTCCAGCCCTGGAATGTTTGCGCAAAGTATCAGAAGATTACTTCTGTTGAGAATATCCCACCTCCCCTGAGAGGCATAGTCGGGGTACAGCATTATTTTCCGATCCTGGGATTGGGGGTAGTTTAATTGGCAGGGGGAGTCCACCGCCTGGTTGCCTAATTGTGGTGACTGAACTACGCCAGGTGGGGGGGGGGGCGTTAGCCTGCCTGTTTAACCCCATTGACCGCTGGAGGGACGCAGTGAATGGTAAGCTGGATGGACCATTATTGGGCGGCATGTTTTCAGTATCCTTGAGATCTGGGGCGTTCAATGGCGCTTGGGACGCTTGGTGCATCGTCACCATTGATTGAGCGACGATCTGAATGTTGTTTGGGCGAGGGTCGTATTCACTTGGGTGGACTTGAGTCGCTTCCACAGAGCTTTGTCCTTGTGGGTCGTTTGCTTGATTTTTTGTTGGAGCTGCTAGAGCTAGCTGGGGGGCTGCAAGAGGGGCCAACATCCCCGGGACTATTGCTGCATTGGTTAAGTGAGAGGCTTCATGCGTTGGCTCAGTTATTTCTGGTGTTTTGGTGATTACTGCTAGTTGAGTCGTTTCCTGACTCTCGCTGTGGCCGGGCGTCTGGTTGTCAGGCCGTAGCGATTCCCGGATGGAACTGGGAGCGAGAGATTTATTTTTATTCGCCTTGTTGAATTTTTAAAAAATTTTCTTATTTTTCCTGGATAATTTTTGAAGGTCTAGGCTGATCGGTGTGATAGTATACTGACGGTCATGGTTTTTTGTTTTAGTCGGGGTTTTATCTTCTTTATCTTCTTTATGAGGTTCTGTACTGTAATTTAGCGAGTTTTTTTAGGCCTTGTGTTTTTAGAGGGTCTAGAGCTGGGACCTGTGTGATTGGATCCTTGATCTTACTGGCTTCTTGCTTGAGGTCCTCTATTAGTGTGGTCATGATGTGTGGAAGTTTTTCTAGGTTGTTCAGAATTGGGCAGCAACTACATGACTCAGGCTTCAAATGTGTGCTGTCCTGTGCTCTGCGGATCAGGGAATTCAAATGATCCAATTTAGAATCAATCCCAGAGATTAGGTTTGCGACTGTCTGTAGTATATTTATCTGGGCATCGAGCTTGTCGGCATGCATTATTGCGGCGCCTGTCATAGAGATGAGTGTCTCGTTGATCACTGATAGATGGTCTACAATCACTGGGGGGCTTTCCCCCCTGTCCGAGCGGCTGCTCACTGGCATTGAAAGCTGGGCTGTTTTGTCTTGTTCCAGGAGGCTCCAGCTCGACGGGTTCGAGGACTGGGTTTGCCGGGCCAGTAATTCTGGAATTCCTCCTCCTTTGTTGGTTTCATAAATGCTGCTGGGCGCATCGAGCATGTGCACTCCGTTTGCCAAAGCTCTTCTTTTGTAGTTAGAGTGTATGCTGTTTGGTGTGTCAGACGTGAGGACCCCATTTGGGGTCGTAATCGGTTGAGGGTCTTCCAGTGATTGGTGAGTCGGAGTTGTTGTTCTGATGTAATCGAAACTGGGTGCGACCATGTCTGATGCCTCTAACTTGAGGGGTTTTCGGCCCTGGAGCGTAGTTATTATTGGTGATAGAGGTATTCCTAGTGCCCGGATAGCAATAGGGCTAGGGGTTTGACCAGCCTCCGATGTTTTATGGGGCAGTGTGCAACTTGGAGACCTGGATGGTTCAGCTGAACTGTTACCAGGGGGCACAAGAAGCTTCTTATGTCTCTGTTTCCTAGGGACCCAGTAATGGTTACATTGGCGCCGGGTCGCGGCGTCTGGGAAGTTAAGTTGAGTGGGTTATGGCACTTCCCATCTTGCGCTGCTTGCGGCGATGATGGAATCGATGTCAATGCTAGGAACGCAATAGTTAGACCTGGGGACGTTGGCGTTGCTCCGGTTGCTCCAGGTGACCCTGGGAGTCCCCCGTCCCAGTGCCCTGGCCCAGGATAGAGGCCCCCCGCTCCCCGGGGGTAGAAATGTTTCGCCTTCCGTCTCCTAGCTGATATATGGGGGCAAGGCTTTTCCTGTGCCTGCAGTAAGGTCGAGTTTCTAGTCCTCATTGTTTTCCCCTGTTTAAGTTGTCTTTTCCTGGTGAGTTGTGCGCGCTGCGATGATAGGGCAGCAGGGGAAGGGGTGGTGTAGGGACAGCCGAGGGCAGCGTGTTCTCGAATGCGGGGGTCGCCGCAGTAAACGAGTAGAGTCCCCCCTACGGCTGTTGCTCAGGCCGGCTAAAAGCTGCCCGCTGCCTCTGTCCCAGTAAAGCTGGCCAGGTGTTAAGGATCTGGCTTTGCTCTTGCTCTGCGTGTGCTCCCCCCCTCCATCCCCCAGCTGGTGCTTGCTGTCTTGCTGCCCTGCTGTCTTGATATTGACTCACCGGTGCACAAGTCCTCTTGTCCTCCGGCTCCTGCACCAGCATCAGTTCTCGCTCTCGCTCTCCCCAAGGTTAACCGGTTCTCTATTCTCTATTCTCTATTCTTCTATTCGCGGCCCTTCTCAGCTTCTCAGCTTTTAGCTCAATGCTTCTCGGTGACCGAGCCGCTCGGGGGGCCAAACGTAGCAGACTCCCCCCCCCCCGCTGTGGCGGTGTTGTTGTCACAGCTCTTGGAGCACAGCGTTCACACCTGCCTGTGGCACTTCAGCGACGGGGACGGTGGGGGGGCGGTGAGGGGGCCAAAGTGACAGGCCCCCCCCCCGCTTTGGGAGTGTTGTTATCTCAGCGCTTGGGGTGGCGCTCACACCCGCCTGCAGCTCCTTGCTGCACCTTGTTCCTTGTGCCTTGCTCGTGGCTCGTGGTGGTGGTGGCGATGGCGGTGTTGTTATATCAGCGCTTGGTGCAGCGCTCACACCTCTCCGCAGCCCGCAGCACCCTGCCCCTGCTCGCGGTTCACTGTACAGTGCTGCTGACCACTACGTTCCAATAGCCTCACGGACCTCACGGACAGCCTCGCAGTCGGGCTGGCAGGCAGATCGAGGCCAGCAGCCTGCCCGCTCCGCTGTTTCCTCGTTCTTCCCTGAGTCCCGTAGATCCATAGATTCCAAAACGGGTGCGGTGGGTGGGGACGGCAGTCATCGCGTCCGTCTCGTCTCGGCAAAGATGGCGTTTTGGCGTTGTACAACTCACGGGCTTCCTCCAGTGGATGAAACAAAGACCTTTGGAGATGATAATTTGGTCGACGTTTTGGTCTTGAGTGCTGTTGTCTATAAGACCATCATCAGGACTAATATTTTTGCACAAAGGTTTCCCCCTAAGTAAAAACAATATATTGAGATTACTTAAATGCCAAAAAAGATTCTATATCGGCAAACAATAACCCTAACAATTTAAACAGAAAACCATGTGCCTCACATCAAAATGATGACATTTACAAAGGTTCAGTCAAATTCGTGCATTGATAAAGATAAGTACTCTTGTTCACTCACAGAATACATTTAAGTAAGAATGGTTGCTATACCTGAGGATTTTTATGGACACTGCATTTAATATGCAAATGCAAATACAGAGCATTATTAATCACAAGAAGGTCTGTATAGCACCAGAACCAATCCCATCAGTTTTGATATCACCGATGTTCACCACACCATGAGTGCGCAGAAAAAGAGAAGAAATATGCTTACTTCGTAGTGCGGCCAAGAATGATCGGGCCAGAGGAACTATAAAAAGACTTGGATACCGCAAATATGTTTGCTAAAAAAGGAGAGAGTGAAAAATGGGGCAAATAAGCCTAGCTTTATTATCATTGATTGGTCAATATCTAGATAGATGTAAATCTAGAATCACTCCTCCTACCTGATATGGGTCTCTTCTATCAGAGCGTCTGAAATGTAAATGGTTGGTCCACTAAATGAAAGCCCAAGTTCACCAGTTGATTGCTTCTGGAAGAGGGAAGGTTTAAAACAAGGCAGTATTATACCCCTTGAAATAAATGTAGGCTGTGCAAAGTAACAAAGATTCTTAAAATCAACAGTCCTGAGTGTATAAACACTTAATTTAAAAGGACTGTGTGGTCAGTCTGAGAAAGGACAGAAAATAACATTTAGGGCCGCGAGGCGATAATAGTGATAGATGGTACTTGCCCTTCAACTGAAGGGCTTGAAGACCAAGCAAGGATAATTGTGTGCAAATGCACAAATGTCTCTAACTTGGTAACTTCTCTAACAGGGCGTCGATTCAATGTAGATTATATCATGACATCCATAAAAACCCATTGTTATTTAAAAAACGTAAGGATGAAATAGACGATGGGGAAATGGCCAGTTCTATTATTCAGTCACGGAATGGGCTCTAGTGTTTAACTAAGCAATGGTTAAATCGGGACATAAAATCTTGTCAGTGCTAGACTGCAAAGCGAAACTTGTGGTATATCTAAATTAATTACATTTTATTAAAAGAGAGCAAAAAGACCTCTTGATGGTAAGCCAAAGAAACTATCACAGGAGTTAAACAGATCCAACGAGAAGACAGCGACAAAGCGCATCGCCGTATTTGCATCAATCAATATCTGCAGACAGCGCTTCAGGAAGATAAATCGTCAGCATCAGCATACGCTGGAATATGGTGTGCTGAAGCGGCTGCTGTTTTTAAATACCATAACCCGGAAGTGAAAGTAAACTTACAGCATGCTGTATGCAGGCCGTTTGTTAAATGGAGACTACGCAAATAAGTCGGCCATTTTGAAGTGGCTAAATGGTGTTTTACGAACGGTGAAGTGAACATTGGTGCCATATGATTTAAAGAAGCCCTAAGCTTATACAGATGTGGCAACATACAGTATATATATTTCAAGCGTTACTGACATTGTCCCAAAATTCTTGGCATACAACGTCCTCAGCAAATCGTGTATATGTTGTTATGCAAAACCGAAGTGATTGGATTGCATTAGTCACGAGGATGTATACGTGCCCTATTGTGCATACAAAACAACTTTCTTAACAATGTAGACAATATATACCTTTGTTCATGAATGGACTCGGTTACACTGTACCAAAGAAATGAGTTGATGAATTGTTATGTACTGATTTGTTGATTTACGTATACACCTGTTCATAACTTGCTCCGCTCACATTTATTTTTTTTGATTCCCCGTGAAACATTTTCTTGATAAACTCAATATAAATACCTTTCCAGATATAATTATTTTTCCGTGTGCTTCTCAAACCTTTGTGCTTTTGACATTGAATGTCTTCCTTATTGAAAGAAACTGTACCATTATCTTATGGTTACATTTTAGTTAGATTCTTTAGAACTAACTCTATTGACTGATGCCACCAAATTAATTCAACTCAGTAAACAAACTTAATCCCTTGTAGCTTTTCCCTACTTTGAATTGCCCAAAGAAGCAGCCAACAGCTGGAACTTGGATACTGGCCCCAAGGCCATTGCCCGAGTGCCCACCTTACCAATATGACCCTGCTGCCTAACTGTAAGGAGTTCAGACCAAGTTTCTAGACCTCTAAAGAAGGTCTATGCTGAAGAGGAGGTAAACAGCTTTGATTGTTTAAAACCTGCCTTGCAATACCACAGCTTTGGTCCCTTTGTGCTTGTGCTACATTCAAGTGTTTAGCACTGCTATATCTGACCAAGATTAGAGGCAATGCTTATTGTAATAACTTGAACCCAAGTAAATACCAGCTCAGCCTGCAAGTTTAAAAACTGCTGGTCTCAGACCCATGCATGTCTGTCTAAGAAGCTTCCTGTGAGGTGGCTCATCAAAATTATGAGCACAGCACCCAGCAGACGAAAGACCGGTTCCGGACCCTAGAGGCACCCAGTAAACACTGAGGGGCATATTTACAAGGAAGTGGCAGAGTGGGGCATTAGCCTCCGTGGCTTAACACCTCACTCCGCCACTTCTGAAATGCAGGGCTGCACCATATTGACAAGAATACGGTGCAGCCATGCATTTTCCCCTGCTCTGGCGCTAATTTAGCTGGCTGCGTTGAGGGGAATTATTGTTTATCTGCAGGAAGGTGCCCCTTCCTGCACATAAACAATGTGAAATTGTTTTTTTTTAACTTCTATGTGTGCTGCTTAATGTAGCACACATAAAAGTTGCAAAAAGTCATTTAAAAAAAAAATTGTTTATGTGCAGGAAGGGACGCCTTCCTGCAAATTAATAATAAATGGCGTTTTGCGATTTCCATGTGCGCTGCACAATGCAGCACACATGGAAACAGCTAAAACGAGGAGAAATCAAACATTTTTTTGCTGCACTAGAGTAAGACCAAGTTTTCCCTGGTCTTAATTTTAGACCTGCCCCATATTTACGCCACCCTGGTAAATATATGGCAGCATGAAAATCAATGGGTGTTGCAGTGGAATGCCCACCACAACTCCCATTGCTCTCCCATTTCACGTATACCGTGAAAAGGTGCCTTATTCACAAGGTGGCTTTAAGCCACATTAAGCGGCTTAACGCTGCCTTGTGAATAAGACGAAGCCTCTATCTCCACCACAACGTTGAGAAAAGTGACGTTGTGGTGGTGCTAGGGGCTTGTAAATATGCCCCTGAGTTTCCCCACAGGTGTACAGCTGTGTTTGTTACCATGCAAACAGCACCTTGTATGATTGTTACAGTCATAGTCCCAGTGCAACGTGACTCAAAACTGTACTCAACAACCAGCATCCTCTGAGCCAACACAACATACAGTAAAGAAGATGCTTTCTTGATATACACCTTCAACTCTTCTAGAAGCCAGCAGAACTTAATCTGATCGTACGTAACTGACGTCCTGTGACTAAAACCTCCAAATAAATGTGAGCGCCTTGGAACAGTGATACAAATTGGACCAATTACCAGAACCTGTTCATTGCAGCACTGCTGTGTGCATAAGTGCTTGCTATCTAACATTGACTTAGCTCATTGCCCGCCATAGAAGAAGAAGCGAATGCCGTCACATACTCCAAAGTGACGTGAATCTGAATCAAAACAAGCATTTACAATGCAATGGTCTCGGCATCATTAAAGGTGGAGCTATTGGCATTGCTCATGACATTTCTTTTTTTTCTTTAAATCATAAATAGATGGCATTGTCATTTACATTGCCAATACACAGCACTCTGCACTCAACAGCACACACCACTCTGCACTCAACAGCACACACCACTCTGCACCTGCACTCACTGCTCTGCACACTCACTCTGCACTCACTACTCTGCATTCCGCACTCACTACTCACTACTCTGCACTCACTACTCTGCAATCTGCACTCACTACTCTGCAATCTGCACTCACTACTCTGCACTCACTACTCTGCAATCTGCACTCACTACTCTGCACTCACTACTCTGCAATCTGCACTCACTACTCTGCACTCACTACTCACTACTCTGCACTCACTACTCTGCACTCACTACTCACTACTCACTACTCTGCACTCACTACTCACTACTCTGCACTCACTACTCACTACTCTGCACTCACTACTCACCACTCTGCACTCACTACTCACCACTCTGCACTCACCACTCTGCAGTCACTACTCTGCACTCACTACTCTGCACTCACTACTCTGCACTCACTACTCACTACTCTGCACTCACTACTCTGCACTCACTACTCTGCACTCACTACTCTGCACTCACTACTCACTACTCTGCACTCACTACTCACTACTCTGCACTCACTACTCACTACTCTGCACTCACTACTCACTACTCTGCACTCACTACTCTGCACTCACTACTCACTACTCTGCACTCACTACTCTGCACTCACTACTCACAATCTGAACTCACTACTCTGCACTCACTACTCACTACTCTGCACTCACTACTCACTACTCTGCACTCACTACTCTGCACTCACTACTCTGCACTCACTACTCACTACTCTGCACTCTCTACTCTGCACTCACTACTCACTACTCTGCACTCTCTACTCTGCACTCACTACTCACTACTCTGCACTCTCTACTCTGCACTCACTACTCACTACTCTGCACTCACTACTCACCACTCTGCACTCACTACTCACTACTCTGCACTCACTACTCTGCACTCACTACTCTGCACTCACTACTCTGCACTCACTACTCTGCACTCATTACTCACTACTCTGCACTCACTACTCACTACTCTGCACTCACTACTCTGCACTCACTACTCACTACTCTGCACTCACTACTCTGCACTCACTACTCACTACTCTGCACTCACTACTCTGCACTCACTACTCACTACTCTGCACTCACTACTCACTACTCTGCACTCACTACTCACTACTCTGCACTCACTACTCACTACTCTGCACTCACTACTCACTACTCTGCACTCACTACTCTGCACTCACTACTCTGCACTCACTACTCACTACTCTGCACTCACTACTCACTACTCTGCACTCACTACTCACTACTCTGCACTCACTACTCTGCACTCACTACTCTGCACTCACTACTCTGCAATGTGCACTCACTACTCTGCACTCACTACTCACTACTCTGCATTCAATACTCACTACTCTGCACTCACTACTCTGCACTCACTACTCACTACTCTGCACTCACTACTCAGCACTCACTACTCACTACTCACTACTCTGCACTCACTACTCACTACTCTGCACTCACTACTCACTACTCTGCACTCACTACTCTGCACTCACTACTCACTACTCTGCACTCACTACTCTGCACTCACTACTCTGCACTCACTACTCACTACTCTGCACTCACTACTCTGCACTCACTACTCACTACTCTGCACTCACTACTCTGCACTCACTACTCTGCACTCACTACTCACTACTCTGCACTCACTACTCACTACACACTACTCTGCACTCACTACTCTGCACTCACTACTCACTACTCTGCTCTCACTACTCACCACTCACTACTCACTACTCTGCACTCACAACTCTGCACTCACTACTCACTACTCTGCACTCACTACTCTGCACTCACTACTCTGCACTCACTACTCTGCACTCACTACTCACTACACACTACTCTTTTTTTTTTTTTTTTTGGAAGACCTTTATTGGCATTGAAAAGTAGTACACAGCTTAATACGCCCATAACCCGCGTAGGCAGGCCGGCAGCCATATCAAGTAGCGATTTTGCATCCAGTTACTATGTAAGATGGAACATTGATTTAACACAGCATATTGCCTACAACCCGTCTGGGCCGGCCGCGTTGTAAAGTGAATGAAGCTGTAAAGGAATATGTTATTTCGCAGGTAAATAACCATTTAATGACAAACAGTGAACAATTGAGGTCCCATTTTCCTTTTTTTGTTGAACTCTAAACCTTTCATAGTAGACTATGAAAACAAAGGTGATCAGCCCCAGCCCACAGAGTATCCACCATACTTCGTATGTGGCTCAGAGGATCTTTTAGCGCAGAGCAAGGTTGTGACGCTTCCCCTTACGGGGATCCGTGTATGCTAGAAGTGGGTGAACTCCACCGCTTAGTGACCGACATAACTGTTGTGGGGGGGGGGGGGGCAAGAAGTGCAGTCTATGATCATGTCTGTGCATTGGAGTGGACGTTACGTGCTTGAATGCCATGTTTTGTGCGGTCTGCATAACGTGGGGAGAGAATAATGTATGAGCCGGGAGGGTAGTGGCACGCCTCCCGATCACTCAAGGCAGGTGTAATGCGCCGTTACATATCCGTTTTACTATGCTTATGACATTGAACAAAGCCTATGTTGGTATCGAAACCCCATGTCTTATAGTGTACTTAGAGGGCGGGGGAGGGGAGTCCAATAGCGTCAGTCAGAAGAGAATCAGCTGTGTCAATGGGCACGGAGGATCGTGCAACGTGGCCCGTGTCCTCACGGCTATCAGGTGCGGGCTCCTCGTCAGATAGTGTCCGGAGTAGGTAAGCAGTGAGTGGGCCCCAGAGGTCTTTAGGGCGTGACTTATGAGGTAACAGATCGGCATAATTATGTAGTTGTTCCTGCCAAGTCGACATTGTAGTCAGCCATATTTTGAATTTGAGGGCTCGACCCCTACCCCATCTACAGGCTACGTGGCGTTTCGCAATTAAAAATCCGAGCGCGAAAAATTTCCTGTTTGTCTTAATCGCCGGGGCAGAGTGGCCAAGCAGAGCAATTTTGGGACAGGGTTCGACCGTTACCCCTACCATGTCAGACATGGCTCCGAAAACTTTAACCCAGAATGAGGCAACAGCCTGGCAGGACCACGCCAAGTGGATAAAGTCTGCTCCTGGCCGTTTGCATCTGAGGCAGCGGTCATTGTCCCAGAGACCAAAGCGGCGCAGCTTAGCAGGGGTATGGTATAGGCGATGCAAAAACTTGAAGTGGACCAGTCTGAGGCGAGCATTACCTGTTACTGAATTAGTGTGTGAGCAGCTTTCCTCCCATTGATCGTCCGAGAGTGGGGAATCTAAGTCCTCGTCCCAGTCTCGCCTCGCTCTGAGATCTGGAGGAGTAGAGGCTGCGTACGCATGTTTGTATAACATGGAGACTACATGTTTCGGGGTGTCACTCTGTAGCAGAGCATGTAAGGGTGCCATGACTTCCGGCTCGTCAGGGAAGCTGGGTGTGACAGATTTAATATTTTGCCGTAACCGTGTATATAGGAACGTGTCCATGACGGAGGGTGTATGTGCCCCAAAAAATTGAGCTGAGGTTCGAAATTGCCCCTGTATGTATAAATCCCCCCATGAGTGAAGGGCTAGTTTGGTGAGCATTTTGCGGCCTATTTCTTCACAGGTGATGCTCAATCTGAGGTCGTGTGCTAGGGTCATGCGCGGGGAATATAAAAAGGTAACATCCATGCGTTTAGCGATTCTACGCCAGGCCAGTACCGTGCAGTCCACTGTGGAGGGGTCGCGGTCAGTAATACGGGCCTCCGAGTAGAGATAACTCGATGGCTGTGCAGGCCTCATGTACCCATCTTCCACAGCCAGGTGCGCCATGAAGGGAGGTGGATGGAGCCAGTAAGCGGCAAAGTGGCCTTGCGCGCAGTCATAATACAACCGGAAGTTTGGTACGTCGAATCCACCTTGGTGATATGGCAACATGAGTGTTCCTAATCCCATCCTTGCCTGCTTCCCCCCCCATATAAGTCTAGACAACTGGGAATCCAGAGCGCGGAAGAAGTACGAGCCGGGGCTGTACGGAATATTAGTGAAAAGGTATAGCATCTTAGGGAGGATTACCATCTTAATCAAGGATATGCGTCCAGCCATGGACAGCGGGAGGTGGATCCATCTAGTAACGCTGTCTGTCACCTTGTCCAGGACAGTGCCGTAGTTCGCCCTAATCAGGGCTTCAAGGTTCCTGGTTATGTTGATTCCCAAGTACTTTATCTCGTCATTTTCCCATATCAGTGGGTAGTCGAGTGGGAACTGGGGAGTTTTGTCTGTTAAGGGGAACAAGGCAGATTTCGACCAGTTTATCTGTATCCCCGCTATGGCACCAAACTTGGTTATTTCGCGCAGGAGGGGATTCAGGTTGTCTCGCGGCCTGTGAATGTATAAAGTCATGTCATCCGCATATAGTGAAATGAGAAGTTGTCGTTCAGGGTAGATCAATGATCGATGATTATGATGTTGCCTAAGTTTGGCCGCAAGGGGTTCAATAGCTATTGCAAACAGTACTGGGGATAGTGGGCATCCCTGACGAGTACCCCTATGTATTTCAAAGGGGGCTGATCGAGATCCATTTAGTAGGACTGAAGCGTGCGGTTTAGTATATAATAGTCTGATCCAATCTAGGAAGCTAAAGGGAGTTCCCATCCGTTCCATTAGCGACAGGAGGTAGTCCCATTCCAGGGAATCGAACGCCTTAGTGGCATCCAAGAAAACCGCTGCAGCCTCGCATCCGGGGTCAATATCCTGAAGTACAGCCTGCAAGGTGCGGAGGTTGTGGGAGGTCGCGCGGTTAGGGACAAATCCCGCTTGGTCTGGAAGTACCAACCGGTCCATCAGGAGATTCAGGCGTGTCGCTAGGACCTTCGCTAGTATTTTAACGTCCGTATTTAATAAAGAAAGGGGTCTGTAGGAGTCGCAAAATTCTGGTTGTTTGCCCGGTTTAAGAAGGGATGTTATCAGGGCTTCACGCATACTAGTTGGCAAGATGCCTTCCTCGAGAGCGGAGTAGTACACCTGTTTAAGTATAGGGGCAAGCAAATGAATGTAGGTTTTATAGAAGTCTATTGGTAGGCCGTCTGACCCTGGAGCTTTGCCAGATTTCATGGACATGATAGCATCCTTTATTTTGTCCAGTTCTAATTCATGGTGTAAGAACCGCTGTTGTGTGGGGCCCATCCAAGCTATCGCAGTGTCCTCAAGGTATGTGTGCAGGTCTAGTGGTGATTGTCTTTGGGAGGTGTAAAGTGTTGTGTAATGGTCCGTAAGTACACGGAGCTGTCCAGGGAGGTCTCTCTGTGGTACCTTTTGTTCGTCGAGCAGAGCAGTGACATAATTGTGGTGTCTGGGGGGCCTAACAGCCGACGCCAGCGCCCTCCCAGGCCTATCTCCCTCTCCGTATTTGCGCGCTATGTAGGGTTTCCCCAGGAATTTACATTCTCTATCTGCAGCCTCGGTGTATTCGTTAATTTTTTCTCGTATCTGAGCCTGCCTTTTGCGTTCCTGCGCCCCGTGAGAGATATTCTGTTCAAGAGCTCGTATTTCAGTTTCTAGCTTACGTAGCTCGCCTCGAAGGGATTTGAGGACTCCCCCTCCCTTGGAAATGCACCATCCCCTCACGGTGACCTTAAAGGCTTCCCATACAGTAGTGAAGCTTGAGACAGAGTCAGTGTTACGGTCAAAGAAGTCTTGTATGTCTTGCTCAAGGTCCGCCTTAAAGGCCGAGTCTGTGAGGTGTGCAGGGTTGAGGCGCCAGTTCAAGTAAGGAGAGACGTCAAGGGGGACGCGCATGGAAAGCAGGACAGGTGAGTGGTCAGAGAATGTGCGGGCGAGGTGCAGAGTTTTAACCACCCAGGGAGTGAGGCCTGCGGTCAGAAAAAAATAATCAATGCGTGCCCAGGTGGAGTGTACTGCCGAGAAGTGTGTGCCTTGCCGTAGGGAGGGGTGTGAGTGTCTCCAAGCATCTGTCAAGTGATGGTCCTCCACGATGTCCAATAAAGTGCGTTGAGTATGAGTATAATGTATTGACTGTGGGTGCGATCTGTCCATTGCAGGTTTCACAGCAGTATTGAAGTCTCCTCCCAGTATGACGTGGGCTATACCTAGAGTTTGAATCTTGCTCCACATTGTAAGAAGTGCGGATGGGTCATCTGTGTTGGGGCCGTAGTAACATGCAAAGAGAACCATGTGAGAGTGTAGCTTCCCCCATACCATACAGTATCTGCCACCTGAGTCAGTGTCTGAGCCCGCTGGGGTAAATCCCATACCTTTCTTTATCAGGATTGTAACACCCCTAGCGTAGTTTGAGTAAGATGAGAAAACCCTGCACGATGCCCACCTTGAAGCGAACAAAGGGGGCCCATTCGGCACTAAATGCGTTTCTTGCAGCATAGCTATTGATACACCATGTCTGTCTAGGTATCCCAGTATTTGTCGTTTTTTTCTAGGATTATTGAGGCCACGTACATTCCACGACACCAGCTGAAATTGGAGCGCTGGCGGCGCATCTGTTACATCACCCATCCCCACAGTGAAAGCGAATTATAGCATGTATTCGTAGCATTCAAGTTCAGACAGAAATCAGTGAGCTTTCTAACTTGATCAATTTCCAGTACTTTCCCACATTCCCCCCTTGTCCTGGGAATATCTGCAATAGTTAACCCAACAGAATTAAAACAGACTATTTGTCCTCCATTGCCGGCAACCCCAACTGGCCGGAATACAATTAGACCATCAACCCAGTATTGACTGAACATTACAGTGGTATGTGGCGTATCAAGGGTTGTAGATTTGAAGCTTAGCATAGACCCTCCCACACCGGCAACCCCAACTGGCCGGGCCATTAGTCCCCACCCCCCCTCCCTGAACCCAAAGAGAACCAAAGTCAAAACAGTCATTACAGTTGCTCTCGCCCCAGAAGGGGAAGAGGCGTTTAGGGGATCGCCCATTAGGGACGGAATCTAGGGGCGCCAGACCTGCCCTCCACCTCCTTACTTGCACCCACTTGCAACCAGGTCAGAGCCCAGTCGGCCTACGTGGGACGGAGGTGGGTGATCAAGCACTCAGTTATGTCTTAGATCGATGAGAGAAGAAATCAGAATTGGTACCTCACCGGGATCAGCAGCTTCTAGCCCAGACAGGTGCAGTGTCCGACATATCTACGAACAGGAAAGCAGTGACATGTATTAATCTTGGTGGGACATCGGAGAGTGCGACCCTGAGCGCCTTCTCTCCCTCTCATCCCTTGTCCATTCCTTACTGTGCTGCTTAATAAAGTCCTCCACCTGCTGCGGATTATGAAAGAAGTGTGGTGTTCCTTGGTATGTTATTTTTAACTTTGCTGGGTAAAGCATAGCATATGGGATCTCATGGGTCTGGAGTTTCTTTTTTACCCCCGCAAATTTGCGCCTGGCGTCTTGGACTGAGGGGGTGAAGTCGGGAAAAAAAGATAGTGTCGCGTTCCCATAGGTCACAGTTCCAATTTCCCGTGCCCGACGCAATACCGCATCTCTGTCCCTGTAGTTTAGGAAGCGAGCGATGATGGGTCGCGGCTGGGCTCCAGGAGGTGGCCGCGCAGCGAGAGATCTGTGGGCCCTTTCCACAATGAGGTGTGAGGAGAAGGCTTCTTTCCCAAATAGTTCCACAACAAGTTTCTCTATGAATATCTCCATTCTCCCCGTGTTGGTGGACTCTGCAAGGCCCAGGACTCGGACGTTATTGCGGCGGGACCTCGCTTCTAAATCTTCATTCTTGTCCGCAATGATCTTGAGCAGTCTGTCCATTTGCGAGACTTGCTTGTTGGTCGAGGTGGCCCCGTCTTCCAGTTCAGAGATTCTGTCCTCTGTCTCTTTTATGCGGGTGTCATGATGTTCCAATTTGGCCACAACACTGTCCATGCGAGTGTTTATGGCGTCGATTTTGGTATCTATTGATGACAGGCTTTGCTTCATGCTGAGCAGCAGGGATTTCCAGTCCTCATCCTGGGGGGCCGAGGCGGTAGGGCCACCCTCTGTCTCCGGCGTTGTTTTGGAAGACTTTTTGGATTCAAAGGGTATTTTGGACTGTTTAGCATCGTTGCGGCCCATTTCTCGCCGGGGCGTCCGGGAAGTAGTAGAGGAGGAGGACGCCAGGACGGTGGCCGGTGTGGATAAGGCGACTGCCGACGTGGGCAGAGACGCTAGCGTGGAGTAATAGCGGTTCAGTATCACAGGTAAGTAAGGAGCGGGGCTCGCACCCACCGAGCATCCAAGGCGATGTGGCAGGTAAGGACGTCAGCAGTCGGTCTGCAGCTGTCTCCAGCAAGGGGTTGGTAGGCCACCGGGCCTTTGAGTAATGGCGGTCTGCTCGGGCGTTGACCATGCGAGGGAGGGTGCAGTGCAGGCGCGTAGAGGGATTAGCGGGGGGGTCAGCAATCTCTTCAGGAGGAGTGACCCCAGTAGGTTCTCCGGGGCCGGATAGATGCAGCAGTCAGGGCGAGTGTAGAAGGGCCAGCCTCACTGTAGTTTTATACAGGCCTTGCTGTGCCTTCTAGGAGGATGTCCCGCAGATAAGTGTAAAAGTCGGCAGATCCGGTGAACAACGCACAGCAGGAGCTCACTCTCCAGCTCACACCAGGCAGGCCACAGCAGTAGGCCCACGCACATGCAGGAGATTGGTTCCCAGTGGGGGAAACAGTGCAGGGTGTCGCAATAGCTTGGGGGCAATGCAGCAGCCGGGGAGATCCCACCCGGCAGTCCAGTCCAGGGGGGGGGGGGGGGGGTAACTCAGCGGGACAGTCGCTAGCGTCACGGTTCTCGTGCCCGCCGTCCCCCGTTCAGCCAAGCCGCCGGGTACGCGCAGACTGCAGTGCCTCGGGGTCGCGTGATGCGCTGCCCCGTCGGGTGAAGGAGATCAGGCACGCGCTGCAGCTAGGCGGGCACGGGAGGCCTCTGGACGGTTCCGCATGGGGTGGATCCGTGGGTATTGTGCCAGGTGAGAAGCCAGCCGGCCCCAAGCAAATGTTTTACTCTCCCTGCCCGCGGTCGGGCCCTCCGCAACGATACTCCTCAGGAGCGTGAACGCGGGACTAACAGCAGCAGCGGGACGGGTCAGCAGATTGCAGGCAGCGCTCACCTCTATGGCCGACGCTCAGGGGTCTCGTGGTGCTGGTCTCGCCGGCTGGGCGCGAGCCGTAGATCAGGGGTAGGCGCCACTCGGGGTTGTAGTGTAGATCTTAAAGCCCCGGCCTTTCCCGGTGGGCGGCCTCGGCATCAAGCAGGCCCCGTTGCTCCTCCACTGCCCGCTCCGGTAAACCCAGCGATTTGCTAGGCTATTAGGGGGGCATTCGGCACAAGCTTGGTACCGCTGTGCTCAGGACAGCTCGATGGCCCCAGTGATGTGGATGGTGGGCAGATTACGTCGATCAGGATACTGTAGGATAGGAGAGAGTGCTCGATCTGGCGAGAGCCTCACTCCAGTGCGGCCATCTTGGTTTGGCGCCACCTAGCGCCCCCCCTCACTACACACTACTCTGCACTTACTACTCACTACTATGCACTCACTACTCACCACTCGCTACTCACTACTCTGCACTCACAACTCTGCACTCACTACTCACTACTCTGCACTCACTACTCTGCACTCACTACTCTGCACTCACTACTCACTACTCAGCACTCACTACTCACTACACACTACTCTGCACTCACTACTCACTCCTCTGCACTCACTACTCACTACTCTGTACTCACTACTCTGCACTCACTACTCAATACTCTGTACTCACTACTCTGCACTCACTACACACTACTCTGCACTCACTACTCTGGACTCACTACTCACTACACACTACTCTGCACTCACTACTCACTACTCTGCACTCACTACTCACTACTCTGCACTCACTACTCACCACTCACTACTCTGCACTCACTACTCTGCACTCACTACTCTGCACTCACTACTCACTACTCACTACTCTGCACTCACTATTCACTACTCTGCACTCACTACTCACCACTCACTACTCACTACTCTGCACTCACTACTCTAAACTCACTACTCACTACTCTGCACTCACTACTCACTACTCTGCACTCACTACTCACTACTCTGTACTCACTACTCTGCACTCACTACTTACTACTCTGCACTCACTACTCTGGACTCACTACTCACTACTCTGCACTCACTACTCACTACTCTGCACTTACTACTCACTACTCTGCACTCACTACTCACTACTCTGCACTCACTACTCTGCACTCACTACTCACTACTCACTACTCTGCACTCACTACTCACTACTCACTACTCTGCATTCACTACTCACTACTCTGCACTCACTACTCTGCACTCACTACTCACTACTCTGCACTCACTACTCACTACTCTGTACTCACTACTCTGCACTCACTACTTACTACACACTACTCTGCACTCACTACTTACTACACACTACTCTGCACTCACTACTCTGGACTCACTACTCACTACACACTACTCTGCACTCACTACTCACTACTCTGCACTCACTACTCACTACTCTGCACTCACTACTCTGCACTCACTACTCACTACTCACTACTCTGCACTCACTACTCACTACTCACTACTCTGCATTCACTACTCACTACTCTGCACTCACTACTCTGCACTCACTACTCACTACTCTGCACTCACTACTCTGCACTCACTACTCACTACTCTCTACTCTCTACTCACTACTCTGCACTCACTACTCACTACTCACTACTCTGCACTCACTACTCACTACTCACTACTCTGCACTCACTACTCACTACTCTGCACTCACTACTCACTACTCTGCACTCACTACTCTGCACTCACTACTCACTACTCTGCACTCACTACTCACTACTCTGCACTCACTACTCACTACTCTGCACTCACTACTCACCACTCACTACTCTGCACTCACTACTCTGCACTCACTACTCACTACTCTGCACTCACTACTCTGCACTCACTACTCACTACTCTGCACTCACTATTCACTACTCTGCACTCACTACTCACCACTCACTACTCACTACTCTGCACTCACTACTCTAAACTCACTACTCACTACTCTGCACTCACTACTCTCTACTCTGCACTCACTACTCACTACTCTGTACTCACTACTCTGCACTAACTACTTACTACACACTACTCTGCACTCACTACTCTGGACTCACTACTCACTACACACTACTCTGCACTCAATACTCACTACTCTGCACTCACTACTCACTACTCTGCACTCACTACTCTGCACTCACTTCTCACTACTCACTACTCTGCACTCACTACTCACTACTCACTACTCTGCATTCACTACTCACTACTCTGCACTCACTACTCTGCACTCACTACTCACTACTGTGCACTCACTACTCACTACTCTGTACTCACTACTCTGCACTCACTATTTACTACATACTACTCTGCACTCACTACTTACTACACACTACTCTGCACTCACTACTCTGGACTCACTACTCACTACACACTACTCTGCACTCACTACTCACTACTCTGCACTCACTACTCACTACTCTGCACTCACTACTCTGCACTCACTACTCACTACTCACTACTCTGCACTCACTACTCACTACTCACTACTCTGCATTCACTACTCACTACTCTGCACTCACTACTCTGCACTCACTACTCACTACTCTGCACTCACTACTCTGCACTCTCTACTCACTACTCTGCACTCACTACTCACTACTCACTACTCTGCACTCACTACTCACTACTAACTACTCTGCACTCACTACTCACTACTCTGCACTCACTACTCACTACTCTGCACTCACTACTCTGCACTCACTACTCACTACTCTGCACTCACTACTCTGCACTCACTACTCACTACTATGCACTCACTACTCTGCACTCACTACTCACTACTCTGCACTCACTACTCTGCACTCACTACTCACTACTCTGCACTCACTACTCTGCACTCACTACTCACTACTCTGCACTCACTACTCTGCACTCACTACTCTGCACTCACTACTCACTACTCTGCACTCACTACTCTGCACTCACTACTCTGCACTCACTACTCACTACTCTGCACTCACTACTCACTACTCTGCACTCACTACTCTGCACTCACTACTCTGCACTCACTACTCACTACTCTGCACTCACTACTCTGCACTCACTACTCTGCACTCACTACTCTGCACTCACTACTCACTACTCTGCACTCACTACTCACTACTCTGCATTTACTACTCTGCACTCACTACTCTGCACTCACTACTCACTACTCTGCACTCACTACTCTGCACTCACTACTCACTACTCTGCACTCACTACTCTGCACTCACTACTCTGCACTCACTGCCCTGCACTCACTACTCTGCACTCACTACTCTGCACTCACTACTCACTACTCTGCACTCACTACTCTGCACTCACTACTCTGCACTCACTACTCACTACTCTGCACTCACTACTCTGCACTCACTACTCTGCACTCACTACTCTGCACTCACTACTCACCACTCACTACTCTGCACTCACTACTCACTACTCTGCACTCACCACTCACTACTCTGCACTCACTACTCACTACTCTGCACTCACTACTCACTACTCTGCACTCACTACTCACTACTCACTACTCTGCACTCACTACTCACTACTCTGCACTCACTACTCACTACTCTGCACTCACTACTCACTACTCTGCACTCACTACTCACTACTCTGCACTCACTACTCACTACTCACTACTCTGCACTCACTACTCACTACTCTGCACTCACTACTCTGCACTCACTACTCACTACTCTGCACTCACTACTCTGCACTCACTACTCACTACTCTGCATTCACTACTCACCACTCACTACTCTGCACTCACTACTCACCACTCACTACTCTGCACTCACTACTCACTACTCTGCACTCACTACTCTGCACTCACTACTCACTACTCTGCACTCACTACTCTGCACTCACTACTCTGCACTCACTACTCTGCACTCACTACTCACCACTCACTACTCTGCACTCACTACTCACTACTCTGCACTCACTACTCACTACTCTGCACTCACTACTCACTACTCTGCACTCACTACTCTGCACTCACTACTCACTACTCTGCACTCACTACTCTGCACTCACTACTCACTACTCTGCACTCACTACTCTGCACTCACTACTCTGCACTCACTACTCACTACTCTGCACTCACTGCTCTGCACTCACTACTCTGCACTCACTACTCTGCACTCACTACTCTGCCCTCACTACTCTGCACTCACTACTTTGCGCTCACTACTCTGCACTCACTACTCTGCACTCACTACTTACTACTCTGCACTCACTACTCACTACTCTGCACTCACTACTCACCACTCACTACTCTGCACTCACTACTCACCACTCACTACTCTGCACTCACTACTCACCACTCACTACTCTGCACTCACTACTCTGCACTCACTACTCTGCACTCACTACTCACTACTCTGCACTCACTACTCACTACTCACTACTCTGCACTCACTACTCTGCACTCACTACTCTGCACTCACTACTCACTACTCTGCACTCACTACTCTGCACTCTGTATTCACTACTCACACTCTGCACTCACTACTCACACTCTGCACTCACTACTCTGCACTCACTACTCTGCACTCACTACTCTGCACTCACTACTCTGCACTCAACTCTGCACGCAGATTCACACTCTGCACACTCACTCTGCACTCACTACTTCACACTCTGCACTCACACTCTGCTCACTCACTCTGCACTCACTACTTCACACTCTGCACTCACACTCTGCTCACTCACTCTGCACTCACTACTTCACACTCTGCACTCTGCTCACTCTGAACTGTGCGCACTCTGCACTCACACTATAATAATCCTTATGCAGAATTCCTCTAAAGTATAAGCAGCTTGGGTTTTTCCTATAGGCGCCAAAGAGTCAATGATAGGAAAAGAGGGCGGAGAGTGCTAACCCCCATCTCCCCACCCACAGACAACCAAAAATTATCTTCTGCGTTGCTTTGTTCTAATAATATGAATAAGGAATTTAAAGTATATGTATGGGCGAGTGGAAGGTGATCTATCGTATTCAATATATTTTAACACAATTGGTGTTCATGGTTACCTTTACAAACGTGAGATGAAGATGATGCTCACTTTTTAGTTATATAAGGATATTTTGTCGAGTACATTCAAGTTCAACCCACTGGCTGTAAGCAACAAGCTGAGGATCAACAGGCGCGAAACAGCGTGGCGGGCGTGCACGAGACGCAGCGTGGGCGTGCACATCAGCTGAAGATCCCCGGAGAAGACACCGAGTCTGCCTGCTGCCATGACTGACCCACTGCGAGGGAAAGAGCCCGGTGAGTGGGGGTCGAGGGGGGGGCGGCAGAGAGGGAGTGGGCAGAGAGGGAGGGTGTGTGTGTGTGTGTGTGTGTGAGTGTGTGTGTGTGTGTGTGTGTGTGTGCGTGCGCGTGATTGAGAGGCGAGAGGCTGCCTTGCTGTGCACAGTTGGAGCAAGAGATGTGCACGGCTGGGAGGGGCGGGGCTGGGCTTGCGCGTTCACGAAGGGCAATCGGCGCTCGTCCCCCGGTCTACGTCCCTTCAGGCCCATCTCGGCAACAATAGGTCTCGAAGCCCGAGACCTAAAAAGGGTCATCAACTGTATATAATATCACTTCGTCCTGATGATGGTCTTGTGAATGATCAAGATAAGACCGAAACGTCGACTTGCTTAGTCCAATTCTGCATAGTTTGTTTTATATCAACTTTTGATTTTCTCCTGATTGATAGTGGAAATCAATCCAATACTGTGTTCCAGCAGTCTGGACTTTATTTTTGGATATGTTATAGGAAAAGCAACCGACACCTTAAATATCCAAAGTATATCTATGTATGTACCCTGTCCTATGTTAATGTTCATTTTTTGTACAGAAATATTCTTTGTCTTGAATTTAAAATAATAACTTTTCAGACAAACAAATAATCCTGGTTTCATGTTTTATTACTCATTTACTGTATCTATGATGTTAGTGTGGTAACATCTTGTGCTTCTTATTTAAAGAACGTTTCATTTTAAATTCAACTGAACAGCTGCTGATTCAATTCAGGTTTTGGTACTTTGATTGCCCCTAAACAAGTCCTAACTAGTGCTGAAATTGCATATAAACTAAACCCCTTGCTGGCCATTTTATATTACATTATTCACAAGGTGGCTTTAAGCCACATTAAGCGGCTTAACGCTGCCTTGTGAATAAGACGAAGCCTCTATCTCCACCACAACGTTGAGAAAAGTGACGTTGTGGTGGTGCTAGGGGCTTGTAAATATGCCCCTGAGTTTCCCCACAGGTGTACAGCTGTGTTTGTTACCATGCAAACAGCACCTTGTATGATTGTTACAGTCATAGTCCCAGTGCAACGTGACTCAAAACTGTACTCAACAACCAGCATCCTCTGAGCCAACACAACATACAGTAAAGAAGATGCTTTCTTGATATACACCTTCAACTCTTCTAGAAGCCAGCAGAACTTAATCTGAAGCTTTACTCTGCAACAGTGACCCTATAGGGCTACCGTTCAGCTTGTACCCTGGGGCAGCTGAACTTTCTCACGAAACTACAAACAGCAAAATATAAACTGATATCAACGCTAAATTAGAAGCAGACAATGCTCAGATAATTCACCGCTGCCCCCAACTCTGCCCCAGTGCATTGCATAAAATATAACAAGAAGTCCCAGAGTAGCTCAATAACACAACTTCTTAAAGTAACTTCTATGTTTACTTAATATAATTAAAGTATTATTTTGCTGATAAATGTGTGTGACACTTGTGCTGCCTTAACTGGATGTTCTATCCCCATTGCAACCTCTGAGAGTTAGCTTTGATTGTGTTACGCCTTTACCCCCTAAAAATCAAAGCCTAAAAGGAGGCTCTGGCATTACAGTAAACTTGCAGTATTCTCTGGTTTTTGCTTTTCCTGGGACAGAATCAATATTCTTCACATTCAACTTCTGCAGGTCCCAAATAAATAAATAGCTTGATGAAGTCAATTCAACAGTTTTTCACCATGTCTCACACAATTTCCATTTGGGCCATCTCTGGTCATTCACTAAACTCATTCGCCACTGAAAATGACAACTCTAAATTGATGTATAATGGGGAGCAGGCACAGGTTCTGGAATGTACCCGCCTGGGCATCTCATCTCCTGAATAATTTCACTTTGAAAGATAAGTTTATCGAAGGAACATTTGATTAAAAATACGATGATGGTTATATCTTTTTTAATGTTACATTAACAAATACCCAAATTACAAATGCGAAAGTACCATGGTCACACGCCTTTTACACCCAAATACCCCGACTTAAAGCAAGGTGAAAATTCTGCTAAAATTGAGGAAAACGTGAGAATTAGCATGAAAGCACACTGATACATGCTATCCTCAAAAATTCGTATTGTGGAATAATCAGACGCGCTTCCTTCCACCCGTTAGAGTTAACGATGCCCAAAGTTTCAGTAATTTGAAGGGAAAGAGGAATTTGAATGGACACATTTGAAGGTAATTTGGTGCCATGTAGCCACATGATATATCAGTGTTCTAGCGTCTATTCCAAAATATAAATTTTGCTATATTTCACCACAAGTATCCAAATATACTGTAATATATACTTGAAAGCCAAAAAACTCAAACCTCAAAAGTAAGCTGGAAAGGTGCAACTCCAAGGTTTTCATGAAGACAGACAATTTCTTCCTGGGTCGCAAGTGTTCTAATTGACACATTTGGCAGCATTGTCTTAATTGCTACAAAAAGGGGAAATTTAGACAGACAAATAAGTTGATGTGATTTGATAACTGTATCCATCTTATTCCACACTTAACTGAAAACTGCTAAATCTAAAGTGAACGTAGTATCATCTCATTGATTTTGATCATCAGGTGCAACTTGTGTATGACACTTTGGTTTGCAAATAAAAATAGTTCTTTTCCATAGCTTTTATTTCTATAATGTCCTTTCAGAAATCATATTCACAGTAATAATAAGCATTAGTTTTAGAATATGTACCTGTAGAGAAGCTTTGGAATCAAATTAAAAGCCACAAACTTTCTTTTTTTTAAACTCTTTTTATTGAAAATGAAACACAAACAAGGCAATAGCACTGTACAATAGGATATCAGTCCAAGTGAGAAGGAGGAATACAAATATCATACAATAAGGTGCTCAAGTCATATTAGGGGATGGGAGCAGGGGAGAGATGAATACAAAGTCAATTATTTCTCTTACACTATGAGGAATGGCAGGTCAGGGGGAAAGTTGAACTTCAGGGACCTTCATAAGAGGAGGAGTGCAAATTTCTCCACAGTAAGTATTCCAGTGACCCCCTACCTTACCCCATTTCCTGGGTCTCCCCAGTGCTACATAGACCGTTTTCTCCCTGAACATGCACCAGTCCATGTTTTCCATCCAAGCCTCAGCCGTGGGAGATCTAGGAGAACCCCACAGCTGCGCTATATCCTTTTTTGCTACCATATTTCCTAGGGTTGCCCACTGCGTCTGTGCGACATTATAGTCATTTGGTTCCCAGACATTCAGGAGACAACGTCTGGCCTCGGGCAACAGAACAACACCAGTAGCCTCCCTCATCTTATTGTGTATCCCAATCCAAAAAGCAGCAACTGCAGGACATTCCCAAATTATATGTAGAAATGTCCCAAGCAGCCCACAACCATGTTTACAGAGACCATCATCTGAATAACCCATTTTAATCAAGCGTGGGCCAGTCACATAGACTCTATGCAGGATCTTCAGTTGCACAAACCGGAAACGGGCCGGAATCGTGACCTCCTTGGGAGAAGAGATAGCGGATTGCCAATCCTCATCGTCTAATTCAAGACCATCTCAGGTCCATACATCCCTGAGGGACACCAGCAGGTCAGTCCTACTATTAATCAGCTTTTTATAAATCAAAGAGATAGTACTATCTGGCACATGACCATCCAATATTCTATCCTCAAGTGGAGAAGACTCCGGAATATCTGCACTCTCAGGAAAAACCGAAGTCAAGGCATGATGGACCTGAGCATATCGAAAATATTCCCTGTCACTCAGGTTGTACTCGGCCTTCAATTCCTCAAAAGTCTTAAACTTGCCTTTCACCCAGAGGTTACCGACAGTACTAATACTGATCATATCCCATTTTTCAAATCCTTTAGTTTTCCACAGGTTACCCAGCTTCTCGGAAGCAAAAAGCGGGGTCGCACGGGTCAGTCGATCCCTCCATCCCATCGCATTGTTAGCACAGTGCCAAGCCCGAACAGCGATCTTTGTGGGCCCGGAAAGTTTCCCTCTACCCAAACTAGAATAAAGCGCTCTATAGTAATCGCCCCCCGGCAACTGCCACCTGTCCATGGCAAACGCTGGGTTCAATCCGGGGCCATACATACCATGATTAATGGCCCCCAACTGAGACGCCCAATAATACCGCTTGATATCAGGGAGAGCGATGCCACCGTCATACCATGGAATTGTCAACTTGGCGAGGGCGATACGCGAACGCCCATCCCAGACCAACTTTTTCTGAAGACCCTCGATGGTACGAAAATAACTCGCAGGAATTACATCAAAGGTGTTTTGAAGAGCATACAAAAATCTCGGTAGCGACATCATCTTAAAGAGCGCAGCACGGCCGAGCGGCGAGAGCGGTAGCTTACGCCAGCGCACCTCGTCCAACTTCAGCCGGGTTAGCGGTGGGAGCAAATTCTGTTCATATCGGGCAGCCGGGTTTAACGATACATAGACCCCGAGATACTTAAAACCTGTCTGTGTGACCTGGATGGGACAATCACGCGGCAGAAGAGGGACATCTCCCGATAGGACGTATAAGTAAGACTTAGTCCAGTTAATGACCAGACCTGAGTTCTTCCCAAAGGAGGTGAGGACATCAAACAAAACGATTAATGACTTCCGGGGCGAAGTCAGGTACAACAATATATCGTCCGCATAAAGCAAAATACGATCCTCGAGGTCAGGGGCCCACCGGATACCCTTCATCGACGGTTCCCATCTAATCCATGCAGCAAGGGGCTCAAGAGCAAGAGCAAAAAAGAGCGGAGAAAATTGACAACCCTGTCTCGTGCCACTTCCAAGAACGAAGGGCTCTGAAACCCGACCATTCACCACCACTTGCGCCAACGGTTCCTCATACAGGAGCCTGACCCAGCCTATGAAGCCAGGACCAAAACCAAACTTGGCAAGTACAGCCCACAAGTACGGCCACTCCACCGTATCAAAAGCCATCGTGGCATCCAAGGAGTGGCATCCAAGGAGGCCAAGATGGCCGGCTCAAACAATTACGAAGTCCTCACGAGAACACCATGTAAACATCACAAATTCAGGGCCGTATTCCGATGTGGAATGAAACCGGACTGGTCTGGATGAATCAAGTCGCCAATTACCTTTATTACTCGATTAGCCAATAGCTTAGCAAGGATCTTGGGTTCCGCATTAAGGAGTGATATAGGCCTATAGGAGGCACAGCGGTCCCTTGGTTTCCCTTCCTTATGAATCACCACGATGGTTGCAAGACGCTGATCACTGGGAAGGGAGCCACCATCTCGCGATTCCAGGAACATGTCACGAAGATATGGCACGATTTTATCGGGGCGCAGTTTATAAAGTTCAATGGGGAGACCATTAGGTCCCATCGCCTTACCCGAACGAATAGAGCGAATAGCAAGAGCTACCTCGTCTCCAGTTATTGTGGCATCTAGCAACTCTCTATCAGAATCAGATAAACTGGGCAATGCAATGTCGCGCAACAATAAATGGGAGTCTTCTTCCGGCCTTTCAGATACGGGCGAATACACTTCTTGGAAATGTTCTGCAAAACTCTGGACAATCTCCTCGGGTTCAGTCACACGCTGACCATTTACTTTCTCTATCACAGGAACCAAACGACTGGCCCTCTCTTTTTTATCTAACCATGCTATCAGCTTGCCAGCTTTATCCCCGACATCGTACAATCGACCCTGCTGCTCCCTGCCGATAACTTTTGCGGCGTCCGTAACCAGCGCCCTATAGTCAATTTGCTTAAGACGCATAACATGTATCTTCTCACGGGTGACTCCCGATTCCAAATCACGCTCCAGTTTGGAGATCTCTGTCTCGAGCCTAACCACCTCTTCGCGGCTACTCTTCTTCGATCCAGCAATCAATGATAGCGCCTGACCTCAGATGACCGTCTTAAAATACTGGTCAAGAGATTTGACCAACTCCGAGCGGGTCTTAGGGTTACGGAGATACCACGGATTAATCGGGGCTACCCGTCCCTCTGACCCGATATTCACGTCTATCCGAATCCACAATGGAGAGTGGTCAGATATTCCCCGCGCCAGATGTCGTACTTCAGTTATGGAGGGGGCATGTGCAGCTGGTATTTAAAGGTAATCAATCCTGGAAAGGCTACCATGTGCACCCGAGTAGAAAGTGTATTGATTCTGAGCTGGGTGTAACAATCTCCAACAGTCCACCAACCCCAATGTGTCAATAAAACCACTAAGCCAGTTCTGTGACCCAGTAAGGTCTCTGGGCGGGTGCCGATCCTCCCTGCCAGAGACGACCGAGTTGAAATCTCCGCCCATGACCAGAATTCCCTCGGGTGTCCCAACACCAATCGCCCCAGGTCAGCAAAAGTTGTCCCCCCCAGGTCAGCAAAAGTTGTCCCCGCCCCCTATCATCCAGGTCTGTTGCATCTATTTCTAGGGGGAGTGATTTCCTAACTAGGATACCCACTCTTTGGGATCCAGAGGTGAACCCCGCATGGGCAACCATGTGATATCCCCTCCGGTTCATGGCACAAGTGTTACCGATCAAATGCCTTTCTTGTAACAATACCACATCAGGAGACAGTCTTTTCAACAATTGTAACACAACCCCTCGTTTTATCTTATCCCCAACCCATTCACATTCCAGCTCAGTAGTCTCAATCCCCTACCCCCCCATCCCAAAAGTGAGAACAGATCCACCTCCCCTCGGAAATCAACAACCAAATCAAATGATAAAACAATACGTTGCCTTGCATTGAACCAAAACACACCCACTGAAACATCCCCCCACCCTCAAACCAGAAACCCGTTACAACTCCTACCACCCTGCACCCCTGCGTGAAACTAAATAACCACCCCAACTTGCAGTGTGCCTGTCGCCCTTCTATCAAACGAGTCTACAAAAAGAAACCCCCTAGGAGGAAGAGAGTCAACCCATCGCCCCGCCACTCCCAGGCATGACATTAAATTCTACAGCCAAAGTCATGGAACCATTGCAGAGTTCTCAGTAAAGTTCAGGGGCCAGATACCATGTTCCTATTCCTGCTCCATCGGACCGCCTTCCGCTCCTCCAGAATGTTCCTCCCGGCCACGTTGGTGCGACAAAGTGTCAAGCCATTCTCCGGACGATCAAAAAAATATGTACGTTCCTTGAATTCTACACGCAGTCTAGCTGGGAATAACATTGCGTATTTTAGTTCCATGTCTCTCAATCGTCGTTTGATGCCCAGAAATCCAAGTCTCTGTTTTTGGACTGCCTGTGTAAAATCCAGGTAGAAACTTATGGTGGTATTTTCATATTTTGTGGGTCCATTCAGCCGTGAGGCCTGCAGGATAGCGTCTCTATCCCGGAAATTGAAGATTCTGGCGATGAGAGGTCTCGGCGGGGCACCCACCTTCGGTTTACCGCCTGGCACTCCGTGAGCTTGTTCAACTGCGAAGAACTTGCTCAGACCCTTGGGAGCGAGGTGTTTAGTAATAAGATTTTCCACAAACAGATCAGCTGCTGGATCTTCTGATTTTTCCGGGACTCCTATAATGCGTACGTTGTTACGCAGGGCCCAATCTTCAAAGTCCTCCAACCGGCGCGCAAAAAGATCATTTGAAGTCCGCAGATTGCGGACCTCCGTCTGCAAGTTGGATACATCGCCCGTTAGGCTGGAAGTTTTCAGATCTAAAGATTTGACCTTTTCATTCGTTTTTGATAAATCCGTGCGGATCAAATTCACATCGATCGAAACTGTGTCCAGCTTGTGGGCGAGAGTTTCAAATTGCTGGCCGATGGACGCCTTCATACCATCAAGGGCACCCTTGACGTCTTGCAAAGTCAATTCCGCCGATGAAGATGAGTGCTCCTTAGTACCATCCAGTGATCTGCTCAGTCCACCAGGGGATCCTTTAGAGTGGGCATACCGATCCATATTGTTTGCTTGGGTATAGGTACCCTGCCAAGTGGCCTTGGATTTTTGCTTGTCGCCATCAGGTTTGGTCACCATTGCAGACAAGAAGGCTTTCCACAGCAAAGTTCCTCGAGAGAAATGGCTGCGATCAAAGTATCCGCAGCAACCAGAGGACTTTGTCTGTCCGGGCCCAGTATCCGATGTCAGGATATCGCCTTATGATTGTTAAGTCATCAATAGGCGTCTGTTGGTAGCAGGCTTCAATTTCAGAGAGGGTCCGACTGGAGCCACGAAAAAACGCTCGGGCACCATGCCAACTCGAGCTCCGGGCATCTCCGAGGGGCAGGCCACAATATTCAAATTGCTGTTATTCCGGTTTCTGAAGTCCGTTTCAAATTTGGACAACGGTGTCCGTCTCAGTCTTGGCTCGTCTTCAATAGCCCGTCAATTTAATCAGGATAATTTTCAGGATAGATGCGGGAGGTTGCGAGGGTCTCGGGAGCCCTGTGCTCACGCGGCCATCTTGGTTGTGCACAAAGCTCCTCCTCCCGCCACAAACTTTAATCGTTTTACTAGCCCCCAAAAACAAGCTCCCTGGCACTGCCGACTCTGGTGAATTCTCAAGAAAATGAATGCTCCTGGTTCATGGGTGGTGTCAAATCTGGGGCATGAAGGCTTTCAAGGCAGTTTTCAGAGCAGAACCATGTCCCATATAGAAACACGTCCAGGATACCCTCGTAACCAGCAGCTGGCAACGGAAAATCCTAAAGCTATATGGAGAGACATCTGGCTTGGCTGTAAACTGAGATAGAGTTGCCCTAGTACCGGTAGGGAGCCATTCAAATTGTGCAACCAGTGTGACTAATCCTCCCATGATGAGTTTCAAATACCTAGGCATCTATAGAACCACATCCTCTCAAGGAAGCTGGAACCTAAACATACAACCACTGCTCACCAAAATTGGTTAGGGCATGTGATGCTGCTGTTCTTCCTTGTCCCTTCGGATACTAGGCAGGAATGCACACATTCAAAATAAAATCCTAAGCAAGCGGCTGCACACTCTTCAAGACTACACTGCTCCATTCAAACGAGACTTTTTAAAAAGCTAAAACCGAATGCAGAAGAATTTCTGTGTGTAGGGATACCGCCCAGAACTCCCTTCCACAAGTGATGTGGTCCATCGGCTAGACAGCCGATTTTAGCACTGGAAACCAGGGTTCGAGCTTCGGGGGTAGCGTCCACATCCTGTCATTCTCGGCAAATGACTTCATCTCCACGTGCCTGAATGTGTAATGTAAATACAGTGCTCATGTAAAGCGCTCCAATACCTTCGGGTCGAGTTCCCCTGTATAAATATGCAAAAAAATAAATCTTAGACGGACAGAAAACACTCACTTGTAACTATATTATTGGGAAGCCCACATATTCATCATCAATGGCTAATAATGGATTTAATACTGACTGAGGAATCAACAAAAGTAATTCTGCAAAATTACACATGGAAATTATACATTTGAGCGTTGTAAAGACTATAGGCCAGATGTACGACCATTGAATTTAGCGCCTCGCAATTTGCGACAAATTGTGAGTCGCAAATTGCGAGGCGCTAAATCCAATGTACAACAGTGTCAGAGACGTAATGGGGTCGTAAAATGAGGAGCTCACCAATATTTATGAGCCACTCGCCATTTGCGACCCCATTGGGAATGGCCAGCCTCACAGGGATCGTGGCCTGCTGGGGTCAGCAGACCACCATGTCTGTGACTGCTTTTCAAAAAAGTAGTTTTTGTTTTTTAAAGCAGCCAGTTTTCCTTAAAAAAACGGGATGCATTCAAAAAATGAAACGTTTTTGTTTAACAAAAAAATTTCCCTGCATTCACAAAGGGGACCCCTTCCCGTTTGGGAGTGCTTTACCAACCTTCTGAGAAGGGTGGTAAACTGCAACTGTTTTGCAACCACAATTGCAGTCGCAAAAGAGTCATACATACCTGGAGGACACGCTATTAGGAAGGGACACCCTTGAAGCCCCGTTCCTAATATCGACTCGCTATTCTTATTTTGTGAGTAATTTGCAACTCGCAAAATAGGAATAGTACATGGCCAACTAGTTTTTTGCGGTCGCAAATGGGTCTAAAACCCCTCTGCGACCGAAAAAAACGGTTGTACATCTGGCCCATCATTTTAAAGATCTACTAACTATAAACTACATTTTCATGAGTACTCATGTAATTTGTCAGAAATACATCTTAAAGGACCCTTGTGCATACAGAACTGCATTAAAAAAATAATAATTTGAAATGCAGATTTATATAGCACAAACTTGGCCTGCAGGTATTTGAGAGCTTATACATGAGCACCGGTTACGTTACAAAAGAACACAGTCAGGCACCGGGAGATTAATTGATTTGCCCAGAATCACAGGATGTGGACGCGACCCCAAGGCTCGAACATTGGTTTCCTGCACCAAAGTAGGTAGTCTAGCCATCAGACCACATCCTCTCCCGAATGAGTCTCCAGTTTTACGTGATCTGGTGGGAATTGTAATGATGATGTAATGATGGATGTCAGGGGGAAACAACAAGTTGACTGAAATGCTTTTGGAAAGATTAACGGATACATGAGCGTCCAGACGGAAGCGGAGCCGCACGCATCACTCCAGGATACCCACCTGAAGTTCTACACGTGAGGCAAAGAGGGTATGGACAGTGTTAAGAACAATAATAAAAGCCACAAGGCACTGAGAAGTATTACATTTGTTTTAAAATGTAATTCCTCTGCTTCTTCTTTTTCCATAGTGAATATTCACCAACTCGGCGAGAGCCCGATTTAAGCGGTTATCAATGGGTGTTTTGGTGAAAGGATTCAAAAGTGTTTGTATATATTCTTTAGTGAGTTGAGCCCAATTTTTGCTTTTGTGTTTACAGTACACCAAGGTCTATACTGAGGGGAACTGGTAGGCGTACAGCGTTGTGAAAAGTAAGTTCTAAATTGATGTATTTTCAAAGCAATCATCCCATTAATGCCTGTAAATTTGTCCTTTTTTTTAGGCATACCTAATTTGTTCTAAATTAAAAATGTATCAGGTCTGATGAAGATCTTGCAGATCATTTGCCCCACAAAGATCGAAACGCGTTGGCCTGGCTCAAGGAATGCTTAGATAACTTATTATTAAGAGGCTGACCCATTTTATGATTCTTAAGAACTATTTTACACTAAATAAGAATGCTAATTTCTCCTCTTGGAGAATATGCTAGGGAACAGGAAATATGTAAAACATTTTGAAAAATGCTGTCTAAATGTGACAGGATTTGTGGATACACAATAATATTTTTGTTGTTTAGTGGCTTTTTTAAACATTTGGAAAAACGCTGTTCAAATGTGATATGTCTTTTTGCATGCACACAATATTGTTTAGGGTTTTTTGTGATTCTGTTGAAGGTCAAAGTACCTGTAGGGGCAACTATATGAATGTTCATAAAACAATCTGTTGAATTTCATTTTTGCTGCAGAATGTTGATTTGTACCTTTAAAATCTTAAAATGACCTCCTGAAGTAACTGGATTTTGACAAGGTAAAAAAGTCCATGGTAGAAATCGAGTTACTGGTTGACAAGGTAGAACTGCTGGTCCAGCAATACCCACAATCCCAGTCGGGGTATAGCACAAGTAAACCCTAAGTCATTGTGTGCTCAATCAATCAATCATATCATTGTAAAGCGCACTACTCACCCGTGGGAATCTCAAGGCGCTGGGGTGGGGAATGTTGCTGATGCTCGAAAATCCAGGTCTTGAGGAGTTTCCTGAAGGTCAGCAGGTCTTGGGTCTGCCATAGGTGGATGGGGAGGGTGTTCCAGGTCTTGGCGGCGAGGTGGGAAAACGATCTGCCGCCGGAGGTCGCTCGTAGAAAGCGGGGGACTGTGTCGAGGGTGAGGTCGGCGGAGCGGAGCTGGCAGGTGGGGGTGTAGAAGCTGGGTCGTCTGTTGAGGTATGTTGGTCCAGTGTTGTGGAGTGCCTTGTGTGCATGGGTGAGGAGCTTGAAGGTTATCCTCTTGTTGACCGGAAGCCAGTGCAGGTCTCTCAAGTGAGGTGTGATGTGGCTGTGGCGAGGGATGTCGCGGATCAAGCGTGCAGAGGCGTTCTGGATGTGTTGGAGCCATCTCAGGAGTTTGGCTGAGGCTCCTGCGTAGAGGGCGTTTCCGTAGTCCAACCTTCAGCTGAGGAGAGTCTGGGTGACCGTTCTTCTCGTTTCAGTGGAGATCCACTTGTAGATCCTGCGGAGCATGTGGAGGGTGTTCAAGCAGGAGGAGGAGACGGCGTTGACCTGTTTAGTCATGGAGAGGGTGGAGTCAAGGATGACCCCTAGGTTGCGTGCGTGGTCAGTGGGTGTTGGAGCGGTTTCCAGTGCGGTCGGCCACCAGGAGTCGTCCCAGGCCGAAGGGGTGGATCAGGGGATGAGGACCTCCGCTTGTCCGAGTTCAGCTTCAGTCGGCTGTTCCTCCTCCATTCAGCGACGGCCTTCAATCCTTTGTGAAGGTTGGTTTTGGCGGTGTGACATCGAGCTGTCAGGCTTAACTTGAAGGTAATGTGTAAAGTATTTGTGCAGCACATCGAACAGTAAATCAGTGAAAACACCACATACATAAATTCCACACCAGGGGAGAAAAACAGAGCCTAATTTAATAAATAAAACAAGAGCAGAATGGCAAAAATCCAATAAGAAGAACTTGAAAAAGAGAATTTCAAAGTTTTTAGGTAAAATTGCGTCTAGAAGCAAAAAGAGCTATTTAGTATAACTGGGTGCGCTGGACCAGGACAAAGTCAAAAAGTCAGGCCGACTGCGATAGAGCACAGGTTGGCTACAGGGACCCAGTTAGGCCCGCTAAACCAAAAGTACCATAAATCCTGGTTGCGGAGAGCTTGCATGGATCCGCGAACATGTATCACGCAGCAGAGGGAATCCTTGAGTACTGAAATGTTACAAGGCTGCAGTGGGAGGTCCTGATGTGTCGACATAGAGGATCCTTTCAACAGGGGTTGTGATGTGAAGACCAGTGTCAAGGATGCGAGATGCAGCTGAGAGGATGTGTCATTTCTGCTGAGTGGTGAAGCTGAGATGCGGAGGTTTGGCATCATCGTCGAGGCTACCATCAATCAGGGAAGCAAGGAACTTGCACCGGGAGAATTGTTACGCAGTGGCGGTTCCCAAGGCGATGCACCATTCCCAAGATGGGGGATGCAGCAGCAATGTAAGTCTTTTGCGATGGGTTTAATCCACGCAACAGCAGCAAATCTTTAGTACTGCTCAAAGATCTACCACTCAGCCAAGTAGATCTGTCGGTTCTGCTAGGGTATGTGTCGCTTAGCAGAAGATGCAGTGGTCCCACTGGAGAAACACTTTAGGCCCACTTACAAGGGCCCAGGACTGGGGTGGCACCAATTGGTTGGGTATGATCACAGACTTCAGAGTCTAGGTCCAGAAAGTCATTTATGTCCCTGAGACTTGAGATCAGGAGGCCAGCCTGCTATCCCTTGGAATCACTCTGGGTTCAAGTGATGTAGGGCCAGTCACCTCACCGAGGCAAGCGGGCAGCAAGTCAGCACAGCAAGGCAGGACTTCATCAAAACAGCAGTCCAGCAGAATAGCAGTCCTTTCAGCAGCACAGCACTCCTTCTTCCTGGCAGAGTCTTTACAGGCTCAGAGGTGTACTGAAGTGGTGGTGTCAGAGGTCCAGTCCTTATACCCAGTGGTGTCTTTGAAGTGGGGAAAACTTCAAAGACATGCCTTCAAAGTGCACAGAGTCCTAAGGCCAACAGACATTGTCAGAAAAAGTGAAGAACAAAGGCAAAAGGTTGTGGGCGACCTTGCAGAGAGGGCCATTTTCCAACAGACCGAGAGAGGAGTTACTAGTGGTTTTGTATCGCTTGCTGTGATTTTGCTAAAGCTGTCCATGAGGAAGGGCGTAGCCCGAAACACGTCGGACAATTAAGAATGGGAGAAAATATGTCTATGCGAGCTGCTTTCATTCAGGAGCATATACCTACCTGTGAGGGCCATTTCACTGAGGGGCAACTCTTTTTCTTGTGTGTATAATATATATATATATTAAAATACAATTAAAAATAGTTTTAGTTGGTACTGTAAATCAAATCAAATATTTAAGTAAACATATATTATTTAGAAAATATAAAAACAATTTAAACATTTAAAAAACCATCCCAACTTAAAAGTTAAAATTAACAAAACTTTCTAAGAAAAACCATATGAAACTTTATTAAGAAAATAAAATGAAAATAAACAATAATTGCAATTATTTACATGAATGAGATATAAAATATATACACACACACACATATATATAAATATCTGCCTTTGTGAGATATGATTCAGAGGGGGAGCTTACTGAACCGTTTAAATTGGCCAGAGGGAGACCGCCAAGGCTTTGACCTATCCCCCATATTGCTTTCCTATTTTATATGTGCTGCATGACTTCTTGGCTACCAATGGCAAGGATTTGCCAAGGGTGGAATCTATGTCAGTACCGGCACTGCTTTACGAAGATTGTGACGTTTTAATGGCATGTACCCCAATGGACAGAGATTTTGTTGACTGCATTGTCAAGCTCATGGACAACTTGGACCTTGAGACCAATATCTCTAAAATGCAGTGTATGCACTAATCAAAACTCAAGCACATTACTATTATAGAGATGCCCATTTTGAGAGTTAACAACTTTTTTTTACTTAGTGGTGACCTTTGATGTGCAAAGCTCCTGTTTACCCTGCATTTCCCATAGATGTCTTCACATTAATCAGGCAGTGGCAACCTTTTGAGTTTGCCAGAAAGATGGGAAATAAATCTGTTTTGCCTATTTTAGAAATGTACAAAAGAAAATGTATACCAGTCTGGACATATTGGGCTGCCATCTGGTGTTATTACCATTGCCTAAAACTGCAACAAGAGAACTGTTTTTGTCACTGATTGCTAGGACTTTCTCCCTCTAGCCCACACTGTTTAGTTCATGAGGGGTAGGGGCTTTCCTATGTTGAGGACTACATTAAACTCGCCCAGGTCCTGCTTTGGTCCCTTTATGAGGAAATAAGAAGGCCCACCTAAACCAAATGGTACATACTGACGGCCTGGCTTGTGACCAGGGACCTGATATTCAATGATTAAAATGTATTAAGAGTATTACAGCATCTTTTGGCAGACCTAAACTGTTCACCTCCCCACATTTGACAGTCAAGGTTGATGCAGCTTGGGTGAGGAAATGTTTTTTTTTTAACTTTAAGCAATGCGATTCGAGAAGAGGAAGAATTTAAAAACCCATTGTAAGAGCCTATGTTCTGAACCAAACCTGTGATGGCTTGGAACCTTATTTGGACTATACCAAAATGTGTGGGAAAGGCCCTTACTAATCAAATTAAGATAGGCACTATAATGAGCCATCGGTGCTTTCCACTAGGTCAGTCCAATTCAGAGTCTATTTTAACTCGCTCTATGATGACGTTTATGCACAGGCTTTAATACACTTTGGACCTAATTATGATGTTGGTCAGAGTTTCCTACGACTGACATCCCTGCGGTTTCAAAATTGACAGACCTTGGGTCGGCAGTCCGAGTTTGCAGACTCATTTCCCAGCTTGTGCAGCAGTCGGAAACCGGGTGCAGCACAAGCTTCCATAGAGAAATGGGAGTCACTGTAAATCCATGCACCGTGTGGCAGGCACCTCACAGTGCCTGCCACATGGTGCAGGGATTTATAGGGGGCACCTTATGTGCCCACTCAGAGCAGAAAAAGCGAGAAGTCGCCTTGCTTTCTACCTCAGCCGCTGCAAGCCTCTCCGCTCCCGCACAATATGCAAAAGCACTACAATTCCCCTACTTTAAAAAAAAATGCTCTTCGACCACTGGATTTAATGCATTGATGTCACTGCTCCTATTGCAGCATCACCTTTGCTTGGTTGTCTTCTGCCGCTAGTCCTGCAGGCAATCCTCTCTTGTAGTCCTACTTTTGTTTCTTCAGCCAAAATGTCTTTCTCTGATGTCACTGTTAGAAGTTGCTGAAGTAGTTAAAGAGGCCGACAGAACAAAACATAAAGGGGACACTTTAAAGACTACAGGTATTGCTGCTGTTTCGATGCATCCATTGCATGTTCCAAAGGAATATATAATGGTGAGGAACCGGGGGATTTCTGCCAGGGCTTGGTTCCCTTTTGCAATTTCTCGTTGACCAGTTCCAGTAGCTGTTATTTTGTTGCAGTTTGTAGGTTATTTTCTGTGTTAGAAAATCGCATTTTGAATTTGGTCCAGAGTAATGGATAGCTGTCTAAGGAGGTTTTTAATGACCCTACATGCATGCCCAGAATCAAACAATAAATTGGCCATAGGCGGGAGCCGATATGAGACTCCAGTTTCCAAGGTCCTATTCACAACATTCATTGGGGTTGGAATAGTGGATATAGTGATAGAAAAAGAGTATTGCTCTTTTTCTTGTTGTCCCCTCACTCACCAGGGTTGCCCCACGGTGACATGCTTCATCATAGGGGCCATCACAGTCCGCTGCGAACTGGGGCGTGCTGCGACTGGCGAATTACGTAGGAGCACTTATAATTTGACTATGTGTGGTGTGGGTGTAGTGATGGAGTGGGATATGTGAAAAAAATGGTTAAAAATACCTGCCTAGTAAGCTTTAAATAGTTTATTCTTGCTTCCAGGTGGTAACGTTAAAAAACGGGGTGGAACTATTAGGATACTTCCTCAGGACTACACAGGGACCCCTGTGTTCGCCACTCCTCGGAGGGGTTCAGTATCCCAGCAATTTGCTAACAGGAAACCTCCCTCGTTTAGCACCTAGTCGCACCTCTCCGGTCCGACATTCGGACCGGAGAGGCGCGACTAGGTGCTATACGAGGGAGGTATCCTGTTAGCAAATTGCTGGGATACTGAACCCCTCTGAGTCCATGGGGCGCAGCTAGGCCCTACCACATGAACCACGTGATTCATTTGGTTACGTAGGTACTATATGCATGCATTAATTTTGATTGCAGCATTTTTACTATTTAGCCCATTGCAGCGTCTCTTAGGAGTGGCGAACACAGGGCTGGTCCCTGTGTAGTCCTGAGAAAGTGCTTGGGGGATGCACGAAACATGTTGACAGGAGTTGATAGGCACACCTAAATACATTGCTTTTGGTTATCCTAATAGTTCCACCCCGTTTTTTAACGTTACCACCTGGAATCAAGAATAAACTATTTAAAGCTTACTAGGCAGGTGTTTTTAACCATTTTGTTCACATATCCCACTCCATCACTACACCCGCACCACACATAGTCAAATTATAAGTGCTCCTACGTAATTCGCCAGTCGCAGCACGCCCCAGTCCGCAGCGGACTGGGATGGCCCCTATGAAGAAGCATGTCACCGTGGGGCAACCCTGGTGAGTGAGGGGACAACCAGAAAAAGAGCAATACTCTTTTTCTATCACTATATCCACTATTCTAACCGCAATGAATGTTGTGAATAGGACTATAGTTAGCAGCTAGGCTCTCGATTTCTGTTCCACAGAGATCGTTTTTTGTGACTAAGGTATATTTGGACGGTGAGCCTAAGCCCTTTCTTCCCTCTACCTCCCTTCCTTTTGTGTTAAACTCCAGTTTCCAAGGCACTGCACTGCATCTCATTATAAATGCCAGTGCCCCCTATATAGAGCGTGAGCACAGATTAAATAGTCTCTGGACACTAAAGTAACAAGCTCTATTTCTTTTAGCTCTAAGCTCGACAGATAAATAGTCATATACAGATGTACTACAACTCTATTTTGCCTCCCATTTCTACAACTGCCATGGAAGGTATTCTCACATTTTATTGCACAAACACTGATAGACATAGGTCCAAGCAGCTTTGTTTATAGAGGCAAAGGACAGCGCTTCTAGATTTTTTCACCAGACATCATGAGAGTTGCATATTGTGATTTGGGGTAGTGGAGGAGAATATTGCCGCAGCTCCTACAGTTGTACTCAAGTAGTTTTTTTTCCCTTTGCATTCTAGTCATGTAGGTGTGTGCCTCCTAAGATGACATCATACTTTCAGAACACAATGAGGAAACGACCACAGTGATCTACAAGCATGCAACATGAGAAAACTCTGAATTTATATCATTATGAAGGTCAACTCTGTTTAAAAATAAAAAATGTAACATTTAGTATAGTGCACATTCTATCCGTGTCTCGAAGAGGGAGAGGTGCTCAGAAAGAAAGTATTTCCCCAAATCGATAAAATCTGCAACAACATAAAACTGGGAAGGTGCAGCAACTATTCCATCGCCCATTGATGGCGTGCAGCTTTTTTGTTGTATTTGAAACAGCCTCACAAAAACCAGCATATCCGTAAATAATAAACTGCAAAGTGCCTATGTGAAGAGGCTAAAGGACACTGGGGCTGCTACAACAGTACCTCCTCACTTTTAAAAAGCCCGCCCTTTAAATGAAAGGAAGCAGAGTAAAGAGTATAAGTTTTTATTCAGAGCTCGGTATTACACTTTTGCTGTTTCTAAGCACTATAAATGAAGGCAATTACTCTTACCCAATTTCATTTCACAATACATTTCAATGTGCATCTGTGAAGAGGTTAAAGGATATTAGTCCACATTCAAGTTGCACACAGAGCACCACACCAAAATTAAGTTGTTGGCACTAAAAAGATGCATGTAAACACAAATGAGGCTGCCCCTAGTTGGGATTTCTACAGGACTTTTAGAGATGCGCGTGAAGTGGGGGCATCTCACAAAAAGTGAAGGACAGGCCTCACACACCACCTGGTGTCATGCTTCATCATAGGTCGTCCTCGCCCTCTAAAAACTCGGTTTGATAGAGGGCGGGCATACACCTGAAGACAGGGATGCACTCCTAAAATACGTGGGGGCCTGTGAGTAGTGAAAGTGAAAACCATTGCATTTGTCGTAAATACTTACTTTTAATTAATTGGGCAACTGTATGGGCAACTGTATGGTATTGAAAGAGGTGAGGGATGATTTGGGAACTGATTATCCCTTCACCGTGTTAGATGTGGTCAACATGTTTCTGCTAAGGGTCTCCACAGGGTACATAGCATTCGTCAGGACCATGTATTTAAAGGGCTACGTTTTTATATGGAAAGTGAATAAATACTTTGAAAATCTTTATTTCGACAAGAAATTGTCATAAAAGAGCACTGCATAAAACAGTTTGAATAATACAATAAAAATTATTTTAAAACAAGCATTAAAATACTATTTCATCAAATGCGAATTTCCTATGTTTAACAATTGTCCCTCATACCCTACTAATTCTATTCCAACCCCTATAAGATTCAGTTGTGTACCTTCTATATTCTAATTTATAGATTAACCACAAATGCCCTTCTGATGTTCCACATCGCTGCTAAGAACTTTCTGACAGCAAAAACCACAGCCGGAGAAAGATCCGTCTTTAAAATTCTGTACGCCTGTTGGCAATGGCTTAAGCCCAGATTTTTACAGATTGGAATGATCCATGTGCGTCGCGGATTTGAATAGGCAGGGCAAAAAAAGATAACATGAACCTCATTCTCTAAGGCTTCAGTACACCCTGGACAGTTCTTCGGCAATAGTGCGGACTAGTCAGACGTAAAGGAGCTGATAGGTAGCGATCCATGCCGCCGTTGGAGAAGAAGCTTCCTCGAAGCAACAGGGCTAATGTCATCTATCACTCGCTCTAGAGAATATGAATCCTCGATTGAGAGGAAGTTGGCTGTAAGAGTGCCCAATTTGGTGCTGGATGATAACTGGGCCATGCGGTTTTCCCGGAACAGCTGTACCAGTTGGTTTCGTGAGATGCCGGCACAAGTATGCTCCGGGTCTGACCACAATGGCGCAAGTCCTAGTTTCTCAAGTTCCAACCTAACATATTTCAGCCAAGGAAGCCTACCCGCATTAGGCAGACCCAGTACCTCAATTGCTTCTTGCCTATATTCAGATAACTCTGGGGTTACCCAGAGTCACCTCCAGAAGGTTAGGGGTCTGAGGGCGAGTTCCTCCTCAATAGGTCTGATACCAAGGTCCAGTCTTAGCGGCACTAGTGGGGTACTCACGGGCAGAGCTGTCAGTTGCCTTAGAAAGCTATTCTCTGCAACAGTAAGAGCTAGGCCAGTTTTGTGACCCCAGAGCTCGGCACCGTAGGATACCGCCCCACGCGCCCGCAGTTTATAGATTTCAAGTGGGGGGCCAATCGGTTTATATGATGACCTACTTAGAAGTTTCAGTATGCCCCCGCTATCTGTGTCATCTTAAGATGCAATTTCTGCTCATGTCTGACCCAAGTGAATGATTCATTAAGGGTGAGCCCCAGGTAGTCAAAAGTATGGACCCTTTCTAATCTAACACCGTCTATCATAGGGTTTGGACGTGTTGTTGCTGGGGGATTCAAAATCATGTGTTTAGTTTTTAGGGTGTTGATTTCCAGACCCCGCTCTTTACAAAAGGAGACAAACCCATCCAGGACACGTGGAATACCCATAGGCGTTTTGGAAAGAAGTAACGTGTCGTCCGCAAACATGATTGCCGCGATCCTAGACCCTGCAAGCTTAGGGGCATCACTGTCCTGTACCGCGTCCAGGTGTGCGATTACCTCGTTGACATAGAGGCAAAACAGGGTTGGTGCCAGGACACACCCCTGCCTTACCCCCCTGTCAACGGGGAATTGTGCCGACAGTGAACCAGAGTTACCACACCGGACCTGTGCAAAATTCTGGACGTGAAGTCGTATTAGCATATTCAGGCGTGGAGGTGGAATCCCAAGCTCCCATAGTACAGCCCACAGCTTCTGGCGCAGGACCAGATCAAACGCCGCGCAAAGATCTATGAAGATGGTGTACAGTGACCCGCCCCGAGCTTCACGATTTTCCAATGGAGCATGTATAAACGGAAGATCTGGTCCGTGGTGGAAACCTTTTTCCTAAACCCAGCCTGGAATGGACTTAGAATGGAGTGCTCCTCGATCCAGTCTAAAAGACGGTTTAAGATCAAGCGTGCAAAAGTTTTTGGGGCACATCGATCAAACTGATCGGCCTGTAGTTGGCTGGGAGCAGAGGTGTCCCTTCTGTTGAGCCCATTGACGCTGTTTGCTGCCCGGATTGAACTTCACTGCTCGGATTGAACTTCACTGCTCGCCGCTCCCGCTGCGCGGGAGCCGCTTCGCTGTGGGTGGACCCACTAACCTGAGCACGCTGACCGCCCTTGCCTGCCTGCTTGCCGAGACTGCTGACGGGTGGAAGGACCATCTGAGGAGGCTGCTGGGGTAGCGCGGCAGGGACTCACTATCCCAGGAGTCCCTGCATGACCACGTGACATCTGGTCAGCGCCCCCCTGAGTGCCCCGCCCACCATCGCCTCGCCTATAACATCAAGCGAGAGTCCGTCTTGCGGGACGCAAGCGGGACGCCGGGCGAAGCCCGGGCAAAGGGCGGGCCGTCTGTGGCCGTCCGGGGCCTGCAGGGGCCGGGACGGGCCATCCCCCTAACATTTCCGGTAAGCCAGCGGACCATTGTGTAGAGGGATTACATTAATACACCTAACTGTGCTAAGCTTTTGTATATGTCTACATACTCCCCAATGGCTACTCGCTCAGGTAGATGCTCACGGAGAGGGGGAAACACCACGCTGGGGACCATGGATAATTTTATTACCCGTGCGGTTTCTGTGGTAGAGAAGGAGATTATTTTAGCGGAACGTAGACTGTCACGTGAATACCTGGCACATAAACGATCCTCTATGGGGTCTCTAGCACAGGCTAAATCTCCCTTAAACAACGTCATGCCAGTTGATTCAAACACTCTCCTTATCCCTAGCGATATGCAACCATGTGTCATCGATTCAAGACCGGTCAGTGACCTTTTTGAGATTGCACCTGATCCGGCACCTCAAAATAAAACATCAACTAATGCCGGAACCAGAAATGTTATAAATGCTGAAATCCCAGCACCACCGGACTTGCCCCTAATAATGATACATGACGCCCCCTCAGACCATACCTTTCAATCACCCCATAAGACGACAGGAAGGGTTGCTGTAAAACGGAAAAGATTGGTCACTCCACGTAAAGCTTACAGATTAAAAGCTTTAAAAAGAATTCGCAAAAACTACATGAATGTGGGAGCCCACTGTAAAGCAGTAGCTAATGACCCTACGAATAATGGGATCGAACACAATGAACACCTGGAGAGTAATCAACTAAAAGATCCTGCTGATACTGTTGTGACTATTGATTCAGTTAACAACTCCGTAGACTTACCAGCACCAGAAATGTTGATGGAACGGATTCAATCCCTCATGACATCCCTATTATTGCCAGTAACAGAAAAACTGGAAGGGTTATTAGACCGCTTGGACAAATTTGAACAAACATCTCTGGATAGTTTCTTTGCCCTAAAAACGCTGGTAAAACTTCATACAAAGATTGGCCAAGAAACTGTAAGAACTGAGAAAAGTATAACAACAATCAAACCAGCTCAACCACCTCGCCCAGTCAATAAAGATAGGGCAGTGGATTTAAGCAGGCCTAACACTGTACTGGGAGGACCGAGCACGGAGCCCCGGAAAGATCTACCGACCAGTGATAGATCGCGACTGGCTGTTCCACCAAAACCAGCACCGCGTAAAACAAAACAATCATCAAACACTACTACCCTAGAAATTAGGGTACCCACTAAACCAACTAATGGAATGGTACCTACAGTCATTAGCAATAACACCAATGCTCAAACACCTGACTGTAGCACTGACCTTCAGGCGCCCAAAAGGGTCCCCAACGCACACCTTCCACCAGGGTGCCAACCCGACGTGGTAGTTCTCACTGGGGTTCCACCATTGAAACCCAATAAAAGGCAGTCTTACGACGAACTAAAAAATAAGACCTTATACTGGCTTAAGGAAAACAGACCCCTACCCTATACAGTTAACTGCCAAGTCATCCAAGTCCGAAGGGTCAGTTGGGTGGGAACAAGACCAAAAGACATTGAAGGGGATTGTATCCTGGTCAACTTTAAAGATCCCTCTGTTGCCCAGCTCGTATAAAGCCAACAGCCACGAAGCAATAATCGAGGAATTGGGACCTGCGATCTTAGTTATTTTTACCCAATACAATGGAAACAAGATAGCAGAGTACCACAACAGCCAGGCTTATTGGCCAACAAATATTCCTTTTTCGACCCCCCGACCCCAATTGAAAGAATACCCCCCGATAAATTCGGGATCGGACAACAACTGGTCATGGTGGGGTCACTGACAAACAAACGAAGAAGCTGCACCTAAAGGCTCGTTTACCCATTCTTTCAGCGAGGATCAGCATGTTGGGAACGAAAATTCCAAGTCAAAGCAAACAGGGCAAATATCCAGAAGAAAAGCAACCGACCAACAAGGGCCAGTTTTAATTGCCGAAGGCAGCACCGAGGGTCATGGTTCACTAACATCATCATGGTTTAATAAAGTACAACGGAACCAGGTGCCTGCACTGGCACCCCCGAACGTACCCAATGAGGGTGAACCCTTGATCATAAGCCACCCAATCAATCAAGAACCTTGCAAGCCCAACCGAGACTTAAAGATACTGTCATGGAACATCGCAGGGCTGTCTAGAAACCTGGGCGATAGAAATTGGAGCTCCTTCATGGAGGAGCATGACATTATACTTTTGCAGGAAACATGGGCTACCAATATTGTACATAGACTTGGTTTCAAAACGTTTTTTAAGGGGGCAACTGCATCAGCAAGAGGTAGACCCTCTGGGGGCCTAATAATCTGGACAAGCATATCCCTGGATGTTGTTGTATCGCCCCTGTACTTTGCTTCTAATGATTTACTTGGTGTCAAGCTAACCACTAGAAATTTGGGAGACGTTCTCATGATAAATGTCTATAATAGACCTTCCCCACAAAATAAGGTATCAAGGGTTATTGAACAACTCAGTTCTTATCTAGTTAATTTAGAGCCTGATTCTAAAATATACATAGGCGGAGATTTCAACTGCCAGTTCGAGCCCATAATGGGGCTCGAAAAATTATTGGAAAATGAAGATAGAGCGCTTGACATCCCCCCTTAGATAATGTAAAGTATGTAAAATGCACAGTGGCTGCTATGCAAATATACGAATTAACTGTATCCCATGGATTGCGGGCATGTAATGGTCGATTAGACCCGGATAAACCGGCTAACAACACCTTCAGCAAGGGGCTGTCCAAATCCTTGATCGACTTCATGCTAATCTCAACTAATCTCTGGTACTTATTGTTGGCCTTTAAGGTCGTGAACAGACCAGAGAGTGATCACTTTCCATTACAGTTAGGGCTATTATCTGACCCTTTTTTGGAACTTGATAGCAGGATGGAAAGTGGGAGTGGGGTAGCTGAGGTTGTCGTTTCCAACAATAGGAAGGCAATTAAATGGGCCCATATCTTAGTAAAAGAAGAGACACTCTTGGGAATTTATAACACCTTCTCAGATATCATCCCCCAATACGAAAATCTAAGGTTGGGATCCCACGAGGTCTTGAAAATGCACTACCACCTAGTGGAATCACTAACTCCCCTCCTGAGTAAAAGTTGTACAAACAAAAAAGTTAACATAAACAGGCAATTGGAACTAGAGACGCCATGGTACAACAAACAGTGTTATCTAGCCAAAACTAATTTAATTATTGCCGTGAAATCTAAAGATCAGTTGAGGGTTAGAGAATGTAGAAAAGTATATAAAAACCTTATGCAAAATGCAAAAAGGGAATGGGATGAGCAAATCTGGGAAGACCTCTTGAGTGCCACCAAGAGACATGACCAATGTACCTTCTGGAATTTAATAGCTAAAAAAAACAAAAAAGGCAGTTCCAATAGGGATTTTTTTCTGGACGAAAAGGTCTGGTTTGACCATTTTGTGGTTTTATACGATCAGGTAGGGTCTCCCGCTGAATATAATGACCCCGGGCCTTCTACCCAGTGTATTAATCCTGTGCAATTCAGCACTCAAGAAACTCTGTGTGCAATAAAAGCAATAAAGGCAGGTAAAGCTCCAGGTCCGGACAAATTACCTGGTGATTTATTCACCCATAATATCGAGGTATGGTGCCCCTACATAAATTATTTGTGTAATTCAATCTCACTAGGAACCCCGATCCCTGAAACGTGGAAAGGGGCAGAAATAGTAACCATTTTTAAAAAAGGGGATCGCTACAACCCGGGTAATTACAGACCGATTAGTTTAATCGATATTTTACAAAAAAATTTTGCCAGACATATTTTAAATCGGCTTTTAATATGGATTGATGAATCTGAAATCCTCTCCAAATTCCAAGCAGGTTTCAGATCCAAGACCAGCACTGTGGATCAAGTGTACAGATTCATGTGTATATGCTGGAAATACGTTAAGATAAAGAAGTGTAGCATATATGTTGCATTCATGGACCTACGCTCAGCGTTTGATCTTGTTCCCCGCCACTTATTATGGGAATGTTTAAAGAAGATGAGTGTCCCGGATGAATTGTTGGTTAACCTTATAAAATTGCATACTGATAACTTTGCTAAAGTAAGGTGGGGAAGAAATGGAGAACTTACCCGACCCATTCCAGTGAAAAGGGGGGTGAGACAAGGGTGTGTACTGGCCCCAACCCTCTTTTCCCTGTTTGTAAACGATATTCCCCACTACTTAGCCCAATGCAACCATGATTCACCTAAACTGTGCAATGAGGCAGTCACAGCACTACTATTTGCGGACGACACCATCCTAATATCCCAAACTCCTAAAGGCCTGCAAAATCTAATAAACAAATTCAACAGCTATTGTGTAATGAAGGGGTTAGAAATTAACTCATCTAAAACGAAATATATGGCCATTAATCCCTCCAAATCATTCAAGAAGAATCTGGCCCTAAATAATACCAAACTTGAGTATGTAGACTCTTTTGATTATCTGGGTATTAGGCTGGACAGCAGAATGTCTTGGACAAACCAACTTGACAAAAGCAGGTTAACACTTAAACAGAACTCACTCCCCATTATAAAGATTCATGGTGGGAGTACATCTAAAGCCATAACTCCTGTGATCGAAGTGTTCAAAGCAAAAGCTCAATCTGCTGCCTTGTATGGGGCTGAGATCTGGGTGCCTCACTCTAAAAAAACATTCGATGTTGACGAAAATATGTTTTTTAGACGTCTACTAAGACTGCCTGTAAGAACACCCCTAGTGCCGGTCTACCTAGACATCAATGTAAAGCGTACAGACTTCTTATGTTGGATGCGGCCATTACTTTATTGGGTGAGATTATGGTCTACCCCGGAACTTGCTGATTATAGAGCAGGTTTACTGGAAGTTAGGGAATTGGACTCTTTTAACTCAATTAAGTGGCTGAGACATGTATCCAACTGGTTGATAAAAATAGGTCTATCACACTTCTGGGAAACACCAGCTATATCTATTACCTCGCCAAATATCTGTAAGAACCAAGTAAAATCTGCCTACTGGAATTATGTGAATACACATGTATACGAACGTGCCACTGGTACATTAACGCACACATTCTTGCAATTTAAGGATCATCCCTCATTCGAACATTTTATGGACGAAATTGAGCCACCCCTGGCTAAATCTGTTTACCTCCAATTTAGGTATGGGGTCTTACAGATTAACGCAAACACTTGCCGGTGGGGAGGAGCAAGTAAAGATCCATATTGTACTTCTTGTGACTCAAAACTAAAAGAACCTCAGCATAATCTCCTACGCCGACGACACCCAGCTGATCCTCTCCCTGACCAACGACCCCGCCTCCGCCAGAGCCAACCTGCACGAAGGGATGAAAGAGGTAGCCGAGTGGATGACGACCAGCCGCCTGAAACTGAACTCTGACAAGACGGAGGTCCTCATCCTGGGCTCTTCCCCCTCCGCATGGGACGACTCCTGGTGGCCTCCCGCCCTGGGCACGCACCCAAACCGACAGACCATGCACGCAACCTGGGCTTCATCCTGGACTCCTCCCTCTCCATGACCAGGCAAGTCAACAACGTCTCATCGGCGTGCTTCAACATCCTACGCATGCTACGGAAGATCTTCCGGTGGATCCCCACCGAGACCAGGAAGACCGTCACCCAGGCCCTCGTCACCAGCCGACTGGACTACGGCAACGCCCTCTACGCCGGTACCACCGCCAAGCTCCAGAAGAGACTCCAGCGGATCCAGAACGCCTCAGCCAGACTCATCCTCGACATCCCACGTACCAGCCACATCACCGGACATCTGAGAGACCTTCACTGGCTCCCCGTCAACAAAAGAATCACCTTCCGCCTCCTCACCCACGCACACAAAGCCCTACACGACCAAGGCCCGAGCTACCTCAACAGCCGGATCAACTTCTACGCTCCCAAACGCCACCTCCGATCAGCCAACCACGCCCTCGCCGCCGCCCCCCGCATCCGAAGAACGACTACAGGAGGAAGGTCCTTCTCCCACCTGGCCGCCAAGACCTGGAACTCCTTCCCGACCGACCTGCGCCTGACCCAAGACCACCTCTCCTTCAGGAAGAAGCTGAAGACCTGGCTGTTCGAGCAGTAGCGGCCCCCCTCCCCCCCCCCCCCCCAGCGCCTTGAGACCCTACGGGTATGTAGCGCGCTCTATAAGTGTCACTGATTGATTGATTGATTGATTGATTGTTGGCTTTATGACAAAGTGTCGAATAAAAGCTTTTACAACAACAACAATCTCTGCTCCCAGCCAAGTCCTCAGGACCTCCATGCCCCCCCAAATAGCATTAAAGATGGCCGTCAGATAAGGAGCCTATACCACCGGTGCGTGCTTTAGGAGGTCACCTGGTATCTTGTCCAGGCCCGGAGCTTTGCTTAATGGAAGGCCACGGATAGCAGACTCAACCTCCCCCACAGTAAACTCATACTCAGGTGTTTCGCTCAAGGTATTAGGAGCTGGAGTAGGCAAATTTGGTGCGCCCGCATGGTCGTCCGCCAGGTAAAGAGTTTGAAAGTGCTCTTCCCACACCTCGGCGGCTACATTAGGGGCCAGAGCCTCAACCTGTTCTATTGACCTGGTGTTAACAATTTGCCAAAATTGCCGGGCATTTCTTCCAGCGAGACTCGATGTTAGGTTGACCCAATGGTCCGCCTCCCATTCTGCTTTAGCGTTGTGGATTAGATTCCTGTAGGCAGCCCTTTTTTCTTTAATCAAAGCACTATTGTGATTTAATTTCAGTGCTTTGATGAGCTCCGATTTCGCCCTTCTACATGCTGGATTAAACCAGGTATGTTTTTTAACTGTTTTTTTCCCATTTCCAGCGGGGTTCAGGATCTCGGCTACGCTTTTGGTCAGAGTCTGGTGGACAACACCTAGTTTTGCAAATGCAGAATCAGAAAGGGGCTCCGGAGTCAGGGCAATCACAGTTTCCAGTGCAGAGGCTACTTCTAAATATATATTAGCCACTAACTTGGGACGAGTGACTGCCCTATCCCATCTGATTCTACATCTATTGCTGGAGAGAAGTGCTCGTTTATCAGGTTCTCTCCGTCCCTTTTGGCCATCCTTAGAACGACTAGGGCAGAGAAAGTCTAGAATCAGGGGGCTGTGGTCGCTTTCGGCCCTGGGTACCACCTTAAAGTCGATGACTTTATGCCATGCACAGGCTTCAAGGAATATGTAATCCAATCGGGCCTCTTGGCCGAGTTTGTTGAAAGTGTATTTTGCTGGTATATCCGTGCCAGCACTGCCATTGCATGCCCTAATTGAGTGGTTGAATGTTAAGGCTAGAGTTTGAACTGCCAGCGGTGCCCACGTCTTAGGCGGGGGACCCACCACCGGTGGGATCTTCCAATATTTATCCTCTTCAGATATAACACCATCCATAAGATCCCTCAGTGGCTCAAAGTGGGAGTTGAAGTCGCCCCCTATAACCAGGGTGGCCCCCTGGGGGATCCTGGTTAGGAACATAGAAAGTTCCTCGATGGTTTTAGACTCTGCTGTGGGACTAACAGGTCTGGAGTAGACATTCACCAGAACCAGTTTGGAGGCGTCAGGCCAGGCTAGAAGGATGCTTTGCACATCCTCCGATGATGTCTCCAGAGTCCTGGCACTGCACCCCAGATGAGTTTTCACCCAAATTGTCAGCCCTCCCGAGGGCCTTCCCCTTCCCCCCATTTTGCGGGTATGGAGAAGAAAGCAAAACCGCTCCTGAATTGCTCCTGTCTTGCCCAAGTTTCCTGGAACAAACATCACTTGAGTCAATAAAGGAGCCCCACTCGGGGCAGGCCAATTAGCTATGGAGCCCTGCAATGTTCCATGATATAATTTTTAAGGATGATTTCCCAGCCATAGCCTCAGTAGATGACATAATGGGGTCCGTCTCCCCGTTTATCCGAAGCACCGGATTCTTCATGCCGTCCCCCCTTTCTGAGGATACAGAGGCCGTCCCACCCAGTTCCCCCTGCAATTCCCCCTGGGTGGTGTTCAGCCCATTCCTATCTCTGTCTCCCCTGGTGAACTGGGGATTTTGTTGATTTACTTGGCTGACTCGTCTATCCAGGTTTGTTCCCGAACTAAGTCAGTCCACCAGGTCTAGAGAACTAAACCTGTTGACATGAAGATAGGGTACATGGGTGTGGGGAACTGGTTGAACCTATGCCCTCCGGTGAAGCTCCTAGCTCCCACCCTGGTCCATCCCTCTTCCCCCCAACTTGGAGCTGGATTACTTGGTGGTGGATAAAAGAAGGACAGTGGGTGGGCCTGAATTGTGGTACCAGCTGTATCGCCCACCAATTGCAAATATGTGAAACAATGCCTGGATGCCTAAAATTACCCAGGACTCAGTCCCCCTGTATGTGTTTATTTAAGGGGCCCACCCAAGGGACCCTTCTGACCATAACAATTTCAGCTGCCTGTTGTGGTGGAACCGGTCTGTGAGTGTTTAACCAGCAGGCAACCTTATTTTTTAGGGAAGAAAATGATTCAGTGGTATTGCCACTAAGCTCAGGAACACCAGTTAGTACGACTACCAGGGGGGCCGCCTCCGGGGGCAGGTTGATTGCCTTACTCCACCTAACACGACCACCATCTAGTTTGGGACGCTCAGCCTCCGCCCGACCTAGACCTGTAGACCTAGGAAAGTTAGCACTAGGCGCGCCCGGAGGTGCCTGTATTATCACAGGATTTGCTACTGGGGCCACGTTTAAGTTGGGAGCAGACACAGGGACTAGAACTAGGTCTCCCCCACCAACAACCTGACCCTGCTGTGCAGTCGTAGCTTGCTTAAGGTGGTTCATAATCTCCCCAGTGGCCTGTTCAATAGTTAAGAGTCTGTTCTCGATGGAATTTAATCTGTCCACTAGAGGGTTAAGCAAAGATTCCAAGGTGGAGCACAGTACAGGGATCAGCTTGTCGGTCCCTGCCTGCGCCTTGTCCCCAAATATGAATGCGGTGGGCTGGGTTGGCACCAGATCCTGTGGAAGTACATTAGTATCAGCAGTGGTTAGGGGGTGGACTTCCCTACTGCCGGATGGGGTCATCATGTGGTTTGGTTCAGTACCCTTGTCAAGTTTAGCCTTTTCCCCGCCCCTCACCAGAGAGCCGCCCCTTCCCTTGCTCCCTTTGCATAACCATACATGGATGTCAGCCCACCCTCTGAAGTGCCCGTGTTGGTGATAGCTACAGATGGTGGTACAATTATCACTTCAGGGGAGAATGGTAAAGGAACCCCAACCGCTCCTGGGCTATTTCCAAGATCACTTAAGACAGCCGCAATAGTTTGATCAATGCTATCCAATAGCGGTGTGGGAGAAGCCCCCCCCTCTCAGGCGTTTTAGCACTAGCTAATAGGCCTAGTGAAGATCTCCTCAGACTGTCAATGACTTGCGACAGGCAGCTCTCAACCACCGCGATCTTTTTGGAAAGAACCGAGTTCGCTCTAGATAGAAAATTGTCCAAAGTACCTGCAATTAAAGTAGTTGAGGCAGTAGTCTTGCTCTTTGTCTCTCGACCCGCCATGATTTATGGGCACGCCAGTCCTTATTTCCCAGTCAAAGATAGATCCCTGGTCAGAACGAATAATCAGGGCCAAGAGAAATGGCCCGGTCTGGTCCTGCATGGTCTCTAACAGGCTACAATGGGCCCGCCCTTGGCCCGGGCTTGTCCCGAGTGCGTGTGTGTGGGTGTTGTTAAAGTAGGTAGGAGGAGGGGTGCGGGAAGAGGACCCAGCTGTGGCCAATGATGGCACACAAGGCCCGCTGGTCCTCGCAGTCCCGACCCGTCTGTTAATCCCGTCGTACTCTGGCCCTCGGTCGTGGAAGGTTACCTTGTTCAGCCTCCGTTGCTCCGTGAACCAAAGGGAAGGAGAATTCAATCTGCCAAGTGTCCACGCCTGTGAGCGGCTCCCGCGTAGTGGGGGCCGCGAGGCATAATATGCAGTCAGGGAGGAGGGTACGGGAACAGGACCCAGCTGTGACTAATGATGACACGCAAGGCCCGCTGGTCCTCGCAGACCCGACCTAGCTGTTAATCTCGGCGTACTCTGGCCCTCGGTCGTGGAAGGTTCCCTTGTTCAGCCTCCGTTGCTCCGTGAACCAAAGGGAACGAGAATTCAATCTGCCAAGTGTCCACGCCTAAATAAAGATCAACCACTAAAGAGGGGTTGTGTAAATATCACTATCCCCGTCGGTATTGTACTGCAAAGAAATGCCAGTAGAAGAAAAAAAGACAAACACACACAGAATATGTAGATTTCTGTTTGTAACGTGAAATAGCATTCATCACCAAACTTTGAAGCGAGCGTGGTGGTTTCTAAGTGCAGAACACGTGTCATTCATACGTGTTAACACTCGTGAAGGAGATAAATTGTCTCTCTTTTCTTACCCTAGGTGACTATCCTACTTACTCCATGGGAGGTCGAGTGGGAAAGGCCCTACTTTGACATCCTGGAAAGAGAAACACAATATCACAGCCTGGTGTTGGTAATCAGGTCCACGATATAAGGTAAAAAACACACAGGTACACGTTAAAAATGGTGCCTTCCTCAGATGCTAGAGAGATTTAACCTGCACCATCGCGTTTGAGTATGCTCTTGCATCCATACACACAGCATACACACTCTTACTGTCTTCTTCAGCGCCTTCCGCCGTGTATCCTACAGCTGTCTGCTTCGCCTCCCCGTCGGTGAATGGTGGTGGGAAGGAAGCAGTCTTTTATAGTGCCCCTGAATACGCGATTGTTGTCAATTAGTATTCAATCGGTTGCACCTGGACGAGGTCCGGTGTCGTCGGATCGTGCCTGGTTGCCTGGTCAAGGGCGTTTCTCAGGAAGTGAGGTTTCTACAGCGTGTGCCCCTATGAGACACTACCTCCATGATCGATGGGCGTGGTTCAGGAGGGACCCGTGGGCGGAGAGCGTGTGTGTCTTCACCTCTTCTCCCTGCTTGTCGGTGTGGTAGAAGTGCAGAGTAACTGACACGCATGCGTGCGATGCGCATGTGTCCACTATTTAAAGTCAGGCATTGCCTGGACTTGCAGAACACATCTGCGGGTGCCTGAGTTCTGATAAAGGCAAACTTTGATAAAGTGTTGGCATCCCACTTGACACATTAAAAATAATAATACATTTAGGCCCTGCATAGTCCTTGTTTCGATGGCAGTGTAACTGTGACAGGGGATGTTAGAGGGGTTGTTGATCTCAGTGTGGCCACCATGTCTCATTATTTATACAATACGTAGAAAGGTTAGCCACACATTATTCTAGCTTAATGGTTGTTGTGTCTTATCACAAAGTGGGGATGCCTGATGTAAATGTACCTTAACGTACAAACTCCAAGTATTACCCAGATGGGGTTATGCCAGGTGTGATGTTGGTGGGCACCTCTCCTTCCTGCGATCTAATCCAAGGAGTTGTTTGTTTAGTTATTGGCCATTTATACTTGGCATGCATTCTGAGTGTGCCAATTGTAAAGGGCTGTGGTGGGCCCTAGGCCCTCATGCTGGCAGGCACTCACACACAGACGCAGGACACACTGGAGGTATGGTGCAACTGGCCCAGAGCACGTGCGCTCGGCCTCTTTTATTGGTACTGTGTCACATGACCTGTGACATCAGTGGTGGGTGGGTGTTAAGTGTAGATACAGAGTTAGCACTAGAATGCTAACTGATTCTAGGGCATTACATCCCTCCCCAAATTGGTTAAAAATTAACCCAAACAGAAAAAGTCCAAAAACCTGTGGGGGAAGGAAAACACAGAAAATAACATTGGACTTGCGCTTTCAAAATGAGTCTCTTTGGCTGCTTGCAAGCCGCAGGCAGTATAGTTCTTGCGTTTTGAATTAGCAGTTCTTGATGGCACGGTTCGCAGTTGTTCGGCGGGTTCATTCTTTCTCTGTCGGCTGTTCTCAGCCCTGCCTTTTGCTTTGCTCTCTTGGTGACGAATAGTTAAAGAGAGATGGATGACATGGTTGTTGTTTGTCTTCCGGCTTCTTTTCTCCATGCTGGTTGCGTGATGTTTCCAGGCAGGCTTCAGTGTGTTTCTTGGCAGGTGAATAGAGTAGGTGCGAACATCCCTCTCACTAGGATGCCCCTCTCGCCGGTTTTCTTCTGCCACAAGATGTCCGGGAGGACCTCTTTGCCAGGTTTCCACTGGACTGGTGTTTTTGGTCGCGTTGCTCTATCATAGCCTTCGGGCCGTGAGCAGGGCGCTCCACGAGCCTCACCGTCGTGTCCTAGTTCCACCTGAAGGTTGAGTTGTCGACTCTCTTCATTGCTCTCGAGGCTTTCATCCTCTTGGGTCCTGCAGACGTGCTTCTGTAGATCTGTCTCTCGTGCAGGACTTGCTGCCACCAGAGTCCCTCGAGGCTTCTGATACTGGTTTGCCACGGGCTGGTGTGAGGTAGGTCAGGTCCTTCACTTCCGGAGTCCTGAGTAGTCTCGCCATCCAATCTTCCGCTCAAACCCCAGAGGTAGATGTCGCCAACAGTCTATCTTGCTCTCTTCTGCGATCGCCATGTGGATGGATGGCTCGTAGGTGGTTGTCTCTGTTCTGCGCTGCCGGTGTTCTTGCCAGGCTTGTCTTTCATTGCACTCGGGTGTTCCAGTGCCTGTCCCTTTCCTTCTTTCCGCAGGGGTGGCTTCCTTCTTCTTTTCTTAGCGGCGGCGGCCACTCTGTTCTTTCTTCCTTCTTCTTACCTTGACAGTCGTGCCACTCTGATTACTTCTTCCATCTTTTCTTCTTAGTGGCGGTGATCACTCTGTTCTTTCTCCTTTCTTCTTCTCTTCCTTTCTTCGGTGGCGGCATGCCATTCCGATCTTTCTTCTTCTCTTTCTCCTCGCGACGTACTCTGGTCCAATCTTCCTCGGCCAGGCTTCCCCATGCAGCGCGCGCACTCTGCACGTGTCTTCCTGGTCTTGCCCTAGTCCTAGGACACTGTCTTCTTGTCACTCACTTCCAGGGTTAGCGTCACGACCTTCACATCTTCTTTCTATTGCTTTCGTTAGTTTGTGTGGTTGAAGTTCGCGGGTCAAGGTCCTCGGAACGCGCCTTGTCTGAACTTCTTGGACATCGTGCTGGTCCCTTCTGCCGAGGTCTGGCAGGTAAGATTCGTGGTGCTGAGCTTCTTGGACCTCGTGCTGGTCCCTTCTGCCGAAGTCTGGCAGGTAAGATTCGTGGTGCTGAGCTTCTTGGACCTCGTGCTGGTCCCTTCTGCCGATGTCCGGCAGGTAGGCTTCTTGTTGCAACCATCTGGCTGGTCGACTTCGTGCTTTGTGACCAGGCTGAGTGGTCAGGTTGCTTCTGTGTTGAATCTTCAGTTCTGCGGGTTGTCTGCGCAACCATTTCCTTTTCATCTCAGTTCAATTGCTTTGGTGCGCAACTGGGTGCGCTCTTCGGGTGATCTCTTGTAACTTGCTGCTTTGGGCTAGTGCTGGCCGCACTGCTGCGCATTTGCGTCATGCGCTTTCGCACTTCCTGGTGCTGGGTTCTAGAACCATCGTTGGTTCGTGTGGGGTGTTCTTACTTTCTCCATTCTGCTGCAGCGACTGCCTGTGGCCACCAGGCATCGATGTCTTCTCTTCTGGCGTGGCATAGATGCTTCTGGAGGGTTGTGTCACCACTCCGTTGACGTTCTTCTGGTCTTGCTTCTTCTGTTTGGTGTTGGTTGCGATTCTTGTGGATTTTCTCTGGGCGCACTTGCGGCGTGCTTTCGAGTGTCTTCTGAGGAGTTCTTGCACTCCTGTTGGCGGAGGTGCTCTTTGCGTTTCTGGCGCACTCCTGCGCTGTCGCCTTTTGCATCTGGGTAGTGTCTCGGTACTACTGTAGTCAGTGTTGCTGTGCATTTACCTTCATGCATGGTTGTGTTCTCAGTTGTGCTGTGGTCTTGTTCTGTTAGTACGGTGAGCTTGTTCGCTTTCTCCTTTCCTTGCCTGGAGGGAGCTGGTTACTTTTCCTCTAGAATGTCCTGCGTGGAGTTGCTGCACTCCTGACGCGCTTCTGGGGTCCCTGGCGCGTTCTCGGGGTTGTCACCCTTTTACCTCCTCGGGCTGTGTGATGATTTGGTGGCGTTCCGGTGTACCAGTGTTCTTGCGCTTGGTCAGTTTCTCCTGGCGCTGTTTCGCAGTCACCTGGTGCGGAGTTCCTTCACTCCTTGCGCCGTCTTGCGCAGTGCTATGTTGTCCTGGTGGCACTGGCGTGTCGCTGTGTAGCGTCTTTGGTTGGGCTTCCTTGTCGCAGTGTGGCGTTCCTGCGCCAGTCTGGTGTTACTGTGTGTTTACTTTCATGCTGGGCAGTCCTCCCTTGTGTACTGGTGTGCTTTGGTCGTCCTGTGTTGGACAGTGCTGCTTTTCCTTTGGGCGCTGCTGTGCTGCGCTCCTGTAGAGGCGTCACCATCCCTTGTGTGCACTGATGCTACTCTTGGTTATGTCTTAGAGGTGCTGCAGGGATGTTTGGCTTGTTGCAGGCTTGTTTCTGTTACTTCCTTGCAGTTCTGAGGAATGGCCATTAGATGGCAGTGTCACTTTGCTTGTGTTCTCGTGAATCTGGGCAGGTTCTTGGCGCTGCAGGGGCTCGTGTACCCTTCTTCCAGTGCAAGATGTCCCCTCCTGCTGACACCTTCTTGTGACTCCCTTTTAGCAAGGTAAGTGCCTGGTGTGTTGTATTTGAGTGTTGGGGTAATACTCCGATTTTCACCATTCAGAGCTCTTTTGGTGAGGATACTTGTGCAATTGTGGCCACACGACTGTGGCTCTTCTAGTGTCACTGCCCCTTTCATGTCAGTCTCGCGGAGGGGGCACGTATCTTGCCGGCTCCTCCGATTAGCACAGACTGCCCTTTGACTCTCTTGTTCTCCCCGCCCGCAGCAGTTTCTCATTTCACCTGCTGATCAGGGCGGGGGAGAATCGGCGCTGCTGCTGGGGTCTGTCCGCTGTGTTTAGGGCACTAATTCAGAGGCTTTTCTCTCTGCGGTGAGTCTGCTTGGTTAGGCTGCGCTGGGGGAAATTGGTGTCCGCGCTAGAGTCCGGGCCGCTCATTTGCCGACTCTTCACCCCGCCGCAGCTCCACAGCACACACGCTGCGCGGCGGGGGCTCAACGCAGGGCCTAGACCGGGTGCAGCGAGGTGGGCTCTCGCTGGCTTGGGCTTTCTTCGGGGGCACTTGCTGGCGGCCGCTGCGGCCTCAGTTTATTTTACAGCGGGTGAGCTCCGCTTGCATATGGTTCACTTCTCTGGGCACCCGGCAGCTCCCCTCACGCTGCGGGCGCTTTCTTTTGAAGTTCTTCGCCCCGCCGCCGCTTTACACACACGCAGTGCGGCAGGGGTGGGGGACGCCGCCTTGCTTAATTACGGGGCCAATGTTCTGTGCCGCTCGCATTTCAGAGGGGCACATTAGGTGTTCGCAGTTTATGGCGGGTGGGCTCCGCTTTTGGTGCTTCACAGTCTGGGGCTCACCTTCGGCCGACGGGCCTGTTCTTCCGCGGGTGGGCACCGCGATGGCTTCTTCGTCTTTCTCGGGGCACCGCCTCGGCAGGGCGGGCTACGGCAGGCTGCATAGGTGCGGGGTCAGCTCCCGGTCACCTTCTCTTTTCCTTTCAGGCCCGGGGCTCGACACACGCCCCGTGGGCCTCTCGGCGGCTGGCACGCTTCAAAGGGGGTGTGCTGTCGATGCAGGCCGCTCTCTCTTCCCCTTTTCCTTCGAAGTGTTCTTTTTAGCTGTGGCACGCTGGGCACAGCTCCGCCCTCGTCGCCATTGTAAAGGGCTGTGGTGGGCCCTAGGCCCTCATGCTGGCAGGCACTCACACACAGACGCAGGACACACGGGAGGTATGGTGCAACTGGCCCAGAGCACGTGCGCTCGGCCTCTTTTATTGGTGCTGTGTCACATGACCTGTGACATCAGTGGTGGGTGGGTGTTAAGTGTAGATACAGAGTTAGCACTAGAATGCTAACTGATTCTAGGGCATTACACTAATGTTTAAATGATGGGAGTAATAAGGCGAGGTGTGTGGTTTAGGTGTGCACTTTTTAAGATATTCACGGAGTGTACCCGTTTAAGTACCCCATTTCAAAGCTAGATGTGTAGTTATGGTTGTTCTTGACGTTACTTTGTTTTAGGAGCAGTTATGACACTGTAGGCGGGTTACCGTGCAAACTGCAGCCATGGGATCTCATCATTCAGGCCTGTGTCCCATGTGCGCAAACGGTATACCCAACACTGTTCCCTGACGTGCAGGTTTCTACTGATGTCCGTTTTTAGTTTTTTATAACTTCCAATACTACCCATTGCAGGTCTGATTCCTTGTGGTTTAGGTCTAGGAAGTGTTTTGTCAGTCTGGTATTCGATTTTTAACACCGGATTGCACTTCGTGTTGGTTGATCGTGTTTTTACTTTCCTTGTCGTCATACCCACGAACTTTAGGTTGCACATGCATTTCAGGAGGTAGACTACATTCTCGGTATTGCAAATGCTGAAATCCTTCAGCTTCCATGTATTGTTGTTACAGATATCCACCTCTTTCGTGGTGATGGTCAAGGGGCAGCAGACACAACTGCCGCACGGGTAATGGCCTGTGGGGCTTGGCTGGCTCAGAGGGTGTTTTGGTATTCGTCCTCATCGTGCTTGATCTTGGAGTGGACCAGGTCGTCCCTGAGGTTCCTACTCCTCTTAAAGACGAACAGGGAGGGTGCTCACTGTCGTTGTCCGCTTTTGAGAATTGCCAATTTTTTCTTTATTATGCTTTGGACTTTGTTTGACACAGGAGTGTACGTGGTTATGCATACCATGCGCTCGGATTTTTCTTTTGGTGTGGTGTCCAGCAGTGTTTCCAGATTATTATTCCTGGCCCTTTCCTTAGCTCTTCTGATGATTAGTTTTGGGTAACGTCTTGCCAGGAGCTTGGTCTCCAGGGGGCATATTTACAATTACTGGCGCATCCCTGCAAATTAGCAAGGATGCACCAGTAATAGTGCGCCATGCCTCAGCCACCCATGATGAGCTGCATTTACAATGCGGCGCACCATGGGTCAAAAACGGCACAGATGCGTCACACATCTGTGCGGTGAAGGTGTCGCATTACTGGAGTTGCGTCGCATGCGCGACACAGCTCCAGCAATGCTCTGGGGGGCCCATTCAACTAATGCTGCGTCAAGCCTTACGCCTGCTTCAAGCAGGCGCAGGGTTTTGACGTAGCATTGGCCTAAAACTGACTGAGTGAAATCTTGTAGATTTCACTCAGCCACTTTTAGGAGACGTTCCTGCGCAGAAACGCCCCCCCCCTGCGCCTGAACGCCTCCTTAAGGCGCAGGGCTTTACAACGTGACGCATCTCCCAGATGTGTCACGTTGTAAATAGCCCGCACTATGGCGCATCTTTTGCGCCGCCGCTGCATCACAAAAGTGACGCAACGGCGGCGCAAAAGAGGCGCAAGGGGCTTGTAAATCTGCCCCCAAGTGTTCGGCCTATTCTTTAAATGTTTCCAGTTCAGAACAATTTCTCCAGATTCAGAGAAATTGTCCCACTGGCAGATTTTGCCGCAGTGCTCTGGGGTGGTAGCTTTTGTACAATAATAGGCTGTTCCTATCCGTGGGTTTTACATGTACTTTAGTGGAGATCCCCTCGGTCGTCAAGGTGATATCCAAGTCGAGGAAAAAGATGCAAGCAGTGTAGCTTATTTACTATAACATAACTCATATGTGATTGATAGAGCGCTTACAGCACTCTAAATTGTATGGGTGCATTATACTCGTGGTTTAAACGCACTCACATATATTTTATCGCTTGCAGTGTTTTATGCTTATTAAGATGCATTTATTCTCACACTACATAAGTATTGAAAAGTAGTGTACGTATTCAAGCAGGATTTTACATGTATTAGAGACACTTATAATTCCTGTATGCATATTGTGCAGGATGACATTATATCCATACAAATGTAACTGTATGTCGTTTAAGTTGCCTGCACAGTAGGCCTGGACCTGCAAGTTGTTGTTGTTCATTTTGAATCCTTGGTGGCTCAAGACATAATTAAATGAATCCTTTTTATGTGCGAAGACAGTATGTTCTCATCCTACTGCAGGTGCAGGAATTCAACCTCATTATTCTTAGATTTAAGGAGATACCTGGAATTTGTTTGAAGAAGACTGAGAGGCGAGAAGGGAGGATGCCTTCCGTGCCTGGCCTATCTGAAACCCAAGGCCACAGGAAGACAAGAAGAACTTAATTAAAGCTTTTATGGAAATCTACTGGAAAAATATTACAAGTGAAACCAGTTCATCATGTGAGGCATTTGGTGGGCTGAACTTTGTCTTTTTGTATGATGCTCAGGGACAGAGTGGAGAGACTTCTACATTTTTCGGAGGAGAAGGAGCATCTTACAGCGAGCTCCATAGCCTTAAGCTATTAGACCCATTTAACGTGAGTACTTCTTAGGAAGTCGACACGTGCTGACACCTTTGGGTATGTTATAAGGGAAATAAGCAGGACCCTCAGTGAGAGCAGTGTAGGGAAAGATAACTTTTATTTTTCTTCCTCATGAAAAAGGATCTAGACTCAGCTTCAATTCTGTGTTGCATTTTGATTTTGGAGTTCATCACATTATGCCTTTTATGCCGAATGAATTATATTCGTAAACTCGGCTCTGTATTGATTTTCATGTACCTATATGCTCTGATATTAAGGTGTATTTATTTTCAATTATTTTTGGCTGTATAATAAAATCCATAAACGGAAATTCGGAGTCTGTGGTCTTTTAAGCGTGACTACATTGTAAGTATAATCTTGAATTGTTTACTCCCTTCAACCACTTTCAGTAGTCAAATAAAAGACCATTTGTGCTGAATTTAGCAGGGAAGGCAATGATGATTTTTTTTTTGTCAAAGGTGTTTTTATTAATATTTGTAGAATAGACAGCAAAAGAAAACATGCGACAATCCCGCACAACTTCCCACGCAGGGGGCAATGTAAATGCAGGCGGTAGAGATGGCATGGACCAAAGAAAGCACGTGCTCCGAGGTTTAGTAGGCCACCAGTCAAAGGAAAGTACATGTAGCGTGGCCCTTTCCGGAGATAGAGTAGCACAGAGTTAGGGCTATCGGTCAGAGAGGTGCTCCTACATAGCTAAAACTACAAAGGAGGCCTGCATTCTCCTCCGTTTTTGTCCATCTCACCGCCTTAGCCATGTATAAGGGTATTGCCAGACCCAGAACGAAAAAAAAACAAAAAACCTCCCCAACCCCACCCAGAAATCCCTCCCTCCTCCCCAGTGGTGGTAGCTCCATTCACATACACACAGTCAACTGGATGGGTAACAATCACAGTTGAAAAAAATGAAGGGCTCGCACCATAGGTGGGCAAACCGCAGATGGCAATCCTTTAGAGAGGAAGCGAATTAGGGGACCCCAGCGAAACGTGAAGTTTCGGAAGTCGCCCCGAAAGATATCAGCCATGCGTTCCATGCTCAACAACTTCCACAATCTTGTGTGCCACAGTGAAAGCGCTGGGGCTGCCGTCTTCTTCCAGGCTGTTGCAAGGGTCAGTTCGGCAGCTCCAATACAAAGCCAAAGTATCTTTTTGTCTGCCCTAGTTTGATGTTCCAGATTCGGATCCCGAAGGCCCAGCAAAATATGTGCCATAGTATCCTCATTTGGGTAACCCAGAATCTCCTTAATATGGGATAGTATCGCCTCCCAATAGGGACGAATTACAGGGCAATCCCACCAGATGTGGTAAAAATATGTGCCATAGTATCCTCAATTGGGTAACCCAGAATCTCCTTAATATGGGATAGTATCTCCTCCCAATAGGGACGAATTACAGGGCAATCCCACCAGATGTGCTTAAAGTCTCCCAGCAGGCCACAGCCCCTCCAACATCTATCCGAGGAGCCCAGAAAAATCCGGCTCAGCTTGGCTGGGTACAAGTACCAGTCCATCATTGTTTTAAGATGGGCCTCCCTAAGTTCCACTGAATGATTATGTTTAGCTATATCATGCCACAGGTGGGACCACTCAACCTGTGAGATATCCCGTCCGACGAGATCTTCCCACAGTGACATGTATCGCGGTCTAGGGGAGATGGACGTAGAAAGCAGGAGGCTATAGAGGAAGGAAATGACCCCCCGCATGGTGGAAGTCTCAGAAAGAAAGGTTTCGAAGGGGGTAGGCGGTCTGGTGGCCGCCTCTCTGACCGAGGGGGCCAGCACCCAATGAAGCAATTGGGTATGGCGGAACCGCTCTGACCGTTGGATCTTGTAGTCCCGCATACAATTGTCAAAGGTGAGCGGGGCATAGCCATGGGACAAATGCGTGAGAGCTAGGCAGCCCCCCTCCCTCCAGGCATCGAATTGGCATTCCCGTGCCGCAGGCGGAAATGCAGGGTTAAAGTGTATAGGCGTAAAGGGGGATGGGAAAGAGGTCCAACGTTCATCACCGGAGACCGAGTCCCATGCTTTCAATGCAGTGCCGGTGGGTGTGCTGATGTAAGCGGTCAGGGTCCTATCACTCTTGGGAACTTTTGAGCAAGAATCCGCCCCAGCCAATATATGAACATCGGCCGCCAACGGGCCAGGTCACCCTGCATGCTCTGCAGCAGGGGAGGGAAGTTGGCTGAGTACAGCTTCCCAATCGTGGGAGTCAAACGGATCCCCAAGTACATTATGGAGGAGAGGGTCCACGGCAAGGGCGTGAGTGGCAGGAGGCGGTCCATCTCTGCTGCAGAGAGCGTGAGGTTGAGGATATAGGATTTATCGTGGTTAATCTTAAAGCCTGCCACTTCTTCAAAGTGCGACAGAGCGTCCTGCATGTGGGGGAGGGAGTGAGCAGGGTCCGAAAGGGACAACAGGACATAATCGTCGAACAGGGTGATCTTGTGTTGTTCCCCAGTGAAGGGCAGTCCCCGGGTTCTCCCTCACAGCAAGCGCCAAGGGTTCAATGCTCAAAGCAAAAAGCAGGGGGGAAAGGGGGCAGCCCTGCCTAGTACCTCTTGAGTGCGGAAAGAACGCAGACAGATGTCCGTTGACCGTTACCCTAGACCGAGGGGTGCTATAGTTCGCTTTGAGCATCTCTAGAAATTTGGTTGAAAAGCCAAACGCCGTCAAAGTGTGGAATAAGAAGCCCCAATCTACCCAGTCAAAGGCCTTCTCGGCGTCAAGGCCCACGATGACCGCTGGAATCTTAAACTTGTTGGCCTTCTCTATCAAATGAATCACTCTCCTGGTCTTATCATGAGTTTGGCGCCCTTTATTAAACCCCGATTGGTCTATGTCGAGGAGTGCCGGCATCAAATCTTGGAGTCTGTTAGCGATGATGGAGGAATACAACTTGGCATCTACGTTAAGGAGGGCTATCGGTCCATATGAGGAACACTTAGACGGGTCCTTCATTGATTTGGGGATGATCGATATGATAGCCTCCGCCATGGAGTCCGAAGTCATGCCTGTCTCTGCCATGTTGTTAAAAAGTTGTGCCAAAAAGTCTGCCAGTTCAGAGGCAAAGGTTTGATAGAAGAGGGCCGTAAAGCCGTCCGCTCCCGGAGCTTTATGGGGCTTCAGAGCCTTAATAGCTGTCAACACCTCCTCCCTGGTGAAAGGAGCAGAGAGCAGTTTGTTCCACTCCGCAGACACCCGAGGGAGCGGCAGCGCGTCCAAGTACTCTCTCTGCCTTGCCCGGTCAAGAGCCTCCCCTGAGTACAGTGCTGCGTAGAAGTCACCGAAGAGGCCAGCTTTGGCTTCATCACTATGTATTAGGGTCCCTGCCGCATCTTGGATTCCCCCCAAGTAGTCTCTCTCCCTCTTCTCTCGAAGTTAGCGAGCCAGGTGTTTCCCTACCTTGTTCCCTTGTGAATAAGAGAGGCGTCGCAATTTTAGCAGGGTAAATTCCTCTCTGTTATTGTAATGAGCCTTGAGTTTGCCCCTGAACGCCGTCAGCGGCCTCAGCGTCTGTCTAGAAGGGTTTTGTTTATGCGCCAGTTCAAGAGCGGAGAGCTCTCTCTCCAGCTCCTCCCGTTCCGTCCGTCTCAGCTTATTAAGGGCGGCATTCAGTGCCAAACAACTGCCCCGGATCGATGCCTTGATTGCGTCCCATCTAACAAAAAGAGAGGTGTCATTCTCGTGGTTAAAGTAAAAAAAATCGCGAATAGCCTTCCGTACCGCCTTGCAGGATGGGTCGTCCCGGACTAGGGAGGCCGGAAAGTACCACGTGCATTAAACATTGCTGCTCGCAGCCCAGTGTAAGCAAGTCGTGAGCAAGTTATGATCAGAGGCAGACAGAGGGAATATCTTGGCGTCGCGCAGGTGCCCCCAAAGGGATTGACTCAGAAAAATGTGGTCTAGGCGAGAATAGGAATGATGAACGTGGGAGAAGAAAGTACAGTCCCTAGACTGGGGGTGGAGGAAGCGCCAACTGTCTACAAGGCCCAATTCCCCTATCCTCCGTTGTGTCTCGGCGGAGAAAAGGCCGATATCAGTTCTCTGGTGAGGAGAGCTGTCCAATTCCTTATGCCAAACAAAATTAAAATCCCCCATCACAACTAAAGCCCCCTCGACGAAGTCCTCAACAATCCGCAGCAGGTCTTGCAAAAACCTATTCTGCCCCACGCTGGGAGCATATAGGACCAGTAATGTACACAGCTTGCCAAGTAGCACTCCCTTAACCATGAGCCAACGGCCCTCTTTGTCGCCACGTACTCCCATGGGTTGGAAGTGTAAGGTCGAGCGCAAAAGGAGGGCCACTCCCCTATGTTTCGTGGGAGCTGAGGATCTATATATAATAGGAAATTGGTTATGCTTAAGGCGGGTTTCATCCTTCCGTGCCAGATGGGTTTCCTGAAGGCCCACTATGTCTAATTGATGGTCAAGGATATACTTCCAAACCCTCTGGCATTTCTGGGGAGAGTTCAAACCTTTCACATTCCAAGTACCCAATGTGAGAGGCATCTCGGAAGTAAAACCCCACCCCGCTCAACAGTCAGTAACCTTCTGGCGGACCTCTTCCTCCCCAAACAGGACCAGTGCCCCTCAACCCTCCCCCTCTGTAAGTGTAAGCAGTGCCCAATAGCTTAGGTCCAAGAATGCACCACTGTATGCCATGACCAATCCCCATCCCCCACCCTCTCTCCAGGCCATCCATCTCAGCCCATCCAACATTCTCCATATACCACGACCCATGCACACAAGACTCACCGCTACCACCACTACCCTCCCACCCCAGTCCCCCCATCCCCCCTCCCTCTCATCCCCCCAAACTGTTAGAAAGCAATGAATACATTTAACATGATCAAATGGTAGCAGAGGATGGTTTGCCTCTAAAGTGAGGGGAGAAAGCAATTAGAGTAGAAGTGGAAGAAAATTGGGCTCTGGACTTGGAGTAGACGACGACAAAAATTAAGATTGATGGAGGTCGGCGGATGTTGATGGTGCGGCGGAAACAGTGGTAAGTTCAAGTTCAAGTTCAGTAATTTGTATAGCGCACTACTCACCCAGAGGGTCTCAAGGCGCTTGAGTGTGGGTGGGTGCATTATTTATCGAATAGCCAGGTTTTTAGCTGCTTTCTGAAGGAGAGGTGGTTCTATGTGAGGCGGAGGTGAGTGAGGAGAGAATTCCAGGTTTTGGCCGCTAAGTAGGAGAAAGATATTCCTCCCATGGTGGATCTATTGATGCACGGGATTGTGGCGAGGGCTTGATTGGATGAACGTAGTTGTCGGGTGGGTGTGTAGAAGGATAGTCGTTTGTTGAGGCATTCGGGTCCTAGGTCGTAGAGGGCCTTGTGTGCGTGGGTGAGGAGACGGAACGTTATTCTCTTGTTGACGGGAAGCCAGTGGAGATCTTTCAGGTGACCGGAAATGTGAGCTTGACGGGGGATGTCCAGTATGAGTCTGGCTGAGGTGTTTTGGATGCGTTGGAGTTTTTTCTGTAGTTTGGCTGTGGTTCCAGCGTAGAGGGTGTTTCCATAATCTAGTCGGCTAGTGACTAGTGCGTGGGTGACTGTCTTTCTTGTTTCGGTGGGGATCCAGCCGAAGATTTTTTTGAGCATGCGTAGGATGTTGAAGCATGATGATGAGACGGCGTTGACTTGACTGGTCATCGATAGGGAGGAGTCTAGGATGAAGCCTAGGTTACGTGCGTGATCTGTAGGTATGGGTGCTGTGCCCAGAGCCGGTGGCCACCATGAGTCGTCCTACAGAGGGGGATGATCCTAAGATGAGGACTTCCGTTTTGTCCGAGTTTAGTTTTAAACGACTGTTCTTCATCCATTCGGCTACTTCTTTCATTCCTTCGTGTAGATTTGTTTTGGCGGTGTTAGGGTCTTTGGTGAGGGAGAGGATCAGCTGGGTGTCGTCAGCGTAGGAGATGATGTTGAGGTTGTGTTGTCGCGCGATGGATGCGAGGGGACTCATGTATACGTTGAAGAGGGTGGGACTGAGTGATGATCCTTGTGGTACGCCGCAGATGACTTCGGTTGCCTCTGATTTGAATGGGGGGAGGCGGACTCTCTGGGTTCTTCCGGCGAGGAACGAGATGATCCAGTCCAACGCTTTTCCTTGTATTCCGACGTTGCTGAGGCGTTGTATGAGGGTGTTATGACATACTGTGTCAAAGGCGGCGGAGAGGTCGAGTAGGATGAGGGCAACTGTTTCTCCGTGGTCCAGTAGCGTTCGGATGTCGTCTGTAGCAGCAATGAGGGCGGTTTCGGTGCTGTGTTTGGCTCGGAAGCCGGACTGTGAGGGGTCAAGTGAAATGTTGGATTCAAGGAAGACGGCGAGCTGACTATTGACGGCTTTCTCTGTGACTTTGGCCGGGAAGGGGAGGAGTGAGATGGGGCGGTAGTTCTTAAGTTCAGAGGGGTCCGCTGTAGGTTTCTTCAGAAGGGCGCTGAGTTCGGCATGTTTCCAGCTTTCTGGGAAGGTAGCGGAGTTGAAGGAGCAGTTGATGACATCGCAGAGATGGGGTGCGATGATGGAGTCTGCTTTGTTGAAAATGTGGTGGGGACATGGGTCGGTTGGCGAACCTGAGTGGATGGAGTTCATCAGGCGGATGGTGTCTTCAGTCGTGATTGGGTTCCAGGCGCAAAGGTTGTGAGAGTGCTGTTTTGGTTCGGAGGTGGGTGGAGTGGGTTGTTCTTCGGACAGGTTTCCAAAGCTGTTATGAATGTCAGCGATTTTGTTGTGGAAGAAAGAGGATAGGAAGTCGCAGAGGTCCTGGAAGGGAGTGATGTTGTTGGTGCCGGCGGTGGGGTTGGTAAATTGATCGGTGGTAGCATGAGTATGAAAATGTGTGGTGTGTTAGATTGCGATGGTGAATTAATTGTGTAATGTCTTGCGAAGTTGAGATGCAAGTTGAGTGATTGTGGATTAATCAGTTTACTGGTCTACACCCCTGTGGATCAGGAAGTTTGCTGAGTGGACTCAAGAGAAGTCCAAGATCCCGGGATAGTTTGTATATGTGCTTGTCTGATCAAAATTGTGGGTGTCGTGAAGCGCTGTCCATGATTCACTTGTGATAGGAAACTTTGTGTGAATGTAAGAGTACGTTGCAGTAGAAAGCCTCAGGTACCGGGGGTAGACTAAGGCGATTGAGTGACAAACGCAGGTCGGGGTCACAGCGGATGTTCTTGTAAGAGTGTTCTATTGATCTTTTAGTGGACGGACAAATACTTGTTTTATGTAACTGTAAGTTATTGTGGCTGTGTTAGGAAGCAGTTGCTTGGTTTAATAACTTTTGGTTATACAGTTACTTGTAGTACGAATGTGTGAGCGAGTGTACGAAGTGAAATTGTAAATGAGGGTGAGCCGCCGCAAAGTGGGAGTTGTGACGTCAGTGTGCGCCGCACTGGGATAGGTGAGTTGGTATAACGCCGCACTGGGATTGGTCGAAGTTCGCCCAGAGTTAAATATTGAAGTTTGGATTGCAAATAATCAATTTTACAATGAGATGTTTTAAGATATTGCGTGATTTGTGTAAAGGCGATACAGGGGTGGTAACTCGGGTGGGAGGAGAAGCTCCACCAGAGAATACCACGGCACATTACATGGCAGCCAATGTAGGACTTCATACTATAGTATGGTTGCAAAATTGGCATAAAATCACAGAGAAAGAGGGAGAATTGTCTTTCCCTCATTATGGGTCTTTTTGAATGGAGGTGCTGTACCAGCTGAGAGGAGTAATGGCTTCTCTGAAACCTCCTCCTAGACCAACACAATTTGAGTCATTAGACGCATGGATGAGAGCAGCAATGGCAAAAAGAAGAGAAGCTGCACAGGGAAGAATGAAGAAAGTAATGAAGGCATATCAGGATTTCAGGTGTGATGCACAGCTGAAAAGATGGAGATTAGATACCATAGAGTGAGAACGATTATATCCATTCAGGTTGCTAGAAGGAGGGTCTGAAGGAAAGAGCAAGATGGAGGAGGACAGTGATTCAGATGATAACTTTCTAGAAAGACTGTTAGCAGAACGTCCTCCGCCTTATGACTCCAGGTCGGAGCAGGAGAAAACGCAGCAAACAGGGGAAACTTTAGGAGTGGGAGGACTGGGTTCAGAGGACCAGCCTGCAGAAGTAAGAGGGAGAATGTCAGTGAGAATAAGGATTCCAGGGGATCTGGAGGGCCAGAATATGCAGACACTGAGCAAGACGGAAGTGCATGTACCATGCAGTTACTAGACTCTTTTACGGTAACAGTTACAATTGGACCTGTGGTTTTGCTCTATAACCCCAAAGAGAGAGCAGGTGAAAGTCAACAGCAGACAAGAGGAGGGGAAGAGACTATATCTGGAGGGAGTCTTACAATAAGTGGAACAGGTATGGCTCAGATGCCAGTGGAAGCTAGTACTCCATTGCCAGCTTCTTCGGATCCATCAAGAATGGACAGTGGGTCGGAGCAAAGACGACCAGAAGCTTTCGCAAATTCTAGGTCAGACATCAGAATGAGTCAATGGTACAGAGAGAGGAACTGGATATGAGACGAGAAGCACCCAGAGTACTGTTCGTACCACAGGGATTGTGTGATGGAAATCATTGGAGAAGTTGAAGTTGTGAGAGAGAAAGTCGCCTAGTGTTGAGAGTGGAGGAGAGTGGAGGTCCAAGGAGAGCGCAAAGTTGTGGAAGGGAAGAATCAGGAAGTGAAAGAGGTCACAGAATCATACAAGTGGCAATGAAGGCACCATTGATAGATGTGGTAAGACTACAAGCAGAAATAGATTAGGTGATTGAAGGGAATTTGCCATTGGAAAGAATTGAAACATATGACCCAAGCGAGTTGCTATTTGTAGCTAAGGATGTTACTAAAAAGGCAAAGTGAGCTCATGAAGCATTGGTACAATTGGCCTGAAGGTATGAGGTGGATTTAACCAAGACGAAAATGATGAAGGGAAGTTGTAGATTGAATTATACTGATCATTATTTATTAGAAAAGCGAACAACAGGATTAAAGGCACAAATTAGGGATGTGATTATAGCAATGCAACCATGGAGAGAACTAGATAAAAGGGAAGAAAGATGGTCTAAAAAGAAAAGTGCCAAGAAAGTGATAGGAGGTACTCCGCCTCCGGGTGGAGGGATGGGAGCAGCAGGAAATTTCCCTCTGAGAGAAGTACAGAATGGGGGTATGTACATGTGCAGTTGAGCAGGGGTGATTTGGCAGATTTCACTAAGAATTTTCCTAGGCTGAGGGAGAAACCTGCTGACTGGTACAAATTGATCAATTTGTCAAGATTTCTAAGGTGTTATGGATTGATTTGAATACCTTGTTTGATATAGAGGTTCCAGGCGATTTATGGACAGCATGTAAAGTTGCAGTTGATTGGCCCACTGCAGAACCAGCTAGAGATGCAGTGACTCATGGTCCTTCGGCTGAGGTAATGAAGAAATATGAACAAGTGATTACAGGGTTGCAATCTAAAGTAGCTCCTCAGACTGTTGATTGGCTTAAAATCGATCATACTACTCAAGATCCTAAAGAATCGGTACATGACTATTATGAGAGACTTTTGAGGGCATTTAAACAACATAGTGGATTGGATACCGTTGAGCCAAAAGATATGGGACAGTTTGTTTCGAGGTTTGTGTTAGGATTGAGATCTGACATCAGCCTGATGATACAGCACCACTAGATATGTTGGCAGAACAAATCTGTAGATGAAACCTTGTGTTATGCAAAATATTGCAGTGAACAAGTAGAGGCAGCACAAAAGAAAACAAAGGAGAAATTAATGTTGGTACAGTTGAGGAATGCGGAAAGGCCTGATTGGGATCAAGGGGTTTGAGGAGCGATTGGTAGAGGAAGAGGAAGTGGTAGAGGAATGAATCAACAGGTGGACAGGGCAGAGGAAAGGGTATGGATGCCGGTATGGGAGGTGATTGGGTGGCAAATCAAAAGCGTGTACCTGCGTGCCATTATTGTCACAAAATCGGGCATTGGAAGCGCGAGTGTCGATTGAATCCAGCAAATCAAATGCAATATGAGATAGAGGGACAGATCTTAGCAAAAAGGAGGGGGACTATGGGGGGGCTTTTTAAAGAGGTTCAGACTCTGTGCCCGCCTGAGTCATGTTCTACAAAAAGAGGTTGGGGTTGTTCCTCTGTGATCGATATCACCTACCAACTAATTAGTGGTGGTGTGAAAGGAGAGGGGTAAAGGAGGTAGTGGGATGGGGGATCCCGCTTGGGCGGAACTAGGGTCCTCACACACCCAGCAAGCTAGGTGTCATGCTTCATCATTTGGACCTGCTCCTCGTTGAGCCAGCGGTGCAATGCTCAACGGGCACCCGCGAAGGGGCTCTTTGTCGGAGATCTTTTGTTCCTTTGCCATATGATGAAGTGCGGGTATGTGGCCCATGTGCGTGTAGATCATTAGTGGTGCAGTGAGTGCGTCTGATTTAAAAAAGGTTGGATATTCCAAATAGATGCGTTTATTCTGGTTGTTAATCCACCTTACTAAAAAGATATATATGTACTAGAGTGGCAACAGGCCTGATGAAGATATTTATTCAATCTTGTGCTCTACTCTATGGGTCGACATGTTTCTTGCCCTGTTGGTCAATAAGTACCGTGGCAATTCTTCAGGACCTATATATGTGCAATATGTGAAAAAAGCGTGGTGGTGAGTATCTACACTAAATGGTGCTTATAAATAGTTGCTACCATTCAGGGTTGACTACATCTCCATGTTTGTGTAGTCAAAAATGAAGGACCTCCCTCATTGGTGCGAGGTACTTCAACGTGGGTGGGCAGTTCGTCGGGGCGCCTCGATAGTAGGAGCCTTCTCTTCGGCATAGTCCATGTCGGTGACCTACCCTCGCCGCCAGTCGACCGTGGGACCGGCGGCAAGGGTAGGTCACCGACGTGTACTATACCGAAGAGAAGGCTCCTGCTATCGAGGCGCCCGACAAACTGCTCGCCCACGTTGAAGTACACAAGCATGGAGATGTAGTCAACCCTGAATGGTAGCAACTATTTAGATGCACCATTTAGTGTAGATACTCAACACCACTCTTTTTTCACATATTGCACATATATAGCTCCTGAAGAATTGCCACGGTACTTATTGACCAACAGGGCAAGAAACATGCCGACCCATAGAGTAGAGCACAAGATTGAATACATTTCCCTCATCAGGGCTGTTGCCACTCTAGTATATATATATCTTTTTATTAAGGTGGATTACCAACCAGAATAAACGCACCTATTTGGAATATCCATCCTTTTTTTAAAATCAGACGCACTCACTGCACCACTAATGATCTACACGCACATGGGCCACACTCCCGCACTACATCATACGGCAAAGGAACAAAAGATCTCCGACAAAGAGCCCCTTCGCGGGTGCCCGTTGAGCATTGCAGCGCCCGCTCAACGAGGAGCAGGTCCAAATGATGAAGCATGCCACCTAGCTGGCTGGGTGTGTGAGGACCCTAGTTACGCCCAAGCAGGATCCCCCCATTCCACTACCTCCTTTACCCCTCTCCTTTCTCACCACCACTAATTAGTTGGTAGGTGATATCGATCACAGAGGAACAACCCCAACCTCTTTTGGTAGAACATGGTAGAGGGACAGATGACAGAAAGTTTGAATACTGTAACAAGACCAAGGTCCATATATGGGGGAGGCTGTGAGTCACAAATGCAGATTCCTCAACCTCCGAGAATACCCACAAGTAATCATGTCTATCAACAAATGCCTTATTTTGAAATAAAAAACCGATTAGATCAAATTCAAGATCCTCATGAGTATCAGAGGGGGGTGCAGGGAGAGTGCACTTTGGGTGCTGCCCTAGAAGTGGATCAAAATAGACCATTTGGAGATGCAGAGGTGAATGGACATTCTGTTACATTTTTGTTAGATACCGGTGCTGCACGCACCACAGTAAGGACAGAAGTAGTCCCAAATGAATCCCTTTCAGGGCAATCAATCCAGGTGGTGGGAGTTACAAATCTGAGAATGACTAACCCGTTGACAAATGAGTTACCTGTGACAATAGGACCGTTCGGAGACAAACATCAATTTGTGGTGTGTGTTTCAAGCCCAGTCTGCCTATTGGGACGAGATCTTCTGTGTAAGGTAAATTGTACTATATTTGCACTCCGAAAGGCGTGGAGTTACTAACTATGATGACGATGACGATTTTAAGATGGCCAATATGAGCTTGTGTGCAGAGCTGTTCGTGGTTCTTACAATAGAGGACCTACCCCATGATATGAGAGATTCAGTCTCTCTAAAGGTGTGGGATTTCACAGGTGATGAGACAGGGTTGATTTGAGGGGTTGAACCTGTTAAGACACAGGTTAAACCGAATGCTTAATTCCCACGAACTCCGCAATATAAATTGACTCCAGAAACTGTGGCTGGAATAAGACCTGTAATTGAGTCCATGATTGCACAAGGCACTCTAAAGGAGATAAGAGGAAGTCCTTGTTCTCACCTATTATTGGTCTGCAGAAGCCTAGCGGCAAGTACAGAATAGTGCAGGATTTGCGCAGGGTCAATGAAATCGTGATCCCATGTTGTCCTGTGGTACAGAATCCAGCTGTTATATTATTTCAGAAACCATGTGAGGCAGATTGGTTTACAGTCATAGATCTCTGTCAGGCATTTTTCTCCATACCATTGCATGAAGATAGCCAATATATTTTTGCATTTAGGGATGGACGACTGTGTGTTAACATGGTGTCGGATGCCTCAAGGGTATGGATAAAGTCCATCTATCTTTAGTCAATATCTGAAAAATAATCTTGAAGGACTGGTGATGCCCCAAAGCTCAGTCCTGGTACAGTATATCAACGACCTTTTGGTCGCTTCAGAGACTGAGGATGCCTGCAGGATCGACACAGTGGCTTCGCTGAATCTATTGGCAGAGAATAGACACAAAGTGTCCCTAAACAAGCTTCAGTATTCTCAAACAGAAGTGCAGTATTTAGGTCACCAAATTGAGAAGGGAAAACAAAGAGTGTCACCAGATCGCATAGAGACGATTCTGCAAATGGGAACTCCAAAAACACAGAAAGACGTCCGCATGTTTTTGGGAATGGTCGGCTATTGTCGACAGTGGATCCCAAATTTTTCTTTGCAAGCAAAGCCACTCTTGAAGTTAACTCGAAAAGACATTAGTGATCTGGTACCATGGGATAACGATTGCTTGAGAACCTTCCATGAGCTGAGAGAGAGCCTCTGTCATGCTCCAGCTCTGGGAATGCCAGATTACAATAAAGCGTTTTCGCTCTTCTGCTGTGCGAGAGAAGGATCTGCATTAGCGGTCCTTGTACAGACACATGGAGGTGCCCGTAGACCAGTAGCTTTTTTTCTGCTACATTAGATCCAGTAGCTTCTGCGTTGCCTGGATGTCTCAAATCCGTTGCTGCAACAGGTGTCAGCATTGAGAGATATGAATGCATAGTGATGGGTCATCCATTTACTGTTTATGTGCCACATTCAGTAGAACTGTTAATGACAAGAACAAAGACACAGTATTTGACGAATAACAGACTTACATAGTATGAGCAAGTTATATTGGCTTCTGAAAACGTTAATTTAAAACGCTGTTACATCCTGAATTCGGCAACATTGTTACCTCTCCCGCAAGAGGAAGGAGAGGATTGTGAAGGGCATGACTGTCTGGATGTTACTGAGCTATCTACCAAACCCAGACCTGACATTGTCGATGAACCTCTGTCTGAATCTGATTTGATCACTTTTGTTGACGGTTCATGCTTAAGAGATAATGAAGGGTGTTTGAGAGCAGCTTATGCTGTGTGTACCATCTTGGGGGTGGTTGAGGCTGCCTGTTTGAAACGAGTATACTCTGCTCAAGTGGCCGAGTTTATTGCTCTGATACGAGCCTGACCCTTGTGGATGGAGTTCGAGTGACTATCTATACAGACAGCCAATATGGGTTTGGGGGGGGGGGGGTTTGTGGGGTCATGATTTTGGCCAGTTATGGTCTCATAGGGGATTTTTTACGTCTTCAGGATCCCCCATCTGTAATAGAGAATATGTACATCAATTATTGGAGGCTTTACAGAAACCTAAAGAAATAGCCATAGTCAAATGTGCAGCCCATAGGAAGGGAGAAGATTCTGTCACCAAAGGAAACAACTATGCTGATGAAGTAGCTCGTTTTTGTGCAATACATGTTTGTGTTGTTGTAAATGAATCAAGGACCTTAAAATAAAAATCCCGATTTATGCCCTTATATAAGTCTATTTTATCATATCCTTATAAAGGCATACAAATCATTACCATATTTGGCCCAAACCATACAGCCCAAATACGGCAGGGATACTTTCACTAAGCTCCAAGAATTAACAACGTTTTCTTGGAAAAACCCGCCTTCAGCAGCCCGAGACTTCCCCCTGCTTGAATATTAAGTTCTCCTAGAACTCTCAGCATTTCCCAAGAATTGAGCCATTGAGTGACGTTATTAAGTCCAAAAATGCGTCAAACTCAGCACCTTCAAAGTATAAATATGCCTTGATTTGCCCAATCAAACACACAGTGGTTTGGAGCAGATCCACTATCTACTTGCCCGACGCCCTGCAGCAGCAAGTGCCAAAGAAAGCCGACCCTCCATTAGACACACTGCGAGACTCTGCCATTTCTCCTTGCCGAGAGATCCAGTTCCAGTGTTTCCCGTTTACCCTTGCGGGTATCTGGGAAATCGAGTCCTGAGAACGAGATACAAGACCTCCTTCATTCTGAAACCAAAGGTACGGAGCTGATTAGCCCTCTTAGAGAATTCTTGGAATTAGATTCCTGGCAGAAGAAACCATAGACTTAAACTCCTCCTCTTATACTCCCTCCCTTGTACTAGACTTAGGTTAGGTACACAGGGGTAGGCGTATTTCAGAAGCACCAGTTGAGTACTTTTAGTTATCCTTTATTACTGTATGTATTTTATACATTTTATACCTTTTATGCACTTTATGGCTTAACACCCATATCATGCTTTTACAGTACTATTTTATAATACTGTTCGTATTATATGCATTGTACTTCATAGTAAGCTTTACTATTTTAGCAGTTCATTTTCAATGCTTGAGAAAGAAGACTGTTCAATAAATAACCTCTTTTATTGAAAACGCCTGTCTCTCTAATTTCTCAGCCGCTCTGGTGAAACGAAGCATGCACAATCGACTGAGTGAATTAGTTAACTATTGTTTCTGCAACTCTAGAGATTGCTTTCTTAATAATAGGAAACAAAGTTGTCATGTTTATGCGGTTGTCAGAAACTAATCCCTTCTTGTGAATTTGAGAAAGTTTCTAGTGACCTCTGAGCTAGCTGGTATTCACAATTAAGTCTAATATATTCGGTAGAGTCCCAGGGGATCTCACGCCTGCTTCTAAGCTACAGGATATATTATTCCAATGCGCAGAGCCTATTGGGAATATAGGAACTACACTACATGGCGTCCAACGTTTGGTAAGGCGATAATTTAACGCTAGATACTAGAGTAACTCAGTCGTGCTTTTCACACAGACCCCTCTTTCCCGTAAAAACTCCAATAGACGTCTGGAGTGGGTGAAAGGGCATAATATCCGCCAAAACTAAGTAGGACAAGAATCCTATGTATTAGTTGTTGGTTTATTCAACGTTGAAGGATACAGTCTTCCAAAAATATGGTGCACCTAATCTTTTTCTCCTTGAAACTTGCTCTGCAAAACTCTCAGTAAATAAAAATGAGTGACGACGAAAAGGGATAGAGCTACAATGGAAGCTCAAAGAGTGTTAGATAACACAACCTTCCCAGAAACAGACCCGGATGCTAGAGACATCCCGGCAAATATAAGAAAAACCATAACTATAAAACTTATAGAAAATGGGGTTTCATCGAGAGGTGGTAAAGTCATATTTGTGATAGAGGCACACGATTATCGGCAGACAGAGGTATTCTACTCTTGGATTACTTTTCCACAAGCAAATCCAGTAACAAAAGAGTTCCACTACTACAAAGCAGAGGAACCTCCAGAGGAATATGTTCCTTTTGAGGACATTGAAGTTCTACTAACTTACCAGGAGCATCGGCTCTGGTTTAATGGCGCCCTAAAACATCAAAATCACATTACCAGGCTCAGTCCACTAGGTAGACCAGGAGCTACATGGCCGGTACTAGCCAACTATACACCTCATCCTGACATTGAAGAAATGTCAGATAGAGAACTCTTAGTAAAGCTGAAACAATTAATTAAAATACACAGACAATTGGTTCAATATGTCATGAGGACTTTAACAGTCCAACCAGCAATAAAAATTCTGCAACACACCCCGTACCAGGGGAATACAAACAAAATTACACCACAGACTATACAGTCAGTCATTGGCAAGTTGCCTGCCAAAAGGGAACAGATTCCGTTTTGGCTAGCACAAAAAATCACTCAAATAGAGGCTGTATTTCCCGATAGTACACCTCATGAAAAACACAGGATTCTGACAATCTGTTTACAAATGGGGATTGCACCGCATGTGGAGGACTGTGACACTTGGGGAACAGTCTTTGCTTTAATCTACACTAAAGCTCATGGTGTTCCGTCCATGACGGTGATACCAGATGTTCTGAGCCAGATTCAGAATGAATATGGTCCGGAACCAGCCTTAAATTTAGGTATGAAATTACTAAAAGATTTCAAACAGGTATCAGCTATATTATTAGCTAACATTAGAGGTGAAGCAGCATCAGTGTTAATATGCCAAAAGTTAAAAGAAACAGATATAGCAGACCAGCCATTTTAACTTGCTAGACAAATTGAAAAATCTTATGAAGAATTAGGAAGAGATAGTTTGGGGGGAAACCATTAAAACCCCAACTAACTGAAAATACTGAAAAAACATTTATTAAAAATAATCTCACAACTCCAAAGAAGAAGTGGGAGAGTAATAAACAGTCTCTTCCTAGGGAAAAATATTCTCAGCCCAGAGGGAGATCACCCCAACAGAGAGACAAGTCTTCCCAAAGGGAGCCCTCTGAAAAAAAATATAATCTTAGAAATAGGGATAATTTGAAAACACCTGACAGATATCAAGATACTGATACACGTCCCACTCGATCTTTTCAGACTTCCTCGCAGAAATCGGAAATAAGAGGATGATCAGAACACAAGGAAGAACGCGTCAAGTCCAAAGACAAGGAACCCGTTCACCAAAGTAAAAAAGCTCAATTTTCCAAAAAGAAGGTAGCAAGCTGTGAGAAAGAGACTGGAATAACAGAAAACAGTACCTTGCGCCGCCCGACAGTAGGACTACATCAACCACGCTCCTTTGATATCTCTCCCCAGACGTTCGCATGTAGTGAAGGTGGTGACCCGGAAGTGGAGGCGCAATCACCCGGACACAGTCCTACCGGACGAAGGAGAAACGCCTACAAAGAGGCGGGGGCAGAGGAAGTGAGTGTCCACGCTGAAGAAGGAGGAGGAAGTGCACCGACGGAGACAGAAGACGCGGGACCCGTAAAGGAGACTGGAACTCTTGAGGACGACGGCGCTAATCCGGTGAAAGAAGACGCGGGACCCGAGGAGACCCAGACAACACCCGAACAGTACGTCGACGAAGCCAGCTGGTGTGAGGATTGGTGGTGTCCGGTGGATGCTGGAGAGCGGCCGTGACTCTAGGAAGAGTTACGGCAGGGTCGGTGAGTGACATTGGCCCTTGGGAACTGTAGTGGGTAGCGGGTGGGAAATTCGGGGAGGGTTTGTTTGTTTAAACGGGGTTTACACACGTTCAGTGACTTGTACCAGTACCTGCTACAAAGGCTGGTGAAATGCATGGCGCCATACTGTGGTATTCCTCTTGATGACTTAAAACGCTGTGAGCACTACTATCGCGTTGCGCTAGACACTGTGAGCACTTTCTATTGTGTAGTTATAGGCATTGTGAGCACTGCTATCGTGTGGCCATAGGCACTGTAAGCACTCCTATTATTTCACCCTAGACATTTTTTTTTTAGCACTTTCTTCAAACGTTCTAACCTAGGCACTATAAACAAGCACCCCAATTTCACTCTACCTCGGTCTGACTTATATGGACTCCTTATTTTTGGTACTTTACTATTTGTCCCTGACACAAATACTAAAGGTGTGGTGAAGGGAAAAATATCCTTTTAGAGTATTCTGCTATTCTCACGGACCCTTCATTTATTCCTCCCTTCTCTTATGAGCCACCGGGGAAACCAACCACGTCCTGAAGATAAGGCGAAGAACACAAGAGACACTTCATCACCTGAAACTTCCCCGGAGACATCTGAAGAAGAAGACAACTTTGAAGATCCTTTACCAATCCCTGTCCCATCATCATTTGTTTTCAATAAACCTACTTCCTTTAAACCACCTTTACTGCCTCCATGCCTGTTTATCAAACCCGCCCTCTTACAAGTGGTGTCAGAAGTGGGATCTCAAGGCAAGATGGAGGCTGCCATGGCGAAGATGGCCGAAAATCAAGAACACCTGGGAAAAATTATGGAACGATTTCTGAACGTTGTGGAAGAAGACCGGGAAAAGATCCAAAAAGTCATTTCCGGACAAGGACAAACACATGAAGCAGCCATGGGCAAACTTACTGAAGTACTAGGACAACAGAGAGGTCCTACCACTTTACCTTCCGTAGTATTGCAACGATACGTGACAGGAGAAGATCCTGATTTTTTCTTTAATAACTTTGAAAGAATGGCAACTGCAGCATCCTGGCCAGCCGAAAAATGGGGCCAATATGTGGGACCATTGTTATCTGGCGACCTACAGGCCGCATACCAAGCAGCGACTCTACAAGGAGCAGTCCCTTATGCCGACATTAAGAGATGCATTTTGGAGCGACTGGGAATAGATGAGGAAACTTATAGGGTGAAGTTAAGACAAATGAAAGAAGGACCCCAAGAAACCCCACGTGCCTTGTACTTCAGAGTAAAAGATATGACTGATCGGTGGCTTAAACCTGCTACTACTGATAAGGACGGGATCATGGCCAAGATCTACCTAGAACAATATCTGACCTCTCTACACCCCCCAATTCAAAGATGGGTGCGACAGCAGGCAAACCTTACTTTGGAAACAGCTGTTGAGATAGCCAGCGCCTACCATAGAGCTTTAGATTTTCAAAAAGGGAAGGAAGAGTCCACAGGGAAAACAGGAGGCCATACAGGAGCTCGACATCCTAGACCACCTCTAGTAAAGAAACCCGACTCCTTGACTTTCCTGCCAAGCGCTCCGACTCTTAGTACACCTTTTCCTCCACGTCCACCTTCTGCTGGTCCACAATGTTTTCAGTGTGGAGGGATGGGACATATAGCTAGGTTTTGTACACAGAAAGAGGAACCCATGGAGATCGGGATGGCTCGTAATTATTACTGTTCTCCTACTGAGAAGAAGCCACCCCCATATAGGTGTACGGTTTCAGTAAACGGACAACCTTTCACTGCTTTGGCTGACACGGGTTGTCTACATAGCGTCGTAAGACCTCAAGATCTGGGTAAAACGCTAGGACCTATAGATGGCATGGTGGCCATTAAATGTGTTCATGGAGACACGAAACCCTACCCCACAGCTCAAGTACAGATTCAACATTCCCATGATGAGGGTACGTCAATGACTGTAGGGCCTATACCCCGACTACCAGAACAAGTAATCCAAGGAAATGATTACCCCAAGTTGACCCAGTTGTTGCAAAATGCTCCTGTACCCGAAGATGAATGGTTGTCCACTGCACCTTTTTCCAATGACACTGGAAAAGAATGGCCTCCAGCTAAAACAAAGAAAAGTAGAAGGCAAAGAAGGGCGGAAAAAGGAAGAGAACCTATGGTGATGCATATTATACCTGAAGAAAATCCCTTGGAAACAGACAGGAATTTCCATGCTGCCCAAAGAGAGGACCCTATACTCCAAGAAGCATGGAACAAAGCTTATGACAACGAAGAGTCACAACACGTATGTCCTTACTTCTTTGTAAAAAAGGGTTTGTTATATAGAAAAGGAGGACCTAATCAGAAAGCTCAGTTGTTAATTCCCAAGCAGTTTAGAGATAAAGTATTGTACCTGGCTCATAGTCACTTGTTAGGGGGACATTTTGGGGCAGATAAGACGGAGAAAACCATTCTTGATAGATTTTATTGGCCAGGGATATACCAACAAGTGAAACAATATTGCAGAGAGTGCCCGATTTGCCAGAAACACAGCCGATATCAACCCCCTAGAGTACCATTGCGTCCCCTCCCTATTATTGATGAACCATTCAGTCGAGTAGGGATGGACATAATCGGTCCCTTGCTACCATCACGTAGTGGTTGTCGCTATGTTGTAGTGCTTGTTGACTACGCTACAAGATTTCCCGAAGCAGTGCCCCTTCGCCGTCCAGACACTATTAACATCTCAAAAGCTATGATTGGGATTTTTGCTAGAGTAGGATTTCCCAAAGAGATCCTGACGGATCAAGGTACCCCTTTTGTTTCCAAGATGATGCGAGATATCTGTACCCAGTTGGGCGTGAAACAAATAAAAACAGCAGCTTATCATCCCCAGACAGATGGCTTAGTTGAGAGATACAATGCCACCATTAAGACCACGTTAAAAAAACTACTAGCGTTGGAAGCACGCAAGTGGGAAGATATTCTTCCTCTAGCGCTCTTTGCCATTAGGTGCAAGGAACAGAGAAGTACGGGATACTCACCTTTCGAGTTATTGTATGGACATAAACCCCCGTACTTTACTTGACATGGCCCAAGAACAATGGGAAAACAAACCTGACAATACCAAACCTCTTCCGGAATATGTCTCTAACTTAAAAACGCATTTGAGACAAATTCGGGATATTATCAGAACTAATCTGGAAAATGCCCAGAGTAATCAAAAGGGGCAATTGACAAAAGAACTAAGAATAGATCCTTCCAGATAGGAGATCTTGTTTTGCTAATGATGGCTAGCTCAGACCAAAAATTGTTGGGTCAATGGCAAGGACCTTATAAAGTCATTGCCCAGGTCACTCCAGTTACCTACCGCATTGAAACTGATGCTAACAAACATGTAACCCAAATTTACCACATTAATTTGCTTAAAAAGTGGGAAGGACCAGCACCGACAACAGTGAATGTGGTAGAGACCTCAGTCCCTTTATTCCAACAGAGCATTGATGCTGAGCTACCCCTACCCCAGAAAGAAGAGTTGAGTCAGAAGTTGCAACCTTTGTCCCATGTCTTTTCTACCCAACCGGGGAGGGTTACTCTTATTGAACATGTCATCAAAACTCCACCGGGGAAAAAAGTGAAGTTAAGGCCATATCGTATCCCAGAAGCGCGACGACAGGTGATACGAGAAGAAATACAAAACATGTTGCAAATGGACATTATTGAACCGTCTAGGAGCGAATGGAATTCGCCCATTGTGCTTGTACCCAAACCGGATGGTTCGGTCAGATTTTGCATAGACTTCCGCGAAGTAAATAAGATTTCTGATTTTGATACCTACCCCCTTCCAAGGGTGGACGAAATGGTAGAAAGGATAGGGAGAGCCAAGTACATTAGCACCTTAGATTTATGTAAGGGCTACTGGCAAATACCTCTTAAAAAGGAGGATAGAGAAAAAACTGCTTTTTCCACCCCTGATGGTTTGTATCAATTTAAGGTAATGCCATTCGGCTTACATGGGGCCCCGGCCACCTTCCAGAGAGCCATGAACATAGTGTTGAAACCCCATAGCAATTACGCTGGGGCGTATATTGATGACATCGTGATATACAGTGATAGTTGGGCCCAGCATCTTTCACATCTTTCTCAGGTCATACAAACTTTGGGTTCTTATGGATTAAGAATAAACCCGGCCAAAAGTGATTTGGCTGCACAGACAGTGAAAATACCTAGGGTACCTGTTAGGAGAGGGAGTAATCAGACCTCAGACATCTAAACTGACAGCTATTTCACAAATTCCACTGCCTAGAAACAAAAAAGATCTGAGAGCCTTTTTAGGGTTATTAGGATACTATAGAAGATTCATTCCTAATTTTTCTCAGTTGGCATCCCCGTTGACTGATCTTCTGCAAAAAAATTGCCAAACTGAAACAATCTTGAAATCCCCTCCTGATGAAGTAATCAGAGCCTTTGAGACTTTGAAACATTCTTTAACATCCGATACTGTTTTGATCAGTCCTGATTACACTAGACCATTCATCCTGCAGACGGATGCCTCTGACCAAGGACTGGGAGCTGTTCTCTCACAGGAAACACTACAAGGGGAGAAACCAATCTTATATATTAGTCGCAAACTGTTTCCACGAGAAAATAATTATGCGACTATTGAAAAAGAGGCCCTGGCCATCAAATGGGCCATAGACTCTTTGAGGTACTATCTAGAAGGGAGGGAGTTTACTCTTTTTACTGACCACGCCCCACTAGAGTGGCTAGCGAGAAATAAAGGACATAACGAAAGGGTACTTAGATGGTTTCTGTCTTTACAACCATATAGATTTCAAACCAAACATAGAAAAGGAAAGGAACAAGGCAATGCCGACTACTTGTCCAGATATCCCCAAAGTACAGACTCTAGAAGAAGGACAGCAAGGGAAAGGGGATGTGAGAAAGAGACTGGAAAAACAGAAAACAGTACCTTGCGCCGCCCGACAGTAGGACTACATCAACCACGCTCCTTTGATATCTCTCCCCAGACGTTCGCATGTAGTGAAGGTGGTGACCCGGAAGTGGAGGCGCAATCACCCGGACACAGTCCTACCGGACGAAGGAGAAACGCCTACAAAGAGGCGGGGGCAGAGGAAGTGAGCGTCCACGCTGAAGAAGGAGGAGGAAGTGCACCGACGGAGACAGAAGACGCGGGACCCGTAAAGGAGACTGGAACTCTTGAGGACGACGGCGCTGATCCGGTGAAAGAAGACGCGGGACCCGAGGAGACCCAGACAACACCCGAACAGGACGTCGACGAAGACAGCTGGTGTGAGGACTGGTGGTGTCCGGTGGATGCTGGAGAGCGGCCGTGACTCTAGGAAGAGTTACGGCAGGGTCGGTGAGTGACATTGGCCCTTGGGAACTGTAGTGGGTAGCGGGTGGGAAATTCGGGGAGGGTTTGTTTGTTTAAACGGGGTTTACACACGTTCAGTGACTTGTACCAGTACCTGCTACATAGGCTGGTGAAATGCATGGCGCCATACTGTGGTATTCCTCTTGATGACTTAAAACGCTGTGAGCACTACTATCGCGTTGCGCTAGACACTGTGAGCACTTTCTATCGTGTAGTTATAGGCATTGTGAGCACTGCTATCGTGTGGCCATAGGCACTGTAAGCACTCCTATTATTTCACCCTAGACGTTTTTTTTTAGCACTTTCTTCAAACGTTCTAACCTAGGCACTATAAACAAGCACCCCAATTTCACTCTACCTCGGTCTGGCTTATATGGACTCCTTATTTTTGGTACTTTACTATTTGTCCCTGACACAAATACTAAAGGTGTGGTGAAGGGAAAAATATCCTTTTAGAGTATTCTGCTATTCTCACGGACCCTTCATTTATTCCTCCCTTCTCTTATGAGCCACCGGGGAAACCAACCACGTCCTGAAGATAAGGCGAAGAACACAAGAGACACTTCATCACCTGAAACTTCCCCGGAGACATCTGAAGAAGAAGACAACTTTGAAGATCCTTTACCAATCCCTGTCCCATCATCATTTGTTTTCAATAAACCTACTTCCTTTAAACCACCTTTACCGCCTCCACGCCTGTTCATCAAACCCGTCCTCTTACACAAGCATAAAAATCAGAAATGCTGAGGATCTTGAGGACAGAACTCAAGAACGGGGAGTGGGCTCAGACAATGCTAGACAGCGCAGCAGAAGTAACCATAGTTTGAAGGATCCTGAAGGATCATCTGGAGACAGTGAACATGAATGAATGCATTCAGGTCAAAACTGCAGACACCAGGGTTAGTGTACCCCACAAATTATATGAAATAAAGCTCCGGATGGAGGGGGACATAACAAGAAAAATAAGAGCACTCTTTTGGGGGATGCTCTCTAAGGGCTATGACATTCTTCTAGCTGAACAAGACTGGCCACCTGAATTTGTCAGGGAGTGCCCACATGGCGAAGATATAATTATGCCAGCCTTCTCGAATCACATCCCAATCCATAAAAAATATACATATGCCAGAAAATGGGCAGTGGCACAGGCTCCAGCTCTATATAAAAATCATGTAGGATGGGATGAGGAATCCCCTCCCCACAAAATCCAGTTAAAAAACCAGCCCACTGCACAAAGGCAGTACCCAGTAAAGCAAGAAGCAAAAAAACAAGTCAGGGAGATTTTAAATCAACTTGAATACCAAGGGGTGATTGAAACAAGCATCCCACCTATGAACAATCCTTTGTTTCCTGTCTCCAAACCAGACAATACATATCGTCTAGTATTGGATTACAGACACCTAAACTCTTGCTGCTATACATTTGCAGTGCAAAACTCACATAGTGCGTAACAAATATATAACAACATTAGACATCTCAAATGGATTCTTCTGTTAAAACATTTCACCAGAAAGCAGGCATTCTCAATAATGGGAACCCAGGGACAATTTTGTCGTCTGCTCCAGGCATTCAGAATAGCCCGGGGTTATTTTCAGCAAGAGTAACAGAGTTACTCCACAAATACGATGATGAGGCATTATCTTATGTCGATGATATCTATCTGACGGATGATAATTTGAAGGTACACTTGAAAAGGGTGAACACCATAATACTTGGTTTCGCCTCTGAAAGGTATAAATTCAATTTTAATAAATCAAGAATTGCCCACCTCAATGTCATGTTCTTGGGATATGAATTGTCAAGTGAAGGGAAAAGCCTAGCAGCAAACTTTCTAGAGGAATGTGCGCTGCTCCAACCTCCAAAGACGCTGAAAAACTTACAGTCAATTCTAGGTTTCCTGAATTTTGGAAGAACTTACGTTCTGAACTACGCAGAGAGGGTTAAACCTCTCTACGAATTAATCAAACCTGATTTCAAACAAATACATTGGACTCAAAAACACACAGAAATTTTGCGTTCAGTCCAGACAGACCTGTTTACAAAAACAAAATTAGACACACGCGAAAACATGCGCAACCTTGTAATCCGAATCATCCTGGGGAGATGCGCATTCATGTACCTAACCTTTAATGAAGGAGAAACGGTACCAGTAGCTTACAAATCACACTTGTACACACAAGCAGAAATGAAATTTACATCAACTGAAAAGATTCTGACAGCGGTTCAAACTGCTGTAGCAAGAGAGAGAGCTCTCGCACAGAGTAGACATATAATGATTGTTACACCTGTACCTACCTTAGAAGCAGTGACAAAGGCAAGCATCCTAAATGCAAAAGGTTTACATCCAAGATGGATACAATGGGTTAACTCTCTTGCTGCAACAGACGTTGAATACGTTTTTGACCCAAAATTAAAAACACAAGAATTTCTCCAGTATGAACATTACGGCTGTATAATATATACAGACGGATCAGCGCAGCCCGCAATTGGGGGTAAACAAGCCTATAGTGCTGCCTGCGCGATTGTTAAAGGTCGCTGGCGCGAAGGCAAATTTAGACCTATGGTCACAAAAACTCAATCACTCGCAGACTGTACAGCTCAGCGAACTGAACTACCGGCTTTCAAGATGGCGCTTGAAAATACTGATTGCGAATTCCCCTTCCTAATAGTGTGCGATTCGTATTACTGCGTCCAGTCTTACAATGAGTATTTGCAGAACTGGGTTCAAAACGGCTTCAAAGACGCTAAAGGTGGCACAATCAAGCATAAGTTGCTTTGGGAACAAGTAGTTCTTTTGCAGAAAGAACTACAAAAGACTCATGTGATACATACACTGAGTCATCAACCTGATGGCGTTCACATGGCAGGGAATTCATTGGCTGATGAAGCCGCGAAGTCAGCTGTGCAAACGGCTTCCGTAGCTGCTATCACCCGGTCAAAAATAGACAGCGATATAATGCAAGTTGTTACTGCTTCAATGAAAAACAGTGGTAAGACACTCCCGAAAGGCTTTCCAGTAAAGTACTCATATATAACTGATGCAAACAATGTTCCTTTTGCTCGAATCCCTGGAGTGGGGGATAGGGCAATACCAAACATGGAACACAGGTTAGGACTAATCGTGGCAGTGCATGAAGGGCTCGCTTCTGCACACGCAGGTGTTTCCGCCACTGTATCATTATTAAAACAGAGATACTGGTGGCCACGCATGAGGAAACAAACTAGAGACTATGTACTGGAATGTGAAATCTGCCAGAAAATGAAAGTTTCTACAGTGAAACGTCCTGCGCAAACGCCCCTTCTGATTTCAGATAAACCACTAGCGTGTGTTTGGGATGTGAAATACTCCCATACCCGCAGTGTCCGTACACATAGATCGTGCCACGCAGACCCATATACAGAGGACCGGCTGCCCTTTTACGGCCAGCAAGTGATTTAATCCTAGCGTCTTTACTAAAGTCCATCGTTGTGAATTTGAACACACCTTCACAAATTCCTGTCTGTTTTTTGACAGTGGTGCCTTTGACCACCGTCCGGGTGTTTTGTTCATAGTATGAGCTCTCATACAAGCTATGAGGTCCTGATGAGAACCCCATGAAAATATTAAGGGTTCAAAACGCGTAGACCATTCTACAACTCCATAAGACTGTTAAACTCATAAGACACCTGTTGTAAATTCTGAAAAGAAGCTGATTTGCTTTTGTTTTAATTTTTGTCTATGGTGTTTACCAACCCCCCCCCCCCTTTTTTCATTTTCATCCAAATAATTAGTTTGTGACATTACAATTGTACATTAAGTCTTGAGTGCTTGTTGTTGTGTATGAGAGAGTGACCTATGAGTGTGAATGTTGATCAACTTGGTATGATATGTTGTTTTTTTCACTAATTGTTGTGCTATTAATGTTTGTTTTAAGCAAATGTCATTTTTATGAATAATGTTCCCTGTATTGTTTGTGTTCAAAATGTGTTGAATTGCTGGTAAACTATGAACCAACATATTCTTTTCAAAAAACTTTCTTTATAAATAAAAAAGATTTATTCAGTGAACTGTGTCACTGCCCCGCACTTAGTTTAATTCTTGACGCGTAGGCACTTTGAGGTAAATAGAAGTCTCAGTATTGGCTTTCTTGTTGTTTTGTTGCTTTGATGAGGCTTGGCCTTACTGTGGGAAGCCCACACCCAGTGTTGTTTCTTCACTGATACCAGTGGCATCGCACATGTATTTAAGACAGTTTTTTCGGGACTGTTAGCACCATTTGAAGCAGTCCTCTGCATTTTTCCAAATTTTGTGCACTCTGTGTTCGGCGGCCTGCCTCTCATCTTGGGACTCATAGCAGGAATACTATTTTATTTCTTCTGCTCCGATATGGCAAGTCTGGCAACCAACGATACCCAGAACATCATGGAACAAACAGTCCGTGCCCAGAGGTATCGTGAGAGAATAACACTGATTCTCGGTTTGGCTCGTTTAAGAGATCTGAATACAACTTGGCTTCTCTCGTTCAGACCAATCTGGCAAGATTGCATATTACCTGTTCTACGATGCCTGCTTTGCGGAGAAGAATGCGTGTTAGACATCTGTCTTACACTTCCATCAGTCCTGCTATCGGATGTCGACATTTTGCTAGGTCCGGTAACGGCTCATGCACTGTGTTGTCCCCAAAGGCTACAAATCCTGATGACGGCATTCCTTGAGATCCCACCACTAAGTGTGACTGAGGTGAGATACGAGATTCAACAGGCACACAGGTACCATCTGACCTTACCCTTGCTAACGCATCAACAAGCAATGCTTCTCATCTGTGCACATTTGATCTGCTGGATCAAGTGGTTCCTCTTTCACCTACTGTGGTAGATGATTTCTTTGCCAGCCAAGACGACCTGATGTTTTCTCCTGACACCGAAAATAACTTTTGATCTATGCTCACAGCGTTCCCTGAACTCTGAAATTCGGCCTTCAATTTTCAAAACAAAAATATTTCTTTCCTTATCAAGACAGATTGATTTTTCTGTGGCACGGAGTGATATGCTCGAGGTAGAACTATTTCTAGAGAACAAGAAATTCATTTTGAACATTGAGTGAGAAATACTATTTGGCCCTGTCTCCTATTATTAGAAGTATTGATATGACATGTTAGTAAAATGGTCTCGAATTTTTTTTCTGTATTTAAGAGCCATTTTAGAAAAGTGAATGACATGAATACTCCAGCTCGCATAATTGTTTGATGACTTTATGTTTAGATATTCTTTTCTGAAGTACATTGCATACTGTAGAAATGCTAAACATAATTTTCTGCATGCCCAGTTCAAATGCACGTTATGTATTTTGGGATGGGATTGTAAACACTAGCTTTAGATATGTTCAGTGCCTACGTGGTTAGCTTATTGAACTTAAAATCGTGGAGTGGGTGTTGTAAATGAATCTAGGACCCTAATATAAAAATCCCAATTTATGCCCTTATATAGGTCTATTTTATCATATCCTTATAAAGGCATACAAATCATTACCATATTTGGCCCAAACCATACAGCCCAAATACGACAGGGATACTTTCACTAAGCTCCAAGAATTAACAACGTTTTCTTGGAAAAACTTGCCTTCAGCAGCCCGGGACTTCCCCCTGTTCGAATATTAAGTTCCCCTAGAACTCTCTGCATTTTCCAAGAATTGAGCCTTTGAGTGATGTTATTAAGTCCAAACATGTGTCAAACTCGGCACCTTCAAAGTATAAATATACCTTGATTTGCCCAATCAAACACATGGTGAAGCAGTCTGTCACAGGTGTGTTACGTGTCAACAAATTTATGTTGGAAAGAAAAATGTTGTTGCAATGAGCCACATTGGCAGAGATCAGGGGGTCCTTTTAACAAGATACAATTGAACCTTATCGAGATGCCGAGGTGCAACAGGCTGAGATATGTTTTGGTGGTGGTATGTATCTTTTGTGTTTGAGAGCAGCTTATGCTGTGTGTACCATCTTGGGGGTGGTTGAAGCTGCCTGTTTGAAACGAGTATACTCTGCTCAAGTGGCCAAGTTTATTGCTCTGATACGAGCCTGACCCTTGTGGATGGAGTTCGAGTGACTATCTATACAGACAGCTAATATGGGTTCGGGGGGGGTCATGATTTTGGCCAGTTATGGTCTCATAGGGGATTTTTTACGTCTTCAGGATCCCCCATCTGTAATAGAGAATATGTACATCAATTATTGGAGGCTTTACAGAAACCTAAGGAAATAGCCATAGACAAATGTGCAGCACATAGGAAGGGAGAAGATTCTGTCACTAAAGGAAACAACTATGCTAATGAAGTAGCTCGTTTTTGTGCAATACATGTTTGTGTTGTTGTAAATGAATCAAGGACCTTAAAATAAAAATCCCGATTTATGCCCTTATATAAGTCTATTTTATCATATCCTTATAAAGGCATACATATCATTACCATATTTGGCCCAAACCATACAGCCCAAATACGGCAGGGATACTTTCACTAAGCTCCAAGAATTAACAACGTTTTCTTGGAAAAACCCGCCTTCAGCAGCCCGAGACTTCCCCCTGCTTGAATATTAAGTTCTCCTAGAACTCTCAGCATTTTCCAAGAATTGAGCCTTTGAGTGACGTTATTAAGTCCAAAAATGCGTCAAACTCAGCACCTTCAAAGTATAAATATGCCTTGATTTGCCCAATCAAACACACAGTGGTTTGGAGCAGATCCACTATCTACTTGCCCGACGCCCTGCAGCAGCAAGTGCCAAAGAAAGCCGACCCTCCATTAGACACACTGCGAAACTCTGCCATTTCTCCTTGCCGAGAGATCCAGTTCCAGTTTTTCCCGTTTACCCTTGCGGGTATCTGGGAAATCGAGTCCCGAGAACGAGATACAAGACCTCCTTCATTCTGAAACCAAAGGTACGGAGCTGATTAGCCCTCTTAGAGAATTCTTGGAATTAGATTCCTGGCAGAAGAAACCATAGACTTAAACTCCTCCTCTTATACTCCCTCCCTTGTACTAGACTTAGGTTAGGTACACAGGGGTAGGTGTATTTCAGAAGCACCAGTTGAGTACTTTTAGTCATCCTTTATTACTGTATGTATTTTATACATTTTATACCTTTTATGCACTTTATGGCTTAACACCCATATCATGCTTTTACAGTACTATTTTATAATACTGTTCGTATTATATGCATTGTACTTCAGAGTAAGCTTTACTATTTTAGCAGTTCATTTTCAATGCTTGAGAAAGAAGACTGTTCAATAAATAACCTCTTTTATTGAAAACGCCTGTCTCTCTAATTTCTCAGCCGCTCTGGTGAAACGAAGCATGCACAATCGACTGAGTGAATTAGTTAACTATTGTTTCTGCAACTCTAGAGATTGCTTTCTTAATAATAGGAAACAAAGTTGTCATGTTTATGCGGTTGTCAGAAACTAATCCCTTCTTGTGAATTCGAGAAAGTTTCTAGTGACCTCTGAGCTAGCTGGCACTTACAATTAAGTCTAATATATTCGGTAGAGACCCAGGGGATCTCACGCCTGCGTCTAAGCTGCAGGATACATTATTCCAATGCAGAGAGCTTATTGGGAATATAGGAACTACACTACAGTGTTTTCAATGGCGAATATGTAGGAGAGAGCACAGAAGAGACCGAGCTCTGCATGATGCTAGCTGTAGCCGATACTTGGGATGAGGTGAAGAGGCTGCAGGATGAGGTCTCAGAGGAGGAAGCTGCACCATGGGTTAGAGCAGGATGTGACAAGAGAGAAGATGGCATTTGGGTGCCCACAGATGAAAGGGCAGTATTACCTAACTATTGAGCCCAATGGCAAGGCAAATTCACGGTGCAGTCCATCTTGGAAGACATGCCATGGTACCAGTGTTTAGGCAAACGTGGTTCACCCACGATTTCGTGTTCATGCTGAAGCAGTCTGTCACAGGTGTGTTACGTGTCAACAAATTTATGTTGGAAAGAGAAATGTTGTTGCAATGAGCCACATTGGCAGAGATCAGGGGGTCCTTTTAACAAGATACAATTGGACCTTATTGAGATGCCGAGGTGCAACAGGCTGAGATATGTTTTGGTGGTGGTATGTATCTTTTCACGTTGGGTAGAGGCATATCCAACTAGACGATGTGACAGTCTCACGATGGCAAAACTGCTCTTAAGGGAACTGATACTGCGCTTTGGATTTCCAGCCTCAGTGGAGACAGATAGAGGAACGCATTTCCATAGGGAAATCATGAAATTTTTGTGTACAGCCTTGAAAATTGATCAGAGACTGCATTTTAGTTACAGGCCGGAGGCTTCTGGTCTTGTGGAGCAAATAAATGGCACAATCAAGATGAGGGTGTCAAAGGCTTGTTCGTCGACTTCATTGAAATGGCCTGATGGGTTACCATTGGTATTGAAGAGTCTGCATAGTACTTCTTACAGTAGGACAGGGATCTCTCCCCACTAAATATTGATGTGATTACCTATGGTGGCAGCTTCAGCATTGATAAACATCACTGATAATTTGGTTATGGATTATTGTAGGGGATTGGCTGATGTGGTTAATTCTGTGTCCCACCAGGTCGAGGCTGCGACTCCATCCACCTCGAGAGACCTGCTGCATGATCTTAACCCTGGTGACTGGGTGCTTGTCCGTAAACACGTGAGGAAGAGCTGCCTTAATGCTCGCTGGCGAGGAACAAACCAAGTGATTTTGGTCACAAGTACGGCTGTAAAGTATGGAGGATTGCCAAACTGGATCCACGCATCGCATACTCGTAGAGTGCCTAAGCCTGTTGATGAAACTACTCCCCTGGTTCCGAGAAGTGCCACTGAAAGTGCAAAGAAACTGAAGGAACAGGTCAGATTGTGAAAACTCTTGATGAGGCTTAACAAGCAACTGAGCAAGAAAGAATAGCTCAAACTACTCCAGAGTTGAACTCAGATTCTGAGATAGATGAGATTGCAGAAGTGTACTTTGAACCAGAGCAGAGTGAACAGCCTGGTGCAAAAGGATAAGATCAAGAGGAAGAGAGAAGAGCAGATGCTGCAGCAGCAAAGTGGCCAACAAAGAAAGGCTGCATAAAAGGCTTGCATCTGAGAAGAATCTCGCTCCCATTCCTGAAACATCTGAATCAGATCAAAGTGAAACCGAAGAAAGACCGGATGGTCTAAGACGATCCAGAATAGAGAGAGTACGATCACAAAAGTACGCATCTCCTGAGTGGATGTATCCGGCTGCCGATGCAGAGACCGGAGAGATCCAAGAGGTTGGGGACCGGCACAGTGAGTCATGGAGGGAGCACTCTGACACTTGATATTCAGTTAATAGTCCCTGGAGTTGATGCTTTTGGAATTCTGACTTTGACAGTTCCTGATCCGCCAAGGCTGAGTGGTTTGCGATTCTTGATCCTTAACCAAGTTACTTTCCCGACCTTTGGTCGACAGCCTACCGCACAAGAAATGGGAGAGATTTGCGCAGAGATTCTCCAGCTTGTTAGTGCTATCCTTGGATCTAGCATCATAAATGATGAAGCTTGAACTGTGAAAGAAAAAATTATTAGCCTTAGAAAGAATATAACCTAGACCCAAGTGGAAGAAGATTTAAAAGTAGGGACTTTCCATTAGAAGAAGAACAGAGGGTTAGGGCGGACTGCATCTCTTCAATAGGTTTAGTATCGTTGGACTGAAAATTGCCATAATCAAATGGAAAACAGACATGCTTGGGTCTCACAATGCTGAAAAGAATGGGGAACAAGTGACATTTACTCCATCCACCTCAGATGTAGGAGGGGTGAATCTGCCAAAGATAGGATATGATCAGGGAAACTAGTCGCATGTTACATGTAGATTTGTCAAAAAGTGATTCCATGCTGAATGCATATGCTTGCTTGTTATATGAGTATGTTGATACAGTGGAAGCGAAAGACTGCTATGTGTGTATGCAATTGCCAGTATCAGTAGAAGAGGGCATTCGATATCAGCAATTGCCAGTAACCTATGCTATCACATGTAGTGTGTTGTTGAGCATGTTCTATAGTAAGGCCCATTTTGAGTAGTACTTCTCAAATTATGACGTGGTACCCTCAGAAGTCCCAGTTCTGAAGTACATGAATAAATATGATTATTATAAGGAGGTAGAGAGGATGTTTAAGTATTTTGTACCCACTATTACCTTGGATAAATCGTATGCTCATAGACACAATTTTACTTGCATGTTATCTGATATCGAAAATAAATTTAGAGATCAAATAGAAGATCGGCATAGGCAGACTTTATTAAGGCCAGATCCAAACCATAAGGTTATCCCATGGACACAGGAAGAATTAGATCATAAGGCAAAAGGAAGCTCTGGTTAAATAGCTTTGAACTTTCAGCAAAAAAGAAGACTGTGCATTAGACACCCATCAAAGTATTAAGACAAAATATTTGTGGGTGAGAGTGATTGCAAACACATTTTCTTGATTGAGGAGTCAATAAGAAAGGTGCTATTGGATAAATTAACTATAGTACCAAATGTGTATTGTGTGTGTGGAAAGAATGCTTATGTGAAATTGCCTAAGAATTGGTATGGTACATGTTATTTGGCTGTGGTGTTTCCCAAAATATTCCATGTGGATGATTTATGGCCTTTGGAAGGCAAAGGGCCTCTCAGAGGGAAACGTGGTGCAAGTGCTGGAGAAATTATTGGAGATGTATTTGGGGCTATGATACCTAGCGTGGGAGTGATTTTGAATGATGTGAAAATCAGAAAATTAGCAACAAAAGTGGATAAGCTTTCAGTGAATACAGCTCAAATCTTGTTACTTGTTGATGAAGAGATGGTTTCGATAAGGTCTATGGTTCTTCAGAATCGTCTTGCTTTAGATGTCCTATTAGCAAAAGCCGGAGGAGTCTGTAAATTATTGAAAGTTCAACAGTGCTGCACATATATTCCTGACAATAGTCGGGATATACGAAAATATATTAGTAACATCTCAGAGCTACATCAAGATTTAAGTGATTTGACTGCAGATGGGATTTGGGAACAAATTGGCAAGGGATCTGGGAAGATTGGAATATGCTTTGGAAGTCTGGGACAAGGAATAATGGGATACATCTTGAAACCTATCATAATAGCGGTTACTTGTATAATTATACTATTGGGAGACATCAAAGCTTACAAATGGCAAAAGGCACGTCAAAATGAAAACTCCTTGAAGAAACTAGAGCAGCAGTTAGAACAACTGAAGGACAGTCATTATCTGCACCTGAAAGGGTTAAAGAGATTCAGACAGGTTCTGCAAGCTTTAACTTTGGTTTAGGTCGGTCTCTTCTACAAGGAGAAAATTATGAGAGAATAGAATGTTGGTGTTAATGACACTAGTCATAGGGGGGGGACTGATAGAGCACCTACAGCACTCTAAATTGTATGGGTGCATTATACTCATGGTTTAGACGATATCACATATATTTTTATCGTTTACAGTGTTTTATACTTTTAAGATGCATTTATTCACGCTATGTAAGTATTGAAATGTAGTGTACAGTGTGTAGGTCATCCCTGAGGTTCCTACTCCTCTTAAAGACGAACAGGGAGGGTGCTCACTGTTGTTGTCCGGTTTGAGAATTGCCAATTTTTTCTTTATTATGCTTTGGACTTTGTTTGACACAGGAGTGTACGTGGTTACGCATACCATTCGCTCGGATTTTTCTTTTGGTGTGGTGTCCAGCAGTGTTTCCAGATTATTATTCCTGGCCCTTTCCTTAGCTCTTCTGATGATTAGTTTTGGGTAACGTCTTGCCAGGAGCTTGGTCTCCAGGGGGCATATTTACAATTACTGGCGCATCCCTGCAAATTAGCAAGGATGCGCCAGTAATAGTGCGCCATGCCTCAGCCATCCATGATGCGCTGCATTTACAATGCGGCGCACCATGGGGCAAAAACGGCACAGATGCGTCACACATCTGTGCCGTGAAGGTGTCGCATTGCTGGAGTTGCGTCGCATGCGCGACGCAGCTCCAGCAATGCTCTGGGGGGCCCATTCAACTAATGCTGCGTCAAGCCTTACGCCTGCTTCAAGCAGGCGCAGGGTTTTGACGTAGCATTGGCCTAAAAGTGACTGAGTGAAATCTTGTAGATTTCACTCAGCCACTTTTAGGAGACGTTCCTGCGCAGAAACGCCCCCCCCTGTGCCAGAACGCCTCCTTAAGGCGCAGGGCTTTACAACGTGATGCATCTCCCAGATGTGTCACGTTGTAAATAGCCCGCACCATGGCGCATCTTTTGCGCCGCCGCTGCATCACAAAAGTGACGCAACGGCGGCGCAAAAGAGGCGCAAGGGGCTTGTAAATCTGCCCCCAAGTGTTCGGCCTATTCTTTAAATGTTTCCAGTTCAGAACAATTTCTCCAGATTCAGAGAAATTGTCCCACTGGCAGATTTTGCCGCAGTGCTCTGGGGTGGTAGCTTTTGTACAATAATAGGCTGTTCCTATCCGTGGGTTTTACATGTACTTTAGTGGAGATCCCCTCAGTCGTCAAGGTGATATCCAAGTCGAGGAAAAAGATGCAAGCAGTGTAGCTTATTTACTATAACATAACTCATATGTGATTGATAGAGCGCTTACAGCACTCTAAATTGTATGGGTGCATTATACTCGTGGTTTAAACGCACTCACATATATTTTATCGCTTGCAGTGTTTTATGCTTATTAAGATGCATTTATTCTCACACTACATAAGTATTGCAAAGTAGTGTACGCATTCAAGCAGGATTTTACATGTATTAGAGACACTTATAATTCCTGTATGCATAATGTGTAGAATGACATTATATCCATACAAATGTAACTGTGTTTCGGTTAAGTTGCCTGCACAGTAGGCCTAGATCTGCAGGTTGTTGTTGTTGGTTTCGAATCCTTGGTTGCTCAAGAAATAATTAAATGAATCCTTTTTATGTGCGAAGACAAGAAGAACTTAATTTCAGCTTCCATGGAAATCTACTGAAAATATATTACAAGTCAAACCAGTTCATCATGTGACGCATTTGGGGGGCTGAACTTTGTTTTTTGTATGATGCGCAGGTACAGAGTGGAGAGACTTCTACATTTTTCAGAGGAGAAGGGGCATTTTAGAGCGAGCTCCATAGCCTTAAGCTATTAGACCCATTTAGCTTGAGTATTTCTTAGGATGCTGACACCTTTGGGTATGTTATAAAGGAAATAAGCAGGACCCTCAGTGAGAGCAGTGTAGGAAAAGATAACTTTAATTTTTCTTCCTCATGAAAAAGGATCTGGACTCAGCTTCAATTCTGTGTTGCATTTTAATTTTGGAGTTCCTCACATTATGCCTTTTATGTTGAATTAATTATATTCGTAAACTGGGCTCTGTATTGATTTTCATATACCTATATTCTCTGATATTAAGGTGGGTTTATATTCAATTATTTTTGGCCTTATAATAAAATCCATAAACGGAACTTCGGAGTCTGTGGTCTTTTAAGCATGACTACATTGTAAGTATAATCTTGAATTGTTTACTCCCCTCAACCACTTTCAGCAGACCATCTGTGCTGAATTTAGCATGGAAGGCAAGGACTAAATTTAGAGTAATCATGATAATATTCTTTCTAGAAAGGCCCCACTTTATTCATCTGATTTTCTGCTCCTCCGCAGGGCCCTTGATTTGAACTTGCAATAAAGCACACAAACCTGTGCTTCCTCAAATTTTTAGGATCGGATGTTGCCTGCCCGTGCCGTTAGATGGTTTAAAATGTTTCAAACTGACAACTCATTAAAGAATGAGAGAAAAAAACAAAACAAATTAAGGGCATGAATTAGGCGTGGAACTTTTCAAAATGCATCATGCCCAACTTTTACCCTTTTTCATACTTACCACAGCATATTTTAGCATTTCTAGAGGCCCTCAATTTTGTGGACCCATTGAAGACTGGGCAGCAGACCAGCTAACATGCATTCTTCTTGGTTTGACTTTAGGGGAGTACTAGAGGTGCGTGATGCCAGCTAGCCCCCTTTTCAGATTGGCCAGCAGCTATAGACACCATCAACTTGGCTACCTTGAATTTCAGACTTTCCAGTAAGGGTGTTTAGGAATTTCTTGATTTCTATGTTTGGCTTTCTCTCCCCCTTCCGTTACCTCAACTTTTCGGCTGATTCTCTCAAGAGTAACCAAAGAGCCTTTTTTCCCCCGATAATTTAAACTATCTTTGCCCCACGAGTTCAATAATTTATTATTAAACATTTCTTACCATTTACATGGTGTCTAATAAATCAAAGCCAAAGGATGCACCTGCAAGATCCAGCACATCAACTGACGGAGAATACTACTGCAATTCAATACAAATGTCTCTGCATAATCCCCCTTATGTCCTCTCACTTGGGCATTTCATTGGGGACTTTTGGAGGTAGGCAATAAAAACGAGAAATGTTCTCACCTATTCTAATTGAAATCAAGGTATACCATCTTCTTGTGAGCAAAACTATTCCCCTTCTTGGGGATGATGTCACCTCTATCTTTCAGCAATCAATCTACCTTATTATGTTGATAACAGTTATTGACAAAACACATTCTTTTTAAAAAAAAAAACGTTATTTGTCAATTTATTATTAACAACATACCTAGGTTCATGATGCATGAATTTGCAGACATTTGTCGCACAGTTCAAAGATACAAGAATACAGACATAATGACACAGATATGTAAAAAAAGAAAAAGAGTCACATTTCTTCATCAAAGGTAAATAATGTACATGTTGGGTCGCGCTCCATGTTTTTCCTAATTCCTGTTCCTCCCTTTTACCCTTCCGGTACCTCAGTAAGCTCTTGAATGCAGCTGCAATTAGTTTAAGCTTGCTGTGTCACCCCATTTGTCTGCAAATTCTGGCTAGTTCCTTGTTCCACTTGGCTAGTGGGTGGGCCCAGTGTGCCTTGTAGCCGGAGGTATTCCCTGAGGGCCTGCCATATGTCCTTGGGTCACGATGCTGGCGGTTGCAGTTCTCAATATAGTTCGCTCGTGGTGTCGCAGTATGTCATGCTCTTAAGCCAACAGGTTTCTGCCTGGTACCCCAATGGAGAACTATTTCTCATTTCGCTAGTAGCATGGCTATTGCTATGAATCAGCGTGCGCTTTTTGGCAGCAGCCCCACATATGTCATCAATGCAATTAAGGGAGTTGCTGGTATTTGTATCCCCACCATCAGCTGTATTAAACCATACATTTCCTGCCAGTAAGTCTTTAGTATGCTGCAGGACCAAGTCAAGTGGTGGAAGGAAGCTGCCTGTATATTACATTTGGGACAGTGTGTAAAAGTGGTGCTTTTGATCCGCGTCATCTGCTGCAGTGTGACATAGGCCAGTCTGAGCATTTTAAATTGTAATAATTTGTGTCTGTGGTTACATGATACGTGTTTGTTTTGTTTCCAGCACCCCTTCCAAATGTCGTCTATGAGCAGTTGTTCTATGTCGGCCGCCCAAGCGTCCCTTAGCCAAAACATATCCTTTAGCTGTCTTAGAAGGCATCTTTTCTTTATGTAGTTCTTTTTTGGACCAGCCGGGGACTGCCATTTGGGCCACTGGGGATGCTAGACTGTCTCCACAATACCACGGAACATCTGGCCTACACTTCCCCACTTGCAAGGAGCACACACATTTTGTATATAATCATATATCTTTGGACAAACCTAACTCACACTTCCTCTGGATATTCAGACTGATAATGTATGGAAACAGTATGGAGTCTCCAGTGTTCTTTTTGTAATTGTGAGATGGTTCAAATCAAGCATCATTGACAGGTGCCTATCCTAACCCCTTCAGCACTTGACTCTCAGTGGCAGTGTGGGTTGAGCAGTCCAAGGCTTCTCAGGGAGGAGATAGTTGTAGGGCGCACAAAAGCTCAAATTCAAAATACATCCCGGATTGCCAACTACTCTATCGGACACTTCCTCCAGAGAGCAGTCTATCACAGCAGGAGTGTCTCCACCCTTCATAACCCCCAAATACAGGACAGGGAAGTGACTAGTGGATCACCCCTGGATGTCAGCCTCTGTGATGTGTGCATTAAAAAGTTACAAGGGCTCCAGCCCTACCCTTTATATTTCCCTTATCATCCTATCATCTTCCTGAGAACTGTCCAGGCCGCTTTCACCAGTGTTTACAAAGGAAGGGAGGTACCCTACTAATTTCACTAGGGACTGATTAAGATCAACAGAAACATCAAAAATGTCCCAGGGGTCTACGCACGATTTTGTGAGCACAGTTTAGCAAAAAACATATACATAAGCAGTAAAATGTATATACCATCAGGGAAATAACCTAAAACTTCATTGTGTCAGCCAACACTTGAATAATACACGTAAACCCAAGAATTGATATATCAAAAATACATTTGTGATATTTATTATACATACAATTTAAAAACAGGCTATCCTTAAAAACATAAAAGTCATGAGCAATTATTACACATTTTATTACAGAAAACGAAAGTCGACGCAGCGTTTCGGTGATATTCGATTGATGTTTCACCTTCTTCAGGACAGTTTTCTAAACAATGGAGAATATATGTGTTATTATTCAATACCCGTGTTGCTGACACCAAACTATCATAGCTTTCTACAAAAATACATTACTACCTCTCTCTTAATTATAGTTCATTCTAATATTTACAAAATATCCATTCATAACGGCATTACATAAAGATACATACTAAGATGTACATTCGAAGCATTTCATTATTAATTGTCAACCAAGCATTTGTTTTTAATGTCTCCACCTACACCATTTGAGAGCAGAATTGTCTTAATTTATGTGGGTAGGCATCACTACATCTAATTTTCTTAAAGAGCCGGTTCTGCTTCCAAATATCTCAATCTATATTATGGTCCATTGAGAATGTTAATAAACTTTCACCCTACCTCACTGTTTTCGTGGGGGTTCTACAGTGTTTGTGGAGCAATCCTTTGCAATGGCGTAATCACTCACAATGACTATCTATAAACAATATAAATTATGTTCTCAGAAATATAATCATAGCCTCACTGGATTCTACATCATCTCTGACTGGTGTATTATACATACCAATTATCAATGCTTTCAATTTCTAGGGACCTTGGTTGGAGCCACCGTGTCTTTGAAATGCACTGGGCACACGCTGCAACAATCAACAGAAGAAAAAACAAATAGACATATTGACTCAAAGAGACTTTTCTTCTGTCAGTAAGTGGAGAATCCAACGAAAAGAAAGGACTATTAACTTGCCTAAAAACGCAACTATTCAAGGAGCCTGATGGGGTCTGCTTGTCAGTCGCAACTGGATATCGCCAATACTCGCGGCGCCTCAAGGATAATTGGTCCCAAGTTTGGTTTTCTACAAGAATTAAAGTTCCATCAATGATAAATTTAAACTTTCAATATAGCTCTATTCATTACTATCCTTGATTTCCATATGTTTGTCAGGGGGGAAGTAGATTACCTGGTCGTTTAATTAGGCCAACCACGCTATGCAGGTGTTGGGATATGTATTTTTCTTTATTCTTTTTTCTTTTTTTCTTTAAGAGCCTGTAGGTGTAAAAGGAATTGTGATGTTCCTTTTCTTTCATACCTTTTTATCTTGAACACATAACTCCCCTATTTTAAATGTGTGGTTTTGTAATTTACATTAATCCTGACTACCTTAACTTAGACAAATGTCTCTCTCATCTCAAGCATTGATCACTCCATAAGTGTAGACTGGTATAGTTATTCTATCGCTCAATTAATCTCACCCTGTGTTTTGTATGGTGCCTGTATTATCAGAGTTTAGTGTTGTGAGCATCTCCAGCTGCATGAAGCTTCAGTAATGAGAGATGTTCTGTTATGTTTGTCATTGAATACAGACCCTGTTCGCGCTATACTGAATTGGCGCTCTCATATATTTACGTTTTCTCGCTGCATTTACCGAAGTCATTCTGGCTTTTATATTTTACAGTTACAATCATTTATGAGCTAATGGTACACTATTTAACATCCCCCAATATGCCCACTGCAGCAAACAAAATTGCCCGTTATTGGGCTTCGCGCTCTACATTTTGGAGGTTCACTGGCATAAAGTATATCTGAGTGTCAGTCATCTACCTGGCCCAAATTCCCCTCTAAGTCCTATTCTTTAGGGCACGCAGTTCTTAGCTTACCTTAATTAGAATTTACGGCCTACCTGCATCCATCCAAAGTCCTGTTTTCGTCTATGGGGTCCAATGTTAAGGCGTCATCTATTCATATCCGGGGTCAGTTCAAAGGTCGTTTCCTGTCTCTAGTTCTTTTACACGTATCACGTGATTGCAGCTTTGCTTTTTATATCACAATCGAATTTTAATCTCTTTGTCTATTGTTCTATTAGCTCTCATTTTTCTGTGTACTAATGGTTATTTGTTATGAGAAAATATATATACTTGAATCTATACTACCGCTCAATGTCGGAAAACTCGCTCGATAGTGGGACACATCTGATATTAGTATTCCGTCAACAGACACCACAACCCTACAGAACGTATGAAGAACGGCACATAGGCAGTTGAATATAGCCGCCATGTACACCAGCTTACTAATTAACATTGGCTGATGTGCCCTTTTGGATAGGATGGAGGTATTGGAAAACAACGCCAGACGCAGTAACATTCGTGTCCTTAATGTACCTGAGGGAACGGAAGATTCAGAGATTAAACAGTTTGTTACTCGGCTTCTGAAAGACTCACTAAGCCTTGACTGCTCAGTGGAGGAGCTGGCCATAGACATCCAAAGGGTACATAGAGTACCTTTTAGACGTAATCCACAAAGGTCTAAACCGCGTAAGATTTTGGTCAATTTTCATACATATGCCCTTAAAGAACAAATTCTCAACCAAGCCCTTAAACAGAAATCCCTATCAGGGAAGGGGTTTTCTTTTCCCATTAGATCGGACCTGGCCAGGGTCACTGTGAGGGATTCACGACCCAACCCAAGATGGCCGCGGGGTTGGACTCGACCGGAAGTCAGGTCAGCGTACCAGCCGTCGCCTCGGAAGGCACTGTATCCCTCTCGGACACAAATGGCGGTGTCCACAGAAACACAGCGTGCAGAGCCGGAGCGGGAGACGGAAGTACGAGAGGAGACCTGCGAGAGCGCTTCGAGCTGGAGAGACCGGGGAGGAGACGCCGACGAGAGCGAGGCAGACCCGGAGGACGTCCCGAGGACGAGGGACCAACCCGAAGACACCAAAAGACCCCCAGAGAACGCGAGCGAGACCGGCCCCCTGAGGGAACCAGAGGAGGCGGGATCTCACGATACCACGGTCACCTGGGACCGTGGCACCAGGCAAGTGACGGGGGAGACTGGGGGCTGGTTTAAAGGGTGGTGGAAGGGCCGCCTGAGCACCACACTGCGTCGATAGCACTATTCTATCCCCCACTTAGGCACTACACTGTTAGGGACCGGTGTACGGTATGCACATCCCCTTCCCCACGTTACTTGAATACAGGCAGAGACCCTGACGCTTGTTTTGTTTCTTTTTCTTCCCATCCCCTTCTGGATTTCTGGAGGCCGGTCAACGTCATCTCCTTAAAGCCACGCTACCCCCGAAGAAGGGATACAGAATAAAGAATCTGGATCCAGAGTGCCAGTGTTCTTTGTACTAGACTTCCTTTTCGTTTTAAATATCAGTGACTGTGCAGCTGACCTCATAAAGAGACTGTTACTTTGTTTCATGAGCCAGCCAGAGCAATCAAAACCAAAACGAACCAATAAAGCTGGTAAACCATACTCCCAGACTCGTTCCTATCTACGTGTGCCTAGTAGTCGGGGCAGAAGTCCTGACAGTCACACTTGAGAGGCAGTGGGAGTTCGGTAGGTGCTTGGACGCCTTCAGGAAGGTGGGCGCAACAGCTCAGATGGCATTTCCTGCTACATTAAAAGTAATGCACAAAAATAAAATGTTCAACATCAGGACAGTGCAGGCAGCGGATGAGCTTTTGTTGGAATTGGGCAACAAGGCCTCTTCGGTATAGGGGTAGGTGGTGTCTACAGGAAAATTGAGTAAAATGAAGTAAGTAGAGTTCTCTTCCCCATTTATTTAAGGCATCTAGAAATTAAATGATAAATAGATACTTGATGAGACAACTAAAATACCCAAAAAAATACAAAAATAAACATACACACAAAATGGAAAACTAAATATAAAAAAATAATATTTACTTGCACATAAAATAGGTCACAAGGGTATTCAAACTTTAGTGTTGGGTATCGGGGTTGGGTTGGGTCCGGATGGGCTAGCCAGGGTCCGTAGGGGGGTGCCATCTACTGGATTTGATCCGGTTAGATACATCAAGGGTTCTCCACGGGAGGGGGGGAGGCAACGGGCGGGTAGGACGGGTTGGGGGGGTGTAAAAAGCAAAAACATTCCTCATTTGTCGTAACATTATGATTTTTTACTATGAAGTTCAGTGGTGCCTCATGATTTACAGCTGAGCTTGTCTTGGTTAGAACTGCATAACGGTATTCCTTGGTATCAGCGCCATTATCAGGTAAGAATCTGGTTGGTTGGCTTTATTATTTTTTATGGTTATGGCTAATCTAAAAATACTTTCCTGGAACATAAATGGCCTGCGGACTAAATCCAGGGCTAGAAAATTGTTTCAGTATCTCCGAGATATAGACGCACAGGTCATCCTGCTCCAGGAAACTCACTTGAATCAGTCTGAAATAGATATTGTGGTAAAGAAAAATAGATGGATTGACTTTGCGGTCTCCACCTCCCAGACCACGAATACTAGGGGAGTATCCTTGATCTTTAAAAAACAACTAAAGGCTAGATTGATAACCTCCATAGCGAACCCAGGTGGTAGATGGGTTATCGCCTTATTAAACATTTTGGGGGCCCAATTCACACTTGTGGGGTACTACGGCCCGAATCAAGATGACCCCTCAGCATTAGAGACAATCTTCTTTCATCTTTTATCTTTTCCCGATCCAGTAATATTTGCGGGAGATTTCAACATTGTACTGGATCCAATTTTAGACAAGTCGCAAAACAACCGGTCCCGTATCCCTTCAAAATCCAGGACTTTTTTGCTTAATTCGATGAAGCAGTTTGGGTACGTGGACATCTGGAGGGAAAAGTCTGGGACCCAGCAGGGGGTCTCGTTTAGAAACTACAAATACCATCATCAATCTCGGATTGATTTTGTACTGATCAGTCATAGCTTAGTTGACGGAGTTAAGAACATTCATTACTGTCCCATACATCTATCCGATCACGCAGCTGTAGTATTGGAGCTCTTGGTGGCTTTCAATGCTTCAACTAGGAGCTGGACATTCGATCATTCCTTGCTTTCCCACCCCGACGATGTCTTATTCCTTAAAACTGAAGTCCAGCACTTTCTTAATGAAAATGTTGGGTCAGCTGATAATGGTATCGTCTGGGATTCCCTAAAGGCATTTTTACGAGGCCTTATCACCGCTAAGGTGTCCTATAGAAGGAAGGAATATAGGGAGGCGGTAGCCTCAGTTGAAGCAAATATAGCTAAAGTCCAACACGACATCGATATCAACTTGGCTACCTCGGCAACCCCCTTGTCGGACCTGCAAGAAAAGCTACTCTCTCTAAAGGGCCAACTAAATTTAATCCTAAACCAGCGTATTCAAGAAAGATGGGATGCTAGTAAGATCACCCATTTTGAATACGGTGAGGGCGCAGGGAAGTTATTGGCCTGGAAAGCCAAAACGGATCAAATTAGTAATAACATAGATTTGATTATGGTCAATGACGCTCCACAGTCCTCAGATCTGGACATAAGACAGGCTTTTAGAGAGTTTTTCCAGGATATATATCACGAAGATAAAAATGCTGAACCTGATCAAATTAGGGAATGGTTGAATCAAATCGCTCTTCCGGCCTTATCTAGAGAACAGAGCGAGTTCTTGGATAGTATAATCTCAGAGGGAGAAGTTAGGAAGGCCGTTCAAAATGCGAAAAAAGGGAAGGCGGCGGGACCGGACGGTCTACCAGCTGAAATTTATAGAGTATTAGAGCAAGAACTAGCCTCCTCTTGACAGTTTTATTTAACCAAATCTAACAGGATGGCATTCGTCCTCCACCATCCTGGGATAGTGCCTCTATAACTCTAATTCTAAAGCCCGGAAAGTCACCTACATCATGTGGGTCGTGTAGACCCATATCAATTTTAAAAGGGGTTATAAAATCTTTACCACAATACTCGCTAAGAGACTCGCAACGGTGGCACCCGAAATCCTTCATTTAGATCAGAAGGGATTCGTGAAGGGACGACAGTTATATGAGTTAACTTATGACTTAATAGGGGCGATAGATATGGCCTCACTGGAGTCCATTCCCTTAGCGGTCCTCACGCTGGACGCAACCAAGGCCTTCGACAGGGTGAACTGGGTTTACCTGTCGGAGGCCTTGGCCAAGTTCAACATAGGTGGAAACAACGAGCCGGGCAATTAATCTTTTATATCAGAACCCCAATGCCTGTATTTTGGTAAATGGTGCCCTAACTGAGCCACTGAACATCTCGAGAGGTACAAGGCAGGGCTGCCCTCTCTCCCCGCTCCTGTTCGACCTATACATTGAACCATTTTCCCAGTGCTTAAGAGAGAATGTTGACATCAGATCGTTCATGTATAAGGGGTGGGAGAGAAAGGTGGCCCTATAAGCCGATGATATTCTGGTGTATACATCAGAGTTACACACTGCACTCCCTGCAGTCTTAAAGGTGGCCTTTGAGTTTGGTGAAATCTCCGGGTACGAGATTAATCCTGATAAGACGGAGATGATGTTATGGAATCTAGATCAGGTCCCAGCTAATATTACAGTACGTCCTGGAAATAAGTTGAGATATCTGGGCGTTAACATTGTTATGGATATCAATCAGATCGCAAAATAAACTTTGTAGCTGTAGCTAAGGAATGCCGTAAATTGTTACAGTCATGGGCACAACTTACTTTATCATTTTTAGGAAGGGTCAATTTAATTGAGATGTCTATTTTACCTAAAATGTATTTTCTTTTTAATACAATTCCATTATACTTTGATCCTTCATTAATAAATAATTTACAGTGTGATATCAGTTCTTTCATTTGGAGTAAGCGCCTTTCAAGGATCTCCTGGAAAAAGTTGAGGAGGCGTAGAGAAAAGAGTGGAATCGCTGCCCCAGATTTTCAGACACATGCATGGGCATTTCAACTGTCTCATGTCAGAATGCTTTTAAAAAATCCATCTGAGCAGGGGGCAGGGTCTTTGTATTCCACCCTTCTTACAGGAGAAGGTGTTGGACAATCAGGGTTTCTGTTCAAATTTGGGGACTCAAAGTTTTTAAAAAAAAATGAAACTGAAGATATTGCAAGGAATGGCTAAAATGTGGGCACAGCTAACTAAAACTATCAAGGTAGGGTACTACAATAGTAGGACTCCGCTTTGGGATCTCCCTGAGAGTCCGGCTTGGTTGAGTGACAGCCTTACGGTCCCGATTAAGGAAGCCGGGTTGGCTGTTTTGGGTGACTTATTCATGGAGGGGGAACTGCTGCCGTGGGAGTGCCTTAGAAACACCATTGGCCCCAACTTTGCTAGGTTCAAGCACATGCAAATATCTAGTTGGTCCCGCGCATATGTCTCTCGGACAACCCGTGGAAACAAATTTCCCTTAGGAGGACACAGCCAGCTAATATCTCTCCTTGTTGAAAAACCTCTTGCCAAAAAGGAAATCTCATTCCGGTACAAGCTGATTATGGAAGAAAGGGATGGTGTTTTTTCAATACCGGAAGAGCTTTGGTCGTCCACTATAATGGATTGTAATCTACAAGAGCTTTGGAGCCTATCCTGTGGAATGCTGTGGGTTGTAGTGAAACCATCTTGGCTCCGTAGAAATCATATCTTCACCATCCATAGAGCCTACTACTCTCCATTAAGGCTTTCGAAGTTTACTCGGGGGAGCCCGGTGGCATGCCCTAAGTGTGGTCTGGTGGCCGCTTCAGACTGTCACATGTTTTTTGAGTGCCCCATTTTGTCAACATTTTGGGAGGCTGTAAAAAGAACCTTGTCATTATCTTTGAATTTGAATATAGTCTTAGGTCTTCCACTGGTTATTTTTGGTATTTTAGACGGTCTCCAAGTTTAGAGAAGAAGCTAGTTTTCTACTCTATCTTGCTTGCCAGAAGGGAGATATGTAGAAGATGGAAAGACTCTTTGCCCCCTACAATTGAAGATTGGTACACCTCCACATTAATGGTCTCCAGATTAGACCTGGGTAGGTCTGGTAATACAAATAAAAGGGCCTTCTGGCAACTATTAAATTGGGCACACTGAGCATCCGTTTTTTTTTTTTTTCCCCCGGGTCCAATGATTAAGCCATTTAGACCTAACCCAGGGCGTGACATCATTGTGGAAAAATTCTCCACCCTCTTCTTGATTGGTTTTTGTCTGGTGATTACCGTTGGTCGAGATGAAGGAGCTGAGGGTCGAGTATCGAGTGTCAAGTTGGGCCCTACCAGTTATTCATTTGCTGAAACAGCTCCCCGCTCGTACACCACTGGACTTCATCACGGAATTAAAACCAATGTGGCAAATGAGGACAATAAAAAAAAAAAAAAAAAAAAATAATAATAAAAAAAAAAAAACATTGGCTGATGTGTCCCTATTAACATTATTTGCCAATAACTATGAGTAGAAATCAGACACAAGAAATAGAACAACATAGGACACTGTTAGACGGCTATAGAGATAGCTTAAGATGGCCGCCATGTAAACGCGGGTAGATGCTCAAACTATCGAGCGAGTTTTCCGACATTGAGAGGTAGTATAGATTCAAGTATATATATTTTCTCATAACAAATAAATATTAGTACACAGAAAAATGAGAGCTAATAGAACAATAGACAAAGAGATTCAAATTCGATCGTGATATAAAAAGCGAGGCTGCAATCACGTGATACGTGTAAAAGAACTAGAGACAGGAAACGACCTTTGAACTGACCCCGGATATAAATAGATGACGCCTTAACATTGGACCCCATAGACGAAAACGGGACTTTGGATGGATGCAGGGAGGCCGTAAATTCTAATTAAGGAAAGCTAAGAACTGCGTAGCCTAAAGAATAGGACTTAGAGGGGAATTTGGGCCAGGTAGATGACTGACACTCAGACATACTTTATGCCAGTGAACCTCCAAAATATAGAGCGCAAAGCCCAATAACGGGCGATTTTTTTGCTCCAGCGGGCATATTGGGGGATGTTAAATAGTGTACCATTAGCTCATAAATGATTGTAATTGTAAAATATAAAAGCCAGACTGACTTCGGTAAATGCAGCAAGAAAACGTAAATATATGAGAGCGCCAATTCAGTATAGCGTGAACAGGGTCTGTACTCAATGACAAACATAACAGGACATCTCTCATTACTGAAGCTTCATGCAGCTGGAGATGCTCACAACACTAAACTCTGATAATACAGGCACCATGCAAAACACAGGGTGAGATTAATTGAGCGATAGAATAACTATTCCAGTCTACACTTCTGGAGTGATCAATGCTTGAGATGATAGAGACATTTGTCTAAGTTAAGGTAGTCAGGATTAAAGTAAATTATAAAACCACACATTTAAAATAGGGGAGTTAGGTGTTCAAGATAAAAAGGTATGAAAAGAAAAGAAACATCACAATTCCTTTTACACCTACAGGCTCTTAAAGAAAAAAAGAAAAAAGAATAAAGAAAAATACGTATCCCAACACCTGCAAATTAAACGACCAGGTAATCTACTTCCCCCCTGGCAAACATATCGAAATCAAGGATATTAATGAATAGAGCTATATTGAAAGTTTACATTTATCATTGATGGAACTTTAATTCTTGTAGAAAACCAACTTGGGGCCAATTATCCTTGAGGCGCCCCGAGTATTCAGTTGCGACTGACAAGCAGACCCCATCAGGCTCCTTGAATAGTTGCGTTTTTAGGCAAGTTAATAGCCCTTCCTTTTCTTTGGATTCTCCACTTACTGACAGAAGAAAAGTCTCTTTGAGTCAATATGTCTATTTGTTTTTTCTTCTGTTGATTGTTGCAGCGTGTGCCCAGTGCATTTTTAAATAACAAAGACACGGTGGCTCCAACTTTGACTTCTCCCCTGTTTTTAAATTACCTGGCCCACTTGCTTGCACCATAATTGTAAAGCACCGCTATTTCGGCGGGTCCCTTGTCAGACATCCCCTCCTCGGCGGACATCTTGTGTGGAGAGAAGGACGCCTGGCGGTGCCATCTTTGCTGACGGTCTAGTCGTCATAAGGAAGCTAGATCTTTATTTAATATGGATATGTTAACGAGCAGCGGTCACACGCAGCGGGCCCGCTGGATTTCCGCCGGAGTTACGCCTGAGTTCAGCCCGTCTGCGCCCGTTCGCGCCGGGACGGGCCCAGGGGCCCCAACCCCTATATTTGGCTCGTGTCTTCCGGGATCCATACATATACCGGTGAGGTTTTAAAATTCTTACGGCCTCCCATATACGCTGATTGTACTTCCTGCATCCTACCGACTCATAATTTTAAATGCCCAGGCTGTAATTTCTCTACTGGTAAAATGTCCAGATGCAAAGCAATGACTCGTACTCGAACACGAGGTAGACAGAGGGACGTAAAATATCCTTCTACCTGCCCTCCACTCCAGTTTTGGAGCATTAATTGCAGGTCCCTCCCGAAACATAAACAAAATATCTATGACTTCCTCGCTGATGAGCAGCCTGATGCCTTATTTCTTACTGAAACTTGGCTCCATGAAAGCTCTGGTCCCGACATTGCCATTGCAGTTCCTGACAATTACATTATAGTGAGGAAGGACAGAGACTCCGGAAAAGGGGGGGCGTCACTATAATTTTCAAATCTAGCTACATCTGTAAGCTTGAAGCCTTTCCCTTGTCCGGATGCGAAGCTGCCTTTTTTAAACTAGCAATTACCCCCAACTCACTCTGTCGGGCCTTCTGGTTTATCGCCCTCCCGGTAATGCTAACATCTGGACGTCCTCATTCGCTGAGACTATAGCTCCCCTACTTCTCAGGGCGGCACATTTCACCATTTTAGGTGATCTTAATTTGCACCTTGAAGATCCTTTATGCACTACCAGAAAGCACTTCTTATCTGATCTTGAAGTTCTTAATCTTTCGCTGCGTAATTTTGGTCCCACTCACTCTGCTGGATATCAATTGGATCCTATTCTTTCCAACCTTCACTTTGATTGTTCACAGAGTGCCCGCCCGCTGGAGTGGTCTGACCACTTCGCAGTCCACTTTTCTTTATCTCATGCCAAGAGCCTGGTGAAGGGTAGCTGCGGTAAGGGCGAACTAATCCATCGGTGGGGTAAACTTGACATTACGAAGTTAAACCAGCACCTTTCGAATACACGCCCTGACATTTATGTTCCTGTTTTGGAGCTGAACACCGCAGTATCACACTGGCTTACTAGTGCTGTAACCACTCTTCTCCCTTTAACGCCGAAACATTCTAGGTCTCATCGTCCCCCTGCACCTTGGTTCTCTGAGGATTTGAAGATCTTACGAGCCAATTGCAAAGCCCTTGAAAGGAAATGGAGGCATTCTTACTCTGTTTCCCGAAAAGCTGTTTATAAAGAAGCTCTGAAGAGGTATCATTCACAACGCAAAATTGCGAGAGCTGCTTACACTGTGAGTACAGTGACGCAAGCACAGAATTGCCCGCGCACTCTTTTTTCTGTTGTCAAGAAGTTAACAGGAGCGGATACTGTCCCGATCCCTCCAGCTTTGGAGGAAGCCCAATGCAATTCTATTGCTGAGTTCTTTACTGCCAAGGTTGAACGCATGTACGATTCTATGAGCATTCCCTTGACAGTAAATGAACCCCGATTAGGACAGACTGCGGTGACTGAATGACCGTCTCCAACGGCGAAAGTCACAAACTGGCAACTGTTCGATGATACCTCGTTCCTTTCCTGTTTGAACAGTGTTAGATCTGGATCACCTCGTGACCCAATACCAGCGAAAGTCCTAAAGTTATTGGACCTTGAACCCCGGCGGGTTCTTATGAGACTTCTTAATGCATCGTTAATTGAGTCCCATGTGTTACAGGAATGGAAGCATGTAATGGTTGTCCCTCTTCTAAAGAAGGCAGGAGCGGACGTGTCCAATCTTGCTAACTTTAGACCCATATCCTTGTTGCCCGTTCTTTCAAAAGTGTTGGAAAGGCATGTTAACGCTCAGTTAAATCATCTTGTGGAAAGCTCGGGATTCTTACATCCTTCCCAGTCCGGCTTTCGAGCGCACCATTCCACGAGACTGCGCTCCTTGGGGTGACGGAGAGGTTACGGCACAGTATCGACCACGGAGAGACATCTGCACTCATCCTTTTGGATTTGAGTGCTGCGTTCGATACCGTGTCCCATTCCATCCTCTTGAACTCTCTCCGGTCCCTGGGAGTAGATGGTCCTGCGCTAGCTTGGATTGCCTCCTTTTTAAGTGAGCGCACTTTCCAGGTCTTTTCGAGGAAAGCTGTATCTGTTACCTGTTCATCGGCGTATGGCGTTCCCCAGGGGTCTATACTCAGCCCCCTACTATTTAACATCTATGTTAGACCCCTGGCTACCATCGTAGAGGACGCTGGGCTGACAATATTTTCATACGCCGATGACACTCAGATTGTTTTCTCCCTTTCCAGCAATGAGTGCAACAGTATATCGGTCTTGAAGACTAGACTGTTGCATGTCGCTGAGTGGATGCAGAGGCATCTCCTCAAGTTAAACGGTGACAAGGCCGAGATTGTCATCTTGGGGAAGAACAAAGATCTCTGGGGCCCCCAGCATTGGCCTAGTGATATGGGACCTCTCCCCCAGCCGGTCTCTGTAGTCCGCAACCTCGGATTTCTCTCTATGAGGCAGCAGGCCACCAAGGTGGCCTCCGTTTCTTTTGCCACCTTGAGATGGTTTCAGAAAATCTTATAGATGCTGCCCTGTGCTACCCAGAGAACCGTTGTCCAGGCGCTGGTAGTCTCCCGCCTGGACTATGGAAACGTCCTTTATCTCGGTGCCGACACTTTAACCATCAACAAACTTCAGGTGGTGCAAAATTCGGCGGCCCAACTTCTTTGTAATGTATCAAGGAGATCTTCGGACTCACAGGCTCTTCGTGATCTACACTGGCTTAGGGTCCGAGCCGTATTAAGTTTAAAGCCCTGTGCTATCTTTTTAAAATTAAACAGGGCTCGGCCCCTAAATATCTACAGAGTCTTGTCCAAACCTACAAACCCAGTCGCACATTGAGATCTTCTGCAAATGGTGATTTTGCTGTTCCAAGATTTAAACTTGTAAAGATGGGGAGTCGGTCCTTCTCCCATCTAGGCCCCAAATCCTGGAACGCACTACCTATCGCCTTGAAATCAGAGACTGATCTATTCTGTTTTCGGAAAAGACTTAAGACCCTGCACTTTCAGTAGATCTGTTCTTTCGCATTAGCTGGCTCATTGTACTGTACTGTGTTCCTTTTTCTTCTTGTGTCTATCCCTGGCGCCGGGAAACCCACTGCGGGTAGCTGTTGCGCATTACAAGTTTAAATAAATAAAAATAAATAAATGGAATACCCCTAGGGGATGCAATGCACCAGGTCTCGCTGTATGCGGACGACCTTCCAGTCTTTGTGAGAGATGTAGGAAATATTCCAGCTCAACTAGAGCACATATTGCGTGACTTTGCTGCCCTCTCTGGACTCCGGGTGAATGCCAATAAATGCTGCCTTTACGCGTTTGGGGGGGACACTCAAGACCTGGGCTATGTTCTAGCCGGTACAAGGGTGCAGTGGAAGGCTGATACGTTCCGCTACCTTGGAATTCAGATATACCGTCAGTCGGCGGACCTCTTAGATGGCAACCTGGGGAATGCGGTTACAGCCATCAAGTCACAAATGAATTTTTTGAATACGCTCCCGCTAACAATCACAAGCCGGGTGGCACTATCTAAGATGGTGATTCTTCCTCGTCTCCTGTACCACTTCGCTAACCTGCCACTATATGTCCCGGCAACCTTGTTTAACGCACTTGCTAAACTGCTTAGAGACTTCCTCTGGGGTAATGTGCGTCATAGGAGAGTGCTGGCAAAGCTATACTTGCCCACAGACCAGGGGGGCCTAGCCACACCCTGTTTCGAACACTACTATTTGGTTGCACAATTGCAGTGGATATCCTGATGGCTTGCGCGATGACACGGCGACCATAGCTCCCCCCCTCTCTCTGGACTATATTACTAGGCTTTTTCATCCAGCTACTAAGGCACCAAAACCGGCCCCACTCCTTCTAGAAGTGGCTCACAAATGCTACCGCTGCTGCCTATACATTACTAGAGGACCAGTCCCCTACGCACCGGCCATACCACTAGTGGGATCCTCCAGCGGGCCTGGGGTGCTTACATCCCACTAGAACCACATTACGGATGCACAGTGGCTTTTATCTTCGCTGAAATGACCCACCTGTTGAAGTCCAATAAGGAACTGAGGCAATAATGTCACCAACATGTACAGTAGAGCACTCCCAACTCATCTGTGATGTCAAAGCAATATTGATAGAAGGTTCTAAATGTGGTCGGAATAATATGATGGATGTTGTCCACCACCACCCCCTTTTCTGAATCGGATGTTGTCTTTCATGCATATATTAACTCGTTTAAAAGTAATAAAAACAGATTTAAACACATTATTAGACTCAGGCTGTCATAGTGGTAAAACAGAAGTAGGTGGAGTCCAGACATTTACAGAAAGAGAAGGAGGACAGTATTAGCTGTGTACATGGGGATAGGAAGACATATCCCATTGCTGAGATAATCCTGGTCATTGATATGGAGGCATCAGAATTATTCCCATCCTGGTAGAGAAGTTTTCATTGGAACAGATCACCTGTAATTCCATCAGTTGTTAATGTCAAACAAGCAGAGGGAAACAAGACAAATTGGGTGACCAGAGCAGTCTTCCAGAGCGAGAAAACAGAAACTGGTATTGTTAAAAGAAAAGAAATCCAAAAAGAGAAACCGTAAAGAAAGCAAATGTTTGAAAAGAGTTGTTATAGTAATACAAATTTTGTAGGGTTCTCCACAGATGACAGGTGTGAACACCAGTGTAGCTTTAGGGCTGCCTGGAGTGAAGACAACAATCTAATTCTGGCATGGACACAGACCAGCACAGAAAAGGATTAGGTAGGACCCTATTTTTGGGTGAGGAAAGGGCGACTATATCGAATAGTGAACATGGAAGAAGAGAATAAAGTCCACTTGGTTGTTCCCTTCCCTTCCAGACAACAATTTTTCATTTGTTTTATTGTCAAGTATGGGGAAGACACGGTGGTCAAAGGTAAAAACACAAGACTACTTGGTAAGGAGATTCTGTTGGCCATGAGTATATATGGACCTTGGAAGATTTTGAATCTCCTGTGAGGGGTGTCAGTTAGTTAACCCATCAGGCATTTTAAATGTCAAATGTAAATGTATGTGTCTTGTAAAGCGCACTGTTGCCCTGAGGCGTCCTGGCGCTATAGACCGCTGGGGAACCCGTCCTGGATTTCCCTGTGAGATCGTTCCTCCTGGGTATCTTCAAAGTGAAACCAGGCATCCCCGGCGTTGGTGGGGGGCCGTTGGGGAGATGAGGCAAGCTAATGCCCAGAGTTGCCGAGTGTGATCCCTGGTTAGAGTAGGCACCGAGGCCAGAATTATCGAGTCCGCTGACCCTGGTTCACGACCCTGCCGCGTCGGGAACTGAACCCTGGTCCCGGGCCGTCCTCTGCTTCCGGGTCTACCGCCTCTAACCAGTGAGCCACACCACTCCACTAGCAAAAAAGCTTTACTGCGTCCCTTCCCTGTCATTGAGGCACCCTTCATAAGGGTAGGGATGGATTTGGTGGGCCCGCTACTGACTTCCACTAGGGGACCAGCAGCGGCCCATGCAGATAAGAGCAGTGGGGTTGTGGGGCTGGGAGGGGGGGATTTCGACAGACAACTAGGAAAAATGAATTATTCATTTAATTTCCCAACGTGGTCCTCTGTCGAATCCCTCCCAACCCGGCCCACCACTCTTACCTGCATGGGCTGCTGCTGTAGGGCACACAAGTACATCCTGGATTTAGTAGAATACGCTACCAGGTATTCAGAGCAGATTCCATTATGTAATACGACAACCCCTGTAGTAGCCCATGCCACGATAAGTTTCTTCTGTAAGGTGGGGTTTTCCAGAGAGTTGTTAACAGATCAAGAGATCCCATTCATGTCCAAACTAATGTCTCAAATTTGTAAAATACTCTGAGTACAGCAAATCAGAACTTCTATCATCACCAAACAGATGTGCTAGTAGAACAGTATTGTACTATCAAAACCATAGTGAAGAAAATTATTAGTGACCCTAGAAGAGATAGGGATAAAAAACTACCCTTGGTGTTATTTGCCTTTGATGTCATGCCCAAAGTGCCACAGGGTTTTTTCCTTTTGAGTTGGTGTTTGGACAGCAACTCATGCCTTTCTAGATTTTTTTGCTGAACACTTGAAGGAAGTAGAGGATGAAGGGCCGGGACTTACTGGAATATGCTGTCCAACTGAAGCACAACGTAATGTCCTTGTGGGAAAATAGAGAGAGAATTAAGACAATGCTCAAGGGAAGCAGAAAGTAATGTATGACAAACAGGCAAAAGTCATAATTCAAACTAGGGGACCAAGTCCTTATTGTGTTGCCTACTTCAAATAACAAATTTTTGGCCGATGGCAAGGTCTTTTTGTAGTTTTGGACCAAATTACACATGTTACATACCAGGTGGCTGTTCTGGACAAGACAGCTGAAGGTCAGATTTACCATGTAAATATCTTTAAGAAACAGAAGAACCCAGGAAGGAGGAAGGAACCTCCTGTTCTACCATTTATTTAGTGTTATAAACACTTAACTATCAGAGATAGCATTCAGCCCGGCTAGAGATCAGTACATCCAGGGATGTGAACTTGGGGACTCATGTGAGTCCTGATCAAAAGCTTCAACTGAGACAGATAATTTGGACATATTGTGACTTATTTTCTGGGAATCCGGGAATAAAGCAATCAAATACAGCATGGCATTGTTACAGAGGGCAAACAAGTGGATAGACTGTGTCCTTATAACATTCCAGAAGCTAGGGGAGAGGATATAGAAAGAGAAGTAACAACAATGTTAAAGGAGGGAATCATTGAAACATCAAAAAGCGCCTGGTGTTCCCCCTTTGTCCTCGAGCCTAAACCGGAAGGAACTATTAGGGTATGCATTGGATTTTAGAAAACTTAATAGTATATCAGAATTTGACACACAAGCCATGCCATGTGTAGATGAGTTGGTGGAAAAGCTGGGCAATGCTAGGATCCTGTCCACGATTGATCTAACTAAAGGCTGTTGGCATATTTCCTAGCAGCTAGAGAGAAAACAGCCTTTGTGACCCCTTTGGGTCAATATTAGTTTAAGGTTCTTCCTTTTGGACTCCATGGAGCCCCAGCCACCTTCCAAAGATTTTTTAAAATTTTTATTGGAGCCAGAATTTTTTTAACATAGACATCAAATCCATACATCATTAAACCATTAAAAAATCTCCCTTAGGGCAATTACACAAAGAATTAATAATACATTAATAATACATACAGCAAGGATCAATACATTCATTTACACAGTAATAAAGTCCAAGACCACAACCCTCCCTACTTAAACATCATAAAAACAGTCTCCCCACCATGTTTTAATCAAAATAAATACCCCATATCTTGTTGAATTTCCTAGTACCTCCCAACCGTAATGCAAAAATACGTTCACTTTTCTTAACTATTTTCATCTTATGACCCCATTCCAAAACCGAGGAAAAAAAAATCTGTTCGCCATTTTCGCAACAGAAGCGACCTAGCTACTGCCATTGCTATATATAAGAATTTTATCATTGGATCCATAAAAGGAAGATCAGGATCGAACCCAAACAGAATTAATTTGTCGTTCACAGCTAATTGGATGTGACATTCATACTCCAAATAGCCAAATAGATCTACCCAAAATTTATGAATTTTGGGACAACTCAACATAATATGAGACAAATTAGCTAATGGATAATTCATACAGCAAAAACATTGAGAAGATTGGTTGGCATACATTTCTGATAGAGAGTGGGGAGTTCGATACAATAACCATTTGCTAAAAAACAACATACTTCGCCAATTCGCCCCTCTCAATGTTCTAAAGTTGAGTTTAATAATAGTTGACCAAATATGGGATGACATCTCTAAATTTTCATGATCCGACCATTTTTTAATAGCCTTTGGCTCGAGATCCAGTCCCTTGTCTGAGGCTAGGTATTTCTTCCAGGCACCTGTTTTTTTATCCGATGCCCTCACTAGTAGTTCATCGACCAGCTGGCTCCGCTCAACCAAATAAAAAACATCTATTTCTGTAAAATATTTGTACAATGTGCTATATGAATTCAATAAAATAAAATCATTAAAAATCAATTGCGACATTTCAGCTACAGTCACTCATTTTCCATTTCTCAAGAAATCCATAACTTTAAAGAATCCGGCCGCTGCCCATTTCGACGCAAGATATATTGATTGTTTAACCCCAGCCAGAGGCAGGATCCCTTCTAACAATGTAGCTGAGTTAATTACAGGAATAGAATACCTTTCGAACAAAGCCTGTCGTTTTTTTAAAACAGTGAAGGCACTTATAACGAACAAGTTTCTGGGATCTAAAAATCAGCAAGGGGGAATGAATTTGACTGTCTTTACACATTAAATTCATGAAACTATTGCAAAAAAAGTTTGGTTGCGGTAAAAATTTAAATCTAGATAAATATTGTGCAAAATACGCATGATAGTAATCCCTAAAATTTGGAAGATCTAACCCTCCCTGATCCAAATCTTCATGTAAAGTGCTAAGTGCTATACGAGGTGTTTTTTTGCCCAGAGGAAGGCTGTAAACATAGACTCTACCTGAGTGAAAAAGGAACCTGATAAAGTGCATGGAAAAGTTGAAAAAAGGGAATTGAATAACGGAAGAACAGACATTTTAATTAAGGCCACTCGCCCCAAAATAGAAAGGGGGAGCAAGCTCCACTGAGAAAACAAGCCCAGAACTTTCCTGAGAAGAGGAACAAAATTCAATTGATATAAATCGTTAACAGATTCAGTAAAAAATACCCCAAGGGATCTCTTTGGATTAGTGTTGACAGAGGTATAAATATCAGGGTGCAGATCTAAAGCTACCCTCCCGCATTGCAAAACTTCGGTCTTCCCTTTATTGATACGATAGCCACCTAAGACCTCAAAGTCTTTAAAAAGCTGGAAGACTTTGGCTTTGACCTCAATTTTTGGTTTAATTATGAGCATGATGTCATCTGCATAAAATTCTAATGTTGGCATTGATGGAATTGGGGACAAATATCAGCACAGTCCCTAATTGCTATCGCCAAGGGCTCGATGAAAAAGGCAAATAGAACTGATGATAAAGGTTACCCTTGCCTTGTGCCTCGTTTAATTTTTAATGTCCCTGCCACAGCCGTATTAATAACTACATTGGCTACTGCATCAGCATAGAGATTATGGATCAAAGATATAATCTGCAATGGAATACCAAAATGCTGCAAGATTGTAAACAATGTCTCCCATACCACGAGGTCAAAAGCCTTCTCAGCATCTAATAATAAAACTAAAGCTGGTATCCTCTGTGTATCAAAATAATCCAGAGCCTCTGCCAAAGAGTGAGTATTAGTAACTAATTGCCTGCCAGCGATAAAACTATTTTGATCGGAATGGATCAATTTTGCCGCACACTGATTAAACCTGAGTGAAAGAAGTTTGGTGGCAATTTTATAGTCAGAATCGAGCAGCGTTATTGGGCGATAGGAATTAGGATCCCTACTATTCTTGCCCTTCTTCGCAAAGCTCACTATGTTCCCCTGTCTAAAGGATTCTGGAACTACCCCTCCTTCTAACATAGAATTTATCAATTGATGAAAAAAATCTGAAAATGAGCCCAAAAAAACTTTATAAAATTTAGATGGAAGCCCATCCGGGACACAGGCCTTACCATTAGGTAAATTCTTGACAACATCCTCCAATTCTTTCATATAAAAGGGATTAGCCATAGATAATTTCTCTATTTCCGAGAGTATTGGCGGTCGATTGTCATAGAGAAGTTTTTCTAGTAATAGACCATCCACCGTCTGAAGCTTACCATAAATGGACTCGTAGTGATTGAGCAATATTTCCCCAAATTTCACTGGGTCCTCTGTACACGAGGTGGTCAAGGGGCAAGTTAGTGCTTTAATTTGATTCGCCGCCGCCTGCTCCCTGGCCTGCCACGCCAAGAGTCTGCCCGTGAAGTTGCTCTCCTCATACGTGGCTGATCTTTGTGGTGGCAGCACTCAGAAACGCTGCTGGAGAAAAGACGAGCAGACTGCGAGTTTAACTCTTCTGCTCACTCGCTTGCTGCACTATAGCTGTAGCGCTATTTTAAAAATTCATTTTTACTCTTTACACTCAATTGCCTGACGAATTGTGTTGTATGTATTTTATAATTAAATTGATGCCGTTTTAATACCTGCACTGTTTCCCAGTTCCCCTGTGCCCTGGTCCACCGCGGCTGTTCTGTGCCGATTGTAGTGGAGGGACAGGTCGGGCGGCGCCATCTTGAGTGAGGCCCGGTCCCTGGCTGGTCGGGAGGTAGCGGTCCAGCTCGGGGAGGGGCTTGGGTGCTAAATAGACCCGCTGGTCTCTTTACTCTCGTGGCTGATCTTTGTGGTGGCAGCACTCAGAAACGCTGCTGGAGAAAAGACGAGCAGACTGCGAGTTTAACTCTTCTGCTCACTCGCTTTGCTGCACTATAGCTGTAGCGCTATTTTAAAAATTCATTTTTACTCTTTACACTCAATTGCCTGACGAATTGTGTTGTATGTATTTTATAATTAAATTGATGCCGTTTTAATACCTGCACTGTTTCCCAGTTCCCCTGTGCCCTGGTCCACCGCGGCTGTTCTGTGCCGATTGTAGTGGAGGGACAGGTCGGGCGGCGCCATCTTGAGTGAGGCCCGGTCCCTGGCTGGTCGGGAGGTAGCGGTCCAGCTCGGGGAGGGGCTTTGGTGCTAAATAATGGTCCCCCATAGGGCGCGCAGCGGTCGCGCGCAGCGGGCGCGCCGACTGCGCGCCGAAGGAGCGCCAAAGGAGGGCCCGTCTGTGCCCGTCCGTGCCTCGGACGGGCCCAGGGCCAGCCATACTGCTCGGGGCCTTCCTGGGAACCCTTCGTCAGAGAAACGCAGGTACTCGCGCGATGATCTGTGGAGTCTGGCCCCCCCTGCTAAGGGTCTACCCTGCCCTCGGGTAGTCCCCGTTGGTGCTCTGGCTACATGCCCCCACTGTGGCTTCTTCCCCCAACCCTCCCTTCCCTCACATCTGGTCAATAACGTCCCTGCCCCCAATATCAGGGCGGGCTTGATTAATGCCAGATCTGCGGTGAGGCATGCCGCTGATATTTTTGAATTACTAGAGGAAGGCCAATTGGATGTATTGTTCCTCACGGAGACGTGGATGACTAACACCTCCGCTCCCAGTGTGGAACTTGCTGTACCCAGGGGTTTTAAGATAGTTAGGGTTGATCGCCCTTTAGGCAGAGGGGGGGGGATAGCAGTTGTTTTTAGGGAGTGGTGGAGCTTCACCTCTGAGCCTCCGATTGCGGATGCTAGGGCAGAGGTTCTTCATTTTTCTATAAAAACTTCTCCCCATTTTACTTTGGGTGGATCTTTGATCTATAGGCCACCGGGCCAGCCTAACCATTTTCTGGATTTATTAGAAGAATACATAGTGCCCCGTGCCCTAAGCTTTCCCAAGTTTCTGTTGGTCGGCGACTTAAACATCCATATGGATGTTCCGGACGCCCCGGAAGCCCGAAGACTTGGTGAAATCCTCGAGCTTGCTCAGCTTAATCAATGGGTCACTGGTGCAACGCATGCGGGTGGTCATCTACTCGACCTGGTTTGCTCTAATTTTCCCATTCAGTCGGTTACTGTGGAAAAGACTACATGGTCGGACCATGATTTGGTCAGATTCATGTGGGAATTGCCTGAACCCAGTCTTCCATCTCCCATCAGTCACCCCCAAAAGATTAATGTACTCGAGTTCAGACAGGCTTTGTCCAGCACCCGCCCAAAACTTAACTCATGTTTGGATGTGGCAGTATGTGAGTTTAATGAGTGGGCTCGAGAGGCAACTATTGCCTCTACTAAGCAAAGTACGGTATGTAGAGCTAGGCGCTCTCCCTCCCAACCCTGGTTCTCCCCGGAACTGAGAGAATTGAAACTGGGGTGTAAGAAATTGGAACGAGTTTGGAGATGTGGTTACAGCTCTGAGGCTAAATCCGCTCTGCGACTCGCCCAGAAAGACTATTATGCAGCCATCAAGGTAGCTAAGGGGAATTTCTATGCAGGGCGCATTGCCAAGGCTGACAACAATAGTAGAGAGATTTTCTCTATTGTTAAAAGTTTTATGTCCCCTGTGGCTGATGCTGTTCCACTCCCGTCCTCTGTGCAATGGTGTGAGGAACTATCCTCCTTTTTCATTACGAAAATAACGAGGATTCAGCAGGACCTTCTAGCGGCCCTCCCAGCTGATTACTCAGCTGCTGATTTGGACCCTTCACTATGTCCAAATTCAGGACAGCACTTCACGAACTTTGTGCAAATTGAGGAGTGTACCGTTCTCCCTCTCCTTCAGTCCCTAAAGTCTGGCTCGCCAGCCGATCCGTGCCCGGCTCGGGTGCTGTCGGAGGTGGCAGAAACGGTCTGCGCTGAGATTACGCAAATAGTTAACCTTTCCCTGGTCACTGGAGAGGTGCCGTCAGCTTGGAAACAGGCCAAGCTGCTGCCGCTGTTGAAGAAACCTGGACTGGACGTGTCGGTTCCTGGGAACTACCGTCCCATCTCCCTTCTTCCGGCCCTTACGAAAATTTGTGAGAAGGTAGTTCTTCAACAACTGGAGAACTTCGTTGACATCTCTAATGCCCTCCATCCCGCTCAATCAGGCTTCAGGGCGGCGTACAGCACTGAGACGGCGCTGGTGGAGATGACTGAGTCAATTCGGGAATGTCTGGACGGGGGTGGCAGAGCGGTCCTAATTTTATTGGACCTCTCTGCCGCGTTCGATACCGTCCCCTATGAGCTCCTTCTCCGCCGGTTGTCGGCCATTGGTATTGGGGGGGTTGTCCTAGATTGGCTATCCTCCTTTCTGTCCGATAGGACTCAGCAGGTCTGGATGCCTCCTCACGCCTCTGAACCTAAACCTCTGCTTACAGGGGTGCCGCAGGGGTCTACTCTCAGCCCCCTGCTGTTTAATGTCTATATAACCCCCCTGGTTTTTCTGGCAGAACAGTTTGGGGCCAAGATAATAGGGTATGCAGATGATACCCAACTGCTGTTCACTTGGCCGGATGATAATTTGGACACATCGGTAGTTCATTTGTGCTTGTCCGCTGTATTTCGCTGGTTAACACAGGCCCAGTTGAAATGCAACGAGGAAAAATCTGAAGTACTTTTTTATGGTTCCTTCCCCACCTCGTTTAAGAACTCACTGTGGCCTCCAAACATTCCATGCCCGAAAGAGATGGGGAGACCAGCAAAAAACTTCGGCATCTGGTTCACAGAGGATCTCAAATTTGAGGTCCATATTAAAAAACTTACAGGCACTTGTTTTGCTACCCTAAAAATGCTCCGCAAATTTTTCCCTCTGCTCCCTAGGGATGCTAAGGAGACGGTTGCTACAGCACTTATACTGGCTAGGCTGGATTATGTGAATGCATTGTTTAGTGGCATCCCGGCCTATTTGGTAAAACGCCTTCAAATTATCCAGAATGCGGCAGTCCGACTCTTACTTAACATCCCGAGATGGAAGAGCGTCCGTTCTGAGATGCGTACGCTCCACTGGCTTCCGGTTGCTCAACGCATTCTATTCAAATCACTGGTGCTTGCATTTCGTGCTTCCCATGATCAAGGCCCCTTGTATCTGAGGAAGAGATTTACCAGCTATGTTCCTGCACGTACCCTCAGATCCTCCACCCTGTACAAATTGTATCTTCCCCGCTTCAAACGAGCAAGACTTGGCGGCCAATCGATCTCAGTGATCGGGGCCCGGGCCTGGAATGCTCTCCCCCTCCAGCTACGATCCATGTCCTCAGTGGCTGTTTTTAAAAAGCATTTGAAAACACATCTGTTCAAGAGTGTAAGTTAAGTTTTTCTTGTATGTCTCATTGTCTGCCTCTCCTTTACCCGCGCCAGGATACTCTCCAGTAACGGAGCGCGCTATAAAATAATTTATACATACATACATACATACGTCTTCTGACGATACTGTTGATAAACAGTTTCACTTTGAGTATAATAAGCAGAACTTAGTTCACGTTTGTCCTGATCAAGCTGACTTTTGTTGGAAACAGAGGGATTATGTAAAAAGGCCTCGTGGAGTGCTTGGATCTTATATTCCAAATTTTTCTTATCCACCCTAACTTTTTTCGAAATTGTTGCTTCCTTTCCAATAATTAACCCACGAATAAAAGCCTTGAGTGAGTCCCATACTACATTTATTGAAGCAGACAGATTATTCCGAATTATAAAATCGGGGTTGTGTCGCAATTGCCCTATTACAGAAATCCACATGACCCTGCCGGAACTAGACAGACTGCACAGGCGCTGGAGGGGACATATATATGGCACAACATACTCAGCGCAAGCGAGGGGCACATTATTCTGGGTGCGAGCGGGCACCCCATTCCTTTGTGAGGACACAGTGACAGACCCCGAAGGCAGATACACTTTAGTGAGGGGGGCACTTAATGGCCAACAGATACCACTAAGTTCCATATATGCCCCAAACACAGATCTACTCTCGTTCCTGGCGTGATTGTCCATAATGCTGACTCCCTACCTTGGGCTCCCCTGGCTGTTGGGAGGGGATTTCAATTCGGTACTCGATGTGCACATAGACAGAACCTTTCCGCCACTCCGGACAACGACTGCAGCGTCGAATGCGCAGGCGCTCGCAGACTGGTTGTCACACTGGGCAGTACTGGACATATGGCGTGTTCTACACCCCACAGACCGGATTTACTCCTATTACTCTGCTGCACACGACTTACACATGAAATTGGATAGGATGGTGGGCTCGCAGTCACTAGTCCCCCTGGTTGAGGTGGCGGAATACCTGGGAAGTACAAACTCCGAGCATAATCCCTTACAGCTAAAACTGAATTGGGAACCTGACTGCCCTCCCATGCCCACCTGGCGCCACAAGACTTCTGCACTGGAAAACCCAGAATTCCGTGCATCCTTGGGGTCGGCTGTCCTGGAATATTTTGAGCATAACAAGGGGACAGCGAGCTCAGCACTGGTGGAGTGGGACGCCAACAAAATAGCTATCAGGGGACTCTGTCTCTGGGCCACATAGAATTTATGCAAACAACTGACTTAGGCACTCACTCTCCTAGAATCGCAATTACTCCAATACGAAAGAGAAGGGGAGGGTGGGGGTGGACAGTCAGGCCAACTAGAGAACCTCAGGGCATAACATGCGGACCTCATAGAACGATTGAGATGCCACAACTAAGCTGCCCACACAGCTCGCACACACTCTAAAGCAGACAGAGCAGGCCGACTATTGGCCTGGCTGCTGAAGCAAGAGAGTAAACATGCCCCAATCAGAGCCATACGCATGCCAGAGGGGTCCCTAGTATACACACAACGAGAGATACACAAAGTGATGTCTGACCATTATGCACAACTGTACCAATCCAGGGGGCGTTGCTCCGAACCCGACCTAGAGAGATTTTTAACACCTATTCAGCTATCAATGGCCTTGAGAGCGCACCAAGAGGCACTCAATTGTCCCCTTACTCTGGAGGAAATCGGGGAAGTGATTGGGTCCATGGCGTCTGGGAAAATGCCTGCTGAATATTACAAGGCCTACCGGGAATCTCTGACGCAGCACCTGCATACTCTCTACTCCACAGCCCTGACAGACCACACATTACCCCCGTCGATGCGCGAGGCCTACCTGGTGTCCCTCCTCAAACCAAACAGAGACTACGAAAACCTAGGGTCCTACAGACCTTAGGCACTCCTGAATGTTTATTACAAAATATTTGCTAAGTTACTGGCCGAGCGCCTGGCGCCGGTGGCCCCCAAATTGGTCCACAGCAACCAAAATGGATTTATACCCAAGCGCAGTACATCGCTGAACTTGCGGAGGTTCTTTCGGGTGGTGGCGGACAGTGGGAGGGAATGGCCTAGGGCGGGGTGCCTGGTGTTGGACCTCGAGAAGGCTTTAGATTCCTTGGAGTGGAGTTATCTTGCGGTGGTGTTGCTGTGTTATGAGCTGGGTTGGGGGTTTCTCCAGATGATTGACCCGTTATACAAAAACCCCACAGTCCGGGGTCAGCTAGGGCCATACATTTCTGACACCATTCCTATACGCAGGGGAACCAGGCTGGGATGCCCGCTGTCGCCCCTCCTGTTCGCGCTAGCAATCAAACCCCTGGCAGCAGCTCTGCGAGCTTGAACTGACTTGTAGCACGAGCACGAGCAAGGAACCAGTGTGCGCTGCGCCTAATCGCGCTAATTTTCGAGCCATAGCGATATTTTTAAAATCCTGTTATTTGGCATTTAATTTGTTTTACTTTGACTTCTCCCCTGTTTTTAAATTACCTGGCCCACTTGCTTGCACCATAATTGTAAAGCACCGCTATTTCGGCGGGTCCATTGTCAGACATCCCCTCCTCGGCGGACATCTTGTGTGGAGAGAAGGACGCCTGGCGGCGCCATCTTTGCTGACGGTCTAGTCGTCATAAGGAAGCTAGATCTTTATTTAATATTGATATGTTAACGCGCAGCGGTCACGCGCAGCAGGCCCGCCGGATTTCCGCCGGAGTTACGCCTGAGTTCAGCCCGTCTGCGCCCGTCCGCGCCGGGACGGGCCCAGGGGTCACGACCCCTATATTTGGCTCGGCAGCCTGCTGCGTGTCTTCCGGGATCCATACTTATACCGGTGAGGTTTTAAAATTCTTACGGCCTCCCATATACGCTGATTGTACTTCCTGCATCCTACCGACTCATAATTTTAAATGCCCAGGCTGTAATTTCTCTACTGGTAAAATGTCCAGATGAAAAGCAATGACTCGTACTTGAACACGAGGTAGACGGAGGGACGTAAAATATCCTTCTACCTGCCCTCCACTCCAGTTTTTGAGCATTAATTGCAGGTCCCTCCCGAAACATAAACAAAATATCTATGACTTCCTCGCTGATGAGCAGCCTGATGCCATATTTCTTACTGAAACTTGGCTCCATGAAAGCTCTGGTCCTGACATTGCCATTGCAGTTCCTGACAATTACATTATAGTGAGGCAGGACAGAGACTCCGGAAAAGGGGGGCATCGCTATAATTTTCAAATCTAGCTACATCTGTAAGCTTGAAGCCTTTCCCTTGTCCGGATGCGAAGCTGCCTTTTTTAAACTAGCAATTACCCCCAACTCACTCTGTCGGGCCTTCTGGTTTATCGCCCTCCCGGTAATGCTAACATCTGGACGTCCTCATTCGCTGAGACTATAGCTCCCCTACTTCTCAGGGCGGCACATTTCACCATTTTAGGTGATCTTAATTTGCACCTTGAAGATCCTTTATGCACTACCAGAAAGCACTTCTTATCTGATCTTGAAGTTCTTAATCTTTCGCTGCGTAATTTTGGTCCCACTCACTCTGCTGGATATCAATTGGATCCTATTCTTTCCAACCTTCACTTTGATTGTTCACAGAGTGCCCGCCCGCTGGAGTGGTCTGACCACTTCGCAGTCCACTTTTCTTTATCTCATGCCAAGAGCCTGGTGAAGGGTAGCTGCGGTAAGGGCGAACTAATCCATCGGTGGGGTAAACTTGACATTACGAAGTTAAACCAGCACCTTTCGAATACACGCCCTGACATTTATGTTCCTGTTTTGGAGCTGAACACCGCAGTATCACACTGGCTTACTAGTGCTGTAACCACTCTTCTCCCTTTAACGCCGAAACATTCTAGGTCTCCTCGTCCCCCTGCACCTTGGTTCTCTGAGGATTTGAAGATCTTACGAGCAAATTGCAAAGCCCTTGAAAGGAAATGGAGGCATTCTTACTCTGTTTCCCGAAAAGCTGTTTATAAAGAAGCTCTGAAGAGGTATCATTCACAATGCAAAATTGCGAGAGCTGCTTACACTGTGAGTACAGTGACGCAAGCACAGAATTGCCCGCGCACTCTTTTTTCTGTTGTCAAGAGGTTAACAGGAGCGGATACTGTCCCGATCCCTGAAGCTTTGGAGGAAGCCCAATGCAATTCTATTGCTGAGTTCTTTACTGCCAAGGTTGAACGCATGTACGATTCTATGAGCATTCCCTTGACAGTAATTGAACCCCGATTAGGACACACTGCGGTGACTGAACGACCGTCTCCAACGGCGAAAGTCACAAACTGGCAACTGTTCGATGATACCTCGTTCCTTTCCTGTTTGAACAGTGTTAGATCCGGATCACCTCGTGACCCAATACCTGCGAAAGTCCTAAAGTTATTGGACCTTGAACCCCGGCGGGTTCTTATGAGACTTCTTAATGCATCGTTAATTGAGTCCCATGTGTTTCAGGAATGGAAGCATGCGATGGTTGTCCCTCTTCTAAAGAAGGCAGGAGCGGACGTGTCCAATCTTGCTAACTTTAGACCCATATCCTTGTTGGTATGTAACTGTTACCACGGATTTTTTACAACGCATACCATTACCACGGATTTTTTACAACGCAGGTCATTTTACAACGGAAACCTTTACACCGCAATACACTACAACGCACATACTATTACAACGCATACCATTACAACGTAAGTATAATTATAGGTAAGTATATCTTTTTTTTAAAACATTTATTAGTGGTATTTTGTTATGGGGTACAGGGGTATTTTTAGGTTTTAGGGCTGGGTTTGGGTTTTGGGGTACAGGGGTATATTTAGGTTTTACGGCTGGGTTTGGGTTTTGGGGTACAGGGGTATTTTTAGGTTTTAGGGCTGGGTTTGGGTTTTGGGGTACAGGGGTATTTTTAGGTTTTAGGGCTGGGTTTGGGTTTTGAGGTACAGGGGTATTTTTAGGTTTTAGGGCTGGGTTTGGGTTTTGGGGTACAGGGGTATTTTTAGGTTTTAGGGCTGAGTTTGGGTTTTGGGGTACAGGGGTATTTTTAGGTTTTAGGGCTGAGTTTGGGTTTTTGGGTACAGGGGTATTTTTAGGTTTTAGGGCTGGGTTTGGGTTTTGGGGTACAGGGGTATTTTTAGGTTTTAGGGCTGGGTTTGGGTTTTGGGGTACAGGGGTATTTTTAACATATATTTACAAATAATAAAATTTAAATTAATTTTATTAATAAAATTATTTAATAATTAAATAATAAATAATTAAAATAAATAATACAAAAATAATTATTTACATTATATATTAATATTATATACTTACCTATACTTACGTTGTAATGGTATGCGTTGTAATAGTATCTGCGTTGTAGTGTATTGCGTTGTAAAGGTTTCCGTTGTAAAATGACCTGCGTTGTAAAAAATCCGTGGTAATGGTATGCGTGCTAAAAGTACGCGTGGTAACATCATATATCCATCCTTGTTGCCCGTTCTTTCAAAAGTGTTGGAAAGGCATGTTAACACTCAGTTAAATCATCTTGTGGAAAGCTCTGGATTCTTACATCCTTCCCAGTCCGGCTTTCGAGCGCACCATTCCACCGAGACCGCGCTCCTTGGGGTGACGGAGAGGTTACGGCACGGTATCGACCGCGGAGAGACATCTGCACTCATCCTTTTGGATTTGAGTGCTGCGTTCGATACCGTGTCCCATTCCATCCTCTTGAACTCTCTCCGGTCCCTGGGAGTAGATGGTCCTGCGCTAGCCTGGATTGCCTCCTTTTTAAGTGAGCGCACTTTCCAGGTCTTTTCGAGGAAAGCTGCATCTGTTACCTGTTCATCAGCGTATGGCGTTCCCCAGGGGTCTATACTCAGCCCCCTACTATTTAACATCTATGTTAGACCCCTGGCTACCATCGTAGAGGACGCTGGGCTGACAATATTTTCATACGCCGATGACACTCAGATTGTTTTCTCCCTTTCCAGCAATGAGTGCAACAGTATATCGGTCTTGAAGACTGGACTGTCGCGTGTCGCTGAGTGGATGCAGAGGCATCTCCTCAAGTTAAACGGTGACAAGGCCGAGATTGTCATCTTGGGGAAGAACAAAGATCTCTGGGGCCCCCACCACTGGCCTAGTGATATGGGACCTCTCCCCCAGCCGGTCTCTGTAGTCCGCAATCACGGATTTCTTATAAACGACAAGCTCTCTATGAGGCAGAAGGCCACCAAGGTGGCCTCCGTTTGTTTTGCCACCTTGAGATGGCTTCAGAAAATCTTATGGATGCTGCCCCGTGCCACCCAGAGAACCACTGTCCAGGTGCTAGTAGTCTCCCGCCTGGACTATGGAAACGTCCTTTATCTCGGTGCCGACACTTTAACCATCAACAAACTTCTGGTGGTGCAAAATTCGGCAGCCCGACTTCTTTGTAATGTATCAAGGAGTTCTTCGGCCTCACAGGCTCTTCGTGATCTACACTGGCTTAGGGTCCCGAGCCGTATTAAGTTTAAAGCCCTGTGCTATCTTTTCAAAATTAAACAGGGCTCGGCCCCTAAATATCTAGAGTCTTGTCCAAACCTACAAACCCAGTCGCACATTGAGATCTTCTGCAAATGGTGATTTTGCTGTTCCAAGATTTAAACTTGTAAAGAGGGGGGGGTCGGTCCTTCTCCCATCTAGGTCCCAAATCCTGGAACGCACTACCTATCGCCTTGAAATCAGAGACTGATATATTCTGTTTTCGGAAAAGACTTAGGACCCTGCTCTTTCAGTAGATCTGTTCTTTGGCATTAGCTGGCTCATTGTACTGTACTGTGTTCCTTTTTCTTCTTGTGTCTATCCCTGGCGCCGGGAAACCCACTGCGGGTAGCTGTTGCGCATTACAAGTTGAAATAAATAAAAATAAATAAATGGAATACCCCTAGGGGATGCAATGCACCAGGTCTCTCTGTATGCGGACGACCTTCCAGTCTTTGTGAGAGATGTAGGAAATATTCCAGCTCAACTAGAGCACATATTGCGTGACTTTGCTGCCCTCTCTGGACTCTGGGTGAATGCCAATAAATGCTGCCTTTATGCGTTTGGGGGGGACACTCAAGACCTGGGCTATGTTCTAGCCGGTACAAGGGTGCAGTGGAAGGCTGATACGTTCCGCTACCTTGGAATTCAGATATACCGTCAGTCGGCAGACCTCTTAGATGGCAACCTGGGGCATGCGGTTACAGCCATCAAGTCACAAATGAATTTTTTGAATACGCTCCCGCTAACAATCACAAGCCGGGTGGCACAATCTAAGATGGTGATTCTTCCTCGTCTCCTGTACCACTTCGCTAACCTGCCACTATATGTCCCGGCGACCTTGTTTAACGCACTTGCTACACTGCTTAGAGACTTCCTCTGGGGTAATGCGCGTCATAGGAGAGCGCTGGCAAAGCTATACTTGCCCACAGACCAGGGGGGCCTAGCCACACCCTGTTTCGAACACTAATATTTGGCTGCACAATTGCAGTGGATATCCTGATGGCTTGCGCGATGACACGGCGACCATAGCTCCCCCCTCTCTCTGGACTATATTACTAGGTTTTTTCACCCAGCTTACTAAGGCACCAACACCGGCCCCACTCCTTCTAGAAGTGGCTCACAAATGCTACCGCTGCTGCCTATACATTACTAGAGGACCAGTCCCCTACGCACCGGCCATACCACTAGTGGACTTCTCCAGCGGGCCTGGGGTGCTTACATCCCAGTAGAACCACATTACGGATGCACGGTGGCTTTTATCTTCGCTGAAATGACCCACCTGTTGAAGTCCAATAAGTAACTGAGGCAATAATGTCACCAACATGTACAGTAGAGCACTCCCAACTCATCTGTGATGTCAAAGCAATATTGATAGAAGGTTCTAAATGTGGTCGGAATAATATGATGGATGTTGTCTTTCATGCATATGTAAACTCGTTTAAAAGTAATAAAAACAGATTTAAACACATTAATAGACTCAGGCTGTCATAGTGGTAAAACAGAAGTAGGTGGAGTCCAGACATTTACAGAAAGAGAAGGAGGACAGTATTAGCTGTGTACATGGGGATAGAAAGACATATCCCATTGCTGAGATAATCCTGGTCATAGATATGGAGGCATCAGAATTATTCCCATCCTGGTAGAGAAGGTTTAATTGGAACAGATCACCTGTAATTCCATCAGTTGTTAATGTCAAACAAGCAGAGGGAAACAAGACAAATTGGGTGACCAGAGCAGCCTTCCAGAGCGAGAAAACAGAAACTGGTATTGTTAAAAGAAAAGAAATCCAAAAAGAGAAACCATAAAGAGAAGAAAATGTTTGAAAAGAGTTGTTATAGTAATACAAATTTTGCAGGGTTCTCCACAGATGACAGGTGTGAACACCAGTGTAGCTTTAGTGCTGCCCGGAGTGAAGACAACAATCTAGTTCTGGCATGGACACAGACCAGCACAGAAAAGGATTAGGTAGGACCCTATTTTTGGGTGAGGAAAGGGCGACTATATCGAATAGTGAACATGGAAGAAGAGAATGCAGTCCACTTGGTTGTTCCCTTCCCTTCCAGACAACAATTTTTCATTTGTTTCATTGTCAAGTATGGGGAAGACACGGTGGTCAAAGGTAAAAACACAAGACTACTTGGTAAGGAGATTCTGTTGGCCATGAGTATATATGGACCGTAGAAGATTTTGAACCTCCTGTGAGCGGTGTCAGTTAGTTAACCCATCAGGCATTTTAAATGTAAAATGTAAATGTATGTGTCTTGTAAAGCGCACTGTTGCCCTGAGGCGTCCTGGCGCTGTAGACCGCTGGGGAACCCGTCCTGGCTTTCCCTGTGAGATGGTCCCTCCTGGGTATCTCCAAGGTGAAACCAGGCATCCCCGGCGTTGGTGGGGGGCCGTTGTGGAGATGAGGCAAGCTAATGCCCAGAGTTTCCGAGTGTGATCCCTGGTTAGAGTAGGCACCGAGGCGAGAATTATCGAGTCCGCTGACCCTGGTTCACGACCCTGCCACGTCAGGAATTGAACCCTGGTCCCGGGCCGTCCTCTGCTTCCGGGTCTGCCGCCTCTAACCAGTGAGCCACACCACTCCACTAGCAAAAAAGCTTTACTGCGTCCCTTCCCCGTCATTGAGGCACCCTTCATAAGGGTAGGGATGGATTTGGTGGGCCCGCTACTGATTTCCACTAGGGGACCAGCAGCGGCCCATGCAGATAAGAGCAGTGGGGTTGTGGGGCCGGGAGGGGGGATTTCGACAGACAACTAGGACAAATGAATTATTCATTTAATTTCCCAACGTGGTCCTCTGTCGAATCCCTCCCCAACCCGGCCCCACCACTCTTACCTGCATGGGCTGCTGCTGTAGGGTACACAAGTACATCCTGGATTTAGTAGATTACGCTACCAGGTATCCAGAGCAGATTCCATTATGTAATACGACAACCCCTGTAGTAGCCCATGCCTCGATAAGTTTCTTCTGTAAGGTGGGGTTTTCCAGAGAGTTGTTAACAGATCAAGAGATCCCATTCATGTCCAAACTAATGTCTCAAATTTGTAAAATACTCTGAGTACAGCAAATCATAACTTCTATCATCACCAGACAGATGTGCTAGTAGAACAGTATTGTACTATCAAAACCATAGTGAAGAAAATTATTAGTGACCCTAGAAGAGATAGGGATAAAAAACTACCCTTGGTGTTATTTGCCTTTGATGTCATGCCCAAAGTGCCACAGGGTTGTCTCCTTTTGAGTTGGTGTATGGACAGCAACTCATGCCTTTCTAGATTTTGTTGCTGAACACTGGAAGGAAGTAGAGGATGAAGGGCCGGGACTTACTGGAATATGCTGTCCAACTGAAGCACAACGTAATGTCCTTTTGGGAAAATGTGAGAGAGAATTAAGAAAATGCTGAAGGGAAGCAGAAAGTAGGGGACCTCCTGAATGAAGTGACTGACAGGGAGGTAGACTTCGACATGGCGACGTGTCTATTGCTCTGGTTCCCACATACTAAGCACACCAAGGTGACCAGTAAATTTATAGATCTGGGTCTGATATTGGCTCAAAGGGAAATATCGTGGCACTGGAAGGCCAGGGGGGGTCCCTCACTGCGTAGGTGGAAGAATGAGTTGCTGCGATGGTCTGACTGCGAGAGCGTGCTCCGGATGAAGCAAGCGGTGAAGTTGGGGAATGAGAAGGCTCTGGATGCAGCGCGTGCGTGGGAGTTAGTGGTACAGGCTCTGCGTGATGCTTTGGTTGAGGATGAAGACGGCGAGGACTAAGCCGCTGGACACCGCGGGGCGAACACAGGAGTATGACATCACGCACTGTAGTGGAACCATCCAGTTCAGTAGAGCGAAGCGCGCACCTTAGCAGTTGCCAGGGGGGGGGGGCGTTGGGGGGGTTAGTTGTAGAGGGGGTTGGGGAGGGCCGGAAGCCGTTGGAGGGTTGCTGGTGGAGGCCTGGATCTACTGGGACTGGGGGTACTGAGTAGCGGGCGGATTGAGTAGTTGGAACGGCCTGGCACGGAGGCCCGAATAGCCTAGAACAGGCCCCGATGGGGGCGATTACGTTGATACCTCGGAGATGGCTGACGGGACTGTTGTTGCGGGTGGGGGGGTAAAAGCAGATACTTAAAACGACCTTTCGCCAGGGTCCCAATGGGACGTACACTGTGTTGTGCTCCTCCGGAGCGATCTGATATGCCGCCCGGCCTCCGGGATGCGGGCTGAATGGCTGTGTACAATTGTGAACTGCTACTAGTGGGAGGGGCCCACAAATGTACTGGCTGATTACTTTTTTCCTGCTGTTTATAACTCTGCAATAAAAATATATTTAAAAAAAAAAAAAAAAAGGGAAGCAGAAAGTAATTTATGACAAACAGGCAAAAGTCATAATTCAAACTAGGGTACCAAGTCCTTATTGTGTTGCCTACTTCAAATAACAAATTGTTGGCCGATGGCAAGGTCTTTTTGTAGTTTTGGACCAAATTACACCTGTTACATACCAGGTGGCTGTTCTGGACAAGACAGCTGAAGGTCAGATTTACCATGTAAATATCTTTAAGAAACAGAAGAACCCAGGAAGGAGGAAGGAACCTCCTGTTCTACCATTTGTTTAGTGTTATAAACACTTAACTATCGGAGATAGCATTCAGCACGGCTAGAGATCAGTACATCCAGGGATGTGAACTTGGGGACTTATGTGAGTCCTGATCAAAAGCTTCAACTGAGACAGATAATTTGGACATATTGTGGCTTATTTTCTGGGAATCCGGGAATAAAGCAAACTAATACAGCATGGCATTGTTACAGAGGGCAAACAAGTGGATAGACTGTGTCCTTATAACATTCCAGAAGCTAGGGGAGAGGATATAGAAAGAGAAGTAACAACAATGTTAAAGGAGGGAATCATTGAACCATCAAAAAGCGCCTGGTGTTCCCCCTTTGTCCTCAAGCCTAAACCGGAAGGAACTATTAGGGTATGCATTGAATTTTAGAAAACTTAATAGTATATCAGAATTTGACACACATGCCATGCCATGTGTAGATGAGTTGTTGGAAAAGCTGGGCAAGGCTAGGATCCTGGCCACGATTGATCTAACTAAAGGCTGTTGGCATATTCTCTAGCAGCTAGAGAGAAAACAGCCTTTGTGACCCCTTTGGGTCAATATTAGTTTAAGGTTCTTCCTTTTGGACTCCATGGAGCCCCAGCCACCTTCCAAAGATTTTTTTTAAAATGTATTGAAGCCAGAAACTTTTTAACATAGACATCAAATCAATACATCATTAAACCATTAAAAAATCCCCCTTAGGGCAATTACACAAAGAATTAATAATACATTAATAATACATACAGCAAGGATCAATACATTCATTTACACAGTAATAAAGTCCAAGACCACAACCCTCCCTACTTAAACATCATAAAAACAGTCTCTCCACCATGTTTTAATCAAAATAAATACCCCATATCTTGTTGAATTTCCTAGTACCTCCCACCCGTAATGCAAAAGTACGTTCACTTTTCTTAACTATTTTCATCTTATGACCCCATTCCAAAACCGAGGAAATAAAAATCTGTTCGCCATTTTCGCAATAGAAGCGACCTAGCTACTGCCATTGCTATATATAAGAATTTTATCATTGGATCCATGAAAGGAAGATCAGGATCGAACCCAAACAGAATTAATTTGTCGTTCACAGCTAATTGGATGTGACATTCATACTCCAAATAGCCAAATAGATCTACCAAAAACTTATGAATTTTGGGACAACTCAACATAATATGAGACCAATTAGCTAATGGATAATTCATACAGCAAAAACATTGAGAAGATTGGTTGGCAAACATTTCTGAAAGAGAGTGGGGAGTTCGATACAATAACCATTTGCTAAAAAACAACATACTTTGCCAATTCGCCCCTCTCAATGTACTAAAGTTGAGTTTAATAATAGTTGACCAAATATGGGATGACATCTCTAAATTTTCATGATCCGACCATTTTTTAATAGCCTTTGGCTCGAGATCCAGTCCCTTGACTGAGGCTAGGTATTTCTTCCAGGCACCTGGTTTTTTATCCGATGCCCTCACTAGTAGTTCATCGACCAGCTGGCTCCGCTCAACCAAATAAAAAACATCTATTTCTGTAAAATATTTGTACAATGTGCTATATGAATTCAATAAAATAAAATCATTAAAAATCAATTGCGACATTTCAGCTACAGTCACTCATTTTCCATTTCTCAAGAAATCCATAACTTTAAAGAATCCGGCCGCTGCCCATTTCGACGCAAGATATATTGATTGTTTAACCCCAGCCAGAGGCAGGATCCCTTCTAACAATGTAGCTGAGTTAATTACAGGAATAGAATACCTTTCGAACAAAGCCTGTCGTTTTTTTAAAACAGTGAAGGCACTTATAACGAACAAGTTTCTGGGATCTAAAAATCAGCAAGGGGCAATGAATTTGACTGTCATTACACATTAAATTCATAAACCTATTGCAAAAAAAGTTTGGTTGCGGTAAAAATGTAAATCTAGATAAATATTGTGCAAAATACGCATGATAGTAATCCCTAAGATTTGGAAGATCTAACCCTCCCTGATCCAAATCTTCATGTAAAGTGGTAAGTGCTATACGAGGTGTTTTTTTTGCCCAGAGGAAGGCTGTAAACATAGACTATACCTGAGTGAAAAAGGAACCTGATAAAGTGCATGGAATAGTTGAAAAAAGGGAATTGAATAACGGAAGAACAGACATTTTAATTAAGGCCACTCGCCCCAAAATAGAAAGGGGGAGCAAGCTCCACCGAGAAAACAAGACCTGAACTTTCCTGAGAAGAGGAACAAAATTCAATTGATATAAATCGTTAACAGATTCAGTAAAAAATACCCCAAGGTATCTCTTTGGATTAGTGTTGACAGAGGTATAAATATCAGGGTGCAGATCTAAAGCTACCCTCCCGCATTGCAAAACTTCGGTCTTCCCTTTATTGATACGATAGCCACCTAAGACCTCAAAGTCTTTAAAAAGCTTGAAATCTTTGGCTTGGACCTCAATTTTTGGTTTATTTATGAGCATGATGTCATCTGCATAAAATTTTAATGTTGGCATTGATGGAATTGGGGACAAATATCAGCACAGTCCCTAATTGCTATCGCCAAGGGCTCGATGAAAAAGGCAAATAGAACTGATGATAAAGGTCACCCTTGCCTTGTGCCTCGTTTAATTTTTAATGTCCCTGCCACAGCCGTATTAATAACTACATTGGCTACAGCATCAGCATAGAGATTATGGATCAAAGATATAATCTGCAATGGAATACCAAAATGCTGCAAGATTGTAAACAATGTCTCCCATACCACAAGGTCAAAAGCCTTCTCGGCATCTAATAATAAAACTAAAGCTGGTATCCTCTGTGTATCAAAATAATCCGGAGCCTCTGCCAAAAAGTGAGTATTAGTAACTAATTGCCTGCCAGCGATAAAACTATTTTGATCCGAATTGATCAATTTTGCCGCATACTGATTAAACCTGAGTGAAAGAAGTTTGGTGACGATTTTATAGTCAGAATAGAGCAGCGTTATTGGGTGATAGGAATTAGGATCCCTACTATTCTTGCCCTTCTTCACAAAGCTCACTATGTTCCCCTGTCTAAAGGATTCTGGAACTACCCCTCCTTCTAACATAGAATGTATCAATTGAAGAAAAAAATCTGAAAATGAGCCCAAAAAAACTTTATAAAATTCAGATGAAAGCCCATCCGGGACACAGGTCTTACCATTAGGTAAATTCTTGACAACATCCTCCAATTCTTTCATATAAAAGGGATTAGCCATAGATAATTTCTCTATTTCCGAGAGTATTGGCGGTCGATTGTCATAGAGAAGTTTTTCTAGTAATAGACCATCCACCGTCTGAAGCTTACCATAAATAGACTCGTAGTGATTGAGCATTATTTCCCCAATTTTCACTGGGTCCTCTGTACACGAGGTGGTCAAGGGGCAAGTTAGTGCTTTAATTTGATTCGCCGCCACCTGCTCCCTGGCCTGCCACGCCAAGAGTCTGCCCGTGAAGTTGCTTTCCTCATACGTCTTCTGACGATACTGTTGATAAGCAGTTTCACTTTGAGTATAATAAGCAGAACTTAGTTCACGTTTGTCCTGATCAAGCTGACTTTTGTTAGAAACAGAGGGATTATGTAAAAAGGCCTCGTGGAGTGCTTGGATCTTATATTCCAAATTTTTCTTATCCACCCTAACTTTTTTCGAAATTGTTGCACCCTTTCCAATAACTAACCCACGAATAAAACCCTTGAGTGAGTCCCATACTACATTTATTGAAGCAGACGGATTATTCCGAATTAAAAATTCTTCGATCTCTGACCCCATAGATTTCACCCAGTCCTCATCATTGAAATATTGTTTATTTAGTATCCAACGCTTCGGGAGTCTCATACCAACCCCCATGTTGATCTCCAGTTACATCATTGCATGATCGGAAACCTGTTAAAACATAACTTTTGCTAAAAAAATGTAAACACTGGGAAATCCCAAAAAAGTCAATACGAGATGAAGAATGAAACCGACCTGACCAACACGTGTACCTAATCTTCGAAGGGAACGCTGTACGCCAGGGGTCACATAGATCTAAGATTGCTCCATAATTTTGCAAGACCTTAAAAGACTTAGGTTTCGTCTGTCTTTTCCCATGCACCGAATAATCTAATTGAGGGTTCATAGGAATGTTAAAATCCCCCCTACAATTCTATCGCCAGGGACCTGAATCAGTGATTGACACAACTCCTCATAGGCTTTAGGACTGTCTTCCACAGGTGCATAAAAACGAATAAATGTTAACGGTCTATATATTTCTCTAAATGAACATGTAACCCAGCACCACCGGCCATGTTGATCTTTGCCAAAGTTAACGTAGTCGGCTTGTAGATTTTTGCTCAGAAATATGGCAGTCCCTCTATGAGAGGCTGAGGATGACGAAAATCCCCTATAGGCTGCCCAAGATTTAAACATGGGAAATTCTGGAAGTTTTATGGTCGGAATACGGGTTTCTTGCAAAAGAATCACCCCCAGATTTTCAGTTTTAACCACATTTCAATTGCACGCTTTCTTTTTGTGATTATTCAGACCGTTAACATTAAATGAAACTACTTTTAACAATTGCCTATTAGCCATACACAAAATAAAAACAACATTTTGGCCCACCCACCATCTTACCTAGAGTCATTCTAGTCAATAGATGCAAATAATCAACACAAACTTGAAAAATAACAGGCTTAATTTTCCCCCTTTTTATGCTGTGACCCCCCCCGAAAAGTGGACCTTCCTCCCTCCACCACACCCACCACTTCTCCCTCCCCTTATTAATCCCGGGTGTCATGTATTTACACCCCGGTGATCCTGCCCCATCCTACCCAGCAATGTAACCTATTACGTGAGACCGTAAAAACCCAACATTTTTTTTTTTTTTAGTTCCATATTTATCTTCATAACCCCAATAAACAGCGCAACATTACTTTTACCCTAAGGAACTAACATTTCTATTTTTTCCTAAGTGTCATAATAGCCATAATAATTCCAGCAGCATATTTGTTAAACCTTCGGAGCTTGTGAGATCTCTTTTAAAAACTCCTGAGCCTCAATTACATCAGTAAACATAAAAAATGTCCCCTTGACAAGGACTCTCAACTTAGATTGCTGAGCAATTGTAGCTTGTGCCCCATTAGCTTTAACTAAATGAAGAATTTTGACGAACTCCTTCCTTCGACGTGCCGCTGCAGCCGTCATGTCTGAAAACATTCAGCACTTAGTTGTGTCATTTACTGCGAACTGCCGCTGCTGAATCGCTTTTGTTAGAATTGTTTCCTTTACACGGAAATCAGCAAAATTTATCAGAATGGTGCGAGGCAGCGTAAAATTCGGGAATGGATGAGCTGACACACGATGAGCCCTAGTGATCATAAGATCGCCTTGAAATTAGGGGATGACTTTCTGTTTAATGAAAGTGTTAACCCATTGCAGGGTTTGGGAACCTTCCAGTCCTTCTGGAACACCTACTATACGAAGGTTGGATCTTCGGGAATGGTTCTCCAACTCTTCCACCTTATTCTCAAGCGCATGCTTGCTTTTAGCTACTGCTTTAACTTCTTGCATAACCGTAGATAACTGGTCCTCTAAGACTGAAATCCTTTCTTCAGCCTCCTGGAGTTTAACTGGGAAAGTTGCCATTGTGGTTTCAATCTTCTCTAATCATGAATTGAGCGAGGCCAGTTCCGCTTTCTGAGTTTTTTTCAGGTCACGTACCTCCTCCAGGATTAGATTAAACATATCTTTAACGCTCATTTGAAAGCCTCCCACTATCTCTAACTCTGGATCTAAATTCGAGAGGGAACCGAAGGACTTTGGGGCTGGAGAAGGCGCCATGTCCGAGTTCCTCCTGTTGAGGATGTATTGACTGAGCCAAAGTCATGACCAAAGGTATCGATGTGCCATTAGCAGCGTGATCAGAAACTTGCACAATTTCGGAAGTCACTAAATTAACGGCAGACATCTCATTCTGAACAGAGAGTAAAGCAGTTGCTTCATCGTGGTGGAGAATCAGTCCTGGCAAGCTTATCAAATCCAAAGTGGCATCAGAATTTAAAACTGCTTGTTGATTACCTGCTCTAGGCGTAGCAAATCATATTTCTGATACTCCGCCCTCCTCTATGGGTCCTACCATTCCAGAAAGTTCCTTAGTATTCTGTATATTTAGACCAGCACCTGGAGAGGGGGATTGCGAGTTGTTTGTTTTTAAAACAATGAAAATTGTTTAACTTCTTTCATGGTGCCTGCTTTTTTTGGGCATCCAATTCACCTTCTTCTCGCCGCCGCAGTACAGAGCTCGGAGTAGTTTGCTCCTTGCTGTTTTCCCTCGCCGCAGCGTTTAGCTGCCCTTTAGCTGCTATAGTTGCTGTTGCAGAGGATCCATCCTCCCCTTCGGAGCTTTCGAATTTAGAATGAAGGCCATGTGAGAAAGGGGCATTTTACATCCCCGCTAAACGAGCTGCCTCTTTTGCCTCTTTCACTTCCTTAGTCTGGAGTCGCCGTGTTTTCACCTTAGGCGTTGAGTATTCAAAACTGTCCCCATCTTCGTGAGATTTCCTCTTTTACACTCAGACTCAAACTCCCAGAATGCAGCTGAGAGCTAGTTGGAACACTGGCTGCACCAGTTTAAAGAGAATCAAGCGACCGCTCGAAACGCTGGGGGATGCAGGCTTACCCACAGTGCAGCAACGCAATCACCGATGTCCGAATGTCCAGGCCTCACTCCCTCGGCTGCTGGGCTGCCAAAATCACCAAACCAAGCCGCCGCCGACTTTCTGTCCTTGCCGGCCACCACCTTCCAATGATTAATGGATCATATTCTACGACCTCATCGACAATATGCAGCCGCTTATTTAGATGATGCTATGACTTTCAGTCCCAACTGGGATCTTTACAGTAAAAATTTGAATCCCATCTTAGCTGCCCTTCAAAAGGTTGACTTAACAGTCAATCCTAAAAAAGGTACATTAATTACTGACACTATTAAGTATTTAGGTCATCAAATACAGAGGGGGACTATTCGTCCACAAGTTCTTAATGTAGTCGCGAATAAGAATATTCCATTGGCCACCATCAAAAAGAACAGTCAACCCTGTTGGGTATTTGTTGGTTATCCTAGGAGAACCATCCTTGAGTTCTCGGAACAAGCCAGTCCCTTCACTGATCTGCTTAGGAATCATCAACCTGTCAATATTAAAGTTTGATTTGCTGCTCAACAATATAGTTTTGATTTCCTTAAAGATATTTTATGCCGGGATCCGGTTTTGCAGTGCCCTGATTTTTAGCCACATTTTGTCCTGCAGACTGATGTTTCCAGTAGCGTCCTTGGGGCAGTGTTATCTCAGCCCGATGTGGAGGGGGAGTTGCGGTCTGTGGTTTAACTTAATACAATAATGTCTCCAGCGTCAGATCAAATATGCCACTACTGAAAAGCTATTTAATGGGAAGCTCTCCAGTATTGTTTGTTACGTCACACCATTCTACTGTTCACAGACCATGCTCCTCTTGTTTGGCTGGCTATGTAAAATATTGCACTAAATAAACCTGAAACAGGCGACTTATACTTGAATGCAGGAAATTCTGTGTTTCTAGGTTTCAGACATGCCTAGGGCTCAGAGCGTTCCCAATTTGCAGCTGACTCAAAGCCTAAATACTGCAGAAAACCACCAAAGCAAGGGTGATGAAACTAGGATTTCTTTAGACTTAATTTTGAAATTTTGCCTGGCACAGAGCAGGTAAATCCCCCATTATGCCTCCCACAGAAGGCAAAAATATTGTTTGGTGCCCAGAGGGGTGGGGATGGGGTTCAGTCAAATCCAGCACCCCACCACTCCATTTTCTCACTTTTAGTGGGCTACCATCCTAAAGTGATGGGTAGACTGGAGTGTTTCTCACCTACATGCCCATCACATGGAGTGCTTCTCACCTATCTGTGCAGGGAAAACAGCCTTTACAACAAGGTTTTTACCACGTTGTGGCTTTATCACTCGTTTTTACCACATATATGTTTTTATAATGCATGCCTTTACCACACATTTAAGGTAAGCTGGGTGGTGTGGGGGGGGGGGGTCTATAAATAATGTGTGGTAATGGCATACATTGTAAAGCCATATGCGTTGTAAAAACAATGCAGGGTAAAAAATGCGTGTTTAAGGCATGTAATGTATTTCCCTGCGTTGTTCCATCGCACAACCTCTGTTCATCACATTGGGATCAGAAAGCCAATCAGAGGAAAAAAAATGATAAACACAATGGGGTGCTGTGTTTGTCCACTCTAACACTGCATTGCACAGGCAGCACACAACCCTTCTGCAACCGGGGAAAGGCAGAACGGGGGAGAGCATACAAAGGAACGGCTAACCACCTCTCTGCTAGAGCATAAGACAAAGGTATGCCCAAAAAAAACAAAATGTCTTCTTGCTTGCTATGGGGATGGAAAAGCTATATGTGCCAGGTGGTTAAGATGACTGTTGGGGCTTTGGGATTGTGGGTGCAGACTGATGCCAGTATAACCCAGCCCCCTTCTATTCCATTGTTTTCACAAAAAAATAAAATCCATCCTTGGCATCCTGTGGTTTTTCTGCTCCTACAATCTTGCACCCCACCCTGAGGTGGGAGGTGAAGAAAAGACTGTTGGGACTGTTCCCTACACCCCCTCCCGCCCAAATGTATTTTTATCCCTGGTATTCAGTGTGCCTTATGCCACTGCCTGGTCGAGATTGGAGGTAACTTCTTTCATCTGCACACCTGGGGATAAAAACATGATGGGGCTTTACTGATGGGGGTATGGCCCAAGCCAGGAACAGGTCAGCCCTGACCCATTTTTTTTATATATAGAAAGATTCCTAGTATCTAGTGGGCCTTCTGCCTCTTTGGATGGCAGATTGGGGATATGACCAACATGGACCACAAACGTTGTTGGTACTTTTTTTTTTTTTTTGGTGTAAGACGTTTATTAGAGATTGATAGAGTTACACAGCGTCACGCCAACAACCCGGAGGCTGGCCGCTATTAGAATAAATTGTATCATGATCAAGGTGTCATATCGTACAATGTACAATGCATCATCAGTATACACGGTATAGATACGTGGACAGTAAGCATATGTAACAGTAGTAAATCAATGTGTCTTACATTTTTGGGGTCAAGAGATATATAATGTACCATCGAAGGAAAGGAGGTAGCAAAGCAACAGTACAGGTATATAGGCACCACAGTGCAAATAGCAACGTTGTTGGTACTTTAGAGGTGGTGGTACAGCTCAATGCCAAGGTGCCCTGTTTGTTTAATGAATCTAAAAATTCCTTATGTCTAGTAGGCTGCCTGCTCCCGCCCCCAGGGAGAGGAGACTGGGGAATAACACTGTAATCTCAGAGGGGACAAAAAGCATTTTGGTAAAATTTGAAGTCCCATCCCATTCTTTTTAATAATAGAAAAAACACATCACTGGCTCTTTTCGACTGTCCGGCTCATGGGGAGTGCAGATTGGGAATAAATCTACCCCTTGTCCTCCTCCAGGGGGAGGAAATACTGATTTTCAAACTTTTGAGGGTGTGAGGGCACTTGGCCAAGCCTGGGGAGGATCTCTTACCACTCGTGAACTGCTCCACTAGGGTCCACTAGGGAAAGCTACAGTTGGAAAAAGGACATAGTTCTCTTTCCAGAAGATACCGTTCAGATCTTGACTGCTGCTTGAAGGGCTGAGGTGTGTTTTTGAACATCATCCCCTATGCAACATCTATGTGCTGCTTCCACTGGAGTTTCCTGTTACAGAAAGACTGCATCAGTCCCCCACAACAAATGTCAAAGGTGGAATTAAGTTGATTACAGTTGCAGTGCTGGGGACTGAGGAAGGAGATCCATCATGGATGACAGTTGGAGCCAGGGATATAGGGAGAAGCCCAGAAGGTTTGCATAACAGACCCACCTTGGCCAATCCAGGGCAATTAGTGTGACTTGGGCCAGGTCTCAAAAAATCTAGTTGAATCTGCCTCAGAACTTCAGGAATCAAAAAGTATTGGGGGAAATGTGTAGTACAGCTGAAAGTTCCATCTCACCTGAAAAAAGTCCCACAACGTTTCCCAGAACGGAAATTGGAGGGTGCAGAACTAGTGGCTTTTAGCACTTTCTGATGTGGTGAACAAGTCCCCGTGAGGAGTGCCCTAACTTAGGGAAGATGTCTATTACTACCTCTCCACTCCATTGCCACTCATGATCTGCAAGATAACTCTGGCTCAGGCCACTGGCTCGGTAATTCAGAAACCTTGCCAGGTGATTAGCTGTTAATCAAATACCCAGTGTGTCATGACCACAGTCTCAATGTCTCTTAGCATAAGTACTGAGGTCCTAGATGTTGCATGTTCACGTAACATCACAGTCGAATTGTCTGTCAAGATCGGGTCAGACCAACCATGGAAGGGGGGGGAGAAGACCTTGAGCGCAATACGAATTGTCTGCAGTTCTAAAAGACTGACGTGAAGCACCTGCTCCTCTGAAGACCAGAGCCCCAGATGAGCTCCCCACTGAGGAGTGGAAACATACGTTGCTACAATGGCCACAGTTGGAGGGGGACTGAACTGCATCCCCTGGGTGAAGGTTTTCCTAATTTCCCCACCAAACCACATCCACCGCAGTGTCCCAGGACACCACAATGGTGTCTGACAGGTCTACCCTGTGTTGAAACTACTGCCTGAGGAGGTACCAATGCAGAGCCCTCATGTGCAAACTTGCGTGATGACCTGGAGGATAAATTAAGCTAGCAGGCATAAAACCAAGCAGGACTGGGACTCTTGCACCCTCCATGAAGGATAGGATCCTCAAAAGGAGAAGTAAAGGCATGGCAAAGGGTAATGTCTACAACCAACTTCAGGAACCGGAGATGGGAACGCTCCAGTGAGATTTGGGTCTGTTTATTGAAAAAACCGGGTCAAACAGCAGAATTAGCATTGACTGCAGGTAGTGCGACGACAACTCTAGTGACTCATTCTTGCACAGCCGGTCGTCTATGTGCGGTAAAAATGAGATACACGATTGCATGAGACCACAGTCATCTCACTGGTGAAGAATTGGGTGTGGATGTGGAAGTGCGTATCCTCCAAGTCCAGTGACACCGCAAGTCAAGTGGCACCATCCAGTCTCCTGCTGCCAATGCAAAAGCGACCTGAGCTAGAGTCAGCATCTTGAACATCTCCATCCAGAGGTAGAGGTTCAGAATCTTGAGGTCTTGGATTGGACGTAGACCGCCAACCTTCTTGGGAACAAGGAAGTATAGTGAATAGCATTCTTGCTCCATCTCCTGCTCTGGTACTAACTCTTCTTCCTTCAGCATGATTAGGAAGATGAAGACATGGTCTTTGGGTAGGGAGGAGGGCCGAGGGTTGGGGGGCCATGGGGGGAGGAACCTGTAGGATGGGTAGGCTATACGTCCTTCCTATTACCTCAAGGATCCACTGATTCAAATGAATTGCCTTCCAGGCTCCTAAAAAAGAGGGTCTAGATGTGTTGGGAGAAACCAATTGCACCTGCTTTTCTTTTGGTATAGGGGATTAGGTGGAGGAGGAGGCTTGATAAAGGAATCAACAGCCTTTGCCTTGGCTCTAACTGTATTGCCTGATCAAAGGGTTTTAGGGCTGTTGTGCCTATGACAAGAGGGACTGACGCTGGTGAAAACCAAAGCTGTTAGAGAAGTCTAAAAAATAATGGAACTGTCTCTAATCTCTTTAACTCTAAGACTGCCGATGGCCAAACAACCCTGGCTGTAGCTCTGCTGCTCTTGACGCATTCTAAGGATTCGTCCATTTGTTCCTGATGGTATTCCTCTTCCTCCAAAAGTATCTGGGTCACCCACCTTGATGTATGCTGAGGTAGGGGCTTTTTTTGCAGGGAAAGCTGGCAGTGTGGAATTTGGCTGTGGTTGTAGAGGCAGTGCTGTTGGTTGTCTCAGAGGAAGAGCTGACTACAGACCTGATGACAAAGGTGGAGCAGCATACCTTTGCACCAGTGTAAACTGAGGAACTGAGCAGCTGCAGGTGCCTAAGGTTTGGTACAGAACACAAGTGGCATAAAAATGTGTATACCATACGACTTTGTGGGGCCTGAAAGCACACCAGAGGAGGGCCACCACCAGGGTAAAGATGCTAAACATAGTGTTAAATAACACTGCCAGATCTGTGCCTGGTGCTAGAGTGTCTTGGTAAGCTGGAGTCCGCATTACTGGGGTGGCCTGGTGGCTCTGGCGTCTGCTCTGACTGTGCCACCAGAAATGAACCACTTGGTGGAACCAGATACTCCGGCTTCAATGCCACCAACTCCAGCTCAGAGGAAGAAAATCCTGTGGGAAATAGAGGGTATAGAGTAGACTTACCTTTGTTGTGTTTCTTGTTTTTTCCCTATTACTGGAGGAATGTGAAGGTGACCTCAAACGGGATCTCAAGCGACTTAGCCTCTCCTCTCATCACAGGCCTGATCACTAATCAGTTTAGCCTCTTGTTATTTAATTGCCTTGGGGTGCATGCTAATGCACGACTCACAGGGCCTGGAGTTATGGTCCGACCCTTTGCACTAGAGATAGAGTACTATTTAATATAGAGTAATAGTTGGTACTGGACATCAGACCTTAAATCCCCACTAGGCTTGAAGCCTCAATACTTCAGGGGAGACATTTTTTCAATTCGCAATAAGACATTTCTGTATGGAAATGTTCACACAACTCTCAGGAGAGTGAGCTCCGAATCTGCATCGAAGGCATAACAAAATGGGAACTGAGGTCGGTTGCTCTGTGATGGGAGCTATGTGGCTTTGGTGAGGTTATCCGACATCACTTCTGGTGTCAATACACAGCCAGTGCCCCCACCAGCATCTTAGAGTTTTGAAGTTTCCAGATACAGTCTGATGTCTGTGATTATTCAACAGGTGAGGAATCTGTAGGTAGAAGAATCCAGCACCAGAGTTTTTAGGGCGGGTACTGGTTGGAAAGAGATGTGGAACAAGATGAGAACAATGAGGAGAACATGCACTGGCCCAAGTTAACAAATAAGCATTACTCTCAACAGCAGCATTAGTATTCACAGTCATTTAGGAGCTGCTGAAATACAACATATTTTCATATGAGTCAAACATTTGTAGATTCCCTTCGCAGCCATTCAGTCATTTTCGTTCAGAATTATCTACGGACACCCAAGAAAATAGGTTTTTGCAGACTAGTTTCTTTTCTGGAAAGATTAGGTTCCTCAATACTCCTTGGGGAGGGGGGAGTGGAGTGGAGCCCTTGTTGTCATTGAATAATTTGTGGCTGACGTTTTTCTTGAAGGACAAAAGTTGATTTGACTAAACAGCATATTTCTTAAATGTTTTATCAGTCACACAAACTCACTTTCATTAAGTGCATTGCATGTGTGTAAAATGTTCAAGCATCCTGGTTATCTATCTCACCAGAAACCCTTTGTGTATTACTTTCTGTGACCTGTTTATGAAACCCTAAGTTAGCTCAATTTAGGACGTTTTTAGGATCGCAGTCAGGTTTTGATTAATATGCAGTACCAGGTGAATCTTTACCGCCTTCATAATGTAATGTAATGTAATGTAATGTATAGGCATTTATATAGCGCACTACTTACCCGGAGGGTCCCAAGGCGCTTCGACCGCTGCGAAACCCTTCCTGGCTTCCCTGAGAGATGGTCCCTTAATGGGTATCTCCAGGGTGAGACCAGGCATCCCCGGCGGGCTGGTGGGGCCGTTAGTGAAGATGAGGCAAGCTAATGCCCAGAGTTGCCGAGTGTGATCGCTGATCAGAGTGGGCACCAAGGCGAGAGAATTATCGAGTCCGCTGACCCTGGTCCAGAAACCTGCCGCGCTGGGAATTGAACCCTGGTCCCGGGCCGTCCTCTGCTCTCGGGTCTGCCGCCTCTAACCAGTGAGCCACACTACTTCACTAGGTTCAAGAAGACTTGCCTTTCGTGCACTTTCAGCACAGCAGATTCACCGTGCTAAATCAAACTACTTCAACTACGCGGCAGTAAGCGAAGAGTGACAAAGGATATGTTGGGGCTAATCTCTATAAAAAGCATAAGCATAAGTGCATTTGTAAACTATGGTAAACATTCTGGAGCAGACTCTATTTTCACTAAAGAGCTCCTTCAGAAAGACTAAGAGCTTTTAGGTATTACCAATAAAAATGTGTTCCAACGTTATGTGCAGTGCATTAACTATAAAGCAATTGTAATATGGATAATAGAACATGCACCACGTTTTGACAGAGGATGATGGTAGCAAGCAGGCAATTATGATCTATGTAAGGAATGGTGGTGGCAGAGATCTGTGGTTCATTCCTACCTTGTAACAAAACAAAAAGAACAGGGCTGTATAAGACACATACCTATCCCTCAATTTTAGGTGGGTGTACCAGAAGGTTTTACTGCCTAGGAAACCCTAAGGATTTTAAAAAGAACCCTCACTGACCTACCTAGTAGGTGACATGCTTCATCATAGGGCTCCCACCCTGCTCACCGAATGTTTCCAGGGAGAGCTACGACACCTGATTATAGAGGATTTGGTTGTTTTTTTAGGGTGAAGCGGTGGTGGTGAGTGAAAAAGGGCTCAAGTGCGGTGTAGTAAAAAATTGGCTAAAATAATCTGTCTTTTTTACAATTCTATCATTGGGAGTATTGGTCAAAGTTAAAAAAGTGACGGATATGTGAAGGATATACTTTTGATCCTTCTTATCCTGTGAAAGGTCTTCATGCTTTAAACCATATTCTGATATACCCCTCAAGGTCAAATGGCTTTCATCAAGCCGGCATGTAAACAAAGCATGCAGCTATTATTTGGATTGTACTTACAACCCACCTAAAAAATCATCACTGTGTTTCTTTCAATTCTGTGAAGAAAAATATAGGTATAGTCCCCTAGTTGACATACATACATATAGGCAGTAGTAAAATTACAATTTGACACAGGCGGGGAAGAAACATTCCAACTGATATTAAATTTGGCTCTGTGCAAAGTTCAAATTTTTTGTAATTTTGGATATTATGCCAAATTTTTAATGCCAAATTTTAAGTTTGTACACACATAAGAGTCATTGTTTCTTAGCCATAGTCCTCAAGCATTGTCATTTATATCCCAGAACATAGGAGACATACAATACACACCAACATGTAAGAATGAAACTCTATTTTCATTTAGTTAGTTTTGTAGCTATGCATCAAGCCTCGATTCCTGCAGATATGTATAAAGAAAATCAGTTAAAATCCGTTAAGGGTATATAGTGATATATAACATTGTGTAGTGACCTTGTTAATCATAGGCAATACATACATACATTCAATTACCCTGAGTATATCTCTAAAGTTTGGCCGACTATGCTCATGCACCGCTTTTTAGGGGATGATAACATGCAAGAGTTATAAATTGAAAAGACCATTCTATTGGGAGAGAAGTGCTAATCCAAAGGAGCATGAATACTGACTGACTTTAGCGACGGTAGCTCGTTGCCACCAGGGATCGGCCAAGGGGGTGGACCAGGGCCGGACTGAGGACCGTAACCTGCCCTGGCAAACTGCTTGGCCGGCCCCCCAGTGAGGGGGAGAGGGGTGTGGCAGAGCTGTTTGCAAGGCCCATTTTGTTACAGGGGGCTATATTTCAGGTCCTCTGTAACAAAAACCGCCCCCCAGGGACCCCACACCGGCCCCCACCCTGGCGGCCTACCGGTGAAACACCCGGTGCCCCCTATGGCCAGTCCGGTCTTGGGGTGGACCCTGTAGACACACTCTGTAAGACAAGATTTCTCCAGTCCTTAGAATCCTTTCTGTCTTTAAAGATTATGAAATCAAAGGATAGAAATCAGGCTCCCGCGGCTTGCATGCCCACTTTCTTCCTTAAGGTATCTCAGCCTCTGTGATACTCGATCTGCCTCGGTCGTCCTGCATCCTGTTTGTGTTTCTCGGCAGCGGGTTTAAATACGGTCTGACCTCGCCTGTTGCCTTGTTTGATACATGCCTACGTGGGCGTAGGGCGTAGTGAGGGTATTATTTATGCAAACATGTGACATGTGCTCAACGTACCTAGGTCAGGCATGGCTTGTCTGGTTGATAATGATACCTCCGCTGTATCTACACCCTTCAGGGGGATTTCAAGGGACGCTTGTTCTTACTTCTGTAAGCGCTGCAATAAAGCCCCAACTATTTCGAAAGAGTGTGACATGTGTGTGCGACGCATGTATGACCGGCAAGGCTTGCCTGGTTGTTAAGGATACATGTGTTGTATCTGTCCCCCTCAGCGTGGTTTTAATGGACATAAACTTGTGTTTGGTCATAGATGCTATATTCAGGACCTCATTTTGACGTTTATACATATTGGTGTCAGGGTGCCGGCACATTTATCGGTGTTTAACTCTATATAGTGTATTGGCAGGTTCGCGAGTGAGAACGAGAATTTCAATTGTGCATTCTCATGTGATTTAAACATCCTCAGAGAGAATGGTAGTTCTTCTGTATAGTGTGTTTTCCTTAAGAATGCACAAGTGCATCCTTGATGTAAATTTAAATAGCAAGGTGCCTGCAGGTTTATTCACATATTCCTCTATCTATAGCCTACGTTTGTTAGAGTTAGGGAAGAAGGAGAACCCGTGTGCCGTCTTTCTGGTCGGTGAATATTATGGGGAGATAGTAATGTGTGCAGTATGGTAACGTTCCAATTAAACGTGTATCAATAATGGGTCTATTCTATATCCTATTGCACCCGAGAGGTTTTCTACCAAGGTGTCAAGCATATCTCTCATTTGTTATCATTTTAAAGAACGGGGGTGCCATTTTCTTGCAGTAGTGCGAGACAGGTGCAGGAGTAGTCAAGTCAAGTCAAAGACTGCTTTATTCGATTTTGATTAAAAACCATAAAAGCACAATAAAATCAATTTACATTTAAAAAGATTTAGCATAAAAGTAACATAAACATTGCTATGAATCGTAATACAATAGAAAAAAGCAGCTCATTAGATACCTACAAAGTTTTTTCTTTTTCATTCATTTTTATCTACCTCAGACAAATAATGGTAAATTAGTTCATGGTGATCCTGTGTCTGATTACAGCTTTTAAAAAAGACGACATAATTAACATGGTCTGTTCTTCCTCCAGCATTTGAAGCCTCAGGAATGCTACTCGACACTGTCTAAGTCCCCACTTTTTCAGGATAAAAATTGGAAATCTTTTCCTTGGTAAATCATAAAATTTACAAAAAAGTGTGCAATGTAACGTTGATTGAACAGATGTATCATCGCATGGACATAGTGGCAAATTCTTAGACCACGAGTTGGCATCTGGAAATGTAACCAATCTGAAAAAGGTCCCCCCACGGAAACGTGCAAGTAACATGCGTGCATAGCAGCTTTGGAACTGTGTTAGATACGGCTGAATTCCCTGACCTTGCAGCATCAAGTTATTCTCCATGACTGTTGTCTTGCATTTCTCTTTAAGCCAACGCTTGCTCTCTAGAAAATTTAAACAGATGCTTTTCAAGTTATTCCTTGATACAGTTTCTAAACAGTTTGGGCAATCAAAATATTCTGGGTAGCCAATATCATAAAATAATTTCTGTACATATTTGATCCAGGGAATCCTGGTAACCCCCTCTAGATTAAGACAATCCTTAATTATATCTCTGTTAAAGCCGGTCTCATCCATAGACCACACCTTATGCCATAGAATAAGGGGATTAAGTTTGATGAGGTCCGATATATATGGTAGGCCAAGTTCCTTATGGCATACATAAGTAGAGGTAGAACCTGGGACAGCTAACAGATAGCGCAGAAATGCATTCTCAGAGTTGTATGTTATTAACCTCTGCTATTCCCCAGATCCCTGCCACATATATTGCTGTGGATACGCATTTCGAATTGTATATGTCCACAAGCTCTGGGACTGGTCGTCCGCCCACCTTATTGGAGAAATTGCAAAACAGCGCCTATGGCTCTAGAAAAGGCCAGTTTTCTGACATGTGTCGCAGATGTCCAGGTACCATATTTCTCAAAGTTTATACCCAGATACGAGAATTGTGTCTTTCTTTGTTTTTGAGATAAAAGTTTTACATGAGATAGTTTTATTTCTAATACAACACATGGTAAATGTTTTGCTTATGTTTATTTTTAGGCCTCTATCATTCATGTAATTTGAAAATTTCATAATAACTCTTTGGAGTCCTACCTGGGTCCTTGCCATAATTACTGTGTCGTCCGCATATAATAATAAGGGGACCGGGGCGTTCCCAATCTGTGGATAGTCCTGGTTATCCTGAGCCAGATGGGAGCCTACACTATCTATGTATGAAATAAACAAGAATGATGCGAGTTTACATCCCTGTCTGACTCCTTTATTTATACTAAACTTAGCTGTACACTCGCCCTGCTTCCCATACCGCACCCTCGCTCCCGCCCCTCGATACAACTCCCTAATAAATGTAAGCAAATTTGGATCCACACCCATTTGTGACAGGGTGCTCCAGAGTTTATCATGGTTTAGACAATCAAAAGCTGAGCTTAATTCGACGAATGTTAAGAACAATTTTTCTCTTTTGGCTGATACATATTTGGCGATAACCAGTGCTAAATTTAAACCTTGTTCTGTCGTTCTGAGACCTGCCCTAAAACCATATTGGAACTTTGAAAGTATACCCCTTTCTTCCACCCAGAGTTGTAGTTTATTTAACATGACCCTCCCCGCAACTTTCATAAGCGAGTCCAGTAATGATATTGGACGGTAACACTTTGGATAATTTCGGTCACCCTTTTTTATATATGGGGATTACGATTGCCTCTAACCAGGTGGGAGGGAACCCGTATTTATTACAGCTGTTTAAAACGTTTGTTAGGAGTGGAGCTCATAAATCGGTGTTAGATTTATATATGTACACTGGCACACCGTCAGGTCCTGGGGCTTTTCCTGCGGCACTCTCATTGATGGCAGCTAAGACTTCTGCAAGTGAGAAGTCAATATTCAGGGGAAAAGACTCATGAATCTCATAATCATCTCGTTCTTTTAGGTCTATTCCCTCATTTACAATTAAATCATCTGCCTGATAGAGGTCCCTGAAATAATTAACCCATCTATCTTCTGTGATAGCCACTTCTAAAGAATCAGTTTTCCTGTCAACAAAAAAAGGAGCATTAACAGCTTTCCACAAGCCTGTGTTGTCCTTGGTTAAGCAGGCTTGATGTAACTCCTGCCATGCTTCCAGTTTTAGTTGACTCTTGCGCTTCTTGACTGCTCGTTGGTAAACGGTTCTTGCCAACCTAACTTCATCCCTACTTCTCGGCTCACCTTTCAATACCTTCAATAGATGTGCGTGTACCCTACTACAATCCCTATCAAACCACTCCTGTGCCTTGATAATACCCCGTTTTTGTGTCCCTGTGAGGAGTTTTTGCATTTCCTCAGTGATCCTGAGGAATGCCTCAGTGACTTGGGCATTTTCATCTATCTGGGCTAAGCAAATTTCAAATTCCCTATATCTATTTTTTACAAGGGTTTCAAAGAAGGCCCCGGCTTCCACTTTGTTCCAAATTATGACGTATCCAATAATCTTTGCAAGATGTAATTTATAATTATGTGATTGTTCTACTACTTCAGGTGTTTTACTCCCCGCTAGAGAAAATAATAGCCTATTCGGAAGGTGGTCACTAATCACTGTATTGCATGTTTCATAGTTGGAAACATGACAGGAGTACCGGTTTTGAAATAAGAACAAAATCAATTACTGATTTGCACCCTCTCACAATAAAAGTTGGCTTAAAAGGGACTGGGGGGATACATAATTCATTTGCAAATCCCAGGTCATATTGAAAGGACACATCATTCAACGAGTTACCCAGAGTAGTGTGTGAAAAATGGGTTAAAAGGGACCCCATTGTCTGTGTCCAGACCACAAATACCTAGATGGCTGTATGGGCATAGAAAACAGTTAAAGTCGCCCACCCATATTATGCACACTTCCCCGGACAGATGTTCTTCAGTGTGCTTCAGGGCTTGACATAACTCTTCTAATACCTTGTTTGTTTCTGGTTTCGGGGTGTTATTATACAAATTAATTATAACTGTTTTCTTTTTCCCTCATCGCTTACTAGCAAAATCTGGTAATATTCAGATCCATCTTCAAACTTCACTGCCAGATTGTTCACAAGGTTAGATACGTAGGTACATAAACCTCCTTTGTTCCGCCCTCGTATACTCGATCTGGCAGGGGTATGAAAAGTGCGGTAACCGTTTATAATTATAGTCTCGGTTGCCCATGTTTCCTGCAGGCAGATGATGGAAAAATCCTGTATAAATTCTAGCCAAATGGGGTCCCTTGCTCTAGAAGAAAGCCCAGCGATGTTCCATGACATCAGATGAAGAGTATTACCCAATTTTGATTCATTGATTTTTGGGCTAGCAGCTGCTTGGGTGATAACATCTCCCACTGGCCTCCTTCTTTCGCTATACCGTTCTGCTTTGATCACTCTTTGCTTACTAGACTGATATCTGCTTTCCATTTAAACCTCCCTTTCCCCTCTTTTCCGAGTTATAGTGAGATCCTGGTATGCTTCACCCTCTCTAGGTGTGCAATGGTTAATTTCAGTAATAACAATAGCATGCTCCATTTCAACGCAAACAACATCTGTGCTATATTTAATGCAATTTACAGACCCCCCGAAAAACACATTGATCGTATTGTTTTCAGGATGTTGCCTTATAACCTCTACTCCTCCATCCGTAATAGAAGCATTCTGAGCGTAGGTACTATTTGGGGTAAGTCAATCCACCATATCAAGTGCACTATACCTATTACTGAGGGGAATACTGGACACAAAATCATATCCATCTATGGCGGTCCCATTTCTACCATTGTTTTCCCCACTACCCATGTCAAAGATATTTCTGTTACAGACAGGATTCACTCGTTGTGTCTGGGGAGTGTAAAAATAAGTGAGGTCAAAAGGCTGAATTCTGGGGCGTGGCTAAGGCGGCTGACATGGCGGACGCAGCTTAGAAGAGCTCCGTTCTGCCGATCAATCCTCTGACATTTATCCTGCCTTCCCCCTCACCAATGCCCGTCCCGAGGCAGTGAGGGGTAACGGAAGGTGTCCGGCAGGTGTGGCGTGATTTTTACACTGGGGATTGGCGCCGGGACCTCGATTTTGAAGGCATCCGGGGAGTGAGCAGGCAGATGGCGGACGGCAGAGCGAGGCCGCGCAGCGGCCCGTCCCCAACCGGGACACGGATACTTGCAAGCGGCCACTGGCAGTATACATCATTGGGCCTGACGCTGCACCGGGGGGACTAGACGGCTGCTGAGTGACTGCGGCTAGCACGGCATCGACCAACTGGCCGGAGGTGGCAGCGGGGACCCCGAGAGAGGCCTGGGCCCAGAGACGCGACCCCTGTGGTGAGTGTGCACTGGGGCGCGCGGCGGCAGATTCGAGAGGCTGAGGAGTGAAGGGGAGGACGCGGAGGACCCGGCGGTCAGATCGGACCGCGGTGGGCCAGGTCCCTGAGACGCGAGTGGGCCGCACTTGAGACAGGGTGCGCTAGTTGTTATGTTTATTTATTTATTTATTTATAAATTTATAAAGCGCCTGGTGACCCGGAGGCATCCCCGCGCTATAGAGCTGTGATATCCAAAGAGGGGGGGAGGACCGGAGGACTATTTGGGGAATAAGAAAGTTTTTAGTTTTTTCCGGAAGAGGGCGTGGCAGGGTTCCAGACGCAAGTGGCGAGGCAGTGCGTTCCAGCCTGAGGAGGCTTTGACCGAAAAGCTACGGCCACCGGTCCGAGCCTTCTTGAATTTAGGGACGATGGCCAAATGCTCGTCGTCCGAGCGCAGTGACCTAGGGGCTTTGTAGGGGGCGACAAGGTCTTTCAGGGCGGCCGGGCCGGCACCATTAATGAGTTTGTGACTGGTGCACATTGCCTTAAACTCAACTCGCTGGCGGACAGGGAGCCAGTGCAGGGCCTTGAGGGCTGATTTGGCAGAGGCTCTGGGGGGGAGGTCCATTATGAGCCTTGCCGCGGCGTTTTGTGCCCGTTGGAGTTTGGCTAAGGTAAACTCCGGTGCACCGAGGAATACGGCGTTGCTATAGTCAAGTCTGGCTAGGATGAGCCCTTGAACCAGCAGTTTTCTGGATAGCGGAGGAAGGAGAGGGAGAATCTTGCGGGTTGACCGCAGGAGGCCAAAGCATGTTCCAGCGGTCTTGGTTGCCTGGGTCTTCATGGTGAGGCTTGGTTCCAGCCAAACGCCTAGCGTTTTGACTTCTGTCTTTGGAGTGGGTATCTCACCAAAGGTATCCGGCCACACCGAGGCGGGAATTGATGACCATTTGTTGCCCAGGAGCATAATTTCGGTTTTAGAACCGTTCAATTTTAGGGAAGATTCGCACATCCAAGAGTAGATGTCTTGGAGGCAGTTCCGCAGGCTGTCTGGGTGTTTGTCCAGCTGGGAGAGGGAGACGACAAGTTGGGTGTCGTCAGCGTAGTTGACAATTTTGATCCCATAGGGGGTCACAACGTCTTCCAGAGGGGCCATGTAAACATTAAACAGGGTGGGACTAAGCGAGGACCCCTGCGGGACTCCACATGTGAGTGGAAGGGGGTCTGAGCGAGAGTTGCCGTCCCACACCTGAAATGAACGGCCTGATAGGAAGGAATTAATCCAGGCGTGTGCTGAGCCCACAATTCCTGCCCTGGCCAGGCGATGTAGAAGGACACGGTGATCCACCGTGTCAAAGGCGGCACTGAGGTCCAGGAGGATCACCGCCACTGATCCTCCTGAATCCAGAATGCGCCTTGATTCCTCAATGACGGAGAGGAGGGCTGTGTCCGTGCTCTGGCCGGGCCGAAAGCCAGTTTGAGATGGGCGCAGGATTTTGTTGGTCTCAAGGAATTGGGAGAGTTGGGAATTAACTAGTTTCTCCGCCATTTTGCTGATGCAGGGAAGGAGTGATATGGGTCTATAGTTAGACATGTCATCAGGATTCAGATGGGGTTTTTTTAGCAGGGCTTTGACAACCGCATTTTTCCAGTTGGGCGGCACTGTGCCTTGGCGCAAGGAGATGTTAATGAGATCCCTGATGGTAGTGGCTATGCTGGGGGCGGCAGCTTTTAATAGTCTGGCCGGGTCAAGAGGAGAGCCGCTTTTCATTTTGGCTAACGTGGCGGAGACCTCAATGAGGGAGGTTGCTCTAAAGGAGGACAGCCGCGGGCTGTTAGTACAGACCTCAGTATCAGTGGAGTTGTGGGGGGTGATGCTGGGGAGAGAGTCCAGTATTCGCGAGATTTTAGAGTCGAAGAAGGAGGCAAAGTCATTACTTCTATCTGGGGGGGCATGGGAAACAGTGGGTGCTGATGGAATGTTGAGGAGTTCTTTGACAATCAGGTACGCTTCTTTTGTGGAATTGGTGGCGTTTTGTATTCTGTTGTCATAGAATTCTGCCTTGGCACGTTTGAGAGCTGATTTGTAGCGTCTAACTGCACTATTGTAGAGGTCTTTGTTACTGTGAAGCCAGTCCTTTCTCCAATGCCTCTCGGCCTTTTTGCACTCTTTGCGTAGGTCCCTGAGGTCAGAAGTATACCAGGGGGCCTGGCCCTTTATCCTGTTTTTGATCTCCCGATTTTTTATGGGGATAATATTATCGAGAGTTGAGGATATCCAGTCTCTGACTTGGGAGTCGGCGGTGGAGGGATCCTCAGAAAGACTGGGGGTCGAAGCGTCCAGGGCTGTGGACCAATCCTCCACCGAGAGTCTGCCCACGCTCTGTCTCTGGTGAAGGTGGGGGGTTTTTGGGGCTTTTTAAAAGCTCCAGGGAGATGGGTCGTGACTAGAAAGTGGTCCGTCCACGGGAGGGGTTGGGAATTAATGAAAAGGAGGGAGGGGATGTTGGAAAACACCGGGTCGAGAAGGTGCCCTTTCGTGTGAGTTGGTTCAGAGTTGGCGAGAAGCAGACCCAAGGCCGCTAGGTCGTCAATAAAGTCGGTTGCCCCAGTGTCAAGGGGATCCTCGAGATGGATGTTTAGGTCGCCTGTTATAAGGAAGTTAGGTGTCAGGTGTGCTGCGGAGGAAACGGTTTCCAGGAGGGCGGCTGTGAAGGGGCCAGAGTGTCCGGGCGGCCGATACACCAGGAGGCCTGACAGGGAGTTAGTCGAAGACAGCTGAATCGTGAAGAGGCAGCTCTCCGAGTCTTGTATCGCGCAGTCTTTGGATCGACAGATAAAGTGGTCCCTGTGGATAATGGCTAATCCACCTCCTCTACCTAGGGGACGAGGTTGAGACATGATAAGGAAGCCCGGGGGGAGAGCTAGGACAATGTCAGCGTTGGAATGCTCCGTGATCCAGGTTTCTGTGAGGAAAAGTATGTCCAGTTTAAGGTCGACAAGAAGATGGTTGATAAGCAGGGCATGTTTGGGCAGTGATCTGCAGTTAAGGGTCGAGATTTTAAGGACAGGGGGAGGGAGGGGGGGTTTCGGAAGGGAGAGATTGCCTGGTTTGCATTTGTCACAGCGGCGAAAAGGGACAGTAGGGTCGTGTAGTGCCAGACAGGAGCTGTTTTTAGTGGGTCTAAGGCTGAGGAGCTCTCTGCGGGAATAGCTTACCTTGGAGGCGGCTGGGACAGGCATATTGTCTGGCCCTAGGCCCGGTCGTGCGCGGACGGGCGCAGACGGGCTTGCCTTAGGCGCGCCTTCGGCGCGCAAACGGCGCTCCCGCTGCGCTCGTCCGCTGCGCTGGGGAGGTCGGCACATTTGTGCTGGTTGTAAAGGGCGTGGCCTCGCAGGGGGCGTGGCTACACCTTTGCCGCGCTGGCGGTGAGGGCGTTTGCTCGGTCTGGCTGGCGCTAGGAATCGGCGCTTTAGTACAGGTAAGCCTGGCTGGCTTTTGTGAAGATAAAATTAGTGACAGTGATAGTAATTTTTAAAAACAGAGCGTAGCAGATTGCAAATAACCTCCGGCTTTCCGCCTCAGAGGAGTTCAGGTAATGAGGAGTCGATGCGCTGTCAAGCGTTTATGTACTCGATGGAATTGGTGGGCGTGGCCTCGCAGGGGGCGTGGCTACACCTTTGCCGCGCTGGCGGTGAGGGCGTTTGCTCGGTCTGGCTGGCGCTAGGAATCGGCGCTTTAGTACAGGTAAGCCTGGCTGGCTTTTGTGAAGATAAAATTAGTGAAAGTGATAGTAATTTTTAAAAACAGAGCGTAGCAGATTGCAAATAACCTCCGGCTTTCCGCCTCAGAGGAGTTCAGGTAAAGTTATGTTATGTTATGTTAAAGAGATTTGTAAGGCGCAGCTAACACCATTAGGTTTCTTGGCGCCATAATGAAGAGAGCAGATGAAGAAGCAGCAGAGGACGTTTTATTGGTAAGATTCGGTAAAAAGAAAAGTTTTGAGAGAAGATCTGAATTTGGGGTACGGAGTGGACAGTCTGAGGGGCAGAGGGAGGGAGTTCCAAAAGGTGGGGGCCAGATAGGAGAACTTAAGCCCACCATGTTTCTTCCTCTTACATCTGGGAGTGGATAACAGGGCCAGTTGGGAAGACCGGAGAGTGCGAGGGGGAACATAGGGTTGAAGGAGGGAAGAGATGAAGTGGGGGCCCTGACCGGCAAGGGCTTTGAAAATGATGCAGCCCAGCTTGAACCTGCAGCGGGCGGCCACTGGGAGCCGATGGAGGCTCTTCAGGAGGGGGCGAACATGTTGATCTCTTGGGAGAGAGTGTGTCAGGCGGGCAGCCTGATTCTGAATGAGCTGAAGCCGCCTAAGCTGGTAGGCTGGAATGCCAACATAGAGCGCGTTGGCATAGTCAAGCCTCGATATTACTAACGCTAGCAAGGCTAGGGTAAGGGCCTCGAAAGTAAGAAGCCGGGAGATTTTCCTAATTTTCCTTAATTGAAAATGGCTGGAGGAGACTACCGCGCTGATCTGGGGCGTCATAGAAAGATCGCTGCTGATGACGACTCCCAGACTTTTGGCGCAGTTGGCAGGGCGGGGTGGACTGCCGAGGCTGACCGGCCAGAAGGAGGAGTCCCAGGGGTTGGAAGGGCCCCCGACAAGAACCAGCTCGGTCTTGTCGGGGTTGAGCTTCAGATGGTTTGAGCTCATCCAATTGCTGATAAAGCAGAGGGTGTTTTGGAAAGTAGAAATGGAATCAGCAGAGGAATCAATATTGAAAATTAGTTGTATGTCATCAGCGTAATTGAACGCTGTGACATTGAACTGCCGGAGGGCACGGATAAGTGGGGAAAGATACAAATTAAAGAGGAGGGGGGACAGGGAAGAACCCTGCGGGACACCACAGGTGAGTTTGACCTGGGAAGCAGAGAACTGGGAAAGTCTGACGGCTTGATGGCGTTGAGTCAGAAAGGAGCGGACCCAGTCCAGGGCGGAATCCTGGATGCCAGCCTCCCTGACACGGTCGACCAAGATGTCATGGTCGACCGTGTCGAAGGCGGCCGACAGATCCAGGAGGACCAGAGCCTGGCAGATGTTTCCGTCCGCTCCCCTGCGCAATTCCTCCATGACAGAAAGAATGACGGCTTCTGTTGAGTGCGCGGGTCTAAATCCAGCCTGCTGGGGGTCCAGGGCACCAGAGTCTTCCACAAAAGAACTGAGAATCTGAGTGACGTGCGATTCTAGAACTTTGCTAAGAAAAGGAAGAAGGGAGATTGGGCGATAGTTGCTCATGATGGAGGGGTCTGCCGAGGGTTTCTTCAGAATGGCGACCACCTCAGCCTGTTTGAAGGGTCCAGGAACCTCCCCCCTGGTCAAAGAGTTGTTCAAAAGAGCGAGGGGGGGGGGTCCGGACAAGAGGTGAAGGCTTCTCGGAGGACCGGGGGGGGGGCAACAGTCGCTGGGAGAGCCAGAGGAAACTTTGTGTAGGAGTGACAAAAAGTTATCCTTTGAAATGAGAGGGATGTGATTAAGAATGTGGGTGTGAGAGTGACTAGGAACACAAAAGGATGTGGGAGCCGGTGGAGAAATGGAAATGCTGGTTTTAATTTTGATAATTTTATCAACAAAAAATTGGTTAAGGGAGTCGCACAAGGGTTGGGAAGGGAGGGGGGCTAGGGCAACTCTTTCCGGGTTAGATAGTTCGTCCACTATGGAAAAAATATCTTTAGATTTGTTGGAGGAGTTCATGATTTTGCTTGAAAAGTAGCAAGATTTAGCCGCAGTAATTGATTTTTTGTACTCCTTCAGCCGAAGCGAAAAAAGCTATTTGGATGCAGGGGAATAATCCCGGCGCCAGTGTCTCTCTGCTTGGCGAAGACTAAGTTTAAGTGCGCTAAGCTCAGCGGTAAACCACTTTTGGGCGTCATGTCTGCGCCTTGTCTTGACGAGTTTTAAAGGTGCCACAGAGTCGGCCGCATTGGTAAGCCAATGTGTGAGGGTTTTGGAATGGAGGTCGGTGGAAGTGTTGGGTCCAGTGATGGGTGGGGACGAGGAGCTCAGAAGAGCAGTAAATTTGTTGAGGTCAGCTTTATTCCAATTACGTGCCAGGAAATTGGATTGGCGGGCAACAGTGAGAGGGAGGGGCATAGCTAAGGAGAAGGTAATGAGGTGGTGATCTGACCAAAGACAGGGAGAGACGAGGGGAACAGAAATGACAAGAGAGGTGGTCCAGACTTGATCTAAAGTGTGGCCTTTAACATGCGTGGGTACATGTATGTGTTGGGTGCAGTTGAGACTCAGCATAAGATCAGAGAAAGCGCGTGAGTCAGAAGTTTCGTGAGTGTCTGCCGGCCAGTAATTAAAGTCGCCTAGGACCAGCACATTGGAGTTGCTGATGGTAAGCTGGGTGATCAGATTGCCGAACTGAATAGAAAAGTCAGGCATGGGTTGAGGGGGGCGGTAGATCAGTACACATATGAGCGAGCACCCAGGCTGCTCCAGTCTTAGTACGAGACAGTCTGTAGAAGAGATGCTGAGAAAGGGCACTGGGGAAAACCTGAGGGGGTGTCTGATGATGGCTGCAACCCCGCCACCCGTTTTACCAGTAGGGCGATTGGTCTGCAGAATGTAATAACCTGGGGGGATGGCTGCCAAGATGTCTGGGGACGAATCATCTGTAAGCCAGGTCTCAGTCAAGAACAAAACGTCCGGCTGTTCTGAATCCAGAAGATAGAATATTTCTGATTGGTGCCGCACCAGAGAGCGGGTGTTGAGATACACCAAGGACAGTGGGGAGGAAGAGGGGCCAGGGGGTGATGGGGTCCGGGCCAAAGAGTGCGGAGGGGGAGAACATTGGTCGGGAAAGGAAGGAAGGATTTCCGGGAAGGTAGTTCTGGTCGTGAACAGGTTGTGAAGTAGCAGTTTGGGGACGGATGGGGGGGAGGGAGGGCGGGGTCGTGGGCAGAGACAAGGGCTGTGCGAGTGTAAGTAAGAGGGGGAGCAAAGTAACAGGCCCCTTGCCCCGGCCTGCCGCGGACGGGCGCAGACGGGCTTAACTCAGGCGCAACTCCGGCGCGCCTACGTCGCGCCCGCTGCGCTCGTACGCTGCGCTGACACATAAGGGCTGTTTAAATAGGGGCGGGACGAGGGTGGAGTGTCAGGGTTACACTCCGAAGGAACAAGCCCAATCCAAGATGGCGCCCGCGAGCGCTGGGAACCGGCGGTTCCAGGCAGCCCCCAGCCAGCAGCTTACCTTGGGAAAGTAAGTTTTAAAGTTATTTAGCCTGCATAACAAAAGGGTATGATTAAAACAGTATAAAATTCCGCCAAAGCGAAAAAGCGCGACCCGCTCGCAATCAGCGGGGCACAAAGCAGGAAATGCCACAAGTTGCTCTCTGAGCGTTGGGAGCCAGCCCACTGCCACTGGGCCACTCGCAAACACGGAGCAGGAGTCAACACGCGCTCCTAAATAGGGGCGGGACGAGGGTGGAGTGTCAGGGCTACACTCCGAAGGAACAAGCCCAATCCAAGATGGCGCCCGCGAGCGCTGGGAACTGGCGGTTCCAGGCAGCCCCCAGCCAGCAGCTTACCTTGGGAAAGTAAGTTTTAAAGTTATTTAGCCTGCATAACAAAAGGGTATGATTAAAACAGTATAAAATTCCGCCAAAGCGAAAAAGCGCGACCCACTCGCAATCAGCGGGGCACAAAGCAGGAAATGCCACAAGTTGCTCTCTGAGCGTTGGGAGCCAGCCCACTGCCACTGGGCCACTCGCAAACAGTTGGCGCCCAATTTGAATTGCAGTGACCCAAAACTCGGCAATCGAGTCAGGCCGCGGCGTGCCCCCCCTGGAGAGCCCCCTAGCAGCTAGGCAGTGATCCTGGGCATCGGGTACGCAGGGCGGTGCGCAATCCACGACGTGGGCCCCCCCCCTTGGCCGTTCTCCTTCGGCCATAGACTAACTACGCTGAGCAGCCAGGAACAGCGCGGGGCCTAGTGATTGCGCAGACGTATCCCGACCACGAGTTGGTGGAGCTGCATGGAGGCTTGGGGTAAGCTGTAGAGATATCCGGGGCCCACGAAATAGCAGCGGAGGACAGCTGCTTGATCCGGCGCACCGTGCTGTGGATTGCCTGGCCGTTTAGGCCCGGGGCCCCACGGGGAGAATAGCTGGTGGGCCTGCTGGCGGGCGGCTGACGGAGGGCCCCTCAGGCCGAGACAGCGAAAATCTCGTGGGTTGCAAGTGGAGCTTTCCTACCAGGCTGACCCCACCGGCTACGGACCATGACCAGGGGTGGAGGCGGCAGCGGAACCTCGAAACAAGGCACCCTTGACAAATTCACCGGTGCGGGTGGAGCGGCCGGGGCCTCCGGGGGCTCTCCGCCCCAGGGGCCGGACAATGCTGCGCTTCTGGCGGCAATCACCCAATCTAGAGACACCTTAGATGCCAAGATAGGGGCAGTTGGAGCTGATGTCACGATGTTGCGCCAGGACTTAAGAAATGCGGTAGCCCGCATCACCGAGGCCGAAACAAGAATCACCGGAGTGGAGGACGACGTGGCAATACTGAAGAAGAAAGTTGCCACCATGGAAGGGATCCAGAAAGTTCTAGCGCTCCGGGCGGAGGATGCCGAAGGGCGGGCTCGGAGCATCAACCTACGGTTCGTTGGATTTCCGTAAGATTGTGAAAAAGGGAATATGGAGGCCTTTCTTACTCAATGGCTGGAGGGATGGCTGCCCCCGGAGTCCCTTTTTTGCTGCTTTGTCATAGAGCGGGCGCCCAGGGCGCTTGCTCCGAAGCCACCAGTTGGAGAGCGCCCACGGCCTGTAATAGCCAAACTGCTTAACTATCATGATCGGGACACTATCCTGAGGCAAGCCCGGTTGAAGGAACCCCTCATGTGCGACAATCACCGGATACTGATATTCCCAGACTACACCAAGCTAGTGCAGAGACAACGGCAATCCTTCACAGAGGCCAAGGCTCGCCTACGGGGACTCAAAATCCAGTATGCTCTACTTTACCCAGCCCGTCTGCAAGTCGTTTTTCAATCCCGTACCCTGTTCTTCAATTCTCCGGAAGAAGTATTCGCATGGACTGACGAGACGGTTCGAGTCCGGCCACACACCCCACTGGCTCGAGACTCTGATTCATCCTCCTCGACGGTGCCGCAGCAGACCCACCGACGCTCTCGTAGTAGGAGCAACTGGCGGTCCCGCTCCACCAAGAGGTCCCCCACCAAGAAGGGCGCTGCGGAGGAGACTGCTCCTCCAGACTCTCAGAAGGCAGATCCGTGAAAGGAGATGGGACATGAGGTACCTAATTGAGCTGTGTTGCGGAGTGCGCTCTGCAGGCGGCTGGGAGTGGCCCAGCCGGAGATGCTGGACGATTGCTGGAAGCACCGCCATCCTTTGTTACAGACTTGGCTAGCAGCTATTGGATGTGGGATGGGAGAGGGTGGGGGGGGACTGCAAGGCGGACACTTGCTCTAGGGTAGCAGCGGTCCGGTCTTTCACAGACGTTAATTGTCCCCTGGTGGGGCTAGTTGGGCGTTGAGGGTGTGGTTGATGGGGATCCATTGGAGTGGGCGGCCGCTGACCTCCCGTTGGGGGTTGGGGCACTCCTACACCGCGACAGATACTTCAATGTTGTTGAGGTATAGGGGAGGGGGGAGGCCAGTACTCAGGGAGTTGGGTTGGGGTTTGGTTCGGGGCTTGGGGGAGGGCGGACGCGTAAGGTTTTGGTCAACAGGGGCAGCTCGTTCAAGCACGATGGTCCACCAGGTTCGATTCATGTCGTATGGGCAGTTACACTCCCCTGCACCCAGGCGATTGCAGCTTTCCCCGGTTGATGGCGGCTAGAGGTCCTGCTTCGGAGCTCCCCAGGGCGGCGCTGCGAATAGTGAGTTGGAATGCAAGGGGCATGCTGGATAAAATCAAAAGGGGCGCGGTGCTGCGACAGGGGAAAAAGGAGAAGACTGATATCCTACTATTGCAAGAGACTCATCTCCTTGGTACCAAGACCCTCAGTTTACAGCGCTATGAGTATCAGCAGGTGTTCCATGCTGGTTTTGTCCGGGGATCCCGGGGAGTGGCGGTAATGATTCACCGTAGGGTGTCATATGTCCACTCTACACAGTGGGTAGACGCCCAGGGTAGATACGTATTTGTTAAAGGAACGATTGGTAGTGAGCCGGTAATCTTTGGTAGTGTATATGCTCCCCCTCCCGTTGCAATGGTCTTTGGTGGAAAAACTGTTCACTGTCTGGGCTGAGATTCCGGACGTGCTAGCGTTGATTGGGGGTGATTGGAATGACGTTATGGATGGGAATGTGGATCGCTACAGGCCGAATGGTGGGCAGCCGGCAGCTGCCCCCACGAGATTGAATGACATGGTGAGAGGTATGGGATGGACAGATGCATGGCGCAATCAGCACACACACAGTCGGGAATACACATATGTCTCGGCAGTTCACCAATCCTTCTCACGGTTAGACTACCTGTTCGTTCCCTGCGCCAATATAGGGAGAGTAGAATCAACGGCTATACTACCGTGTGGGCTTTCTGACCACTCCCCTATTGCGATAGATATCCTTCTTGATAGGAGGCGGCAGCCATTCCGATGGCGCCTCTCTACCTGGTACCTACAACAGGACGATTACCAGTCTCATATGCGGGAGGCCATAGCTCATTACTGGGATGAAAATGAGAGGTCGGGGTTGGACGTGGTGACCTTCTGGGAGGTTATGAAACCCACACTCCGGGGAGTAGACATAGCCTGGTGCGCGAAGGCCCGTAGGACGCGAGGGGAGGATCTAGAGAAGGCAGCGGATCGTGTCCGCACTCTGGAGAGACAATGCACAGAGACGGGGGTGGAGGAGGACATAAGACAGCTGCTGCAGGCGCAGAGAGATGCTGCTTCCCTACACCTTGAAGAATCACGCCAGGTATGGCTTGCAACGCAGAGTAGAATTTACCAGTGGGGGGACAAGTCTGACTCAATGTTGTATAGACTGTGCCAGGGCACGTTCCAAACTCAGACGCTGCCGGCGCTGAGAGATGAGACCGGGAATTCATTATCCGATCCAAGGGTCATTGCTGACATCTTCGAACGCTATTATGCGGCACAATATACCCCTAGAGAATATCTCCCGGCAGAGGCTGTAGACAAATTACTAGCGGATCTCCCGCCACGGGGGATCTCCGACGAGGAACGTAGTCGTCTCGAGATTCCACTGTCCGCGGAGGAATCGGGAAAGGCCCTTGGAGAGCTGAACGCTGGGAAGGCCCCGGGGCCCAACGGGTTCCCGTGAGAGTTTTTTCGGAAATATCATCTCCAATTAGGGACACATTTCAAGAAGGCATTAGATGCTGCTAGAGAGTTAGGTCACCTGCCGCCTGATTGGAGGCATGCTGAGATCGTGGTGTTCTGCAAACCAGGGAGATCTCCAGATCGCCATGAATCGTATCGCCCTATCTCACTTCTGAATACTGAGGCGAAGATACTGGCGAAGGCACTCGCTAACCGCCTCCTCCCGTTGATCACCACCCTGGTCCACCCGGACCAGGCTGGCTTTATGCCGCACAGGGCCACCAGACACAACATTAGGCGGGCCCAAGTGGCCTTGGAAATGATGCGAGCTACCGGTTCCCAGGCGGCGCTTTTGTTGGCCGATATTGATAGAGCCTTCGACTCGCTGAGCTGGGTTTACCTACAAGCGCTTCTGCCTCGTCTAAATCTCGGACCCCATTTTCTCTCGTATATACAGCTGCTATATACAGACTTGACGGCGCGATCTCGGACGCCTTCCCTATTGGACGGGGTACCCGACAGGGGTGCCCTCTCTCACTGTACCTATTCGCACTCGCGATGGAACCTCTTGCGGCATGGGTGCGTAAAAACGCGCAGATGAAGGGATTTGAATGGGAGGCTGGGCCGTCCGACAGGATTGCGCTCTATGCAGACGACGTACTGTTCTTTCTTACAGACCTCAATAGGTCGTGCCCGAGAGTCCTCGATATCATGAGGGTGTTTGGAGAGGTTTCGGGGCTTTATCTTATGTGAAGAAATCCACCATATGGACCCTGGGCAGTGGTGTGGCTCTTGGCAATTGGGCGTCCGCTCTACAAGAGGTGACAGGAGGTATTAAGTATCTTGGGGTGTTCCTAACGGACATACCTGGAGTCTCGTGGGAGCGTAACATTGTTCCGGTCTGGGACAGGGTCCGGTCAGATATGAAAACATGGTCTCGTATGCCCTTGAACTTGTATGGCCGCTCAGCCATTTTTAAGATGGTGGCCCTTCCCCGTCTGCTTTACCAACTGCAGAACCACCCCTATCCTATCTCACCGCAGTGGTTTCGCCAGGTTAACTCGGCGCTGGGCCGCTTCCTTTGGGCGGGAGGTGCTATTCGTGTGGCCCTCCGCACCTGTTTCCTCTCTACGTACTGCGGTGGCCTGGCGTCATCGGACATCCTATCCTACTATCAAGCATCCCATCTGTTGGTACTCAACGAATGGTGGTATGGAGATCAGAGCGATCCGGCGTATGCCCTGGAGAGATATTTGCTGGGACCAGATACTTTGCATACGTTACTGTACTCGGTGGGGAAGAGGAAGAGGCTCCCAGTGGCTACGCAGGTTGTCTTCCATGTCTGGCGTCGGGCGCTTAGTCGTATGGGATGGTGGAACAGGCTGACTGAGGAGACCCCGCTGTGGCGAAACGGCCGCCTAGTGGCTTTGGCGACTATGCAAGGGTTTCGCGGCTGGGACGCGATAGGGATCTCGGCGCTGGGACATGTCATGAAGGGCACGACCCTTAAATCTTTTCAGGAGCTGAGGGACGAGTACGATATGCCACATACCCAATTTTTCAAATACCTGCAGTTTTGACATGCCATCTCCCCTGCCTTGGAGTTTAGTCCACTAGAAGCTAAATTATTTATGGGAGAACTGACAGAAATGAAAATATCCCGCATTTATCAATCACTGGTTATTCATTGCTCCCCCTCTCTGGACGGTTTGCGGTCTACTTGAGAGAGAGACGTCGGAGAAATTGATGAGGAGGGGTGGAGGGAGGCCCTCGAGGCCCCAAGGGAGGCGGCCATTGCTGTACGACTGCGCTTTATCCAATTTAAATACCTACATAGGGCTTACTACACGAGAGAGAGACTGTGGTGAGCCGGATTGATTGCCTCCCCCGATTGTCTGAGGTGTGGCAGAGAGGTGGGCACCTTCCTTCACACAGTGTGGTCCTGTGGGGCACTGGAGAGATATTAGGGGCGTGTATGGGACTGCTTGGATGAGGTACTGGGCTGGCAGCTCCCACGTACATCGCAGCTGGGCCTTCTACATGTCTTGGAACAAGTGGGTGGTAACATATATAAAAGACACTTGTTACTTCTGGGCCTTACGGTGGCCAAGAGGGACGTGGCCCGCGCCTGGAAAGACCCTAGGGCTCCCCCGATAGAGGTATGGAAGCGGGGTTTGGACTACTATAGGGGACTGGAACGTCCAGTGTTTGAAGCCCGTGGCTGCCCCAGAAAGCACTATAAAATTTGGAAGAGGTGGGCGGAATACAGGGGGCTGTGGCTGGAGCCGTCGATGCAGCAGGATGTAACTGGTGACCAATTGTTCTGAAGACCGGGGCGAGGGTAGGAGTGTATTACCACTATTGTACAGACTGATTAGTTTAGATCCAGGTGGACATCGTGAACAGGGCTAGGGGGGGACCCGGGAGGGGGTAGATTACGGGGTTGGGGGGTTAAGGGTAGTTCAATGCCAATGTTTTATCCTGATTACTGTACTGATTGCTATTCTTTGCTTTTTGATTATATGCGCACAGCCCCTCCGGTGTTCGGAGTACTGTGGATGTCTTGCAATCTTATCAGAAATAACAATACATTTTGTTCTGGAAAAAAAAGGCTGAATTCTAGTTCTTTTGGTGTGGGTCCACCTCTCACAGATATGTTGTACCTCTCGAGCATCTCTGAAATTTATTACAATACAGTCACCATGTATGTCTTTCCTGCTCCTTCCCACCCAGCTAACTCTGCGTACAAACAGAATTTGGCAATGCATATGTGAGGGGAGGGGTCTATTAACATTTAACTAGTGAGTAGTTTTGTTCTTCATTTCAACAAACGATTCCACACTGCCTTTCTCTAGTTCTGGGACCCCTGCCAGGACAACAACATAAGGTATGGACTCTGGTGGTAAATCGATTTGTGGTAATATATTCTCCTGCGCGTCGATATTGGTGGGTTCCTTCCATCCCCCTTCAGGGTTTTAGTTATACCCCCTCCCAACACATGATGGACTGTGCTTTTACCCTTAACTGTGTCCACAGTTCCTAAGAAAACTACATCATCCTTGGTGCTCAGTCCTGTTCCCACTCGTGCCTGCAAAGTGCCTTCCATGGGATCATGTTCCGTTGTGTAAGGGATCGGGTTAGGGGCGGGAGTACTCCTTATGTCATTTGGGGACAGGCTCTTGTCTTGGTTGGTTATCGGCTTAATCTTCTCAATACACTCAAGATTTAATATACTCAGTTGTTCCAGTTGACTTCATTTGTCCTCAATTGACAACAATCTTGCCAGAAAGGGCTGCATGGAAGACGTAATAAGTCTGCCTACTTTAAACCAAAATCCCTCATCCAATGTCGTCATTGTATTACCAGAAGGAGTGGTAGGTGATATACTAGGTGTCAGCGGCTGGGGTTCTAAATTAGTAGATGCGGCACGTGCCGGTTTGCCCATGTTCTTTGATTTGGCCACCTTGAGCTCTTTTCCCTTTCGGGCATCCCCATCTCGCTTCCTCTTAGGGATTGCTCCTGATATGTGTCCTGGTCGTGGTGGCACAACATCGAGAGCAGTCATCATAGATGCGCGAGTGGATACCCGATCAGGTACAGATGTGTTGATATTACTTTGGGCCTGAGCACTATGAGACCCATCAATCCTTGTATTTACCAAATCCTCCGTTGTTACGCTGCTGTTATGACTTGGCGTTCCCAGTTCAATGATAGCGTTAGTATGTTGTTCCGGGGTAGCAGACAGCATTATGTTTCCCTAAGAGGATTGTTTGGAAAATGCTGGGTCTAATGAGAGGCGGCGCTCAGTGAGTTCGATTTCGTGTGCTAATACCGAAGTGGCCCTAGTTATAAATTGATCAAGTGTTCCGGCCACATAGCCTCCCGTTGCGGCCTTCCTCCCCTTCCCTGCACGTCCAGCCATATCAAAAATTATTACAATGGAAGACTTACTTTATCTTTCAATTTCGTCGATGTTAGAGGTGAAGCCCAGCCCAGCCTCTTCGGGCCTCTAACGGGCACAAACGGGCCCGCCCTTGGCCCAGGCTTCGCCCGGCGCGCGTCCCGCGAAGTGGCTGCCGCGAGCAGCTTTGAGGGCTTGTGAAGGGTGCATCAGTGTGGCAGCACAGGGCGTCCTGGGACTAGCAGTCCCTGTTGCTGAGTCCTGAGTGCAGCAAAATCGGAAAAATCCTGGTACGCGGCTCCCGCGAAGTGGGAGCCGCGAGCAGCTTTGAGGGCTTGTGAAGGGTGCACAGGTGTGGCAGCGCAGGGCGTCCTGGGACTAGCAGTCCCTGTTGCTGAGTCCTGAGTGCGGCAAAATCTGCAAAATCCCAGTACGCGGCTCCAGGTGCAGGAGTATCCAAGACTCATTTACAGAACTGTATTCCACGGGATATTATCATTTAGTCCAGTTTTTTGGGTGGACATTCGGTAAATCCAATGCTGTACTTTCTCAAAAGGGCATTTTTTCTATGTTGTCCTCAGTATTTTCCAGCTGTTCAATGACACAGCATGTTAAACCATTGGGGGTGTGGTCTAAGTTAATAAAATTATCTGTTATCTTTGTGGTATTTCTTTTGCATCTTATGTTGCTCCTGTGTACGCATATCCTGGTTTTGGCTTTCCTAGTTGTCATGGCCACATATTTAAGAACACAGCTGCAAACAATTAGGTAGACTATGTTCATTGTAATGCAATTTGTGTGTTTCACAACGTCCATGTTTTGCCGGGTTCCAGTTCCAGAGTTTTTGTTGTTCTAGTTAAATGGTAAATACTGTAATTACCACAAGCATAGTGGCCCGTGATCTCCAGGAGACCCCATATGTTCCGTACGGTGGTCTGTCCTTCATTCTTCTTGATCTGTGGTCTAGTCTTCAACAAGTTGTCTTTTAAATGTATTGCCTTTTTGAAGGAGAACAAGGGTTTTCCCCATTTGAGGTGTCCTGTTTTCATGATGTGCCAGTTTTTGTTGATGATATTCTTGACTTTGTTGGAGACAGTGTTGTAAGTTGTCACACATGTTAGTGGGATGGTACAATTATTTTTGTTGGGTGATTCTAGGAGGCCTTCTCTGTTTTGGTTGTTTGCTCTTTTGTATGCTTTTTTGATTACTTTTCTTGGATAACTGTGGTCTCTCAGTTTCGTTATAAAGTCTTCCGACTGTACGACGAAATCTGTTTTTGGAGCTGTTTCTTCTCAGTTTGAGGAATTGGCCATAAGGGAAGTTCTCTCTGGGAGCTCTGGGATGGAAGCTGCTGAATTTTAACAGTGTATTCCTTTCCTTTTATTTGTGATACGTCCTTGTTTCCAGTTTCCCATTATCTACATATATTGTACCATTGAAAAAGGTGATAAGATCTTTACTATCTGTATGGGTATGGCTACCTTGGCAAGGTACGATGCAACAAACAAGCGACACGTCTCACCAGCCATTTCTTGACCCAAAAACACAAAGCTGAGGAAAGCTGAAGCTGAAGAAATGAGATGGGTGGTTCTTGAACAGCCACTTATCCCCCATCACATCAGTGACGTCACATGTTATCTGTTCATCAAAGAGCAGAAATGGATCTTTAACCTCAAGTGCGATATGGTAGGGCTGAACGATGATATCCCGTGGGTAATGATTTGAGCATCTTTACTCTACTGCACAAGGACATTTTGACTCTTTTGTTAAAATAAAAAAATAATTTTTCCACTGTTATGCACAGTAGACATTAATATGTCCCTTGAGATAGGACAAAACTAGCAACCCGTATACTTTTCATACAAGTACACTACACTGACATTACCATCCTTTATAGTTTCTTCTTTCTTATAGTAAGAATCCACTTCTTATCCAGTTGGTGGTCATGTCAATGTTTCCATCACTAACTGATCAACATAACTGGTGCATTATGGGGTGGTTTGTCTCCTAGACTTACAAAATATATATAACCCCCTTTCCTAAGGTGTCGGCACCATGGGCCATATCTTATTTGATACAATACCCAGCGGTAACTCTGATAGGGTTGCCCTCCTCTTTTGGCTTCGCTATGATGTCTCACCTGAAGGTAGCTGTTATACGCCATATACCAAGCCATACCATGCCGAAAAGGGACCCTGTTACCTATGATGACCCACACATCAATGTCAGTATATGGTATACCGGGCATATATAGGCATCCAGGAAGGAGTCATTATCCTGATCGCATGGCAAGATTATCATCAGGTCCAACTACTGAGTAGCGTAATACAATCTGAACCGGACAGAGTGGAGAGGCATGTTTGGCTCCCTCTTGGGTCGGTAGTCGGATTTTTAGTAACTCTTCGTGTCCAATGCGCATGTGTGATCCTCCAGAGCACACCAACAGGGGCTCGTCTGACACATCTCGGAATAGTTCGGCTTTTGCGTTGCTCATTCACAGGGGCTGCACTTTGCCGAATATAAATTTGACCAGATTGGCTAAGACGGGCATACGTGTGCGGCCAAAGGGAGAGCGTGCAAGTTATCTATCCATCTAGCTCTCTCCCTGGTCTGACACGCTATTGCACTATATCTGAGTGACGTGCATCCCTCGGGCGTCCTCCAATTAAATTGTGAGATAACAGAGTACATCAATAGGGGCTTGTCTGGCCCATTTCAGAACAATTCCGCCTTCGTTCTGCTCATTCACGGGGGCTGCACATTTCCGGATATACATTATACCGGATTGGCTTAGACAGGCATATGGGGTGCGACCAATGGAAGAACGTGCAAGTTATCAATCCATCTAGCTCTCTCCATGGTCCGACACGCAATTCCACTGCATCTGAGTGACGCGCATCCTTCGGGTGTCCTCCAATTAGACTGTGAGATAACAGGAAACTCAGTTAGTTTCAGGTTTGCGGACAGGTTACTCTTTGGTCCTCATCCCTCCAGAATTTTGCGCTTTAACAGGATACATAAAGCAGCCTTCCTGTTCCGTCTGGTACCTCCCCCTCAGCTTAGGACTAAGCCTGGGGTACCGACGGACAGGTATGGCGGCGCTGCTTCACAATGGCTTCTTCTGACTATTTCCACGGCGCCTCACTCTGGCCTACACGTCTCGGTCCAATAGTGGTTGCCGAGCCGATTTTTAACACCGGGTGCTTTTTAACACCGGGTGCTTCCTAACATCGGGTGCACTACTATTGATAGCTTTGGCACTTGGGAATTGCCTTTTACACTGCGATGGGAATTGCCTGTATATAATCTGCTTGCACTTATCACCTATTTATGCAATACAGGTTAATACTCGCGCACTTTTACATAGACTCATGAATAAGATTCCAATAAATCAGAGTCAAACATAATACGTTTTGGTTCACCGACTAAACAATGTGATATAACTCCAGAGTCTTCATCGGACATATCAGGATCTGCTATAGACTGCATTCTTTTTTGCAAATTACAGTACCAAGATAATATGGTAATATGTTAATAAGATAAATGATCAGGGTTAATGCACTGTCCTATAACATTTATCTCTATTCTCATAAAGCGGGGCCTCATTGCCTGAGCGAGTGCCAGGAGAGGTGAGGCCTTTCCCAAGCCTTTTTGGGTGAGTTCAGCTGACACACTATATGAGTATTTAACTACATGATTGCTGAAAAATTTACAGCACAACTCTGTGGCTATTATATGTTTCTGTAGTGTTGTTTCAACGTACTGTCTGTGTTTGTATGTGTATACATATTTATCTTTCAGGAAAGAATTCATTTCCAGAGATACTACTCCTACACTTTGGAATTCGACACATGGTAGGACATATTTTTGTTAATTTTCTCACACTTTATTTTGCAGTAGTGTTATACAATTGGTCCTGAAGAAAGCCACTGGTCTACCTACCGACCGTGTATGGCTGAAACATGTCGACCTCTTTAACCATCAGCTGATAGTTACCATCCTTACATACTATCTACACACTGTTTTCAGTCTTGACATCATGATGACCTCATAATAAATTAGTTCCTTGGTATATAATAGTAAATTTTAGCCTCATATTTAAGATTTGTTTTCACATTTCAAGCACTGCAAATTATTTTTCAGCACCACCATACTACTTTTTATGGCCTTCTCATCACTGGTGGATCTATACTAGGATATCTCACGATAACAGCAAGTGAGACACCTAGCAGATACCAGTTTTATCATAAAATCCCAGATGATGATGCTCTGCCATTGGGTGGGCTGATGTTTTTTTTCCACTTTTTGTGCAACAACACATCCGGTTTCCAAAATACATGTTGTAAAATTGCTTTTTCATCCTTAGCCACATGACATCAGACCAGTAGTATCCATTTATGTATAGGTAGAGTTAGATTGAGGGATAGGATACAACTGGGTCTTTAATACTATTTTCCCCTTAGACCCTCTGTTAAGTTGAGTTTTGTATACCTTGGCATATGCCTTCTCCCTACACAAGATCCCTATGAAAAAAAGCCCAGGCTAATCTTTGACTATCTTTTTTTTCCCTTTGGAAACATACGTCAGTTGTAGATTGTGGAGAGAGGTGATCAGTGCAGGCGCCAAAATTGAGGCAGTGGTTTGATATTTTGAATTCAGTAATTCATAAATAACTCAATACATTGATTGTCTACTCAGTGCTTTATATTGAATAAGAAGAATACTTTATTCTAGTCACAACACATACAAATAAATACGTGAGCTACTGTTTTGGATTATGCTAACAATTAAGGGTAAATAGAAGAATTAGTTCAGTTCAAAGTTGCTTTATTCGAGTTTTTCTCATAAAAGAACGTACGATCACAAGTATAAAAACATTCATTAAGAAAGCACTTCAGTTAAATAAAACTTGGATAACAATCAAATAGTTAAAAATGTAAATATCGTTTTCAGAATATAAATTTACAGATAAAAATTATCAAGTAAAAAACAGGCGAACTTTTGATACAATAAAATACAATCAGCTGCCTAAAAATCTCTGTCTAATGGTCCATGCCCATCCAAGGAATGTTGCTGTGGCTATTACTAAAGGCAATAAAGTGCTAGTGCGTATAATTCTTAGAGCTACAACACTACTAGTGGTGCCTAGGTTCCTACACACTGGTAATAGCCAAATACGCCTGGGTTCTGCGTCGGTCTTGCAAGCAAATAAGAAATGACCAGTTGTTTCCTTGTGTTCTCCACAGGCTGGACAATTGCTGATAGATGAACCCCCCACTGCCTGTCAGAGATCTAAGGCGAAGGGCACCTGCTCTGAGTTGGAAAAGGAGCTTCCTATCCCTTGGTGTAGATATGGCATCCCAGTAAAGTTCTAGGCTGGGATTTAGCTTTGCTTCTAGGAATCCTCCAGCCATAGACGCTGCACTGGTACCTCTCCAATTCCGAGCGGCCACCTTAACCCAATAGATTTCTTTTAGGACTTTTTTAGTTGGGAATGAGGCTCCCATCGGGTTTTCCCAAAGCATTTGAAGACCAAGATCACCCAGCATTGCTCTAAGAACATTCAACCAGCCGATTTTGTGGAACACATCCGCTTTAATTATGTCTAGAATCCCCTCAGCATAATGAGAAAGCTCAGGTGTAGTCCATAGCCTCCGCCAATATTAAATTGGACGGAGCCTGGCCAGATCTACAACAGCCTTCCTACCCAGAACATACCTGAGTGGAAGCAGTGGAGTACTTTTAGGAAGATCAGTAATAGACCGGTAGAACTTATTTTCCGATAATTGTAATGACTGGAGCTTCTCAAAGCCCCATAGCTCAGCACCGTATGGTGCAGAGCCGAGGACCTTGGCCTCATACACCTGCAGTGCTGGTTTAATTGGTTTAGTCCTAGATTTTCTATGCTCTGTACCAAGAACACCAGCCAATTGTCTATGTCTCAGGACTGCGGCATCTATATGTTGGGACCATCTAAGATCATTTGTTACATGGATACCCAGATACGTAAAGGCATTAACTATCTCTAGTGGGCGATCATTCATGACTAGCTTAGATCTAAAGCTTCGATGGGGATTAAAAACCATAAGCTTAGTTTTGACCACATTAACTTCTAAGCCATGCTCCCCACAAAATTGGTCAAAAATAGATAGTGCACGCTGTAGACCACTCAGAGTCTTTGATAAAATCAAAGTGTCGTCTGCAAACATTAAAATCGGTGTCTTAGTACCAGCTAATGAAGGTGCATCCACATTTGCAGACAACATGCGAGCCACGACTCCGTTAATATACAGGGTGAAGAGCGTGGGAGCCATTGAACACCCTTGCCGAACTCCCCGCTCCACTGGGAAGTCTGCGGTAACCATTCCCTGCCCCCGTCTGAATCTTAGCAAAGTTTGCTTCATGGAGCCGCATTAGCATAGTCAATAGTTCTTCTGGCAGGCCCAGGTTCTTCAGTACCGACCACAGCTTAAACCCAGGAACCAGGTCAAAGGCAGCCCGCAAATCTACAAAAGCCGCATACAGGCTGCCCTTGCCCAGCAACACAGTTCTCCACTGTAATAAAGTAAATCGGAAGACCTGGTCCACCGTACTGGTGGATTTGCGAAACCCCGCTTGAAATGGAGACAGGGCATTATTCTCCTCAGCCCAGTCCAGAAGCCTATTGACAACCATCCTCCCAACCACCTTTTGAATGGTGTCAATTAGGCTTTCGGGCCTATAGTTCCCTGGTTGGGAGTGATCTCCTTTCTTAAATACGGGTATTATAACTGCACCTTGCCAAGAATGTTGGTATAGGTGCGCCCTGTGACACTGCATTGACAAGGAGAGAGATATACTTACTCCAGCGCACTTTATCATTAATAAAGAGATCTGCCGGCACCCCGTCTAAGCCTGGGGCTCTACCGCCAGTGACTGTACTAAGGGCTATCATTACTTCCTTACTACTGAAAGAGTTTTCGTTATAATAAACAGGCCCAAAGTCAGCCATCAGGATGTCAGACTGTCCTTCAGCGTACTGGGGCTTGAAATAGTTAACCCAGTCCTCCTCAGATACGTTGTTATTAGGAGGGTCGGTTACTCCCCCCTACCCCACTTTACAATAGTTGAAAAGAGCCTGGAGTCGTTTTTTCCACTAGCATCCTTTAGCTCTTGTCAGTGGAGCTCGTCCCATAATTTCTTAGCTTTAGATATACTGTCTTTATATTCTTTTCTAGCGATACGAATAGCCGTCAATTCTCTCCCCTTGATCGCAATACCTAGAGCTAGACGGGCTTTCCTGCACTGGGTATTATACCACTTTGCCGGCTTGGGGATTTCCGTTCTACTCCTCTTTACCGATTTCAAAAAATGATTCCTAATAACAGAGAAAAGGTTATCATGGATTTTAGTTACATTGTTCATACCTAGTACAGTTATATTAGCTTGCTCCATAGCCGTTTTGGCTCTATCCGCCTCAGCGTTAATTTTATCCATAGACTTTTGGTTGGACGCAACATGGGCCATTTTTACCTACGCATATCGTTTGTCGGAACAATCAAAGGGGCACTATCCACCTCAAGAATCGGGGTCACATTATAAGATGTCCACCATTTGTGCTCTACGCACAGCGGATTGTGATCACTTTCGATCCTCCATTTGACTTCCATGTCACAGACTAGTTTCCAAAGTTTCATACTACACAAAACATAATCAATTCTGCTCCTATGGCGACCATTGTCGAAAGTACATGCCCCAGTCTTGTCGCTCATGGTCCTCCCGTTCAGTGCCCTTAAACCCCTTTCATAGCAAATAGCATTTAAACAGATAATATCCTCGGACCAGCGAGTAACAGGATTCAAATCTAGTTTGGGGACTCCCCATTTCCTGTCCTCTTCGTCCCCTGCAAAATCATCACAAATGGCCAAAGTTTCGAAGGTGCAGTTCAAGTCACCAGCTACAATAATATTGTTGTCCAAAGAATGGGTTTCAAGAAGGTAAGCCAGAGCCGCTAGAACTTCTGACCTCCCACCCTTGTTACCCCTGGCATAGACATTGTAGATGTCAAACCATCCTAGAGGGCCCAGGTCCGCTCTGATAAGTTGGATATCATTACTTCCAATGTCTACCACCTTGACAGTTAGTGACAAACTCTGCCGGACCCATATGGTCAAGCCACCCATGGGTCGCCCCTTGGGACCTTTTGTTGCTGGAACAACATAGTTCAAATATCCCTGAGCAAAAGAAGGTTCGCACAGCCACGTCTCCTGGAAAATACACACATCAAAGCTATTAACAAAATTGAGCCAATCCTGGGATTCCTGTTTGGAGCACATCCCAGCAATATTCCATGAGACTAACATGCCCACACCATCTCTAATGCTGTCAAATGACCTTGGGGGAGTGACTACAGGGGGAATAGTAAGAGCAATGGTATTAAAAATAGCTGCAACAGAGTCAATGTTACCATTGGCCATGTCAGCCCGAGGTAAAGGATAAACAGGCGAGGTGTCGTTTCCGTCCTGCAGTTGACAACTAGGTGAGTTACCACCCAGTCAATCGCAGTCGTTGAGGCCCGAAAGAGCATTAAATCTGTTTGTGACCTCAACATCTGAGATATCTCCTGGGCCACCTCTCATCCAGGGTCCATTGGATTTCATAAGTATTGTGTTGCACCCACCTGTTCCCCTGAGAAACCAAGGATTATTAACAGGGGTCCTATTCATATGATTCCTGTTGCTGGAAGTGCCCTGATTTCCTGGTCTGTAGAAGAACCCAAGGGGCAATATTTCAATGCCCTGTCCCCCCATCATTGTGCTTCGCTCTGCCTCCCTAAGGATCCTAGCTACTGGTATCGGGCTATTAAAGTTTATGACTATACAGTCACCCTCTCTAGTCTTCCAAGAGTGTCCCAACCATGCAACTCGGCGGGCCATATTTATGTTATGACCTACCATATGGCCACCTTCTGTGTTTTATGAAAGCCAATATGTGACCTTATTTTTCAGTTGGAAAAAGTCCTCTCTTTCTCCTTGACGGAGAGGGGGGACATTGCCCAAAATTATCACTAGAGGAGTACTTTGTGGGGGTAAATCTAGGATGGATCGATTAACTGTACCCTGGACCGACTTGTTGGGATGAATAGGGCCAGTCCCCAGTAGGGCAGGTTGTACACCAATCTCCTGGTGCAACTGCTGATCCCCCAAGAGGCATTGACTTCCCTCAGTGCCCAGGACTCTAGCCTTTGGGTCTGTCGGTCTATTGTCACTATTAATCACGGAGTCTTTGGCTGATGGAAATGTAGGTTCGGATGAAGCTAATACAGGGGGATTGTTATTATCTAACCATTCACTTGCATGAATAGTGTCAACTCCCACCTTTTTATTATCAGTTAGAGAATGTAACATTTTAGAATTGTTAGCGGTGATTTGTTCAAGCTTACCTAAATTGGCGTTAATTGTTTTCAATCTCTCTATAAGAGGGAGTATTAGGGATCTAATTATCTGTTCTAATGGCCCTATCAATGCCCCCTCTCCTTGTGCAGCACTTGTAGGTCTTATCATAGGGTGTAATTGGCCGTTTTTTGGCAGGAGGGGTATACATTTATTATTCTGTGTGGAAGTGTCAGTCTGTATATGGGTCTGAACACCCAGAGATTTGGCCCCATTGTTCGCTAATTTGGGGATCTTAGCTCGTTTACCTTTCTGTCCTCCCCCCCCCCTCGCTTTCTTTTTCCTGTCGGTATGTTACTTAACCCCTCCGCTGCTCATGACGAGCTCAGCTCGTCATGCAGTACACTGGTCGTGTGCTTATGACGAGCTGAGCTAGTCATGAAAGAATGGTATTCATATAAGCTCATCACCCAGCGGGAATTGCCTTAGCAGTCAAGGTGTTAAGGATGTCAAATCAACTATATGACTAGCGGGTTTTATCGGGGGGGGTCTTGCAAGGGACAGGTTCCTCCTGGATAGCACTACCTATCTGTGAGTCCCGGGTGCTATTTCCCAGAGAGATGTTACTAAGTGAATCAGGCCCTGTGCTAATCTCTGGTAGTCCCAAGTCACTTAGATGTTGACTTAAGCGGTTCTCTGGAGTTGTACAGAGCTGGATTAATCCCAGGGAGGACTGTTTAGAGAATATTTCAGTTGAGAGTCTTTTTTCAACGTCAACTATCTCTTGGTCCAGGGCAGCTGAGACCCGAGTAATATAATTGTCTAGTGTTCCCATAAGACTTACACTGATGGATTTAAAACCTGGCTTTCCCCCTTTATCCAGCTGTCGGACATATTTTAGGAACAGTTCCCTAGTGGATAAATTGACGTAATGCAAATAAAAGACGAAACAACAAGTTAGCCCTTAATAATTAACAAGAAGACCAGATCACCTATGGGTAGAAACAATACGTTATGCAAGATCTTGGGGGGGTGGCCCAGCCCGGCCTCGTCAGGCCCCGGACGGCCACAGACGGGCCGCCCTTTGCCCGGGCTTAGCCCGGCGCGTCCCGCGGGTGTCCTCGCGGGACGAGGGACCGGACAGGGCGTTAAGCGCCTCCTGGCGCGCACCGCTGTTGTGTCATGCCCCGAGGGCTGGTGGGGGCTGTAGTTTTGCAGGCTGACCGGCGGAGCCAAGCCTGGCCGGTCAGTGTCCAGGAAAGGCAAGCAGGTCCCGGAAAGAAAGGAAGCAGCGATCCGGAGGGGGCGGAGCCAAGCCCGGCCACAGGGGGTCTGCAGGTCAGTGTTCGATATGCCTCCACCGCAAATGTCAAGCCTATTCGCAGCGCGGGAAACTCGGCCCCGGACGGGGCTTTATGCGCCTCCTGGCGCGCACCACTGTTGTGTCGTGCCCTGAGGGCTGATGGGGGCTGTAGTTTTGCAGGCTGACCGGCGGAGCCAAGCCCGGCCGGTCAGCGTCCAGGAAAGGCAAGCAGGTCCCGGAGAGAGAAAGGAAGCAGCGATCCGGAGGGGGCGGAGCCAAGCCCGGCCACAGGGGGTCTGCAGGTCAGTGTTCGATATGCCTCCACCGCAAATGTCCAGCCTATTCGCAGAAGAATTAGTTACTTAACATTAAGGTAACTATCTTTCTGATGTATAATCAATTAGCGGATTCCTCAAGTTGTAAATATTCCACAGGCGTCATAATGGATCAAGAAACTGTATAAGCAGTTCTCCTAAGCGTTAGTATATGGGGTTGAGAAACGTTGCACCAATGTTATGCTCTATAAGTGATGAGCAGAGCCACATATAAGCACCAACAATGCACGCTGATGTCAGTTGTTTTCTATGCTGTCCATGCCCTGAGAAGCAGAGCCCAAAAGCATATTGGCATGAACAGTATGCACATCTCTAGATTTGGGACTGTTATGGATGTAAAAAGATTCCTGTTCACAGAACCTGGAAAATTGAGGGTCAGTGAGGAATCTGCAAATAGATAGAGTATCCACAGCAAAGGCTATTACCAAAGGGAAATAACTTCTGTCTTCTGATGGATACTTCTAACCACAGATTCCTCACCTACCACAGGTAGTACCTGTGAACTGACTCAGACCAAAAAGTCCTGCAGGATTGAGCAGGCAAAATTCCCCTCTCGAGAGACCTGATGGATAATGCTGTAGTGCTTTGTAAACATGTGTACCAACACCCACACAGGCCCCTAACAAATATTCAGGATAGGAACTCCACGTACTAACTCGGTTATGGAAAAAGCTTTGGTCCAAGTGAAATGAACTCTGGTAGCTGCTTATTTGCTAGTGCATGGCAGATCTTTATGCAGAGAACATTGTCAAATTTTACACTGTTTGCCCTTCTTTGCTCTGGAAAACCCTACAACAGGGTGATAATCTACTTCATGGTACTTGGCACAAGCCATATAAAAGCCTAGTGCCCTCTACGGGTCCGAACAATAGCATATCTCTTAGCCTTTAGACGAATGAGGTGGAGAAAAGAATCCCAAAAGGGTAACACCCTGCCTGACATGAAAAGGAAAGACCACTTTTGGAAGAAAGGAAACTCGGGTCCTCAAAACTAATTCATCTGTGAAGAAAGTGGTATAAATAGGCCAGGACCTGGGACCCAAATTTAGGCCATCAGTACCAATCGGGGGAATGGGTTCTAACATGATTTTTTTGCACGGTATGGATGCCTAGAAATGGAAAATATGTTATTCTAATAATATCAGGCGAAAGGCAAAGAGTGATTAGCCTGATATTATTAGAATAACAACCATAGCTGAAAAGATTATAATGGTTCTCATATTTTTGATATAGATAGCATACAATTTCTTCATAATATGTGGAAATCTCGTACGTGAAGGAGCTCTTCAACCACATATTGGGCAGCACACTAGATGCTGATCTCAGGCTCGACCGAGCAAACAGGGTTGGCCCACCTCGCGGGGTGGCTACACCCCCAGCGGACATTCTCGTCTGTGTCCAGGACTTCCGCACTAAAGAAGAGATACTACGCAAAGCTAGATCACTCCACCCGATCACCTTCTGGGACCAGTTGCCCATTCTTTTCCAGGACTTAGCTGATATCACCCTCCAGAAGCGCAAGACCTTTTGGCCCATCACGGAGACCCTACACCGACGAAATATCTCCTACTCCTGGGGGCACCCGTTCCGCCTCATCTTCTAGCATGACGGCAAACTGTACCAACTACGCTCACTGTTGGAAGCAAGCAGACTATTGGGGATTGATATACCGGATGACACTGACGACGGTGCACACTCTGATCATAGATCCGGTGACGGTCGACCACGATGGAGGCAACAAAGGCAAAGACGTCGCACCAATCCCATGGCGGTCAAGAGAGAACAGCAAGCCGCCCTGAAGGCCATGCCGGAAGTGTTAGCGAAGACATCGACCGCATGACCGAGCTCGATCACAGCTGTGGATTCTTTCTTTGAGGCCTCCGGTGGTTGGGGGGGAGGGGCGGGATCTACAACTGATCACAAACAACCCAGTGAACTTTTTATTCTGTTCATCTCTGGATGACGGACTAATAACTGTACTTCAAACTTTTTTGGGCGCCTGTTGAGCCCTTTTTTCCTTGTTACCTTCTACGGGTTCTCTATTTCCTCTCTCTGTTTCCTTCTCTTTTTCTTTCTTCTCTCTCTTCAGGTGAGGCCCCCGGTTCACGGAGATTAGTTATTTATGCGTTCACGGTGCTAGCATTGAGGGTATCCCCTCGCAGACCCACCTCAGGAACCATGCTCCTCAGGCTCCAATGTTCCATGGCATGCTCACGCCTAAGAATTAGATGCCCCGCCCTCAATTAAAGTCCTCACACTTAATGTGAGAGGGCTTAATAATCCCGTCAAATGCAAGACAATCTTTTCCTATCTAGAGAGCACTGGGGTGGACATCTGCCTTTTACAAGAGACACACCTTCTCTCAAAAGACTGTCACCGGCTGCGTTCTCACGCCTTCCAGATACAATTTTTTTCTTCTAGACACACTAAGACTGTAGGGGTGGCTATCTTGGTTTCACGGGCCTTTCAGGGGAAGGTGGTGCAAGAGGAGGCTGAGATAAAAGGCAGACTACTTACTTATCAAGTAACCATAGGGGGATACAAACTGATTGTAGGGTCTATTTACGCACCTAATGAGGGTCAGGAACACTTTTTACATGAGGCCCTCACTGAGGCTACAGCAAATCAGGACCGACACATACTAATTGGTGGCGATCTGAACTTGGTGTTTGACAATGACCAAGATAGATCAGCACAGCCCACAGCTCAGGTAGGAGCTCTCTCGTGCTCTGGGCTCTCTAGGCTGAACGATCTTGGTCTGGTGGACCTGTGGAGACATCATCATCCTCAGCTACGAGAGTTCTCGTTTTATTCTAACGCCCATAAAACATATGCCTGGTTAAATAATTTTTTAGGTTTGAAGGCCCCCCAAGACATTACACGTTCTGCAGACATTTTAGTCGCAGCTCTGTCTGATCACGCACCCGTGATGGTTACACTGGCCCTCCCACCAACTTAACGACCGACTAGACATTAGCGCCTACAGGATACACTCCTCCATCGGCCAGACACTGTTGCTCAGATACAGCGCACAATGGAAGACTACTTTTTACACAATGATAACCCTGACACGGCCCTGCCAGCTAGATGTGAAGCCCCCAAAGCGGTTGTTAGAGGTGAAATAATCATTATTTCCACCACGGATAATGCTAAGCGTAGACGGAAAAGGGAGGAACTGACCCAAAAAGTGCGCGAATGGGAGCAATTGCATCAACGCACGGGGCAGCTAGGGCGCAATTGGCGGACATCTACCATGATAAAGCGGAATGTGCTGCACTGCGTCTGCAACATTCCTTCTACAACGGGGGGGACAAGTGTGGGTGACTATTAGCACACAAGCTCAGGGAGGTTCGACAGTAGGAGGGAACTCAGGAGATTAAAGACTACACGGGAGCACTGCGCTCGGATGATGCGATGATAGCCAAGACCTTCCGCACCTTTTATGTGCACCTCTATGATGAGCAGCCTTTGGAGAGGGCAGACATGGATGCCTACCTGGTGCAGGCTCGTCTTCCTGCCTTGTCCCCCGAGCAGGCGGCCCACATAGAGAGGGAGATAAGGCCGGAGGAAGTCATAGCGGCCATAGCCTGTTTGAAGCTAGCCAAATCGTCTGGCACTGACGGCTATACGGCGGCCTTCAACAAACAATTTTGTTCCACCCTTACCCCTCTACTCACCGGGCTTTTTAACTCCTTTGCGGCGCCTTGGGCGATCCCTTCTTCCATGCTGGAGGCAGCGATAGCCGTCATCCCCAAACCAGGGAAGGACAGGACGAGCTGTGGGGCCTACCGTCCTATATTGCTCTTAAATATTGACCTGAAGCTGTACACCGGAATCTTAGCAGAGCACCTAGCACCTCATATATGCCCGGGCTTATAGACCCTGACTAGGCTGGATTCATCCCCCAGAGGCAAATGAGTGACAACACGGAGAGAGTTATGCATCTCATAGAAAAGGTCTCCAGCATACCAGGGGATTATATGCTCCTCATCATAGATGCGGAGAAGGCCTTTGACCGGGTCCACCTAGAACAATCGATGATTTGGATTGGCATAGGGGAAAAGATGCAGACGCACATTCTCAACTGCTAATGATCCCCCACAGCTACTGTGCGGGTCAACAGACATGCGTCCACCCCCTTTTCTATCCACAGAGGCACGAGGCAGGGATGCCCCTTGTTGCTCTACTCTTTGCCCTTTATCACAGGCATCCGTTTTGGAGGGGACAAGCATACTATAAGTCTCTATGCAGATAACGTCCTGGTCACCTGGGTGGATCCAGTACCTGCTTTAGGAGCCTTCCTAGAAGAACTGGACTCTTTCACGAGGGCTTCCGGGTTTAAGGTCATCCTCACGGAATCTACGGCCTTGAATATCTCACTGCCACCTCCGGCACAGGCGGCCCTTCAGACCCGATTCCCCCGGCAGTGGTCTGATGACATGGTCCCCTACTTAGGCATTCAGCTGGCCCCAACCTTGCAGGCCACGAGGAAGGTGAACTACTCCCGGCTCCACATGCAAATCTGCACTGACCTGCGGAGATGGAAACACTATATGATTTCGTGGTTAGGGCGTACTGTGGCCGTTAAGATGACGATTCTCCCTAAAATACTGTAAATTTTTCAGACGCTTTTCTTGCAGCCCCCCACAGGCTGGCTGAACCGGGTACAGTCTGAGCTCTCCCTTTTCATTTGGCAAGGGCGCAAACCGAGGATGAAAAAGATGGTCAGCTTTCTCCCTCCCAATGAAGGGGGCCTTTGGATCCCGGATCTCATGCTCTATAATAAAGCAACATAGCTTCGACACCTGGTCGAACGGAGCAGGGCAGAGTCAGAGAAGCACTGGCTCTCTCAGGACCGGCGGTTTCCGGTACATCTCTAATGAAGATCCCCTTTCTACAGAGATCCCACCGCCCACCCAATTTGTATGCCTCTCATGTGACCCGCACCACACTTTTGGTCTCGGATCGGACCAGCAAAAGCCACAACCTGATGACCTTCCCCTCCCCGCTCACGTCCCTTTTCGATAACCCAGACTTTAGCCCTGGATATGGGCCTGACATCCTTCCCGCTGTGGAGAGAGGCTGGGTGCCGGGCCTTAGGCCTCCTATTCAACAAAGGGAATATCATTACCTTCTCACGGCTTAGAGCTGACTATGGCCTCCCAGAATCCGAACTGCTACATTACCTACAGGTGCCCCACTGAGCTCTGCGTCCTGATAACCGTGCGCAGGCGATTAGGCCACTCACCACCTTCGAACGATGGCTCATTACACGGTCTTCTGATAGGAAGTTGACTTTGGACCTGTACAAAATGCTCCTGTCTCGCTACGCTCACATCTATCACGCAGGTCGCACGTGTTGGGAGAGAGACCTTGGCCAAAGTCTTAGTACAAAGAAGTGGGAGGGAGCATGTTACAGGGCCCGTCACACAGCGAGTCATGTAGGCCTTACTGAAATACTCACAAAGCTCGCGTACTATTGGTACTATACACCGGAGAGGCTCCACCAAGCTGACACAATGCAGAGTCCTGAGTGTTGGAGGGGATGTGGGCAGTGGGGAACACTGTTCCACCTTTTATGGGAATGTGAACACTTGCGGACTTATTGGGCGCAAATCCTTGATGTTGTTTATAAGTATCTTGACACAGAACTTCCCCGGCTCCCTGCATATGTTCTCCTGGGGTCCCAAATCCGCACACTCCCCTCTGAAATCTAGGAGAGGGAAGCAGATTGCAATAGCACTAGGCACTGCCATCCAGAACATACTGACACATTGGAGATCCCCCCGAATCCCAGCACACCTAGGGTGGCTTCAGCGGCTGTGGCATGTTCTGGGCATGGAAAAGATCTCCCTCACTGTGGCTGGGAAGGGCTCATCCTTTAGTGGCCTCTGACAGTCGTTCCTGTCCCTACTTGCTCAAGATTTCAGAGAGCTGACCTGCCCCAGATATCTACGCATATTGCAACTTACCGCACCGGAGCCCTCCACATAGGCAAGGCTGACCTCAGGAACGACACCTAGCACTACGGAGCGACCCATAGAGGGCAATAGATCGGGGGTGGTGATGGGGTGTCTTTCTCGGGGTTTCCTTTCTCTGTTTCCTGGCTCTTTTTCTTTCCTTCTTCTCTGTGGGAGGAGGGTTGGGAAGGATTCAATTAGTCATTGTTTCTTTGCTGCATCATTACAATGCTAGTATATCCAGCGGGGCTCTGCATAGCCCACTCTGATGCACCTTCGGTTTTTGCAGACTTTCAATAAAAAGATTTAAACCATAATATGTGGGAAAAAATCTAATTCCACCAGATTGGTTACATTCAATAGTATTTAAAAATAATTATGATTATTAATTGTAATATTAAAGATATAGTCCTTACAATAATAACAATAAAACGTAATTGTATTCCTCATATATTAATATAGATTATATGCATAATTTTCACTTACAATTTCAAGTAACAATAGTCGTTACATCTTACAGAGGCAATGTATTTCATAAGTGAACAGAAACACAATTTTATCATTCACATTCGTTGCCATCACCATCTTATTCTGAATAGGTGTCATCATTCTCTGCATCTGTTTGATTTTCACAAGCGGGAAGTCTGCACAATTAGGGGTACCTGAGGTCATTTAGACAGCAGACACTGTTGGAAGATCCTAATGCAGTAGCAAGCTAGTAGGTTTAATACAGCCTGAGGTGCTGGCTGCCGCCCCATCCAGTCCACTACCAGTTGCTCTGCTTCCTCATATTTTTCCAACTTTCACCCTCTCTCAATTGAACTAAGTGTTTGTGTATCATTTAGAAGACATCTCTTGTTTATAGCAGCTTGATAATTCACACGTACAGCATGTTTCTTCAGACGGTCCCTTCAAGGTGGGAGTTGATGACTGTCTATCTCACCCTTCTTTATGAACAATATTTGAGATCTCAAGTCATCCATGTGATGAACCAAAGTTTTTGGTGCATACAACAAGCTCAAGGACTGCTCTAATTTGTACATTAGTTAACCAGAAAGATCCCGTTCATCTCCGAGCTGTGAAAACATTTCCTGTGCATGTCTGTTGGCACACAGGAATTTGAATGCACTTACTTTTCCTTTCCCTACAAATGCGCTTACTGTGCCACATTAGGTAAACGTATGGAGACCTATCATAGCTCGACAAACATTTTACCAACAGTTTAAACTATTTCCCAATGTCAAGGACTCACATCTGTATCTTAGAACAACATTTCCGAAATATTTTAGCCATCATTCTATCAGGGTATCCCAAACACATCTTTACTGCATCATAACCCTCATTAGAAGCGAGCAACAAACAACCACCTGCTTCTTTGTGTGTAATGTTGATATCGGGCACTTCATGGCTCCCTGCAGATGTGATTTTGTAGCATTTATCTTCACAGTTCGCAAACAGTGTTTTAGTCCCAAGTTTTACAAAATACTCTGGTTTCCTCCATTTGTTAACAAGAAATGCGATGAGAGTTGTATATCTTACATGGCTCAGGAATTTTCTCCACTGTCTGACAATCTGGGAAGAGGTGATCCTCTGTAACTGGTGCATGAGTTCTTATCCTCTGATAGACCTTTCTTTGTTCTTAATAGACATCTCATTGTATGTAATAATACAACATTGATTCTTTGAGTCCTATTTCCTTCTTGCAAAGCCATGGACAAGACTGACATAGCCACCTCACCAAAGTTTGATTCCTCTCCTTTTAGTCTCTGAACAAGAACCATACCTTCAATCAGCGTGGCTGAATTTCCAGGTATTTCCTCAGCAGGGGTAATGTTTTTCTGCAAGTATGTTGCTAAAATACATTTGTTTGTCTTTCACAACAGACCTTCTGGAGTTGCTAAAACCCATGGTAAAGGTCCTAAGGGATGAGAGAGTACATCTGCCATTTGAAGGTTCCGAATCTGGGTTGTCACAATGATTGGATCAGACTGTGCTTTGTCTGCTTTCATGATGACTGTCCTTCCATTGCTGTTCATTGCCTTCTTCTTTGACATGTTAGTAAAGGTTTTTAGTTTGTTCATTTTCATTGGGTCATAAAACTTCTTAATAGGTGGATTATTCTCTAGTCGCTCAAGTTTAAAGTCTGTACGGCACTGTTCATCTATTTCATGTGCCTTCATTATGTCGGATACTATGTCTTGAGATGCTTTTTTTGCCTTGGAGAGACTAAAGACATCATGCGGCCCAACAAATGGGTTTATCCAGCTTTGAACCAGCTCTCGTAACAGTAGCTACAGATTTTTCAATTTGTGACTTATGTAGGTCTGCGTGAGTAAGATCTGATCTGTTGTTACGAACCATTTCCCATATCTGACTTAAAAGGCTCTTTTGTGTTTAGCCGTCATATAATATCTTTTCACAGCACTCGCCTTGAGGTTGAACCTTGTGCTACCACCCGGAGTCCATGTGTCTTTGTTGACTGTTACCTCTATCGTTTGATTGACCTGAATTCATCCAAATGGATTAACATCTGACAGTTAAACTGAAAAGTACCCTTCGATGAAGTTGTGGTGTATCTCTGGATGTTTTACTGCAGGTAATGTCATTTCAGCATAGTATACAAGAAGATAGCTAGCGTAGTCCATTCTGTCATAGGCAAAACACCATGGGATCATAGAGCGTATGGCGGTAAGATGTAAATGCCAATTTCCTTTTCGAGCAGCATGCAGCACGCAGCAGAGCCAGCAAGACACTTTCAACAATATAAATATACGACATCCAAAATGTAGAGAGATTTCCATTGTCATGATGATGATGTTCCAGGAATACATCCCAAAGCCCTTTTACTTCGGCAAAGGCAGCATTCTTCAAGAGTTCATCTAATTTCTGTTGGTATAGGTCTTTTGCAAAGTCTTTAACATCTTCAATGAAGGGGTAGACTACCTGAATGTTCTCTTCATAATTCCTCTCCACCCTGAGGATAAATTCCAACCAAGCCAGTCTCAACATAGCCTCATACACGCACTTGTGTACTCAAACTGCACAATAGTGCATACAACCTTCTATAATGCATGCTTCAATGCAAAGGTCTCAAAGGCCGGTGTCTTGAAAGCATTTTTCAAGAATGGACATGACATTGCAAATGGAGTGAAAGGTGTCCATAAGAAGAATTATTCTGTTGTATGTTGCTTTATGCTTCCACACAATCTCAGTTGCTTTTGCATACAGTGCATGATCCATGATCACTACAATTTTGTCCAAATGCAGTCATTCCCTTGTCAGCCCTGACTATTTCAAAATTTCAGAAACAGTTGTCAACTCAGTTGCACGGGCATTAATGGTGGGCAAGTAGCCAGTGGAATCCTGTAATACACTAACTAGGTCTCTAGTACTGACATTCAATCCTGTTTGACTTCAAATGGGCTCGACTTGCCATCTTCTAGTGTTTAGCGAGATTACTTTTGGCATCATTATCCTGTATGGCCGTCAATTTCATCTGGAAACAGTTGTCACAGGCCCTAGAGTTGTACTCTGACCCCAAGCACCATAAACAGATTTCCTGAGGGTCTGTCACAGTACACAGTTTAAACCTTGCCAATTTAGGGGGTGACATTTTCCCTTGTAAACAGAATAATTTGGGATGTAATGGTCAAAATACCAAGGAGAATCTCCAGATCTCCTTTCAAGGTGTGAAAAGGAATTAACGTCAGCACTCACAGGTGACACTTGTCTGCTGCTTTGCTCGCCACTTTTGAACAAGCATTTACAATGCAACGGTTTCGCCTTTGGAAAAGTTAGAGCTATTGGCACTGTAAATGACAACATTTTTATTTATGTGTTGGCTTTGAAAACATAAATAAATGGCTTTGTCATTTACAAAGCCAATAGCCTAATCTCTCGCAAATGCGACACCTATTGCATTTGCACCCACACCCACACACACACAAAACCGGGTCACAAGCAGGCAACAGAGGCAAGGACCAACCTCCTTTAAGCTTAAGATGTCAAGATGAAATAGGAAGGTCGTATATACCTTCTGGTAGTGCCGGGCACTTAAAAAATACTGGAAAGGCACACAAGCAATTAGTATTCCCTATGGTTGTCCATATGGTCCTTAATATTATATTTATACATCTAAATACAAAAAATTTGTAAATACACGAAATATAAAATCATTACCTGCAAGTAAACAGAGATCAAAGTGGGATATGGCATATATAACTCCTTATCACCACATCAGTCAGGTCCTCCCCGTCTTATAGGTATTTACTGGTAAGAAGAAGAGTACAAAATCAGACCAGTACCAAAAGCAAAATGAGACCTCCAGTGAACACCCTGAGACCTCAGTGACTCGGGGTGTTCACTGGAGGTCTCAGGGTGTTCACTAGAGGTCTCAGTGACTCAGGGTGTTCACTTCAGGTCTCAGGATGTTCAGGGCAGCTCTGAGTGTTCTATGCATCTGTCATGGAGGAGCGTGTAGCTATCAGGATGATCAGTGCAGGTCTCAGGGTGTTCACTGCAGATCTCAGGGTGTTCACTGCAGGTCTCAGGGTGTTCGGTGCAGGTCTCAGGGTGTTCAGTGTAGGTCTCAGGGTGTTCAATGTAGGTCTCAGGGTGTTCAGTGCAGCTCTCAGGGTGTTCAGTGCAGGCTTCAGGCAGGGTGTTCAGTGCAGCTCTCAGGGTGTTCAGTGCAGGCCTCGGGCAGGGTGTTCAGTGCAGCTCTCAGGGTGTTCAGTGCAGGCCTCGGGGTGTTCAGTACAGCTCTCAGGGTGTTCAGTGCAGGCCTCAGGGTGTTTAGTGCAGCTCTCAGGGTGTTCAGTGCAGGTCTCAAGGTGTTCAGTTCAGCCCTCAGGGTGTTCAGTGCAGGCCTCAGGGTGTTCAGTGCAGCTCTCAGGGTGTTCAGTGCAGCTCTCAGGGTGTTCAGTGCAGCTCTCAGGGTGTTCAGTGCAGGCCTCAGGGTGTTCAGTGCAGGCCTCAGGGTGTTCAGTGCAGCTCTCAGGGTGTTCAGTGCAGCTCTCAGGGTGTTCAGTGCCGGTCTCAGGGTGTTCAGTGCAGCACGAGTCAAGAGTCCAGGCTCCCTGCAGACGTGCTCCTGTGACTCCTGGCAGGGACAGGCTGCGTGGCCTGAATGAAGTAAACATATTTGCACCTTCCTGAGGCATGAGGCGGCCCTTCCACCTTCCTTTCTCCTGGAGCGCTCCCTGCCCCCTCACAGCTGTGAGAGGTGCTCAGAGCGAGGGAGGGGGGCGGGGGGGGGGGATCGGCATTCCTTAGTCAGACCTCCGACTTACTCCTCAGAAGAATGTCTTCTGACTGAGGTGTCCATCCGGAATGTGAGACATTCGACGGCAGCAATGAGGTCATCGCGAGAAATCCCCTGTTTTTCTAAAGACTGGAACAATAAGTACTGGCAGGTGCCGAACAACAGAACCCCTCAGCACCACTCACAACACCCCCATCCCACCCCCTCAGCTCAATCCTGGCCACCACCAGCCCTTTCTTTTCCACCACTGGGACAATCACACTGCCCTCCCAATGCACTTCAATCCTGCCCTCAGCCCCTCACTCCTACTACCCACAGCCAACCTCATTGCCCCCCCCAAACTTTACCACCCGACCTACCACACATAACTGCAGTTGTACTGGCCTCCAGCAGACCCTCCTATTTCAGCCCTGGGGCATACATACTTTAGTCAGAACCGGCCTTTGCCACGATAGCGCCCTGGGCGGAAAGACATTTGGCGCCCTCTCTGTTTGTGGATAAAATGAGTCCCAGACTGTCTATCCCAGAGTTGTGACTGGCCTCTGAACCCAAACATCTCGGCACCTCGCCCGGCTCACATGAATGACTCATAGATTAGCTCCTCGCGCTGGTGCCAAGTTTTTTTGTTGGAGGGGGCGGAGTTAAAAGTCTGTGGAAGCAAGGGGGGAAGGGGGTGGGAGGACAAGAAAGGTGGGGGAGGGAAGCGGCTGTTAAAATCAGAACTTTCACCACTTCAGCCAGGTGACAGGGTCTCTGCTGTCTGCATGACCTGCATGGAGACAGGTCCTTAGGCCACGCCCACTCTGAAGATTGACGTCCTTGGCCCAGCTCGCTCATGACAATAGCCGGCCCTTGGGACCCTGCACCGCAATGCTGCCCAAAGCACCGCCCCCGCCTCTACTTTATTTATTTTATTTTATTTATTTGATGCGATTTTATATAGCGCGAACATTACCCGAAGGTATAAGAACGCTTTACAAAAGAACCAGTTGCGATACATAAAGATTTAGGATTACATGAGTTACATAAAAGATACAAACTGCAAATGTGCAAGTTGTAAAAATACACAGGGAAGAGATACAAACAGAGAACATTGCAAATGTACAAGTTGTAAAGTCAGTCAAGGAAGAGATACCAATGGATAAACTCTTAAGAATCACATCGGACTCATAAACACAACCGTAATCCAGGCCTCCAGCAGACCATTCTATTCCAGGACTGGGACACGCACACTTCCCTGCCATTCACCACAACCCTGCCCAGCCGCACTCTTTTCTATTTCAGTGCTAGGGCCTAAGCCGCTCACCGCCGCCCTGCGGCGCGCGCTGTGGTTCCCGTCGTCTACGGGGACTCGCGGGGCTCAGTCAGTGCGTCTCGAGCCCCGCCGGCAGCACCAGGGCAATCATTGCCAGCTCTATGCAAACAAAGCACCGGGCTGACCCCGAGCCGATGACGTAATTGATTATGTCACTGGGGAGGCATGTCTGGAAGAGATGACACAAAGGAGATCTTGCCCCCACTGTTGCTTTTCCTGAACTGATTCACCTGCAGTGGAAAACAGGAAAAAACACAAGAGTCTGGAACTGAAATACAAACAGAGAGAGGGTGAGGGGGGGGCTGGGGCTGCGGGAGGGTTAACGGGCTCACGGACAGCGGGAGGGGGACGGAGGAAGGCAGGACAGCAGCAAGCACTCACCAGAGGTCGGGGCAAATGATAAAATAAAAGGCGGCCAAAAAAGAAAAAAAGTACACGCCCACCGCCGCAATGACGTTGTCAAAGGGGCAGGATGAGAAAAATCACCGGGAACGCCCACCAATCGCCTCGCTGAAAGACGGACGCCTCTCTCTTCCAATGGCTAGCCTCCATTTATGGAGCTAGCCAATGGAACAGAGAGGCTGGACTTTTGTCCATACTAGTAAACAAAAGTTTTCGCCTTGCGCGAAAGTCTGCTTGAGCAGCTTTCGGCGAGGCGAAACCTAAAAAGGACGACGTTGGTGCGGAGCTGCACAACGGCAACCACTGGCACATAAGAGTACTGCTTTTAAAGTTTCTAGATCCAGATTACACCTCAGGAATATTTACTAGGTGAGAAATCTGTTCAAAGCATCCATCAGAAAATGCTTCACAGTGTTTCGAGTGATCAGGCTTCTGTCGTTTGCAGTAGATCCCCAGTTTGCACCCAGCTTTCTTTTGCTAATTGTGCCTCTTACGCTGTCAGGAAGCAACATGTCTGAACAGGTTGTTCAAATTGAAAGTGTCAGCTGCCGATATCCTCAGCGGGACAATTTACCTTGCTTAGTGTATAAAGTACTTAGTTCAAGAGGGGTGGGAATTTAGGGAGTGGAGCCACCTGACCTGGTCACAATGTCTGCTCGTCTGGCCTTCCATCAGGCACTTCTGCAGTTTCACATAAAATTCTGTCAGGCTGGGAGCAGTCACAGACCCAGGAGCAGTCACAGACCCAGCAGCAGTCACAGGTTCGAACACAATCCCTTTAGTCCATATGAGATGAGCGTCCACCCCAAATAGCACTTGAAAAGGGAAACACCTCTGCAAGTAAGTGATGGAGGAGTCCAATGGGGGACGATGGTTGCCCTGCAGACAACACTCCAGAATTCCCAGGCTACATTGTTGGTAAAGGGGGAAAGATCACAGGGGTGCAATTTCACAGTGCAGTGCAGTGTTTACAAAAGAGAGGGAATCATGCGTCATGGTTTACGTTTCAGCACATTGTGCTTCAGAAGTTCTATGGGACCCTCTAGTTTATTGGCAACCCCCCACCAATAGGACTCGATGTTTTGGATTTATGCAGCTTCGGTTTGCACTGCCAAATTCTCCAAAGCTAGGGAAGAGATCTGAGAGGATCTCCAGGATCAGTTGGAGGTAACCATGGGCACACACTCGCTATCCAAAGTGCAGCTGCTCACTATATATTCTTGGAGCACCTATCTCTTCATGGGCTTTGCCGTTGAGGTATTGCAGAGTCTTTGGCTTAGGGAAACCTAAATCACTAGCTCAAAATAGATGCAACCTTTTAATACTACAGCTAGCAAACTGATAAGAGTGTCACTGTAAGAGGGAAAAAAGGCAAAGTCAATACCTGCATATAAGTGGAAAACACTGTTATCTGTCCTTCCACATTCCAGTGTCTAGTTTATCATAAATGCTTTACGATACATTTAACAACCCAGCACTATACATTGCTTGTCTGACAGCCTACCTTCGCCCACTCTTTTGTATGCCGTCTGCAATGTGAAAATCTAAAATGAACTCCGCTGTATCCACAATCAACCATCACACATACACACATTGTACATAAACACACATTCATCATCCACGCACAACTAGATGCAGCGAAAGATCGGGTTGTGGTAGACAGACATATCAATATGAGGGGGGGCAGTAAGTAATGCTTCCTGCAGATGCTATACTAAGTCCTCTACAGCCTAGGAAAATGAGGACAGTCACATTCAATTAAGGAAGGTGCACCTGGGTTTCCCCTCTAGAATACAGGGCCATGGTCTGGGACGCAATTTTTGGTACATTTTGCTCCCAGTTTACACATATTGTCTTGTGAGGCAAAGCAAAAGAAAAGGTCAATAACACCAGAGGCTGGTTCCTTGTGAATCTCAGGACAAGGATGCACACTCTACGAGCCAAGCAGGGGAAATTCTCATCTCAAACCATGTCCCCTCATCTGCCATTCTTAGGCAGTTACGCAGTAAGTGGCTAGATGGGAGTGTATGAAATATGACTTCTAGTAAGCTTACAAATCGAAGCCAGCAAATTACTACTGGATAAAAGGTCAAGATAGACCTGTGGTGTCAAATGTGGCCTGTGCCAACCTGACAGCTAAGGTGATGTCAAAACATAACATGATAAAAAGCTATCAATTCAATTCAGTTCAAAACTTTATTTAGCAGCATTGCGGCAGACATAGAAGTTATTCACGAACAGAAAATGGTAAAAACATTTTACATCATAACATTTTAAATAAAGATTGTGCCAATATATAAAATGCCTCAGCTATAAGTATAAAATATCTCATACAGTACCAAATTGCACCATTATATCTCATCAGTGCATCAAAAGTTCATGGCCGCATGGCAGCCTTTAAAAATGCGCCCACATTAAAAGACACTTCGTCATTATGTAAAAGTAATAATAATCTAGGAGCGGGTCTGCAATGAATTAGTCTGTAACAGCACTTCTTTTAAGTGGGAGATTAAAACATCTTGGAATATTGTTAGTAAAATTTGAAGAAAAAGATCAAATGGAGCATAGTCTGCATAGAAACATCGTCACAAGGGCAAGATATGGATTCAAGATGCTGTGTACAGCCCAGCGGAAAGCATAACAGGTACTTAGCAGTGCCTGATCTAAAATGAAGTAGATCTGCTGCGAGCAGTCCATAGATAATTAGTGTTGTTATCGGTGTCGAATAAGTCCAAATATCTTAAGAATGTTGGACATGTCTGGAGGCGCCTGAACGACTGGGACACCTCAAGCTGGAAAAAAGCCTCCGCCACACTCCTTCTCATGAAACACAGGCCGAGGGAGCCAGGAAAAAAGATTCCATCACTATACGATGGTCTTAAAATAACCAATCCAAGGGATTTGCAACCCTTTATCTTAGAAGAAGCAGTCCTGAATTATGTCTCTTGCTGGGGCAGACTCAGGGTTTTTTCATATTGATAACCAGAGCAGGGCCAGCCGGATTGGGATCAAGGCTTCCAGATATAACAGCCCCAGTTCTTTATGATTGATGTAATTAGCAGCAGAGATGGTAAGTGCCAGCAGTCTCCTTAGAAATCGATTTTCTTTTTGCTTGATTACCTTACAGTTGGAAATACCCCATAACCCTGCATCGTACATAGCAATTGGATGGTACTGGGATTTATACATTTTAAAAAATATGTCTAGAAGCCCAACACCCAGGAGTTGGGGAAGACAGAATAGGGACCAGTAGGCCGAAGAACATTTTGATGTAAGTGTGAGAGATGTTAGAAGACCATGACCCTTGGGAGGAAAAATAAATACCCAGCTAAGGGGAGGTGATTGTATTTGTCAGAGCATTAGGGCCACTTGTCAGGGTTCATAGGGGCATGCACTCAGGGCCACAAGACATGACGTGGGATTTGGCAAAATCAGTTCTCAGGTCGAGGGACGCCATGAAGTTGGAAAAGGTGTGTACTAAGAGACTCAGTGCCCTAGGCGTTTGTGCTATGAACACTGCGTCATCCACGTAGAAGAGGGCTGGGAGGGGCCAACACACATCCCTGCCTGATGCCACGCTGAATTTTAATTTCTCATGTCACTTCTCCCTGTTGACTAATGTGGACTCTAGCCTTTGTTCCCTCGTGTAAATGGGCCAGAAAGTGGACCAAAACAGTGTAAAGCTCATAAGAAATCAAAATGCCATAATTTCCCCCTGTTTACACAGTCAAATGAAGAAGTCAGATCCATGAATGCTAGGTAAAGCGGAGATCTTTTAGACATGTATATTTACCCAGCACCAGGTTGAGATTAAGACATTGCGCGATGGTCCCTAGTTTGCGTCTGATGCAGTACTGACAGATATAGAGTATAGATTTGGTGTCCATCCACTCAGTAATTTTATTATATATAACCCGGCCAAGTATTTTAGCTATACTGTCCGGGAGGCAAATTGGCCTGTAGCATGCAGGAGATGATCGGTCCCCCTTTTTGAATATGGGGACGATGACAGAGGAGCTCCATAAGATCGGTAGAGTAGTATGTGCAAGACCACTGTAGATAATAATGAGGAGTGGGGCCCAAAATGATACAATATGCTTGATTAAATCCATGGGGACACCCAAGCGCTGATGGATCTCAACCGCTGGCAGAGTTGTGTAAAAACGTGCACTTGCTTCAAGTTTATTTTTATTATACTTAAAAACCATTGCTACAGAATATATCGAGAAAAACTTCCATTATATATTGCGACTTTAAGAGAAAAGTAAAAAAGGATTTTATTAAAAATCAGTTAATCCATCGTTTCAAATGCGATTTGTAGTAAACGATTCCTTAACTTAGCAACTTGGAACTGTTTTGAGTTTAGGCAGTAATTTTGCTCTGCTCGATGGTAGTGCTGGGATGTTCCTGTCGCAATTGTTTACCAAACAACCAAGGGCTTTGACTCTCTTCAGTGAGGCAGAGTCTAAATTCTAATCAACCAAAAACAAACACCAGCACTGAGCCCTAATAAACTGAATGATTTTACCAGCAGACTAGAAACTTCAATTTTTAGTCTTGTGATTGACTTAATCCATCAGAATTGCTTTTTATTTTTCAATTTTTTCGGCAAAAGAACATAGACAATATTTATAAATATGAGCAATAGACATAAAGACAGACGTGAATGAACAAATCACAGTGCTCTAAAACTCACTACACACACCCTCTTTCACAGTCACTCCTTCACTCACAGCTGAATTCTCTTCACACAAACTTACATACACACACACATAACACACTTGGTGGTGCAAAGAAAAAGGTTTTAAACTGTGATGGGACCTACGTGAACGTATTAACACGATTGTTCCATTATACATTCAAGACCTGATACGTGGCAGCATGAAACATAAGTAACAATGAAAAATTTGATCTGCCACTATACAATTGAATTATATTTTTATCACAACCAATTGCAAAATGAAGCTGGCTTTAAACGTAGGTCAAACAAAAACAAAACAAGGTCCTTCATTCCTGTCGCAATTGTGGCATTTTCTTCTTCACCTGCCTCAAGAACTTTACCAGGCGACAGTTCAGCTGCGGGTCATCTGGAGAAAAACAAGCCAGCACTGCTTGTCATCATGTGCAAATGCCTCTATGATTAAAAAGTGGTTTTAAAAGTTGTGTTCGTTCTTGTGTCAGTTATTTACAAATGCAGAGAAGGTGCAGCATGTCTTCCTGTACTGTGCCACACAAACGGCAAGTGGAATCAAGTTGGGTTTTCAGCCAGTGCGGAAAGTGCTTTGTGCATGGTAGCAAGTCAAGTCGGTACTTTAGAAATTGAATTTTGGTAGATCAAGCAAACCCCAGGGCTAGGTATTTTTGAGCAGCTGGGGTGGGATAGGTGCTCAGAGTCATCCAGCCATGTGTCCTTTTAGATAAGGCTGCTTTGTCCTCAACCCAGGATAGGTGCTTTACTGTTTTCCATACTATTTTTTGAAAGGACAGTGATTGGTAGGTGTTTCCCAGAGCTCGATTAGCCCCAGGGTGGTCAGACTGACTTGTAGATATTTTGCTATGCAAACAAATGATGGACGGAATATTGAATGAATCATACATTCACCCCCAGTCAAGAGATCTGGGTTAAATCCATTGTTCTTTTTCTCACCATGCTACCCCAGTTTAGACCCAGCCATATGCAATCAGTCTTGACCCTGTGCCTCATGGTTACAGTCCAGACGGAACTGCCAAGCCAGGTCCTCTCAGATATTTTGCATCAGGTGATGACAATTTTTATTATAGTTCTAACCACAAGCCGATGGTTTGGAAGACACTTAGCGTGGCCCTCGTTGGTAGAGCAGTGGAGTGGTATGTCATGAAAAACTAGGTATAAGATGAATTGTGGGACATACTGAAGGATTCAAACTTGGCCTGCAGGAGAAACTTGAGACTGCCACTGTATTGTAGAGCAGTGGATCAGGCAACTCTGGCTACATGATGTACATGGGGTATGTTGCTGCATCCCTGCAACAACAAAGCCTCAAACGTATGCTGAAGTTAAGGCTTCACCCTCTGAAAATGCTAATTAAGAATGCAGAAAGGCCACTTTGACAAACGTTGGGAGGTTGACCTCAGCCATAGGCCATTCCCCTGCCACAGTCCAGCATCACTCAGATTTTACCGAGCAGATATTGTTTAAAGTGGTGTCAGGATTCATCAGGTGGAAACAAAAGCACTTTCAGTGTTAATACATAAGGCTCCCTATTATTTGCCTCTATTCAAGCAAGCACTACCTTAAGTGCCACAAGTTACAACAAATGCAAGCAACTATACTCTAGAAGAGGCTGGACCTGTTGATTTTGTTCACTTCAAAATGCTATGCATGCATCGATCGACTCTGAACTCGATTCACACTTCATGCGCTGTATCTAAGAGTCCTCATAACTTCCTTTCCCCACCCTGACTAATTCTAGCCATTCAGTTTCAACAGTTCTACCAAGCGTCCAAATAACCCCTAAACAAGTAAAACGCTATTTAACATTGGCCCAAAATTCAGCCAAAATTGAAAACAGATTAATTAAAGAAACAAGCATTAGCAAAGCCAGTGCATCTGGCGTTTTGTTATTGAAAGTGTTTGGTAATAGTTGAGGCAAAATCTTAGACCATAAAAATAAGGAAAATGGGTGAAGGGCCCATTTGTTTAACAGATTGATTTAGCAGAATTAAGTAGCTAGTATGTGGAGTAGCGTGGCTCAATGGTTAGAGAGGCAGACTCTGATGCAGAGGTCTGTCCTGGGACAAGGGTTCAATTCCCGCCTAGGCAGCTCTTGGACTCAATCTCCCTGGACCTGATAATTCTCGCCTCAGTGCCTAGTCTAATCATGGGTCCCACTCTGTGACTCTGGGGAATAGCTTGCCTAATCTCCACAACGACCCCAGCAGTGCTTGGATGTCTGGCTTCACCTTGGGGGTGCCCAGGAATGGACATCTCACAGGAAAGCCAAGAAGGGTTCCACAGCGGCATGAATACAGCGCTACGAGACCTCTGGGTAGAAGGCGCTATATAAATAAAAACACATTTACAAGTAGTATACTAAGAATAAATGTCATGAAGAGGAGTCAGATGATGACGTTTGCGTCACAAGTGGTGAAATTAAACAGCAAAATACTGCATGCTAGATATTTTTGACTAAGGGACAGTTTTTTCATTGCATCTTTATGGAAGCCTATGTGGGAGCAAATCTATACTTTATAAAACAAATAAAAGTACCAGGGAAATTAGTGAAGACCTCTTTTTTCTTTATGAAAGCCTAAGGCATTGGACGTGGCTAAGGAGCCGACGCGGATGGCAGCCTGAGCTGAGAGCTCTGCGCCAACCTCGTCATTTATCCTGTTAAGGGGCTGAATCTGCTGCTAAAATTACATCTGGTGGCATGCCATGCTTATCTGTAGGTGCCGGCGCCGATTATTAGCAGACGCAACACCGCTGCCGAAGATCGGGAGAAGAAATGCGGCGGGACCCCGGTCGCTCAAAATGTCGCCGGGTACGACTGCAGTAAGCAGACCTGTGGAGGAGCGAGGCTCATATCCAATGAGATAGCAGAGCGGGAGATTGGACAGTTCCCGCTGATTGCCTAGTGCTGAAGGAGTCTTGGTGCGGGCCGAGAGCAGTGCGGTGGCGGTGATTCTGGTGCAGCAGCGGCCGCAGAGAGATACAGAGCTTCCCCCCTCCCTCCCCCACCCGCCCCCCTCCTCCTGGTGGCTCGCGGGGCCCCTGAGATAACAACAGCGGAGGACGGTGACACAGCGCGGAGCCCCGGCGCGCTGCGGGAGTGCATTGAAGGTGTTGTGGAGAGTACCTCCCATGTCTGGGACTGCAAGATGAGCAGGAGGAGGACGTGACCCCCCTGTTGAGTCCACGGAGGTGCGGCGCAGCTGTGGAGGAATCGGCTATCGAGGCAATCATCTATTGACCTGGACGTTGGTCTGCTAGGGGAGAGGCCCTAGCGCTTGTGGATCTTGAGGGCAGGACTGGGCACTGGTGCACTACGCAGCAGCCCCTGGGACAGCTATCCAGAGATTTGGGGGACTGACTGGATTACTACCAGTGCGGCATGGGGAGGTGGCGAGGAGTCAGGAGCGGACGCTCAGTGGCATGAAGAGGGCTGCCTGGAGCAGACCCCTGCACTAACCATTGGCTGTAGAGGTGTACGTGCGGACTTTATCATCGAAGGCCGAGGGATAACAAACTCCACCTGTTAGGCCGTAAGTACACACACCCAGTGGGGCACCAGGGTGAGGAGCAGGAGCTGCAATCCGCAGGTTCAGGTCAGAGAACAGGGGTTGGACCCTGGAGGACAGCGTACGGCCAGGTGACCTAGTGGATATACTAAACACTCTTCGCCGGGAGCCTTACTCTTGGGATAAGGCGGGTTGCGCCTGTTGCCTCAGGACTGAGTGTTGAGGAAGGATCCTGAGAGTGGACCCGGCTGGGGGACCAGGGGACTGGTTGAACGCCTCGCTGGATAGAGTCACGACTGGCAAAGGGGACCTAGGAGAGTGTCCTGAGAGCCTTGAGGGCCGCGAGGTGGCCGACCAGCCTCTGCTGAGAAGTGGGGGGAGGACGCCACGCAATGAGAAACATTGACCTGCATGGCTGATGGGAGCCGGGGACCAGAGGAGTACCGGTACAAAGCCGCCGTGGACACTAGACCTGGGGAGAGGACGATAATGGGAAAGCCCCGGGGGAAGCAGGGAAGCGCACCCCTGGAACAAGAGGAGGAGGCGACAGATAGTTGGAAGACATTGGAGTCCCAACCTGAGGGGATGGTGCAGCAGCAAGTGGAAGTGATACTTAAAGCCATCGCGGATACTAGAGATGCCCTTCTGCAGGACATTGCACCGGTATCAGTGGGGCTGGGCCTTCTCCGAGCAGATCACATGAAACTGGCAGACCAGGAAAAAAACAACAAAGCCACTTTGGAAGTATTAGATCCAGCACACAAGGCGCTTGAAACACAGATGAGAGAAGTACATCGACGCTTGCAAATCTTGGAAAAAGGGAGCTGAGGACGCTGAAGGGCGGAACAGAAGGAACAACATACGGGTGGTTGTACTGCCTGAAGTAGTGGAAGCATCCAGTATGGTGGACTATCTGAAGGCCTGGTTGAGGTCAGAAGTAGCCCCAAAGGGATTGTCTCCTCTCTATATCTTGGAGAGGGCGCATAAGGTGCCGGCACACCCGGTGACTCCTGGGAGGCCACCCAGGCCAGTGGTGGCACGCTTACTCCACTACAAGGACAGAGATCTGCTTTTGAATAAGGCACGCTCCGTAGGCCCCTTCAAGGTGGATAATAGTAGTGTGATGTTGTTTCCCGACTATACCTTCGATGTGCAGCGACAGCAATCCTCCTTCTTGGAAGTCAAGAATGCATTCAGCACGGAAGGTTTACAATACTCACTGATGTTTCCAGCACGTTTAAGAGTGGCCATGGGCGGTAAAACCTTTTTCTTCAGCACCCCGGAGGAAGAGTGGGAGTGGCTGGACACTTACAGGGCGGGACAAGGAGAAGCTGGTCGAGGCCTGGGGGCTGCCGAGGGGGTGCCGTGCCCTCCTCGGCCACGGCGTTCAGAGAGGCAGAGGCTCCGTTTCCAGAAACCAACGATATCTCAGACGGAAAAAGAAAGGTCAGCGGCGCTTAAAGCAGTGACGGAGATATCTCAGGAGCAAGGACCGGAATTGAAGGGAGCGACCGACTCTGAGAAGGGGTCAGCTGGGACAGCGTCGGAGGAATCGGATTCAGCAAGCGTCACTCTCCCTCATGTCACGCCAGGGACTGCGGATGAGTTGGTCGATGCGTAGCACAGTGCATCGGGGTGCCTGGACAGGTAGAAGAGATTGCCCCATGTGTAGAATGGTGAATTGCTGACTCTACTACCCCTCCCTCTCTCCACCCAAACCAGAACGAGTGGATTGCGGACACACAGCCGCTGTGGACTACACAAAACGAGACTATACCAGACGGTTACTTTAACTGGGCATATGTGGGAGAAGAAGACACGCCCCCAGATGATGCTTGTTTGACCGGATAGGCCAAAAGGGAGGAAGTCCAGAGACCGGCGTGTGACATCACCAGGGAGGAGTTCGCGGTGTGTTGTGGAGATCGAGTGGAGTACGGAGAAGAGGAAGATTACCGGAGCAGGAAGACGGAAGGAGAACCACCGGAGGGAGTTGCAGTGCCAAGAGGCCACCAACCCTACGAGTCGCCGAGCCACACTCCCGGAGGAGTGTGGGTTAGGCAGGTACGTCAGCGGGTATCGGGCTGGGTTGGGAGGCGGGGAGACTCGACTCTGTAGTAACTCGTCCGACCTACTGCTACCTGCGGCTTAACCAGTGTATATAGTCTTTCCTTCCCTCCCTTTCCTTCTCACTCCTATCACTTTTCCTCACAAACTAATCACCGAACGCCTTGTGTATATAGTTTAAAGTGTGCTGAAATGCAACAAGGGGGTGTGGCGACCTACAACCAATGGGACAGTGGCAGGGTGATTGAAAACGAAGGACTGAGTCGCCAGAAAATATTTGATGGCATCGGAGGAAGGCCACAACCTGGCCGAAATGCATCATGCCTAATATCAAATAAAAGTGCATCCATCAGTGTCCCCGTTGTGGCCTCTGCTTATTCACGTGCGGGAGGAGTTGTACTGGATATTTGGCGGGGTTTCCAGAGACGCGCAACAGAGGCCCCATTCTGCAAAGTGGCCCAGGATTCATCTGGTTCCTGCTTCAGTGGCTTTCTTTGAGTGCAAGTTATTGCAACAGCCCGGTGCCCGCCTCTCAAGTTATTGTATTTCAGGGCGTCTGCAACGCGGGCTGTGACTTCACGGCGGCTTGAAATTTGCATTGTCATTTCAACCCCTGCCTGCCTGACAATTGACATTGAGGGGCTGGAACGTTTGGGGACGGGAGGAAGCACACAGTGATTCAAACTACTGGATACAGACTGTCTGTCACTTCGTGAATCTGCCACAACATCGCAAATCCAAATGGACACACCGCAAGCTAGTGGATTCTGAAGTTTGTAGTTTCTCTGAAGTGCAAGCAGTGTGCTGAAATTCAACAAGGGGGTGTGGCGACCTACAACCGATGGGACAGTGACAGGGTGATTTAAAACGAAGGACTGAGTCGCCAGAAAACATTTGATGGCATATGAGGAAGGCCACATCCTGGCCGAAATGCATCATGCCTAATATCAAATAAAAGTTCTTCCATTAGTGTCCCCATTGTGGCCTCTGCTTCTTCACGTGTGGGAGGAGTTGTACTGGATAGTTTAAAGTGTATATACACCTTGTCAGCGGTGCTGCCCTCACTCCCTGGTACCCCTTGGGCATTATATGGTCAGAAGTGAGTCCTGACAGCCAATATATATTTCTTTTTCATGACCAGCGGTGACGTAACCGAGGAGAAGCAGAATCCTTTGGGCGAAGCGAAAGAAGCTAGAACCCCGAGACTCCCCAGTGGGCACCAGAAACGACGGATCCAGCCGTATACTCTCGGGAAAGGCTCACTACTCGTAAAAAGAAAACCTTTGTAAAAATAAAACCTTATTTACCCAGATCCAGTCTCCGACCCCTCTCTACGACCCCACCACACACAGTAAGACTTTCTCCAGGACTGGGTGGTGCTTTTGTCTATTGGCACTCCCCCTTTGATTTCTGATGATGTGGAGGGTGAAGTGATGGTGGTGGGGGTGTGGGGGGGGGGGGTGGGATCGAGGGCCTTGGGGTGGTGCTCCCACAAATTGGGGCGCTGCAGCAGGAGCTGTGGCATTAATGGGAAGGGGTAAGGTGCGAGACGATTAAACAATTTTGATTTTGAAGCGTCTGGCCTTTGGGCACCTCCCCTGTTATTGTCATTGGTGATCCCCGGTAGCTACCGAGGAAGCAATCTAGTTGAGAATTTGGATGGGTGCTGCTTTGTTAGGACCTGTTCTGGGGAGGGGTAGTTGGGGAATGTTGTGCACGTTGTTTGAGGTTATAGGGGCTTCCGGTGTGTCCATGGTGAAAGTGCAGAGGTTCCAGAGATTGGAGGACTACTGTGGGGACCATGCTTGATGTTATGTGCCTATAGTGGAATGTGAGAGGGATGCATACAATGCGGAAGTGCCACAAGGTACATGCTTATTTGGTGCAGAGGGGGGTACATATTGCTTTACTGCAGGAGACCCATGTTGATCGATCGTGCAGAGGGCATTCCGTTACAGCGAAGATGGCAGGGACAGGTATATTGTACAACGTACTCAGCTTTTGCCAGGGGAACATTAATATGGGTCCGAGCAGGGGTGACTTTCCAGATGACTGGCCAGTTTGTTGACCCAGAAGGTAGTTTCGTAGTGGTGGGGGGACGACTGAATGGTTTAGATGTAATGTTATATAGCATATACGCCCCTAATGTTGATCAGATGGCCTTTTTTAATCAAGTGTCAGGGAAACTGGCTCCTTACTTGACTGGCCCTGTGATATTGGGTAGAGATTTTAACTCCATAACTGATGTTGATATAGATAGGTTGTATCCGCCATTGCCGGAGGCCCATGTACATAGAATATCAAAGGCCAGAAGAGAATGGCAGGACAGATGGGGACTGGTAGATACATGGCGAATGCAGCATCTCAAAGACCGTGACTACTCTTTCTTTTCTGCTTTTCACGACCTGCATATGCGCTTGGTGCCATATTGTGCACACCTGACATACACGCAAAAGTACTCAAAAGTAAGTATTTGGCTAGAACGATATCGGATCACAACCCTCTAATACTAACGATTAGGTGGGCACAGGAGAGACCAGCAATCCCGATGTGGAGCTCAAGGTCGGAGATGCTGGAAGACACTGTTTTCCGTGGGGACATAGAAACGGGTATTGAGCAATATTTTGCTGAGAACGAAGGGATGGCATCTGAAATAGAGATAGAGTGGGACGCTTTTAAGGCGGTGGTGAGGGGAATGTGTATTGCCAAACAGGTGGGTGTAAGGAAGACATTGCTTCAGGAAGTGGAAGTAGCAGAACTCAGCTGAGAGGAGCAGAGAGAGAGAGAGCGGCCTGGATGCCCGGAAGTGCAGGATGAACTATTGAGGGCAAGGGAGGAGCTGGCAAGTCAGATAGAGAGGTTGCGTTGTTATGATCACAGAGCTTACCTAGCACGGGCGCACACGGAACGTGACAAGGCGAGTACGCTACTGGCTTGGCTAGCTAACCCAGCACCCCGGGGCCCGCCTATCCTGGCGCTGAAATCTTCATTGGGAGCACCAGTATATACCCAGAGAGGGATTAACGACGAGTTCCTAGAATATTACAATGGGTTATATAGGAGTCGCTCGAGGGGCCCCAATGACGCACTGGAGGAATTTTTGGCAGGTATAAACTTGGGTCGGCTGGAAGAGGAACAAGCGGAGCTACTAGGGCAGGACATCACGCTGGGGGAAATACGAGGTGCCATTAAGCATATGGCGCGTAAAAAAATACCGGGCTCAGATGGCCTTCCTATTGAATTTTACTTAACTTATCTTGACATACTTACTCCAAAATTGTTGATGGTCTATAACGAAGCGTGGTGACGTGCGTGTACACATAGTTGGCAAGCCAATGGTTGGCGGAAACACGAAGATGCCCTCAGGGCGCATGCGCGAGAATCAGCGTATGTGCACTGAATCACGAAGAGTATTTATACCCGCCCCACGCTCCCGGAAACGCTTCGCGTTTAGCTAGAGTTCCGTGTTGTTGTTCCGGGTCACGGGGTTTTGGGCGTCCAAGGAGTCAGTGGCGTGGCGTCGTGTTTTTCGGCGCGCTCCGCGTTTTTGTGAGTACTTGCCTTGTCGGCATTTAGATATTATTTCTCTCATTATTGTTACTTTTGTATTTCAGCGAGTTGTTATACTCGCGTTTCAGAGTGTGCACACTGATATTGATTTCTCTCATGATTACGAGAAACTGCCGTCCCCTCATCTTACTGTGGTCATACCACGTCTTGTGCGCGTATTGGATGCTGAATGCAAGCATTGTTATTTACGCCAGGTCTATATAGTCCTGATCTGTGAATTAGAACAGATTGGGTTATTTCTATGTCAATAGACAGCCTTATTTCTGGAGTCTGGTAGCAAACCTACTGTTAGTTAATGCCAGTCTTGTGATATATTATTTACTACTTTGCAGCTCTTGATAAGGTGAGCATAGTTTACACAGACACGTAAATATTTACCTTGCAACCCAGGATTATTGCTAATCCATTGTCCCTTACTTTTAAGGTCTAGAATCCTGTCTTTTCTTCTACACCGTGTATGCTCTATGCCTATGCAGAAATAGAATAGAACAAACACCCTGCTCTCTAAGGTATACCGAGAACACTATTAAGAGCAATAGATCTACTAGTGGCAGAAGAATATGGAGGGCTTATATTAATGTTCTGCTTTCTTTTTATGTAGTTTCCACACACACTGAAGATTGTCAAGAAGATTGGCCTTTGCGAAGAATGCAGAACGCTGTTTCTTTTCCCTCCTACCCTTGTTTTGTTTCCCTCTTTCCCCCTGTTCACCGCCTGAGTGTTAGCGTCATCTCCTGACACTGGTTGGTGATAGGGTGAAGTTGGGTACTTATCTTCGAGCCTCCACGACACTCCCGAGACAACAAGACGTGAGCGGGACAGAACGCAAAGCCCTTATATATTTGTCTCCTGAGTGCCATGGATCTCACTCTCACAGATCTGGCTAATGTGATAGGGAATCTCCAGAGTGAAACCCAAGCTCTTTCAACCACAGTAGAAAAACTACAAAGAGACAGGGAAAGGGGAGCCGGAGTTAGTACCGCTGCTCCTGTGGTACAAGTGGTAACCGCTCAGACCATCTCTTTAGCTCCTCCAGAACGCTTTTATGGTGACCCTACTAAGTGTGCTGCATTCCTTACCCAAAGTCAGTTACATTTCTTATGTAAAGCTCCATGTTTCCCAACTGATCAATCAAAGGTGGTGTTTGTTATTTCCTATCTGGGAGGTTCGACTGCAAATTGGACCATACCTCTAATCGAAAAAGATGATCCCCTTCTATTGAATTATGAAGCTTTCAAAAGAGAGTTGCGCAAGTTGTTCGACAAGCATACCTTTACTCACGCTGCAGACACTGAGTTATTAAACCTTAAACAAGGGTCCAAAGATATTACAGCCTACATATCCACTTTCAATAGGTTGGTTGCGGAAGCTGAGTGGCCTGCTGAAATACGTAGTGCCCTTTTTTATAAGGGACTACGTGACAAGCTAAAAGATGCGTTAGCCCATGTGGTAGATCCCCCTGACAATTGTTCCGAACTAATAGACGTAGTTGTGAAATTAGATCACCGGTTAGGTGAAAGACGAAAAGATAGAGTTAGGTTTGAGTATTCTCGGACTGGGAATCGTGAAACGAAGACAGAACCTGAAACTAAACCCGACGAATCCGAGCCCATGCACATCGGTAGCATTAAAGGACCCTTAAGCGAATCAGAGAAACAGAGAAGGAGAGAGAATAGACTATATCTATTTCCTAAGAGAATGTCCTGTAAAACCAAAACAATTCCGCAAGTCGGAAAACTAGAAGACCCGAGGTTAAAAGAGACTGCCCCATCGTGTCCTTTAAGTCATATGGTCTCATCATTGTTAACTAAGGAAGGTCACTTCTTTATTCCCGCGCAGTTATGTTGGTACGATTCCATAATTGATATCCCCATCATGATAGATTCAGGAGCATCAGGGAATTTTATGGACAAGCAATGGGCTAATGCTCATTCAATCCCTGAAATGCAAAAGAAGGTTACAGAAGAGGTGTTCACTATTGATGGGAGCCCACTTAAATCTGGACCCATTACACATACAACCATTCTTCTTGAGCTTTATGTTTCCGCCACTCATTGGGAGACACTCACTTTTGATCTGATACATTCTCCTCAATTCCCTGTAGTGTTGGGGCTGCCCTGGCTGAGAAAGCACAACCCCATATCGACTGGCAACAATCACAAGTCCTGTTTAATGACGAGTGCAGGGCTCACAAAAAAGGCACATTAGATGCAGGTAACAGAGAAAACTCATGTATTTTTGTAGAGAATGATTCTCCTCCTCCAGAGAAAGCTGTGACTTTGATTGCTCCAATAGAGGAAAAGTTCACAGTAGAACAACCTGACACTGACCTACCTTCAGAATATCAATCTTTTCATATTGTTTTTGATAAAGAACAAGCCACCAGTTGACCTCCCCATAGGGACTATGACTGTCGTATAGACTTGCAACCAGGGGCTTGTATACCTACTAGTAGAGTCTATTCACTAACAGAAAAAGAGAATCAATATTTAAGAGAATACCTCGATACCATGCTTGAATTAGGATTCATCCGTGTGACTAGATCTCCAGCTTCTTCAGCTCTTTTCTTCATTCCCAAACGGGAAGGGGGATTGCGCTGTTGCATAGATTACAGGTCTCTCAATACCATTACAATCAAAAACAAATACCCATTGCCTCTCATCTCCTCTCTTTTAGACCAAATCAAAGACGCTAAATGGTTTACGAAGTTAGATTTGCGAGGGGCCTACCACCTTGTTAGGGTCAAAGAAGGAGATGAGTGGAAAACGGCCTTCTGTACCAAGTACGGTTTGTACGAATATCTAGTGATGCCCTTCGGGCTATGTAACGCCCCTTCAGCGTTCCAGTATTTTATCAATGAGGTATTAAAAGAACTCCTTGACAAAAGTGTAATAGCTTATATTGACGACCTACTTATCTATTCTAAGACCTTAGAGGAACATGTCCTACATGTACAAGCTGTGTTACACAAATTACAGAACAATCATCTGTTCTGTAAATTGGATAAGTGTTTTTTCCATCGACATCAAGTGGCCTTCTTGGGGTATATAGTGTCGGCTCAGGGTCTGCAAATGGATCCCCAAAAAATCGCTGCTGTATTACAATGGCCATCTCCCAAGAGCGTTAAAGAGGTTCAGCAATTCATTGGATTTGCGAATTTTTATAGACGTTTCATCCACCAGTTCTCAGACGTTGTCTCCCCGATCACTAAACTGTTACGCAAGGGTATACCCTTTCTTTGGTCCAAAGAAGCGGACGATGCTTTTAGTATCTTAAAATCATCCTTTTCTCAAGCACCCATTTTGATACACCCACATCCAAGAAGCCCTTTTGTAGTGGAGGTAGAAGCTTCCCAAGTGGCAGTAGGGGGCGTGTTATCCCAAGCTGATACAGATACAGGAGAACTTCACCCTATTGCCTATTACTCACATAAACTTACACCTGCCGAAAGTAACTACGCAGTAGAAGAAAGAGAGCTTCTCGCCATCAAGAAAGTACTGGAAGAATGGCGCCAATATCTGCTAGGCACACATCATACCGTAACGGTCCTAATGGATCATCGTAACTTACAGTATTTAAAAACAGCAAGGGCACTATCCATGAGACAGCTGAGATGGACCCAATTCTTTAGTGAGTATGATTTTGTTATCCATTTCCGAGCTGGCAGAAAAAATGGTAAGGCAGATGCTTTATCACGCATAGGATTTTAACCTTTCCCCATTGAAGAGACACCCCCCAATATCATCAGTTCCCACAAATTCATAGGGGTACTTACCAAAGAGGAACAGTTTCTACAACAGACAGGAGACGCCCAGCAAGACCCTTCAATGCTGACATTGTTAGGCCAACACGCTTCACAAATCAGGGAAGGCCTACATTATGTGCAGGGTGGGTTAGTTGTTCCTACTCAAACCCTTCAACAACAGGTGCTAAAGTGGTGTCATTCTCATGGTATTGCAGGTCATCCTGGGTATAAAAGAACATTGGAACTGGTAAAGAGATATTGTTGGTGGCCTCATTTGGCTAGTGATGTTCAGCAGTATGTGCGTACATGCTATGTGTGTTCTCAAGGAAAGGCTTCCCATGAAGGGTTGGTGGGGCTGTTACATCCTATCCCCACTCCTCCTGGACCGTGGCACACAGTGTCCATGGACTTTATAGTGGAACTGCCATGCACGAAGGGAGGGAATACTATGCTTCTTGTTGTGGTGGATATGTTTACCAAGACTGCCCATTTCATTCCCTTAAAGAGCCTTCCTACATCCAATGTTCTGGCCAAGGTCTTCTTGCATAACATAGTCAGACTACATGGTCTACCTGCAGTATTAATAACAGACAGAGGAACACAGTTCGTTTCAAAGCTCTGGAGGCAATTATGTAGTATACTCCACATAGACATGCGCCTATCATCCAGTTACCACCCTCAAACGGATGGACAAACTGAAAGGGTTAATCAGAGCTTCGAACAATTCCTTAGGTGCCAAACCCTACAGGATCATACTGAATGGGATGAGTTAGTTTGGCTTGCCGAATTATCCTATAACAACAGCCATAATTTTTCCACTCTGTATACACCTTTTTATGGTTCACATGGTTTCCATCCTAGAGTCCTGCCCTTCTCACCGTTAAGACCCTGTAACACTCCTGCAGTGACAGACCTAGTCAATCACATCCAAACAGTGCATTCAACCATACACGACAACCTTGATAAAGCAAAGTCTGAATACAAGAGAAAAGCAGACTCTCACAGAAAGGCCGAACCCGACCATAAAGTGGGTGATAAGGTATGGCTTTCCGCCAAACATTTAGCCCTGAAAGGCTCTTGTAAATTCAGACCTAAGTTTGTAGGTCCCTTTGTTATCTCCCAAGTAATCAATCCTGTTGCCATGAAGCTGAATCTGCCGCAGTCTATGAAAGTACACCCCGTATTTCATGTTTCACTATTGAAACCCGTAGTATCGGGCACCGGTCTGCCAGCCATACCTGCTCCCGCACTGGTAGATGCCAATGAAGAGTATGAAGTTGGGGCCATTGTGGATTCAGGGCGCGTACGTCGGTGTCTCCAGTATTTGGTACACTGGAAAGGCTATGGCATCGAAGAACGCCAGTGGGAACCAGCTAGTCAGGTACATGCTCCGCATCTCGTTAGGGCCTTTCACAGGAAATATCCTCACAAACCCAAACCGGTGGGGGGTGTTGTCGGAGTGGTGTTCTGTCGTGTCTGTATACATGGTTGGCAAGCCAATGGTTGGCGGAAACACGAAGATGCCCTCAGGGCGCATGCGCGAGAATCAGCGTATGTGCACTGAATCACAAAGAGTATTTATACCCGCCCCACGCTCCCGGAAACGCTTCGCGTTTAGCTAGAGTTACGTGTTGTCGTTCCGGGTCACTGGGTTTTGGGCGTCCGATGAGTCAGTGACGTGGCGTCGTGTTTTTCGGCACGCTCCGCGGTTTTGTGAGTACTTGCCTTGTCGGCATTTAGATATTACTTCTCTCATTATTGTTACTTTTGTATTTCAGTGAGTTGTTATACTCGTGTTTCAGAGTATGCACACTGATATTGATTTCTCTCATGATTACGAGAAACTGCCGTCCCCTCGTCTTACTGTGGTCATACCATGTCTTGTGCGCGTATTGGATGCTGAATGCAAGCATTGTTATTTACGCCAGGTCTATATAGTCCTGATCTGTGAATTAGAACAGATTGGGTTACTTCTATGTCAATAGACAGCCTTATTTCTGGAGTCTGGTAGCAAACCCACTGTTAATGCCAGTCTAGTGATATATCCTTTACTACTTTGCAGTTCTTGATAAGGTGAGCATAGTTCACACAGACACCTAAATACTTACCTTGCAAACCAGGATTATTGCTAATCCATTGTCCCTTACTATTAAGGTCTAGAATCCTGTCTTTTCTTCTACACCGTGTATGCTCTATGCCTATGCAGAAATAGAATAGAACGAACACCCTGTTCTCTAAGGTATACCGAGAACACTATTAAGAGCAATAGATCTACTAGTGGCAGAAGAATAGGGAGGGCTTATATTAATGTTCTGCTTTCTTTTTATGTAGTTTCCACACACACTGAAGATTGTCAGAAAGATTGGCCTTTGTGAAGACTGCAGATCGCTGTTTCTTTTCCCTCCTACCCTTGTTTTGTTTCCCTCTTTTCCCCTGGTCACCGCCTGAGTGTTAGCGTCAACTTCTGACACTGGTTGGTGATAGGGTGAAGTTGGGTACTTATCTTCGAGCCTCCACGACACTCCCGAGACAACAAGGCGTGAGCAGGAAATGCGGGCAGTGGGGAGGCTTCCAATCTCTATGAGGGAGGCTATTGTTATCCCACTTCCGAAACCAGGAAGGGACACATTGGACAGATCGGCGTACCGGCTGTTTTCTAAGCTGACATCTTACTATAAGATATTAAGCAGGATTTTGGGGACTCGGCTGCTACCCCACATGGTAAAATTGGTCCATCGTGAAAAAGTGGGTTTTGTTCCGACCCGGAACACGGCCGCTAATATACGGCGCCTCCTCCACACATTGGATGCAGTACAAGGGGGCAATCCTGGTGCTGCGATGCTCTCAGTGGACATAGAGAAGGCATTTGACAGCCTGGAGTGGCCGTATCTGTACCACTCTATGCGCGCATTTGGCCTTGGGGAGGCATTCATGGGCTAGAAGGGATTACTGTATAGAAACGCGACAGCCAGGGTGCGGACGGGGAGGATGACATCCTCTCCCTGCTCAGTAGGTAGGGGAACGCGCCAAGGATGCCCGCTGTCACCACTGCTATTTGCATTGGCCATTGAGCCACTGGCTGTACAGGCTAGACTGGGGCGCCATTACCAGGGCCTGGCCCTGCGGGGCGCTGAACAATATATATCCCTGTATGCTGATGATCTACTAATTTTCATGGCTAATACAAGGGTGGGGCTGGAAGGAGCGACAAACCTGCTGCGGGTGTTTGGAGAGATCTTGGGGCTAGGGGTCAATTGGGGGAAGACCTGTCTCTTACCGGTGCTTACAGTAGCAGCGGGCCCTGATCAAGTAACGGGAATCCGATGGGAACCGTCGCGTTTGCCCTATATTGGGACTAAAATATATCATGCCCCTGCATGGTTGCTGGAAGGGAAGTTGGGAAGGGCCTTGTGCGGGCTACGAGGGAACCTGATTTTTTTGGAGTGCTCTTCCACTCTCGGTTGCTGGAAGGGCGGCGCTCCTGAAGACGGTGGGGCTCCCCCGCCTGCTATATTATTTTAGGACATTGCTGATTTGGATACCAGGGGCAATCTTCAGGCAGATCAGATCCATAGTTAGCGGCTTCTTATGGGGAACTGGCAGAAGGCGAGTGGCATTACATACCATGATGAGACCCAGGGCGGATGGGGGACTACCAGTACCAGCCTTTGAACTTTATTACTTGGCAGCTCAGCTTCAGTGGTTCGCGCAGGCGGTGGCTCGAGAATTTTGGGGCCTAGAGGGTCCTGAGGGTTGGTGGGTTCTACTTCATGTACTCTCGCTTACCATATTGCAACAACCCGTGCATCTTGGGTCGCTTACTGCCGAGGAGCGGATGTAGAGACAATGCTGGAACCGGAGCCACCGTAGGGCCAGTATGAGTCACCCATATGCAGCGGAAATCCCCCTGGGCATGTGCACCGCACTCCCACATGGGGGGGATTGGTCGGCGCTAGCAGACTTTGAGATGCTGGGAGTCCAGGTCATGGGGGATTTGTATGAAGATGGGGTGCTACTGCCTTTTCAAACATTGCAGGAACGGTACGACCTGCTACAAGGAGATTATTTGCTGCATGCAGCCATGGTTTCAGCTATACAGCGCCACTGGAAGGAAGGGCTTTCCGAACCCCGGACTTCTATGACGTGTCAATATGTAGTGATAGCGGCAGGGACATTTAGGGCAATTACATATATTTACAGGCGATTGGTTACAGAAGGCTTGCGCCCACTGACGAAGTTACAGGAAAAGTGAGAGGAAGACCTTGGGAAGGAAATACCGGACACGACGTCGGCCCAATTGATTCGAAGGGCCTGGAAGAGTACATGGAATTAGTTACTAAAAAAGGTATCCAGGAGTCAAAAGCATGTTTCTCTCATAGACAAACCGCTACACGACAAAAAAGAAGATTGTGGGTTGAAAGCAGTTGGATATATATACACCATTTAGACACACATACATGCAACATACAGTCAGGGTAGGAATTTTCCCATCAGTTGTCTCTCTGTACCACCACTATTACATCATTTGGGGTCTCCTTACCCAGGAGTTAGTGCACATACAGTCACACTAGTTGTAAGAAAGGGACTGTGTGAGTAAGGAGACTGACGTTGGTTATTTCACTGAGTGGTGTCAGTATGGTGTAGGTGTAATGTTACAACTGAAAAAAAGCAGTGCAAGTGAAAGTAAGTGAAGTGAATAAAATTAGGTGAAACTGAGTAGAATAGTTATTTTTAATATTTTCTCTCAGACCCCTAAGCTTAAAAACAAGTGCGGAGGATCCCGACCAGAGCTCAGCTGAGAGAGAGCAAGGTCCGAGGTATTCAGAGGCCCACCAGTTCCGAAGTTCCGAAGTACCTACGTCACGAATCGAGTCGAGTCCAGTCCAGTCAAGTCCAGGGTCCAGTCCAGTGTCGAGTTTCCGAGGCCTTCCGTTTCCGTGCTTCCCGGTGAGTACCGTTGCTGGGGACGCATCTAGACGGATGCATTAGTTTGTGTCCGGTCAAGACGGGTTTGGGTACACAGACCCGGTCTGCACTGTTTAGCGGTGTATCTGTACTGTTTAGCAGTATATCTAGTATGCAGGTAGCTAGTTTTATTCTAGTTATTGTTGTTCGTTTTCAAAATGTTTAAATGTGTTTTAATGTCGTGGTATGAGTGAGTGTTTGATTTTCATTACCGTGTTTATTGTATTAGTGGTGTCCAAATACGAGTAAGTATCAAGTACCAAGTATCACGGCTGAAAGATGCCGCTGTTTTCAAAACTGAAACAGATAGGAACTAGAAAAGGGATACTCGAGGAAGCTGTTCCCATCCCACCCAGGGACACTCCCGGATATTTTATGTACCACAAACACGGCTTAGATGCTGTATTATATCTCGACTTATGGGTGGATTACACCAAAGATTTAGCAGAGAATCAGAGATGGCCCGTTACAGGGACATGGGATGCCGAGTGCATCATGAGAGTAGAAGAAGCTTTATGGAAAAAGAAAGCCAGACAGTCACAGAAAGATGCCATTGAATTATGGCGTAAAGAATCGCACAGACGGACAGAGAAAGCACTCAGGAAAGCAGAGAGAAGTAAGGAGGAATCTGAAAAAGCCAAAGAAAAAGAACTACTAGAAGAAGGAGAACGAGTTAGAATAGAACAACACGATAGACGTAGAAATGCAATTATGACAGGACTGTATTCAGTCCTGGCCGAGGGCCTGCCTAAAGCGACCCCGGAAGTACCAAGAGATCTGACCCCTCCATTGCTCCCGACTAAATTACGTCACAAGACCACAAAGGTTATTTTCCTTTCTTCCTATTTAGACGATGTAGCACCCGAATATATCAATGTTCCACCTGCACGCATACCACCCTCTGACCGCCATCCCCAACGACAGGACACTCCTCCACCGCTTCCTGCAAATCCCATTAACCCTATTAATCCGCAAAATCCTTTCGGGCCTGACACGGCCCTACCGACAGATCATGCTCAAGCCTCCGCTTCAGGAGGTGCATCAGGAGGTTTCCAGACCCCGCCACCAGTACATCGATTAGATGTTAGAGAACTAGCAATGCAACGTACTCCGAAACCGATTACCAGTGAAAAAGCGAAAGAACTTATCACATATTGTAGATATGACCCCATACCAGGCAAAGATGGTTACATGTTATTAGCCTCAATACGTATAAGACGTGCTGCAGACTTTTTAGTTCTGTTTCCAGGAATAAAAGCTAATCTAGACAGGATATATCAGTTCGTTCAGACGGGGGAAGGTCCGGAATGTGTTCACGAGGCCATGGCTCATCAGAAAGTCGACATTCAGAGCCTAATACTAAGATTCCTCATAAACTGTTTCATAAGAGAACGAGACAGGCCTGGCGTAAATCAAGAAGAGATGAAGGTATTAACTACATGGAGTCAGAACATTTCAGACGGAAAACACGATAAACAAAATTGTATAGAGAGCATGTATAGAAAGATTCGTAAAGAAATAGTAGTATTCCATGCAAAAGCGAAAGCTGAGAGGGAAGCAGAATCTGATGCAAATAAATCCTCAGAGGAGGAACCAGAGGAAGAGACAGAAGATAGAGGAACAATAGCCTATGTAGGGAGGGGTAGACCCTTTAATAAACCGATACGTCCAGAAAGTAAGAGGCTTTTTCACACTGCTATGACGAATCCGAAGACTCCTGAACATTTGTTTCAGGCTACCGATAAAATACTTCAAGAACGAATGGGGTACCATGTACTCAATTCCATGGATGAACAAGAATTAGCCAGGTCAGCAGTACAATGGGCTGAAAATTCTGATAAATATAGTGATGACGCATTAGCGCAGACTTTTTTGAATCTTTCCCCAGACGAACAGCGACTAGCTGGTATGTACATGATACAACATCTCCTTATATTGTACAAAAGCCAACATTCTGATCCAGGTCCCCTACCTGATATATTAATAGAGCTACTCATGAATAAATGGAGGGGCCTAGGTACCGACTTAATTAAGGTAATTCTAGAACATCGGCACAGATATAGTGCTTTCCTGAATCCACAGTTTGTTCCAGCTCCGCCTGTAGAAAGAAAAATGTATTATATAGACAGACAGAATCCCTTGCGAGAAGTGCATCCAGTCAGGAATGATGATAACACCTTTAGACGTGTGTTTGTGTACACGCCCATAACTAAAATGGAATTATTGGAAATGAAGAAATTAGTGCCCAGTCACGATAAAGACCCTGCAGGTTTCCACCGTGAAATAAAAGACATGTTACTCATGGGTGATTATACCTATCCCGACATTATGAAAATATTGAAAGTATTATTGCCTGCCGGTATTTACGAGAAACTCAAAGAAAAAGAATGGGAGGTGGGAGACGCAAAGATTGATTGGGCTGCATTAGAGAACGAAGAAAATACTCGAACCCCAGGCCTAGGTCTTGGGGATAAAACCAAAGCATTACCAGGATTGTTAGTACAGGTCTTGCCACTTTTATTAGCAACGAAAAAGGAAGACTGGGATGCAATCTCAGCCTGCAAACAGAAACCCGATGAAGACACTAGTGATTTTTATTCCCGATTTGAGAAATGTTTTGTTATTAATAGTGGCCTGAAAGCAAGTAGCGAGTCATATCCACACCTTTTTGTATCCAAATTAGTCGAGAATTCTCTGCCCCAAGTCAAGAATCGGGTTCTGAAAGTCGAGAGCACATGGCAAGCAAACACGCCTTCCCAAATGTTACAAATGCTACAGTACCACCAGAATAGAATTAGAGAAGAACATGATCACGAACAAAGACGTATGAAAGACACGAAAATGAAAATGTTAGTTGCTCAGTCAGTTCCAGCTGACGGTCAGAAAAAGGGTATGACACAGTCCAATAATTCAGCAGCTCCTGTTAAAGGGACATGCAACTATTGTAAACAGCCAGGTCACTATATAAATGATTGTGCAGTTTTGAAACACAATATAGCTACCGGTAAAACTAAAGAAAGACCGCGTCCTCCTAGACAGGACCAGGTCCGACAACAAGTACCACAGAATGCACAGCCTATGCAGGCTTCGCAACAGACAGTACAGACCGTAGCGGTACCACAGCCACAACCGATTGCCGCAACACAACATGCAACTCAGCAGATGTACCAGTATGCTCAAACTGATTACCCCGATTATCAGCGATACACATGAAACAGCCTAGAGAGGGAAGTTGGCTTGCCTCTTATTGAGGTTCCTGTAGATCAAGAGGGTCCTTATGTACATAGCCAAGTGTTAGGAAAAGATAGAAAGTTTTTGATTGATACAGGGGCAAGCAGAACAACGATAAGTCATGACGAGGTTCCAGGGGCACCCCTCTCAGGCTCACAGAATGTTTCCCTTGGATTTTCAGGCAAACCTATTGTAAATGAAGTATCAAAACCAGTACCTCTTTTAGTTGGTCCATTGTCTCGCACTACAGATTTGTTATTAACGAAATCATGTCCAGAAAACTTGTTAGGTATCAAGACACTGAAAGCTCTAGGAGCTGTGATATGTTGTTCTCCGGAAGGAGTAAGATTGTTCTTACGTGACTTTAAGGGTCACTATGTGTTGAGAGATATTGATCCCAGATTACAGAATGTTCCTGCACATTTATGGGCACAAGGCCCCACTGATGTAGGTTGTATGCACATTACACCATATCGAGTCACACTCAGGCCAGGAGTAGTACTACCACGAATCCGACAATACAAGTTACCCCCAGATGCTGTAGTGGCTTTGCTGAAAATCATTGACGAGCTCATTGCACAAGGAGTGGTTGTAGAAACCAACTCGAATCTATGTAACTCCCCCATCATTCCAATTCTTAAACGTACTGATCCAAATGCACCCCCAGTTTATAGATTAGTTATCGATTTGCGCGAATTGAATAAATGCATCGTACCACAGTACCCCGTGGTCCCAGACATCTCGTCTCTATTGACTGCCATTGATTCCAAAGCAACGTTCTTTACTGTAATTGATCTGAAGAACGCCTTCTTTAGTGTCCCAATTGATCCGGAAAGCCAATATCTCTTCGGATTCTGTTTAAGTGGTCGAAGCTTCAAATTTGCACGCGCACCTCAAGGATTCACAGAAAGCCCCAGCATCTATAGCCAAGCACTGAAAAGACAACTAGACAGTATACACATGCCTGACAACACTGCCCTGTTACAGTATGTCGATGATCTACTGATCACCGCCCGCAACGAACGTGAATGTGAGCAAGCGTCACTGACGGTTTTGCATTTCCTGGCTGACAAGGGACACAAGGTGTCCCCTTCGAAGCTGCAATTCTGTGTTCAGCAAGTGGTTTACCTTGGGCACTTGCTGTCCAAAGGGGGAGACAGCTAACACCTGACCGTATCCAGTTAATTGTAAACATGTCACAGCCCAAGACAAAAAAGGAGGTACGAGCCTTTATAGGCCTCACTTCTTACTGTAGACAATGGATTCCTCAGTATGCATTTCTAGCGAAACCTCTCATACAGTTGACAACCCAGGAGGCAGCGATATCGACTGCCCTCCCATGGACTCAGGAACATACACAAGCTTTTGATGACTTAAAGAAAGCCTTATGTCAAGCACCAGTTTTAGCGACACCATGTTACAGCAAGCCTTTTATACTTTTTGTCACCGAACGTGAAGGTACTGCATTGTCAGTACTCACTCAGGATCAAGCAGGTTCATACAAACCGTGTGCTTATTTTTCTAGTACATTGGATCCAGTAGCCCAGGCACTGCCTGCGTGCTTGAAATCTGTAGCAGCAACAGCTTTAGTAATCAGACAAAGCGATTCCATAGTGTTAGGACATCAATTGACAGTACAAGTTCCACACTCTGTGGAAGTTCTTTTAAATCGAACACAGACTCAGCACTTGACTATAGCAAGACTGACAGGTTATGAATTGACATTGTTTCAGCCACACATAGAAATCAGACGTTGTAACACATTGAACCCTGCTACACTTCTGCCATTAAGTGAGACAGATCCATTGGCACATGATTGTATTGAAGTCATTACAATCACGACGAAACCCAGACAAGACTTGACAGACACCGCATTACTAGATCCAGACCTGACACTTTATGTGGATGGTTCATGCATGAGAACAAGTACAGGAGAATTAGTGGCCGCCTACGCAGTCACAACAGAAACTGAAGTCATAGAAACAAATTGTATTGACACCCTGTCAGCTCAAGCAGCAGAGCTCATTGCTCTGACTCAAGCCTGTATTCGAGCAAAGAACAAGAGAGTTAACATATACACAGATTCACGTTATGCTTTCGGAGTCGTACACGACTTCGGTGTACTCTGGCGAGAGAGAGGTTTTTTGACCTCTCACGGAGCCAAAATCCAGCACGGTCCCCTCATTCAAGCTCTGTTAGACGCAATACATCTGCCTACAGCGATATCCATCATGAAGTGCAAGGCACATACGAAAGTCACAGATACAATTTCCCAGGGTAACGACCTGGCAGACCGAACAGCCAAGCATACAGCTCAGACTCAGACTTACGCAACTGACCTGACAAAGACAATAGTCCAGACACCGACACATTGCATGACAGTTAAGGATCCCGCCCTAGATGTAATTGACATACAGACACATGCTACACCAGACGAAATCAAGAAATGGTCTGAACTAGGAGGGATCCAGACAGAACAGGGGTGGATGACGAAGGGAAAGTCTATATGGTATCTCCCCGACTCTATGGTTCAAGTTATCATTAACACAGTACACAGTCCTGCACATTTAGGAGAAAAAGCCATGTTAGACAGTATTCAAAACCTCTGGTTCAATAAACATTTACGAGCAGCAGCCAAACAGAAAGTGCGTACTTGTATGATCTGTTGTCAGTTCAACCCAGGTAAAAGCATTCCCGTAGAGCAAGGTGGTTTTCATCCTCCCGATCACCCTTTTGAAGTCCTCCAGATGGATTATATCCAGATGGAACGTTGTCGAGGATTTAAGTATGTCCTCGTAGTTGTATGTGCACTTTCCCGTTGGACAGAAGCATATCCAGTCCCAGATTACACTGCTCCAACCACTGCCAAGCAGCTGGTTCGTGAATTCTTCCCCAGATATGGTTTGCCCCGCATCGTATACTCCGATAACGGTCAGCCATTCTCGTCCGAGCTTATGAAGCAGGTATCACTCCTGCTAGGCTATCAGTGGAGATTCCACTGTGTCCGACATCCCGAAGCAGCAGGTCTTGTAGAGAGACATAATCAGACTCTGAAAATTCGTCTTGCCAAGATCTGTAGAGAGAAAGGTGTCGACTGGATAGTAGCTTTACCAGTTGCACTCTTTTACATGAGAATGGTCGCACACTCACGAACAGGGCTATCCCCGTATGAGGTGGTCTTTGGTAGGCCACCGAATATGTGGGGGACGCCTCTGCCTCGCAAAATCACTGATGTTGACTGTAACATGCTGACAGATTACCTTGCTTCCTTGATGTCTGCACTACAATCATGTCGTTCACAGGTTGCTGCAGCCTTTCCCGACAACACCGAGGTGAAGCCACATGAGGTTGTTCCGGGGGACCTCGTCTTCGTGAGGAACTTTGACAGGAGAAGTCCGCTGGAGCCCCGTTGGCAAGCGCCGAAGCTAGTACTTTTCACCACAAGGACCGCGATTAAAGTCGAGGGCCGCAAGGGCTGGCTTCACTCGAGTCATATCAAGAAATACCATGGACTGCCGCCAGATCTAGACTCCCAGCCCTGCCCTCCTCCACAGACTGACTCAAAACTCCCCCTGGTCGAGAAAACTTCTTCTCAAGAATATAAATTAAAACTGAGGTCTAGCAAGTCAGACAGTTTAATTGTTTAAGTCCTCCCCTAGGTGAATCGGTTAGACAAGTTTCTGACATGTATCCCCTAGACCCCAATAGAGAGAGAGATAGACAGAAACAGCTCAAGAAACGTGAATATTGTAAAGCACTTCGAAGTCACTGTATCGTGACATTATTGATTATGTTTTTTCTGAGTCTTATGATTATTGCTGCAAGTATACTGCTTCATTTATATCATCCTATTTTCAAACGTGCACATTCTTCTTCAAATGACACTGTCGAGCACACTTTCAGTGAACTGCCCCCGCATGAGTTGTCTTACCGACTTGCGCTGCGCAACAATACATTCATTAGTATGTTACACCACTCCCATCAGACCAGCAATGCTACTAATTGTTGGATATGTGGCCGACTCCCTCCCTATCAGAAATACAAGGGAGTTCTGCCCCTCTTCCCGTACCCGTTCACACACAATGGTTCCTGTGGTGCATGGTTTAGTTTAATGAACTCTTTAGACTCCAATTCTGTCGTTTACCAGGGCAATTGGGTATGGGGAAACCTGAACACAGTTCTGCATAGAGTATGTTTCCCTGACAAGGAGGGTCTTCCCAAAAGGATAGGGACTGATCTAGAAAACGAAGTATATGGATTAGGTAACTTTACACTTAACCTCATGATTCTGAATGTTGAATCCGAAGCCGAACCAGTCTTGCCCGCTATGTCCGTATTACCAGTCAAAGGTGAATTATGTGTCAGAAAGAATGGTTCAGTACACCTAGGTCATAGCACATGTACTACTGTGATCGAATTTAGTGATAAAGGCATGTCTACATTCAAGGCTTCCCGTCATTCCTATTTCGTTTGTGGTCATACGGCATATATACGTTTACCTTTAGATTGGGATGGCACCTGTTACATTGCATTCCTTCTGCCACCTGTCTTCCTAGCCCCTCCTGATTATCATAGGGACTCCCATCTAGTACACAATAGACCCCAGAGAGATCTCCCGATTGTCGACTATACTGAAACGGCATGGGAGCAGTATACAGATTTCAATAAAGGTTTCTTTCCCTACTTAGGTGCTGTCTTTAATAGTAAACTGATACGTAAATTAACTAGAACTCTCGAAGCAGTAGTGAATGAAACTACTTCCGCCCTAGGCAACTTAACAGAGGAGCAGTCTGCTATGCGGATTGTTGTTCTTCAAAATCGTCTCGTCCTTGACGTCATCCTGGCCGATAGGGGCGGAGCCTGTAGAGTCATCGGATCGAGCTGCTGTGTTTTCATTCCAGAAAACGCGCCATCAGTATATAGAGCCATAACCCGTCTTCATAAGATTGCAAGTCAGATACACCAGAATCCAGGCACCTGGACTTGATCCGGTTGGTTCTGGAGCGTGTTATCAGCCTGGGGATGGAAAGTCCTATCCTTCCTAGGAATAGCCCTTCTCATAGTATTCAGTTGTTGCCTATGTCTACAATGTGGGCCAGCGATTTGCGGCTTGTGCGCCACATCATGTATTCCTCATTCAAGTCTACGTTCAAAACTCCGTAAGAAGAAAGAAGAGCAAATGATGTTACATGAACAGATTGATAGATTAATGAGGATTGATATATCATGAAGGGTCCGTAGGGGACAAGGAGGGAATGAGGTAATATGAATTTTTATGGTCAATTGTGTCCCCTAACGTAGACCCCAACGGCTCCATGTGCGTGCTTCAAGTACATGTATGTTCCCTCCACTTCCAGCTATGAAGACGCAAATACATTTGCGTCCAACGTTAACATGTCCTCTTTCAGATCCACCATGAATGGGTCGGATATTCAGTTCCTAAGTATGCCGTGCCACCGTCTTTACATGGTGCACTTTCACGTTTTTCTGGCTCTGGCGAGTTAGGCCCTGATTCCTGCCACTGAGCCCTTTCTGCCTTCTGCCTTTGAAAACTGCAGCCTGGACCTGCATCTGTATCCCTGACCTTTGCCTTACTTCCTGCGCGGCTAGCGGTGCCTGGCTCGGCCTGCTTGCCTGCCAAGACTGTATTCAGCCTTCAAGTTATCTGCTCCGCTCCTCGAAAATACATTCCTGTCTAGTAGTTTAGGTAAACATCCTTCCCAGCTACAGAGCAAAGGGCCCGGCCTTTCTGTCTCCATGCAAGTAATTCATAGCTCCTGTTACCATGATAGGCCCATGCCCCCTCGCTTTACACGTAGACACGTAGTCACATATGCACGCACTAGCAGTCAGTATAGAATAGCCTCTGCCCAAGAGACCTTTCCTTCTAGATAATACAGTTCCTCAAACACGAGATATTAGATATGATTTGGGTTTAGGTTGTTCTGACACCCCAGACTTCTGTCTCCTCATGTAGGGCTAAATGTCAAGTCCCCTTCACCCTCCAGTTCCACGTCAATTACACGTCATGCTGCTGCGCGCGCATCTCTGCCACACATTTCTGCTGACTCTGCAGGATTCTTCTATGGATCCACCTACTCATGCTAATCTTATGTGACGTTTCTAGCACACACCTCCGTGTACGCCCTCGTGCACGCCTCCTGTTACGCACATGTGTTCTTATCTCTCTTCTCTCAGCTGTTACGCCTTCTGCATTCATAATCACTATAATGCATTGACTATATATATGATATCCTGTTAATAAAGCATTGTACATGTACATGTCCATGTCCATTCCCTTCCTGAACCCTTGTGGTGGTGGAACATGATACCTGGTTCGAACCAATTCCTTTTTAAGGAATAAAACCCCTTATAACCTCAAATGCCACGGACTCTGCCTCTTATTTTTGACTGAGTTATTCTTATTGAACTTTACCGCATAAATTAAGTATAGGTAATTTAAATTTACCACAAAGTGGTCGACATGTTTCTGCATATATATGGAATTGATCCTATGCATTCATCAGGACCTAGATGTTGCTACTGCTGTACATTTACGTGAAAAGAGTAAAAAGGAATTATATCACCTGTTTGTCAGGTGTTGATTCTCCACCACAATCCAATTTCTGTGGGGATGGCGCCTCACCTCACCTGGCTGCTATACTGGGGAGGCCTCCCCAGTATAGCCCAGAGGGACGTTGGGAGACACCGACGGAGAGAGCGGTGCTCCTTATTTACCTGAGCTGCAACCAGGTGAGGTGAGGCGCCATCCCCACAGAAATTGGATCAATTCCATATATATGCAGAAACATGTCGACCACTTGCTGAGTAGATATTATGTCAAATCTGCTCTTTTTCACTTTTCACTTGTTTTTAAGCTTAGGGGTCTGAGAGAAAATATTAAAAATAACTATTCTACTCAGTTTCACCTAATTTTATTCACTTCACTTACTTTCACTTGCACTGCTTTTTTTCAGTTGTAACATTACACCTACACCATACTGACACCACTCAGTGAAATAACCAACGTCAGTCTCCTTACTCACACAGTCCCTTTCTTACAACTAGTGTGACTGTATGTGCACTAACTCCTGGGTAAGGAGAACCCAAATGATGTAATAGTGGTGGTACAGAGAGACAACTGATGGGAAAATTCCTACCCTGACTGTATGTTGCATGTATGTGTGTCTAAATGGTGTATATATCCAACTGCTTTCAACCCACAATCTTCTTTTTTGTCGTGTAGCGGTTTGTCTATGAGAGAAACATGCTTTTGACTCCTGGATACCTTTTGTTGTAACTAGTTCTTCTGTCAGGGGCATGCATCCAGTACAGAGTCATTAAAGTAGCCCTTGGACCCTCATTTAAATAGTGTGTGTTTCAGAGTACATGGAATGCCAGGTTTCAATTAATACACTTCTTTATATTGCATAGGGCTTATTTAACCCCGGCCAAGATTAATCAGTATTTTTGGATGGATACTGCCCAGTGCCCACGCTGTAACTTAGGAGGGGCAGACTTACCTCATTTGCTGTGGACTTGCGGACAGTTGGGAACGTACTGGAAGGGGGTAGTAGAACTGCTTTGTGGAATTACAGAGCGCCACATAGACACTGACATGGGTACCTGTATATTACATTGGTTTCCACATACTCCTAAGACAAAAATCACAAGCAAGTTTCTGGACCTAGGCCTACTGCTGGCTAAGAGAGAGATCACGGCCCAATGGAAGTCACAACGAGGGTCTACCATAGGGAAGTGGATATCGGAGCTACTCAAACGGACCAAAAGTGAGAGTACAGTTAGATTGCAACAAGCTATACGTACTAATAACAAGAAGGCGATGGAAGCAGCAAGAGCGTGGGAGGCCCTAGTGATAGCACTACAAATACCTGACACTGACTCGGAGGTGGGCCTTGCTGGGGAAGCTCCAGTGGGTTCCCTTTGATCGCTCAAGGAGCAGAGATGGTAGTAAGGGCCTAACCCTGTGGTGAGTGAATGGGGTAATGCGAGATGTACGGAGTGCAGCAGGTATTGTCCCCTGAAATATCCCGAACCGAGATTTGAAGGAACTGATACCTATATTAGACTAAGTGCTTAGAAGTTTGGACACACCGGAGGCAGAGGGAGGGGGGAGGGAGTTGGATTGCGATGGCTTGTTGTGAATTGTATGGCTTACATTGCTAAACAGATGGCGTAAAAGGACGGACAATGTGATCCTATTGAAATAGGTATGTGTACATCCAGATGTTTACTGTGCAGTGACCTATATTGTATTAGATTGTAAGGAAGGAACGTCTCATCACGGGAAACTATGGGAGCACAGGGGCTAACAACATGATGTAAGGTACAAACTTTAATCACGGATGTATGAATGCTATGTGTGGATTTATAAAACAATAAAAACAGATTTTAAAAAAATGACAGCCTAAGGCATCCAAACAGCATGCTCTTAAAAACAACAAAAACAATAAAGCAGCAATTAAAATGTTGTGTTGTCAAACAAAAAAAATTCAATTACAAGATACACACCATTTTGCATCTAGTTTGACAAACTTAATACATGATGTCCCATTTCCAAAACCTAAAGGGGACAAAAATGGAGCAACATAAGTATCCACAAAAAGCCCAGGCCTTGATTGCCATCCAATCCCAAGCAATGAAAAATCATGAAAAACAGAAAAAGACAAAAGCTGCTCTGGCTCTATACTTTTTTAATTGAGGACTTGGGGTTAGCTAAAGCTTTCTGTAGACACACCTAAAAACAAGAATAAGTTCCACTGCTTGAAGTACAAGGTCCAACAACATGAAAAAAACTCGATCTTTGAAATGGCAGGTCTCCGTGATTTTTAGACTCATCTCCACCACAGGTTCATATTTATTTGTGCATCGCTGCATTGCTTTTCATGGCTCAGTGAACTTTAAGAAAATGTACAATATAAAGTAATCTCATACTAATCGATCCGTCAAATAAATCCCTATTGGAAAATTTGGATCAGTAGAGCAACAAAACCAGGAAGCTCCATTTCCCTTTTAAATGACACTCTTCAACGCAATTTAGTACTAATCAAGAGTTTAAAGACCCATACACAGGCATCAGGAGCGACTAAGATACAGCTGTGCCGCAACTTGAGGACCAAGTGTAAAGGTTTTGAAATTGGTCATACTGCCCAAATTCCTTTATCTATTTGTTATCAGCCACAATACCCTACCGCAATGCTTCATGACACTAAAAATACACCTCATCATACTAGCAAGAGTGGGTAAACAACCCAGGGTAAAGTGGGAAGTACTCACTCTGCCCCATTAACAAGGGGCTAACTCTGCGCCCAAACACAGTTCGCACAATACTGGTACCACATGCCTGGGTATATATCACATTTAGCTGTGGAAAAAGACAGCAGACGTTTGAGCCCGTTCAGCGCCATTCTATCTCACAAGGGGGAGAAAGACAATAGGAGATTGTGGGAGTGCAGGCCTGATAAACAGACGAGGAGGCTGTATATAGTGAGCCAGTAGGGGTTGTTTATTGACAGTCTTTGATATGACAGTTCTGTATATGGACTTAGTGGGGTTAAGTGACTCTTCAGTCTCTTCTCTCTCCGGGGAGACGTCGTCTTCTGGGGACTCCTCGTCAGTCTGGTCTTCTCCTTGGTTTTGGCTTCTCCCACGGAGGCTCATGAGTGTGAAAGAAATAAGGAGCCGTCAGTCCTTTATATAGCTACAGGCTATTGTTCTTTTAATTTGCTACTGCTTTTAAAGATATAGGGGCATATTATCAAGCCTGCGCGATAAAATTATCGCCGCTTTATCGGCAGGAAACTGCCGGTAAAGAGGCGATAATGGGCTTGATAATATGCTCTATGGAATTCCAATCGAAGGTCATGTTAAATGTGAAGGACATCTAACATGAGCTTCGATTGGAATTCCATAGAGCATATTATCAAGCCCATTATCGCCACTTTATCTGCAGTTTCCTGCCGATAAAGCGGTGATAATTTTATCGCCCAGGTTTGATAATATGCCCCTGCATTTTACACTTTGGCTTTTACCTTTTTCGCCGCACTGTCTTTGCCTGTTTATCCCGAACAGCCGACTAGGTGCTGTCTCCGGGACTTACAGGGGGTCCGCCATCTTGGGGATAGCCCAGGGGGGGCGTTGCAGCTCCCTCGCGCACGACCCTTAGCACAGCTGATTTCATTCCCAGCACAGTTTATAAGTCGCGCTCTTCACTTCGCGCGCATAACCGACAGTCTGCTACCTAACTCCTGAGGCGGAAAGCCGGGAGCAACGCATGTTATTTTAAAAATTACTATTGTTCTTTTAATTTGCTACTGCTTTTAAAGATTGCATTTTGCACTTTGGCTTTTACCTTTTTCGCCACACTGTCTTTGCCTGTTTATCCCGAACAGCTGACTAGGTGCTGTCTCCGGGACTGACAGGGGGTCCGCCATCTTGGGGATAGCCCAGGGTTGGCGTTGCAGCTCCCTCGCGCACGACCCTTAGCACAACATAAATGCACAATCCCTCCCGGCCGTGCCAAAGGCAAGCCCGTCTGCGCTTGGCCACCCCCTAACCTCCTCCTTGATTTACCCCTCGAAGGACCTGTTGAATATTCGTAGCACTGCTGGACCCCTTAGTCCTTCTATGATCAGACATCTTACTCAATTAAGCATTCACCAATCCCCTCCTCCTATGCCTTATAGGCATTCTCCACCCAGCCAAATTAAAGCGGATACTCAACAATTACATATTTGCTATCTCAACACGAGATCGTTAGTAAAACATCAACTGGATATTTTTCTCTTCCTGGCTGATCAAAAACCTGATATTCTTTTTCTTACAGAGACGTGGTTTAACGCGGACTCTTCACCAGACATCTTAGCAGCACTTCCTGCGAACTATTATATTTTACAGGTAGACCGCGTCGCAGGTAAAATGGGCGGCGGAGTGGCTACCATCATTAACAAACACTTAGCATTCACCAAATTGATGTCACTTGACCTCCCAGCAGCCGACAATATGGTGATCAGGTTTGACTCTGGGTCAGGTACTTTTATATGTGTACTGATGTACTGACCCCCCCAAAGTATGCCCTCTTTTCCATTCTCTTTGTGTGACCAGTTGGCTACGTTGGTCACCGATTACACTAGGATCTTGATGGCTGGCGATTTCAATTACTGGTTGGATAATAGGTCTGGAGTCCCGGCAGCAAGCGAACTTGAGTATCTCCTCACAGGGCTTAATTTCAGCTACCATATTGACGCTGCCACCCACATCAAAGGGCACACGCTGGATCAGATCTGGAGTTCCAACCTTAGCATCTTATCGCCCACGATTTCCCCGTGTATATGCTCTGACCATTTTTTGATTCAATTTTATATTTCCATCTCTAAACCTCTTATCAATACAGATATTAAAAAAGGCATGATTAGGAAGTGGGGCTCTTTGGACACTCCAGCTTTTCTTGACAGTCTGCAGAATTCAGTCCCTGTCAATAATGACGACCTCGATCAATCTGTAGCTGACATCTCCGACTGGCTTGTTAAAGCTAGCAATATACACTCCCCTCTAAAAACGGCGAAAACTTTGCGTCAATTTGACGCTCATAAATGGTTTTCCCCAGACCTCAGGGCTAAGAAACTTATTGTCCGCCAGAAGGAACGCGAGTGGAGAAGGAACTACGATTCTTCTGGGAAGACCCAATATTTGGCTACCGGCTCTGCCTATATGAAGGCCATTCCCTCAGCTAAAGCAGAATTCTTCTCCAACGTTATTGAAAATTCTCTCAATAAGTCGAAGGACATCTTCTCTATCGTAGATAAGTTCACCAATCCGGCAAGAACCCTGCCCAAACCTAAAGCTACACAAGAATTCTGTAATACTCTCAATAAATATTTTCAAGAAAAGATTAGGCTAATTAAGTCCAGTATCCCAGCTACCCTTCCCATTCCCCATGATGCCACCTTCCTCTCCAATGAATCTTCCCTTGATTTCTTCCCCTCTCTGGATGCCCCGACCTTGCTCGCCCTGATGGGTAGGGTCAAGTCAGGCTCCCCTCGTGATTGTTGCCCACCCCAGATCTTAAAAAAGGTGATCACTGCCTTCCCCCTGCCTATATTGAGTCTTCTTAACAGCTCTCTAGCTTCGGGCATGGTACCAAGTTCCTTTAAAGAGGCTGTAGTGGTACCTTTACAAAAGAAGTCAGGCTTGGATCCTACTATATTATCAAATTATAGGCCTATCTCTCTGTTACCTTATTTTGCCAAAGTTTTGGAAGCTCACGTTACCACTCACCTCTCTAATTTCATCGAGCAGTCGGATTTTCTGGACCCTGCTCAAGCGGGATTCCGTCCAGCCCATTCTACCGAAGCGGTTATTACAGCAGTCCTAAACTCCCTATGCCATAATGCAGACCTAGGCATCCCCCAGGCCCTGGTTCTGCTTGATTTGTTGGCTGCGTTTGACACGGTCGACCATGACATCATTCTCGACCGTGTCAACCTAGCCGGCATACGTGGCCTCGCCCACGATTGGGTTAGGTCCTTTCTTAGTGCCCGCTCCCAATCAGTAGGTCTTCCTCCCTTCTCCTCGTCTAAATTGCTCACTACCTGTGGGGTTCATCAGGGTTCCTCCTTATCACCGATCTTGTTCAATATTTATATGTTTCCTCTGTTGAACTCATTAAAATCCTTTAAAGTTACCACCTTTAATTATGCAGACGACCGGCAACTCACCTTTACCATCGACGACTCCCCAGAATCTGTCCTTCAATTTGAGTCCACCATGCTCTTTATAGGCCAATGGATGGACAGTAACCATCTCAAGTAGAATCCTGAAAAGACAGAATTGGTTCTTTTCGGCAAAAGTAAGCTTTTCTGGGGACCACATTATTGGCCTCCCAAACTCGGCCCACCTCATTACCCATCCAAATCGGTGAAAAGCCTAGGGGTACTTATCGATGATGAGCTTTCATTGAGGCCTCAAGGTAATGCTGTGGTGTCATCGTGCTTTTTCCAGCTCAGGAAAATAAAGAAGATCAGCTGACTGCTCACCCAATCCGCCTTGACCGAGGTTGTAATGGCCCTGGTGTTGTCGCATTTAGACTATGCCAACGCCATTTACCTAGGCCTCCCGGTTGCCCTTAGCAAGCGTCTGCAGCTAGCTCAAAATCAAGCAGCTAGACTCATCTACCGTCTCCCTCGCTGGCAATCTGCTAGACCGCTGCTTCAGCAAATCCATTGGCTTCCTGTTATACAGGGCCCTCTCTTTAAAGTTACCTGCATGACGTTCAAAGCCCTTTATGTTCGTAGTCCTAGGTTCATTCAGGAACTTGTGGCTAAATACACCCCTTCACGCAATCTTCGGTCTGCTTCTCAAATCCTCTTGATTGTCCCCCGCTTTAAGTTTCAAAGTAAGGGAAGACGTAGATTCACCACGCTTGCCACCAAGCTGTAGAACACCCTCACCTTGGAGATCCATTCTTCCACTACCCTGCTCCAGTTTAGGCGGCAACTTAAAACGTGGCTTTTTGTGCAGACGCTGGCGTAATTCTCCTTTTCCTTCTTGGGTTTAGTTTCTAGCCCTGCCCGTTAGCGCCATGAATCCTTCGGGTGTACGTGCGCTGTATAAATTCTGGTTAAGATAAGATAAGATAAGGCCCGTATACTAGGGCTAACCCGTCACCTTACACCGTTGTGGTTCACACTGGAAGGATAGACTGGGGTATTTGTGGGGGAAAAAGGGTTTTGTTTAAAGTGGCTATAGGAAAAGGTAATAATGACATGGCAGGCTTGACACTGGGTTCAAATGTATTATCAACACAACGAAGACCCCGCTTAAATTGGGGTTGCTGCCGAGGTCGTGCAAATCGGGGTGTACAAATAAACACTCGTGCCCAAGTGAAAACACCCAAAACAACGAAGACCACACTCAAAGGTTGTGCAAACATGGGTGTATTAACAACACTCGTGCCCGTATTGTCCCTGTGCCCTTTTTCCACCCCCCTCCCTAGTCACCCCTCTCCCTCTCCCTTCCCTTCCCGACTCGAGAGACTCACCGGCTCTGCTGCAACTCTCCAGAGTTGCGGCCGCTCTCCAGCCTACTCCTGCGGGATCCACCACTCCTCACACCACGTCTCGTCTTCTTCTACGTCTTCTTCTTTGTTCCTTCTGGGGTCTTCGGCTTCATTCAGCTCCACTTCTTCTTGTTCTCCCGTTTCTTCCAGCGTCTTCCTCTCTCCTCCGGCTTCTTCGCGCCTGCCGGTATCTGATTGGCTCCTTTTCTCCTCCTCCTGGGATTCCCTTCCGGGGTAACTCCCTCCTCCTTCGGTGACGTCATGCGGGACCGTTTCCTGTGTGGGTAGAATACGGAGGGGTGTGTTTATCCTCCGACAGACCGTTCGCATGGTCCTACCTCCTGGCGGTAAGCAGCTTTCTTTACATGATACGGGCCAGGGATGGGTCCTGTTCGGTGTCCCCTCACATCCCCTTTCCCTTGCTGTCCTTCTAGTAGGGGTCCCCCCTTGTGGATAACGGGATAGGAAGTCCATATTAATCTGTTCCGTCCCTTTCCAATGTTTGGTCTGGAATCTGTAAGGCTGTAGGGCCAGGAACCACCGTAATACCTTCTCATTGTTTCTTTTGTTATGAGCTAACCACTCCAAGGGCGCATGATCCGTATATAATGTGAATTCACGCCCCTCCAGATAATGTTTCAGAGAGTCAATTGCCCATTTAATGGCCAGCGCTTCCTTTTCAATAACGCGATACAAAAGGGGATGATGGACGGAGCGTTTGAGCAAATCAAACACTCACCCCCAGTCAACCGATCTGGGTTTAATCCATCACCATTCTTTAGCTCACTCAGCCACCCCAGTTCGGACATGGCCATAAGCAAATCAGTCTGACCCTGTGCCTCAAGGGGAACAGTCCAGCTCGAACTGCCAAGCCATGTCTTCCCTGGACCGGAAACAAGCATCCTGGGACCGGTTTCGGATTCATAATCCTCATCAGCCAGTCTATCTTGAATCGAGTGGCCAAGTGAGCAAGGGACTCACGTCTGAGCATACCCTGCCAACTTAGGGCGAACAAAGCGATACAAAAGGGGATGATGGACGGAGCGTTTGAGCAAATCAAACACTCACCCCCAGTCAACTGATCTGGGTTTAATCCATCACCATTCTTTAGCTCACTCAGCCACCCCAGTTCAGACATGGCCATATGCAAATCAGTCTGACCCTGTGCCTCATGGGAACAGTCCAGCCCGAACTGCCAAGCCATGTCTTCCCTGGACCGGAAACAAGCATCCTGGGACCGGTTTCGGATTCATAATCCTCATCAGCCAGGCTATCTTGAATCCAGTGGCCAAGTGAGCAAGGGACTCACGTCTGAGCATTTCCTGCCAACTTAGGGCGAACAAAGCGATACAAAAGGGGATGATGGACGGAGCGTTTGAGCAAATCAAACACTCAACCCCAGTCAACTGATCTGGGTTTAATCCATCACCATTCTTTAGCTCACTCAGCCACCCCAGTTCAGGCATGGCCATATGCAAAGCAGCCTGACCCTCTGCCTCATGGGAACAGTCCAGCCCAAACTGCCAAGCCATGTCTTCCCTGGACCGGAAACAAGCATCCTGGGACCGGTTTCGGATTCATAATCCTCATCAGCCAGGCTATATTGAATCCAGTGGCCAAGTGAGCAAGGGACTCACGTCTGAGCATACCCTGCCAACTTAGGGCGAACAAAGCGATACAAAAGGGGATAATGGACGGAGCGTTTGAGTAAATCAAACACTCACCCCCAGTCAACTGATCTGGGTTTAATCCATCACCATTCTTTAGCTCACTCAGTAACTCCAGTTCAGACATGGCCATATGCAAATCAGTCTGACCCTGTGCCTCATGGGAACAGTCCAGCCCGAACTGCCAAGCCATGTCTTCCCTGGACCTGAAACAAGCATCCTGGGACCGGTTTCGGATTGACAATACTCATCAGCCAGGCTATCTTGAATCCAGTGGCCAAGTGAGCAAGGGACTCACGTCTGAGCATAAGCTGCCAACTTAGGGCGAACAAAGCGATACAAAAGGGGATGATGGACGGAGCGTTTGAGCCAATCAAACACTCACCCCCGGTCAACTGATCTGGGTTTAATCCATCACCATTCTTTAGCTCACTCAGCCACCCCAGTTCGGACATGGCCATATGCAAATCAGTCTGACCCTGTGCCTCATGGGAACAGTCCAGCTCGAACTGCCAAGCCATGTCTTCCCTGGACCGGAAACAAGCATCCTGGGACCGGTTTCGGATTCATAATCCTCATCAGCCAGTCTATCTTGAATCGAGTGGCCAAGTGAGCAAGGGGCTCACGTCTGAGCATACCCTGCCAACTTAGGGCGAACAAAGCGATACAAAGGGGGATGATGGACGGAGCGTTTAAGCAAATCAAACACTCACCCCCAGTCAACTGATCTGGGTTTAATCCATCACTATTCTTTAGCTCACTCAGCCACCCCAGTTCAGACATGGCCATATGCAAATCAGTCTGACCCTGTGCCTCATGGGAACAGTCCAGCCTGAACTGCCAAGCCATGTCTTCCCTGGACCGGAAACAAGCATCCTGGGACCGGTTTCGGATTCATAATCCTCATCAGCCAGGCTATCTTGAATCCAGTGGCCAAGTGAGCAAGGGACTCACGTCTGAGCATTTCCTGCCAACTTAGGGCGAACAAAGCGATACAAAAGGGGATGATGGATGGAGCGTTTGAGCAAATCAAACACTCAACCCCAGTCAACTGATCTGGGTTTAATCCTTCACCATTCTTTAGCTCACTCAGCCACCCCAGTTCAGACATGGCCATATGCAAATCAGCCTGACCCTCTGCCTCATGGGAACAGTCCAGCCCGAACTGCCAAGCCATGTCTTCCCTGGACCGGAAACAAGCATCCTGGGACCGGTTTCGGATGCATAATCCTCATCAGCCGGCTATCTTGAATCCAGTGGCCAAGTGAGCAAGGGACTCACGTCTGAGCATACCCTGCCAACTTAGGGCGAACAAAGCGATACAAAAGGGGATGATGGACGGAGCGTTTGAGTAAATCAAACACTCACCCCCAGTCAACTGATCTGGGTTTAATCCATCACCATTCTTTAGCTCACTCAGCAACCCCAGTTCAGACATGGCCATATGCAAATCAGTCTGACCCTGTGCCTCATGGGAACAGTCCAGCCCGAACTGCCAAGCCATGTCTTCCCTGGACCGGAAACAAGCATCCTGGGACCGGTTTCGGATTCACAATACTCATCAGCCAGGCTATCTTAAATCCAGTGGCCAAGTGAGCAAGGGACTCACGTCTGAGCATAAGCTGCCAACTTAGGGCGAACAAAGCGATACAAAAGGGGATGATGGACGGAGCGTTTGAGCCAATCAAACACTCACCCCCAGTCAACTGATCTGGGTTTAATCCATCACCATTCTTTAGCTCACTCAGCCACCCCAGTTCAGACATGGCCATATGCAAATCAGTCTGACCCTGTGCCTCATGGGAACAGTCCAGCCCGAACTGCCAAGCCATGTCTTCCCTGGACCGGAAACAAGCATCCTGGGACCAGTTTCGGATTCATAATCCTCATCAGCCAGGCTATCTTGAATCCAGTGGCCAAGTGAGCAAGGGAATCACGTCTGAGCATACCCTGCCAACTTAGGACGAACAAAGCGATACAAAAGGGGATGATGGAAGGAGCGTTTGAGCAAATCAAACACTCACCCCCAGTCAACTAGTCTGGGTTTAATCCATCACCATTCTTTAGCTCACTCAGCCACCCCAGTTCAGACATGGCCATATGCAAATCAGTCTGACCCTGTGCCTCATGGGAACAGTCCAACCCGAACTGCCAAGCCATGTCTTCCCTGGACCGGAAACAAGCATCCTGGGACCGGTTTCGGATTCATAATCCTCATCAGCCAGGCTATCTTGAATCCAGTGGCCAAGTGAGCAAGGGACTCACGTCTGAGCATTTCCTGCCAACTTAGGACGAACAAAGCGATACAAAAGGGGATGATGGACGGAGCGTTTGAGCAAATCAAACACTCAACCCCAGTCAACTGATCTGGGTTTAATCCATCACCATTCGTTAGCTCACTCAGCCACCCCAGTTCAGACATGGCCATATGCAAATCAGCCTGAACCTGTGCCTCATGGGAACAGTCCAGCCCGAACTGCCAAGCCATGTCTTCCCTGGACCGGAAACAAGCATCCTGGGACCGGTTTCGGATTCATAATCCTCATCAGCCAGGCTATCTTGAATCCAGTGGCCAACTGAGCAAGGGACTCACGTCTGAGCATACCCTGCCAACTTAGGGCGAACAAAGCGATACAAAGGGGATGATGGACGGAGTGTTTGAGTAAATCAAACACTCACCCCCAGTCAACTGATCTGGGTTTAATCCATCACCATTCTTTAGCTCACTCAGCCACCCCAGTTCAGACATGGCCATATGCAAATCAGTCTGACCCTGTGCCTCATGGGAACAGTCCAGCCCGAACTGCCAAGCCATGTCTTCCCAGGACCGGAAACAAGCATCCTGGGACCGGTTTCGGATTCACAATCCTCATCAGCCAGGCTATCTTGAATCCAGTGGCCAAGTGAGCAAGGGACTCACCTCTGAGCATAAGCTGCCAACTTAGGGCGAACAAAGCGATACAGAAGGGGATGAAGGACGGAGCGTTTGAGCCAATCAAACACTCACCCCCGGTCAACTGATCTGGGTTTAATCCATCACCATTCTTTAGCTCACTCAGCCACCCCAGTTCGGACATGGCCATATGCAAATCAGTCTGACCCTGTGCCTCATGGGAACAGTCCAGCTCGAACTGCCAAGCCATGTCTTCCCTGGACCGGAAACAAGCATCCTGGGACCGGTTTCGGATTCATAATCCTCATCAGCCAGTCTATCTTGAATCGAGTGGCCAAGTGAGCAAAGGGCTCACGTCTGAGCATACCCTGCCAACTTAGGGCGAACAAAGCGATACAAAAGGGGATGATGGACGGAGCGTTTAAGCAAATCAAACACTCACCCCCAGTCAACTGATCTGGGTTTAATCCATCACCATTCTTTAGCTCACTCAGCCACCCCAGTTCAGACATGGCCATATGCAAATCAGTCTGACCCTGTGCCTCAAGGGGAACAGTCCAGCTCGAACTGCCAAGCCATGTCTTCCCTGGACCGGAAACAAGCATCCTGGGACCGGTTTCGGATTCATAATCCTCATCAGCCAGTCTATCTTGAATCGAGTGGCCAAGTGAGCAAGGGACTCACGTCTGAGCATACCCTGCCAACTTAGGGCGAACAAAGCGATACAAAAGGGGATGATGGACGGAGCGTTTGAGCAAATCAAACACTCACCCCCAGTCAACTGATCTGGGTTTAATCCATCACCATTCTTTAGCTCACTCAGCCACCCCAGTTCAGACATGGCCATATGCAAATCAGTCTGACCCTGTGCCTCATGGGAACAGTCCAGCCTGAACTGCCAAGCCATGTCTTCCCTGGACCGGAAACAAGCATCCTGGGACCGGTTTCGGATTCATAATCCTCATCAGCCAGGCTATCTTGAATCCAGTGGCCAAGTGAGCAAGGGACTCACGTCTGAGCATTTCCTGCCAACTTAGGGCGAACAAAGCGATACAAAAGGGGATGATAGACGGAGCGTTTGAGCAAATCAACCACTCAACCCCAGTCAACTGATCTGGGTTTAATCCATCACCATTCTTTAGCTCACTCAGCCACCCCAGTTCAGACATGGCCATATGCAAAGCAGCCTGACCCTCTGCCTCATGGGAACAGTCCAGCCCAAACTGCCAAGCCATGTCTTCCCTGGACCGGAAACAAGCATCCTGGGACCGGTTTCGGATTCATAATCCTCATCAGCCAGGCTATATTGAACCCAGTGGCCAAGTGAGCAAGGGACTCACGTCTGAGCATACCCTGCCAACTTAGGGCGAACAAAGCGATACAAAAGGGGATGATGGACGGAGCGTTTGAGCCAATCAAACACTCACCCCCAGTCAACTGATCTGGGTTTAATCCATCACCATTCTTTAGCTCACTCAGTAACCCCAGTTCAGACATGGCCATATGCAAATCAGTCTGACCCTGTGCCTCATGGGAACAGTCCAGCCCGAACTGCCAAGCCATGTCTTCCCTGGACCGGAAACAAGCATCCTGGGACCGGTTTCGGATTGACAATACTCATCAGCCAGGCTATCTTGAATCCAGTGGCCAAGTGAGCAAGGGACTCACGTCTGAGCATAAGCTGCCAACTTAGGGCGAACAAAGCGATACAAAAGGGGATGATGGACGGAGCGTTTCAGCCAATCAAACACTCAACCCCAGTCAACTGATCTGGGTTTAATCCACCACCATTCGTTAGCTCACTCAGCCACCCCAGTTCAGACATGGCCATATGCAAATCAGCCTGAACCTGTGCCTCATGGGAACAGTCCAGCCCGAACTGCCAAGCCATGTCTTCCCTGGACCGGAAACAAGCATCCTGGGACCGGTTTCGGATTCATAATCCTCATCAGCCAGGCTATCTTGAATCCAGTGGCAAAGTGAGCAAGAGACTCACGTCTGAGCATACCCTGCCAACTTAGGGCGAACAAAGCGATACAAAGGGGATGATGGACGGAGCGTTTGAGTAAATCAAACACTCACCCCCAGTCAACTGATCTGGGTTTAATCCATCACCATTCTTTAGCTCACTCAGCCACCCCAGTTCAGACATGGTCATATGCAAATCAGTCTGACCCTGTGCCTCATGGGAACAGTCCAGCCCGAACTGCCAAGCCATGTCTTCCCAGGACCGGAAACAAGCATCCTGGGACCGGTTTCGGATTCACAATCCTCATCAGCCAGGCTATCTTGAATCCAGTGGCCAAGTGAGCAAGGGACTCACCTCTGAGCATAAGCTGCCAACTTAGGGCGAACAAAGCGATACAGAAGGGGATGAAGGACGGAGCGTTTGAGCCAATCAAACACTCACCCCCGGTCAACTGATCTGGGTTTAATCCATCACCATTCTTTAGCTCACTCAGCCACCCCAGTTCGGACATGGCCATATGCAAATCAGTCTGACCCTGTGCCTCATGGGAACAGTCCAGCTCGAACTGCCAAGCCATGTCTTCCCTGGACCGGAAACAAGCATCCTGGGACCGGTTTCGGATTCATAATCCTCATCAGCCAGTCTATCTTGAATCGAGTGGCCAAGTGAGGAAAGGGCTCACGTCTGAGCATACCCTGCCAACTTAGGGCGAACAAAGCGATACAAAAGGGGATGATGGACGGAGCGTTTAAGCAAATCAAACACTCACCCCCAGTCAACTGATCTGGGTTTAATCCATCACCATTCTTTAGCTCACTCAGCCACCCCAGTTCAGACATGGCCATATGCAAATCAGTCTGACCCTGTGCCTCAAGGGGAACAGTCCAGCTCGAACTGCCAAGCCATGTCTTCCCTGGACCGGAAACAAGCATCCTGGGACCGGTTTCGGATTCATAATCCTCATCAGCCAGTCTATCTTGAATCGAGTGGCCAAGTGAGCAAGGGACTCACGTCTGAGCATACCCTGCCAACTTAGGGCGAACAAAGCGATACAAAAGGGGATGATGGACGGAGCGTTTGAGAAAATCAAACACTCACCCCCAGTCAACTGATCTGGGTTTAATCCATCACCATTCTTTAGCTCACTCAGCCACCCCAGTTCAGACATGGCCATATGCAAATCAGTCTGATCCTGTGCCTCATGGGAACAGTCCAGCCCGAACTGCCAAGCCATGTCTTCCCTGGACCGGAAACAAGCATCCTGGGACCGGTTTCGGATTCATAATCCTCATCAGCCAGGCTATCTTGAATCCAGTGGCCAAGTGAGCAAGGGACTCACGTCTGAGCATTTCCTGCCAACTTAGGGCGAACAAAGCGATACAAAAGGGGATGATAGACGGAGCGTTTGAGCAAATCAACCACTCAACCCCAGTCAACTGCTCTGGGTTTAATCCATCACCATTCTTTAGCTCACTCAGCCACCCCAGTTCAGACATGGCCATATGCAAAGCAGCCTGACCCTCTGCCTCATGGGAACAGTCCAGCCCAAACTGCCAAGCCATGTCTTCCCTGGACCGGAAACAAGCATCCTGGGACCGGTTTCGGATTCATAATCCTCATCAGCCAGGCTATATTGAATCCAGTGGCCAAGTGAGCAAGGGACTCACGTCTGAGCATACCCTGCCAACTTAGGGCGAACAAAGCGATACAAAAGGGGATGATGGACGGAGCGTTTGAGTAAATCAAACACTCACCCCCAGTCAACTGATCTGGGTTTAATCCATCACCATTCTTTAACTCACTCAGTAACCCCAGTTCAGACATGGCCATATGCAAATCAGTCTGACCCTGTGCCTCATGGGAACAGTCCAGCCCGAACTGCCAAGCCATGTCTTCCCTGGACCGGAAACAAGCATCCTGGGACCGGTTTCGGATTGACAATACTCATCAGCCAGGCTATCTTGAATCCAGTGGCCAAGTGAGCAAGGGACTCACGTCTGAGCATTTCCTGCCAACTTAGGGCGAACAAAGCGATACAAAAGGGGATGATGGACGGAGCGTTTCAGCCAATCAAACACTCACCCCCGGTTAACTGATCTGGGTTTAATCCATCACCATTCTTTAGCTCACTCAGCCACCCCAGTTCAGACATGGCCATATGCAAATCAGCCTGACCCTCTGCCTCATGGGAACAGTCCAGCCCGAACTGCCAAGCCATGTCTTCCCTGGACCGGAAACAAGCATCCTGGGACCGGTTTCGGATGCATAATCCTCATCAGCCGGGCTATCTTGAATCCAGTGGCCAAGTGAGCAAGGGACTCACGTCTGAGCATACCCTGCCAACTTAGGGCGAACAAAGCGATACAAAAGGGGATGATGGACGGAGCGTTTGAGTAAATCAAACACTCACCCCCAGTCAACTGATCTGGGTTTAATCCATCACCATTCTTTAGCTCACTCAGCAACCCCAGTTCAGACATGGCCTTATGCAAATCAGTCTGACCCTGTGCCTCATGGGAACAGTCCAGCCCGAACTGCCAAGCCATGTCTTCCCTGGACCGGAAACAAGCATCCTGGGACCGGTTTCGGATTCACAATACTCATCAGCCAGGCTATCTTAAATCCAGTGGCCAAGTGAGCAAGGGACTCACGTCTGAGCATAAGCTGCCAACTTAGGGCGAACAAAGCGATACAAAAGGGGATGATAGACGGAGCGTTTGAGCCAATCAAACACTCACCCCCAGTCAACTGATCTGGGTTTAATCCATCACCATTCTTTAGCTCACTCAGCCACCCCAGTTCAGACATGGCCATATGCAAATCAGTCTGACCCTGTGCCTCATGGGAACAGTCCAGCCCGAACTGCCAAGCCATGTCTTCCCTGGACCGGAAACAAGCCTCCTGGGACCAGTTTCGGATTCATAATCCTCATCAGCCAGGCTATCTTGAATCCAGTGGCCAAGTGAGCAAGGGAATCACGTCTGAGCATACCCTGCCAACTTAGGACGAACAAAGCGATACAAAAGGGGATGATGGAAGGAGCGTTTGAGCAAATCAAACACTCACCCCCAGTCAACTAGTCTGGGTTTAATCCATCACCATTCTTTAGCTCACTCAGCCACCCCAGTTCAGACATGGCCATATGCAAATCAGTCTGACCCTGTGCCTCATGGGAACAGTCCAACCCGAACTGCCAAGCCATGTCTTCCCTGGACCGGAAACAAGCATCCTGGGACCGGTTTCGGATTCATAATCCTCATCAGCCAGGCTATCTTGAATCCAGTGGCCAAGTGAGCAAGGGACTCACGTCTGAGCATTTCCTGCCAACTTAGGGCGAACAAAGTGATACAAAAGGGGATGATGGACGGAGCGTTTGAGCAAATCAAACACTCAACCCCAGTCAACTGATCTGGGTTTAATCCATCACCATTCGTTAGCTCACTCAGCCACCCCAGTTCAGACATGGCCATATGCAAATCAGCCTGACCCTGTGCCTCATGGGAACAGTCCAGCCCGAACTGCCAAGCCATGTCTTCCCTGGACCGGAAACAAGCATCCTGGGACCGGTTTCGGATTCATAATCCTCATCAGCCAGGCTATCTTGAATCCAGTGGCAAAGTGAGCAAGAGACTCACGTCTGAGCATACCCTGCCAACTTAGGGCGAACAAAGCGATACAAAGGGGATGATGGACGGAGCGTTTGAGTAAATCAAACACTCACCCCCAGTCAACTGATCTGGGTTTAATCCATCACCATTCTTTAGCTCACTCAGCCACCCCAGTTCAGACATGGTCATATGCAAATCAGTCTGACCCTGTGCCTCATGGGAACAGTCCAGCCCGAACTGCCAAGCCATGTCTTCCCAGGACCGGAAACAAGCATCCTGGGACCGGTTTCGTATTCACAATCCTCATCAGCCAGGCTATCTTGAATCCAGTGGCCAAGTGAGCAGGGGACCCACTCTGGGTATACCCGGCACACTTAGGGCGAGAAAGTAAAAGACATAGATGATGGCCGGAATGCAGATCAAATCAAACATTCACCCCAGTTAACAGATCTGGGTAAAATGCATAATTTCTTTGCTCACCATGCCACCCCAGACCCAGCCATTTGCAGATCAGTCTTGACCCTGTGCCTCATGGGAACAGTGGAAAACAAAATTTGGGGAGGGTCAAGGGGAATATTTAACGACCTGTTCAACAACACTGTGTTTTGAACTTTGTTTCCAATAGCTTCTGTGTACACACGTGTATCCTATTGTTTCACGGACACTGATATGGTCACACACCATTTCCAGACCTGGTCTGCTTTGTTTGTGTTTTGTATCCTATAGACAGGGGATTCAGCAGACAGGTCGTTAAATATTCCCCTTGACCCTCCCCAAATTTTGTTTTCCAGTATTAAGAGCAACTTCCAGTTGCGGGTCTTATCGATGTGGATGCTTACGTACCTTTGTTTTGCACCCTTATAGCTCACCCAACGTAATTGTGTACGTTCCCCCTCTGTCTACCTTTATCAACCCATTCCTCTCTCACTTGTTTGACACTCAGTGAAAACAAATCTCTACTCCACTTTTCAATAATATGTGGAGGTTTCTCTAGACATCCACTGTATAACTACACTGTTCCCACATGAGGTCGAGTCACGTTGTATTAAACAATAACTCTGTAAGATATACACGTTGTGTGGTTTACACTGGCATTTAGGGCAGAGCCAGAGTTACACCTTCTCCTTTAGTCCAAACAAGTTGTTTGATGTAGAGTTATTTTAGAAAGATCGTGCCTTTACATTTAATTATCCAGAGAGTTGTTAGGATGTATTTTACATGACACTCTATTTCGATACCTCCACATTGAGTATAATCTTGATTGCACTCAGTTTGCAGGCAAATTATTCACTCCATGGCACATTGTTGACTCCCAAGCCGAGTAATGCGCTGTTGGGATGTCCTTTCGTTTGGAGTTTTTCCACGAACTAGCGAGCCGGCTCTTGTGATAGTTTTCACGCGCATGTCACAGAGGGTAGTGTTTCCCCTTCAAGTCATGCGTGCGACAATGGACCAAAAATAATATAATATCAGGCATACGTGGATATAACAGCCCGTTCTCCCGTATACCCTTTTGAACTTTCGCGAACAGAGCTCTCATAGGGATCCGTTCCCTTCTTCTAAGATGAAGCGCGGTGGAATAACATTCCATCTCCTTGCGGTGTTTATTCACTGCGCATGCGCGAAGGAACAGCGGCCTTCTTCGCGCTTATATTTATCATTTTTTCACATCTATACGCCCCGTTCAGCTTCACATCCAATTATCGGCGGGTATTTAAGGATGAAGGGTTGTACCACTTACACCTTCACTTCCACTTGGTTTGAAACTGGGGGCACCGACGGACAGGTGAGCTACCTGGGGGCCGGTCTTTACGTCTTTCTCTACATTTTCCTGTTGAGGGGAATAGACCAACGTATCCCCGCAGATTAGAATAGATCAAAAGGAGCCTGGACGGCCCTGTAATCTGTTTCAACTTTGTTTCCAAGTTGGAACTTTATCTTTGACACTTATGTTGTTTTATTGACTGTGGGTGGCCTAATTAACTGTCTATGGGCGCTATACACCGCCCTTATGCCTTTATCTTAAGCAACCTCTTCAAGTGATAATCTAAATCACAATATGTTTAAAATAGCACACATATGTGTCTATAAGGCGTCCTGAGATATGAGGAATCTCTCAGGAGGCGCAATTCTTAAATGGCCCATGGTAGTAAGTGTTTGGTTTGGTTTCTGGTTTGATAGTAGGGGTTCTATCACACGTCTGTTGGGTTAATTGTGTAGAGCAATTTGGCTGGGCACCTTACAGTTATGTACTGACGGTGTTCCTTTTTCTACACTACAGAGCGGGGCCTCATACTCCCGAGCGGTCGCCGGGTGAGGTGAGGTCTTCACCCACACAAAGCTGGGTGAGTATCACTACGAGGAAATGCCTCTGGGTGATATAGCTAATATGCTTCCTTTTTAATGCAGAATACTAATTATTCATGCAGGTGTGTCTGTCTATGCGGTCTCTGTGTGTGCATGAGGTTGTATGTGTGTAGTCCATTGTTGTTGTAAAAATAATAAGATTCTTTATTTCTTTGCTAGGAAGAAGATATGCTTCTCCCTCCAGTGGGCATATAAACGTTCAATGGTCCTGGTAGCTATGTAACTCCTTTCCTTCACATCCTCTGAAGTTTATTGATTGTTATTTCTTCATTTATCACTTAATGGGTAACTGCAGTAGCTATTATATGCTTAAGGTCCTGAAGAAAACCGGGGCACAGTCCCCAAGGCTGAAACATGTCGACCGTCCTGCTTAGCGCCATGAGGTAGTCTTACCACTATGCGCGTCTTTTTAACTCTTGACACATAGTTTTCTGTTTTCATGTTTTTTTCAGAATCTAAGTAGTCAATTTTATTTGTCACTATCACTTGAGCACTGCACTTTATTCTTGACTAATCCAGGATGAACATCATGGCTAGATTATTGACATCCTTCCCAGCACCGGCACTATTTGGTCGGATGCAGCAAGGTATGACTAGCAATTCCCACATGACGTGAACTCCACCATGAGGGTGGGCTGATGGGAACTTATCTAGCCCTTATGTTCAACAACACTGTGTTTTGAACTTTGTTTCCAATAGCTTCTGTGTACACACGTGTATCCTATTGTTTCACGGACACTGATATGGTCACACACCATTTCCAGACCTGGTCTGCTTTGTTTGTGTTTTGTACCTCATGGGAACAGCCCAGCCTGAACTGCCAAGCCAGGTCCTTCCTGGACCAGAAACAACATCCTGGGACTGGTTTAAGGGTATCAGCCCTCATCAGCCATTCTACCTTTAATCCAGTGGTACAGTGAGCCCCGGACCCACTTCTGGGTATACCCGGCACACTTAGGGTGAGAAAGCAAAAGACACACAGATGATGGACGTAATGCAGAGCAAATCAAACATTTCCCCCAGTCAATATATCTGGTTAAATCCATAGTTATTTTCCTCACCATGCCACCCCAGCTTAGACCAAGCCATATGCAGATCAGCCTTGATCCTGTGCCTCATGGGAACAGTCCAGCCCGAACTACCAAGCCAGGTCCTCCCTGGACCAGAAACAAGAATCCTGGGACCGGTTTCAGGGCTTTACCCCCCAACAGCCTGGCTAGCTTGAATCCAGTGGCACAGTGAGCCAGGGACTCATGTCTGGGTATACCCGGCACACTTAGGGCGAGGCTCCTTGTTTTTAGACACTGTGTGGGACTTGTATCCAGATGCTGCTGGCTCTAAAAAACTACATATTACTAAGGGACTGTTGTTCTGCCAGGGGGAACCGTTATATTGCCAACTGCTTTGCTATGTCGGCCTGCTGTATGCTGATTGCTGGGCTGCAGGAGGGACTGCCACTTTGCAACTTGCCTTTATGTGCTGGCCTGCTGCCCGTTACCTGCTTTGGTGCCCTACTAGTGTTCTCCAAGGGCTTGTTGGCTTGCCCTCTGTTCTCTCAAAGTCATAAAAGACTACTCTCATTCTGCGAGCACAGCACCTCATGTTGCCTGATTTCCTATGTGCCCTAGAGGGTCACTGAGGCTCGGACACCTTTACCAAAACAGTGCGACCTGGGTGGTGATACTGGTGGGGCAACACTGACAAGGGGCTGTTAGCTGGATTCCCCCATGTGCCTAGGATTTTTATGGGTAGGTACTGAGGACCGCATTTTATTTCTAAACCAGCACCGCAGCACAGAAGATCGATCTCTTAGATTCCTGGGCATGTTCCACAATGTGCTCTTGTGGCACAAACAGAGCAAGCTAACCAACAGCCCTGCATCGTGCGAGAGCAGCTAGGCAAGGCTGTGATCTGAGGAGGCGGACCATGTCCCGAGGCTCACCAGTACTCCTGCCAGAGTCTTCCCTCCAGCTATGCTCAAGAGTGACGAGTGGCTGGGGAAGCCTCCTGCCAGAGTCTTCCCCCCAGCGATGCTCAGGAGTGACGAGTGGCTGGGGAAGCCCCCTTCCCTTTTTAAAAGGCACTGTCCACCTCCTGCTGCACAGCGCACTCTGTTAGGCAGCGCAGTCTTAACTCAGAAACAAAGGACAGGGATAGGTCTCCTGCCTGCTTCTTGAGAGTGTGCTGAGACAGATGCACAGAGCGCTCGTGGTCAACTGGGTTCTAATAAAGGAAAGTGATGGACCAAGCGAGGTCTCCACTTGCCCCACAAAATTGTGTCCCCTCTCGGACTGACCTCAGGGGGCAAGGTTCTGGCCCCATCCTGAGGAGGTTTGTTGCTTTGAGGGCATTCCTTGGCTGTACCATGCATGGTACAATAGAAGGGACACATCCTTTAGTGGAAGAAATACCTGTATCGCATACAGTAGGCGTGTAGGCACTTCTATGCCCTATGTATTACGCCTTGTTATCGTGGGAGCCCATAGAAATTACAGTAACCCTGCTAGTAGGAGTGCAGGGGTTTCTGTGCCCTACATGTGCCTACTGTGATTTATGAGCTTTTCTTGCCATATAGGTTTCAGTCTCTAAACATGCTGCATTACTTGAAAAGTATTTTTATGTATGTCATTTTTGGTCTAGCCGTGTTCAGGATAACAGATACTATCGGAGCAACTGCATATTGTGCACAGTATTCATGTTTCATGTTGTTTTGGTCTGATTCTATGTACAATACAATATATATGTTTATATAATCCTCTATGGAGTCTCTTTTGTGGTGTAGTCATTGTGTTGCTGTGTGAGTGTGATTCACAAACGCTTTAGGCATTGCCTCTGATGATCAGCCTGCCTGCTCTGTACCAAGCTACCAGAGGGTGATCACAGGTTATCTTTGGTGTGCAACTGACTTGCCCTGACTGGAGTGGTGGGTTCTGCCTGGCCTAGGTGCATACCGTAATGACCCAGAAACCCCATTTCTATCAGAAGCCATATTCATCACGGATGTAGATGGAAATGTTTGAACATAGAGTTGGTGGACCCCAGCCAAATGAGCCCCCAAAACACTACTGTTAATGCATGCCTCTTGCATGACCTATCTAGCAATAGCTGGAGCGGAAACTGCCTTAAAGTGCTTCTTTTGCAAATTAGGAGCTGGTGCTCTCTTGGAGGACAGGTATTCACCGTCATTTCCTCATGCGCCTTTGTGCACTGTACCACACAGAGCTTGTGATTATTTCCAAAGGAGGGGTAAGACGCCACCTTGAAATTAGACTTTGTTCATTTGTATATTTGAAAAGTGACTCCCTCTGAATTAAAAATCTTACTTGAAATGTCCAGAGCCAGGACATCTGAAACCCTCTTAAGGAAACAAGACAAAGTAGCTTACCTGACAACTTTTTCCCGTTTTGTCTGGAAAGGAACAGGTTAATGACTGTATTCAAATCCCATAAGACGGAGTATTGTGGTTTAGGTTTCCTAGCAAGAAGGACCTTTTTCAATTTTCTCACCACTGGATGTTTGCCCACTGAGCTACCTATGGGATTGTGCCTCGCAGAAATGAAGGATCAGAAAGCTTTTACCGACTAAGACAAACCTTGTGATGCCAACGCAGAAAGGAAATTCAGGACATGCACAACATCGGATCCCATGGGATCCACACCCCTTTGCATACAACATCCCAGCCATTGTGAAAAGGCTGTCCTGTGTTTCTTGGTGGTGGAGTCAGCCCAGGCTTTTGAAAGGAGGTACTGAGATTGTTCTGATAGGCCTGGGACTTTCCATTTTTGCCTGTAATCTGCCACGCCATCGGTCTCAGGGATCCCTCCACTACCAAGCTGTGGGGATTTCCCCTGGGATCCTAAAGGAGATCCCGAAACAGGGATAGACAGATTGGAAAAGCCCCAAAAAGTTCCATCAAAACTGGATACCAGACTTGAGATCTTCATAAAGCTGCCCCTATTACCATGCCCGCTTGTTGTCTCCTCAGTTGTGTAGATAGCTGTGTTATTATCATAAAGGAGGGAATCCATATCCCCTGTCTACACTCAAGTCCTGAGGAAACGCATCCATCACTGCTGACAGAGGATCCGGTCTCCAGCTGAAGAACCTGTCCGGTTGGTGGTCCAGTCTGGAGACAAACAGGTCCACCGAAAAGGGACCCCATATCAGAGACAGGGCTTGGAATGTGTGCGAATTCAGCCTCTACATGCTGGCATCAGTGAAGTGTCTGGACTGCCAATCCAGCACCTCGATCTGTGATCCTGGAAGATACTCTGCCTTCAATTATAAATTTGTGTGGAGGCAGAATTCCCAGAGATTCCTTGGGAGGGCCCCTCAAGACTTGGATCGGGCTCCGCAGAGATGACTGACATAGCGAACCGCTGAGACATTGTCAGTCTTCAGAAGCACACGGCATTGAACTTTGTCCTTGGTCCCACAGCGGATAGCGAAGGACCCCTTCTAGCAGTTCTAGACCAGGAGTCTCCAACCTTTTCTGTAGTGAGAACTAGTTCTGAACCTTGAAAATCATTGTGAGCAACTAAAGGCTAAGCAACTCACGCATTGTTACCACAGGCCCTACACCCAGTTTAATTGGCTTTAAGCCTAATGTCCATAGAGCCAGATTCTATGGTTTAAACAAAGTACTTTGACTAAGGGCACTATGGCATGGTTGCCATATGTGTCAGTGAGAGCGTGAACTTTGGGGATGTATATACATGTGTTGTTATAAATGGGATATATGTGTATGAGAGACTGAGAGACTGTGTCGTATGTACTTGTTTCGTAGAACTTATCTTTCACAATATGTGGCACCATTACATGTATGACACAAATGAGAGAAATTTAAAGTGATGAAAAATGTTCTGCAAAACTGTTCTAACTAAGGAACTTTTTTTGCACTTTAAATTTCCGCAACTTAAAATAATGGCTGTATTTTTCACTTATGAAATAAGTCACTGTGTATAGAAAATGAAACTGAACAGTTAACTTTGTTTATGGGAATTCCATAAAACATCATTCCATTTTCTCCCATTTGCAAGTGACAAATTTACAAACACCAACCATCTTGCTCCTAGTGGCTTGCAGACATGGTGCCGTATTTATAACAGAAAAATACATTTGTCTAAATAGGAGTAATTGTAGATGAATAAACTTGCTTCATAAAACATTAGGACGTATTTGGCGTAATTTAAAGTGGAGAAAGACATTAATACTTAGTGTTTCATTGAAAAAGGTTTCTTCACTTTAAGTTTATCCCATTTGAAACAAGCACTGGCGTTGCCAATAGGTCTCGCAGTAGGAAAGTTGGAGCTATTACAATTGCAAATAACAATGCCTTTTATTTTAATTTTGCATGTTAAAAACATAAAGGGCTTTGTCATTTACAAAACCAAAATCTCCAACTTTCCTACTGCGAGACCTATTGTGCACTGCACAGTGTGTGTGAAAGTGGCACTGCATGGGTGTGAGTGGCTTTGAGTGAGTGTCGTTGCGTGGGTGAGTGGCGTTGCATGTGTGAGTGTTGTTGCATGGGTGAGTGGCGTTGCGTGTGTGAGTGGCGTTGCATGTGTGATTTGCGTTGCGTGTGTGATTGGCATTGCATGGGTGAGTGTGGCGTTGCGTGTGTGAGATTGGGGTTGCGTGGGTGTGATTGGCGTTGTGTGTCTGAAAGTGGCACTGCGTGGGTGTGAGTGGCGTTGCGTGTGTGAGAGGTGTTGCGTGTGTGAGTGGTGTTGCGTGTGTGAGTGGTGTTGCGTGTGTGATTGGCGTTGCGTGTGTGAGTGGCGTTGTGTGTGTGAGTGGCGTTGCATGTGTGAGTGGCGTTGCGTGTGTGAGTGGCGTTGCGTGTGTGAGTGGCATTGCATGTGTGAGTGGCGTTGCATGTGTGAGTGGTGTTGCATGTGTGAGTGGCGTTGCGTGGTTGAGTGGCGTTGAGTGGTTGAGTGGCGTTGCGTGGTTGAGTGGCGTTGCATGTGTGAGTGGCGTTGCATGTGTGAGTGGCGTTGCATGTGTGATTGGCGTTGCGTGGTTGAGTGGCGTTGCATGTGTGAGTGGAGTTGCATGTGTGAGTGGCGTTGCATGTGTGACTGGCATTGCATGTGTGAGTGGTGTTGCGTGGTTGAGTGGTGTTGCGTGGTTGAGTGGCGTTGCGTTGTTGAGTGGCATTGCGTGTGTGAGTGGCGTTGCGTGTGTGAGTGGCGTTGCGTGTGTGAGTGGCGTTGCGTGTGTGAGTGGCGTTGCATGTGTGAGTGGCGTTGCGTGGTTGAGTGGCGTTGCATGTGTGAGTGGCGTTGCATGTGTGAGTGGCGTTGCATGTGTGAGTGGCGTTGCATGTGTGAGTTGCGTTGCGTGGTTGAGTGGCGTTGGGTTGTTGAGTGGCGTTGCATTGTTGAGTGGCGTTGCATGGTTGAGTGGCGTTGCATGTGTGAGTGGCGTTGCATGTGTGAGTGGCGTTGCGTAGTTGAGTGGCGTTGCATGTGTGAGTGGCGTTGCATGTGTGAGTGGCGTTGCATGTGTGAGTGGCGTTGCATGTGTGAGTGGCGCTGCATGTGTGAGTGGCGTTGCATGTGTGAGTGGCGTTGCATGTGTGAGTGGCGTTGCATGTGTGAGTGGCGTTGCATGTGTGAGTGGCGTTGCGTGGTTGAGTGGCATTGCATGTGTGAGTGGCGTTGCATGTGTGAGTGGCGTTGCACGTGTGAGTGGCGTTGCATGTGTGAGTGGCGTTGCATGTGTGAGTGGCGTTGCATGTGTGAGTGGTGTTGCGTTGTTGAGTGGCGTTACGTGTTAGAGTGGCGTTGCGTGTGTGAGTGGCGTTGCGTGTGTGAGTGGCATTGCGTGTGTGATTTGCGTTGCATGTGTGAGTGGCGTTGCATGTGTGAGTGGCGTTGCGTGGTTGAGTGGAGTTGCATGTGTGAGTTGCGTTGCGTGGTTGAGTGGCGTTGCGTGGTTGAGTGGCGTTGGGTGTGTGAGTGGCGTTGCGTGTGTGATTTGCATTGCGTGTGTGATTGGCATTGCATGGGTGAGTGTGGCGTTGCGTGTGTGAGAGTGGGCTTGCTTGGGTGTGAGTGGCGTTGTGTGTCTGAAAGTGGTGCTGTGTGGGTAAAAGTGGCACTGCGTGGGTGTGAGTGGCGTTGCGTGTGTGAGTGGTGTTGCGTGTGTGAGTGGCGTTGCGTGTGTGAGTGGCGTTGCGTACGTGATTGGCGTTGCGTGTGTGAGTGGCGTTGCGTGCGTGAGTGGCGTTGCGTGTGTGAGTGGCGTTGCGTGTGTGAGTGGCGTTGCGTGTGTGAGTGGCATTGCATGTGTGAGTGGCGTTGCATGTGTGAGTGGCGTTGTGTGTCTGAAAGTGGTGCTGTGTGGGTAAAAGTGGCACTGCGTGGGTGTGAGTGGCGTTGCGTGTGTGAGTGGTGTTGCGTGTGTGAGTGGCGTTGCGTGTGTGAGTGGAGATGCGTGTGTGAGTGGCGTTGCGTGTGTGAGTGGCGTTGCGTGCGTGATTGGCATTGCGTGCGTGAGTGGCGTTGCGTGCGTGAGTGGCGTTGCGTGTGTGAGTGGCGTTGCATGTGTGAGTGGCGTTGCATGTGTGAGTGGCGTTGCATGTGTGAGTGGCGTTGCGTGTGTGAGTGGCGTTGCGTGGTTGAGTGGCGTTGCGTGGTTGAGTGGCGTTGCGTGGTTGAGTGGCGTTGCATGTGTGAGTGGCGTTGCATGGTTGAGTGGCGTTGCGTTGTTGCGTGGCGTTGCGTGGTTGAGTGGCGTTGCATGTGTCAGAGGCTAAATGTAGCACAGGGAGACCTCCAGCGGTAAGACAATCAAAAACAACTTAGAAAACATTTCACAGTATGAAAAGATCAAACTCATGAACAAGCATGATACACCTCAGCTAAAAATCATGATAAATAACAACACACATTAGAAGTGAAACTGCAAGTACAGAAGGACCAGCTTTGCTTGTTTAAAACTCAGAGGCAAAAGAAGAGGACATATGTACTTATGACATATGCTCTCCCACTTCAGGCAGATGAGTGTAATGTGTAAAGCGTCTTGTGGAGCAACCATGTCACATGAGCAGATCGTGGAGTCTGAGGACTTATGCCATCCCGCTAAGAGTTGTGGCAACAAATGAAATAAATAAATAAAACGCATACACCATGAAGCAGACACAGGGACGTGGACACCGCGCTAAGCCAAGAAGATAAAGAATGGCAGCCGAAGCAAATACAAACAAGCAGCAATTGGCCACGGCCTGCCTGCGAGGCTCAAAGTGTTAGAAGGCAGGTCTGAGGCAGAGTACTGACTTAGGAATGACTGTGAGGCGCATTGGTGTGAAGCACATCAAAGGGCTTCTCCTCCCCTAATTAGGTGAGGAGAAGCCGTTTCGGGAAACTGAAAGTACGGCTGACCTGCGGCCGGCCATGAATAATTAGGGGAGGAGAAGCCCTTTGATGTGCTGGGCTGGCCCTGAATGCGCGTGCATGTTTAATCACGTGGTTCACGTGAACTGCATGAAAACCGCGGGGCTGAAAGCCCTTTGGTTTGACGATGTTTTCGCCACTTGAATTCTCGCTCCGCTCGATGCGCTTGCGCACATCGATAGGTCGCGAGACCTAAAAATAACTACTTTTCAGTAAAAAATATGGTACAGTGTCTGCTAGCCACTAGGAGCAACACACCTGCTGCTTGTAAATGTGACACTTGGGTTATAGTTAAAATGAAGAGTTAATAATTAAGGTATCTTTTCATTTTCATTTTCTATCATTTAAAAACATTCAGAAACTTAATTTTGTTCTCACACTCCAATATTGAGTCGACAATTACTTTTATTTAAGAGTTAAATGCTCCAGTGCTTCAGTTCTTCACCTCTGTGACCCAGCTAAACCCATAAATCTGACTGAGCACTGCTCATTAGCAGGCCTTGCTATCTGCAGCCTGATGATAATAATGTAGAGTGTACAAAGCCTTTCCTTAACATTAAAAGAAAAATGGACTAAAGGCTGCAAGCTACTTTGAAGGTGTCTGGCAGCTACTGGTGGTTCGCTATCGACTGGTTGGAGACACCTTCTCTAGACGGTTTATGTGAAGTCTCTGTTCTTGAGACCATTAAAAACCACCTGTGGATAACTCTCCCCACAGGCACCCTAGTCTGTGCTGCTGGTGTCAGTTTCTAGCACTATGTCCAGGTTGGAGCCGAATATGGTTCTCCCATTCCAGGATTCCTTATGAGCCACCCACCGTCTCATTTCCTCGTTGGCTTTTGCCAAGAGTGGGGCCACCTCGAAATACGTTGAACCCTTCCAAAGGTGGGATGCTTTCAGACGTTGTAGTGCCCACTAGTGAAGTGGTCCTGTGAATATGGCCACTATGGTCAAAGAGTGGAAACCCATGATTCTCTACAGTTGTCAACGGGAAGCCCTCTGCTTCTTGAGAATGTTTGGCAGTGTCTGCTTGATTATGGCTACTTTCCTGGAGGGAAGACTCAAGATAGCATCCACAGAGCCAATGAGGAAGCCTAAAGAGGTCAGTTTCTGGGTCCGGATCAGTTGCAACTGGTTTTTGCAGATCACGAAACCCAACAGCTCGAAGAGCGACACTGTCATTTGGAGTTTTTCTGCTAACTTCTCTGGGCATTCTTCCATCAGGAGGAGGTAGTAGACATAAATGATAAGACGAATCCCCCTGGCGCGCAAGAACTATCACTGGCTTGAGCATCTTGGTGAAGCACGGCGCAGAGGGCAGTGAATTCAAAGAACTGGTTCCTTCATTTGAATTGTAGGAATTGGCAGTGTGGATGGTAGATGGAGATAGCCAGGTAGACGTCTGTGAGATCCAACCTGACCAGCGAGTCCCTGTGGCAAAACAGGTCGTGGAGGAGGTGGTTGCTCTCCATCTCGAAGTGACGGAATATCGTTATGCCTTGATGGCCTTCAAGGTGATGACCGGACATTGGCTGACGTCCCTTTCCTCCACCAGAAACAAATTGATGAGAAACCTTGCTGGGTATAGAGTTGTGGGTGAGATTGCACCTTTTTTAATAGTGCCATGAACTCCCTGTTTACTAGCTCTGAGTCGTGCTCTCAGAACTTGATAGTAAATAGGGTTCTGGACTGGTGAGGAGAGCCATAAAACCCTATGTGGAAGTCTTGCACCATTTGTAATACCCATGCGTCGGCACTGAGCACACGCCAGTTGTATATAAATAGTGCCAGTCTACCCTCTACCTCTAAGTGGGAAGAAGGGGTTACACTTACTGTGGGCAAATACTTGACTGTTGTTTCCATTAAAGTTGCCTCTAGAACCTTGTTGACATGGCCATCCTGTGGAGGGAAAGAAGGTTCAGTATTCCTGCCACTGTACCCTCCTAGACCCCCGTCCTCAAAAAGGGGCTAGAGAGGCAAAGGGGCCGACAGAGCACCCCCTGCCACGTCCGGCCCGGCGAAAACTTTAGGGGTGAAAATGTGCTTTATGGACGCCTGGGCCTTGTACTCAGAGGAGAACACAGTGACAAACGGGCCCAGTTCTTTGATGAACAGATCGCCAAAGAGTCCACGTGCTACCTCCCCCCCCTCCCCCCCCCCCCGTTCTGAGGTGGTCAGGTCCCCCAGCTTAATAAGGAGAAACCTGTGGCACTCTGCTGAGAGGATGCAGTTGGCATTTACCAAGGGAATTGCAGCTTGTTGAGGGGTTAATAATTATGACCCTACACCTCTACACCTGCACACACTTTAGGCACACTTAGAGTAGGGTTATCATCGTAGGAGTAAGCTCGATTACTTCCTTGTTTTGGTTCTTGGCTAAACACCTACAGACACTATAGGTACACTTAGAGTAGGGTTTGCATTGTAGGAGTACGCTAGATTACTGCCTAGTTTTATATGGATGTGTATACATATTGTTTTAACACCATGGTAGAACAATATAAACTATTTACGCTTTTGGTGCTTGTAATCACATTTATCTGCTTCGGTCTATTGATCATTGCAGCACAAGTATTTTATGCAAAAGAATACTGTTGGTTCAATACATTTATTGAAAACGTCCCACAGTGTATTCTCTGTATATTTCTCTGAGAATAAGTGAGCACAAGTGACTGAGCAAAAACGTTCTGTAGTATTTTCACAATCCCGGAGGGGACAGTGTTGTCATGTTCAGTGGTTGCCAGAAAACATTTGCTCCCTAGTAGGTTAGGGGGCTTATGGTGGTACTGTAAGCTAGATGGTCTATAGGTCAACATATCCTAAGAGGGTGTCTGGAATCAGTCTTGGCACCAAGACCCTAGTTTATTTAGTCCAAACAATGTGCAGATCCTACAGATTAGTAGGAACTACACAACACTCCTGCAAGTCATCTGCGCTGTCTGGGTCCGGGGAATATGTTGTGGGTGTAAAGGGGTTGTAAACAATCAAGTCTATACCTTCAGCCAAGGTAAGGGCCACAAGGCTGTCAGTGGGAGTTGCACTGTAGGACAAGAATGCACTCTTAAGCCTGTCGAAGGCGTTCATATTCACCCCCTGCTCATGTTTTCATTTCACGGTCGCCGTGGTAGGCTTTGCTCCTGGCTGCCCTACAAGTAGTGGGAACAAGGGTCCTGGAAGATCTCTCCAGAAGAGGGGTGCATTATAGCTTTCTATTAGCTCTATTAGGCTCTTCTCATTGGGTGCTATGACGTAGGAGATTGCTCTGTGTATAAAGGCATTTACTGCCTTGCAAAACTCATTTTCAAAGTGGATGTATTATTTTTTCTCCTCCTTAGAGGTAGGGGGCCTGTAAGGACTGCATTAGCAGTATATGGGAATTAGGAGAGCAGTTCAATGTGGGGAACTGGGTCCCAGGTCAGGGCTACTGCCCCAGACACAGATCACCTTTCAATAATAAGAACAAGGGTCAAGACTTGCATGGGTCAGTGTCACACGCAACTCCCTAACTCTTTATGGTAGCGTCAACAATCGCTGGTTCTTTTGTAAGACCGTGGGATATCTTTTTATGTAAATGCAGATGCCCTGAGGGGTGTCAGACTCTTGGTGGTGCAGTAAATAGTAGCAGAACTCTGTGATCATCGCACTAACTTTGATATTTTTCTCCCCTCTGAATGCTGATCATCAGAGCCAGGCACCATGGTTAAGCTTGCAAGAGTGCATCAGAGCCAGGCACTGTGTGTAAGCTTGCAATAAAACCCCCACCCTAGTAACGAACAACTTACTTACCTTTGGTAATGTCTTATCTGTTAGACACAGAATTTAGGAGCAGATTCCTTACCTTTCAATTTTCCCCAGGCACCAGACTGGATTCGGAAATGTTTTGAGCAGTACCTCTGTGCGTCCGTAGAGGGCATTGTGCGACTCCATAGCGATGTCATCCACTGGATGTGATGTCGACGGAGTCCATATAACCGTCTGAACCGATTTCCGGTTTGTTATACTTGCTAGCCGTACGCTTGGTAGACTTAGACCTCAGTTAAAACATTACCTTAATTTATTCCGGTATTGCTTTTCAAAAAAGTATTAATATGTCAACAAGGAGTAATTGTAATAAGAGATAATGTCTTTTTCACGCTAGTCAAAACGCTCCTTCATTTTGAGCTCGGCAAAGTTTTTTGAATAATTAGATATATGCCAATAATGGGAAATGCAGGTTGAACAATGGCTTAAGCACACTGCTGTTGAAGGTGCCTGCACCGTGTGTTTCATGTGCACATAAAATAGGGTACAATGCTAAGGCTATAATAAAAATAGCGAGACATCATTCATTAAAGAGGTGCCTGCACCGTATGGTTTATGTGCACAAAACATAGGGAGTAAAGCCAAGGCCATGAAAAATAACGAGATCACATTACTAAAAACGCATAATTAGTGCAATTAGAAACTTCAAGTCCAACTATTAAGATCCACTGGATAAGGCTGTTTGAGATAAAGACTCAGCATATAGAAAGTTAGACTGGAACCCTAACAAAATACTTTTTCTTATTGTTTAATCCCCAAAGACCCAGTGGCAGGATAATCCCCACCACGAAATGAACGTTAAAAGCTGATACACAAGCATATTGAAAAGCACGTGTATTATATACAACTGCCAGTCATTTAAATCTGGGGGAGTACAAATGTCTAATTTATGTTTTAAAAAAAGACTAGTAGACTATTGACTATTACTCCTTACTTGCAATAAACTAATAGGGGCATTTATTTACAGCAACATAGAAGATATATATCGGTGGCTCCTACTACCAGAACAAGTTTTATTCCTATTTAATCTTAAGGTAGTAATTTTCAACTCATAATTTTGACTCACTACTCCATTACGGTTCATTATGCATAGAGCACAAACATAAAACATAACCTTATTGCCATTTACAGATACCCCGACGACATATATTACAACAGTGAGAACTTATTCCAGTTCACTACCGGATCACAGAACCGGCCCAGTGCCCTCCTGGATTTATTTGGAGGTCACTAAAACTATTAAGGTAATTTCAGAGTGGAGATAATAGTAACAAAACCGACCCACCTTCGCAAATATACAAATTGCGACTCACCAGGAAGTGCTATAGATAAGAATTGAGGCACTCCCAGTAATATCAATAATGCCAGGTAACCTTATAGTGGAGAATATGAGTAAAACATACCCACATAAGTGATTTCCTTTATCACTATGATAGGCAACATAGTGACCCACGAAATGGTATCAGTATTAATGCGCGATGCACTTTAGCAATACCGAAACGACCAACCACCTTTCCACCCTCTTTCTAGTGTAATAACAGCACTGATTGTCAAATGCCATAGCTTAAGCAAAAATGTTGTTTTGGAAAATGTCTCTGTATGAAAAATCGGGTTTGTAAAGAAAAATAATTATGTGTTTCCTTCTAGAATTTGGTCCTGAAGAAGGTTGTCTATTTACCTGTAACCGAAACGCCGCGTCGACCCCTGTTCCCTTGAACTTTTTAACCTGATACTTATGTGATGTGTTTTTAAAACTTTTTATGAAATGTTATAACATACTACTTGTATGTTTTTTAATGATTTGTTGCAATTGTGTTGATAATGTGTTTTTTTTTTAATAAATAGACAAAAATATATATTTTCCTAAAACACTATTTTCTGATTTGTTTTTTACATCTGACGTACTGTGTGCTTTATTGGTACTATATCTATAACTGTTGGTGGTCTTCTGAGTACAATATTGTGTTTATGATTTGCATTTCATGCTTTGGTAACTAGTAGAAGTATATGACTGGTATTGCTAAACATTGCAAAACGTATTAGACATTACTATTCCATTTCCTACCCATTTTTGTGGTAAACCTGTGGGACGTTTTTTGGATTCCTAAGCCCATCAACATCAGTTTCTCCTGTGACTACTTTTTGTGCTAAAAACGCAGAGCCAATTATAGAAACTGCCCATAGAAACAGTGTGCCAAAAAAGAGACATCTTTGTGTCAAGTAATTACAAAGTCCTAAAATAAAACATCTCAATGCAAAGAAAGGGATCTTTTAAGGAAAAAGAAAGCAGTTTACAGAATGGGGACGATGGGAGGGATGTTAAGGAATCTGCAGCTAGATCCTGTCTCTACCAGATAAGGCGTTACTGAAGGTAAGCAAATTGTTCATCTGATAGGTACATCTAGTCGCAGATTCTCTACATTTGAATTAGATACCAGAGCAATAACATCCCTGGAGGAGGGTCTGCAAACTGATCCTACTAAAAGTCCCTGAATAGACTAGCCGATCTAGAATAAGATAGAAGAGACCAGATGGTCTAGGAATGTAGGTGAGGAAGAGCATACGCGTCACAATAAGAGCTGTGGTAAAAACTACATGCAACTGAAGACAGAAATACATTGAAAAGCATGGGGAAAGAATTACCCATGGCAGGGGAACAAAAATGTGTTGTAAGACAACAGGAAATATAAACATCAAAACTACGTAGTCCCCATGGTGGGATCCGAACCCATGGTCGGCTGGGGTTTGGGAACCAGAGTCAACAGCCAATGTCAATGCACTATAGCTCCTTGTCTTTAGAGAACCCTTATTTGAGCCAAACCTGCTCTGAGGAACACAGAGTAAAAGGGATCCCAGAACCCATTTACGGCGGAGAAAGCATTGACCAATGCTTTAACAGAAATATTGCAAAGACAACAACAACAACAACTATTGGTATAGAACCAACTCATGTCCTGAGAAAAAACTTCTAGAGATAAAGTTAACACATCTGGGATCACCTAAAACGTATAACCCCCAGAGGAGGAAAGGAAAAACAATTGCATATGTAACGACCAGGTTAAGGTCTCACTGCAACATAATGCAAGGTGCTTTTACGTAAGCCCTTTGAAGAGATGCATCACAAAAATGACTTGCATGTATATTGACCATAGACAGGAGCTGTCACCACGATGAAGTCTCAAATATATATTAGGACCGAGCGGAGTACCCAGCAACATAGTACTAATATAAGAGGATGGAGAGAGTAAGGGACATCACACGCCCCAGGAAAAGGAATGACTGCTGGAGCATTTAAAACAATTCTAACTGAGTAGCCCACAATCTCGCTCCTGATATAAGTCTGAAAGAAGACAGCAGGCGTGAAAAACCTCATTAGTATAGAAAAAACAAGGCCACAACTTGGACCAACAAGAAGGTCAAGGTGAAATAGAGGCCAACACATGGAAGATCTAGAACAGGTATTCAGCATCAAGATCCAATGGTAAGTTATATCAGACAGAGCAGGATCTGGCTGAAGAATCAAATGAGCGGTAACATACATAGTCCTCTAATACCAAAAACTATGAAAGTGGAAAACCCTACACAAGAGAAACAAGTGTTGATCATAGAAAAAAATGTTCCCACATGAAAGGATATCCAATTTACAGGAAGGTATAAGGCTGAGCACACCTACAGCTTTTAGTGTACTAATGTATATTTGGGAAGAAAACCCAGCCTCTTCTCAAAAGGAAGTGAAGAAGCATAATAACTAACCCTCGAGGGCTAGAAATAAAATGAGACACTATAGAACAGAGTAAAAGAAACCGACAGGGAGATTGTGTCCAAGGGGAACAACTGTCTCCCATTATAAACTGATTCCAAGAATAAAGGTACTATAAAGTTCAATGAACACACACAAGCAACAAGGAACAGTAAGATGGAAGATAGCCAAAAACACAGAAGGAGGCTACATGGCAGGTCCTTCAGAATAAATATTTAGGCACCTTGATGCCAAGTGTGGTGCATAAGCTCTTGTAAAAGAGGTGCCTGTGTCATCAAGGCAGAAGACCTTGCACCTAACAAATACAAAACTATCACCCCCTTGCAGAGAAGAGGCATTGTAAGGACAACGAGATAGGCGGTTCAAAAGAACAGTCTTGTGAGCATGTCCCGCACAGTTTATGAATGTAGGTAGGATGCCACAAACAAGGAAGACCAGCAGGGTACAAGAACGAAGGAAAATTCATTTCAATAGGGAACACAAGAAGGAGTTTGAACCCTTGAACCTCAGATGACTGAGAGCCCAGCAGCAATAGCCTAGCCTGCTGAGGTTGAGTGAGAGGAGCTCGCTAAAGAAGTGAATGACACACTGGACTAGCTAGTAACACTCGCTAGACCAGTAATGGATGACGTACTGCAGGCCATCAGCTTTACCACTTGCCGCTCTGCTCAATTGGGTCATGAAGAGCCTCTCAGGAGAAGTAGAATAACACAAGAAAAGAAGCTTAAGTGATGCTCCATAGATTGAAGCAAGGATAAATGAAGGTCGCCGTATGGAGGCCTCCATGCAAAGTTGTGAATCATGTTCAAGGTCTCTCAGGGATTATAATTATAAGCTCCCTATAAGGGATACTATAAAAACCATAATTATACCTAGTAATGCTTGTAAGGCATACAGAAGATGCTCAACATAGTGCAAAAACTACATAATGAAGGGTCTGACCCATCTCCCCTAAATCCTGTCTTTTCACAAGGTTAGATGCGTGGCCCTTTTTATATCTCAAGTGAGTGAGTGATCTACACCCAGCTAAATAAGTGCGATCACCACATTTCTAGGATTCATGGCTGAGCTTTCACCCACAGGTCCCACCTGTGGCCTGCCTCATCATCAGACCCACACCCACATAACCTAGTGTGAGCGGACTGGCTGTTCATGTTTGTAAGCGGAACGCTTAAAGGTCCAAACTGAGGGATTGTGAATGAGTTAAAATTGCCTCAAGAATCCAAACATTACAAATTAATGAGCATGGTCTTTGGGCAAAGTCTAAAAACAGTAGGATAACACAATGATATGATGGTCCAAAGTCTAAAAACAGTGGGATAGCACAAGGATATGATGGTCCTGGACCTCAACAAGGTCAACATGTTTCGGGTGTGTAACTGCCCAGAGGGTCATTTGGCTTTCTTAGGGGCCAATTATACTAGAGCAGTCAACCTCAAAGATAGGGGACAGGAATCAAGTATCAGCAGGGACGCTCAAAATCCTGTGATTCTGGGCAAATCAGTTAATATTCCTGTGCCTTAATAAATGTATGTGTCTGTCTGTAATGCAACTGGTGCTCATGTGAAGCGCTCTGATAACTTCAGGTCGAGTTTGCGCTAAATAAAACTCAAACAAAAAAGTGCCTAATAAAAGGTCATACAATGATTCACTCTAGGAGGGCATAAGCTCTATCCCGTTTTGCCCTGGTGAAGCACTTCTATCAAGGGGTCAGTGGTCACCTACGCAGAGGGGAGCTGCAGGTCTAGAACCACGGCTGTCCTCATCAACAAGAGAAGAGCTCACCTCTGTAGCAAGGCTGGAGGGAGTGGGAATGGGGGAAGCTGGCGAGGACTCAAGGCTACTAGCCTCACCCAGCTCCGTTAGCCAACTACCCTCTAGAGGAGGCTGGGTTGTCTCGCTCATGGGGTACTCGCCTTTACCTTCAAAAGCCTTTCCCTTTCTAGGAAAAACAGCAGCAAGGGAGTGTTTAGAAGGAGTCCGATCCAGACGGCCCTACTAGCACTGTACTAGACACCGTGTGTTGTCGTCTCGGCATCAGAAAGAGTGATCAGGACACTGATCCAGCGAAAGCCCAGGGACGAACACCTCACAATCAAATGAAAAATTCTATGGGCCCATATACACAATCAGATTTCCTGTCTGTTTCGCTGGGGGTCAAGGTTTGTCATTTCACTTCAGTCTGTGATTAGTTAGCTCACTTGCAGACTCAAAATTATTCAAGAGATGTATTCAATGCCTAACTAATCTTCACAGATCACTCTTCCTTTGGTCGATGGACCATTAGTTGAGTAGTTTATGGTGATATGAACAGATAACTAATTGACTGATCTTAGTAAAATCTTAGTAAAATAACCACAGACTCTGGCTAAAATTCAATTAACTTTATCTAAATCTCAGTCATAAATGAACGCTCATCAATACAAATTCACAGTGCAAACACCATTAACTTTTCATGGGAGGGAAAATTAATTTAACAAATACATTCAAATCACATTCAACAAATCGATGCATTAAGAGTGGATAGATGAAGAGACAAAAGGCACAATGAATCATACATTTGCAAAAGTAATGCAAATTCGAGACAGAATGATAATGGAAAACCAACTCTCTGGCCAAAAACGGCTGGTGGAGGTCTCCTGATTAAGAATCAGGACACAAAGACTATAGGACAGGCTCAGGACAGGGCAATACATACCAAACTTCTCTACAGACGAGACGCACCGGGCGCATCCCTCACTAACATGCTCTCCCTCCTCGATATTCTTCCGGAATCTTGAATCTAATCAGGTTATCATTCAGGTATGAATCTTACCAGTCAGTTCTCTCTTTTCTTCATCAGCAGCAGCTCTCTCTTCTCTCTCTCAGCAATGTCGACCGAATCCTTTCTCTCTATATCTCTGCAACCCCCTTTTTCATGTCACACTAAATATAGTCTTTATTTCTGCATGTTCCACCCTCAAAAGTGACAAATCATGATGAAATACGAACCCGGATTGGGCAGGGACAGGGAAGTTGTCATTCATCTCATGCTGTCATATTCAATTTAATAATCATCTTTTGTTTAACAAACCCTTCCCCTTCAATTCGTTTGTTATTCTATCCTTTTTCCTTTCCCATATATTTATTGTTGCAAATCAAAATAACACTCTGAATGTAGTTCCACAGTTGAGAAAAGGTTTCACACGTTTTTTCGTCCTTGGCTCTTGGCAGCCTGTCAGCGACACCGTCAGCAGGTCACATCATGATTTTTCTGCGCACAAGCAGCTTGCTTCCTTTCTGCCACCATCTTTTTTCTCGTGCATGTTACAACGGGCCCAAATGTACACTATTAATAAAAAGAATCATAAACAAATGTTCATTTCTCAAATATTTGATTTTCACTGTTCACCACCCACTTCTACTCTATCCCATGTGATTACATTTTTCGTTAAGCAAAGGCATTAGCAGCAATAGCTCTCTTTAAATTCAGGTAAGCATATGCCGGGCATGTGGTGCCTCAAGACCTAATGTTAGTAACTCTTGCGCATGCATGAGACTTTTTTCCTCTGAAAACTGCTTAGTCATGTTACAATCTTCGTAATTCTAATTCGCACATGCGAAAAATCGTTTTCCAGTTTAAAGCGGGTTTTTAGTCGTGTTGCATTTTATTTTCATAAATAAAGAATGCGTAAAGCTCTTTTTTCACATGAAAATGTTGTGCGTGTATATTAATTTTGTTTTCTTCACTATCTCTAACAATTAGTACTGTTAATGAGGGATTGCTCCGAGCAAGTTTTGTTTTCTTGAATCCTTGCTCCAGCAATCCCCCCAATGATGGCATTTTAGAGCCATGATATAATACCCATCATTACCAAGTGCCAACTTTTTCTTTTCCTAGCGTCTATGTTAGTTTCTATACACCCTTCATTTTGTTCTTGCATATTAAGTATGGGCAAATTTTACGAATTTGCGGTACGCAAATTCGTGCGAAAGCGTGCTCATGGTCCACAAAATCTGCGAGCTTTCGTTCTATTGTAGATTTTTTTATTTTTGCGAGTTTGCAGGATTTTTTCACCGCAGCTACCGCAAACTTACCCATGTGGTCTTCTATGGGCGCGGCCATCTTGTTCGCGTTGCGTATTTCCGTTCGCTAGTTGCATGCTTGCGTTGTGCATTTCCAGTTCAGGGGCGCAATTGCGTGTTTGCGTCCGTTTTTGCGTGCTCGCGAGAGAAATATCGTGCGAACTTACCCACATGGTTGCAATGGGCGCGACCATCTTGTTTTTCATGTATTGCTATAGTTCTGGGCATGCCTTTTCTATCCTGTTTCAATCTTTGTAATCCTTTGTTTCTTTGAACTTTTTTTTCTTTTTTACTCATTATCTATTTTTCTACATCTATATTTTGTGTTTTTTTCAACTTTTTGTTACTTTAATAACTACTTTTTTTCTAGCTCTCTCTTTTCTTTTATTTACTTTTTTTTCCCTATTCTTTCCTATTTTTCCTTTCTTCTTTGACCCAGGACCATGGCAAAGGGAGCCGGCAAGTCGAAGAGTCCCGCACCCCGTAGCCGGCTCCCTTGCGGGCAATTAAGGGGGGAGTCAGTAACTCCCAGGGAGATCTTCAGCGCAGTGAAGGGGGACGCACTGGTATTCTTTGTGCAGCGCCACCTCCCCAAGACCGACGCAGCAGGCGACAGGCCCGGGACCGGGTATGGCCTCCGGGCGCGTCGTCAGCTATGGGGTAAGGTGTGCCGGGCCATGTACCGGGAGTCTGGGGTCCGGCGCACCTACAACCAGGTGACGCACCGGTGGTCCGACATCCTGGACCGGGAACAAGACCTGCTCGACCTGCTTGGCGTCGAGATCCCTGGGCTTGGTAGAACCAGTAGCTATTTAATAACTACTTTGTTTTCTTCTGCTCTGTGTTATCTTGCAAATATATGTTTTTCCGAAGAGCAAGAATGCTGCCGATTACATTGGAGGTAAATTATGTTTCAAAAGCTTCTGTGATTGCAGGTGCTCGCCTGCTCAGTCAGTGGCAGTGCTACTATGCTTACTTGTTTTCAATTTTGTGCTCATTTGGCCTGAGTGATTATGTATGAGTGTACTTTACAGAACTGCGTAATGCTAGAGAGACTAGAGACTCAAGTCCAGTCCTTCCTTTGTACTCCTGCCACTAACAAGAGATAGTGGTGGTGGATTGATAGGTTGAGTTTATTATGACTTGTTATGTAGTAGGGCATTTTTTAGTGGTCTGCAATCATGACGGACTGTGTCACACGTGCTGCTGAGTGCTGCCAGTCCTAGTAGAACCTTTTTGTAGTTGGTTTAGTGAGTTTCATAAGTTTCCAAGTAGACGGTCCGTGAATCCAGCAATACTATGATGATATCCTAGTAGACCACATCAGATAGGTCAATAAATGTAGTGCAATTGTTGTTTATTTCCCCGAAATAATGTGTTATTGTTTTTTTGAAATGTTTGATTTCGTTGACAACAATCATCCATGTTTGTGTCTTTCTTTCAGCTACTCCCAGGAGCAAGAGGACAGAGGTGGCGGTGGCGGCGCCGGTGGAGCAGGAAGGCCAGGATCGGTCTGTCGAGGGCTCTTCTGCTGGCCCCAGTAAGTTTTCCTGTTAATATTAATAATTATACTTCCCTAACTTTTACAGCACCTATTTATTCCAAACGTTCATCATAATTCAATTTTTTCCTAAATCGTCTTTGATCTTCTTGTTTCTAAATTCTTATCCTGCCTCTACTATGACTCTCTGTGCCACTACTATTTATTATTATTAGTCTGTCTGTGTAGCTAGCTAAGCTTGCGCAGTTGGCAAAAGGTGTTAAACAAAAGTCCTATTCAGCAATAGCTCTAGGCACTGAGTGCAGTCCTCTGGGTTGTCCATAATGTCTATTGAAGTCTTCTTAATGTTTATGCTTTGACAATTCCCAACAATAAAATGTCAATGGCCACCAAGAATAAGATACTAGTTTACTTTTTGATTGGATAGGAGGACATATTACTACTATTGCAGGGAATATTCTGAACATACAGAACTATGGACAAGAAATAGGGCATTGGTGATAATAGGCACAGTTAGACTTTCCACATACCTCAGTCATAACAGAAGTTGAACCCCCAATCTCCTTACTGACTAGCTAGTGTGTGAGAGTCATTATTTAGCTCCCGAATGCAGCGATGATCCCCAATGATTACACAACCCAGAACATAAGACTACAGAGTCAGAGTCCCGACCTCTCAGAGTCACAGAATCATGCATGCAAATTGTAAACCCTTTCGCTCACTCATTCATGACCAAAAACCACAGAGTCTATGTAAGTTTTAAAGCTTCATTAAAAGTAAAACAACTAGCTCTGTGTGTACTCTGTATATTAAATTTCAATTGTGCATTATATAAAAACATTTATTAAAATCAACTTCATATAAGATAAACGGTGAACTCTTGAAAACTGAACAGGGGCTGATTTTACACATTAACTGTGGGAGAGCCCTCACCTGTTTGGAACTTAGAGTCTTGGTGGTGATGATGACGACTCCGAGTAACATATTGCTCTTGTTTGTAGAAGGGAACCTTCTGTCTCTTATGAGAAAAATGGTGCGTGTTAAAAAGCAAGCATTCATTAGTTGTGCCAAAAAGTGTAGCATGTTATGGCTAAGCATAAATAAAAACACCCTCCCCTTCCGAAAGGGGAATTTTTAGTTTACACGCGAGAGTCACAAATAATTACATTTGTTTATGTAGTAACATATTTTTTAATTCCTAGACAAAATAGGGAGTGGTGTATATGGCATCTAAAAATATGAAATGTATTTTCTAGGCATAACACCATCGGCACAGCCCACCACCAGTGCCGGGGGCCAGCGCGGAGGTGGTCACTCCAGGGGCGGATGCAGTACCAGCAGGAACTGCTGTGGGGGATGCCACGGTAGTGGCAGGCAGTGGTAAGCTATTATATTCCTTACTTATTGAGATTGCAGAGTAGGCTCGCTGCAGGGGTGTATATGTTGTACATTACAAGTACACTTTACTGTTAAGAAGACTTACAAATTTAGAACTACGTTTTTGTCAACCAGGTAGAAGACAGTCACCCTTGACTTTGCATTAGCAATAGCATTAGCGGCTGGAGTTGACGAGTAACCAATGGCCTCCTCTAAATTTGACTTCAACTCAGCTGTGAAAGTTTTATCGAGAAGCCAAGTCAGATCAGAGATGAACTTGATGGATGGGATGAACGAAAAGGGAAAGGAGGGTATAAGGAAGGACGAGCGAGTTAAATTAATGACTGGCAAAGAATGATACGTGTTTTTGAATGCAGGCACAGGTGGCTGGGAATCTGATGCATGGCCGGTTGAAGGCTGAAGCAAGGATGGGTGGAAGGAGATAGAAAAGAGGACTGCCTGGGTGGGTGAAACAGAAACTGTATGTGTGCGCAATATATCCTTTGGTTCATATTGAAATGCAAGTCAAGCACGGATGCATGGCTGGCGGTTTACAAAATAAAATAAAAAGGGTGTTTTTCGATGAGAAAAAGTAAGGGTTGTCCAGTTGAGACATTAAGAAGAATGATTGACATTTACTTTGAATGGATGGATGCCTGGGTGGTATCTTCCTCATAGATAGCATAGGTGTATGTAGAGTAAACTGAGTAGACGGTCACTGGATGAAGAGTGTTACTTTGAAGAGCATATAACACCGCACGTCCGTGCCAGAGTCGCAAAGCCGAGGAAAGTAGAAGTTGGAATTTTTCAGAATACTCCCTTGACTAACAGTAGTTTGCAAGCACAGCATATATTGTGTATCTATATTGTATAGTTCACATTATCTAGTCAAGTCACAAGTGCCTTCCTCCGGCGATTACGGGGACCACTCACTACCTCTGTTAATAATTTTTTTCAACTCTGTCATTCATGTGTGGCCTATTGGTGTTCACTCAATCAATAAAAACAAAGCACCTAAAGTCATCTCTTATATAAGCAAATATCCTGTGAAAGGATAGATGATCATATTATCTTCTTTATTTTCCTTTGCTAGTAGTCAGGGGCAGGGCAGGATGAAAGGTAAATTAATTGAGCAGTAACCCTTGTAACAGAGTATGGCCAGTGCCACCCGTAATAGAAAAGTAAGAGCTTCACCACCTGCATGTACTGGACTGGTAACAGTAACGCAAGTCTGCGTCATTATGGCTTGCGTCTGTTTTTCTTGGGTGCAAGCTGACTGCGCTGGCATTATGCTGGCTTCCACAAGTTTACGTACTAATTTTGCTAAGCAAGAGAGAAGAAGAAGACTGGTTTACTGTCTGAGTCTAATGTAGTGAGTCCATATAGTGCTAGTAGAATTCCTGAAACTCCCACTAATGTTAGAGCAGAGGCCGACGAAGTGGGAGGTTAGATAGATACATGCCACAAATGTTATGTACCGTGCTTGCAAGTTGCTAGTGCTACTGTGACACAACTTTCTGTTGAATTATTTTGTGTTAATCTTAAAGAGTAATGGTTACAGTATTTTTTCTTTCTTCATATAGATACTCATTCTAAACTATCAAGGAAGGAGTTGGCTATCCGAGCCAGGCGACGGAAGCTGGAGGCAATTGTCGCCGAATATCGGCGGCTGGTGGCTCAGAAGGAGGAGGATGACTCGCAGTCAACATCCACAACAACAGCTGCATCCTCCTCCGCTGCCCCTGTGTCATACATCCAGCGCAATACTTCAGCGCTACGGCGCCGTGGTCCGGCAGCCACCCGCCACCGCCGAGCAGCGAAAACAATAGCTGCCCCCCACAGTACCAGCAAGCCTCGTATGCACCGATTGACCCTGCAAGTGGCCTACCTTGAGCAGGAGGTGGAGAGGCAGAAAGCCCTGCTCAAGGCCCTCCGGAGAGAGCTACGTGACCACCTGGCCACAGGACACCGCCGGCCAAAGTAGAGACTGGAGAGAGACTGTCCCTTGCCCCTTTTTTAAAGACTTTTGGAGGGGTGGGGGGGAATTGGGCGTTGGGGTTTTTGAACTTTTGGGGACATTTTTATGGACATTGGTTGGGGTTAGGGAGGGGGTTGGGTTGGGTCTTGTGGGATATTTTATTTTGGTTAGGCTCAAAATTATTATCTATTTTACACTTAATCATAGCATATGCGTTTTTACTGTTTTGTGGGGGAGGCAGGGGGGGGTTAACTATTGTACGCTTGTTTTCCTGAAATTTAACTGGCTGGTTGATTCAAATTGTCTAAGTAATCACCCACATTTGTACAAAAGTGCCACTGACAGAGTTAGTGAATTCAATTGTCCTACTACTTTACTAGTAATACCGTCAGTCTCTCCTCTCCTCCTACTCCGTTATTGTTCCTCCCCCAAAATACTTATCTTACCTGTGATTCGTGTTTGAGAATAGGACTAGGCACAGGGCTGGCTGCATGGCAAATGGCGATTAAGGTTGGCTATGGAATCCTAGACGGATGAAATGGCATCGTTGAGGGGGTAGTAGTAGTGCTACACACTGGCAGTAGCAGCATATGGAAAAAAAGGAAATGAGACATTGAGTGGCCTGAGAGGAGCATTAGAACAGTACGATAGTACACAAGAACAGTGTCATAAATTGTAGCCTAAACAATGCTAAAGTATTCAATCAACAGTTAACTACTAGTTGCGTGGATTATGGCTAGTACAAGAACTAGTACTGAAGGACACAGCAGCGTAAGCTTTCGTCACTTGTAGGAGGATGTTGTTGTTGATGAATCCACTCGATGGTGGACATGAAATTCTGAATTGATTTGCAAATACTCATGGGTGTGTGTCAAGCAGAATAGGAATATATCCTTGGATTCCTTGACCTGCCTTGAAATTGATTTTCTGTTGCTTTGACCTTATCCTCCCCAGCAAGCATGTGGAATTATTGGTGTCATTTACTCACACCTCAATAAAAACCGCACAGCCCAGGGGAAGAGGGTTAGGGTTTGAAAAATGGATGGGAATGGGGGTTTTTGGGAAAGTTTTTTGGAGAGAGAAAAAAAACACAGCATGGACAAACAACAAATGAAGAAAAACAAAATATTTGGATACAACCATATCTATAAATCTTTTGAGGTACATAAAGGAAGTGCATGCATGAAGTTGTTTGCTAAATGGACGGCTAGGTTACTGAAAAGTAGTCCTTATACTACAACTTACTAACTAGTACTAAACAATTAGTCAGTAGAGTACAGGGCTGCAGTAATTACCCAATTTCACTTGCCTATTTGTCCTCAGAGAGAATAAACACTTAGTAGTACACTACATTAGTTTTAAAAATAGCAAAGAAACTTATCAAATAGCTGTAGGGATGAATTTGAAGCAGAGAGCAAACGCACAGAGTCGCACTCATAGAAGTTCACAACAATAACATTATTTAAAAGATAAGGACAAGTGAAGTGGATACTGTAACTGTATGTTGTAGTTGTCCTGGTCAAATTGGTAAGTTGCATGCATCCAGCTATTCCTCTTATTCGTGGTACTCCTCCATTCCATCGGGTGCTCCGTCGATCAATCTTGGTGACCACCACACTGTCCACTGCCTGCCTGGCGGATGTGGAATTGCGGATTGCTATGGTAAGCCTAAGTTAATGTTTTTCCCATCGCACAGGGTAAGTGCCGGCCTGTAATTGTCGATGGAAAAACAGAAAGGGATAATAAAACACCCCGGAGGAAAAATATAAGGTACGATGTGTAGTGCAAAAATAACACTTTCACTTTCAGTGGCGACAGTATTACATACATGCATCATTTCTAAAGTTCCTACTCTGAGTCTCTGTTTCCAGGGTAATAATTAGCACACAGCAAGCCAGGGCCATGCAGACGGTCAAGGCAGGCACCACTGAGTGAACCAACCTCCATGTAGCATACCTCTTTGACACAGACAGACAAAGCAGATCTAATTTTATACAGCAAGCCACATAGCCGCAATTTTATATGAACCGCTGTCTGGACTCTGGCATAACACTACACTGGATAGACCACTCCATACCACAACTAGACAGACATGTAGTTCTGCTGTGGTTGTTGTTGACTTGTTTACCTGTATGCCACTCACAAAATGGCCATAGTTCTTCCATAAATCGACGATGATGATCCATCCATCCCAGTGAGTGACTGTAAAGATATTATGTAACTTTGGTCATCATGACTCATCATCATCATCATGGTGTTGGCAAACTCAATGTTGTTTATCCAGTCACAGTCTACACACAGTGAGTCCAAGGACATTTTCCATATTGAAAAATGCAATGTAGTGGCCCCTGCAGTAGAAGTACAATTTATAATAAACAAGGTAAACAGAGTAGACTTGAGTTACATTTAGTGTGTAAAAGATTAAATAATAACAGAACACATAGGATTCATTTCATGCACAACAAACAAACAGCAATTGCTTTGATCAGAGCCAGAATGCCAGTGTTGTCCACTGCATGTCATCTCATCATTCATTACCTGTTCCACTTTTTGTCAGCATCTTATTCTTAAGTGAAGGGCCACAGGGCAGCCTCTCGTGTCAGTTTCAGAAGTAACAGTCAGCATAGTCACTCAGTCATTCCAGTCCCACTTCTTTTGAGGGGACTCGTCTACGAAGCAACAGTTTATTCATTCTGTGTAATAATCGGGCCATCTGCCTTGAGGGAAATGGATAGGGGGAGTCTGGAGGAGGAGGATAGAGGAGCATGACTGAGTTGTAAACTTGTGAACTTCAGGAATGCAGAAAGCGGCACCTTCAATATGGAAATAAGACGAAGACAGTGCTGCTGATGGATTTGTTTTGATTAAAGTTTTGTTGTTCTAAAAGTTGCAAATCAAAGAAAGACACACAGAAATAAAAGTGAATAAGGACGAAAAAAAAAAAAGTAAGTATTTCAAGCATAGGTGTCAGGGAAGTAGAGCTCGTCCTCAAACTCTGTGAATTGAACCGGGAGTAGGTCAGCTAACAGAGAAGAACTTCCGTCACCTAAGTCGGTGTCCTCTTCTTCCTGCATGGATTCACGTATTATGTAATCTGGTGGTATGAAGTGCTGATTCATCTTGATCATTGTTAACCTCTCCACATTTTTGGGCGAGAGGCGGGTCCTTTTTGAAGTTGCAATGGCACCCGCAGCACTGAAAACACGTTCAGAAGACATGTTGGGAGTGGGCAAGACAAATAATTTATAGCCAGCTTGGTGATCAGTGGCCATTGAGGCCTTTTCCAATACCAATACACCAATGGGTTCTGATCAAAGAAGACCTCTGTTGGGTCATCCAGATAGGCCTGCACCATCCAATCAAGGTCCTACAGGCGTGTTCTACTTTGCATACCATCTGTTGCCTTTGCATCAACACTGGAACGAGCAAACCCTTGATGAGTTATCCAATCCGCTTCCGACAATATTATGACTGGGCCTGGTGCAGGTGATGATACGGTTGCTGGTGTCGGTAACTGCTCTGAGTGAAAGTGACTGCCTTCGGCCACAGAAGTGGACCTTGACGCCGGATGGTCTGCTTCTTCAGTAATACTTGTGGTGGTTCCTTCAATTTCCTACTGCTCTTTTTCTAACCGAGTGGCTGACAGAGCTAGCCAATGTTTGTACTTGGAAACATCTGCTTCAGAAAAAGGAATTAATGTATTGCTGGCCAGTGCCTTTTTGTACAGTGGATCCAGAATAGTGGCACAAATGTAATGTTGTTTGGAATGTATTCCTTTAAGCCTTGCATTGTCAACTAGGCAGCTTAATAAGCTCTCCGCCAACCGATATGCGTCTTGTTTTTCAGCATCAACTCGGAACGTTGAAGACACCTCCTTCAGTTGGTGCTCTAGCATGCGCAACAGTGGGATAGCTTTGTCCAAAGTACAGTCCTCCCTGCTGACTTCACGGGTGAAGACCTCAAAAGGACGAAGCATGTCTGTCAGACTTTTAACTAGGTCCCATTCCTCCACCTCTAGCCGCATGTCTTTCATAGAAGCAGCCCGTCCGTGAAAGACATACTCATTGATTAGCAAGTACTGCTCAAACAGACGCTCAAGCATGTAGAAGGTTGAGTTCCAACGTGTTGCCACCTCCTGGATGAGTCCTCTGACTGGCACTCTACGGTCACGTTGAATGATCCTCAGCTGCTTCCGGGCCTTAAAAGAATGGCTGAAATGTGTGCAGATTCTTCGTCAGGTGGTCAGTAACTTGCTGACTGTGTTTTCTTTTTTCAAGAAATCTTGAACAATAATGTTATTGCTGTGCGCCAAGCACCGCACTCTGAAATAGCCACCATCAGCCAGGGCCTTAACTATATTACTACTATTATCCGTGGAAACATAACCAATCATGCACCTTCTTGGATGGAGCCATTGAAAGACCTTACTCTTAAACTCCTCCAAAATGTTTACTGCGATATGAGATTTCTCCATGGCAAACATAGCTACTGTTGCATGTTACTGAGTAGCTTAAAAAACTGTGAAACTGTCAACACCTGCAGCTATCTTCTCTCTAACCCCCGCAAAAGAGACCCAGTGTGCAGTGATGCACATGTAATCAACGGCTTGGCAACTGGTCCACATGTCTGTTGTCAGGTGGATAGTGTGAACAGCACTCTTCTGCAAAGCTGCCCCAATCACGTCCAGCACATCTTGATGTAGTGCTGGAACCGCAACTCTGGCAAAATAGGACCGGCTAGGAACCTTCCATTTAGGGCAGACTGTTGCCACAAATTCTAGAAAACCCACCCCTTCCTCGAAAGAAAAAGGGAAAAGGCCAGAGCTAACATTTTAGCCAGCATTGCATTATACAGACGTGCTGTTGGGTGGTTGCGTCAAATGGAGCCTCCGACCAAAATGGTCTGGACCGTTTTCATATGTGATGATGATCCAGACTTCTTCAACCCAGTTAAGCTCATTGATGTACTTCTTCGCATTGGTGTCTCTACCAGACTCCTACTGTGCCTCCTAGATGCTGCTGGGGTAGAGGGTGTGGGCGCTACCACTGCAGTGCTGCTGCCAGGGGTACTGTGTGTACCAGAAAAAATGTCTCTCGCTGCTTCACCTCCCCCCTGCACGATCAGCTCCTCGTCATCAGATTCAATATCAATGGCTACATTTGGATTTGTACTTTTGGCTTTCCGGATGTCACTTAGGTGCGCTGTAAGGTTTTGCACTCCGCAGGATCCACGTGCAGCAACAATGCTCCACCTCCGGACCGACCGAACACCCTGAAGTATAAACACAGGGTGCTCAGACGATACGGCGAGGGAAAAAACCCCAAAAGGGGAAAAACCCAGAAAGAATAAAGAGAAGAAGGAAGGGGCAGCAGGGATAAAGAAACTGGAAGACAAAAATACACAGGTTAATACATTACTTAATCCTACTCTCATTAGTTCTTACTAACACCATACCCACATGTATTCACCTGAAAACGATTGACTCTACACCACCCTTTTGCTGTATCTCCCGTCTTCCTTCCTGATCAATACAAGAGAAAGGTATTACCAACAAGCCTGGTTGTAAAGAGTAAAAGCCTTAAAAGCTGACTTAAACATACCCCACTGAGATAACAAAGGAGTTTGTAAAGGATTCCAAAAAGTACAATGAAAGGGCACTTCCTGTGCTTAAATGATAAACGATAATTCACACTGTTATTTGTTTTGAAAGGACACTGATGTGTTCCTTCTTTTGTTGCACTCTCAAGAATACCCAAACACGGCAGTGTGTAGTTCCTTTACTACCACACTCCGCTTTGGTATTTATTCCACAATTTATACGTTCAGAGTTCACTGTACCCTTGATGTAAAACCAAACACAGCAGTGCGTAGTTCCTTCACTATCACACTCCGCTTTGGTACTTGCCTTGCCACAAATTACACTATGAATGAACCCTATACCATGGGTTCGTGACGGCAGTGCGGAGGTCCTACAATCCCCCCCCTGCACTCCGCCACTTGAAGGTTCTTAGTAACACCAAAACACTCGCACTCCATTAAGCCTTTTATCAATAGAGCGAAGCGCTCAAAATCCCAATTGTTTCCTCGCAGCCGTGAGGCGAAAATCCAAACATCAACCGTCTCCGTGATTTCTAGATCGGAAATCACCCAATGTCAAAACATCGCTTAGCACGCTAGCCAGCGCACTTATCAAGGAACAAAACAAACGGCTCCCGAAAATACCGGTCTATCAGGAACACAAGGAGCCTCTGGAATAGCGCCGATCCGAGGAGCAGCCGCCGCCTCCGAATCCAGGAAGAATCACTGACACCGGACTTCCTGGTTGGCCCAAAGATATCCCAGAATCCCCGCCGGGACTTCTGGGTAATGTAGTCCCGCGCCCAGGACAGTCAGATGATGTAGTTATTTGAGCAGGCGCGTTGGGCTAGATCCCGACATGCGCCTCCCACTGGATGCTGTGGTGTTTTTTGAGATGACCTCTCTGGCCTCCGGTACCATAGTTGGTACCAAGCTTACCCGATAAACTACTTGTTTACAAATCGAACAAATAACATGGTTTTCCGCCTTTTTGCTAATACTAAATAAGTCCCAAACTGAGGAGTTGAGATTTCTGGTGGTGGTGGAGGTACCACTTTCAATGCCAGATGAAGTGGAGGATGGGCGTGGCAGAATGTGACTCTGTTGTGCACTTACAGCACCACTACTTGAGGTAATGGAGGTCGAGCTGGATGGAGGTCCCTGCCGGCCCTTCTGAAGAGAAAATATGGAAGCTGTAGGTCGTGTTGGTGTAGTAGTTACCTGTGTTGGTGGTGGTACCAGTGCCACGCCTCCCACATCCTGCGCAGCATTTCGGGATAGGGTAAAAATGTCTGTCTGCTGCATGCCCGATGGGGCTGGAGTGACGACTGTGATGACTGGGTCGTTATCGTCAGACTCTTCATCAGTAGCAGAATACACCACTTCTACTTCTTCTTCGTCATCACCCATAAGTGAAAGCCTTGCCAGAACCTTCCTTTTACCTAGCTTTGTTGGCTCATGGTGTGCCTCCTTCTCAGACTGAATTGGTGGGTGTCAATCAAGATCTAGATCATCAGAAGGAAGGGGACTTGAAAAAGAACTTGTACTAGTCCTCCTTTTCCTTGCTGGGGATCTGGAAGACAATGAATCATCAGGAGTGGCTTGTTTGGCTGATAACTCCGCATGAATCTCGATTTCCTCATGTTCCGCTACTTCTGGAGGAACAAGCACTGTGGGCAGTTGTACTTCTCCTTGTGCCTCTCCTTGCGCCTCTCCTTGCACCTCTCCTTGTTGCACCTGTGGTTGTCGTTGCGGCTGTGGTTGAACACTCGTCAGATGAGTTACACCCTGCGTTGATTGGATGCTACTTTGCGATGAGTCAATGTCAACATCACTGGTCGATGGTGAAAGAGCAATTAAAGTGGCTGCCTCTGCGGCACTCATGGGCTTGGGTCTAACTTGGTGTGGTGGCACTGAGACCAATGAAGCGGAGGTGCTGCTCCCAGCTTTGTCCCCGGCGGACACCACTTTTCCCCAAAAAAAGTGTCGGTCGGCACACCAGTCTCCTTGGTAAGTGGTGCCACTTGCTTCTTCTGCTCCTTCTTACTGGTAGTGGCACTGGCAACTTTCTTGGTAGAGGAGCTACGGCCACCTTTCTTTGGGACCATCTTCTTCAGATGTCAGAACAGCAGGACTCAGTTGCACGATTTGCAGAGTTGTCTGTGGCCACACGTGACGTCACATGACGTTGTGCACAAACCGCAGCAGGACTTCTTCCTGGCACTACAACAAGTGATGATGATGAGGATGATTCCTGGTTCTCAGTCTATGTGCACCTAAAAGCAAAGAAGCCAGAGGAGCATCAGTTAAAATGTTGCATATGTCGTGCTTCAGTTTATACTATTGCAACTAGGCATTTATTATTATTAAGTTACCACAACACACCCAAAAACGGAAAGACCCAAAATAAAAATTGCAATTCTAATAAAAAATGGATGTTTAACTTAATAGAAGAGATACCACACAGAGAGAGTTGTTTCATGCACCCATTTATAACCGTAGGCCTACTGGCCCGCAAGCTTGCCGGCCTATGGCAAAAACTGCCTGGCCTCAATGTGCCTCGCCCCCCACCCACATGGACCAGGCCCCAACAACACCCAAAACATCAAAATACACACAAAAATCACCCCAATCCAATGCCATCCATGCCCTAAATGATGTTTAAATTCAAGCGACCACACAGAAAGACTTTGTCCCTGCCCCACTGAGTACCCCTGGGCATAATGGATGAAAGCAAGGCAGACTGGGTGCAAGTGTATGGCACAAAGCACACTTCCTGGCTTCAAAATGGCACCTACACCCCCACCCACATGGCCAGGCCCTGGACCAGGCATTAACATGGCCCCCACCCACATGGCCAGGCCCTGGACCAGGCCCCAACAACACCCAAAAAAATCAAAATACACACAAATATCACCCCAATCCAATGCCATCCAGGCAATAAATGATGTTTAAATTCAAGAGACCAAACAGAAAGACTTTGTCCATGCACCACTGAGTACCTCTGGGCATAATGGATGAAAGCAAGTCAGGCTGGGTGCAGGCCTATGGCACGGAGTACACTCCCTGGCTTCAAAATGGCCCCTAGACCCCCACCCACATGGCCAGGCCCTGGACCAGGCATCAAAATGGCCCCCACCCACATGGCTAGGCCCTGGACCTGGCCCCAACAACACCCAAAAAATCGAAATACACACACAAATCACCTCAATCCAATGCCATCCTTGCCCTAAATGATGTTTAAATTCAAGAGACCCCACAGAAAGTCTTGGTCAAAGCACCACTGACTACCCCTGGGCCTAGTGGCTAGTGTGGCTTTAACACACACCCCAAAATTAAAAAAAAACTTCCACATATAACAGTGAGCTATTCAATTCCATGCCATCCATGTCATAAATGATATTTAACTTCAACAAAACTGACAGAAACAGTTGTATCATGCACCCATGACTTACCCTGGGCCTACTGGATACTGTGGCTATCCATAATATTTTTTTTTAAAGTTGTGAAAAAGTTTATAAATTGTAGTTGCAGGAACTGCAATGCCCCAAACAAACAACACCAACTTACTTGTAAAATATCAAATCCGAAAGTGCTCCAAAAAAAAGTCCTCAAATACAAATATCCAGCAGCAGCCACAAAGAGTAATCCTTCCAGCTCCAGATCCAAATGAAAAGTGACCAGGACATGGACAAAGCAATGGGAGGAGGAGCCTGCTGGTCAGGAACAGGAAGTTGGAGACTCTGGGGCATTTCCTTCCTCCCACCCCCCCAAAAATAGACTGCTTGCACAAAAAAGTGCAGCCAAATGTCAATTTGATTTCTTGTGCAGAAATGCAATTTTTGCAATTTCGGGAAAGCGAGCTGTTCAAATCTCCCGCCGGATGTCAGCTGCACGTTGCATCTACGTATTCGCTATTGTTTACTCTCGCGATGCGTGATCGCGGGCCCTTATGACGTATTTGCGTTCTCAAAGTCTCGCAGTGCAAGATGGCGGGACTCGATGACGTACTCGCGGTCGAAAAGTCTCGCACGATCACGCAGCCAAATGCAAAATGGCGAAGAGCATGCAAACCGGGAGGAAAACAACTCGGCGAACTCAGAATCACGGTAAGTCAACGCAGCGCGCTCGAGATTGTATTTTTGAAGCACGACCAAGCAAAAAAAAATCGCCAACTCCCGAACTACTGATTTTTTGGCAATTTTGCGCGATTTGCGGATTGCGAAATTGCCGCAAATCCGCAAATTCCGCGAGCGGAACGAATTTTCAGCCCATGCTTATTGCATATTCATCTTTTTCATTTTTCCATATAACTTTCTTTAATATCCTCTACTTCGATCTCCTCCTTTTTTCTCTTTCTTCCCATCCTTTTATTCTTTGTTTCATTCACTAATTGTTTTCTCAGATTTCCTTTGCAACACTTATATGTCATTATTATCATCAAGATAACTAATGCTATTGAGATTCAAGGGATTAATATCTTACCTAACAAGCTACTCCCATAAGTGGAAAACCAACTACCTATAGTGTAAATGCATTTACTGAGTTTTTCTGAGTTTTTCCCAAACACTGTCAACCTCCAGTTGTGTCAAATATTTATTATTCTTTGCAATATTCCTAATATGTCCCTCAATATCTTTACTTTTGTCTGGGATATATGTACAGCAGTGTTGAACTTTTAACATGCCACAGACTCCACCCTCATTTGCCAATAAAATATCAAGGGCAAGTCTATTTTGCAAAACCATAGATCTGATTGCAACCATTTCAGTAGTGATCATTAAGAATCCTCCAGCAGTATCTGTTGATAAACGATCAACTACTGTGGATAATTGACGTATTTTATGTGAGTTCAATAGACTCCAACTGACGTATAAGTGCACCAAATATGTCACCTACTATTTCTGAAAAACGTGCCCTTTTCTTCTTGTTAGTTCTTTACTTATTACATTCATTTAATTGTTCTTAGTTATGTGATATACCTTTGTGAATACAATGCCAAAATAGCAACTAACATACCATTGTGCGGGCAACCTGTAATAGACATTTTTACCACACACATAATAAATACCTGGGAAAACAGGATTAATTCCCCTTTTAGTCCCCATCACCCCAGGATTAGGAAGGTATGTTGACATTCACTAGTACCAATGAAAATGCCATTATATTCTGTTTTAGTCTATGTAGACAGAATTTCCCCAATTTTGACAAGTCTAGGGACATTGCAGTATGAGTCTCGCCTTTCTTATAGTCCCCCTAATGAGTAGCCCATGGCAGTACATGTGACTTCTGCTCAACAGCTTTCTTTTGGAAATCCTGCCTTCTTTTCTCTACTAAATTTAGGAAATCTTTCTCTTCATCCCGCAAAAGACATGTTAGGTTATTTCTATGAGCAGGTGTTATATCTATGGGATTCGTTGTTAGGAAAAATCCACCCATAAATTCTGCATCTTTACTACTAAGCACTGGATTCATGTTTCTTATAGGGATTTCTGAAAAGACCAAATACATATTAGAATAATAGTATTGCAACTTGCCAGTGACATAGAACAAACTAGACACAACACTACAGGACACACCATAAGTTAATGGAAGATGGTGATATGTCACACCTTCTGAGACAGAAGTGGGTAGTTTCATGCAGACACAACAGTCACTCACATCAATTGTTTCAACATAATGATAAAGAAGTTTAGTAAATACATTTAATGACGAATCACTATTTGATTTGTCATGATGATATACGCTCTTATCCATTTGTTCTAGATCTGTAGTAGTTTTCTTAGTAACTGCATTCATTCTTTCACTAGTATTTGTATTATTTTGATTGTTAGTTACAATTAGAACAGGTACTATACTGGTTAGTAATAACCACATCAGCATTAGTATTGAAGGGGGTCGTGGCCTGCAGCCTAGGAAAGCTGCGCTACCAGATCGCAGCAAAACACCTGAAATCCGTTATAATCCGATATATTGTGCAGCTGAGGAGAGTTGGCGGACTGAAGTTGGGTCCGGAGCCGAACACAAGTGTTTCCCAGCCGTTGAACTGTGTCCTGGGCAGTGCATCCTGAAGTAAGAAAATGAAGCTTGGGTAGCTGCTGGCGGGCGGCGGTGCGAAGCTACTGCTGCTGAGGAGTGCTGCGGATGGGGAGGGGGGGGGGGGGGTTGTGGCTTGCCCAAAGGAAGGCCCAGTGTCCTGGGGCTCAAGTCGCCCTGTTAGATACGGCCGGCAGTGTGACCTGGGACTCGGCAGTGGGCCTGCGGTGAAGAGGGATCGGGATGAGCTGGGCGCAGCAGAGACAGGAGCGCCGTGGCTGGACTCGTGGGCCCAGCGGAGGTCTCACGGTATCCGCGGTGTCCATTGGCGCTGTAGAAAGACTGAAAAAAATGGCAGCGGCTACATTATAAGGTTAGGCCCCAGGACCTAAAGTGACAGAAGTTGCTGGGACCGTCGTACATACCAACCCAGTGAGTTGCAGGACTGGCGTTGGTGCTCCCCCTGCCTGGAGTAAGTGGGGCACGGGCGGCGCTTCTTGGCCTCAGAGCTCTAATTAAATCCGCCCCGTACTTGGACAGTGATGAGCTCTGGGAAGAAGCGCGCGGCCCAGTGAGTGGTGCAGGGTTGCATCCAGCGCTTGGGGAGGGCTGACCTTGGAGGCACGGTGCAGGGTGGGCCATGGCCTGTCCAGCAGGTGGCCCTGGGACCCCACACTGCATGAATAGCACCAGACAGGAGCTGTAGTACCGGGCTCAGTGAAGGTCCTCTTTGTCATCTGCGGGCCAGAGTGTAGTGTAGTTCCTATATTCCCAATAGGCTCTGCGCATTGGAATAATATATACTGTAGTTTAGACGTAGGACTGAGGTCTACTAGGTCTCTACCGAATATATTAAACTTAATAGTGAGTACCAGCTAGCTCAGAGGTCACTAGAAACTTTCTCGAATTCACAAGAAGGGATTAGTTTCTGACAACCGCATAAACATGACAGATTTGTTTCCCAAGAATAAGAAATCAAATCTCTAGAGTCGCGGAAACAATAGATAGCTATTTTACTCAGTCATTCGTGCATGCTTTCTTTCACCAGAGATGCAGAGAAATAGAGAGACGGGCGTTTTCAATAAAAGTATTTATTGAACAGTCTTCTTTCTCAAGCATTGGAAATGAACTGCTACAATCGTAATACTGGTTATAAAGTACAAGGCATATAATACAAACAGTATTATAAAGTAGTACTGTAAAAGTATGATATGGTTTCTAAGCCATAAAAGTACATAAATACATACAGTAATAATGACTAAAAGTACTCAACTGATGCTTCTAAAATACGCCTACCCCGGTGTACCTAACCTAAGTCTAGTACTAGGGAGGAAGTAAGTGAGGAGTAGTCTAAGTTTAGTAGCTCTCTGCCAGGGCAAGTAGATAGTCGATCTGCTCCAAACCACTGTGTGTTTGACTGGGCAAACCTGGGCATATTTATACTTTGAAGGTGCCGAGTTTGATGCATGATTGGACTTAATATCGTCACTCAAAGGCTAAATTCTTGGAAAACGCCAGGAATTCTTGGAGAACTTAATATTCAAGCAGGGGGAAGTTCCTAGCTGCTGAAGGCGGGTTTTTTAAAGAAATCGTTGTTAATTCTCGGAACCTAGTGGAAGTAGCCTTGCCGTATTTGGGCTGTATGGCTTAGACCAAATAGGGTAGTGATTTCTATGCCTATATAAGGATATGATAAAGTATACCTATATAAGGGCATGAATCGGGAAAATTACACTAGGGGCCTAGATTCGATTACAACACCCACTCCACAATCTTAAGTTCAATTAAGCTAACCTAATAAGCACTGAACATATCTAAAGCTAGTGTTTACAATCCCACCCCAAAATACAAAAATATTGCACTTGAAATGGTTGTACAAAAGAAAAAACTATTGAGCATTTCTACAGTACGCATTTTAAGGAAGTGATGTTATTCTAAGCATAGAGTATGGTATCTAAATATGCAAACTGAATGAATCATGAAATTACATTTATGAAAATGTCTCTTAAATACAAAAAGAAAGGTCGAGAACATTTCATAACATAACATGTCAATTGTTATATGAGGATAAGGCCACATATTTTCTCTAGGCAGTGTTTCAAAAAGGAAAAGAATTTCTTGCTCTCTAAGAATAGTTCTACTTTAAGTAGATTAGTCTGTGCCAAGTTCAAATGTTTTGGAGAGAAAAATTCAATTGGTTGTGAAAAAATAGAGTTCCAAAGTTAGATTTTTTGTTTTCAAAATTTGAAGGCCGAATTTCAGAGTTCAGGGAACGCTGTGTGCATGAATCAAAAGTTATTCTCGGTGTCAGGAGAAAACATCAGATCATCGAGGCTGGCAAAGAAATCGTCTACCACAGTAGGTGAAAGTGGAACTACTTGATCAAGCAGATCAAATGTGCACAGATGAGAAGCATTGCCGTCAGCGCCAGGTGCCGCATTAACAGTGTTCATATCAGATGGTATCTGTGTGCCTGTTGATCCTCGTAACTTACCCTCAGTTAGACTTACTGGTGAGACCTCAATGAATGCCGTCATCAGGATTGGTAGCCGTTGGGGACAACGCGATGCATGAGCCGTTACAGGACCTAGCATGAGTGAGCACAGTAAACGACACGACCAGTGGGTTTTGGTTTAATCACTTCCCCTAATTTTAATTCACTGGTTTCAAATACACGCCCTTGCTTAATATTCGCCTAAGGGCCCACGCTATAAACTAGGATAACAGTGTTTGGTTAAAACACATGTCAGGTTCCTTAGATATGGGCGGGATAGGCGGTACAAACGAATCCACATGTAATGCATGATACCGTTCCGTGTTTATTCTCACTCGTACCCTGTTTAATTAACCATTAGGACTAGGCCACCATCATATCCTCGGGTGGCTATTTACTATTAAAATCACGCTATACATGGCCACGCCCTTGCTTCACCATAGGGCCCTCGCGGAAAACTAGTATAAAAGTGGTCGTCAAGAACACCCGCCAGTTTCCTTAGATATAGCCGTGACAGGCGCACGGGAGGGATGAACGAATCCACGCATGGAGGATTTAACACGTAATGCATGGTACCGTTCTATGTATATACTTCCTCGAGGGGCTATGAATCACTAGACTCCTTGTTAAATCACGCCAAGCATGGCTCTAGTGCAATATGCCTAACCGCACCAGGGGCGACACGAGCACTCACGGTATAAAAAAGCTGTACCTTAGGCCAAACCGCTTGATTAATGGAATACATCGAATCCACCTTTTTTAGATCGAGGAAACAACGCCTTACTCATCCTACCAGCTGTATAATTTATTATTACAGAGGTATGTATGACAATATGAAAGCTTGTGCAAGCACTGAGTTTTAATATGTGAGAAGCTAGTTTTTAACATGTGAAGTAATCACCACAATTTTAATTATAGATCTAAGGAATTTCTCTATATTGGCTGAGTCGGCTGACCAGCAATACCACTTATGAAGGACCAGGTTTCCAAGAGGAGCCAAGGTTCGTAAAAGGTGAGCATTGACAGTGCTCTCACCTTTTATGCATAGTACCACTGACCTACCCCTGACACATGTCCATTATGTCCAATAGGTTGTCCTACAACTGCACAGTCCTGATGAAGACCCGCTTCTGATGCGCACAACCAGCGCATCGCCCCCCAGGGTCGAAACGTTGACGCATTTCCTTCTCTCATGAACCAACTATACAAAATCCCCTAGGACCCAAGAATTAATTGATTTACCTACTGGATTATTGCATTTATAGTTGTCTTCGCCAATAAGTCTGTGAATTGACATTTTTGTATGTTGTTTTAAATGTGTATCAGTCTTGCACATAATTTATGTGTTATATATGTTTTATGTTTGTTTTTGGACAGCAAAACTAATGTTTCAATACAATATAGAGAATATGAAAGTATATGAGTAAAACTTTACATGAATTTTTCTTGTGGTCAGTGTGTTTGGTTATAATGGTATAGGGACCACTGTCTTTGTACCCTTCATAGGGACGGAGTTTATAACTAACACAATTGAAATACTATACTACTGTGTATTTCGGTCCAACAGAACCATTATTATTTATTGTATTACCCACCCAGGTTCTGAGGGTTACAGGGTCACCCCATTACATTTAATGGCCGTTACAGGACCTAGCAAGGCGTTGACATCCGATGGCAGGACTGATGGAAGTGTAAGGCAGATGTCCAACACGCATTCCTCTCCGCAAAGCAGACATCGTAGAACAGGTAAGATGCAATCTTGCCAGATTGGTCTGAACGATAGAAACCAGGTTGTGTTCAGATCTCTTAAACGAGCTGAGCCAAGAATCTGTGAAATCCTCTCACGATACCTCATGGCAAGGAGGCCCCCTTCCATGTTGGTCTGGGTATCGTTGGTTACCGGACTTGCCATATCGCAGCAGAAGAAATAAAAATAGAATTCCTGCTACGAGTCCCAAGATGAGAGGCAGACTGCCGAACACAGAGTGCACGAAATTTGGAAAAATGTGTTAACAGTCCAAAAAAATTGTCTTAAATACATGTGCGATGCCACTGGTATCAGACGTGTTTAAGATTTGACTTAACATTTCTGCGAAATGTACTGGGCAGTTTGTTTATAATAATGCATGCATCTCTGCAGATGTCCTCGCAACTTGTAGATCATACGTTTCTTTAGACGAGGTCAGTGGCACAGATTTTTGCAAAAGAATGGCTTTTATTCTGCTTAAAGTATCAATTCGTATAGAAGAGAAATTCAGTGAAGGACATAATGCCGTCCCACTGTCTGTCTTGTGAGTTGGATACCATACTTGCATACAACAAGTGACCATGGAAGACACACTAAGGAGATAAAGTTTTCCTACCATCATGCCACAGCAGCTGTGATCATTCAACATAACGTAACTGCCATTGGATAGTTGCCTGAAAATGGGTTCTATCATGGTGGCGGGAGTACCGTGCAGGTGGCAAGAGCGGTTATTTGCAGAACCGTCGCAGGCTCCGTGTAAATGAATACCTTTGCACAAAAGTGTACCACTTAGTGAGTTTTTACAATTTGTTCCACTAAGAAATACCTCTTTTCCCTTGTTCCAACATGTGTGTCTATAAGGTAAAGTCCATGTTGTCTTAATGTATTCTTTACCCAACCTTTCATACAGGCCCGCTGGCATATGCTGTAGACAATACTGAAATTGGAAAATCGTCACTGGAATCATGAATTATCCATTCAATGACAGGCTTCTCAGAAACTGTCAAGGGTAATCTTTCCAGTTTTTCTATGCTCAGCACCGTATAGTCTGCTCCTCTTTGTGCCAAAGAGATTTGTTTATCTGTAACGTTAAATACAGCAAACAATGACGTTGTGTTGATTAGACGCCATGGCACGTAGCCTGAATGAAGATTTTGTAACGTCCAGCCTAACTGCATTATAGAACGTAATTGAGACTGGCCATGTTGTAACATTAACAAGTCCTGTTCCATTATGTCAATTGCAGAGGATACAATGCTGTCCAAAGAATATATTCTGGAGGACAGAGACTTTCTCTAAATTGATACGATCAATTTCTCGTATTCTTTCTGCAGTTTCCATTTGCGTTATTTTCCAAGCTTCGTTGTACGCAGCGTATATATCCTGGCGTATATGAAACATTTTTGACGTGATTTGCGAGGCCCCATTAAGTAATCTCGCAAATAATTGCTTTATTTAAGTAAAGATAAGTGTTGTTTGATTTCCGGAAGTGTGGATGTCTTTAGCCACTCAAGGCATAGTTTTCCTACACTATATGTTGTTACTATCCCTGGATGTTGTCTCAGGGAGTATCTTGGATCTGGCCTGTTCAGTTTTAACCCCTGTGTTTTGTTCAGGAACCTATCATGACAGTTATTGGTGTCTGTGGGCCAGATTAACCATTTTTTCCAATCAGGATTAGTTCTGTTTTGTGTTAAAAATATATGGTACGTCTACCTCCTTTCTGTAGTGTCATTACTCTCAGAAGTGGGTTTAGGTAAAGACGGTTTAATCAAATCTTTTATCTTAGCCAGGCCAAGATAAGAAGTCTGTTGAACAGTATAGTTTAAAAACATTATTTGTTCTGGTATAATGCAGGTTCTGAACAAGGCCTCTTAACCTTGTACCTGCCATTCTTTAGTGCCCCAGACAGTTTTTGTCTCAATGTTGTCTTTCCAAAAGTCGAAACCTAATGTAGACAGCTGAGCATAAACGTTTGCAGAGTAAATTTGTTTAGTGTTGGTCAACATTGTTTTCATTCCTGTCTTATTCACATTTTTAAAATAAAACGTTTTTGGATTTGTAACATTAAACCCTGAGAAGTATGAAAACTTTTCTTGAAATGTTTTTGAGCTGCCTTTTGGTGGCGTGGGACAATGTTCCCATTGATTATATGTAAGAACATTCCTAGCACTTGCAGATTTGTGCAAATAGTGGTGACCATAGGGATTAAAACAATACATTTGTTCATAGTCTGATGACCCTTCTAAATAGTCAGGTTCAGTAAATTTGCAGACATTTCTAAATCTGACATCATATTATTAATAGTCTCAAATCGTCAGAAAATGTGCTGGGTGATACAAAGTCACTTAAAGAAACCTTGAACTGGTGTGGAATCTTTAGCAGCTCCACCGGGCCATAGATGTCATGGTCAGTTCTATCCCATGCTATACCACCAGGTATAGGAACGGCTGTGATGTTTACTGACGACAAGTCCCTTTTTTCACGATGGGATGATTTGTGAGGTTTTAGGACCAAGTTGATTTTCTGACTTGCTGTGTCCATTGTACTGTATTTTCCATCTATCATTTGTCCCAAGCTTAAAACTAATTTCAGCCAGAGTAGGAAAAAAATACACCCAAACTAATCCAAAATTCAATCCATGGTGAAACCAGATATATTTTCTCCAGTTGATGAAACAGTTCTTTCGCCTTTTCTTTGAAATTTTTCTTTGCTGGCCTTTCCTCAGGTTCACTGGGATCCTCAGAAAATGTATCAAAGTTGATGAAATAGCCAGAGGCAGTTCTGTCAATTGTTGGAATTGCATCAGGATTGTTATTAATCTTTGGAGTTGCTTCTTCCTTTGTCATATTGGTATAGTCAGAGGCTACATCATTGTAGACAGGTGTTTCTTGACGAACTGTTATTTGGGTCTCAAGAGGCACGAGTTCCATGGCTTTATTGCATAGTCCTTCTTTTCTTACTGCAGGTTTATCAAAAGTGATAAGTCTTTCAGTCTGAACCTCTTGGATAGTAGCAAGATTTGGACTTCTGCTACATCTTGGGAGTCCACTGGGCCTACTACTTATTATTGGCCACATGATTGTGGTTTGACCAGGTCGATGGGCACAACTCGGTTCTCCTTTTTACCAGCAAGGGGCGGTAGTACTACTGATCTTGTTCCTTGGATTGCTAAGACAGGTACTGCTTTTCTGTAAGAAGGCCCAAATTCCTTCTTCACAGCTATCTTTTCCCTGACTAGATCCCCAATCTTGCTGGGACAGGTGGTTTTTCTTTAGTGGCTGTTGGCTTTTGTGTTGTGTTACTCAGACTTCTTCTTGTTTCATTTAAGTCCTGTAAAACAGCCAAACGATCTTTGACATCAAAGGGTTTTTGTTCCACCACTGAAGTTTGACAATTGAGGTCTTCGATTATCATTCTAGTACCAAACAGTAATTCATAAGGAGTTATTCCCCCCAGAGAATTTCTTGGCAGATTGTTAAGACTACGTTGGACACTTATTAAATGTATGACCCACCCATCAACCGAACCTAATACCTTAGCTGTTATGGATTGCTTTATGTCACGGTTTTTTCTTTCCACTACCGCATTACCCTCAGGATGGAAGAGACTAGAATACCGCAGTGCAACGCCCAAGCTAACCATAGCCTCCTTGTAAGCTCGATAGCTAAACGCAGGACCCTGGTCAGAATGTAGCGTGCCGATTGCGTATGTGCCGATAAAGACTCGCAAATCCTTTATAACAGTTCTGGTGTCAGCCGAGTGCTGGGGCCACATCCAAATAAATCTTGTGCAGGAATCTACTGCGACCATGATATATTTATAGTTGCCATCCCTTGTTAAGGGATCACAGTGGTCCAGGTAAATACACGCTAGTGGTTTATCTGAAATCAGAAGGGGCGTCTGTGCAGGTCGCTAAACTGTAGAAACTTTCATTTTTTGGCAGATTTCACATTCTAGAACTTACAGGCACATGCATTAAGCGATTTTTGAATCGCAAACGGTGCGAATCGCAAAAATCGTCCGTTTGCGATTCCAAAATCACTTATTGGGATGCATCATTTTTTTTTCATGTATCGCAATTTAAGAATTTGCAATTTTTTGCGATTTCTCAAATTGCGATAGCATTTAAGAAATCGCAAAATTTGCGATTTCTTAAATGCTATGCATGATTAATTTTATTTTGCGAATTCGCAATTTTGTAGGGAAAAATTACCATGAAGTACACCTTCATGGTAATTTTGCGAAAAGTGTAAAAAATGCAAATAAATGCATATTTGACACTTACATGTTACACAGACACATGCCCTTGGGACATGTGTGTGCGTAAAATGTACTTATGTGACATTCCAGGGGTGCAGGGGGGGTCCTTTGGACCCCCCCTGCACCCTTGAAATTGCATTCTCATTTTGCGATTCCTTAATTGCGAATTCGCAAAATGAAAATGCCTTCCCATTGATTCCTATGGGCCTCTAGGCCCATAGGAAACAATGTAAAGCTATTCCTTATGTGCGATTCACAATTAAGGAATCGCAAATAAGGAATATTAAGAAATCGCTAAAACTTTTGCGATTTCTTGATCCATTGCCGTTTGCGATTACTTAATTGTGATTCCTTAATTTTCGCAAATACGGAATCGCAAACGGCACCAATGATGCATGTACCTGTTAGTTTCTAGTTTGTTTCCTCATGCGTGGCCACCAATATCTCTGTTTTAATAAAGATACTGTGGTGGAAACACCTGCGTGTGCAGAGGCGAGCCCTTCATGTGCTGCTAAGATTAGTCCTAACCTGTGTTCCATGTTTGGAATTGCTCTGTCCCCCACTCCAGGGATTCGAGCAAAAGGAACATTATTTGCATCAGTTATATATGAGTACTTTACTGGAAAGCCTTTCGGAGTGTCTTACCACTGTCTTGTCTTTGATTGAAGCAGTAACAGCTTGCATTATTTCGCTGTCTATTTTTGTTTTTGACCGAGTAATTGCAGCTACGGAAGCCGTTTGCACAGCTGCCTTCGCGACTTCATCAGCCAATGAATTCTCTGCAAAGTGAACGCCATCACGCTGTTGACTTAGTGTATGAATCATGTGAGTCTTTTGTAGTTCTTTCTGTAAAAGAACTACTTGTTCCCAAATTATTTTATGCTTGATTGTGCCACCTTTAGCATCTTTGAAGCCATTCTGAACCCAGTTCTGCAAGTATTCATTGTAAGATTGTACGCAGTAATACGAATCTCACACTATTAGTGTGGGGAATTCTCGATCGGTATTTTCAAGTGCCATCTTGAAAGCCTGTAGTTCAGCTCGCTGAGCTGTACAGTCTCCGAGCGATTTAGTCTTGGTGACCATAGGTCTGAATTTGCCTTCGCGCCAGCGACCTTTAACAATCGCGCATGCAGCACTATAGGATTGTTTACCCCCAATTGCAGGCTGTGCTGATCCGTCTGTATATATTATACATCCGTAATGTTCAAGAGGCAGAATTTCGGTCGGCAGAGGACATTCTTGTTCGTATTGGAGAAATTCTTGTGTTTTCAAGCTGGGATCAAATCTGTATTCAACGTCTGTTGCAGCAAGAGAGTTCACCCATTGTATCCATCTTGGATGTAAAGCTTTTGCATTTGGAATGCTTGCTTTTGTCACTGCCTCTAGGGCAGGTACAGGTGTAACGATCATTATGCGTTTACCCTGCGCTAGAGCTCTCTCTTTTGCTACTGCAGTTTGAACCGCTGTCAGAATTTTCTCAGTAGAAGTGAACTTCATTTCAGCTTGTGTGTACAAGTGTGATTTGTATGCTATTGGTACCGTTTCTCCCTCATTAAAGGTTAGGTACGTGAATCTGCATCTCCCTGGGATAATTCGGATCACCAGGTTGCGAACGTTTTCGCGTGTCTGTAATTGTGTTTTTGCTAACATGTCTGTTTGGACTGAACGCAGAATTTCTGTGTGTGTTTGAGTCCAATTAGTCGGTTTGAAATCAGGTTTGATTAGTTCGTAGAGAGGTTTAACCCTTTCTGCGTAATTTAGAACGTAAGTTCTTCCAAAATTCAGGAAACCTAGAATTGACTTTAAGTTTTTCAGCGTTCTTGGAGTTTGGAGCAGCGCACATTTTTCTGGAATGTTTGCGGCCAGGCTTTTGCCTTCACTTGATAACTCGTATCCTAGAAAAAGGACATTGAGGTGGGCAATTCGTGATTTCTTAAAATTGAATTTATACCCTTCAGAGGCGAACCCAAGTATTATGGTGTTTACTCTTTCCAAGTGTCTGTCCAAGGCGTCATCTGTCATCGACATAAGATAATGCCTCATCATCGTACGTTTGTAGTAACTCTGTTACCCTGGCTGAAAATAACCCTGGACTATTCTTGAATCCTTGGGGGAGACGGCAAAATTGTCACTGTGTCCCCATAATTGAGAAGGCGGTCAGGTGCCTGCTTTCGGGTGCAATGTTTTGACAGAAAAACCCATTTGAAATGTCTAATGTGGTTTTATATTTTTTACGCGCGATGGTATTCATCAGTGCTGCACTATGTGCATTTTGTACTGCAAAAGTTTTGCAACAAGAGTTTAAGTGTCTGTAATCCAATACTAGATGATATGAATTGTCTGGTTTGGAGTCAGGAAACTAAGGATTGTTCATTGACGAGGTGCATGTTTCAATCACCCCTTGGTATTCAAGTTGATTTAAAATCTCCCTGACTTGTTTTTTAGCTTCTTGCTTAACTGGGTACTGCCTTTGTGCAGCAGGTTGATTTTTCAACTGGATTTTATGGTGAGGAGAATCCTCATCCCATCCCACATGATTTTTATATAAGGCTGGAGCCTGAGCTACTGCCCATTTTCTGGCATAAGTATATTTTTTATGAATTGGAATATGATTTGAGAAGGCTGGCATAATTATCTCTTAGCCATGTGGGCACTCCCTGACAAATTCAGGTGGCCAGTCCTGTTCAGCTAGAAGAATGTCATAGCCCTTAGAGAGCTTCTCCCAAAAGAGTGCTCTTATTTTTCTAGTTATGTCCCCCTCCATCCGGAGTGTTACTTCATATAACTTGTGGGGTACACTAACCCTGGTGTCGGCAGTTTCAACTTGAATGCATTCATTCAAGTCCACTGTCTCCAGATGATCCTTCAGGATCCTGCGAACTATGGTGACTGCTGCTGCACTGTCCAGCATTGTTTGAGCCCACTCCCCGTTCTTGAGTTGTGTCCTCAAGATCCTCGGCATGTCTGATTTTTATGCTTGCTACCTTCTTTTTAGGAAATTGAGCTTTTTTACTTTGGTGAATGGGTTCTTTGTCTTTTGACTTAACGCGTTCTTCATTGGGTTCTGACTGTCCTCTTCTTTCCGATTTCTGCGAGGAAGTCTGAAAAGATCGAGAGGGACGTGCATCATTATCTTGATATCTGTCAGGTTGTTTCAAATTATCCCTATTCCTAAGGTTATACCTTTTTTCAGAGGGCTCCCATTGGGGAGACCCACCTCTGGACTGAGAACGTTTCTCTCTAGGAACAGTCTGTTTAGTGTTTTCCCACTTCTTTTTAGGAGTAGTGAGATTATTGTAAATAAATACCTTTTCAGGACTTTCTGTTAATTCAGGTTTTACTGGTTTCCGACCCAAACTATCTCTTCCTAATTCTTCATAAGATTTTTCAATAATTCTAGCAAGCTCATATGGTTGATCTGTTATATCTGTTTCTTTTAACTTTTGGCGGATTGCCACCAAAGCTGCTTCACCTTTAATGTTGGCTAATAGTATAGCCGAGACCTGTTTGAAATCTTTCAGTAATTTCATACCTAGACTTAAGGCCGGTTCTGGACCGTATTCATTTTGAATCTGTCTCAGAACGTCTGGTATTACCGCCATAGATGGTACACCATGTGTTTTTGTGTAGATCGAAGCAAAGACTGTACCCCAAGTGTCACAGTCCTCCACATGTGGTGCTATCCCCATTGGTAAACAGATTGTCAGAATTCTGTGTTTCTCATGAGGTGTGCTATCAGGAAATACTGCCTCTATCTGAGTGATTTTTTGAGCTAACCAGAACGGAATTTGTTCCCTCTTTGCGGGTAATTTACCAATGACTGATTGTATAGTCTGTGGTGTTATTTTATTTGTGTTCCCCTGGTGAGGGGTGTGCTGTGGAATCCTTATAGCAGGTTGGACTGTTAAGGTCTGCATGACATATTGAACCACCAATAGTCTGTGTATTTTAATTAACTGTTTCAGCTGAGCTAACAGTTCTGGACCTGTCATTCTGTTAATGTCAGGATGTGGTGTGTAGCTGGCTAGTACCGGACATGTACCTCCTGGTCTACCTAGTGGACCGAGCCTGGTAATGTGAGTTTGATGTTGTAGGGCGCCTTTAAACCAGAGCTGATGCTCCTGGTAAGTTAATGGAGTTTCAACGTCCTCGAAAGGAACGTATTCCACTGGAGGTTCTTCTGCTTTGTAGTAGTGGAACTCCTGTGTTACTGGATTTGCTTGTGGAAAAGTAATCCATGAATAGAATACCTCTGTCTGCCGATACTCATGTGCCTCTATCACAAATATAACTTTACCACCTCTCGATGATACCCCATTTTCTATAAGTTTTATAGTTATGGTTTTCCTTATATTTGGCGGGATGATTACAGCATCCTCGTCGTTTTCATTAAACCCTGTAACGTCTAAACCCGGGTTGGTTCGCATTTACTGCAGCTCCACCGGTTGCGTTGTTGTCACCGTTAACCGACATTGTTTAATGAAAATTTGCAGAACAAGTTTCAAGGAAACAACGATTAGGTGCACAATATTTTAAAACACTGTATCCTTCAACGTTAAATAAACCAAAAACTAATACATAGTATTTTCGTCCTACTCAGTTATGGCGGATATTATCCTTTTACCCACCCCAGACGTCTATATTTTACGGGAAAAAGGGGTCTGTGTGAAAAGCACGACTGAGTTACTCCAGTATCTAGCGTTAAATTATCGCCTTACCAAACGTTGGGCGCGATTTAGTGTAGTTCCTATATTCCCAATAGGCTCTGCGCATTGGAATAATATATACTGTAGTTTAGACGTAGGACTGAGGTCTACTAGGTCTCTACCGAATATATTAAACTTAATAGTGAGTGCCAGCCAGCGCAGAGGTCACTAGAAACTTTCTTGAATTCACAAGAAGGGATTAGTTTCTGACAACCACATAAACATGACAATTTTGTTTCCCAAGAATAAGAAATCAAATCTCTAGAGTCGCGGAAACAAGAGATAGCTATTTTACTCAGTCATTCATGCATGCTTCCTTTCACCAGAGATGCAGAGAAATAGAGAGACGGGCGTTTTCAATAAAAGTATTTATTGAACAGTCTTCTTTCTCAAGCATCGGAAATGAACTGCTACAATCGTAATACTGGTTATAAAGTACAAGGCATATAATACAAACAGTATTATAAAGTAGTACTGTAAAAGCATGATATGGTTTCTAAGCCATAAAAGTGCATAAAATGTATGAAATACATACAGTAATAAATAATGACTAAAAGTACTCAACTGGTGCTTCTAAAATACGCCTACCCCGGTGTACCTAACCTAAGTCTAGTACTAGGGAGGAAGTAAGTGAGGAGTAGCCTAAGTTTAGTAGCTCTCTGCAAGGAATCTATTCCAAGAATTCTCGAAGAGGTTTAATCAGCTCTGTACCTTGGTTTTAGAATGAAGGGGGTCTTGTATCTCTCTCTCAGGACTCGATTTCCCAGATACCCGCAAGGGTAAGTCGGAAACACTGGAGCTGGATTCCTCGGCAAGAGAAAAGACAGCGTCTCTCTCAGTGTGTCAGCTGGAGGGTCGGCTTCCTTCGGCACTTGCTGCTGCAGGGCGTCGGGCAAGTAGATAGTCGATCTGCTCCAAACCACTGTGTGTTTGACTGGGCAAACCTGGGCATATTTATACTTTGAAGGTGCCGAGTTTGATGCATGATTGGACTTAATATCGTCACTCAAAGGCTAAATTCTTGGAAAACGCCAGGAGTTCTTGGAGAACTTAATATTCAAGCAGGGAGAAGTTCCTAGCTGCTGAAGGCGGGGTTTTCCAAGAAATCGTTGTTAATTCTCGGAACCTAGTGGAAGTAGCCTTGCCATATTTGGGCTGTATGGCTTAGACCAAATAGGGTAGTGATTTCTATGCCTATATAAGGATATGATAAAGTATACCTATATAAGGGCATAAATCGGGAAAAATACACTAGGGGCCTAGATTCGATTACAACAAGAGGGAGGGGACGGCGCCACAGAGGAAGGGCCATAACGCGGCTTACACCGTGGCACCGAGGGCCCCCCGGCTGGGACTGGCCCAGAATTGCATTCAAGACCACACAACCGTGAGGGGGACCCCCTAGAGACAGGCTGAAGAGAGCTGCGGGCTATTATCCAAATTGGGAGCCAGACACGACACAAGAGCCTTTTTACCCATACTAGGAGCCAGACACGAACTAGGGGACAGACACGAAATAAGAAGCTCGAAGACACCGCGATCGGCAGGGGAGTCTGGTAGGTCCGTACGAGTGGGGTTTCCGTGCCGGGTGGCCCATGGACCGATTAGACTACTGAGGCATACCTATAGTCATAGGACGCTACGACTGACAGCCCCAGGCCAAACGAACCACACCGACAAGTACACAGTCACCATGCGCAAGGAGGAGGACCACCAAGGTGGGAGCCAGCAATGCGGGGCAGAGGATGACAGGCCTGACCCATCGCTCAGAGACATTATGGTGGCCATAAAGGAGATGCGCGGCACTATGGAACCCAAATTGGACTCGGTAACTGAGGAAGTCAACCTACTCCACGTAGACTTTAGGAAAATGTCAGACAAGGTAGCGGAGGCGGAAAGCGGCATTGTAAGCCTGCAGTCCAAAACGAAGAGACTCGAGGAGCAAGTTGCCAAACTTACCAAAAATCAAACAGACATTGTAGCTCGTCTGGAGGATCAAGAAGGTCGGATGCAGCGTAACAATATCTGCATCGTGGGGGTCCCAGAGGGAATGGAGGGTCCGTTCACAGACTGCTTCGTGGAGGACCTGATACTTAAACACCTTAAGCCAAAGCGCTTATCCAACTTCTTCTCGGTGGACAGAGCTCATCGCGTACTGGCGGAAGGCCCAAGCCTGGGGCCCCTACTCGTACCATCATTGCCCGGATCCTGAACCATAGGGATCGGGATGCCATCCTGCAGGCATCTCGGGTGTCTGGAGACCTACAATTGGAAAACGTCACAATTTGCTTCTTCCCGGATTTCACGCTAAATGTCCAACGACTGCGCAGATCTTTCAAAGGGGTCAAGAGAGCCCTCAGAGAACAAGGAGTGAAGTATATGATGTTATACCCGGCGAGACTCACGATTCTAGACGGTGAAAAGGCATATTTCTTCGACTCAGCGGCAGAGGCGAGCAACTGGATGGAAGGCTGGCAGACCGTGGGCCGCCAGAGTGGTCAGCGACAATCAACCCAAAACCGCACTGGCCAGGAGGCTCAGAATAAGCACACGCCACCATGTGAAAACTGAGAGAGCAAGCAGGCTTCACTTAAGTGACTATAGGAGTATGGGTCGCATGGGGTCATTTCTGCATGAGAGAAGGGGGGGTGGCATGCCTCCTGGGTCCTTGAATTTCCTTGGGAGCCGGGCAAGGCACTCTGGGACTGTGGTCCTCTCCAAGGTTGTGGGTTTGGGGCCTCATAGCTATTAATTTTGATGCATAAGGAACTCAGAGCTAGTTATTGGGGCTGGGGGGGTGGATCTGGGGTGGGGAGGGGGGTCCTTTAACATGTTTTATCCATAGGGTGTGCACTCCAGAATTCAAGTATGTCTCTTTCTGCGGATTGTAGGCTTATGTTCCCTCGTTTGGTTGACATAGGGAGGATGGGGCAACAGGCAATCTGCGAGTTTAATTGGTGGGTGGTTGGGGCCCACTTAACAGGGAGGCAGGGAGGGGTTTGGGTTGGGGTGGGGGGGTTTGGTTTGAGGGGATGTTTATGTTTGGCTCATGGTGACTCAATTTCAAATGTATGGTTGGTTAATCCTGGAAATAAGCAAAGGATGGGTAAAGATCCGAGGAACCACAGGCCCCTGTACAGGAGTGGGTGAATAGGCACAAATAATGATATGGACGTGGAACGTCAACGGTTTGGGCAACAAGCTTAAGAGGACACTAGTTCTGCAGCACGTGAAGCGTCACTCCCCAGATCTAATGCTCCTACAGGAGACGCATCTTCGTAGAAACAGATGCAAGGCCTTACACTGATTTGGCTATAAGATGATGGCCCACTCGGGGTTCACGTCTGGCTCCAGGGGAGTGGGGAGTCTTGTCCGTAATACCCAGCCGATGATAATTACAGGCACATGGACGGAGGACTCTGGGTGTGTGGCGACAGTGGCGGCCAGATGGGAGGGGTGAAAAATAGTTCTTGTCACGTGCTACATCTCACCCGGCCTGCATGCCCGACAATTAAAAAATTGGGAACCCATTTGACAGACCTTCCCCAGGGAACGCTTGTGATGAGGGGAGACACTAATGCAGTCATTGATGCCCCTCTAGATCACTCAGGGGAGAGACAGGGTAGCAGGGGGGAAATGGGCCTATGGGACTTTGTTGCAGCAATGGGTCTTAGTGACATATGGCGCACACATTACCCCATCCAAAGGCACTACACATTCTACTCCGCTAGAGATGGGTCCTTCTCTAGATTAGATCACATATTCACGCAGGGAGACCAACTGGGGGACTTTGCGGAACCCCGCGATATGGAACTGGGAATCTCTGACCACTCCCCGGTGGGCGTGCTCCTCAAAGGGGCAACAACTGCAGGGATTTCTTCCCTAGGATAGACCCTTGGCGCCTTAAAGATGACTCCATAACCGACAAGTTAAGAGAGTGCTCCAACAGTATTTCGCTGAGAACCAGGGCTCGGTCGATTCCTAGCTAACCCTGGGAAGCTTATAAAACGGTCCTGAGAGGTCAGGCCCAAGCGCTGATTGGAGCCCAGAAAAAGGAGGAATCGTTACAGATTAGACAGTTGGAAAGGGAAATTAAGTATTTGGGGCAACAGGCCAGCGAGTCGCCCTCGCTGGATCATTGAAACGATCTCACTCTCAAGCAAAAGGAACTTAGTTTGCTCGCGGAGGGTGAGGCACGTGCCTACTCCCTCGCCACGCAACATCGGATTTACGACGTGGGGGACAAGTGAAGGAAACTACTGGCGTGGCTCGAATGCCGGGATAGGGAGCGATCCTGGGTGACTGAGCTAAGGGATGAGTCGGGTCCTTGGTTTTGACCAGCATCGGCATCGCAGAGGTTTTTGCATCGTACTAGGAGAGGGTTTACACGCCGGTATGCACCAGGACGGAGCAGGATTGCGAGGAGTTTCTACAGGACTTCGCGTTGCCCACACTGTCTCAGGAACAAACAGTATGAACAGCCGGTTGCAAGGGTGAGAGTTAATGGAGCGATGTCTCGAGCATTTCCCGTGCGCAGGGGCACCAGACAAGGGTGTCCCATGTCCCCTCTCCTCTTCACCCTGGCCCTTGAGCCATTGGCACACTGGATTTGAAGGGACAGGTCTTTCTGGGGCCTGGCCCTCACTGATGAGTGGGAGGAGCTTATAACCCTAAACGCAGATGACATTGTCCTCTACATGACCAGACCCTACCACTCAATAGCGCAGACACTTCACCTTTTCAAATTGTTTGGTAGCTATTCTGGCTACACGATCAATTGGGCCAAATCCCTGATTTATCCCCTCTCTGGCCCTCCCCAACGGATCCCGACCTGGTGCCCTGCATCAATAGCAACAGATGGATTCAAATATCTGGGGGTGTATGTCACCAGGGACAGGGCTGAGTTCTTCACCAAAAATCTTGAGCCCCACCCGGCACGGCTGGCATCGGACGTGACCCACTGAAGGATCTTACCTCTCTCCCTAATAGGACGTGCCACGCTATTTAAAGATGCTGGCATTACCACGACTCCTGTACATCCTACAAAACACACCATACCCGGTTCCAGGCGGGGTGTTCAGGCGTATTTCCCAGGCCGTGCGAACGCTGCTCTGGGAGGGTGGGAACCTGAGGATAGCGATGCGGAAGCTCACAAGAGGGGTGTACGACGGGGGGTCTGGCCCTCCCGGACGTCCAATTGTACTATTGGGCTTCCCAGCTGCAAGTGGTCATTACTGTGTCTACGCGTCAGGTTCAGAACCAGCATACAGAGTAGATAGGCATGTTATGCCGGGAGGCAAATGCAAGCCGCTTCTATACTCACGAACGCAGCATAGGGTTCTACCCTCGCAGACGGGGGTTGTGCTCCAATGCTGGCAGGAGGCCAATACATTTCTGGGGAGGGCTGGCACCTTAAAAGCAGGACCCCACTATGGCTCGGAGATCATCTAACAGAGATGACAAGACTAACAGGCTTCAAGAGGTGAAAATTAATTGGGATCGACTACCTGGACGATGTTTAGAACGGGAATGCCCTAGATCCTTCGACTACCTCAAAACAGAATACCAACTACACAACTCCCAACATTACCACTATCTGCGCCTCACAGATGCCCTGCGCCCTCACATACACTATGAAACATTGATCCCAGAATATTCTCCCATGGAAGACAGTCTCCTCCTCGATCCCATTCTCGACAAGCCTATGCCCACTATCTTCCGCAAGCTCATAAATAACATGCCTGACCCATTCGTCTCTCTGCGGTAGAGATGGGAGGGAGATATTGGTGACCTGGAGGACGAGGATTGGCAGGCTGCCCTGCAGAGCCCCCTCGAAATTGCAAACCGGATTAGGTTCCGCCTTGTAAGACAAAAAATTCTGCATCAGGTGTATTACCCGTGAACACACCTGTTCTCATGGGGCAGGAGCCTGTACCTTCTGTGTGTGAGGGGATGTCAGGGAGAGGGGACATTCTACCATATTCTATGGGAATGAACGAACATAGTGCCCTTCTGAACTAAAGTAGCACACATGATGACAACGGTTGTGGGATCGCCGGTTCCGGTGGAGCCTAGGTGGCTTCTACGTATGATTAAAGGACCCACATACTGGTCCAGGTATAATGAGATTTGGTATGGCCATGGCAGCCGGGTGGCGAAACGTAATATTGCCAGTTGCTGGGGGGCGCAGCCATCCCCTCAATGGGACCAATAGCTCCAAGATCTAGACTGGTGCCAGAGGGCAGAGGAAACAATCTACAAGTCCAGGGGTTGCGTAAAGAAATGGTAGAAGATATGGGGGCCTTGGCGGAGGTATTGAGCCACATAGGGTGGGGAGGGGCAAGGGACATAAGTATAATCAAACCATTGTACTGCCAAGTTTACCTGCGATTGTACTATGTAATGTAGTTATCCTTCATGCCATTTGAATATAGCTGTATAATGAATAAGAACATGAGCAAAGTTAATTAAAAAAAAAACATTAGTATTGAAATACTACACAATCAACATTTAACACATCTACGTTTTAGACTAGATTTCGGATGTTCAGTCATCTTCATTTCAGCCATTTTAGTATCTAAAATAATAGAAAAATCTTTTAATATCATGTATTATTTTCTAATAAAAACATTTAAATTGAAATATTGGTGTGATCCCACACTTCAAAAGCTTTCCTATCTTTATGACGCCTTTTCTTTATTTCTTTTCTTCTTTTTCGTTTGATAATCTTTTCAATAAAATCCATCTTTTGTGCAAAAAGTCTCTCTTTAAGGAGGTCTTCATGTCCTTTCATCAGATCCTTCAATAGCATCTCATTTTGGTTCTTCATTTAGATCAAGATTTCCAAAATCTTCAAGGATAATATAGGTCCATTCTGTGGACTTGTATTTCCTACTCAGAACCCTCACTCTTTTTGGTGACCTCAATGATCTTCTTCTTGAATGTTCTTGCTCAACCTGACTTGACACCTCATTTACTTGTTCTAATTCTTTCCCTGTTTTCCTTCTTAAAAAGTATCTCAGTCTTTTTACTCCAATTGGACAAAGATATCCCTGTCTAACCCTTTTTGTCTGTACTTCCTTTTCACCTTCTTCACCTATTTCAAGTGTCCTTTTATTTTCTCTTTCCTTTTATTGGACTTGTTCTGTACTTTCTCTTTCTTCTTCTTCTGTTGTTGGTATTTGTTCTGGACCCTCTGGTCTTTCTTTTTCTTCTCCTGACTGAGCTTGATCTAGATTTTCTAAAGTAGATTCTTCTATTCTTAGCTCACCTTGTTCTGGTCTTTCAAGCTCTGGTTCTTCCTCAGTCTCCACAGTAGCCTCTTCAGTCCCAGTAGCTGGTGCCCACTCTACTTGACTTATACTTGGTTGTTCTTCATCAATGCATTCTTCAGAGTCTGTCTCTCTGGTTTCTTTGGCTTCCCAACTCTCAGCTTCTGGTTCTTTTCTTTGTCCTACCAGTTGCTGCTCTTGTCGTTCAGGTGGACTTGGGACTCTTTTGGTATGACTTGCGGGTATCCAATTCACTGCTGTTGTCATGACCAATATGATTTTATTAGGTCCTTTCCTCCTGGGTTCCAAACACGACTTCCTTGGGTGCTTCTTCATCACGACCCAATCTCCAGGACACAAATCATGAGCTTGATTCAGCTGTGCTGTTGTTGCATCTTCTCCAACCTGGTGAGACACAGACTGTACCAGATCAGCTAGTCCTTTACAATAGTCCAACACTAGATCATCAGTTATATTCATCAATTTGTTTCCAGGGACAAATGCTTGTCTCACTGCTCTTCCCATGAGGATCTCATGTGGACTCTATCCTGTTCTTCGATCAGGATAGCTTCTAAGGCTCATCAATAAAAGGGGTAAAGCATCATGCCATTTCAGTGAAGTGGATGCACACACTTTTCCTAACCTTAATTTTAATGTGCCATTAAGCTGCTCCACCACTCCAGAGGCTTCTGGTCGATAGGCACAATGTAATTACTGCTCAATTTTGAAAGCTGTACAAATCAGTTTGATTACTTCGTTATTAAAATGAAGTCCTCTATCTGATTCCAAAGTGACTGGAAATCCGAATCGAGGAATGAGCTCTCTCAACAGTAGTTTGGTAACTGCAAGGCTGTCATTCCTCCTTGTGGGATAGGCTTCTACCCATCAAGAAAACAGACATACCATGACAAGGATATACTTCAAGCCGTTGCACAGTGGCAACTCAATAAAATCAAGTTGCAATCATGTGAATAGTCCCTCTGCCTTTCCAATTTTTCCCCAACTATCAACTGTTTTCCTACCTGGGTTGGGCTGTTGGCAGATCAAACACCTCTGGCAGAGATTCTCTGCAACTACCCTAATTCTGGGTTTATACCATGTCTGTCTGAAATGTCTAATCATTGCGTCCCTTCCAATGGGAGTAGTTCCATGATATACCCTGGCTATTTGTGACAACAAGCTATCCAGCATTATTGGCCTACCATCTTGACACACCAACACTTTATCATCTGCTCTCCTTGTGCAACCTGATTTGATCCATTGTTCCTTTTCTTTTACGTCTGCCTCATCCTGCAACTGTCTAACTTCGTTTCAAGTTTCAAAACCAAAACATTAGTTGGCAGTTGGTAACTTCTTTTTCCAACCCTTTGTTCAAAGACACTGTATGTCAAGCACAAAATTGTGCAACTTGGTCAGCGTACTGATTACCCAGTGTCACATAAAAATTTCCTGGCTTATGTGCGGCACATTTGGCCACAACAATTTCTTTTGCCAATTGCAATGCTTCCAATAGTCTTTGACAATTTTCCCATTTCGGATGGGGGATCCAGAAGAAGTGAGAAATCCCCTCTGTAGCCATAATTGGCCAAAATCGTGCACAACCCCAAAATCATAATGACTATATGACTATCTGCAAATATGGTTACTCTCAATTTCCTCCCAATTTTGCAGGCTTTGGTTAAAGCGAACAATTCGGCTATTTGTGCAGACTTCACTCCTCTTAAACAGGAAGCTTCTAGGGTACCCAACACAGTACAGACAGCATAGGCAAAACTTAATTCTCCATTTTCCTTCCACAAGCATGACCCATCAACAAACATTACATAGCCTGACTCTTCCAAGGGGACATCAAGGATGTCGGGTCGTGGCTTTGTACACATTTCTGTCACATCCAAACAATCATGATCAACTTCCTCACAGTATGAATCAGGTAACAAAGTTGCTGGATTCATCATGGTGCATCTTGACACACTTACATTTTCAGCACCAAATATTACTCTTTCATACTTAGTCAGCCGACTAAGGGTCAAATGCTGAGTACGAGTTCTTGTTAAAAGGATCTCGACTGAATGTGGCACATACACCTTGACAGGATGTCCAAACACAATCGATTCACTCTGTTCCAGACTCACACGAGTAGCAACTACTGCTTTTAAGCAGCCAGGTAATGCTGCAGCCACTGGATCCAGAGTAGCAGAAAAGTGTGCTACTGGACGTCGAGACAATCTGTGTCTTTGTGTTAACACTGAAAGTGCACAACCTTCCCTTTCACAACAGAACAAAGCAAATTTTCGTATATTCTGGCATTCCCGATGCTGGTGCTTGACACAAACAACTTTTCAGTTTTATAAATGCTTCTTCACTTTCATTATCCCATTCAATCGGATCCACCACATCTTTCTGTGTCAACCTTATCAAAGGTTTTGCAAGCAGCGAGAATCCACTGATCCATTGACGACAGTATCCCACCACTCCTAAAAACATTCACACTTCCTTCTTGGTTATAGACAAACTCATTTGTTGAATCACTTTTATTCTTTCAGACGTCACCTTTCTGACTCCTCTTTCTATCTTGGGTCCTAAATATTGAACTTCTTGTCGGCAAAACTGTACTTTTTCTGGCAACATTTTGTGTCCTCCTTCTGCTAAGTGGTTCAGTAAAGCTATTGCGTCAATGACACACGCTTCACATGTCTTTGATGTCACCAGTAGGTCATCAATATACTGAAACAAAACCGAATTTCCTGGCATAATCAAAGTCTCTAAACATTTTTTTAGAATCTGATTGAAAATCGAGGGACCTTTCTGTATACCCTTGAGGAACTCAGCACCATGCCAAAACACGGTCTCCGAACCGAAATGCAAAAAGATATTGGATATCTTGATGCAATGGAACTGAAAAGAATGCTTGGCACAAATCAATAGCAGTGTACCAATGGGCATCCCACAGTATTGGGTAAAGAATCACTGCTGGATTCAGTACTACTGAACAACAGGGCACTACTATTTTATTGATTTTCCTCAAATCTTGTACTATTCTATATTTTCCACTAGGCTTTTTAAGTCCCATGATTAGCAAAATTACAAGGACTGCTCAATATTTCTTTTAGAATACCTTGTTCAATCATTTAATCAATTACTGGGACAACTCCTGCTTTTACTTCAGGACTCATTCTGTATTGTAGGGTGTTTGGCTATAACACACCTTATTTCATCACAATTTTAATTGGGTCTACAGGAGCCATTAGACCAATTTCCTTTCCTGTAAAATCCCACACATCTGACCTCACTGTGGTTTTTAATTCATCAGGCATATCAGTTTCAGTAAGAAGTGAAAACATCTCATCCACTTCTGTTCCCTGTTTCGCTGACATCATCTTAAAAGCAACGTCTTCATCAGGTGTTTGGAAAGCAACACCATCAGGCGTACAGAATATGGTACAGTTCATCTTACAAAGCAAGTCCCTACCTAATAAAGTCACTGGACTTGATTCACATGCAACAAACCGATGCATATCTCTGAAATTGCCAATATTTACGTCTATTGGTTTTGTGACTGGGGTTCTTATTTGTTTATTTGAGACTCCTACAACTTGGATAGTTTCTCCCGAGAGAGGTAGGTTTGGAACTTCTGCAACTCTCACAGTAGAATGGGTAGCACCAGTATCCACTAGAAAAGGGACATCATTTCCTTCAACCTTTCCATCAACAAATAGACCTGACTGAAAGATGCGCCAAGCATGCACTCTTCCTCCCCCCCTCAGGCATTGTCATTGGGACATTTCTGAATCACTCTCATTAAATTTGCATCCAATATTGTTGAACCGTCTGTGTATTCTTTCAACTTTCTCCACGAAATCCGGTGTTCACACTGTACCTCTGCACCTGAGCGCTCACATTGTTGAGCCTAGAGGCTTGTGGCACCTGCAACTGAGAAGCAACTACCTGTTGCTGTTGTAACCACCTCATTCTGCATCTGTGGATATAAAATTTGATTTACCCCATTATTCTGTTGAATGTTTCTACACTTTTTCTTCCAGTGTCCAAGCTTCCCGCATCCATGACAAGGGTATTTATTTTTCGCTTCTTCTCTACTCATTTGTCCTTTTCCCTTGTTCCCATTTGTCACTTGACTATTCTGATTCTGCCCACTCATCTGGTTATCATTTTGAGAACCAGAAGTTGCCTCTTGGTGTTCTGCCAACTTCACTTGTGCCCACATCATTTTCTCTTTTAACATTTTGTGTTTAACATCAATGTCATCACTGCAATACTTTGAATACTTTTAAAATATTGTAGAAATGTTCTGAAATCCACTATAATGCTTAAACACTTGTAGTAACCTTTCGTAGTGTACATGTACTGACTCTTTAGGTTCTTGAGTTGTTCTGTCCATCTTAACCCAATCTGTTTCTTTAGGGGGAATTTTCCCTTTTAGAAAGGTAATCACTTGATTGTTTTTCTTCATTACTTCCTCTGAAGGTGCACCTGTCTCTAGGATACACTTCAGTTGGCCAATTAACTGTAATTTTACATTCTGTCCACAATACAGTTGGTACCATTATATCAAACAGATTATCCAAATCTTTCAATAAAACCTTTGAAACCTTAACAAATCCCTCTACCTGCTTGTACCATTCAATGGGGTATTCTCTCAACCTAGGTAAGTCATTTGTAAAAGACAAAATATCCTGTCTACTCCATGGAACATGAACATATCCACCACCCGGAACATTAAACACATCCTTTCAACCCTTTCTACTTCTCTCAACGGAAAGGCAGATGCTTCTTTTGTAGCTGCTTCATCTTTCCTTTTTGGCCATCTACTTCTCCATCGATCTACGTCTCCCCATTTCTTTAATATATGCATTAATTCCTTTATTTGCAATCTCCTTCCTGACACATTCAAACTCTCTAAATCCTTTTCAATATATTCTGATGTATAGGGTTTTTGCAATATTTTTCATCTCCATATGACCCTAATCGGTCTGAACTTATTGTACCAATAATCATTTCCTCCAAATCCTCTCTCAACTTGCTTGCATCTATAGTTTTTGGATGATTTTTTTTCTCTAATCCTTTTGCCCATTCTTCTAGATCTTCAGGTAAAAATCCAGTAGAATTCCCTGTCACTGGGGTAACAGCTGTTACTATCCTCCTTGTATCTATGGGTGTAATTCTTTTTGGGGTCTCAGTCACAGTCTCAAGATTTGAGAGATCTGATAATATAATATAATACAATCTTTATTCGAATATAAAAATCCCATAAAAGATACAATGAATTAAAAATGGAAAAGGTTACAAGTACAAGTAGAGTGACCAACTGGCATGGGTGCAAATTCAGGACCGTGAGTGTAAAAATTCAGGACAAAGGGTCAAAATTCAGGACAAAAATTCAGGACAGGAGGTCAAAATTCAGGACAAAAATTCAGGACAAAAGGTAAGTTTTACAGACACATCAGAGGAGGTCACGCAAAGTATATAAGTAAGCACATCCATATCCAAACATATTCAACCATTTGCAAACCTATACATCATGTATCCTTCCATCCATCATTTCACTCATCCATCCCTCCATCCACCCTTTCACTCATCCATCCATTATTCATCCATCCACCCTTTCACCCTATCCATCCGAACGCTCATCCATCCACTGTTCCACCCATCCATTTACTCATCCATCCAGCCATTTACCCATCTAGCCATCCTTTCACTTACTCATCCATCCACCCAGTCACTCATCCTTCCACCCATTCACCCTTTCTGTCATCCATCCATCCTCTTTCTCTCTCCATCAACCCTTTCCCTTAGCACACGGTGGTGATTCTGGAGCAGAGCAGCTAATCTACTTTCCGAGAGCCCAGCAGAAGCGAGAAGCCCAAGGACGCTGCCCCTCCTCTTTGACGCGCTGAGAAAGACGCTGTCTTTTCTCCTGCCGAGAAAATCCAGCTCTGGCATTTCCAGCCTACCCTTGCGGGTGACTGGGATATCGGGTCCTGAGAGGGAGATACCAGACCTCCTACATTCTATTCCCAAGGTACAGTGCTGACTAAACACTTAGAGAGAATTCTTGAACAGATCCTTGGCAACAAACCTACTTAACTTAAACTGCTACTTACTTACTCCTTCCCACGTATTAGGCTTAGGTCAGGTACACCGGGGTAGGCGTATTTTAGAAGCACCAGTTGAGCACGTTAGCCTATGTATATATGTATATATTTTTTATCCATTTTAAAGTGTCTTATGGCTAAGAAACCATATCAATGCTTTTACAGTATTATTTCATAATACTCCTTTTACAGTACGTACTTTACTTCACAATAAGTATTGCAATTGTGGCAATTCATTTCTCTTCCATGAGAAGGAAGACTGCCCAATAAATAATACCTTTTATTGAAAACGCCTGTCTCTCTATTCTCTGCACCCTGGTGAAATTAAATATGCACAACTGACTGAGTGAAATAGCTGTCTATTGTTTCACACGACTCTAAAGATTGACTCTTATTCTGAGGGAGCAAAGTTGTCATGTTCATGCGGTTGTCGGAAGCTGAATCCCTTCTTGTCTGAGCCAGGGAAGCTGATCACTTCCTATTCAGTCAAGAAAGTTTCCAGTGACCTCTGAGCTAGCTGGCGCAAACCTAAATTAAGTCTAACATAGTCAGTAGAGACCTAGAAGACCTCAGTCCTACGTCTACACTGCTGTTTATGTTATTCCAATGCGCAGGGCCTATAGGGAAAATAGGAACTACACTACATGGCGCCCAACGTTTGGTAAGGCGATAAAACTAACGCAAGTCGTTAGAGTAACTCAGTCGTGCTTTTTCACACAGACCCTTTCTCTCGTAAATACTCCAATAGACGTCTGGAGTGGGTGAAAGGTTAAAATCCGCCAGAACTTTATAGGAAGAGATTCCTATGTAGAGTGTCTGGATTAGTCAACGTTGAAGGATACAGTGTTCCAAAATATTGAGCACCTAATCTTTTGTCTCCTTGAAACTTGATCTGCAACAAAAAACCTTTCTGACAGCAAAATGCCAGATAGTGAAGACGAAAGGGAAGCAGCTAGATTAGCAGCCCGACTATTAGAGGATGACACGAGTCTCCTACAGAATGACCAGAATGCTATCCTCATTCCGGTCAACATAAGGAAAACTATAACTTTAAAGCTTATAGAACACGGACTGACATCACAAGGTGGTACAGTCATTTTCGTGATAGAGGCACACGAATATCGGCAGACAGAGGTATTCTATTCATGGATAAACTTTCCAGCGGCAAACGCTACAACACACGAATTCCACTATTACAGAATAGAGGAACCACCGGATGAATATACTCCTTTCGAGGATATTGAAATACCACTAAATTACCAAGAGCACCTGCTCTGGTTTAAAGGCGCCCTAAAACATAATGATCACATCACCAGGCTCGGTCCACTAGGTAGACCAGGAGCAACATGGCCGGTTCTAGCCAGCTACACACCACATCCAGACATTGAAAAAATGTCAAGAGAAGAACTTTTAGCACAGCTAAAATTACTAATTAAAATTCACAGACAGTTAGTCCAATATGTAATGCGGACTGCAACAGTCCAACCAGCTGTTAATATTCCACAGCTGACCCCTCATCAGGGGGACACAAATAAAATTACACCACAGAACATACAATCATGTCTGGGAATAACACCTGCAAAACGGGAACAGATTCCATTCTGGCTAGCACAGAAAATAACTCAAATAGAGGCAGTATTCCCGAATACTACCCCTATTGAGAAACACATAATTCTGATCATCTGCCTTCCAATGGTGGTCGCACCACATGTGGAGGACTCTGACACTTGGGGCACAGTCTTTGCTTCCATTTATACAAAAACACACGGTGTTCCGTCTCTGGCGGTAATACCAGATGCGCTAAAACAAATTCAGAATGAATACGATCCAGAACCTGCTTTAACTCTTGGTATGAAATTACTGAAAGACTTCAAGCAGGTCTCGGCTATATTAATAGCCAACATAAAAGGAGAAGCAGCATCTGTGGCGATCCGCCAAAAGTTGAAAGAAACAGATATAACAGATCAATCAATTGAGCTTGCCAGAATCATAGAAAAATGCTATGAAGAACTAGGTAGAGATAGTTTGGGTGGGAAACCAGTAAAACCCCAACTACTTGAAAATCCTGAAAAATTATTTATTAAAAATAATCTAAACACTCCTAAAAAGAGCTGGGATGGAAATAAACAATCCACTCCCAAAGAAAAAGGTTTCCAGTCCAGAGGAAGGTCTCCTCGGCGGAGAGAAAAAACTACGAATCGAGAACACCAGTCTCCCCAAAGGGAGCCCTCTGAAAAAAGATACAACCTTAGAAATAGGGATAATTTGAAAAAGCCTGATAGATATCAAGATATTGATACACGTCCATCTCGATCTTTTTCGCAGAAATCGGAAAGAAGAGGACGGTCAGAACAAAGGGAAGAGCATGCCAAGTCCAAAGACAAGGAACCTGCTCAAAGTAAAAAATTACAATTTCCAAAAAAGAAGGTAGCCAGTATTAAAATAATCAAACATGCCGAGGATACTGAGGACACAGCTGAAAAACGGAGAGTGGGCACAGACAATGCTAGACAGCGCAGCAGAAATCAGCATAGCTCGCAAGATCCTGATGAATCATCTGGAGACAGTGGACACGAATGAATACATTCAAGTGGAAACTGCAGATACCAGAGTTAGCGAACCTCATAAAATATACGAAATAACATTGCGTATAGAGGGAGATAAGACTAGGAAAATAAGGGGTCTGTTTTGGGATAACCTCTCAAAAGGCTATGACATTCTGTTAGCCGAGAAAGACTGGCCACCAGAGTTTGTCAGGGAGTGCCCTCATGGCGAAGAAATGATTATGCCTGCCTTGTCAAATCATATTCCAATTCACAGAAAATATATATATGCAATAAAATGGGCAGTAGCTCAAGCACCTGCATTATATAAGAATCATGTAGGATGGGATGAGGACTCTCCTCACAAAATCCAGTTAAAATGTCAACCTACTGCACAAAGGCAGTACCCGATTAAGCAAGAAGCTAAAAAACAAGTCAAGGAGATTTTAGATCAACTTGAATACCAAGGGGTGATTGAAACATGCACCTCTCAAATGAACAATCCTTTGTTTCCTGTCTCCAAACCAGACGATTCGTATCGTCTAGTCTTGGACTACAGACACCTTAACTCATGTTGCAAAACATTTGCGGTACAAAATTCGCACAGTGCGGCTCTAATGAATAACATAGTTTGCAAAAGATACAAAACAACATTAGACATCTCTAATGGGTTCTTTTGTCAAAATATTGCACCGGAAAGCAGGTACTTGACCGCTTTCTCAATAATGGGGTCACAGAAAAATTTCTGTAGACTCCCACAGGGATTCAAGAACAGCCCAGGATTATTCTCAGCCAGAGTAACAGAGTTACTACAAATGTATGATGATGAGGCATTATCTTATGTCGATGACATCTATCTCACAGACGACGACTTGGATATTCACTTGAAAAGAGTGAACACCATAATACTTGGGTTCGCAGCAGAGGGTTACAAAGTCACGAATTGCCCATCTAACTGTCCTATTTTTAGGATACGAATTATCAAGTGAAGGCAAAAGCCTAGCAGAGAAGTGCGCTGTACTACAAGCACTAAAAACGCTGAAGAACTTACAATCGATTCTAGGCTTCCTGAATTTCGGAAGAACTTACATTCTAAATTATGCAGAGAGAGTTAAACCTCTCTACGAATTAATAAAACCTGATTTTAAACCAATCAACTGGACTCAAAAACACACAGAAATTTTGAGATCACTGCAAACAGACATGTTAGCAAAAACAAAATTAGAAACACGTGACAATACACGCAACATTGTAATCTGAGTCATCCCAGGAAGATGCGGATTCACGTACCTGACCTCTAATGAGGGAGAAACGGTACCAATAGCTTACAAATCACATTTGTACACAAAAGCTGAAATAAAATTCAGTTCAACGGAAACAATTCTAACTGCGGTTCAGACTGCTGTAGCAAAAGAAAGGGCCCTAGCACAAGGTAAACGAATAATAATCGTTACACCTATACCTGCCTTAGAAGCGGTAACAAAAGCGAGCATTCCAAATGCTAAAGCTCTACATCCAAGATGGATCCAATGGGTTAATTCTCTTGCTTCAACAGACGTAGTATATGAATTTGATCCTAACCTAAAAACACAAGAATTTTTACAATATGAATATGAATGTCCTCTGCCAACTGAAATCCTGCATCTAGAACAATACGGATGTATCATATATACAGACGGATCAGCACAAAACGCAGTTGGGGGTAAACAAGCTTACAGTGCTGCGTACACGATTGTTAAAGGTCGTTGGCACAAAGGAAAATTTAGACCACTGGTCACTAAAACGCAATCTCTAGGAGATTGTACAGCTCAGAGAGCTGAACTACTAGCATTTAAGATGGCGCTTGAAAATACAGATCGTGAATTCCCCACACTTATAGTGTGCGATTCATATTATTGCGTTCAATCTTATAATGAATACTTGCAGAATTGGGTTGAAAACGGGTTCAAAGATGCAAAAGGTGGCACAATCAAGCATAAAATGCATTGGGAACAAGTAGTTCTTTTACAGAAGGAACTACAAAAGACTCATGTGATACACACTCTGAGTCATCAACGTGATGGCGTTCACGTTGCAGGGAATTCATTGGCTGATGAAGCAGCGAAGGCAGCTGTGCAAACGGCTTCCGTAGCTGCTATCACCCAGTCAAAAACAAAAATAGACAGCGATATACTACAAGCTGCCAGTGCGTCAGTAAAAGATGATAGAAAAACACTCCCAAAAGGCATTCCAGAACTCATATATAACAGATACGAATAATGTTCCTTTTGCTCGAATCCCTGGAGTGGGGGATAGAATAATTCCAAACATGGAACACAGGTTAGGACTAATTACAGCGGCACACGAAGGGCTTGCTTCTGCACACGCTGGTGTTTCCGCCACAATATCATTATTAAAACAGAGATATTGGTGGCCGCGCATGAGAATACAAACTAAGAAATATGTGCTAGAATGTGAAATATGCCAAAGAATGAACGTATCAACAGTGAAACGACAAGCGCAGACACCCCTTCTCATCTCAGATAAACCATTAGCATGTGCTTACCTGGACCACTATGGTCCCTTACAAAGGGATGGTAACTATAAATATATCATGGTCACAGTGGACTCCTGTACGAGATTCATATGGATGTGGCCCCAGCGCTCGGCTGACGCCAGAACTGTTATAAAAGATTTGCGAGTCTTTATCGGCACATACGCAATTGCCATGCTTCATTCTGACCAGGGTCCTGCTTTTAGCTCTCGAGCTTATAAGGAGGCCATGACCAGCATGGGCACTGGGTTGCAGTTCTCTTGTCCCTTCCATCCTGAGGGAAACGGGGTTGTGGAAAGAAAAAACCGAGACATAAAGCAATCAATAACGGCAAAGGTATTAGGTTCGGATGATGGGTGGGTCCAGCATTTAACAAGTGTCCAACGTAGTCTTAATAATCTGCCAAGAAATTCTCTAAAAGGTTTCAGCCGTACGAACTATTGTTCGGAACTAGAATGTATGTTCAGGACTTAGATAGTCATGCTTCAGTGGTAGAAGATAAGAAAAAATGCTTTGACACCAAAGATCGTTTGGCTGTTTTACAGGACTTAAATGAAACAAGAAAAGCCCCGAGCAACATAAAGTTAAAGCAGCAGCCAACAACCACTGAAGACACACCACCTGTCCCAGCAAGACCTGTCTGGATTCCAAAGATTGGGGATCTGGTCAGAGAGAAAATAGCGGTGAAGAAGGAATTTGGGCCTTCTTACAGAAAAGCAGTACCTGTCTTAGCAATCAACGGAACAAGGTCAGTTGTACTACCGCCCCTAGCTGGTAAAAAGGAGAACCGAGTTGTATCCATCGACCTGGTAAAACCACAATCATGTGGCCAATAATAAGTAGTAGGCCAAGTGGACTCCCAAGAAATAGCAGAACACCAAAATTTGCTACAATCCAAGAGGTTCAAACTGAGAGACTAATCACATTTGATAAACCTACAGTGAATAAAAAAGGACTATGCAGAAATGCCATGGAACTTGTGCCTCTTGAAACCCAAATTGAAACAGTTTGTCAAGAAACACCAGTCTACAATGATGTAGCATCAGAATATGCTAATGAAAGGCAAATTGAAAAAACAATTCCAACAATTGACAGAACAGCATCTGGCTACTTCATCAATTTCGATAACTTTTCTGAAGCTCAAAGTGAGCCTGAAGTAACACCAGCAACAAAGACTTTTAAAGACAAAGCAATAGTACTCTTTCATCAACTCAAAGAAACCTATCTCATTTCTCCATGGTTAGAATTTTGGATTGTGCTAGGGGTATTTTTCCTCCTGGTTTGGCTCATCATGGTACTTTGTTTGGGAAAATTCATTGAGGGAAAATACAGTACAATGGACACAGCAAGTCAGAACATCAACTTAATTCTGAAGCCTCACAAGTCATCTCACATCGAGAAAAGAGAACTATCATCAGTGAATGTCACAGCCATTCCAATACCCGGCGGGGTAGTTTGGGACAAAACAGATTACGAAATATATGGACCGGTCGAACTCTTGAAATATCCTCATCAGTTTAAGGTTTCATTAAGTGACTTTGTAAATCCAAGTACATTCTCTGATGATTGGGACTTTGAAAGCATAAATAATATGATGTCAGATTTAGTATTATCAGCAAAATTTACAGAACATGATTATTTGCAAGGTTCATCGAATTATGAACAGATGTATTGCTATACCCACTATGCAGACCACTATTTACATAAATCTGCTCAACCTAGAAATGTTTTTAAATATAATCAATGGGAACATTGTGCAACTCCACCTAAAAGCAGTTCAAAAACATTCTATGAGAAATTCCAATACTTCTCAGGGTTTAACACAAGTGATGCAGAAACATTTTATTATAAATTGTTAGATAAAACAGGGACAAAAACCATGCTGACAAATACTAAATTGATCTATTCGGAAACATTTTATGAAAAAATGATTACATTTGGTTTTGAATTCTGGAAAAACAACATTGAAACAAAATCCATCTGGGGTACAAAAGAATGGCAGGTACAAGGCCTAGAAGCATTATTTCGAGCCTGCATGATACCAGAACAAATAATGTTCTTGAATGACACAATTCAACAAACTACCTGTTTTGGCCTAGCCAAAATCAAAGACTTAAACAAACCGTCTATTCCAAAGCCAATACCTGATAACACAACCACATATATTGAGATAGACGTATCCAAAATTTTACATGAAAATAGAACACATCCTGATTGGAAGAAGTGGTTAATCTGGCCAACAGACACTAATAAATGTCAAGATAGATTCCTGAACAACATACAGGGGTTAAAAATGACCAGACCAGACCCTAGATACTCCCAGAGACAACATCCAGGGATAGTAACAACATACAGAGTAGGGAAACTATGCCTTGAATGGCTACACACATCCACACTGGCAGAAATTAAGCAACACTTATCTTTACTTAAAGATGGTGCTGACTTGCACGATTTCATAATGGGACCACGCAAACAGCGTCAAAAACGTTTCATAGCGGCCAGTATATACGCTGCTTACAACGAGGCATGGAAAGTGACTCAAATTGAGACAGCGGAGAAAATACGAGAAATTGATCGTATTCATTTGGAAAAATCACTTTCTGTTGTGGACAACGGGTTAATGACTCTGTCCTCCAGAATATATTCACTGGACAGTATTGTATCATCTGCTATAGATATAATAGATCAGGCTTGCTAATGTTACAACATGGTCAGTCCCAATTACGTTCTATTGTACAGCTAGGCTGGACGTTGCAAAACCTGCGTTCAGGCTATGTGCCTTGGTGTTTAATCAACACAACGTCATTGTTCTCTATCTTTAACCTTACTGATAAACAAATCAGTTTGGCACAGAAAGGAGCAGACTATACGATTCTGAGCATTGAAAAGCTTGAGAGATTACCATTGACAATGTCAGAAAGACCTGTCATTGAATGGATAATACACGGGATTATCACAATACAGATAACAACTTTCCAATTTAAAAAATGCCTAGAGTATATACCAGCAGGCCAGTATGAAAGGTTGGGTAAAGGGTACATTAAATCATCATGGAAATTACCTTATACACACACATGTTATAGTGACAAAAACCAGAATGTATTTCTTAGTGGCAATAACTGTAAACAATCACTAAGCGGTATACTTCTGTGTCAAGGTATTAATTTACATGGGGCCTGTGAGGGGACTTCAAATAACCTTTCATGCCACCAGTACGGCACACCTGCAACACAGATAGAGCCATTCTTTAGACAACTTTCTAACGGGAGTTACGTTCTAATAACGGACCACAGCTGTTGTGGCATGGTGCCAGGGAAAGCATATCTCTTAACCGTTAGTTCCATGGTCACTTGCTGTATGCAAGCATTGTATCCAAACGGCCCTGAAGACTCAGAGGCGACAATTTGGCCTCAGTTGAATATCTCTTCTATACGAATTGATACTTTAAGCAGAATGAAGTCTGTGCTTTTACAGAAAACAGTGCCCATCACGTATTCAAAAGAAACGTATGATCTTCAAGTTGCAAGGACAACGGCAGAGATACATACACTTTTATCAACTAATTGCCCCGTGCATTTCGTAGAAATGCTAAGCCAAATCTTAAATATGTCAGATGCCAGTGGTATCTCAAATGTATTTAAGACAATTTTTTTGGGGACTGTTAACACCCTTCGAAGCAGTCCTGGGCATCTTTCCCAATTTTGTTCATTCGGTTTTTGGTGGCCTACCACTAGTTTTGGGACTCGTAGCAGGAATCTTATTTTTGACTCTTCTGCTCCGATATGGCAAGCCAAAACGCAGACATGACTCCGGCAACGATGGAAGAAACGATCCTAGCAATACGCTACCGGGACCGCATAACTAAAGTCCTTGGATTAGCCCGGCTAAGAGATCTGAATATGACCTAGTTTCTTTCATTCAGACCTATATGGCAGAACTGCTTCTTACCTGTGCTTCGATGTATGCTATGCGGAGAAGAATGCGTGTTAGACACCTGTCTTACACTACAATCAGCAGTGCCAATAGATGTTGATACTTTGCTAAGTCCAGTAACGGCTCATGCATCGTGTTGTCCCCAGCGGTTACCAATCCTGATGACGGCATTCGTTGAGACTTCTGCACTACGATTAGGTGGTGGCAGTGAAGCAAGAAATGAGAGCAACATCACCCAGGTACGACCTTCTGTGAGCATTGCTGATCCCGAAATCGATGATAGCAACCATTCTCACGACTGCCCGGTTACAGCATTATCATCCTTGGTCGAACTTTCACCTGAAGCTGTAGACTGTTTTTTTGCACATCTATCTGAAGTCATGTTCTCCCCTGAACCAAAAGAATAACTTTTAAGCCAACCGGCACACAGCGTTCCCCTGAACTCTGAATTCGGCCTTCAGCTTTGAAAAACAAAAGCTACTGAAAACATTTGGAACTATATTTTCCCGTGAAACGAAATTATTTTTTTTGAAAATTTCAAAATATTTACCTTTTTATGGCACACGTACTCTGCTTACAGTAGAACTATTCTTAAAGAACAGAGCTTCTATTTTTAGCAAATCTAGAGACAGTATATTACCGCAACCTCTAGCACTCTCACAAGCAATTTCATTTATATGTGATGAAATAGTCTTGACCTTCTTTTCTGTAATCAAGAGACATTTCATGTGTAATTTTCGCAAATCGTTCAACTGAATATATATGCAATTTTTGAATGATTACACTGCTTAAAAACGTACAGTACCTTAAGGTTCCGTGTATTTCGCATACACCATTTCAAATGCAAAATGTATTTTGGGGTGGGTTGGAATACACATGCATCTTTATTGCTTAAGTTTTTAGTAGTTGATGGACATAAAACCATGGAGTGGGTGATGTGTTTTATCTAGGAACCCGATTCAATATTGTGACTTTATGCCCCTATACGGCTATAATCAATAATATCCCTATAATGGCATAATAATCAGATCCACATTTCAGTAAATCCCCCCTGCAGCCCAAGGCATGGCAGAAGCTACTTCCTTAGATTCCTAGAGAGCACACCGAGTTTTTTCGACACACCAAACCTCCAGCAACCTGGGAAACCCTGCTTGCTTTGTTATGATTTGTAATAGAACTCCTGCGAGCACTGTAAGAAGGCCAGTTCTTAGTGACATCTTTATTGACGTCTTATGTCCAAACCTCAAATCAAACTCGGCACCTTTCAGGTATAAATATACCAACGTTGCCTTAAGCAAACACACAGTGGTGATTCTGGAGCAGAGCAGCTAATCTACTTTCCGAGAGCCCAGCAGAAGCGAGAAGCCCACGGACGCTGCCCCTCCTCTTTGACGCTCTGAGAAAGACGCTGTCTTTTCTCCTGCCGAGAAAATCCAGCTCCGGCGTTTCCAGCCTACCCTTGCGGGTGACTGGGATATCGGGTCCTGAGAGGGAGACACCAGACCTCCTACATTCTATTCCCAAGGTACAGTGCTGACTAAACCCTTGGAGAGAATTCTTGAACAGATCCTTGGCAACAAACCTACTTAACTTAAACTGCTACTTACTAACTCCTTCCCACGTATTAGGCTTAGGTCAGGTACACCGGGGTAGGCGTATTTTAGAAGCACCAGTTGAGCAAGTTAGCCTATGTATATATGTATATATGTTTTATCTATTTTAAAGTGTCTTATGGCTAAGAAACCATATCAATGCTTTTACAGTATTATTTCATAATACTCCTTTTATTGTACGTACTTTACTTCACAATAAGTATTGCAATTGTGGTGAAATTAAATATGCACAACTTACTGAGTGAAATAGCTGTCTATTGTTTCACACGACTCTAGAGATTGACTCTTATTCTGAGGGAGCAAAGTTTTCATGTTTATGCGGTTGTCGGAAGCTGAATCCCTTCTTGTCTGAGCAGGGAAGCTGATCACTTCCTATTCAGTCAAGAAAGTTTCCAGTGACCTCTGAGCTAGCTGGCGCAAACCTAAATTAAGTCTAACATAGTCAGTAGAGACCTAGAAGACCTCAGTCCTACGTCTACACTGCTGTTTATGTTATTCCAATGCGCAGGGCCTATAGGGAAAATAGGAACTACACTACACATCCATTCACCCACCAATCCATCTACTCATCCACTCATGAATCCATTTATTGACCCTATCACTCACCCATCCTTTCTCTCATCAATGCACTCCTTCACTCATTCTATCCATCCTTTTGTCCATATACCCTCCCTTTCACTCACTCATCCATCCTTACATCCACTCTTTCACTCATCCGTCTATCCATTCACCCTTTCACCTATCAATTCATCGATCATTTCACTCATCCATCCACCTATTCACTCGCCCATCATCCACCCTTTCACTCATTCATCCATCCACCCTTTTACCCACCCATCTACTCTTCCACCAATACATCCATCAATTTACCTTTTATCTCATCCATCCTTCTACTCAGTCATCCATCCATCCTTTCTCTCATCATCCATCCATTCACCCTTTCATTCATCCGTTCACCCTTTCAGTAACCCATTCAGCCATCCGCCCATCCCTTCACTTACTCACTTGCCCACCTTTCCATATTAATTATGAGCTGAGCCTTTGTCTGCAGAGTTGCAGACAGAAGAGGCCCTTCAAGAACTTCACCCTCGCTGTAGTTCCTAAAGCAAGGGTGGGGTGGGGGAGGGTTCACTATGCCCCTGCGCACAAGCAATCTGAAAATTGGAAGGCATGAGTCATGCATGATGCACAGTGCCAGGCCATGAGGTGACTGTGACATGGTGTTGTTACCAGGACTTTAAGTGGGATGAAATAACTGGGGGGGGGGGTGCTTTCCAAAGGAGGTGTTAGATGAAATTAAGGGCGTGACTTAAAACATCTAAGCCCAAAATCTGTGCTTAGCATAGTGTGCCGCCAGATGGTATTTTGCCTCTTCTGTCATTGTATCCAGATATATGATACAGCAAGAAACGTTACACCTACAACAAGCCAGAACTATTGGCTTTGTCAATGGTTGTTAGTTGCATAAAATAAAAAAGCAGCAATCATGGCTTCCTTGAATATAATATTGAAAATGCATCAGTTCTAAAATGATGAGACTGAAAGAACTCTAGCCCCTTCTTTATAACTTTTTTCACCGGTAGACAGTCAAAATATCGAGTTGGAAATATCGACCTACCATAATATCGAGTCTGAAATATCGAAGGAGCATAATATCGAAGGCAAGAATATCGTAGGACAGAATATCGACCCAAGGTAAGTAATATCGAAATACTTAATATCGATGTAAGTAATATCGAAGTTAGTAATATCGATAGCATATATATCGATGTTAATCATTTCGATGACACTAATATCGATATTTGTATTATTTTATAGTTTTTTATTATGTATGTGTTATATGTTTAATTTAAGTATTTAAAATAATTACTATTATATGTGTATACATTTTCTATAATAATATATAGATTTATAAGGAAATTTGATGTTTTAGTACCGGAGCAGGTTGTGGGTTTATAGGGGAATAGGGTGGGAAGTAATTTAATTATGGTAAGTTGATTAATAATTAGTAGGATTAATTAATTAATTATAATTATTTGCTAATTAATATTGATTAATTGGGAAATAATTAATTGATTAATTGATATATATTTTCTGTAGCGGGATGTGGGTTTATAGGGGAATAGGGTGGGGAGCAATTTAATAATAATTAATTAATTAATATATGTTTTTAAATATTTATAACTAATTAATTGGCAAATAATTAATATTAATTAGTTAATTAATTAATATAATTTTGTACATATTTTACATTAGTAATTAATTGGTAATTAAATAATATTAATTAGTTAATTACATTAATTAGAGTCATTTATTTATATATATAATTTTAGTTACTGTTAATTAATTAATTGGGGAAAAATGATATTAATTATTAAATTATATTAATTACAGCTTATGTGCTAATATATTTACTTTATTGTTATTGTTAATTAATTATTAATTGCTAATTAAATAATATTATTTAACTTTGGGTTAAGTAGTATTTTTAGGGTTCAGGGTCATTTTTGAGTTTTTGGGTAAAGGGGTATTTTTAGTGTACAGGGTCAGTTTTGGGTTTTTGGGTAAAGGGTTTTTTTTAGGGTTCTGGGTCAGTTTTCAGTTCTTGGGTAAAGGGGTATTTTGGGTGTTTAGGGTCAGTTTTCAGTTTTTGGGTAAAGGGGTATTTTTAGCGTTCAGGGTCAGTTTTCAGTTTTTGGGTAAAGGGGTATTTTTAGGGTTCAGGGTCAGTTTTCAGTTTTTGGGTAAAGGGGTATTTTTAGGGTTCAGGGTCAGTTTTCAGTTCATGGGTAAAGGGGTATTTTTAGGGTTCAGGGTCAGTTTTCAGTTCATGGGTAAAGGGGTATTTTTAGGGTTCAGGGTCAGTTTTCAGTTCTTGGGTAAAGGGGTATTTTTAGGGTTCAGGGTCAGTTTTCAGTTTTTGGGTAAAGGGGTATTTTTAGGGTTCAGGGTCAGTTTTCAGTTTTTGGGTAAAGGGGTATTTTTAGGGTTCAGGGTCAGTTTTTCAGTTGTTGGGTAAAGGGGTATTTTTAGGGTTCAGGGTCAGTTTTCAGTTTTTGGGTAAAGGGGTATTTTTAGGGTTCTGGGTCAGTTTTCAGTTCATGGGTAAAGGGGTGTTTTTTGGGTTCAGGGTCAGTTTTCTCGACTGTTGCACTCTCTGGAGTGGGAATAGTAATTTTATCCCTACGCTATCAAACGCTTTCCCTACTGTTCCACTCTCTGGAGTAGGAATAGTAATTTTTACCCTTACGCTATCCAACGTTTTATATAATTATTTGTTAAAATATCACATGTTTATTTTATTTTTTATATTACTTACATTTTATTTATGTTATTATTTTATGTTTGTAAATGTATTAGTAAATTAGAATATATTACATTAATTTATAAATTAGTAAATTAATTATTAATACTTATTGTTCAGTACATATATATCATATCTTTACTGTATATATTTAATTAATGTATTATTAATATATATGTATTATTTATTAATTTTAAACATTATTAGATACTTTTAAATATGTATATTTTATTTATTAGTGTTATATACTTACTTTTACATTTATATATATTTAAAAAAAAAACGATATTTTTAACATCGATATTTTTTACATCGATATTATTTTTTCGATATTTTTGTACTTACCATGTTGTAGATAGGATGTCGATATTTTTGCCCTCGATATTGTTGACTCGATATTCTTGTAGGTCGATATTTCTGAGGTCGAAATTCTGTCAGTGATCCTTTTTCACCAGCTTCTTTTCTTTAACTGGATTCTCATGTAGCAGCATTGTTTTTTTTACACATTTCTTTCATCTGACAGAATGCGCTGCCCTAGACCGAGGCTGGGGGAGGCTCACCACATGCTTTGCAGCCCAGATTGGCACATTGTCATTCTGTAAGTGACAAACAGCCGCATACAGAATGACAAAGGGCAGGGTAAGGCTGGTCTTGTGCCCTGAGGAGGAGTGCTTTTAGGTGGCCCCATCACGGAGTTGAGGCTTCATGCAGGGGAACAGTGTTGTCCCTGCAATGCCCAAAATTGCAGACAAATGGTGTCCGTAAAAGGGATCATCACGGACAACGGACGTGAGATCCAAATTACGGACGGTCCGTGAAATTTACGGATGGTTGGTCACCCTAAGGGGAATACTAAACATCCAGCGATTGTTTCACACATGCCAACAGCCACAATTTAGGCAGGAGACTCCGAATTTTCTCAGAAAAAATGGCTTTATTTTAGCAGTCTCCTGTCTAAATTGCCTTTTCTTCAAGTCAATGGGGGGGAATGAAAACTCCTGATTTTTTATTCAAAATCTCCCTCTTTCTAGTGTCAAAATGCTGACGTGTGCCGTTTGTTATTTGGTGAAAGGGAGGCCATGTGGCAGAGTGAACAAAGCTGCCCTTTGTAACTGGGGGCCATGATCCTGGGCAAATTAATTAATTTCCCTGACCCTAAAAAAAAAAATCTGTCCTGGTGTAATTTAATCTGGTGGTCATGTAAAGAGCCACCATGCTCTTGGGTCGTGTTTGCAGTATATAAAACTGCAAAAGGAATACAAGAAAGCATTTCTGTCAAAAGTAAGTGTTTTTGTGGTATTTTGCATTATGAGGGCTTCAGCAGCATATCACTGCCTATAAATCTTCATTTAAAGTGTTTTTAAAGCCCCACTTGTGTTTTTTTGAATTGCTGAATACTAGCGTGTTCCAATTAGAGTACATTCGCTGTTAATAATTTACTGAAATGTGACAAAACTACATTATAGTTTTTAAAAAAGCATGAAGCTTGTCATGTACGTGCAAAAGGTTCCTGTAACTTCTTTGTGCCTTAATCTGTAGTCTACATTGAATAATAACCTATATTATGAGGTACATTGTATATATATTAAGAGATATATATCCCAAATACAGTAATGTAACTGCTTTGTTGTGGTATTACTCATGATTTAGTTCTACTTTGTGACGAGAGCCTTAGAGTAAGAACACCTCTCAAATAGAAACTTAATGCATGTGGAGCAATAAACGTGTGTGCGCCCGTGTGGTATCCACATGTGAAACATTTCTAAGCCATTCTTTGGCTTTGACATTCTTACCAAAACGAGCAGTGTCAAAGGTAATAGATTTGGCTTTTATGGGCTGCAATCACTCAGGTACACCACTCATCCTCCTCTCATAAAGACAGGCCACCCACTTAACAGGTTGTTCACCCTACACTAACTGAGACACACTACTTACCCAGAACTCACAAGGGGGCACCATCCCGCTGGACTGAAATAACAAGTAGTGCACCCTGAACTCACAAGCACTCCTCTCATCCTGCGCTATCACAGACACCACCTTCCCCTGAACCCACACCAGTACAGGCCTCACTCTGCACACCCAGTGCACACGAGTCTCTCTGCACATGTACAGGAAGGCATGCACCTCAAGCACTTTGTTCACGAGTCACGATGCACTCACACTCGACGTTCAGAAGAACAATGGCTGGGTATCCTAAAGCTGTTCTCATTGGCCCTGATGCGCATAAGGGGCAATGAGAACACTCCTGTTGTGACCCAGAGAACTCTAGGATTGGCTGATGGCTTTCAAGCCAATCCTAGATAGCTTTGTTTGCTGTGCACAGCAAAGATTAGAGCAACGCTTTTGTGATAGAAAGGCACATGATTTGCTCTCACCCAACAGCAGGTAATATTACAGACAAATGGCGTCCGTTAAAGAATCCTTCACGGACAACGGACAGACGGCCGAAATTATGGACCGTCCGTGAAATTTACGGACGGTTGGTCACCCTGCGTGCAAGCATTATAGAAAAGTTCAGCATTCTAAATTCCACATAGCACGGCTTCAACAAATAAATAAGGAGTTTGCTCATCACATATTTCACGTCCCTCATCCATCTAATTCATCTTGAAACCTAATATGGGCCTATAGCACGACATGGTAAAAGTTCCTAAAAATTAAAAACAGTATAAAAGAGTGGCAAGAGGGAGGTCTTTGGGATTCCGCCGCCCCTTGTAATCCTTAATCTAAATGCAGCCCTTCACAAATTAGTAATACAAAAAAGTGTAAAAGCATCTGATGCCAATTTTAAAAATAACAGACCCAAACACGCTTTTCTGAATCTGGCTTTCTTTAGGAGGCCCTTCAAGAAAAGGCTTCTGGGATATGAATAATATGGGCATAATAAAACTAAATGAAGGGTCGCAGCCACAGGGCCCCTTCATTTCTATGTAAGCTATAAACCCTGCCAGATCCGCTAGTACATGATGCAAAAGGTTTAACCTAAATCTGGTCATTAAAAATCTATCGTTAGCATTGCTTAAACAGGACAAGTATGGTTCAATGTCCTTGGTAGACTTCGCTACTAGATGTTCTCTCACTGACGGCTTGGCAAACTCTCTGTCATCACGGAGTGTCAAAGAATACTTAAAAAAACGATCCTTGACCAAGGCCTTATCCTGCATACTCATATTAGAAGGATTGGAGAATAAATCTGCACATCCCATTTCCTCAAAGGACTCCTTCACATATCTTAGCCAAGGGATTTTGAGCCCATAATCGAGGGAAAGACAGTCTTGTATAACCAGCCTGCTTAATGCAGCCTCCTCATTTGCCCAGATCTTTACCCAACAGGCTAGGGGTTTAACTGCCATCATGTCAGTAATATATCTGGCACCCAATTCTTCATGAACAATATGTGCTGGCGTGCTCTGGGGGACTTTTAACAGGCGCATAAAATATATGTTCTCTTCGACTTGCCGTTTCTTAGCCTCAATAAATCCCCATACCTCACTTCCGTACAGCACTTTAGCAAAGCACATAGAGCTATATAATTTTAAAATCTGCTCTGGGGTCCAGCGTCCTAGCCTGTGTGCAAAATTCATTATTGATCCAGTACACCTAGTCATAGCTCAGCACTTCTCTTCCAATAAATATTTAACATTTAATAGGCCATCAAATAAAATCCCCAGATATGAAAAGGACTGTACCTTGCCTAGGCAACGAGAACCAATGGTGTAGTTATAGGATCTACCTGACTTCTTCCCCACCTCCATAACATAGGATTTTGCGAGAATGGGTGACAAGTCCAGATTCTCCATAAATGACACAAAACCGTCTATTAGGAGCTGTAGACCCTTAGGGGTGCAAGAGAGGAGTACTGCATCATCTGCATAAAGCAGAACGGGAATCTTGCGGGTACCTATCCTGGGGGTACTTGTCTGTATGGTACTCAGTGCATGATCAAGACCATTTATATAAAGGGTGAACAGAAAGGGTGCTAATATGCAACCCTGTCTGACCCCACTAGATCACTTAAAGGATTCTGTTATCTTTCCCTAATGGTTATATCTGACTGCAGCCGTGGTGTTAAGATGTAAGGACTTTAAAATGTTAATGAGCCCCAGATCCACCCGAGCCTGCCCATAGTTTCCCACGGTTTACTCTGTCAAAAGCCGCAGTCAGGTCCATAAATGCCAAATACATCGTCCCTGGGTTGACCACTGTGTATTTGGCTGTAATCTATACTGCTATACTAAAGGAAGAACTTTGCACCTTTGAGGCGGGTAAACGCGGGAACCACAGCACCAATCCACACACCCGAATCATCATTGTAATCGTCAGGGTGTGCAGATGGACATAGGCTATAAAAAGTAAAAAAATATATGTTATTTAAAAAATTGATGATAAAAACAAGTAGTCCCTTGCAAGTAGCGCAGGTCGCGACCTGCGTGGTGACATCAGGAGCGTGGGGAGGAGCGGCGTGCAGGAGCGGAAGAGGAGCGGCGGATATGGCGCGGGGGAGGAGCAGTGACGAATGGTGGAATGGCGGTGAGGACCGGCGGACAGGCGGGAGGAGCGGTAAGCGGCGAGGAGCGGCGGAGCGGTGAAATGAGGAGCGCGGGGGAGGAGCGGCGGCTGAGGTAAGGCTCCGGGCAGGCAGGGGTCGGGGCAGGCGGGGGACGGGGCGGGCAGGGGCCCGAGCTGCTTGACAATGTCTGGGCGGGCGGGGGGCCCGGCTGATGCACAATGTCGGGGGTCCGGGAAGCCTGATTGCTCGCGGGGGATGGGGCGGGCAGGGGCCCGAGCTGCTTGACAATGTCAGGGCGGGCGGGGGGCCGGGCTGCTGCACAATGTCGGGGCTGGCGGGGGTCCGGGAAGCCTGATTGCTCCCGGACAAGGTCGGGACGGGCTGCTAGTGAGATATAAATTGAGGAAGTGATCGGTGGTAGATTTCCCTGGTCTGAAACCAAATTGGACATCGGTTATAACTTGATGCTCCTCTACCCAATCTGTCAGCCAACTTAAAACCACCCGCCCTAAAACATTCGCCGACACATCAATAAGAGAAATCGGACGATAACATTGTGGGCTATCCTTATTACCTTTCTTAAAAATAGGGACGATCGTAGCAGTGGACCATGATGCCGGCATTACTGTGTCCACTGGTGCATTTATGACCCTTGTTAGGAGGGGCACCCATAAATCCACATTACTTATGAAAAGGTCCAGTGGGATCCCATCTAGGCCTGGGGCCTTATTCATGGTTAAGCCCTCGATTCCTGTTTTCACCTCGCCCAAGGAAAATGTAAGTGGGGTATATTCTGTTCCAAGTTCTGCTTCTGTGTCTTGTCCGAACTTGGATGATAATCATAAAGCCCTTGGAAGTGATCATGTCATTGCGTCGCAGGATATTATTACTTAACCCAGGTTTTTTTGCATCATGAAAACAGGGCTTATTTATGACTCTCCAAAAAGCAGTAGAGTTCTTTAATACCATTGTCTCTGTCAAGTCTTCCCAGGCCTGCTGTTACAATTGACCCTTGCATCCCTTTACAGCTTGCTTATATTTTTTACAGCATGAAGTCACCCGGTCCCTGTCTCTTGATGAAATCTTTAGGACGGCTTTCAACTCTCTTAAGGCCCATGATCATTGTGTGTGAAACCATCTTGGGGTGTCCCTTTTGACCACATGAGCTGGAGCTCTTAGTTAGCTATCAACAATTTGTGGGACACTCCTGAAAGCCTCAACTAGTTCCGCCCCTTCCACTTCGAAATCTAGGCGCTTCAAGATAACCTGCTTGCCTTCTTTAAAGAGGGAGCTATAAAAGGCCTCAGCATTGACCTGTGTCCATCGCAGCCTCCTACCTTGATCCTTAGCCCCGACCCCCCCACTAATCTATGGGGTGCGGGGTGGCTACATGCGTCAACAAGGAGTAAGGCCAGAGGATTTTGGTCACTAAAGGCGCTATACCCGATAATAAAACTAGATAGACAGTTTTTTTGTGAGACAGAAACAAAGATGTAGTCAATAAATGAGGCACACCCTCTTCCCTTAAAGGTGAGGTGAACCGTTTTACCCTGTTTGACGACATTTAGGTCCATTGTATGTGTTAGAGCATGCATGTCTAATAGACCACTGAGTTCCCTTCCCTTATTTGTCTGCTCCATGTGTGGACCGTCGTAGATCATACAAGATGACCAGTCCCCATGTGATACCCTCAAATTTGGGCACAAGTGGCAATTAAAATCACCCACTAAAACCAACTGTAGCGCCATCTGCCCTCGCTCCTGTGTCTGGGTGAGTCTGGTATTCAGTTCATACAGGCTGGGGGAACCCTGTGCATGTGTCGTTGCATTATAAAAGTTTGTAAGAAATAACCTATAACCTTTATTAAAAAATGTGAGCCCCTGAGCAACCTCTGAGTCCCAAGCCAAATCTGACCATCATCCCTATAATGTAAGGTCTATAAATATAATCAGCCCTCCCCTCGCTCTCCTTGAAGCTGCCTTGTGCGCCGGGTAAAAGAAGGTTTTGTATCCCCCTAGAAAGAAATTATTGTTTGCTGGTTCCCATGTTTCCTGCAAACATATTACATGAAATTCCCTTCTGTATAGCAGCCAATGCTCATTCTTAAATTTTGAGGATAAGCCTGCTATGTTCCACAAGACTATTTTTATTTCTCTCCCATTAAGCCTTTCAGCGCTGGCTGTTGACTGGGAGCTACAGGTCCTAATAATTGTCTTGCTTGTGCAACCTTCTGTGTGGTCATTTGAATCCTTATAATCACGGGTGGTTTGAGGGTGGCGTGGCTGCGACTGCAATGGAGGCAGCCGTGTCTGGGTAGAGCTCCGTCCGAGGCTCCCGTACACAGGCCCTGCTCTCCGAATGCAGCCGCCCCATGGGGGCTCTTGTCAGGTGCACGGAGACCTGCTATTGCAATCCAATTGCCTGCAGCTGGGATCTCTTTTTAACAACTTGCAGCGCACCCCCGGGACCGGTCTCTGATCATCGCGGCGGGCAGGGAGAGACTGCGGGGGTGAACACTGACTTGACAGCTTGACCCGCTGCTGCCTCTTTGGTGTGGAAGCGGTAAATGAGCCCCCACCTATATGTAACTCCTGTGGCTGTTTGTCCTGCTGCTGCCCCCATGGGCATTCATTGACTGAGGTTGAGGTGTCCCCGGGCTCTCTTGGACTTGCCCTCGTGTTGCTGCCACCTGGGGCCCTATAGACTGCCCTCTGACTGCTGCTGTGGAGAGAAGAGGATGGTGTGTGCGGCTGCTGCTGGACTCGCCTGCACCACCACTTAAAGAACGGCGTGATCCAGCGGGGTGGGCGCCACTAATGCAAAGCTGCCTGCTGTGACCCGGCTGGCTCCCCTCGGATGCTACCTGCGATGTTGCCAAGTAAGGCGGAGGCGTGCTGAGTGGTGGTTGCAGCGCTGTGGTGTGCTTCTGATCCCCCTTTGAGTAATGCATGGCGGCCTGTGGGAGAGCTTTGGGGTTACCCTGCCTGCTACCCGGTACCCACGACGCTAGTGATCCTCGAGGCTGCCATTGCATGGATATCCAGGGACCTACTGGGTGCACGATCTACCATAGCCACTGGCAGCACTGAGATAAACATCTCTTGGACTCTGATGGTTGATGTGCCATTGACATAGGCACGTCTCTGCTTTGGTGTGCTGCATAAGAAATACCACATACAAGCTACCCGGGTAGTAACCGCAGGTGGAAGTTACTGGCACCCACAGATATTTACGCCATTGACGCCAAGACTGTGCGACCTCTCCTCGAGCGAAGACATGCACCGCTATTTGGTGCACCTTGAGTGGCTAAACGGTGTGAACGGTAATGGTGTTGTGAGGGGGATTCCTGTACACAGCCGGGAAGCCCAGCCGCCGAGGTCACGGACCGTGAGGTGGCCGAGATCTGTGGCCCGTGTAGGTTGGCACGCGATTCGCTGTGAAGCCCTCGCCCTGAAGACGTTGGGCCAAAGCCTTGCTGCTTTTGGACCAACATTGGGGTACGACTACTGCAACTCATGTCGGGTGGCACCCGGGCTCAGACTGGCATGGGAGGAGCTCAGACCCTACCGCCTCCGCCCAAGTCAAAAACTGACAAGATGGTGAAGCAGGGGCACACGGACCAAACTGCAACTAAGCTAGATGCGGTGCCGGCTGCAATGGAGCGGCTGGAAGAAACCATTAATCAGACCCGCACCTCCCTGGAATCCAAAATTGATAAAGTGGCCATCAATCTCACTTACCTACATGCAGATCACCGGAAGCTCATGGATCGCACCACTGTTTTGGAGACCACCCTTGCTGAAATCAAGCCACATGTGACCCAGACTGATAAACATGTTCAGGATTTACTGAACCGCGTGGAGTTCATGGAGGATTGAGCCGAGGATGCTGAAGGGCGAGCATGGTGCAATAATGTACACATAGTGGGCGTGCCGGAACGATGGGAAGGAAGGGACCCTACCTTGCATATGGAAAATTGGCTTCGAGATCTATTGCCCGAGGAGACCCTCTCTTCACACTTTGTCATAGAACACGTACACAGACCCCCTCCCACAGGTTCGAACCTGCAGCCCCTGCTCCTTCGACTCCTCATTACCGAGGTTTAGCAGGAGCAGGTTCGAGGGCCGACAGGCCGGTAGGGCTGGGGCCAAATCAGTTGGTGTCTTCCTCTTTTTAGCAGCTGCACGGCAGGTCTTCTACTTTCTCGTTCTTCTTTCTTGTTTCGTAATCTGGATCTGAGGAAAAAGGTTCAGGGTGCCCTAAATACTAAATTTAGGGGTGTTACAGGTAGGGCAAGGGCAGGGACCAATGGGTCCCTGTCCTGGGGTGGGTATACTCCCTAGCCTGCTCCTCTCCTATGGGAGGAAGCAGGAGCCTAGCTGTGATTGGGCAGGGCTCCCCATGTTCAAGATGGCCGGAGCCCGGGGTCGTGCATCACCTCGCCTCTAACACCTGAGGGGTGGAGTTGGCACAGGCTGGCACACGCCCCTTTCTGATGAAGGCTTTCCCGCCAGTCTTCCCCCCAGAATGGGGGTCAGAACTGGTGGGGGCCAGTTGATGAGTACAGCAAGTAGTCTGGAGAAGCTCACAAAGGTGGAATACCTTTGAAGCTTCCCCTGCCCATCCTGGGGGAGGAGGCTTGGCATCCCGTCCCAGGATGTGCAATATTGCAGGCCCAGGAGAGCGGGGGCTCTCCACCCAGGGGTCCAGCAACATGTCTGCTGTGTGGCAGCCTAGGCAGCCTCTCAGACAAGACGTGGATTGTAGCTTAGGTTTCAGGGGGCATCTCTAAGATTACCTCTGTAGTGCATTTTACATTAAATCCCACACTGGCATCAGTGTGGGTTTAATGTGCTGAGAAGTTTGATATCAAACTTGTCAGCCTTCAGTGTAGCCATTATGGTGCTGTGGAGTTCGTAATGACAACCTCCCAGTACCATGTACTCTTAATGGCATCACTGCACTTGCAGTGCCCAGGAATAGCCCTGGGTACTGTAGGGGCACAGGGCTCAGGCACCTGTGTCCACACCGCTGGCATAGGGCACTCAGCTAGAAGGGTGGGATTTGAACACTGGTCCCGGGCCTGACCTCTGCTTCAGGGTCTGCCGCCTCTAACCAGTGAGCCTCACTTACAAACTGCACCGGCGCCGAGGTGCCTGCCACATGGGAAGTTTGTATCCTGGGGCTTTACAAATGGACTAAGGCCAACAAAGTAAGCTCTAGATTCAGAGACCTAGGCCTAATAACCGCAAAATGGCTGATAACTAGGAGATGAAAATGCACAGACCCTCCGGAGGTACCTCACTGGCTAAAATCCCTAGAGGTTTGGGCGCAGACAGAAAGCACTATCCTTCACAGGGAGGAAACGGCGGTGCTGCGAAAGTATCTTATTGCACAATCCTGGGATGATGTCCTCAAAGCCCTTACACAATCCAATGCCATACTGCGTGCACCACTAACACAACAAACAGGTGACAGGGTGACTTGGGTGTAGCAGACACGCGCAATCCAGGGAACCCTCAGACACAGCTGTTGGGCTAGGCAACACCTACACACTCCTTAGGTGACAAATCGTGGACATGACTTCTGCCATAAGACACTCTAATATCCACAGGACCGTGCCTGGTACATACATGACAGATCACTTTTATTACGAACATGCAACCCTAAACGCGACCACACTCGAACGGCATACTATGTATCAGCCACATATATCTTTAAACATTTGATGTCTCCTTTTCTTTTGATTTAGTTTTATTTTATTAGTTGTGGTTCAATGTTGGAATAAGAGGATGTCTGGCAGCAGATTACGGCACATGTAAAATCCTATTTTACCAAGCAGCATAGCATGCTACGCTCTCAAAGCTGAGCGGAGTATGGGAAATGTACCCCTCTAGGCACTGTTGTAATTATGCAATGATGACTACTGCTGAGGAGAATTACAAATGATAATTACGTCTCGCTCCTCGATTAGGGACAACAGTGCATATGGGCTATGAATGCCTATGTTATTTTCCAAGTGCACGTCAGATCCTGAGATATAGATGAGGAAGGTGCTATGATTATAAGCAGGAATTTGCTTGATTATTATGTCTAATGCTTCAGCACTGTAAATGTTGTTATAAATGCACCATATGTGGATGTTTCTACTTTGTGACAGGAAACAATTAAAATGCATTAAAGATATTTAAAAAGAAAAAAATCACGGGTGGTTTGAGCTACAGTTATCCCCGGGTTGATCTCATATCCCCTCCCCCTTGTATCCATTTTGCTCAGAGGAGTATCACAGGCTCCATCTGCTTCCTCCGACAGATGTTGTCAATCAATGTCATTTGGGTCTCTTAATGAGGTGAAGGCGTTATTTGGCGCCACTGAGTTAGCCCACCAAGTTACACCCGCCTGTTGAGCCACATGACAATATTGTTGACTGGAGTTGGCGAGTGGTCTGTAAAAGAAACCCAGCTGGAGCGGTTTAATCCCTGAATCCACTTCAGCTGGATAGAACCCGCTACTCTGGGAAAGAATCTTGCGCACAAGATCAGGGTGTCTGAGCGTAACAATCACGCAGTCCTCTGGAAAGGCTTTCCTGGTTCTACCAACCCAGGACACCCTCCTTGCCATCAAAATGTGTTGGTGCTCTCTGATGCTAAACCCTGAGTGCCTACACATCCAATACGCCACTTTATTAATCAATTGTGTCATGGATTCCTCTTTATGGCATATATGTCCTGCAACACCGGTCAAAACAAATGTGTACGAGCAGCTAGCTGGGGGTAAATCTAAAACTGGTAGACCTGGGGTGCTCTGCGCAATAAATGGGTCCTCTCTTTTGATTGCTGTTGCCCATTGTCTCCCCTTTCTATCCTTTCGTCGTCCACCTGCTGTATTATGGAATTACCTGAGGTCTCTGTCCTAGATTTCCTAAGCCCTGTGTTAATAATGCTCCAATCGGGTCTAGTTGCTTCAAGATGTATGTAAGGGACCCTATTGCCCATAAAATCTTTTCCTATTGTGTGTTCCCCTTCCCCATTGTTTCTCCTCACACTCCCATTCACCGCAGGTGGGGCCGGAACCTTGGAAACTTCAGCTGCCCATCAACTACACACGTGCACCTACATGCTCCTTGATTAGCTGATGCGCTACTAAAATTCAAAAGTTGCAACAATTTTCCTTCAATTGACCCTAATTTACGTAGAAGAGGCCCCAACAGAACAGTCATAAGAGTCTCCAGTTTTTTCCATTGATCAGGGTCGTCCCCAAGGACAATCGGAATAAGATCACCACTACTAGGAACTTGGCTCTGGGCCGGTCCTCCTTCAGATTCTGGAACCAGTTTCTCGCGATGCCTATTTACTTGCTGCTTAGATCTGGATTTTTGCTTCTGCCTTTGTAAGACACTTCCCCTTGTGCGTTTTGCAGGTGGCTCTCCACTGCCTGTTGCCAGAGATTTTGATAGGCTTATCGCACTTTCCCAAGTGACTCTTTTGAATCTAGTGATAACCTCTCCATGATATGAGCCGGGCGTAATTGCAGTGTGAGCCATCGTGGGGACCGATGTCTCTATTGTCAGTATAGATGGAGTGTCTGAGAGATCAGGGTCCTGGTCCACCAAGGGATCTTGGACAGAGTTGATGGTATTGATCTGTGCAACTGTGGTTACCTCAGATGCCGCTGGTGATATATTTGGGAGATCAACTAATTCCCCATTATTGCTTGGACCAGGGGTGGCAGAACGAGGATGGTCCGCAAGTTGCTGCGCCCCCCTAGGAGATTTAGCCATATTTATGCCTCCCATCAATGACCTTTTTTGGGCTGCAAAAGTATCCAGAGAGAGTCTTTTTTCTGTAAGCTGAATTTGGTGAGTCAGGACCCACTCTGCCCTAGTCAGAAATGCATCCAGGGTCCCCAGCCCCCCCTTCACATTAAAACCTGTGACTTTACGTTTGCTCATTCTGTCTGGTGAATGATGTTTGATTGCTATCTGATCCTCAGAATGCGCAAAATCAAAATGAATACCTTATTTAACGACTGATGTCCAACTTGATACACTGATTAACAGGGGGGTGGCGCAGCCCAGCCTCCTCCAGCCTCTGACGGGCTCGGATGGGCTTGCCCTTGGCCCGGGCACACCGGCGCGCGTCCTGCGCTGTGGGAGCACAGTCCGGGCTTAAGAGGGCTGCTGCATGTGACGTAAGCGGCTCCTGCGGCAATGCAGTGTGGACCTCAGCGTCCCTGTTGCCTATTCTTTGCCGCCAAAACACAGCTATAAACTGCCGGAGAATCCTGGGCTGCGGGAGCCGGTTCGCGCTTAACAGGGTGCTTCTGGTGACATAAGCGGCTCCTGCTCCGATGCAGTGTGGACCTTACAGTCCCTGTTGCCTCTTCTTTTGCCAAAACGCTGCTACAAACTGCCAGGGTATCCTGAGCTGCGGGAGCCCGGTCCGTGCTTAAGAGCGCTGTTGCTAGTGACGTAAGCGGCTCCAGCGGCGATGTAGTGTGGACCTCAGAGTCCCTGTTGCCTCTTCTTTGCCTGCAGAACGGTGCTACAAACTGCCAGAATATCGCACGCTGCGGGAGCCCGGTCCGCACTTAATAGCGCTGCTGCTGGTGACGTAAGCTGCTCCTGTCGCGATGCAGTGTGGACCTCAGAGTCCCTGTTGCCTCTTCTTTGCCGCCAAAATGCTGCTACAAACTGCCAGAGTATCCCCTATCTGCCAGAGTATGGGAGATCTAATAATGAAACATTTGAATCGCTCTCACTAGTTTCGTCTTCTAGCATCACTATCTCTTTCCTAGCACCATTCTGTGAAACTGTCACATTTTGTTGCTTTGGTGCAACACATTTGTCACCATAAAATGGAATAACAGGACCAATAGTTACTGGCACTGTCAATGCTTCAGCATTCAGACCTAACTGATTTATTTTCTGAATTATCTCTTCTTTTGTTTTATTCAATGCATCCCTTTCCTTTTCTTGTGACGCTCGGATGACTGTCGGGTCATGTAGAACTTGTAGAACCAATGGTGTTCCCATTACAGTGGCACTTGGAGTTGCATCTCTAGCACTTTCTTGATAAGGCGGAGGTCTTTTAACTAGAATATCTTCCAACAACTCATCATCAGATTCATCACACCCTATTACTGTCACACCTATGTGTTTCGTTTTTTCCTTACATTTGCTCTTTTCTTGATCCTCATCCATTAATACTGGATATAAACCCTCTGTTACTACAGCCCTTCTCCATCTTTTCATTTGATCTCCTCGGGTGTCAAATTAGTACCTGGGTAAAAATCCTCAATTAATTCTTCTGCCTCCTTAGTATTTCTCTTGTTCAAATGCCTCAACTTCCCATTCTTCCAAAGCCTCATACTGTGTTAACCTAGGATTTGGTTCTAATGAATTCATCCTGTTTCTCAAAGTCTGAAGAATCCTTACATTAAATGTACCATGTTCTGGAAAAGCCAGAACTCCATCAACTTTCGTATACTCCACCCAAATTTCCAACCATACACACATATGCTATTCACTGTCCATCATCATATAGGAAGCTGGCGAATTAGGAAGTGGCATATGAATTCCCTCCCTAGTTACAATACGCTTGTCCTTCACAAAGAAATCCTTGATTTTATTAATCAACTTCATGCTCTTGTTCTTGTCACTAATCTAATATCCTTCAGTAAAATCCAAAAACTCTTCTTTGTTTTCACGAATCCTGTTTGAAATTACTCTTGCAAAACTAGGGCGACTCACACCAACAATCCAATTATATCTCGCCACGTTTTCACTTCTGCAACCAATACCAGCATAGTACTTGTCCACTGATCAATCATAGCTCACAACCCACCCACTTGTCTGACCAATGCCAGCGCAACTCTTTAGTGACGTCAGTGCTGCTCCTACCACTGACCCTCCCTTTACCATCTGGACTTTTCACACGCCCGCTGTTTCAACCAATGTCAGTATGACTCCTGCTACTGACCCTCCCTTCACAAGGTAATACGACAATGTATTTTCTAATTTTTCTTAAAATTTCTGTTAGTAACAACGTAAAAGAAGCGCTACTCTGTCTGCTCCGCTAAGCCAAAGATAGTTTCTTCACTCGCTTCAAAGATAAAATACTCCCTTTCACTATGAGTAGAAACTACTGTTTACCCTTCACTTAAGCTCGGGGAGGACCTGTTACTTCTCTAGGAATACTCCTCCTTTAGGTAAGGCCAAAGTTTCACAGATGAGCCCTTTGCTATCATTCACACTCTAATCATATACGATATAGTCCCTAATATAACACCTACAACCCTGCGTAGCTTTTAGGTATTATGACAACAGACGAGTAACCTTCTGCAGTGTGATTTCCTTACCACACTCTTCTTAATTCTATTCCGGGGATTCCGAGGTATCTCCGTACCTGTATTTCCAGACAACATAGAACACAACACTAACTCTTGGTGTTAAACATATAGTTAATATTCAGAACTCAATATTCAATAATCAGCAAACTAATCAATTTTAATAGCCATCGATCTGCTACCAAAAAAACTGATCCAGCGAAAGGCACGGGACGAACACCTCACAATCAGATGAAAAATTAAATGGGCCCATATAAACAATCAGATTTCCTGTCTGTTTCACTTGGGGGGGGGGGCAAGTTTTGTAATTTCACTTCAGTCTGTGATTAGTTAGCTCACTTGTAGACTCAAAATTATTCAAGAGATTTATTCAATGCCTAACTAATCTTCACAGATTAACACTCTTCCTTTGGTCGATGGACCATTAGTTGAGTAGTTGATGGTGATATTACCATATAACTAACTAATTTACTGATCTTAGTAAAATAACCACAGACTCTGGGTAAGATTCAATTAATTTTATCTAAATCTCAGTCATAAATGAAAGCTCATCAATACAAATTCACAGTGCAAACACCATTAACATTTCTTGGGAGGGTAAATTAATTTAGCAAATACATTCAATCCACAGAGTGGATAGATGAAGAGACAAAAGGCATAATGAATCACATATTTGCAAACGTAATGCAAATTTGAGATAGAATAATAATTACCCAATGGTGATAACGGAAAACCAACTCTCTGGTCAAAAAGGGCTGGTGGAGGTCTCCTGATTAAGAATCAGGACACAAAGACTATAGGAAAGGCTCAGTGCAGGGCAATACTTACTAAACTTCTCTACAGATCGAGGCACCGGGGCGCATCACTTACTTACACTCTCTCCCTCCTCAATATTCTTCCGGAATCTTCAATCTAATCAGGTTGCCATTCAGGTATAATTCTTCCCAGTCCGTTCTCTCTTTTCTTCATCAGCAGCAGCCCTCGCCTCTCTCTCTCAGCAATGTCGACCGAATCCTTTCTCTCTCTATCTCTGCAACCCCCTTTTTCATGTCACACTAGTTATAGTCCTTATTTCTGTATGTCCCACCCTCAAAAGTTACAAATCGTGATGAAATTTGAACTCTGATTGGGCAGGGACAGTGGAATTGTCATTCATCTCATGCTGTCATATTCAATTTAATAATCATCTTTTGTCTACAAACCCTTCTCCTTTAGCTCATTCAGAATTGTCTTATTTCCTTTCCTATATATCTAATGTTGCAAATCAAAATAACACTCAGAATGTAGTTCCACAGTTGAGAAGAGGTTTCACACGTTTTGTCATCCTTGGCTCTTGTCAGCCTGTCAGAGACACGGTCAGCAGGTCACATAATGATTTTTCTGCGCACTCGCAGCTTGCTTCCATTCGACCACAATCTTTTTTCTCTTGCATGTTACAAAAGACCCAAACTTACACTATTAATAAAAGAATCATAAACAAATGTTAATTTCTCAAATATGTGATTTTCATTGTTCACCAATCACTTCTACTCTATCCCATGGTATTATCTTTTTTTTTTGTTAAGCAAAGGCATTAGCAGCAATGGCTCTCTTTAAATTCAGGTAAGCATATGCCGGGCATGCAATGCCTCAAGACCTAATGTTAGTAACTCTTGCGCATGCGTGAGAGTTTTTCCGTCTCAGAACAGGTTAGTCACGTTACCATCTAGAAATTCTAATTTGCACATGCGGAAAATCGTTTTCCAGTTTAAAGCAGGTTTTAGTCACGTTGCATTTTATTTTCATTAATAAGGCATGCGTAAAGCTCTTTTCCCACATGTAAATGTTGTGCATGTGTATCAATTTTGTTTTCTTCACTATTTCTAACGGATCTATGACAGAATATCGACTACAAAAATATCGACCTACAAGAATATCGAGTCAACAATATCGAGGGCAAAAATATCGACATCCTATCTACAACATGGTAAGTACAAAAATATCGAAAAAATAATATCGTTGTAAAAAATATCGATGTTAAAAATATCGATTTTTTTTTTAATATATATAAATGTAAAAGTAAGTATATAACACTAATAAATAAAATATACATATTTAAAAGTATCTAATAATGTTTAAAATTAATAAATAAAAATATATACAGTAAAGATATAATATATATGTACTGAACAATAAGTATTAATAATTAATTTACTAAAAATACCCCATTACCCAAGAACTGAAAACTGACCCTGAACCCTAAAAATACCCCTTTACCCAAAAACTGAAAACTGACCCTGAACCCTAAAAATACCCCTTTCCCCATGAACTGAAAACTGACCCTGAACCCTAAAAATACCCCTTTCCCCATGAACTGAAAACTGACCCTGAACCCTAAAAATACCCCTTTACCCATGAACTGAAAACTGACCCTGAACCCTAAAAATACCCCTTTCCCCATGAACTGAAAACTGACCCTGAACCCTAAAAATACCCCTTTACCCATGAACTGAAAACTGACCCTGAACCCTAAAAATACCCCTTTACCCAAAAACTGAAAACTGACCCTGAACCCTAAAAATACCCCCTTACCCAACAACTGAAAACTGACCCTGAACCCTAAAAATACCCCTTTACCCAAGAACTGAAAACTGACCCTGAACCCTAAAAATACCCCTTTACCCAAAAACTGAAAACTGACCCTGAACCCTAAAAATACCCCTTTACCCATGAACTGAAAACTGACCCTGAACCCTAAAAATACCCGTTTACCCATGAACTGAAAACTGACCCTGAACACTAAAAATACCCATTTACCCATGAACTGAAAACTGACCCTGAACCCTAAAAATACCCCTTTACCCAAAAACAGAAAACTGACCCTGAACCCTAAAAATACCCCTTTACCCAAAAACCCAAAAATGACCCTGAACCCTAAAAATACTCCTTAACCCAAAGGTAAATAATATTATTTAATTAGCAATTAATAATTAATTAACAATAACAATAAAATAAATATATTAGCACATAAGCTGTAATTAATATAATTTAATAATTAATATCATTTTCCCCAATTAATTAATTAACAGTAACTAAAAATTATATATATAAATAAATTACTCTAATAATGTAATTAACTAACTAATATTATTTAATTAACAATTAATTACTAATGTAAAATATGTACCAAATGATATTAATTAATTAACTAATTAATATTAATTATTTGCCAATTAATTAGTTATAAATATTTAAAAACATATATTAATTAATTAATTATTATTAAATTACTCCCCACCCTATTCCCCTATAAACCCACATCCCGCTACAGAAAATATATATCAATTAATCAATTAATTACTTCCCAATTAATCAATATTAATTAGCAAATAATTATAATTAATTAATTAATCCTACTAATTATTAATCAACTTACCATAATTAAATTACTTCCCACCCTATTCCCCTATAAACCCACAACCCGCTCCGGTACTAAAACATCAAATTTCCTTATAAATTTCTATATTATTATAGAAAATGTATACACATATAATAGTAATTATTTTAAATACTTAAATTAAACATATAACACATACATAATAAAAAACTATAAAATAATACAAATATCGATATTAGTGTCATCGAAATTATTAACATCAATATATATGCTATCGATATTACTAACTTCGATATTACTTACATCGATATTAAGTATTTCGATATTACTTACCTTGGGTCGATATTCTGTCCTACGATATTCTTGCCTTCGATATTATGCTCCTTCGATATTACAGACTCGATATTATGGTAAGTCGATATTTCCAACTCGATATTTTGACTGTCTACCATTTCTAACAATTAGTACTGTTAATGAGAGATTGCTCCGATCAAGTTTTGTTTTCTTGAATCCTTGCTCCATCAACACAGTCTAACAGCACAGCCAACATCGCTGTCAACTGATCGATTTCTGGCGTTGCAGGTGGAAACCCCAAAGGGCAGTGCACAGGAGCCAATACGGATCCGACTATGGATTCAGAGGGCTAATTGGACACCGTGGGCGAACCCGCCAGCGTGTTTTCCGTGAGGACAGCTGACACCTCTTTGGGGCTTGAAAGTGCACCAGAGGGAGGTGGGTGCCCAAAGACGATATGGAAGGAATTCTAGTACTGCGGCATCTGGGGTAGAGTCGCCCCCGCTCCAAGGAAATCAGGGAGGTGCATGGTTGACTCTTGACCTGACTCCCCAGCCAGTGGCTGAGAGAGGACTTAGACCCATTTGCGTTTCAACGACTTACCATGTGATGTCGAGGGCGAGGGACGCCCGCAGGAACAGATTCCGGATCAGTCTTGCAATTGCTCCAGGGACCTTAAACGTGACTGATGACGACGCTGGACCTCCGCCAGTCACGAGCCAGGATCTTCATACACCATTCTTGCAATGCCTTCAGGAGAAGGCGATGGCAGGAGCTGCAATTCTGCGAAGGATGGTGCTCCCTGAGACACCACATACAAATAGTATGAGGGTCTGTAGCCGACATCTGCCATCCACTGGACCCACAATGTTGAACCCAGAGGACATTAGAAACAAGCATTTACAATGCAATAGGTCTCACATTAGGAAAGTTTGAGCTATTGGTATTGTAAATGACAAATTTTGTATTTATGTGTTGGTTTTGAAAATAGCTAAATTAATAGCTTTGTCATTTACAATGCCAATAGTTTTAACTTTTGCAAATGTGACAACTATTGCATTTGTAATGCAATATGTGTTGTATTTACATGACTTAGATGTATTGATATTACAAATAACAATGGCTTTACATTTTTTAAATAATTAATACTTAAATAAAAGTTATTGTAATTTATAATGGCAATAGCTTAAATTTTTGTAAATAACTTTTGTGAAGATTATGTTCAGTGATCGGGCCCAGGAACTAAGGTACTGTTGTCCCCCCTACCATTTACATGGTTCTGCCACTATTCTTCCATAGGTTTGGCGTTTTAACCTATTCATTATCTTATTGACTTTGCCCCGAGTGCTTAAAGGGACTGAACTTGTATATGACCTTTTTGGTTCAGATAGTCTTTCCCTGATTTGCTGCGCCTCATTGATATTCATCCAATTTGTACAGTTTTTAATTTAATACTGGGAGCACTGTTTTTAAAATACTCTTTCTACTTAAACCTTAACAGTCTTGTGAAGTCGAGGCCACATCTGCACAATGGGGAAGCGGGCGTGTGTCTTATAGAAGCAAACGTTAGCTCCACCCAAATCAATGTTCAGCAAACCAACATCTATAGATAAAATGCTGGAAAAAGCTCTGGGAGCAGTAGCCACCGCAATTGAGAGGACTGAGAGATGCTTGTCCCTGACTCCAAATTTAGATATTCCCTCCCCTGATCCTAGCCCTCTTCAAACCTCTGGGGCATTAGTGAAGTAGTGAAGGCATTAGTGAAGTAGTGTGGCTCACTGGTTAGAGGCGGCAGACCCGAGAGCAGAGGACGGCCCGGGACCAGGGTTCGATTCCCGGCGCGGCAGGTTTCTGGACCAGGGTCAGCGGACTCGATAATTCTCTCGCCTCGGTGCCCACTCTGATCAGCGATCACACTCGGCAACTCTGGGCATTAGCTTGCCTCATCTTCACTAACGGCCCCCCAGACCGCCGGGGATGCCTGGTCTCACCCTGGAGATACCCATTAAGGGACCATCCTCAGGGAAGCCAGGAAGGGTTTCGCAGCGGTCGAAGCGCCAGGACGCCTACGGGTAGCAGTGCGCTATATAAATGCCTACACATTTACATTAGCAATTGAGCTTTCAAGCGACCAGCCCCTGCCTATTGAATCATTTAGCCCAGAACGATCTAGGGCCACTGCGCCAAAACCACAGGGAAAAAAAGGTGATTCCATCCCCAAGGCGAGAGCCACAACAAAAAGGAAAAAACCACTAGGCAGAACCCCTGTTAAGGTAACCACAGGGGGGGGGGGGATTGTAGATGAGAGTACATATCCCACAAGTGATCAACCACCGTGGGTCACAAAATTGGTGGTTGATCTCCAGATTCAAATTAGGGAAATTGTAAAGGATGAATTAAGACCTCTCCAAGAGAGTATTAAGGGGTTGGCCACCATTATTAATGATTGGGTCAGCATAAGGGGAGCAAATGGTAATGCATTTGGCTTGGAATCAGGGATTAACACTCAGCCCCCCACAAGCAACATACTGGCCAACCAGCATAAAGTCACTACAGAGCACGCTTGCCTCCAAATTCTAATGGAGAAAGTATGTTACCGGAGGCGAATAGAGGCAGTGGGGAAAGCATGACCAGGGGTGTCCCTAACCCAGTTACTCTTATGTTAACAACTAGGTAAAAAATAGGAGAATTAAAAGCAAAGAACCAGCAGTTGGGGGTTGTGGAGCTAGCAAGTATAGATGATACCAACTACCTTGCCCCCCCCCCCCCATTTATAAATCTACCCCCAGCATCAACCCCATGTGTCCTCATCCTTGCAGGCACACCCCAACTAGAAAGGGGCCAACGCGAATCACATCAAAAGCTAAAAACCAAATGTGTCCACTGGCTTGTAAACCATACTTCATTTAATCACGAGTACGTGGACGAGATTTTATCGACACGCAGGGTGGATTGGATAGGCAGACGGCACAAGGATATTTATGGTGACTGTATAGTAATTAATTTTAGAAATCCATAGGTGACCCAAAGGGTTTTAGTCATAGAGGATGGGAGGGTCAAGGGTGGAATTTCAGTACTCACCTTAGGTTACTTTTACCCCCCCACTTGTCCCCCACTTGCTCCACGGTACCAAGATTCGCGTTGGAGAAATGTCCCCTCCAATAAAGTCTCTGTCCTCATCCATTCCAAAACTGGCAAAGACAATTGAGTTTTAATATTCCTATCAGCAACAGATTTAGTTGCCTTGATGGAATCGATTGACTAAAACACAAATCTCCCAAACCTAAGGCCCAGGTCTGTTGTTGCCAACTAGAAAGCCAGTTGCAGGTTATCCCTACGATGGCTTATCACTTGGCGGGGGCGGGTTCCCATGGCCTTGGGTAAGGTATCTGCTACATTGGAAGCATTATCTGTATTTTTAGGGACCATTGCTCCAAATAATATGGTGATACTAGGAGGGGACTTTAATTGGCACTTTGAGCCCCTGGAGGGTATTCTATCGGATAATCTCTCTGACGAGGACAAATTTTGGGCAATCCCGGAAACGAGATGCCCTCCAGTGAAAAAACGGTCCCCCCTGGCAATCCAGATGAATTGTCTTGTTCTTAAGCACTCGCTAAGAACTTGCAATGGTAGAACATCGTCTGATACCTCCAATAGTTACACTTTCCATAGAAAAGACCATGGTTCTCTACTAGACTACATTATGATTGATCTAAAATCCTGGGATAGGCTGATCAATTTTAAAATCATTCCTTCGACGGATAGTGACCACCATGCACTTGCATTGGAACTTATACTAATGAATTCTGGGAAAGCCCCCTCCACTTTTGAATAAAGTGATGTAAAATTGGCTCTCTCCAGTTGCAGGAGAAGGGTAAGATGGCCTAATTTTTGCCACTCTCAAGATAAACTGAGCTCCCTATATGAGGAGCTAATCCCTGTCCTGTCGGCGGCCTCAAATTTGTAAGCGATGAAGGAGGATGGCTCCGACCTGGAGAAGGTGTCAAAAAATCTCACCAAATTAGGAGAAATTGCATTGACCTTCTTCTACCCAAAAAAGAAAAAAGTAGATTACCCAAGTAGGAAACCCCATTCCTGGTTTAATGACCAGTGCCGCATGGCTAAAAGAATGCTAGTAGCATCTATCAAGGATAAGGATCAGCTGAAAATTAAAATAGCAAGGAAGGTATATAAGGGTGGCATCTACGAAGCAAAAAAGTATTGGGAATTGGAGAGGTGGGATGCGTTGAGAACTGTCCTTGGGGATAGGGACATGAGGACCTTCTGGGGTATTGTCAATTCTGACAGCTCTGGACCCTAAACATCGGTAGACGCAAACCTGGATGAAGAGGTGTGGCGGGAACATTTTGAATCCCTCTATTCCAAGGAAGGCTTGCTGCCTGGTGCGCAATCAGCATAATGCAACCCGGGGGCTGACTCTTCCGCCTACTCTGTTTCCATTGATTATCCCTATGATAGCAGCCTCAGCATTAGTATAAGCCTGGATGAAATTAAGGGAGTGCTGGCGAAAGTAGCCCCGGGCAAAGCCCCTGGCTTGGACAAGATCCCTGGGGATCTTTTCCGCTGCGAGCCAGCCATTTGGGTCCCGTACTTCTGGGTTCTATTCAACGCTATATTGCAGGGTATGAGGATCCAATTTAGCTGGCTGGGTGCGGAAATAGTTCCCATTTTTAGAAAAGGCTCCCCCCTCTTGCCAACCAATTACAGGCCAATCAGCCTGATTGACATCTCCCCAAACATGTTTGCGCGTATCCTGCTACTCAGGCTACAAATTTGGATGGAAGAACTGAGGATTTTGTCCCCTCTACAGGCCGGATTCAGGGAAAAACTATCTACCCTGGATCCAGTACTCAGATTACAGCTGTTGTACTGGAAAACCGTGTGCCTGGAGGAAGGCAGTCTCTTCCTAGTATTCGTGGACCTGAGGTCAGCATTCGACATGGCCCCAAGGGAAAAATTGTGGACCGTCCTCCACGAGCTGGGGGTTCCGGAATATTTAACTCACCTCATCAAACGGCTTCATGAGGACAATTTCGCGCAAATCAGGTTTGGCAAGGCTGCCTAGTTAACTGACCCCATCCCGATCAAGCGCGGTGTCCGCCAGGGATGTGTCCTCGCCCCTACTCTTTTTATTTTATGTATCAATGGTCTAGTAGATTCTCTCTTGGCTGAAAAAGACCTAGATGCACCTAAGTTGGCCTCTCGACTGATTCCGGCAATGATGTTTGCCGATGATACTCTATTAGAATTCAAATCACCCATGGGCCTTCAGAGGATTCAGAACAAATTTGAAGTTTTCTGCAGAGAAAGAGGGTTAGAAATTAACCTCCAGAAAACTAAATTTATGGCGGTCAATGGCTCCACGAGTACACGTTCCACTCCCTACTATACGGCAAACCTAGAGTGTCGTCTTTTATCTACCTGGGGATTACCATCACTGATAAAATAGATTGGGAGGAACACATCAAAAAATCTTCTCTAAAATTGGCCTAATCATCTGGTGGGATTATGAAGTTCTTCTGTAAATCCAATCTGAAACCAATTAGCACAGCTATAGAAATATATAAGATGCAAGCCCGGGGAGGGGTACTTTACAGGGCCGAACTTTGGGGCCACTCTCCCCCGAGAATTTAGCACAGGTAGAGAACAACTTCTTAAGACACTTGTTGAATCTCCCACAGAGCACCCCGTTAACTCCTCTCCGACTAGACTTGGGGCTTATGGAAATATCAGAAGTACTGACCCTCAAACCTTTAATGTATTGGCGCCGCTTGTGGGTAACCCCAGAACTTGTGCCGTACAGAGAAGAACTTCTAGAGGTAATGAACCTCCGTGGGGCTGCTAACATGGTTAGCTCACATTTAACAAATGTTTATTAGTATGGGGCTAAGGGAATTTTGGGTTGATCCTGAGCTTGCCTGCTCCTCAATATCTAGGAAACAATTAAAGACCTGTTTTGAGGAGCACAAAATGGCCCAGCTTTATAGTAATTCAAAAATAGGCAAGTTAACCTCAACCTTCCTGGAGATAAAAGACAGGTTCTTTTTTGAGCCGGTCTTAGATGTTATTAAACCAGCTCTACCTCCAGTTCATGTACGGGGTGTTGCCATTACACTGTTTCAGACACAAATGGAAGGGCTCCCATGCAATGAACTCTCCGGCCTGCGATTACCTTGACGAGTCAGAACTTCATGTGTTTTTTGCCTGCCCCGGCTATCACAAATCAAGGAAACGTTGGCTGGCGTAGACATGCAGGAATCTTGGAATAAGACACTGTAAAGAAGCATTCAGAATCTTTAAACATGATACGAGTATCCCGATTGTTTTTTCAGTCGCAGGGTTCCTATTCTCTGTATGGTGCACACGTAGGCTTTTCCTTAAATCCCCTAAGCAGATGATAGAAGCTCCAATATTAGAAAATTGACTGTTGTATGGTTATTAATGGCATCTTCAAATTTCTAGCTTGATTTTGCTGTCTCGTGGGATGAAATCTGACGTACTGACATTTTTTAGTACAAGTTTGTGGTCATCATTTTATGTACCGTTTTAGACTAAATATTTATTTATTTATTACTTATGCTATGCACTCTCTATGGATGAATTGGTGCCACCAGTCTAGTACAACCCCCCCCAGACATGATTAGCCCCTTCCTATTTCTCGACACAGGACACTGAAACATTTGGGAACTTCTGTATTTTTAATTGTATGATATCAATGTATATAGTGACATTTTCCTTTTAACTTGTTTCTTCTTTTATGTAAAAGCTTTATGAGGGCTTTTTTTTTTTCTCGTGTCATCCTATTGTATGTACCTTTTTCTTTTGTACTTTTGAGGTCATATTGACCGAAATAAAGTTTATTGAATGAATGATTATGTTCAGTGTATTTTATTGTGACGAAAATCCAAGAACAAAAGTGAAAAAATTTAACATCTTTTTATAACATTTGTAATAAAGCTTGAACCATTGACAGAACATATTTGAACCAGCTGTTGTTGAATGGTTGCACAGATTGATGCTGTGGTGGCGCTGAGTGATGTTGTGGTGGCGACGAGTGATGCTGTGGCGTTCAGTGATGCTGTTGTAGCGCATATCGATGTTGTGGTGCCCCTGAGTGATGCTGTGGTGGTGCTGAGTGATGCTGTGGTGATGCAAAAGATAGAGTGAGTGCGATAGATAGATAGAGGGAGGGTGGTAGATAGAGGGAGGGTGATAGAGGGAGGGCGATAAAGGGAGGGCGATAGAGGGAGGGCGATAGAGGGAGGGTGATAGATAGAGGGAAGGAGATAGATTGAGGACGATAGATAGATAGAGGGAGGGCGATAGAGAGAGGGAGGGCGATAGATAGAGTGAGGGAGGGCGTTGGATAGATAGAGTAAGGGAGGGTGATAGAGTGAGTGAGGGCGATAGAGTGAGTGGGGGCGGTAGAGTGAGTGAGGGCGGTAGAGTGAGGGTGGTAGAGTGACGGTGGTAGAGTGAGGGCGGTAGAGTGAGGGCGGTTGAGTGAGGGCGGTAGAGTGGTAGGGTGAGGGCGGTAGAGTGAGGGTGGTAGAGTGGTAGAGTGAGGGCAGTAGAGTGGTAGAGTGAGGGCGGTAGAGTGGTAGAGTGAGGGTGGTAGAGTGGTAGAGATAGTTGTAGAGTGAGGGCGGTAGAGTGAGGGTGGTAGAGTGGTAGAGTGAGGGCAGTAGAGTGGTAGAGTGAGGGTGGTAGAGTGGTGGAGTGAGGGCGGCAGAGTGAGGGCGGAAGAGTGAGGGTGGTAGAGTGGTAGAGTGAGGGCGGTAGAGTGAGGGCGGTAGAGTGGTTGAGTGAGGGTGGTAGAGTGAGGGCGGTAGAGTGGCAGAGTGAGGGCGGTAGAGTGAGGGCGGTAGTGTGGTAGAGTGAGGGTGGTAGCATGAGGGCGGTAGAGTGGTAGAGTGAGGGTAGTAGAGTGAGGGCGGTATAGTGGTCGAGTGAGGGCGGTAGAGTGAGGGCGTGAGGGAGGTAGAGTGAGGGCGTGAGGGCGGTAGCGTGGTAGAGTGAGGGCGGTAAAGTTAGGGTGTGAGGGCGGTAGAGTGGTAGAGTGAGGGTGGTAGAGTGGTAGAGTGAGGGCGGTAGAGTGAGGGAGGTAGAGTGGTAGAGTGAGGGCGGTTGAGTGAGGGTGGTAGAGTGGTAGAGTGAGTGCGGTAGAGTGAGTGCGGTAGAGTGAGGGTGGTAGAGTGAGGGCGGTAGAGTGGTAGAGTGAGGGCGGTAGAGTGAGGGCGCGAGGGCGGTAGAGTGGTAGAGTGAGGGCGGTAGAGTGAGGGAGGTAGGGTGGTAGAGTGAGGGTGGTAGAGTGGTAGAGTGAGGGCGGTAGAGTGGTAGAGTGAGGGCGGTAGAGAGGTAGAGTGAGGGCGGTAGAGTGGTAGAGTGAGGGCGGTAGAGTGAGGGCAGTAGAGTGGTAGAGTGAGTGCAGTAGAGTGAGTGCGGTAGAGTGAAGGTGGTAGAGTGAGGGCGGGAGAGTGAGGGTGGTAGAGTGGTAGAGTGAGGGTGGTAAAGTGAGGGAGGTAGAGTGGTAGAGTGAGGGTGGTAGAGTGGTAGAGTGAGGGCGGTAGAGTGAGGGCAGTAGAGTGGTAAAGTCAGGGCAGTAGAGTGAGGGTGGTAGAGTGGTAGAGTGAGGGCGGTAGAGTGAGGGCAGTAGAGTGGTAGAGTGAGGACGGTAGAGTGAGGGCGGTAGAGTGAGGGCGGTAGAGTGAGGGCGGTAGAGTGGTTGAGTGAGGGTGGTAGAGTGGTAGACTGAGGGAGGTAGAGTGGTAGAGTGAGGGTGGTAGAGTGAGTGGTAGAGTGAGGCTGGTAGAGTGGTGAAGTGAGGGTGGTAGAGTGAGGGGTAGAGTGGTAGAGTGATGGGGATAGAGTGGTAGAGTGAGGGCAGTAGAGTGGTAGAATGAGGGCGGTAGAGTGGTAAAGTGAGGGCGGTAGAGTGGTAGAGTGAGGGTGGTAGAGTGAGGGTAGAAGAGTGGTAGAGTGAGGGGGATAGAGTGGTAGAGTGAGGGCAGTAGAGTGAGGGCGGTAGAGTGGTAGAGTGAGGGCAGTAGAGTGAGGGCGGTAGAGTGGTAGAGTGAGGGCGGTAGAGTGACGGCGGTGGAGTGGTAGAGTGGTAGAGTGAGGGCGGTAGAGTGAGGGTGTGAGGGCAGTAGAGAGGCAGAGTGAGGGCGGTAGAGTGAGGGCGTGAGAGCAGTAGAGTGGTAGAGTGAGGGCAGTAGAGGGAGGGCGTGAGGGAAGTAGAGTGGTGGAGTGAAAGCGGTAGGGCGTGAGGGCAGTAGAGGGTGGTAGAGTTGTAGAGTGAGGGCAGTAGAGTGAGGGCGTGAGGGCGGTAGAGTGAGGGTGGTAGAGCGAGGGCGGTAGAGTGAGGACGGTAGAGTGAGGGCGGTTGAGTGAGGGCGGTTGAGTGAGGGCGGTAGAGTGGTAGGGTAAGGGCGGTAGAGTGGTAGAGTGAGGGTGGTAGAGTGGTAGGATGAGGGCGGTAGAGTGGTAGAGTGAGGGCGGTAGAGTAGTAGAGTGAGGGCGGTAGAGTGGTAGAGTGAGGGCGGTAGCGTGGTAGAGTGAGGACGGTATAGTTGTAGCGAGAGGGCGGTAGAGTGAGGGCAGTAGAGTGGTAGAGTGAGGGCAGTAGAGTGGTAGAGTGGTAGAGTGAGGGCGGTAGAGTGAGGGCGGTGGAGTGAGGGTGGTAGAGTGGTAGAGTGAGGGCGGTAGAGTGAGGGCGGTAGAGTGGTTGAGTGAGGCTGGTAGAGTGAGGGCGGTAGGGTGGCAGAGTGAGGGCGGTAGAGTGGTAGAGTCAGGGTGGTAGCATGAGGGTGGTAGAGTGAGGGTAGTAGAGTGAGGGCGGTATAGTGGTAGAGTTAGGGCGGAAGATTGTGGGTGTGAGGGCGGTAGAGTGGTAGAGTGAGGACGGTAAAGTGAGGGTGTGAGAGCGGTTGAGTGGTAGAGTGAGGGAGGTAGAGTGGTACAGTGAGGGTGGTAGAGTGAGGTTGGTAGAGTGGTAGAGTGAGTGCGGTAGTGTGAGTGCGGTAGAGTGCGGGTGGTAGAGTGAGGGCGGTAAAGTGGTAGAGTGAGGGCAGTAGAGTGGTAGAGTGAGGGTGGTAGAGTTGTGGAGTGAGGGCGGTAGAGTGAAGGCGGTAGAGTGAGGGTGGTAGAGTGGTAGAGAGAGGGTGGTAGAGTGAGGGCGGTATAGTGGTTGAGTGAGGGTGGTAGAGTGAGGGCGGTAGAGTGGCAGAGTGAGGGCGGTAGAGTGAGGGTGGTAGTGTGGTAGAGTGAGGGTGGTAGCATGAGGGCGGTAGAGTGGTAGAGTGAGGGCAGTAGAGTGAGGGCGTGAGGGCGGTAGAGTGAGGGCGGTAGAGCGGTAGAGTGAGGGCAGTAAAGTTAGGGTGTGAGGGCGATAGAGTGGTAGAGTGAGGGCGGTAGAGTGAGGGCGGTAGAGTGAGGGAGGTAGAGTGGTAGAGTGAGGGCGGTAGAGTGAGGGTGGTAGAGTGGTATATTGAGTGCGGTAGAGTGAGTGCAGTAAAGTGAGGGTGGTAGAGTGAGGGCCGTAGAGTGGTAGAGTGAGGGTGGTAGAGTGAGGGCGCGAGGGCGGTAGAGTGGTAGAGTGAGGGCGGTAGAGTGAGGGAGGTAGGGTGGTAGAGTGAGGGTGGTAGAGTGGTAGAGTGAGGGTGGTAGAGTGGTAGAGTGAGGGCAGTAGAGTGAGGGCGGTAGAGTGAGGGCTGTAGAGTGGTAGAGTGAGGGCGGTAGAGTGAGGGCAGAAGAGTGGTAGAGTGAGTGCGGTAGAGTGAGTGCGGTAGAGTGAGGGTGGTAGAGTGAGGGCGGGAGAGTGAGGGCGGTAGAGTGGTAGAGTGAGGGTGGTAAAGTGAGGCAGGTAGAGTGGTAGAGTGAGGGCGGTAGAGTGAGGGTGGTAGAGTGGTAGAGTGAGGGCAGTAGAGTGAGGGCAGTAGAGTGGTAAAGTCAGGGCACTAGAGTGAGGGCGGTAGAGTGGTAGAGTGAGGGCGGTACAGTGAGGCCGGTAGAGTGGTAGAGTGAGGGTGGTAGAGTGTAGAGTGAGGGAGGTAGAGTGTTAGAGTGAGGGTGGTAGAGTGAGTGGTAGAGTGAGGGCGGTAGAGTAGTAAAGTGAGGGTGGTAGAGTGAGGGCAGTAGAGTGGTAGAGTGATGGGGATAGAGTGGTAGAGTGAGGGCAGTAGAGTGGTAGATTGAGGGCGGTAGAGTGGTAAAGTGAGGGCGGTAGAGTGGTAGAGTGAGGGTGGTAGAGTGAGGGTAGAAGAGTGGTAGAGTGAGGGGGATAGAGTGGTAGAGTGAGGGTGGTAGAGTGGTAGAGTGAGGGTGGTAGAGTGAGGGCGGTACAGTGAAGGCGGTAGAGTGGTAGAGTGAGGGTGGTAGAGTGGTAGAGTGAGGGAGGTAGAGTGGTAGAGTGAGGGTGGTAGAGTGGTAGAGTGAGTGGTAGAGTGAGGGCGGTAGAGTGGTAAAGTGAGGGTGGTAGAGTGAGGGCAGTAGAGTGGTGGAGTGATGGGGATATAGTGGTAGAGTGAGGGCAGTAGAGTGGTAGAGTGAGGGCGGTAGAGTGGTAAAGTGAGGGCGGTAGAGTGGTAGAATGAGGGTGGTAGAGTGAGGGTAGAAGAGTGATAGAGTGAGGGGAATAGAGTGGTAGAGTGAGGGCAGTAGAGTGAGGGCGGTAGAGTGGTAGAGTGAGGGCAGTAGAGTGAGGGCGGTAGAGTGGTAGAGTGAGGGCGGTAGAGTGAGGGCATGAGGGCAGTAGAGTGGTAGAGTGAGGGCGGTAGAGTGAGGGTGTGAGAGCAGTAGAGTGGTAGAGTGAGGGCAGTAGAGGGAGGTCGTGAGGGCAGTAGAGTGGTAGATTGAAAGCGGTAGGGCGTGAGGGCAGTAGAGGGTAGTAGAGTAGTAGAGTGAGGGCAGTAGAGTGAGGGCGGTAGAGTGAGGGCGGTAGAGTGAGGGCGGTAGAGTGAGGACGGTAGAGTGAGGGCGGTTGAGTGAGGGCGGTAGAGTGGTAGGGTGAGGGCGGTAGAGTGGTAGAGTGAGGGCTGTAGAGTGGTAGGGTGAGGGCGGTAGAGTGGTAGAGTGAGGGCGGTAGAGTAGTAGAGTGAGGGCGGTAGAGTGAGGGCGTTAGCGTGGTAGAGTGAGGGCGGTATAGTTGTAGAGAGAGGGTGGTAGAGTGAGGGCAGTAGAGTGGTAGAGTGAGGGCAGTAGAGTGGTAGAGTGAGGGTGGTAGAGTGGTAGAGTGAGGGCGGTAGAGTGAGGGCGGTGGAGTGAGGGTGGTAGAGTGGTAGAGTGAGGGCGGCAGTGAGGGCGGTAGAGTGGTTGAGTGAGGGTGGTAGAGTGAGGGCGGTAAAGTGGCAGAGTGAGGGCGGTAGAGTGGTAGAGTCAGGGTGGTAGCATGAGGGCAGTAGAGTGGTAGAGTGAGGGTAGTAGAGTGAGGGCGGTGTAGTGGTGGAGTTAGGGCGGTAGATTGAGGGTGTGAGGGCGGTAGAGTGAGGGCGTGAGGGCGGTAGAGTGGTAGAGTGAGGGCGGTAAAGTGAGGGTGTGAGGGCGGTTGAGTGGTAGAGTGAGGGCGGTAGAGTGAGGGAGGTAGAGTGGTAGAGTGAGGGTGGTAGAGTGAGGTTGGTAGAGTGGTAGAGTGAGTGCGGTAGTGTGAGTGTGGTAGAGTGCGGGTGGTAGAGTGAGGGCAGTAGAGTGGTAGAGTGAGGGCATGAGGGTGGTAGAGTGGTAGAGTGGTAGAGTGAGGACGGTAGAGTGAGGGAGGTAGGGTGGTAGAGTGGTAGAGTGAGGGCTGTAGAGTGAGGGCGGTAGAGTGGTAGAGTGAGGGCAGTAGAGTGAGGGCGGTAGAGTGAGAGCGGTAGAGTGGGGCAGTAGAGTGGTTGAGTGAGGGTGGTAGAGTGAGGGCGGTAGATTGGCAGAGTGAGGGCGGTAGAGTGGTAGAGTGAGGGTAGTAGCATGAGGGCGGTAGAGTGGTAGAGTGAGGGTAGTAGAGTGAGGGCGGTATAGTCGTAGAGTTAGGGCGGTAGATTGAGGGTGTGAGGGCGGTAGAATGAGGGCATGAGGGCGGTAGAGTGGTAGAGTGAGGGCGGTAAAGTAAGGGTGTGAGGGCGGTTGAGTGGTAGAGTGAGGGCGGTAGAGGGAGGGAGGTAGAGTGGTAGAGTGAGGGTGGTAGAGTGAGGGTGGTAGAGTGGTAGAGTGAGTGCGGTAGTGTGAGTGTGGTAGAGTAAGGGTGGTAGAGTGAGGGCGGTAGAGTGGTAGAGTGAGGGCGGTTGAGTGAGGGCTTGAGGGCGGTAGAGTGGTAGAGTGAGGGCGGTAGAGTGAGGGAGGTAGGGTGATAGAGTGAGGGTGGTAGAGTGGTAGGGTGAGGGCGGTAGAGTGGTAGAGTGAGGACAGTAGAGTGAGGGCGGTAGAGTGGTAGAGTGAGGGCGGTAGAGTGAGGGCAGTAGAGTGAGTGCGGTAGAGTGAGTGCGGTAGAGTGAGGGTGGTAGAGTGAGGGCGGGAGAGTGAGGGCGGTAGAGTAGTAGAGTGAGGGTGGTAAAGTGAGGGAGGTAGAGTGGTAGAGTGAGGGCGGTAGAGTGAGGGTGGTAGAGTGGTAGAGTGAGGGCGGTAGAGTGAGGGCAGATGAGTGGTAAAGTCAGGGCAGTAGAGTGAGGGCGGTAGAGTGGTAGAGTTAGGGGGTAGAGTGAGGGCAGTAGAGTGGTAGAGTGAGGACGGTAGAGTGAGGGCAGTAGAGTGGTAGAGTGAGGGTGGTAGAGTGGTAGATCGAGGGAGGTAGAGTGGTAGAGTGAGGGTGGTAGAGTTGTATAGTGAGTGGTAGAGTGAGGGCGGTAGAGTAGTACAGTGAGGGTGGTAGAGTGAGGGCAGTAGAGTGGTAGAGTGATGGGGATAGAGTGGTAGAGTGAGGGCAGTAGAGTGGTAGAGTGAGGGCGGTAGAGTGGTAAAGTGAGGGCGGTAGAGTGGTAGAGTGAGGGTAGAAGAGTGGTAGAGTGAGGGGGATAGAGTGGTAGAGTGAGGGCAGTAGAGTGAGGGCGGTAGAGTGGTAGAGTGAGGGCAGTAGAGTGAGGGCGGTAGAGTGGTAGAGTGAGGGCGGTAGAGTGAGGGCAGTAGAGTGACGGCGGTAGAGTGGTAGAGTGGTAGAGTGAGGGCGGTAGAGTGAGGGCGTGAGGGCAGTAGAGTGGTAGAGTGAAAGCGATAGGGCTTGAGGGCAGTAGAGGGTGGTAGAGTAGTAGAGTGAGGGCAGTAGAGTGAGGGCGTGAGGACGGTAGAGTGAGGGCGGTAGAAGGAGGGCGGTAGAGTGTGGACGGTAGAGTGAGGGCGGTTGAGTGAGGGCGGTTGAGTGAGGGCGGTAGAGTGGTAGGGTGAGGGCGGTAGAGTGGTAGAGTGAGGGCGGTAGAGTGGTAGGGTGAGGGCGGTAGAGTGAGGGCGGTAGAGTAGTAGAGTGAGGGCGGTAGAGTGGTAGAGTGAGGGAGGTAGAGTGGTAGAGTGAGGGCGGTATAGTTGTAGAGAGAGGGCGGTAGAGTGAGGGCAGTAGAGTGGTAGAGTGAGGGCAGTAGAGTGGTGGAGTGAGGGTGGTAGAGTGGTAGAGTGAGGGCGGTAGAGTGAGGGCGGTGGAGTGAGGGTGGTAGAGTGGTAGAGTGAGGGCGGTAGAGTGAGGGCGGTAGAGTGGTTGAATGAGGGTGGTAGAGTGAGGGCGGTAGAGTGGCAGAGTGAGGGCGGTAGAGTGGTAGAGTGAGGGTGGTAGCATGAGGGCGGTAGAGTGGTAGAGTGAGGGTAGTAGAGTGAGGGCGGTATAGTGGTAGAGTTAGGGCGGTAGATTGAGGGTGTGAGGGTGGTAGAGTGAGGGCGTGAGGGTGGTAGAGTGGTAGAGTGAGGGCGGTAAAGTGAGGGTGTGAGGGCGGTTGCGTGGTAGAGTGAGGGCGGTAGAGTGAGGGCGGTAGAGTGGTAGAGTGAGGGCGGTAGAGTGGTAGAGTGAGTGCGGTAGTGTGAGTGCGGTAGAGTGAGGGTGGTAGAGTGAGGGCAGTAGAGTGGTAGAGTGAGGGCGGTAGAGTGAGGGCATGAGGGCGGTAGAGTGGTAGAGTGGTAGAGTGAGGACGGTAGAGTGAGGGAGGTAGGGTGGTAGAGTGAGGGCGTGAGGGCAGTAGAGTGGTAGAGTGAGGGCGGTAGAGTGAGGGCGTGAGAGCAGTAGAGTGGTAGAGTGAGGGTAGTAGAGGGAGGTCGTGAGGGCAGTAGAGTGGTAGAGTGAAAGCAGTAGGGCGTGAGGGCAGTAGAGGGTAGTAGAGTAGTAGAGTGAGGGCAGTAGAGTGAGGAAGTGAGGGCGGTAGAGTGAGGGCGGTAGAGTGAGGGCGGTAGAGTGAGGACGGTAGAGTGAGGGCGGTTGAGTGAGGGCGGTAGAGTCGTAGGGTGAGGGCGGTAGAGTGAGGGCGGTAGAGTGGTAGGGTGAGGGCGGTAGAGTGGTAGAGTGAGGGCGGTAGAGTAGTAGAGTGAGGGCGGTAGAGTGGTAGAGTGAGGGCGGTAGCGTGGTAGAGTGAGGGCGGTATAGTTGTAGAGAGAGGGTGGTAGAGTGAGGGCAGTAGAGTGGTAGAGTGAGGGCAGTAGAGTGGTAGAGTGAGGGTGGTAGAGTGGTAGAGTGAGGGCGGTAGAGTGAGGGCGGTGGAGTGAGGGTGGTAGAGTGGTAGAGTGAGGGTAGTAGAGTGAGGGCGGTATAGTGGTAGAGTTAGGGCGGTAGATTGAGGGTGTGAGGGCGGTAGAATGAGGGCGTGAGGGTGGTAGAGTGGTAGAGTGAGTGCGGTAGTGTGAGTGTGGTAGAGTAAGGGTGGTAGAGTGAGGGTGGTAGAGTGGTAGAGTGAGGGCGGTTGAGTGAGGGCATGAGGGCGGTAGAGTGGTAGAGTGGTAGAGTGAGGACGGTAGAGTGAGGGAGGTAGGGTGATAGAGTGAGGGTGGTAGAGTGGTAGGGTGAGGGCGGTAGAGTGGTAGAGTGAGGACAGTAGAGTGAGGGCGGTAGAGTGGTAGAGTGAGGGCGGTAGAGTGAGGGCAGTAGAGTGAGTGCGGTAGAGTGAGTGCGGTAGAGTGAGGGTGGTAGAGTGAGGGCGGGAGAGTGAGGGCGGTAGAGTAGTAGAGTGAGGGTGGTAAAGTGAGGGAGGTAGAGTGGTAGAGTGAGGGTGGTAGAGTGGTAGAGTGAGGGCGGTAGAGTGAGGGCAGATGAGTGGTAAAGTCAGGGCAGTAGAGTGAGGGCGGTAGAGTGGTAGAGTTAGGGGGTAGAGTGAGGGCAGTAGAGTGGTAGAGTGAGGACGGTAGAGTGAGGGCGGTAGAGTGAGGGCAGTAGAGTGGTAGAGTGAGGGTGGTAGAGTGGTAGATCGAGGGAGGTAGAGTGGTAGAGTGAGGGTGGTAGAGTTGTATAGTGAGTGGTAGAGTGAGGGCGGTAGAGTAGTACAGTGAGGGTGGTAGAGTGAGGGCAGTAGAGTGGTAGAGTGATGGGGATAGAGTGGTAGAGTGAGGGCAGTAGAGTGGTAGAGTGAGGGCGGTAGAGTGGTAAAGTGAGGGCGGTAGAGTGGTAGAGTGAGGGTGGTAGAGTGAGGGCAGTAGAGTGGTAGAGTGAGGACGGTAGAGTGAGGGCGGTAGAGTGAGGGCAGTAGAGTGGTAGAGTGAGGGTGGTAGAGTGGTAGATCGAGGGAGGTAGAGTGGTAGAGTGAGGGTGGTAGAGTTGTATAGTGAGTGGTAGAGTGAGGGCGGTAGAGTAGTACAGTGAGGGTGGTAGAGTGAGGGCAGTAGAGTGGTAGAGTGATGGGGATAGAGTGGTAGAGTGAGGGCAGTAGAGTGGTAGAGTGAGGGCGGTAGAGTGGTAAAGTGAGGGCGGTAGAGTGAGGGTGGTAGAGTGAGGGTAGAAGAGTGGTAGAGTGAGGGGGATAGAGTGGTAGAGTGAGGGCAGTAGAGTGAGGGCGGTAGAGTGGTAGAGTGAGGGCAGTAGAGTGAGGGCGGTAGAGTGGTAGAGTGAGGGCGGTAGAGTGAGGGCAGTAGAGTGACGGCGGTAGAGTGGTAGAGTGGTAGAGTGAGGGCGGTAGAGTGAGGGCGTGAGGGCAGTAGAGTGGTAGAGTGAAAGCGGTAGGGCGTGAGGGCAGTAGAGGGTGGTAGAGTAGTAGAGTGAGGGCAGTAGAGTGAGGGCGTGAGGACGGTAGAGTGAGGGCGCTAGAAGGAGGGCGGTAGAGTGTGGACGGTAGAGTGAGGGCGGTTGAGTGAGGGCGGTTGAGTGAGGGCGGTAGAGTGGTAGGGTGAGGGCGGTAGAGTGGTAGAGTGAGGGCGGTAGAGTGGTAGGGTGAGGGCGGTAGAGTGAGGGCGGTAGAGTAGTAGAGTGAGGGCAGTAGAGTGGTAGAGTGAGGGAGGTAGAGTGGTAGAGTGAGGGCGGTATAGTTGTAGAGAGAGGGCGGTAGGGTGAGGGCAGTAGAGTGGTAGAGTGAGGGCAGTAGAGTGGTGAAGTGAGGGTGGTAGAGTGGTAGCGTGAGGGCGGTAGAGTGAGGGCGGTGGAGTGAGGGTGGTAGAGTGGTAGAGTGAGGGCGGTAGAGTGAGGGCGGTAGAGTGGTTGAATGAGGGTGGTAGAGTGAGGGCGGTAGAGTGGCAGAGTGAGGGCGATAGAGTGGTAGAGTGAGGGTGGTAGCATGAGGGCGGTAGAGTGGTAGAGTGAGGGTAGTAGAGTGAGGGCGGAATAGTGGTAGAGTTAGGGCGGTAGATTGAGGGTGTGAGGGTGGTAGAGTGAGGGCGTGAGGGTGGTAGAGTGGTAGAGTGAGGGCGGTAAAGTGAGGGTGTGAGGGCAGTTGAGTGGTAGAGTGAGGGCGGTAGAGTGAGGGAGGTAGAGTGAGGGAGGTAGAGTGGTAGAGTGAGGGTGGTAGAGTGGTAGAGTGAGTGCGGTAGTGTGAGTGCGGTAGAGTGAGGGTGGTAGAGTGAGGGCGGTAGAGTGGTAGAGTGAGGGCGGTAGAGTGAGGGCATGAGGGCGGTAGAGTGGTAGAGTGGTAGAGTGAGGACGGTAGAGTGAGGGAGGTAGGGTGGTAGAGTGAGGGCGTGAGGGCAGTAGAGTGGTAGAGTGAGGGCGGTAGAGTGAGGGCGTGAGAGCAGTAGAGTGGTAGAGTGAGGGCAGTAGAGGGAGGTCATGAGGGCAGTAGAGTGGTAGAGTGAAAGCGGTAGGGCGTGAGGGCAGTAGAGGGTAGTAGAGTAGTAGAGTGAGGGCAGTAGAGTGAGGAAGTGAGGGCGGTAGAGTGAGGGCGGTAGAGTGAGGACGGTAGAGTGAGGGCGGTTGAGTGAGGGCGGTAGAGTCGTAGGGTGAGGGCGGTAGAGTGGTAGAGTGAGGGCGGTAGAGTGGTAGGGTGAGGGCGGTAGAGTGGTAGAGTGAGGGCGGTAGAGTAGTAGAGTGAGGGTGGTAGAGTGGTAGAGTGAGGGCGGTAGCGTGGTAGAGTGAGGGCGGTATAGTTGTAGAGAGAGGGTGGTAGAGTGAGGGCAGTAGAGTGGTAGAGTGAGGGCAGTAGAGTGGTAGAGTGAGGGTGGTAGAGTGGTAGAGTGAGGGCGGTAGAGTGAGGGCGATGGAGTGAGGGTGGTAGAGTGGTAGAGTGAGGGCGGTAGAGTGAGGGCGGTAGAGTGGTTGAGTGAGGGTGGTAGAGTGAGGGCGGTAGAGTGGCAGAGTGAGGGCGGTAGAGTGGTAGAGTCAGGGTGGTAGCATGAGGGCAGTAGAGTGGTAAAGTGAGGGTAGTAGAGTGAGGGCGGTATAGTGGTAGAGTTAGGGCGGTAGATTGAGGGTGTGAGGGCGGTAGAGTGAGGGCGTGAGGGCGGTAGAGTGGTAGAGTGAGGGCGGTAAAGTGAGGGTGTGAGGGCGGTTGAGTGGTAGAGTGAGGGCGGTAGAGTGAGGGAGGTAGAGTGGTAGAGTGAGGGTGGTAGAGTGAGGTTGGTAGAGTGGTAGAGTGAGTGCGGTAGTGTGAGTGTGGTAGAGTGCGGGTGGTAGAGTGAGGGCAGTAGAGTGGTAGAGTGAGGGCATGAGGGTGGTAGAGTGGTAGAGTGGTAGAGTGAGGACGGTAGAGTGAGGGAGGTAGGGTGGTAGAGTGAGGGTGGTAGAGTGAGGGTGGTAGAGTGGTAGAGTGAGGGCGGTAGAGTGAGGGCGGTAGAGTGGTAGAGTGAGGGCAGTAGAGTGAGGGCGGTAGAGTGAGAGCGGTAGAGTGGGGCAGTAGAGTGGTTGAGTGAGGGTGGTAGAGTGAGGGCGGTAGATTGGCAGAGTGAGGGCAGTAGAGTGGTAGAGTGAGGGTGGTAGCATGAGGGCGGTGGAGTGGTAGAGTGAGGGTAGTAGAGTGAGGGCGGTATAGTGGTAGAGTTAGGGCGGTCGATTAAGGGTGTGAGGGCGGTAGAATGAGGGCGTGAGGGCGGTAGAGTGGTAGAGTGAGGGCGGTAAAGTGAGGGTGTGAGGGCGGTTGAGTGGTAGAGTGAGGGCGGTAGAGTGAGGGAGGTGGAGTGGTAGAGTGAGGGTGGTAGAGTGAGGGTGGTAGAGTGGTAGAGTGAGTGCGGTAGTGTGAGTGTGGTAGAGTAAGGGTGGTAGAGTGAGGGCGGTTGAGTGAGGGCATGAGGGCGGTAGAGTGGTAGAGTGGTAGAGTGAGGACGGTAGAGTGAGGGAAGTAGGGTGGTAGAGTGAGGGTGGTAGTGGTAGAGTGAGGGCGGTAGAGTGGTAGAGTGAGGGCAGTAGAGTGAGGGCGGTAGAGTGGTAGAGTGAGGGCGGTAGAGTGGTAGAGTGAGGGTGGTAGAGTGAGGGCGGGAGAGTGAGGGCGGTAGAGTAGTAGAGTGAGGGTGGTAAAGTGAGGGAGGTAGAGTGGTAGAGTGAGGGCGGTAGAGTGAGGGTGGTCGAGTGGTAGAGTGAGGGCGGTAGAGTGAGGGAAGATGAGTGGTAAAGTCAGGGCAGTAGAGTGAGGGTGGTAGAGTGAGGGGGGTAGAGTGAGGGCAGTAGAGTGGTAGAGTGAGGACGGTAGAGTGAGGGCGGTAGAGTGAGGGCAGTAGAGTGGTAGAGTGAGGGTGGTAGAGTGGTAGATCGAGGGAGGTAGAGTGGTAGAGTGAGGGTGGTAGAGTGGTATAGTGAGTGGTAGAGTGAGGGCGGTAGAGTGGTAAAGTGAGGGTGGTAGAGTGAGGGCAGTAGAGTGGTAGAGTGATGGGGATTGAGTGGTAGAGTGAGGGCAGTAGAGTGGTAGAGTGAGGGCGGTAGAGTGGTAAAGTGAGGGCGGTAGAGTGGTAGAGTGAGGGTAAGAGTGAGGGTAGAAGAGTGGTAGAGTGAGGGGGATAGAGTGGTAGAGTGAGGGCAGTAGAGTGAGGGCGGTAGAGTGGTAGAGTGAGGGCAGTAGAGTGAGGGCGGTAGAGTGGTAGAGTGAGGGCGGTAGAGTGAGGGCAGTAGAGTGACGGCGGTAGAGTGGTAGAGTGGTAGAGTGAGGGCGGTAGAGTGAGGGCGTGAGGGCAGTAGAGTGGTAGAGTGAAAGCGGTAGGGCGTGAGGGCAGTAGAGGGTGGTAGAGTAGTAGAGTGAGGGCAGTAGAGTGAGGGCGTGAGGACGGTAGAGTGAGGGCGGTAGAAGGAGGGCAGTAGAGTGTGGACGGTAGAGTGAGGGCGGTTGAGTGCGGGCGGTTGAGTGAGGGCGGTAGAGTGGTAGGGTGAGGGTGGTAGAGTGGTAGAGTGAGGGCGGTAGAGTGGTAGGGTGAAGGCGGTAGAGTGAGGGCGGTAGAGTAGTAGAGTGAGGGCGGTAGAGTGGTAGAGTGAGGGCGGTAGAGTGGTAGAGTGAGGGCGGTATAGTTGTAGAGAGAGGGCGGTAGAGTGAGGGCAGTAGAGTGGTAGAGTGAGGGCAGTAGAGTGGTGGAGTGAGGGTGGTAGAGTGGTAGAGTGAGGGCGGTAGAGTGAGGGCGGTGGAGTGAGGGTGGTAGAGTGGGGGCAGTAGAGTGGCAGAGTGAGGGCGGTAGAGTGGTAGAGTGAGGGTGGTAGCATGAGGGCGATAGAGTGGTAGAGTGAGGGTAGTAGAGTGAGGGCGGTATAGTGGTAGAGTTAGGGCGGTAGATTGAGGGTGTGAGGGTGGTAGAGTGAGGGCGTGAGGGTGGTAGAGTGGTAGAGTGAGGGCGGTAAAGTGAGGGTGTGAGGGCGGTTGAGTGGTAGATTGAGGGCGGTAGAGTGAGGGAGGTAGAGTGGTAGAGTGAGGGTGGTACAGTGAGGGTGGTAGAGTGGTAGAGTGAGTGTGGTAGTGTGAGTGCGGTTGAGTGAGGGTGGTAGAGTGAGGGCGGTAGAGTGGTAGAGTGAGGGCGGTAGAGTGAGGGCATGAGGGCGGTAGAGTGGTAGAGTGGTAGAGTGAGGACGGTAGAGTGAGGGAGGTAGGGTGGTAGAGTGAGGGTGGTAGAGTGAGGGTGGTAGAGTGGTAGAGTGAGGGCGGTAGAGTGAGGGCAGTAGAGTGGTAGAGTGAGGGCAGTAGAGTGAGGGCGGTAGGGTGAGGGCGGTAGAGTGGTAGAGTGAGGGCGGTAGAGTGAGGGCAGTAGAGTGGTAGAGTGAGTGCGGTAGAGGGAGTGCGGTAGAGTAAGGGTGGTAGAGTGAGGGCAGTAGAGTGAGGTCAGTAGAGTGAGGGCGGTAGAGTGGTAGAGTGAGGGTGGTAGAGTGGCAGAGTGAGGGCGGTAGAGTGGTAGAGTGAGGGCGATAGAGTGGTAGAGTGAGGGCAGTTGAGTGGTAAAGTGAGGGTGGTAGAGTGAGGACATTAGAGTGGTAGAGTGAGAGGGATAGAGTGGTAGAGTGAGGGCAGAAGAGTGGTACAGTGAGGGCGGTAGAGTGGTAAAGTGAGGGCGGTAGAGTGGTAGAGTGAGGGTGGTAGAGTGAGGGCAGAAGAGTGGTAGAGTGAGTGGGATAGAGTGGTAGAGTGAGGGCAGTAGAGTGAGGGCGGTAGAGTGGTAGAGTGAGGGCGGTAGAGTGGTAGAGTGAGGGCGGTAGAGTGGTAGAGTGAGGGCAGTAGAGTGAGGGCGGTAGAGTGGTAGATTGAGGGCGGTAGAGTGAGGGCGGTAGAGTGACGGCGGTAGAGTGGTAGAGTGAGGGCGGTAGAGTGAGGGCAGTAGAGTGGTAGAGTGAGAGCGGTAGAGTGAGGGCGTGAGAGCAGTAGAGTGGTAGAGTGAGGGCGGTAGAGTGAGGACGGTAGAGTGGTAGAGTGAGGGCGGTAGAGTGAGGGTGGTAGAGTAGTAGAGTGAGGGCAGTAGAGTAGGACATGAGGGCGGTAGAGTGAGGGTGTTAGAGTGGTAGAGTGAGTGCGGTAGAGTGGTAGAGTGAGGGTGGTAGAGTGAGGGCGGTAGAGTGGTAGGGTGAGGGCTGTAGAGTGGTAGAGTGAGGGCAGTAGAGTGAGGGTGGTAGAGTGGTAGAGTGAGGGCGGTAGAGTGAGGGCGGTAGAGTGGTAGAGGAAGGGCGGTAGAGTGAGGGCGGTAGAGTCCAGCCAAGGAAAACTAACAAAGGAAGCTAAGCATGCATACAGAGAGGCGAGTGAGAGACTAGCACTGCCTGCTCCGTAAGTATTAGAAAGAAAAGTGTGTGGCAGAAGTACAGGCTACCTGACTTTTCGCACGCACCCATTCAGTTGTTGGCCTCTCAGCTGATTCTGCCAACTAGACAAAAAAGTGGAGGTGGGGCGGTTAACTAATGAGGCAGTTAAAAAAAGTGTGTTCTGAATTAGTGAGACGGTGGCAGAAGTGCAGGCTACCTGACTCTGAACTATCCCCCATAGTGGGTCATCACACTGCCCTCCAAAGTCGGGCCAAGGAAAAGTAACAAAGAGAGCTAAGCATGCATGCAGAGAGGCGAGTGAGAGACTAGCGCTGCCTGCTCCGTAAGCATTAGAAACAAAAGTGCGTGGCAGAAGTACAGGCTACCTGACTCTTCACACGCACCCATTCACTTGTTGGCCTCTCAGCTGAGTCTGCCAACTAGACAAAAACTAACAAAGGAAGCTAAGCATGCATACAGAGAGGCGAGTGAGAGACTAGCGCTGCCTGCTCCGTAAGTATTAGAAAGAAAAGTGTGTGGCAGAAGTACAGGCTACCTGACTTTTCGCACGCACCCATTCAGTTGTTGGCCTCTCAGCTGATTCTGCCAACTAGACAAAAATGTGGAGGTGGGGCGGTTAACTAATGAGGCAGTTAAAAAAGTGTGTTCTGAATTAGTGAGACCGTGGCAGAAGTGCAGGCTACCTGACTCTGAACTATCCCCCATAGTGGGTCATCACACTGCCCTCCAAAGTCGGGCCAAGGAAAAGTAACAAAGGGAGCTAAGCATGCATGCAGAGAGGCGAGTGAGAGACTAGCGCTGCCTGCTCCGTAAGCATTAGAAACAAAAGTGCGTGGCAGAAGTACAGACTACCTGACTCTTCACACGCACCCATTCAGTTGTTGGCCTCTCAGCTTAGTCTGCCAACTAGACAAAAACTAACAAAGGAAGCTAAGCATGCATACAGAGAGGCAAGTGAGAGACTAGCGCTGCCTGCTCCGTAAGTATTAGAAAGAAAAGTGTGTGGCAGAAGTACAGGCTACCTGACTTTTCGCACGCACCCATTCAGTTGTTGGCCTCTCAGCTGATTCTGCCAACTAGACAAAAAAGTGGAGGTGGGGCGGTTAACTAATGAGGCAGTTAAAAAAAGTGTGTTCTGAATTAGTGAGACCGTGGCAGAAGTGCAGGCTACCTGACTCTGAACTATCCCCCATAGTGGGTCATCACACTGCCCTCCAAAGTCGGGCCAAGGAAAAGTAACAAAGGGAGCTAAGCATGCATGCAGAGAGGCGAGTGAGAGACTAGCGCTGCCTGCTCCGTAAGCATTTGAAACAAAAGTGCGTGGCAGAAGTACAGGCTACCTGACTCTTCACACGCACCCATTCAGTTGTTGGCCTCTCAGCTGAGTCTGCCAACTAGACAAAAAATCTCAATTTACTAAACTACCCATAAAACGGTAATGGGATCCATGCCTCGTGCGCGGTGGGGATTATTCAAGCAGAGTCCCGCTCGCGGGCAGATGTCGGAGGGGCGGGTTGGGATGCGCGCGTTCTGGATGAAGTTGGCCGAGCTCTTCCTGAGCCCACAGGTCCCGCTTGTGCAATCAGGACATGCCGTGGAGCACATAACACGAGCAAGACCAGCAAGTAGCACAAATTGATGCGGAGACCACAAGACGCAGCCGAGGGCCTGAGTGCATTTCTTCTTAGAGGGTGGATTTTAAGTGAAGCACGTAGGAGGTTACCATGGGAAACACGAGGGAATGAGGTAGCAGGAAATGGAGGAAATCTAGAATGTTATTAACGCAAGCCGAGCTGCAGGTTACTTTGGCAGTGAGGCAAATGTTGTTTAAATAAGACTGTCCAGAAATATGAACTCACTCTAAAGAAAAGAAATAGGGAGATGCTGCAATTCTCAGTGTAATGAGCTCAGAATGCAAAAAAAACAAGTAACACGAGACGAGAACGTTAGCAGCCTTTTATGTCTTATGGTGGTGTAAGAGAGACAAATGTTGGTGTGCGAGGCTTCCTTTCAAGTCGGGTGGGGGGGCGGGGGAGCAGGGGAGCGAGTGAGTGGGAGGGAACGAGCATGGTGGTGTGCGAGGCTTCCTTTCAAGTCAGATGGTTGAGCGGGGGCGGGGGAGCAGGGGAGCGAGCGAGTGGGAGGGAACGAGCATAAGGGGTGTGAGTGAGAAGTGAGGCCAAGCGCGCGCTGGCGAATCGTCGCGCTTGAATACCTCACATGCATTGGGGAGAATCCGCGCTTGATCAAGAGTTTGTTTCGCCTACTATATACTCGCTATTAAACCCTGCGGGATATAATGGCAAGACCTAAAAAGGGCATACTGTTTCTTCCACAAGCTCTGTCGAGACAGGCCAAAAACGGCCTGTGTAACTGTTACAGATCCCTGTTGGAAGTGCAGAAAAGAACAAATTGGCATCAGTGTGTCAGGGGAGCTTTATGAAATCCGTCAATGTCACATCCAGTGAATGACATTGCTTTGAAGTCGCACAACCCCCTCTACCAATACGCAGAGGTACTGCTGAAAAAGTTCCTGATTCAGTCTGGCGTCTGGAGAGAATTCAAAGATAAGGAATATGCGGCTAGATGTCTCTATCAGATACCATAAATCATACACAGCTCAAATCAGTCAGGAAAATGCCCCTGCCACAGGGAGACCCCTCTGAGGACTTTAACTGGTGGGTTGGAGCAGCAAAGAGAGAGGGTAGTGAAAGAGACAAGGGACTATATTGACAAACCCAACAAGGAGATTTGAAGGACTTGGTTCATTTCTATTTTCCCTAAAGTGTATGGGAAATGTAGTTCTAAAGACATGTTATGGCTGCTATTTGGTGAAGAAAATGTAATCCCCACCTCTGGTCTTGACATAGAATTTAATTCTGCACATTGTAGAATGGCTGTGTGGTGGAGACTGTGAGAAGGCTCTCGGGGAGATAATATACTCACCAGAACTCCTACTATTATATCCCCCACTGATAACGGCAACACGTGAAGAAAAGGCACTGGAGATCCTAGATAACGCGTGCCTGCAGCACATGAAAGACATTTACACAGGAGAGGCGTTTATTAAACTAGAAAATATATCCCAAGTATCACTTCACACCCAACTGCTGACTTACACATATTTCCAACTCCAATCTGGTGCACAGCAACATTCTCTCAGCTCCAAAATGAACCACCAACTCTGTGCGCACTGCTTATGCTATTGTCTACTACTACACGCAAAGGTCAGATAACTAAGCTCTACAGCACTAAGCAAGATGGTGGTTCAATAACAACAAAGAAAGCATTAGAAAGGTCATTGACAGGCAGACCGGGTATTTTTCTGCTCACAAACTTATTTGTTCACATCTAACTGCAATCTGCAAATACACTTTAAATACCTACATCAATGTTGTCATACCCTGCAAAATTATATCATTATAGGTTACAGGAGGATGCACAATGTGTTGGATGTGGGGCCTTAAAGCCTAATTTTAAGCATCTGGCATGGGAATGTCCCCAAATATATAAATACTGGAGAATAATAACGGAAGCCTTACACTACATCAGTGTTTCCCAAACTGAGGTCTGTGGACCCCTAGGGGTCCGTGACACATTCCCAGGGGGTCCTCAGGCAGCAGTTTTAACAAGCATTTACAATGCAATGGTTTCGCCTTTGGAAAAGTTAGAGGTATTGGCATTGTAAATGTCAAAAGTTGTATTTGTGTTGGTTTTGAAAACAGATAAATAAATGGCATTGTCATTTACATTGCCATTAGCTTAATCTCTGCAGTCACTCTGCACTCTCTAGCACTCCCTACTCACTCTGCACTCTCTAGCACTCCCTACGCACTCTGCACTCTGCATCCCCTATGCACTCTCCACTCCCTATGCACTCTCCACTCCCTATGCACTCTCCACTCCCTACTGCACTCTCCACTCTCCACTCCCTATGCACTCTCCACTCTCCACTCCCTATGCACTCTCCACTCTCCACTCCCTATGCACTCTCCACTCTCTCTCCACTCTCCACTCCCTATTCTCCACTCCCTATGCACTCTCCACTCCCCACTCTCCACTCCCCACTCTCCACTCCCCACTCTCCACTCCCTATGCACTCTCCACTCCCTATGCACTCCCCACTCCCTATGCACTCTCCACTCTCCACTCCCTATGCACTCTCCACTCCCTATGCACTCTCCACTCCCTATGCACTCCATATGCACTCTCCACTCCCTATGCACTCTCCACTCTCCACTCCCTATGCACTCTCCACTCCCTATGCACTCTCCACTCCCTATGCACTCTCCACTCCCTATGCACTCGGCACTCCCTATGCACTCGGCACTCCCTATGCACTCGGCACTCCCTATGCACTCTCCACTCCCTATGCACTCTCCACTCCCTATGCACTCTCCACTCCCTATGCACTCTCCACTCTCCACTCCCTATGCACTCTCCACTCCCTATGCACTCTCCACTCCCTCTGCATTCTCCACTCTCCACTCCCTCTGCACTCTCCACTCCCTCTGCACTCTCCACTCTCCACTCCCTCTGCACTCTCCACTCTCCAAGAACTCATGTTTCTCGCTCAGATATGGACAAAAAACAAAAGTACTCCCTTGGGCATCTCACCCACTCTGTGAGTTCACACATATCTCCTATACAGCACCAACCCCAGCAAATACAACATTTCTGCAGAACTGCAGCACATATCCCCCTGTCCTTAACATCCCACCCACGCTCAGGGCAGAGACTGTCCTCGTCCGTCTATGCCACACCCAGAGCAGACTTCACCCTGACGCCAAGCGAAGAGGAGGCGCTTCCATCACCATCTCTCCCACCTTTGGAGCACACAGATCACCTCACTCGCCAAGAGCGCTCACAAACATTACACGCTGTCCTGACACGCCAGTCAATGTAAATTAATTTTTAAGAAAAAAAACATTTACCTAGCGCAGTTATAAAAAGAAAGGCATCTAGGCGCTGGAATGAATGACTGATATGGTGCTTCGCACGCAAGCCCAATGCACAACACGCTAGTGGAACATGCATAGAAGCACACAAATGAGCAAAACAAACTATCATACTTAAGAGGAAAATGTAAAAAAAGTATAATTGCGAGTGCTCACACAGCACGTGCACAGCCTCCCCGGGCGGATCTGGGCTACACAGCGCTTACAAACCGCCGAACAGAGCTAGGAGGCGCTACATAAAGAATAGATTGATAAACAGCAGGGGGTTCCTAAGCAGTGGCTCTGTGTACAAGGAATACCTTCCCTAATAACCACGAAGAAGCACATAAAAGTTGCTGCAGCTTTTATGCAGTAAAGATGTCGCAGTTCTTCACACACAGCATCTGCCTCAAATAAGCCTCCGTCCGGAGTGCTGTTGTGCAACACTTCCGGTGGGCCCCTGGGCCCCTGGCCCCCGGCAGCTTCTCCAACAATCAAGTTTTTCAAAAACTGTTAGTACAAAGCAAGCTCAGACAAAGCCAATGTTTGGCAGCCAAGGTCAGACCAACTGGCACGGGCAATGCTGGTTTCATTTGAAATTTCCCCTTTCACCAAATAAGGATCTATGTTTTAAGTGGATTAATTGCTATCTTTTCTTCTCATAAACGGTTCTAATAATTTATTCTGGTCAACCACCTGTATGCTTCGGGGTACTCAGAGTGGCATTCGCTTTCTCCAGAACACAACCAAAAAAAATCGCTTGCAGCTGGTGGCTTATCAGACCCCCCCCCCCCCCATCCCCCCCCCGCGAAGCAAATTAAAACATATCCAACATCTGCCGAAAAAGGCACCACTGGCAACCTATCAAAGGAAGTAAGTATGCGAAATTATTAAAAGGAGGGAGAGCCCCGAGTGTTGAGGGCGGGTTCAGTTCAGTTGTCTTTGCCCAGTCCAACATCAGGTTTTCGAGTTCCACCACCTGCGGGATTCCCGGAGGCTCGGCGTATCCGGAGTTAGAATAATCAGCATCTCTGCTGGCAGCACCGGCCCCTCCCGAGGGAAGGGCCAGGACCCCGTGTGCTGTTGGGTGGATGACCTAACAGCTCCACCGCAAAACAATAAGGAAACCCAACATTGACTGCAAAACAGGAGTCGGCATTGAATTCTAAATTAAGCAATAACCGCCCCTTCCTCCTTCCGGTCACTGCCGCGCGCTGATAACGGCCAGAAACAAAGTGCGTCTTCCCGAGACTGCTTACTCGGCAGCAGCAGCTCAGGGTCCCCCCCACCCAGTATTACCCTGAATGGGCTGTCAATCACCAAACATTCCTGACAGCCTGCCACGTCCAAGATGCACAACCTGCTGCCTCAACCCACAGCCATGATCACAACACGCAGAGGACAGAGCATAGCGAGTGAGAGAGAGGGGGAGAGGGAATAAGGAGAGGGAGAGGAGGTGAGAGAGGGGGCGCCGTGGGAAGAAAAACTGTATCCAGCAAAGCTGACGGGCAATCGCAACTTCCGCAGGGGAGACCAGGGAGAAAGGCAGCAAGGAGAGAGGTATGGGGACAAAGATTAAAACAAGCACCTACGAGGACAGGGGGGGGGGGGGAGAGGACACGGACGGCGGGAGGGAGGCGGGAAATGTGCACAGGACAGCGAGGAGGGGGGACGGCGGGAGGAGGGACACGGAGGAAGGCAGGACAGCAGCAATCCCCCTGTCCTTAACATCCTACCCACGCTCAGGGCAGAATCACCCCCGAGACTGTCCTCGTCCGTCTATGCCACACCCAGAGCACACTTCACCCTGACACCAAGCGAAGAGGAGGCGCTTCCATCACCATCTCTCCCACCTTTGGAGCGCACAGATCACCTCACTCGCCAAGAGCGCTCACAAACATTACACGCTGTCCTGACACGCCAGTCAATGTAAATTAATTTTTAAGAAAAAAAACATTTACCTAGCGCAGTAATAAAAAGAAAGGCATCTAGGCGCTGGAATGAATGACTGATATGGTGCTTCGCACGCAAGCCCAATGCACAACACGCTAGTGGAACATGCATAGAAGCACACAAATGAGCAAAACAAACTCTATCATACTTAAGAGGAAAATGTAAAGAAAGTATAATTGCGAGTGCTCACACAGCACGTGCACAGCCTCCCCGGGCGGATCTGGGCTACACAGCGCTTACAAACCGCCGAACAGAGCTAGGAGGCGCTACATAAAGAATAGATTGATAAACAGCAGGGGGTTCCTAAGCAGTGGCTCTGTGTACAAAGAATACCTTCCCTAATAACCACGAAGAAGCACATAAAAGTTGCTGCAGCTTTTATGCAGTAAAGATGTCGCAGTTCCTCACACACAGCATCTGCCTCAAATAAGCCTCCGCCCGGAGTGCTGTTGTGCAACACTTCCGGTGGGCCCCTGGGCCCCTGGCCCCCGGCAGCTTCTCCAACAATCAAGTTTTTCAAAAACTGTTAGTACAAAGCAAGCTCAGACAAAGCCAATGTTTGGCAGCCAAGGTCAGACCAACTGGCACGGGCAATGCTGGTTTCATTTGAAATTTCCCCTTTCACCAAATAAGGATCTATGTTTTAAGTGGATTAATTGCTATCTTTTCTTCTCACAATCGGTTCTAATAATTTATTCTGGTCAACCACCTGTATGCTTCGGGGTACTCAGAGTGGCATTCGCTTTCTCCAGAACACAACCATAAAAAATCGCTTGCAGCTGGTGGCTTATCAGAACCCCCCCCCCCCATCCCCCCCACCCCCCGCGAAGCAAATTAAAACATATCCAACATCTGCCGAAAAAGGCGCCACTGGCAACCTATCAAAGGAAGTAAGTATGCGAAATTATTAAAAGGAGGGAGAGGAGCCCCGAGTGTTGAGGGCGGGTTCAGTTCAGTTGTCTTTGCCCAGTCCAACATCAGGTTTTCGAGTTCCACCACCTGCGGGATTCCTGGAGGCTCGGCCTATCCGGAGTTAGAATAATCAGCATCTCTGCTGGCAGCACCGGCCCCTCCCGAGGGAAGGGCCAGGACCCCGTGTGCTGTTGGGTGGATGACCTAACAGCTCCACCGCAAAACAATAAGGAAACCCAACATTGACTGCAAAACAGGAGTCGGCATTGAATTCTAAATTAAGCAATAACCGCCCCTTCCTCCTTCCGGTCACTGCCGCGCGCTGATAACGGCCAGAAACAAAGTGCGTCTTCCCGAGACTGCTTACTCGGCAGCAGCGGCTAAGGGTCCCCCCCACCCAGTATTACCCTGAATGGGCTGTCAATCACCAAACATTCCTGACAGCCTGCCACGTCCAAGATGCACAACCTGCTGCCTCAACCCACAGCCATGATCACAACACGCAGAGGACAGACCATAGCGAATGAGAGAGAGGGGGAGAGGGAATAAGGAGAGGGAGAGGAGGTGAGAGAGGGGGCGCCGTGGGAAGAAAAACTGTATCCAGCAAAGCTGACGGGCAATCGCAACTTCCGCAGGGGAGACCAGGGAGAAAGGCAGCGAGGAGAGAGCTATGGGGACAAAGATTAAAACAAGCACCTACGAGGACAAGGGGGGGCGGGAGAGGACACGGACGGCGGGAGGGAGGCGGGAAACGTGCACAGGACAGCGAGGAGGGGGGAGGGGGGACGGCGGGAGGAGGGACACGGAGGAAGGCAGGACAGCAGCAAGCACGGCCCGGCCGGACCAGATTCGGGGGCGTTCCCGGCTTTTGGCTGACGTAGCCAAAAGCCAAAAATTCTCGGGAACGCCCCCGAATCTGGTCCGGCCATGACGGACGCCTCTCTGTTCCAATGGCTAGCCTCCATTTATGGAGCTAGCCAATTAAACAGAGGGGCGTATTCAAGGCACCCATACTGGAAACTACAGATTTCTCTGGGGGCGGAGCTAAAAGCTCCGTTCCCCAGTCAAAACCTAAAAAGCACTGCAAAGTTCCTTGTAGAATTAGCAGTTATCGAGCAACAATAAAAGTGTCAAGATAACACCAGTGATTAATGTACCTGCTGGAGAGAGATGAGAGTTTTGTCCAGTGGCAGGTTTGACTTATATAATGTAGCACAGAGGGTTAATATGCCTGCTGCAAAGAACGCGTACCATGCATTTTAAAAAACAGTATTTCATGAGCATAGGTCAGTGAATTACTGCTTTTGTCACAGATATTCTTGTGTTACTCTACAGCTCATAAGAGACAATCATAAACTAGCACAGTGACCTACAAACTGTTATCAAAGAGCTGCTTACACACTGCATGGCACAATTTAGTAACTGATGTCTTTTTCCCAGTCTTTCATTATCCTGATGCTGCTAAAGGGGTTTATTTGGGTGGAAATAGATTGTAATTGTTAAAGTCAATGCTAACCACTGTGTTATGTTTTGAATCCTGAGTTTGTGTGTTTCCAGACCAAGCACTCTTTAAAAATGCCTACCAGTGTGAATGACATGTAAATCCTACACCTTGTAGTCCCCTTTTCCTTATGTAACCTTTTCTATACACGGATTTACACATATGATTCATCGTCTTTATATGTGTGTGATGTTAAGTGCTCCGACATCCTACAATGGTATGAGAGTGCTATAAAACAAATGAAATACATGTGACAGATGTGATATGGAGAAATTAGAAAACAAAACAGGTGATGGACCGAATGTGGATCAATGTCACACATTCACCCCAGTCCGAAGATCTGGGCCCAAATCCATCGTTTCTTTGCACTCCACACCACCCTGGGTTAGACAATGGCGATATGCAAATCAGCTCTGACCCTGTGCCCCATGGGAACAGTCCAGTCCAAACTACAAAAGCCATGTCCTTCCCAGAAAGGAATCAAGCATCCGAGGACCGGACCGGTTTCGAGGTAACACCTCTCATCAGCCCGGCTAGCTTGACTCCAGTGGTGTGGAGTGCCTGGGACCCACGTCTGAGCATCCCCAGCGCACTTATGGCGGAATTTGCAAACAAAACAGGTGATGGACCGAATGTGGATCAATGTCACACATTCACCCCAGTCCGAAGATCTGGGCCCAAATCCATCGTTTTTTTGCACTCCACACCACCCTGGGTTAGACAATGGCGATATGCAAATCAGCTCTGACCCTGTGCCCCATGGGAACAGTCCAGTCCAAACTACAAAAGCCATGTCCTTCCCAGAAAGGAATCAAGCATCCGAGGACCGGACCGGTTTTGAGGTAACACCTCTCATCAGCCCGGCTAGCTTGACTCCAGTGGTGTGGAGTGCCTGGGACCCACGTCTGAGCATCCCCAGCGCACTTATGGCGGGATTTGCAAACAAAACAGGTGATGGACCGAATGTGGATCAATGTCACACATTCACCCCAGTCCGAAGATCTGGGCCCAAATCCATCGTTTTTTTGCACTCCACACCACCCTGGGTTAGACAATGGCGATATGCAAATCAGCTCTGACCCTGTGCCCCATGGGAACAGTCCAGTCCAAACTACAAAAGCCATGTCCTTCCCAGAAAGGAATCAAGCATCCGAGGACCGGACCGGTTTCGAGGTAACACCTCTCATCAGCCCGGCAAGCTTGACTCCAGTGGTGTGGAGTGCCTGGGACCCACGTCTGAGCATCCCCAGCGCACTTATGGCGGAATTTGCAAACAAAACAGGTGATGGACCGAATGTGGATCAATGTCACACATTCACCCCAGTCCGAAGATCTGGGCCCAAATCCATCGTTTTTTTGCACTCCACACCACCCTGGGTTAGACAATGGCGATATGCAAATCAGCTCTGACCCTGTGCCCCATGGGAACAGTCCAGTCCAAACTACAAAAGCCATGTCCTTCCCAGAAAGGAATCAAGCATCCGAGGACCGGACCGGTTTTGAGGTAACACCTCTCATCAGCCTGGCTAGCTTGACTCCAGTGGTGTGGAGTGCCTGGGACCCACGTCTGAGCATCCCCAGCGCACTTATGGCGGAATTTGCAAACAAAACAGGTGATGGACCGAATGTGGATCAATGTCACACATTCACCCCAGTCCGAAGATCTGGGCCCAAATCCATAGTTTTTTTGCACTTTACACCACCCTGGGTTAGACAATGGCGATATGCAAATCAGCTCTGACCCTGTGCCCCATGAGAACAGTCCAGTCCAAACTACAAAAGCCATGTCCTTCCCAGAAAGGAATCAAGCATCCGAGGACCGGACCGGTTTCGAGGTAACACCTTTCATCAGCCCGGCTAGCTTGACTCCAGTGGTGTGGAGTGCCTGGGACCCACGTCTGAGCATCCCCAGCGCACTTATGGCGGAATTTGCAAACAAAACAGGTGATGGACCGAATGTGGATCAATGTCACACATTCACCCCAGTCCGAAGATCTGGGCCCAAATCCATCGTTTTTTTGCACTCCACACAACCCTGGGTTAGACAATGGCGATATGCAAATCAGCTCTGACCCTGTGCCCCATGGGAACAGTCCAGTCCAAACTACAAAAGCCATGTCCTTCCCAGAAAGGAATCAAGCATCCGAGGACCGGACCGGTTTCGAGGTAACACCTCTCATCAGCCCGGCTAGCTTGACTCCAGTGGTGTGGAGTGCCTGGGACCCACGTCTGAGCATCCCCAGCGCACTTATGGCGGAATTTGCAAACAAAACAGGTGATGGACCGAATGTGGATCAATGTCACACATTCACCCCAGTCTGAAGATCTGGGCCCAAATCCATCGTTTTTTTGCACTCCACACCACCCTGGGTTAGACAATGGCGATATGCAAATCAGCTCTGACCCTGTGCCCCATGGGAACAGTCCAGTCCAAACTACAAAAGCCATGTCCTTCCCAGAAAGGAATCAAGCATCCGAGGACCGGACCGGTTTCGAGGTAACACCTCTCATCAGCCCGGCTAGCTTGACTCCAGTGGTGTGGAGTGCCTGGGACCCACGTCTGAGCATCCCCAGCGCACTTATGGCGGAATTTGCAAACAAAACAGGTGATGGACCGAATGTGGATCAATGTCACACATTCACCCCAGTCCGAAGATCTGGGCCCAAATCCATCGTTTTTTTGCACTCCACACCACCCTGGGTTAGACAATGGCGATATGCAAATCAGCTCTGACCCTGTGCCCCATGGGAACAGTCCAGTCCAAACTACAAAAGCCATGTCCTTCCCAGAAAGGAATCAAGCATCCGAGGACCGGACCGGTTTCGAGGTAACACCTCTCATCAGCCCGGCTAGCTTGACTCCAGTGGTGTGAAGTGCCTGGGACCCACGTCTGAGCATCCCCAGCGCACTTATGGCGGAATTTGCAAACAAAACAGGTGATGGACCGAATGTGGATCAATGTCACACATTCACCCCAGTCCGAAGATCTGGGCCCAAATCCATAGTTTTTTTGCACTCCACACCACCCTGGGTTAGACAATGGCGATATGCAAATCAGCTCTGACCCTGTGCCCCATGGGAACAGTCCAGTCCAAACTACAAAAGCCATGTCCTTCCCAGAGAAGGAATCAAGCATCCGAGGACCGGACCGGTTTCGAGGTAACATCTCTCATCAGCCCGGCTAGCTTGACTCCAGTGGTGTGGAGTGCCTGGGACCCACGTCTGAGCATCCCCAGCGCACTTATGGCGGAATTTGCAAACAAAACAGGTGATGGACCGAATGTGGATCAATGTCACACATTCACCCCAGTCCGAAGATCAGGGCCCAAATCCATCGGGCTGATGAGAGGTGTTACCTCGAAACCGGTCCGGTCCTCGGATGCTTGATTCCGGTCTGGGAAAGATATGGCTGTTGTAGTTCGGACTGGACTGTTCCCATGGGGCACAGGGTCAGAGCTGATTTGCATAAAGCCATTATCTGACCCAGGGTGGTGTGGAGTGCAAAAAACGATGGATTAAGGCCCAGATCCTTGTACTGGGGTGAATGTAAGACATTGATCTACATTCTGTCCATCAAATAGTTTTTTGTAATTTTCTCCCTGAGTGTACTGGGGTAGCTCAGACGTGGGTCCCAGAGCCTCCACACCACTGGAGTCAAGCTAGCCGGGCTGATGAGAGGTGTTACCTCGAAACCGGTCCGGTCCTCGGATGCTTGATTCCGGTCTGGGAAAGATATGGCTGTTGTAGTTCGGACTGGACTGTTCCCATGGGGCACAGGGTCAGAGCTGATTTGCATAAAGCCATTATCTGACCCAGGGTGGTGTGGAGTGCAAAAAACGATGGATTAAGGCCCAGATCCTTGTACTGGGGTGAATGTAAGACATTGATCTACATTCTGTCCATCAAATTGTTTATTGTAATTTTCTCATGGAGAAATTAGAGGCACTGTTGAAGGGTGATAATAAGGGAATCTTTGAAGAACCCCAACAAAGATTGTTGTATCCTGGTGCATAGTAAGGTCAACATTTACTAATCTTTAAAAGCTAATACAATTCAATATATAATGATAAATGTGTTGTAGAATGCACCATTGTATCCTAAATTTTCTTGAAGGGAGAGCCCCTCAAGGTCCCTTTTGTAGTGGTCAGGCTCAATCACTGCACTTGGTGTGCACTGTATGGGGACTGCTCTGAAAACATTTGCCAGGGCTGCTTTGGGTTTCCACTCTGGCCTTGGCAGGAGCTGGAGCCTTGTAATGTGAAATAAAACTAACCATTTAAAAGTTAATCACGGAGATGCAGCCCCAACTTTCCCATAAAATGTTTCCTTTTTTTGCAAACTCTTTCAATATAAAATACTCAAATCCTTTGAGTGTTTGTTTTGTGTTTTGTGTGCACATGCCTATTCTTTTTTCGATGTACTCTTTTAATGTTTGAAATTTAAATCATACAAATTGCTGGGGGTCCCCGGCTTCCAGTGATGAGTCAATGGGGGTCCTCAGGAGTCAAATGTTTGGGAACCCCTGCACTACATTCTTCTAGATAAAAAGAAATCGACTGCATATATATGCGTTCTAGGCTTTGTTAAAGACGTGCCACCTGCACAGCGCATGTTAGCGGAATTGGCATCGCTGCTGGCTAAAAGAAGAGTTGCAATATACTGGGGTAAAAGGAAAACACCAGACAAACAGCAATGGATTTCAGATCTTGTCTACTGTGAACAGCAGCTGGATGCATATGTTGAGGAACTGTCAGAAACAAGAGTCTGGGAGTGTCATTGAAAGATGCTGAAGGCGGGGGAAAACATGGCGGCTGCCTGCTAAGCGGCCGCGGTGGTCCGGGTCTGAGCTCCCACTAGAAGCTGCTCTGTCTGCAAGAATCATGATGGAAGTATCGCTGACTTTGTGATATTTCCCTGAAAACCGCCGTCGTTTTTTTTTCAAGTGGAATCGCGGCATTGTTACCTTGTTTACCATCGGAGGAGTCTGTCTTCCCTCCCTATGCCTGACTCTCACGATGCTGTTCGCAGCTGGGCGCGTGTGCTGCTGTGTTCTACCGAAGTAGATTCAGTGATTCCCACATCATTCCCAACTCTGCCGGGCTTAGGCTTGTGCCTTTGGACGTTGGCCGCCCTGGAGCTGAGAAAGGGCAGGATGATACGGAGTCTCGTGCATGCATCACCAAGAGGGCTTCAGCATCACGAAGGAGCAGGAAGAAGAGCCCAGCCGATCTGCGCCGGGGCAGTGGAGGGGCCAGAGGAGTCTGTATTGGATCTGAGCAGTAAGGAGGGTAAAAAGGAAGGTAACAAAGTTCTCTTATCCTCTTTGGATTTTCCGGTAGAGCAGGCTGAGTGTTCTCAGCTCTCCCCGCGCTCAGGTAAAGCTAAATCAAAACGTGGCCGGAAAAAGAAAGTAGTATTGGTAAAGGCTGTATCCCAGGGGGTAGATTCGGTAGAGAACCCTGCAACTGTAAAGAAGAAATTCTCATCGTATTTATCCACTGAGGTGAAATCCAAACAAACGAGATCTTCTAGAAATACCAAGAACCTTAAGGCTGTGCTTAGTTTGGGGTCCAAAATTACTCCCTCGTTACGCTCTTATTTTAAAGCCATTCCACAGGTGCTGGAGCTCTCAGAGGATCACGCTATGTCAGCCCCCGCAAGCATTTCCACTGACCCCGTCCCTGTTCTTGGATCTGCTCCCCTGGCTTCCTCCTCTGCTGATGTCAAAGATGAGTCGTTATTACCAGAAATGCTAGGATCACCCAGATCACCTACATTAGAAGTTGTTGGTTCAACTTTAGATCCTTTAGAGACCATCTTTGAGACAGCTCAGATACCAGCAGATCCGCCTCCATTAGGGGCCCCCTTGGCTCTTGTCTCGAAGGGTGGGATTAATGATGTCACGGGAGAGCAAACAAGTGTTGAGCTGGTGGCACAGAATGCGCAGAATCTTCAAGAGGTGCCCCAGCAAGGTGGCCTTCCATGCTCGTCTAAAGCTATATCAATATCTTCTGATTCTGATAGTACGGCTGCCTCCCTACAAGCAATGTTCTCTTCTTTGTCTCTGGACATAAGAAAAGGCTTCGAAGAGTCTTTGGCTAACCAGCTAGAGATTAGGAGTTATTGTGAAGCCCTGGACAACAAAATAGACGGTTTGAAATCAAGAACAGGAACATTGGAGGAGACAGTAGCAGCTTTATCTATTCATTTAGATCAGGCTAAAGAGGACATTACTATGCTTAGAAGGGAAGACCTAGCCCTTTCTGATAGGATGGAAAGTTTGGAAAATAATGCCAGACGGAGTAACATCCGTATCCTCAATGTTCCCGAAGGTTCAGAGGGGTCCGATATCAAAAAGTTTGTCACCCATCTATTAAAAGAGTCTTTATGCCTGGATCAATCTACCGAAGAACTGGCTGTTGACATCCAGCGCGTTCACAGGGACCTATTCAGAAGGAACCCTCAAAGGTCCAAACCTCGCAAAATCGTCGTTAACTTTCACACTTATGCATTGAAAGATCAGATGATTCTCAATCTGGCCCTGAAACAGAAGTCCCTGACTGGAAATGGTTTTACCTTTCAAATAAGATCTGACCTCTCAAGAGTCACTTTAGAGAAGCAGTGGGAGTTTGGGAGGAGGTTAGACGCCTTTAGGAAACTGGGTGCAACGGCACAACTAATGTTCCCTGCTGCCCTAAAAATCATGCACAATAATAGGATGTTCAACATCAGAACGGTGCAGGCAGCAGACGATCTATTGCTGGACCTCAGTAATAAGAGCTCTTTCGTTTAGGGCATCACCTGGGCAATTCTTGTCTTAGCTATCAAGTGAGAATTATATCGGTTGTTATTTGTTTATCAAGGGAATCACTAAAGAGTAATTTAATAAAAAAGCTTTTTTTAAAAAATATATATATATAAATAAATAAAAGGGTGTTAAAAATTAATAAATAAATTAAAAAAAATGGGAAGGCCATAATGGATGGTAAAAAGGAAATCAGGGGAAAAATAAATGTGAAAATATCGTCTTAAAGTAATTAAAACTCATTTGATCCATTAATATGGCCTCTAAGTAAGGGAGGAGAAATGCTTGCTAGAAACGATAATAATGTGTTTGAGCTTGATCCTTCCCCAGTACTTTTTATATTTAGTATGCACACTAAATAGAGGCAGAGTAGCTTGGTGGGAGCTTGGGGAGGGGTACTATCTACTGGGCTTGTTCCGGTTAGATAGAGCAAGGGTTTTCCAAGGGGTGGGTAGGGGGGGAACTGTAGAAGGAGGAGGGTTGGGTGGTGGAAAAAACATAAATGTCCTCATTTGTCAAGTGTTTACTGTCGGGTATGGATTGAAGCAGGTAAATTTGATCAGGCTATTTTTTCAGCTAGTAGGGGAAGTTGGTAACCTTGTGGTGTATATGCATTCTAGGCTTTGCTAAAGACGTGCCACCTGCACTGCGCAAGTTAGCGGAATTGGCATTGCTGCTGGCTAAAAGAAGATTTGCAATATACTGGGGTAAAAGGAAAACACCAGACAAACAGCAATGGATTTCAGATCTTGTCTACTGTGAACAGCAGCTGGATGCATATGTTGAGGAACTGTCAGAAACATCACAAGCGAAAAATAAAAAGGGTTCCTTGACACCCTAATTGCTAACTCAAGAAGCCATCTTAAAAGCGATTGGGACTGCGCGGACACCATAATGCAATGGTGCAATTGATGAATATATATTGTCAAATATTGCTATACCTGTAAGCAGAGAATTGTCTATGATGCTGTAATCTTTTGTTTTTTTTGCTTTTCTCTTTCTTTTTGTGGCAATCATCGCAAACAGATTGAATGGTGTTTAGTGATCAGCATACGTATCCACAACTAACAGGAACCATGATCTGGAGGACATTTTTGTTGCTAATTTGTATAAAAACTGTGAATATTTATAAAGAACATGAGAAAAGACTAGACTCTTAAAAGAGATGAATGACTGGTTTTCTAAGAACAGTTTTAACCAACACCAGCAATGGACGGTTTGGTCCAGATTGTAACGCTGGCATTCACAAAGAATCTGTAGCAAAAAGAGGCTTAAGAGAATCCAGAGGAGTAGTTTGTAAGAGATAACTGTGTTCATTTTAAAAACAAAACAAAAATAACAAAAAAACTAATAAAGAGCTGAGTCTATCACTTTTTTAGGTCTTGCCTAGGCAGCGCTTGTGCTGTCTAATTGAGACATGGTGTATTCAGGATATTAGCATAAAGCTCTGCCCACTTTCCTCTCATATTTTTAATTGGATCCTATCACTGTCCTTTGTAAATGGTGGCTTTCATTGGTCAAATGGGTTACTAGTCCCTACTTAGTACCGCCTTTTCTCTTCTTGTAACCTCCCATGAGGATACCCCCAGTTAAATGTGTTGTAACCCTGTAGTTTTAAGTACAGCCTCAGAGCACTTAAAGACTTTTTTAAATGACTTTCAGGTCATGCCCTCCTGCAAGCTCCTTTTTTTTTTAACCAGCGTGCACGCCTTACGACCACGAGCACCTTTCTTTTTGCTGGCTCGGCGTTTACTATAATAAACAAAGTCTTCTTTTTTGTTTTAAAGCAGACCGTGCAGCCGTTTCTCTTTAATGGTGGCTGCACCCCCTTCTTTAGACACGGCTCGCTGTATTCAGCATGACAAAATAATATTATTTTTTTAAGCACCACATTCTGCGCTTTCACTTTAATGGCGACCGATCCCCTTTCTTTAGATGCAGCTCGCTGTATTCAGCTTCACAAAAAATGCTATTTTTTAGTAAAAGCGCCCCATGCCCTGCTTTTACTTTAATGGCAGCTGCGCCTTTTTCTTTAGACGTGGCGCACCCTATTCAGCTTGAAAATGTCACGCTGAATACGGCAAGCTGCGTCTAAAGAAAGGGGTGCAGCTGTCATTAAAGTAAAAGCATGGCATGGGGCGCTTTCACAAAAAATAAAGCATTTGTTTGTCAAGTTGACAAACAAATGCTTTTTTTGTAAAAGCGCCCCATGCTGCGCTTTCACTTTATTGGCGGCCACGCACCTTTCTTTAGATGTGGCTTGCCGTATTCTGCTTGAATCGTTCTTTCCTGTTGCCAAGGCTTGAAACTTCACTATGGTACATATGAGGGTTCTTAAGGACAGCACTGATTTCCGGGGTGGCTTCCCTATCTCACTAACAGTTATTCTGCTCACCTAATATTTTTAGGTTTCTCTTCAGGGCTCGTCAATCGCAGTCCATGCCCTAGCAAAGGATTCAGCCCCAAAATATAATCAATGTAGTTAAAAACTGGAAAGGAGGAGCCCAGCCTTTGCTTGCACAAGATAACAACCCTCATGAGTTACAATTTGTGGGAGCTGTGCTCAGTGGCGGCTTGCAGAGGGAGTGCTGCGGGCGGGGGGCGGGGGTAGTGGCATCGGACGGCAAGGAGTAAAGTAAGTAAATAAATAAATAAGACTATTTACTCTGCAATGCAGCAAGTGCAAGGTAAATAGTTGTATGTATTTATTTACTTACTTTACTCCTTGCCATCGTATGTCCGACTCTACTACCCCCCCACCCCACCGCCGGCAGCACTCCCTCTGCGAGCCGCCAATGGCTGTGCTCTGGTCGTTTTCGTAGTGGTGACTGCAGGAGGTACCTCAGCAAAGTCTCCACGCAAAACCAAACTTGGAAACATGGCAAAAGAGACACTGGGTGAGCACCCTTTTAATGCTGCTTGGCATATAAAAAAGTGAAACTAAAAAGAGGCTGGGCCACAGCAGAGCTCTGTTGTAACCTCTGCACCTCTTGTTCACTTTCTTTGTCAGGAGCGAGGACCAGGACCACCCCAATTACATTTTTTAAGTAAAAGACATTGTCATTTACAACGCCAATAGCTCAAACTTTCACGAATGAGAGTCCTATTGCATTGCAAATGCTTTTTTATACAATGGTTTGTTGCCCTGTGGAGGTAAAATATGTTTACCAAGCTGTTGGAGTCATTGAGCTAATGTCTATGGAGCTGCTGTGTCTCACCACATAATGGACAGGTACTTAAACTGCCATCAGAAACAGAAAGAACCTTGAAGAATGGTTCTGATACAAATTTTAACTTGAAAAACCATACTCCGTGTCCTCTAGTGTGACATTATAGTTCCTTTCAATTTTGTAAAGACAATATTTACCTTCATGAAGTTTTTCATTTATACTGGAGCCCAGCTCTCCTGCACCTGCAACTTTGAAAAACACAAGATTGATAAACAATGTAAGAAACGCAACATCAACAATGTGTAATATTTTAGATAAATATGTACAAAACGAGTGACAACTTTCAGTAATATCTCCAATGACAGCTTTCTGTCATCTATATCTATGGCCAAAGAACAATTGTCACTTACCTGTAAACAGGTGGTTCTCCAGTATTGGTGTCTTTCATAGATTCACATGCTTGAATATTCCCCGTCGTCGAAGTGGAAGTCCCACTGTAAATATCATAGCAATAAGATGCTAATAACATAAGTATGTAAAAACATAACACATAAAAATACACAGTAGAACTGCATAGAAATACCAAGACATAATTCCTACATAGGAATACATGGCAGAGAGAAAAAAACACTTGCAACATATCCATGTCATTATGTTAGTCACAACTGCAGCCAATCAGGCGCAAGCACCCCTCCAGAACCTTCTCCTCAGAGCTCAGTCCCACAGATTTTCGTAGCACAGGAGTAGTAACAATAGAGTCTATGAGGAGAAGAGAGCCTCTGAGGGGAGGTGGGTGGGTCGCATGTGAATCTATGAAAGACACCAATACTGGAGAACCACCTGTTTACAGGTAAGTAACAATTGTTCTTCTCCAGTATTGGGGTGTCTTTCATAGATTCACATGCTTGAATAGAATAGTGAGCAGTAGTAGCCAAAAAAGGCTCGAAGAAACCATGCAACAACATGGGAGAAAACTCCATCGACTATAATAAAGTCATGCAAGCAATAACCATAAGCAAAATAACCATAATGGAGGAGGGAAGACAGAGGCTGACCTTAGTTAAAAAGATTGTGAAGCACTGCCTGTCCCACTGCCGTATCTGCGTCATTGATGGCATCGAGGCAATAGTGTCTTGTGAAAGTATGCCAGCTGGACCACGTGGCCGCTCTGCAGATTTGATGAAGTGGCACACCGGCAAACAGGGCAGTAGAAGAAGACATCGCCCTGGTGGAATGGGCCCTCACGGAAGACTGAAGAGGCATGCCGGCTTGCTGATGGCAGAAAGCAATTGCTGAAGAAATCCAACGTGCAATAGTTGGCTTGGTAACAGGACGTCCCTTGCGCATGCGTCCATAGGCAATGAATAGTTGATTAGACTTGCGAAAAGGTGCCGTCCTATTGATGTAAAATTTAAGACATCTTTTAATGTCCAAGGAATGTAGGCGTTGCTCTACCGGAGATTGAGGATTGGCAAAGAAAGTTTTTAAGAAAACAGGTTCGTTAATGTGAAAGTCAGTAGGTACTTTAGGAAGGACAGTAGTGTTGGTGCGAAGCACTACACAGTCCGATTTGAATTGGAGAAATGGAGGTTTAATGGTGAAAGCGTGAATATCGCTTACTCTTCGAGAGGATGTCAGAGCAAGGAATAGGGTTACCTTCCAGGTGAGAAATTTTAAGTCCGTTCTGTGGATGGGCTTGAATAGTGCTTTCATTAGTTGAGCCAGTACGACATTAAGATGCCAAGTGGAAGGAGGACGCCGAATGAGCGGGAACTTCCAGAATAATCCCTTGAAAAAATGGTGAATGACTCTGGAGGAGCAGAGCGGGTGGAACCATCTTGACGGTAGCGGGAAATCGCCGCCAAGGAGACTCTCAAAGTGGAATGTGTGAAGTCCTGATTGAGCCAGTTGCAGAAAGAACGGAAGAAGCTGATCTGGAGTGGAATGAAGAGGATGAATATTGGCATCTGCGCACCAATGACAAAACCTCTTCCACTTGAGTTTGTAGGTTTTGACTGTAGACGGAGCTCTTGCCTGAGCGAGAATGTCCCTGCATGCTGGTGAAATATTTAAATGGGCAAATTCAAGGTGCTCAGGTTCCATGTCGATAATTTCAGAGACGAGGGGTTGGAATGACATACTTGACCCCCGTCCATCGCGAGGAGATCCGCTCGAGGATGCAGAAGAATGGGTTCGCACTGGGAGAGGAGAAGTAGCTCCGAGAGCCATGCTTGTCGAGGCCTTCTGGGAGCGATCAGGAGGATGTGGCACGGTTGTCTCCGCATCTTCCACAGTACGCGAGGAACTAGTGGAATCGAAGGAAAAGCGTAGGCGAATAGATCGCATCAGTTCATCAAAAGAGCATTCCCGCACGATCCGGGGTGGGGATGCCAACTTGCGTAAGATGGGCATTTCCGGTTCTCCGGTGCTGCAAAGAGATCCAAGGGTGGATGACCCCACCGTCGAAAGACAAGGTCAAGTGTTGGTTGGTGTAACTGCCACTCGTGGGTGGAAGACGTGGATCTGCTGAGGGAATCCGTTAGGATATTGGAGACTCCTGGCAGATGAACGGTAGTCAGGGTGACGTGGTGACTGATTGCCCAATCCCAGATCGATTTGGTTCCGCCCTGCTTGTTGACATAGTGCATGCTGGTTGTGTTGTCCGTTTGGATAAGGACTGACTTCCCCTTGATCACAGGATGGAACGACTTGAGGGCTAGAAAGATGGCCATCAATTCCAGCCGGTTGATGTGCCAAGAGCGCTAATGCAGAGTCCATTTGCCCTTGATCGACAAACCTTGAAGGTGAGCACCCCACCCTTCTAAGGATGCGTCTGTCGTCAGCGTGAGTTCTGCGATGTTGGACTGTTGCGCCCACCACTGGAGAGCCGCTTTCATGCGTTGAAGGATCCGGTGACTTGACGCCATTGCCCGCCCTTTTTAATGGCTTGGAGAGCCTCATCAACATGTGTCCCAAAGAGTGACTCTCCATCGTACGGCATATCAAGGATCTTTGCCTGTATCTCTTGACGAAATGAAGTGGAGCGGAGCCATCCCTGTCGTCGCAACACAGCTGCCCCTGCAAGCTGTCGGAAACCAGTCGATGCGATGTCTACTGAGCAGTCTATGATCTCCTCAGCTGCTCTCTCTCCGTCCTGAAAAATTGTCAAGGCTTCAGCTCTGGAGGGCTCCGGGATGAGGGCTACAAGGGCAGCCATGTCAGACCATATCTGATGATCGTATCGCCCAAGGATAGCAAAAGCATTCGCTGCTCTCACCGTGGTAGAGGCCATTGATGAAAATTTCCGACCAATGGTGTCCAGGCGACGACCCTCCCGATCTGCAGGAGATGTAATAGGTGATGCTGGGTTCCTTGAGCGTCGCTGAGCAGCTTGAGTGACCACCAAATCAGGCTTCGGCTGCGAAATCAGGCACGCAGGGGAACCAATGGGTGCCTTATATTTCTTTTCTAAGTGAGGCATTTGTGCAGGGATGGTATTTGGTGTCTGTATAAGTTTCAACCCTTCGTTCCATATGAAATCAATAATGGGGACTGTATGGACCTGCTTAAATGGCTGATTCTTAAGATCATACAGAAAACAGTCCTCTTCTCTCTGGACTCTTGGCAGTTTAAAGCGCTGAGCCGTTCTGTCCATTAAATGATGGAAGCTGGCAATGTCCACTGGCGGGGAATTCCCAGGTGCCACTGGAGGAGGGGGCGGCGTCTGGATTTGGTAGTCGTCCCAATCGGCCATGGTGTTGTCGTCGTTGTCATCATCCTGGACTTCGCCTTCTTCACGATCAGGGCGAACGTCATCCTCGTCATCGGCATAGACAGTAGTGTGTATCCGAACTGATGTCTGGATTTGCGGGGACGGTGCAGAAGGTGGTGGGAGCAGATCTACAGGAGGAGGTACTACAGGCACAGGTGCTGCTGGTACTAGCGAACCCTGATTGGATGGGGGAAATCGCCTGTTATAATCCTCCAACATATGTTGTAGGTTAGAAAGGAGAGACAGAGGCAGTGTCGCTGTTGGAACCTTCACCGCTTGTTTCTCATCCTGAAAATAATTTCCTTCAGGGTCCTCACCATAGTCCTGGCACTTAATGACTAACTCCTAAGGACTGTGTGCCGCCCCAAAAGGGCCACCGTCTTCTTCTTCTGAACTAGAGTACTCTTCAGAGCCAGTGGCAAACAAAGGCGAAGGTGGCTGCTTGTCGTCTGGAATAGACAACTGGTCTATCGGAACCTGGCGACGTTGGTGTAGTGGGCCGACGTTGGAAAGACCAGAACCTGATGTTGGAAGTGGCAGCAATGGAAATGATGCATAAGAGGAGGTAGTCACCGTCGACGAAGTCGTCGTCGACTTAGCTTATGACGACGGCAGAAGCGTCGACGAAGAGTCAGATGAGGATTCCGTCGTCGACGGTGTCACCGTCAACGGAGCTGTCGTCGACGGGTCTGGCGTCGACGAGGTCTTCAACGTCGACGATGAAGTGGCCGTCGACGGAGTCGTCGACGATGATGAAGATGCAGCCGTCGACGAAGCCCTCGTCGACGGGATCGACGGCGAAGATTTAACAGCTCTCGTCGATGAAGATGTCGTCGACGACGAGAGAATTCTCTTTTTCTTTTTCGTCGATGAGAGGATAGGTATCGTCGACGAGATAGGTCTAGAGCCCATAGATACCTTCGTCTACATAGATGACATTGACGTAACCATTGTCGACGAGCCAGCAGCAGATGTCGTCACAGTCGCCGTCGACTAGCCGGAGACGGCAGATCTCGTCGCCGGGGCGATCGTCGACGCTCCCGTCAACGATTTAACATGTTTCTTGGTGGAAACATGACTGGAAGAAGCAGAAGACGCCTGAGAGTCATATCTCGTGGGCGTGGGCAAAGCAGGAGGAGGTGAAGACAGCGCAGGAGCCATAGAAAGAGAGAGTTTCTTTTTCTTTAAAAATGGAGAAGGCAAATCCTGCACACTGCAACGCTTACTGGCTGCTTTAGAAGTTCTAGACATAAGGCTGTCTGCGTCAGAAAGTGGGTTATCCTTGTCCTTAAGTCTCTGCAACCAGAGGAGGAGACGACCGTCCCTGTCTTTAAGGGTCTTAGTAGAAAAGGTCCGGCAAAATTTGCATTTGCCCACCTCATGGTCCGGGTAAAGACAATATATACACTTGCTGTGGGGATCTTCAGAGTATAAGCGCAGCTTCCCAGAGGAAGAACAGGGTCTAAATAAAGACTTCTTACTTGAAGACATGTCAAACACTGGAATCCAGAAGAAAAGTTGAGAAAAATTGAGCAGAGCTCAGGGAGACTCCCTTCACACATTGTGCGGTAGAAAATCTGAGGGACTGAGCTCTGAGGAGAAGGTTCTGGAGGGGTGCTTGCGCCTGATTGACTGCAGTTTGGACTAACAAAATGACATGGATATGTTGCAAGTGTTTTTATCTCTCTGCCTTGTATTCCTATGTAGGAATTATGTCTTGGTATTTCTATGCATTTCTACAGTGTATTTTTAAGTGTTATGTTTTTACATACTTATGTTATTAGCATCCTATTGCTATGACATTTATCGTGGGACTCCCACTTCGACGACGGCTAATATTCAAGCATGTGAATCTATGAAAGACACCCCAATACTGGAGAACATGTTTCCTCTCATTTTCCTATAGAACTAGCTCAAAGAAACGTGTTCCTTTTGTCAGATAATCATCCAGTCTTTAGTACAATGATTTTATTACAGAATAAATGTTTTATTAGAGTAGTCCCCACAAACATTTGGTTAACAGAATAAATGTTTTATTAGAGTAGGCCCCACAAATATATTTGGTCTACAGGGAAAATGTTTTATTAGAGTAGTTCCCACAAACATATTTGGTCATATGACCGAGCTACAATAGCAAATGTGGTATTTCTTACTAATCTTTTATGAAAATCAACAAATGAATATCTTGTCAGACAGACACATGGGAAACTCAGGAAGTAGACCAGAGGTTAATGTATACAGTTTTGCACAGGAATTGTGTTCTTCATTAGTGCTTGAGCAGCATCAGAAAATTATCACACATTAACCAATACGGTGCATCGCTTCTTTCGTGAAAGGAATAATACCAACATTTTAGCTTAAAAAGTCTGTAACAAGGAAACTGGTTTGATCCACAGTTTCAATAAGCACAGAACTATCGGACCTGCTGACTAGTTCAGGGAAGAATTTATAATCTCCGTGTTACAATGGCAGACACAACTATTACGTTGTTCGTGGCATTTACTTGAGAATGATTCTCCTGAAGGATATTCACCCGAAAAGCATTGGGAATATGGAAATGCCATGTTTAATGTTTTCATCATGGATGATGTAACATAAAGGTCACATGTGACCAACAACAGTGTGATCCAAAAAGAATGGTTTAAAAGAAGACTATAAAATAAAAATAAAAAATACCCATTCTTATATTCGTGGAAAATATATGTTCTATTTTCTTTTTTGCAAACTAGTTTGAACTTTAAAGCAAGGGTTGCTGAACCCCCTAGAGTGCAGAGTGGGGACACTGGGTGAGGTTAGTTGCACGCCCCTAGGCCAGCGGGTGTAACCCACTTGCACCAAAGCTAAAAAAACGTAGTATCCTACCAAAATACTTCCATTTTAAAAAATAGTGTGTCTCACCACTCCAAAGCTATTTCTATCTTCACTTTCATCCTTCACAGGACTGACAGATAGCGTGCTAATTCTTAATTGTAATGATGACTATTTCGGTATCATCAGCGCACGAGATTGTTCTCAATGGACAACATTTCAGAGAATCCGATTATTGTTTTAAATAATATTTACTTAGGCATATGCCTCTTTTGTGAACCATTAATATATTGACATATATATGAACATTGGAAGGTTAAGAGCTCCACTGAAGACAATGGAGAGGCTCAGAGCCAATAATGAGGTGTATAGACCTTCTGCAGTACCCCAATGCTTGTTTTTCTGTTTTACTCTAATTCATTAAAATGTTTGAATAGCCCTTACGCCTAGAACAATAGCAGTTGTTAAAAGTCCTTGTGTAGTATTCTGAGTATTGTGCCTCTCAGGCACTTGTAGTAAGAATCCTATTGTGTGGGCATTCTATGCTCTGTGTTTGGAATGTGGCGATTCTGGCAGTTGATGCTGCTTCTGCCTGATGTCGCTGTTATTCTCTTGAGCAGAATAAATCTACTTTCAAGCTTCAAGTCTGAGTGATTTAATGAGCAACACACTACATTATTTTGGCGACGATGCTCAAGAGAAAGTAAAGAACCCATCTAACCTCGATCAACCTCATGAATTCATCATCGAAATCTGCATTGGATTGTGAGCGCTGTGGGCGAACGAAGAAACGCTGTTATCTACGCAGCAAGATAGAGCAGATAAGTCACCCCTCATTCCGGTAGCATTTCGCAAGAGTTGTATGCTTGCTAGAAAACGGAAGTTGTAACTTATCATAATTGATGAGCAGCGTTAGTCGTGGTTGGCAAAAGAAGTCGCATTTGGTTGGCAGCGCATTACATCGTATGAGCGCGTTGGTATCGGCCATTTCAGAAACTGAAGTTCGTGCGCGCGCTGAGAAGTTACCATAGTAACGTTGTCCAGGCAGTCTGAAGGAGCGTGGATGAGACGCGGCGCAGAGCGAAAGAAGCAGAGCACGCTGACTAAGCCTTGTGAACTAATGCGTGGAAGATTTTAAGCTGATAATTGCACGCAGTATCTCAGTTTTTACTCCAATCAGCGCGTATTAACATATACGCAGAGACTAACCTGGTTTGACAAAGTAACTAATGCCTAAGATTTTAAGAGTAAAAAAAAAAGTCAATAATTAAAGTATACACACAGAACTAGCTCGGACTGAGTTTAATAAATTAGTAAAATCAATTTCTTCATCAAATGACTGGTGCATTACGTAGAGACAACTGCTGTGTAGTGTTGCAAATCCTATTTTGCTATCTTATGAGAACAGCGACAGGTCTAAGAGCCAGATGTAGGAGCCCTAATACCGGTAGGTAACGGCCGAATTCGGCCGTTAGCGACCGGTATTAGGGTTTCCAGATGTAGGGGGCCTATATTTTTCCGATTCTGTAAATTTAACGAATCAGTAAATTTACAGAATCGGTAAAATACCGAATCGGTATATTTACCGATTCGGAATATCCACATGTAGGTGGCACTCCTAAGAGTGCACAGGCCCTTAAGAATCGGTATTTTACCACCCAATCCTATTGGGTGGTAAAATACCGAATTCAGGTGTGCATGCACATCTGTGCATGCACACCTGTGCAATGTGACACACAGACATGCCCTTAGGGCATGTCTGTGTGCCACATGGCACACAAGACCGGAATTGGGGTGCTAGAGGGTGTCAAAGTGACACCCCCTGCACCCTTGCAGGATTCGGTATTTACTGATTCTGTAAATACCGAATCTGTATTTCCCATTGATTCCTATGGGCTTCAAGGCCCATAGGAATCAATGGGAAATACAGATTCGGTATTTACAGAATCGGTAAATACCGACTCTTACAGAATCGGTAATTTTTTACCTACATCTGCCTCCTTCCAATTTACCGACTCTTAAATACCGAATCGGTATGAGTCAGTATTTAAGAGTCGGTAAATCGGAATTACCTACATCTGGCCCTAAGAGCTTTAGGATAGTTATATGACATTAAAACTTGAGGAAGTAAAGTTCTGTGGAAAAGTAATTACCTCTGAGCAAGATGCAATCAGTTTCACCGCCACCACCCTTTATGGAGACGCCAGGAAATCCACCAATAGTTTGGAAGAAATGGTTTGATGCGTTTGAAACCTATTTGGGTGCAATAGGTGCGTCAAGATATCGCGCAGAAAGGAAGAAATGTTTATTATTGCACTCATTAGGGTTTGAAGGCAGGGAAATTTTTAAACATTTACCTCCTTTAGTAAGAGACAACGCAGAAGAAGACATAGATGAATATACAGAGACTAGAAGGAGACTGGAGTTGAGGTTTGATATTAAGCCTAGCCTTGTTGTGATTAAACATACATTTTTCAAAAGAGAACAGTTACCGGGAGAAGATGTTGAGACATATGTGTCAAGTCTAAGTGCAGAATGCGAATTTGAAGGGTTCAGAGAACAATTGATTAGAGATCAGTATATATGTAAATGTACTGACAAGTCAATTCAACAAAAACTGCTTACTTTGGGTAATCCAACACTTGAAGAGACTATCCGTACGGCTAAAAGCATAGATTTGTCAAAGAAAGAGGTCAAGGAACTTGAAAAGAAGAATGAAGAAGCAGTTTCTGCGGTTAGGCCTAAGGTAAATAAGGAAAATAAGGCAGCATCAGGACAACAATGTTTTGAAAGGAACAGCTTTCCTAGTTCAGAACGTTTTGACAGAAATACTTATTCTAGACAGAGTGACATTTGTTATAGATGTGGTAATCTCTCGCACAATAAGGGTAACAAGTTCTGTCCTGCAAGGAATTCTACATGCCGAAATTGTGGGAAATATGGTCATTTTGCAAAGATATGCCAAAATAATAGACAGGGAAATTCAGTTTTCATGAACAAATCTCAAGGACAGGGTAATGTAAGTGGGGGAGGAAATGTTTCAGAGTTTAATGAAAATGCTGGTAAGAAATCTGATTCTATTAACAGTATCCAAGACGACCTTAGGGAGATGGTTGTGGTGGTACGGGAAGATGGAGTCATCACTGGAGACCCTTCAGATTTTGTTGATCCTTAAAAAGAATTTGGTGTGGGTGATAAAGTGCTTACCTTGTTAGTCGATTCGGGTGCAAGAATAACGATGATCACTCAAGAGTTGTTTGATGAAACTTGGCCTGAAAGAAAGTTAGAGCCACCTGATAGGGCCCCTGTTTCTTATGAGGGGCGCAAAATAGTTTTGGCTGGATATTTTGAAGATGTCCTGCAGTTCAAAGGTAGAAAGATACTTGGGAAGATCTATGTTGCGATAAAGGGGTTAAACATTTTGGGATGGTTCCACCAGGGGTTGTTCCAGTTGGTTCTCAGACCGGGTACAAAGGAACAAGTAAGTGTGGTAGAATCAAACTACTATACAGAAAAATTGGTCTTCACATATCCTACAGTTTTTGGAAAGGGTCTTGGAATGGTTAAAGGATTTACCCACGAGATAAGAGTGAAAGATGGAGCTATACCCGTAAAGCATAAGGTGAGAAGTGTCCCTTTTAGCGTAAGAGATAGTCTAGAAAAAGAGTTGAATGAGTTGTGCAAGAAAGGGATCATAGAACCAATAGAGTCATCCTTGTGGTTGTCTCCACTTGTTGTCGCCAGGAAAAGGAATGGAGATTTGCGTGTTTGTGTTGATTCGCGCAGTCTCAACAAAAACATCTGGATTGATTCACACCCTTTGCCGAAAATTACAAATGTGTTGTCACTCACAAGAGGTGCAAGATGGTTTACTAAGTTGGATTTAGCTTCCGCTTACCATCAAGTGGTGTTGAGTCAATCCTCTAGACATTTGACGGCGTTTGTCTCTCCTTTCGGTAGTTTTCAGTACTGCAGGATGCCGTTCTGCCTCGCGTCGGTGGCAGCAGTTTTTCAGAGACTAATGAGTCAAATGTTTAAGGATACTCCTGGAGTCGTTGTCTTCCAGGATGATGTTTTGATTTTTGGCGAGAACAAAGGCGATCATGACAAATCATTGAATCAAGTTTTGGAGATTATGCAGGACAAGGGGATTGTGCTTAAGAGTGAGAAATGTATTTTTCTCAAAGAAAAAATGGAATTTCTTGGACATGCTGTTTCGCATGATGGTGTGGAACTTCGTCCTGGGTTGGTAAAAGCCATTGTAGATGCATGTCCTCCTGTTGATAAATCTGGATTGAAGTCATTCATTGGTCTCAGTGAATTTTATTCTAGATTTATCAAAGATTATGCATCAAGAGTTCAACCATTAACAAACATGTTAAAGAAAAATGTGCCATTTATATAGGATAAAAATTGTCAAGAAATTTTCCAATGGATTAAGTTACAATTAGTAAGTGACAGAATTCTTAAGCCTTTTGATCCAAATAAGAAATGTATTGTGACTGTGGATGCAAGTGGTTTTGGCCTTGGAGCTGTGCTTACTCAAGAGAATGGCAAAGTTGATAACACCGTAGCATAGGGTATTACGAGGGGCTGAAATAAATTTCTCTGTCATAGAGAAAGAGCTATTAGCTTGTTGGTGGGCGGTCAGGAAATTCAATCTTTTTCTCTGGGGAAGTCATTTTGTGATACGAACGGATCATAGTCCTTTAGTCTCTATTTTAACAGGTGAGAAGATTAAAGAGCATACACCAAGGATTGCTAGGTTGTCAACAAAATTACTTCATTATAATTTTGACATTGTCCATTTACCTGGAATGAAGAATGTTAGGGCAGATTATCTCTCACGTTTTCCAATTACTGGTAATTGTTCGGATTTTGAAAAGGAAGATGATCAGGAGGATTGTTTTGTTGCTGCTTTGGATGTTGAGGGAATGTGTGCTATAAATGAGGCTGAGTGGAAAAGGGAATTGATGAAAGATGAGGTACTTGTTCAAGTCATTAAATATTTGAAATCAGGTTGGCCAAAAGAGAAGAATGTACCTTGCCAGTTTCAGACTTATGTAAAAATTGCAGATGAGCTTCCTGTAGAGGATGGTATCCTTTTGAGATGTGGAAGACTTATACCTACAGAGAGTTTGAGAAAACGTCTAATTGATGGTGCACACGAAGGACATTTCGGGAAAACTTCCACGAAACGTAGGTGGAGGGATGTGTTCTGGTGGCCGCAAATGGATGTTTGTGTTGACACGCTGGTTGATAACTGTGTAATTTGTAAATCCTCTGACAAAGGTCACAAGCTAGCAAGTGTGTGGTGGAGAATGCGGTGCGTTCCATGCTATGGTTTTATCGCACTACTGCGCATTCGTCGACTGGAGTGTCTCCTTTGGAACTTCTTCAGAGGGAGGAAACCTTCTACGAAAATTTGTCATGGTTGGATGTCGAAATGGGTGAAAATGGATGTTATAGATGGTATTGATGGATTTGTGAGGGACAAAGTTAGTGGATCTCAAGTAAGACAGAAGGTTTATTTTGATGAAAGGAAGAAGGTTTTTTCTCAAAACATTTGTGTTGGAGATGTTGTTCGTATCAAAAATCCTGTTCATGTTACCAAGGGAAGAAGTAAATTCTCTGAACCTTTAGTTGTTGATAAAGTATGTGATAATGCTGTGCGGGTCAATAACAAGAATTGGTGGAACATTTGTAAAATTATTAAAGTTAAAAATGAGGACGTTGACTGTAATAACAATTTGACTAATTCTAGTTCTAATGCCAAGAATGTGAATGGAAAGTGTAATGATGTAAATTTGTGCCAGAACCTCGCAGGAGTTTGAGAGATTGTAAAATTCCTGCCAGGTTCAGGTAATCTTCTTTGTTCTTTTATCTGCAATTTTTCCTTGTAGTTTTCCTTGTATTTTTTTATTTGCTGTTTTCTTCTTTTTAGCACTCTTCGATTGTTCTTTCTTTCTTTCTTCCTTATTTTTCTCTTCTTGTTTTCCTTTCTTTGTTTTGGGAGAAAAGGGGATAATGTAGTATTCAGAGTATTGTGCCTCTCAGGCACTTGTAGTTAGAATCCTGTTGTGTGGGCATTCTATGCTCTGTGTTGGAATGTGGCGATTCTGGCAGTTGATGCTGCTTCTGCCTAATGTCGCTGTTATTCTCTTTAGCAGAATAAATCTACTTTCAAGCTTCAAGTCTGAGTGATTTAATGAGCAACACACTACACCTTGTTTGTGGCTTAAGCCTACAACTCTGTTTCAGTGCTTTTAACAACCAGTTTAACCATAGGCAGCGAGCTACGAGACAATAGAAATGAAGATAGAATTTACTGAATAGTAAATGATTTCATTTAGTAGGTGCCATGAAATCAACATATTTATAAAGATGTATAACGTGTTCAATACCTCTACACACACCTATGGGGCATTAGGAGCACATGCGTTTTGGAAACATTTACACCGATTAGCTGGACACAGGCATTTACAAAATTAGGTAGAAGAGTAATATGGTAGTTACAATCCATTATACAAACTATTAAACAAACTAACATACTCATTGGTTGATGTCATGAGTGATGTCATCAATTATGTACTTTGAGATGTTATTAGTGATGTCAGAGAACATGTCATGAGTGATGTCCTATGTGAGGTCATAATCAGTGCATGGCATGGGAGATCCGCTAACTATAACTGGTGAATTTCTGTGTTTTTTTGTTTAGTTTAAAATGTTAATGTTGTCACTGACAAATTCACCTAACTATATAGTTACTTTAAGTATTTTTTCAGTGAATTTCTGAGTTGTTTTTTTTTTATTTAAAAAAGTTGACCTTTTTAATCACCCCTAATTATAACGTTACTTTAACCGTTACTTTCTTTCAGTTATATATATATATAGAGAGAGAGTATGCCTGGTGTGTCTGGTGCTAATCCTGCACCCAGGAGGTGTATACAAGTTGTCTGGTATTTGGAGAATCTTGTTCTCTGGCTTGGCATGTGGTTGCTGTTGGAACAAACTATGTCAAGCCCAAATATTTATTTTTATGCACTCTCACTGTCTCGTTCTTATATTTTATTACAGTTTCTAGGAGGGCCATGGTTATTGTTGCGTTTGCCGCTAAAATAAACGACCTTTTCTTACAGTAAATAGACTATGTGTCATCAGAATGCCCTAAAAATACTGATCAATCTTGTGCAGAGCCTTTAAACAGTCCTCAAAATTAGGCAACCACTTCATATGACGCTACACAAAACGTCTCTCATGAGGAAAATGGTTCTCTGTCAATACTTGGAGTAACGACAATTGGTATCCGTATCTAGATACTGTACCGAATCATGCGATGAGATTGGAATTATTGAAAGCGAGAATAGGTATCAATCCTGCCCGCTCAAATGAGAGAATAAAAAACATATTAATGGATGACTGTGGTAAATGTACTTGCGGGTTAGATTTAAAATGTACCAGTGTTCATTTTGTAATGAATTGCCAAAAATTGCTTCCGGTACGGCGGATGTTTTTAAGGCCACTCTTTTTAAAATATGGAATAAGCTCAAGGACGCAAGCAATTAAGGGCTAGATGTAGGTAGAATAGATTTACCGATTTTTAATTACCGAATTTCACCGATTCGGTAATTAAAAATCGGTAAATCTAAGGGGTGGGTATGTTGGTATTCCAGATGTGCTGGAATACCGAATCGGAAGAATTCGGTATTTACCGATTCGGTAAATACCGAATCGGTAATGCCCATTCATTCCTATGGGCTTTGAAGCCCATAGGAATTAATGGGCATTACCGATTCGGTATTTACCGAATCGGTAAATACCGAATTTCACAAGGGTGCAGGGGGTGTCACTTTGACACATTCTGGCACCCCAAATATAGGCATGTGCGCCATGTGGCACACAGACATGCCCTAAGGGCATGTCTGTCTGTCACATGGCTAGGTGTGCATGCACACATGTGCATGCACACCTGAATTCAGTATTTTAACACCCAATTGGATTGGGTGGTAAAATACCGAATTTGTAGGGCCTTTGGGACTCAGAAGAGTCCCACCTACATCTGGGAATTACTGAATCGGTAAAAATACCGATTCAGTATTTTACAGATTCTGTAAATTTACCGATTCGGTAAATTTACAGAATCTGTAAAATCTGGCCCCCTACATCTCAAGATGCCAAATACCGGTCGGAAACGTCCGAATTCGGCCGTTTCCGACCAGTATTTGCCACCTACATCGGGCCCTAAGCTCCTTATGGACATGCAGTTCTTTGACATTGCAATTGCCTTGGCGAAGTTTGTACAAGAAGCAAAACCACTTCTCATGGAATAAGGAAATGGCAAGGGGGGCCAAGGAGGGATAATCAGAGGCAAATTATTTTATGTATTGAATTTTTAAGTATTCGGTCTTGTATCATAGTATGTAAATACAAAAACAAGCTTTTATGAGAAAATAATGAAATTTGGTTTTGGGTTCTTTTAAGAAAAGAAAAACATTTTATAGTTGTATTTTTTCTTTGTTATGATGGTGTGTGTGAGATAATTGGTCATAATAAACTTATTTTTTGATTGATTGATTGAGGTCTGACTAGAGACTGCTTTAACTGTTGTCGAAGCGCATGTGATCAACAGTCAGTCAGTCAAATTTCTTTATTTCGGTTAATAAAAACCATAAAAGCAATGCAAAATTCATTATTACACATGTTAAAATTATAAAATTATGCACATGATTACAATTCAATGTTTCAGAAATAAAACAATTAAAATCTTTGATACAAGGACAAAGTAAAATCAGTATCATAAAACCATGGGCCCACCACAATTTCAAACAGTCCATAGTGCATTATTAGATAAATAAGTTTGGTTTTTGAGCAATTTCACCCTACAATGAATTCAGCTGAAGGAGTCTCGTTTTATTCAGGCGCGCTGCCACTACCAGAAAGCTTGCTACGCTGTAGGTGACCTGGACAGAATCAAGCCTTTGTAAGTATAGAAGGGCAGGCCTCACCTGGACAAATTTTAATTACTTCAGGATTGGGTATAAAAAAAATTTGCAGGCCGCCGAATAATGCTCACAGAACATCACTAGATGGAGCGTGTCCTGTGTGGAAAAACTATCACAGGTACATGGTGGGGTATCTTCTGGGGTCCCCCACTTTGGATAAATGCCCAACGTAAGGTGAATGAGATTGAACCTAAATCTCACCAGAAGGAAGCGATGGTAGGGCTTAGTCACATACTTCAAGTATGGTTCCATAGCTGGGGAGATTGCCAGACCATAAATTGATCTCACTGTGGGTTTCCTAACTTCAACCACCTCCCTATCTAACTCCAACAAGTTGCAGAAGTTATGCTTTAATCCACCCTACATCCTCATTCCTTAGGCCCTGTGGTGATAGATACATTTCCGGACGCCCTAGCCTGTCGCATGCCGCTCTAACATACGAGAGCCAGGGTATTCTATCCACTCTGTCTAGGGCCATACAGTCCTTGAGTATTAAATGGTTTAACGTGATCTCCTCATTCAGCTAAGTTTTAACCCATCGTAGCAAAGGGGCCATTTTCAGGTGGTCAGAAACATACCCCAAGCCCACTTCACAGTGAATCGAAAATGTGGGGGATGATTGTGGGAGTGACAAGAGTGATCTAATAAACTTATTTTCTATGGTTTGGATCCCGGGTGATGGCACATATCCCCAGATATCAGACCCATATGAGGCAATTGCCATACACTTTGACTTATAGATCTTAATCATAGCCTCCATGTGTCTTGCTCCCAATCTCTTTGAAAAGTTCAAGAGAGCTGTGGTAGATCTAGCAACCACATTGCTCTTGATCTTCAACTGAGGACCCCAGTTCCCCCTTTCATCAAATACAACTCCAAGGTAGCAAAAATAAGGAACCCTTGAAATTGCTGAACCGTTACATGTAAAGGTTTTAACCTTCATGTTCTTTCTGTGTGTTCCGGTCACCATTACATGGGATTTTGAGGTATTAATTTTTAAGTCCAGGGCTTCCATAAAAGTACCAAAGTGATCTAACAATCTCTGCAGCCCCATTCCTGTACATGCAAGTAGGATGGCATTGTCCGCGTACAGGAGGACCGGAATACCCGACCCGCCCATACGCGGAACGTCCAGGGTAGCCAGGTCCATGGATTTACCCAAGAAGTTGATGTAGATCGTAAATAGAAGAGGGGCCAGAATGCAACCTTGTCTGACCCCCCCTTCCCGATCTGAATTGCTCAGTACACCTGCCATCCCTTATTACCCTAACAGAAGCCGACAAGTTCTGATGGAGCTCACTTAAGAAATTGACCAGGGAGGCGTCTAGACCCATCTCCCGCAAAATAAACCAAAGTTTTGAACGATTAACTAAATCAAATGCAGAAGATAGGTCCATAAAACCCAAATATAAAAGCCCCTCCTTCACCACTGTGTATTTACTAACAATAAAGTGCAGATTTAAGCATTGGTCCATAGTCCCCCTGTGAGCTCTAAAACCGTACTGGAGATTAGAGAGAACCCCACTCCCCTCAAGCCAATCCCCAGTCTCTGTAGAATGACTCTGCCTAGGATCTTGACGGCAGAGTCCAACAGGGTGATAGGCCTATAGCAAGCGGGGTCCCCTCTATTCCCCTTCTTAAAAATGGGAACAATGATGGAGGATGACCAGGAAGACGGAAAACCTGCGGTGGGTATTGCATTAAAAACATTGGTTAAAATTTTGGACCAAAATTGTGGGTACATGATATACAAATCTGCGGGGACCCCATCAGGGCCCGGGACCTTATGTTTGCTTGTGTCTTTTATCGCCTTTTCCACCTTAGAGGTATTGAACTTAATGGGCATAATGTTTCGGACCGCAACAGTGTCGGGGGGAATTAGGGCCCCAAACTCTGTGTCATAGATACTTTTAAAGTGCTCAAGCCAGCTCTCATCAGCGATTACACAGTCCAAGTCCGATTTCCCATCCTCTGTGAAAAACGACTGATTAATAATGGCCCAGAATTTCTTGCTATCCCTCAAAACATCTTTGGATTGCAGACTCTCCCAGGCCTCTTCCTTAATATGGTCCTTGCGTATTGCAAGTGCCAATTTATATTCCTTCCGGAGGTTCGCCACTAATGCTTTACTCCTGGGTCTGTGTTTTAGTGCTTTCAATAAGGCTCCATGGGTGAGTGAACACTTTTTGTCGAACCATTTATGGACCCTCCCACAGTGTGCACTGTCACCAGACTCCAGATTCTTAGAAATCTGTGAGCAAATCTCAACATAAGCAGCCACAACATTAACCCCTGATGAAGTAGCATCTAAGCAGACGGCCATATTAGCCTCGGTTTCCTGTGCGAGTTTCTTAAAAAAGGCTTCTGGGATGACCTTCTCCCACTTAATCCGCCTACCCTGATCCCTGGTTAGCAGATGCCTTGGTGCCTCAACTCTTAGGTTCCTCCCAAACATAAAACTCCCAAGGTCCACTACCAACAGAACCGGGTTATGGATACTAAAAATTGCGGTCACTACCCTATACTCCAGCGTTTTGGCTAACACCCCAGGAGATAAAAAGATATAATCAATGATGGTGTTTGCACCCCTACCGATGAATGTTGGTGCTCTGACCTTATCTTTGCCTAGGCCTGGTTCAAATAAATTTAAGTTGGAGAGGAGGCTTTCGAGGGCATCTCCCTCCTTACTATGCTCAAAATAGGGCATCCCCTTCACAGGCGACCCTCCATATTCATCATTGTAGCAATCCCCCTCACAGGGATGAATATTAAAATCTCCCAAAAGAACCATCTATGGGGCAGAAATGCAATCATGTTTATAGACTGACAAGAAATGTTCCAGGGTAATCAAATGCTCATTCCCAGGTGAGCCTTCCCTAGAATTATAAAAATTAATGAATAAAAATTTCTGATGGTCCGAGATTGACCATTTAATTATAAGTGAGTTCCTAGAAGCAGGTTCTACTTTCTTAAAAACCCCTGCCAAATTAAGTGAAAACAAAGTAAGCAGACCCCCTTTGGGTCTTCCCATTATTCCAGGTACTGCTGGGGTAGAGAAGCTGAGAAAACCATCCAGTGAAAAACTGGACAATATATCCCAGGTCTCTTGAAAAGCCAGTATATCATACTGTTTGACAAGCTCCTGCCAAATAGGATCGGAGGTTTTAGAACTAAGTCCTGCCACATTCCAGGTGAGAATTTTACAACAAGGTCTCTGTAAGCTAGGCTCCCCTTCATCCTCAGCTAAAACCTCAGGCAGTCAATCGTTTGTCTCCTTTGAAGCCAAGGGGGAGAAACGATTGGTGAGACTAATGGCTATTGGGTAGGAACCATCCTGTAACACAGGGCCAACTAAACTAGAAGAATCTCTACCCACCCCTCCTGACAGCTCTCGACCAGATCTTTGTAGTGCGATGTTAAAGCGCTGCTGGTAAGATGGGCGTGAGGTGACACAGACGGGCCCCTCCCGACGAGTCACCAAAGGTTTTCCAAACGGTCTTGTTGTCCTACCCGGGGGATAAAAGAAGCCCAGAGGAAGCAGTCTGATGCCATTATTTGACAGATCTGAGGCATCCCAGAACAACCTATGTGCGCTGTCATAGTTGTTAAAATTTACAACAAGGCAGTCCCCTGGAATAGTTTTTGGATGGTGACCCACCCAACTCACTCTCCTTGACGCAATGACAGTGCATGTAATGTCTGTGCCTCCACTACTGAACTCTGCGCAGTATTCCCTAGCCAAACCCATCAAGTCATTACTTGTTTCCCCTTTACCAGCATTTAGTGGTGAAATCCCTGTGAAGACAGCCACCAGAGGAGCTGCCTCTGGGGGCAGATGCAAACATTTTGTTCTATAAAGAGCCCCACTAGGTTCCTGATTATTAGTGTATACACTAGGTCCAGTGTGTTCGGCCCCTCCACAATACCCCCATAAACCTGGGTATTCTCACATAAAATTTCCCTATGATTGTTTGCTATATTGCCACCTGCATTGCCAGTAATACCAGGTGGATGATTAGCCAACTTCTCGTTCTGACTTGAGTATTAGTTAAGAAGGGTATCAATTTTCTTGCACTTAGCCAGTAGTCCCGCTACACATTCGTTTAAAGTGTCCACTATGTCCTTTGCTACTGCTTCCAGAGCTGGTTCAAGTCTTTTTATAAATAGTTCTTCCACGATGACGCAAACATTGTCCCTTAGAGTAACAGCTTGGTGGGTAGATTTCCCATGAGCAAATTTCCTCTTGGCGCCCTTTGCATGAGGTCTTCGTCTACGCGAAGTCATGCGCGAGGGGGCTAGCAGGGTTGCATTTATTCTAGGAGAGTGTGGAGGTGAGGGTAGGGGACTTAGGGAAGCAATCAGTGGGGCTGCTGGACAGGGGGTATTAATGGTGACAATGGTAGGTTCCAATGGTATGCGCTGTGCAAGTTCAGGGATGAATCCGTGGTCTGTAACAGAGATGTTGTTAATACATTCAAGACCAAGTTCCTTTTCAGCGTGAGCAATTTCCTTAGTTAATACCCCCACCGCAGAAGTCAAATACAAAATAATGGATTCTGATTTCCGTGGAATCTAGGCAACCTTACCTTCCTGGTTGCCTCGACATGTCTGTTTTCTCTTCCCCATGACAGATGGAAGAGGGGTGGCCCGACCCGACCTCTGCTGACCCCTGTTGGCCACAGATGGCCCGCCCTTTGCCAGGGCTTAGCCCGGCGGCCGCCCGCGTCGCGTGGGACCGGATATGGCTTAATACTCCTGGTGAAAGGTGGGAGGGGCCGCCGCTCCTCCACGCGGCTCCTCTGCCTCCTGGGACACTGAGTCCCGATGCCTGCCCCCGGTGATGGTGCTAGTGGCTGCAGTGGCGTGCACCCTCGCACAAAGCGTCTCCCGTGGAGCGGGAGACGCAATCCGCAGTTAAGGTCCGGTGAAAGGTGGGAGGGGCCGCCGGTCCTCCATGCGGCTCCTCTGCCTCCTGGGACACCGAGTCCCGATGCCTGCCCCCAGTGATGGTGCTAGTGGCTGCAGTGGCGTGCACCCTCGCACGAAGCATCTCATGTGATCAAGAAAAACAAAATGCGCAGAAAGGAGTTTTAGGTTAGATCCTTTGATCCATTGGTTGTTTTACGTCATCCTCTTTAAGTCTCTGCCTTACAAAAGGGCTATTTGCATTTGGATAAAAGGTTCATTTATATTGAGTTAAGGCCAAAAGGAGTATTTTTTCCCTACCGGTGTGCTGCTAGATCATTGCTGCATTAGATTTATAGGTGCAGTGTGTGCAAGTTACAATAATGGACAAAAAAGTGTTATTGTAAAGATAAAGCTACTGAAAAGAATCCCAGATTACTTTCAGTTCTTGCCCAGACATGTCAACCACACTCAGGAAAAGAAACTGATGTAAAGCAGTGTTCCAGTGCAGACCCCTAGCTTCTTGCAGTCTACCTCTCTTCATTTTACTGTGCTTTTTTGGGTTGCCAAGACTTTCAAACAATTCTTCTGATGTTCTAGTCCTACCCAACCTCTCTACCCCCTCAACGGTTCTACTACTGCTTTCATCACTTCAACTATGACCTTCAACTATGCGGGACAATCGTTCATACTAGAGAAATTGATAGTATACCTGTCACTGTATACCAAGCTAGTAGGGACCACAAGCCGTTACTAGTTGGTGTTTTGTGGCCTACCACCATTGCAGACTTAACAAGGAGGCAGTCGCACACACCACACAAGGTGTTTTTGACAATATTCCTGAATTACTAAAATAAAGTAACACAGATGCCTGTGAGTTCTTAGTTTAAGTGAGTTCTTAGTTTAATTTCTGCTTGGCAACATCATTAAGTTTTAAAGATGTAGCAAGTTGGGATAAGTCACTAATGTTCTGCAAACTAAAATCATTGCTGTGTTACAGTGACGCTAGTATAAAGGACTAGTAATCGGAGACTGTGAGGAAACAGGTCTACAATAACAATACTATTAAATAGGAGACACTACTAATGGTAGTGTATAGCAAAGCGAATGGCTTAACCTTAATGAAAGGCGAGACCAATTGCATTTGTAATGCTTGATATATATATATATATATATATATATATATATTACCTACTGGCGGTCGCCAGTAGGTATATATAGTTAGGATTTTTTCTCTATGGGATTTTTGAAAATTCTATGTCTAATAACTTTGGCGTTTGTGGACGGAATTGGCTGAAATTTTCAGGAAAATGGAACATTTTGTTTTTGAGCAGCCCCTGACAATTTGGGGGGGTTTCATCAAGGGGGGCCGAGAAAAAAGGGGGGTCCCAAAACGCGTTTTTCCCATGTTAATTTCCATAGGGCGGTTGGCCTCACTTTTAGCTCGAACGGCTGAATGGATTTGCACGAAACTTGGCAAAATTGTAGGGACTGTTAGCCCGATGTGCCTTTGCTAGGTCTCAATATATGTGCTCCAGTGGATTTTGAGTAATTTAGGTTCAAAAAAAGATATATATCTGGGCGGAGCCTAACCACACATCTGATCTGATTGGCTGTCAGCACTTCATCCAAGAAGTGTTGGCAGCCATCTTGGGACCAATATACATGATAGCACCTCATTAAAAAGCATTGTAGGTAATAGAGGGTTTTAGGACTTTAGTTACATTATAAATCATTTGTTGATTGTACCATACTCGTTTTAGGAATTGTGGTGGGTTCTAAGGTGATTTTACCATGTGAAAAAACCTTCTGCTGTGATATCATGAATATTGTTTGAAAGAAAACTAATATCTCATGATTTTCCCACAGTGGTTTGGAAGGGGATCTATAAGCTAAACTGAAAGCATATTTTCTGTAAATTCACATTATCTTTCTCAGTCATGTGAAAATGAAGTCTGACATTCTCAGTAAAACATGTACATCCAACAAGGACAGAGACTGTCAGTTGATTCCTTTGTGCTCTACTGCAGCCTCCTAAAGTGTTCTAAAGAACAACTAGAGCGCTAACAGTCCTACGTATTACAAAGGTATAGCACACCTGGAGCCATCGTGATGGGAATAAAGTGGTAACTCTTAAAACATTTAATTTAAAAAGGAACAAAATGAGGGGGTATATTATGCAATAGAAGGTATTAATAGTGCTGCAGAAAGAAAAATTAGGGCACATTTTGAGTGACTTTTCAAATCCTCTTCTATTTCATTAAAGAATTCTGACATGCAGTCTCCCAAAATGGCCACCAGAGACAAAAGAGCCCAAATGTAGCCCAAATATCACCCAGATGTAGCCCAAGTATAGCCCAATGACAGAATGTCCCAGAGTGTTCTAAAGAACAACTAGAGCGCTAACAGTCCTACTTATTACAAAGGTATGGCACACCTGAAGCCATCTTGATTGGAATAAAGTGGTAACTCTTAAAACATTTAATTTAAAAAGGAACAAAATGAGGGGGTATATTTTGCCATATGAATTATGATTAGTGCTGCAGAAAGAAAAATTAGGGCACATTTTGAGTGACTTCTCAAACCCTCTTCAATTTCATTAAAAAATTCTGACATACAGTCTCCCAAGATGGCCACCAGAGACAAAAGAGCCTAAATGTAGCCCAGATATCACCCAGATGTACCCCAAATATAGCCCAATGACAGAATGTCCCAGAGTGTTCTAAAGAACAACTAGAGCGCTAACAGTCTTACTTATGACAAAAGTATGGCACACCAGAAGCCATCTTGATTGGAATGAAGTGGTAAGTCTGAAAACACTCAATTTAAAAAGGAACAACATGAGGGGGTTAATTTTGCCATAGAAAGTATGATTAGTGCTTCAGAAAGAAAAATTAGGGATCATTTTGAGTGACTTCTCAAATCCTCTTCTATTTCATTAAAAAAATTCTGACATGCAGACTGAAACATGCACTTTGAATACCAGCAGCAGACGGCCCTGGTGAGCAGTAGCTTTACTACAGTGATCTAATGTGCAACTAGAGTGCTAACATTCAGAATTTATGGCAAATGTGTGACACATCTGAATGCCTTCTTGATGGAACCAAAGTAAACAAGCATTGAAAATGCAATAGATCTCGCCCTCGTTTAAGTTAAAGCCATTCTGTTTGTAATGAGGTTGCTTTTTAGCTTTGCTTTTATTAGTGTTTTTTCAACTTTCATGTAAATAACATGCATCTGTATGCATATAAGTATATGTATGCATGCATTTATGTTTGTATTTATATAGATATACAGATGATATATGTTTATATATGTATATATATATATATATATATATTCACTGAAAAAACCATAGGTTATAGACCATATATAGTTAGGAATTAGCATTTACAAAACCTTGAAAATTCACTGAAAAAAACATAGGTTATAGACCATATATAGGTAGGAATTAGCATTTACAAAACCTTGAAAATTCACTGAAAAAACCATAGGTTATAGACCATATATAGTTAGGAATTCGCTTTTACAAAACCTTATTTTACTCACACAAAACCATTGAAATTCCATATATAGTTAGTTGCACTAACTATATATCGCGCACCCGCAATCCACTGCTGATGATGTCACATATTACATCATTCATGACATGGTCAGTGACATCACTGATGACATCACTGATGACATCTCAAATGACATCACTGATGACATCACTGATGACAACATCCAGTGACTGTATGTTTCTGTAAAGTTAAAATATGTCTTACATATTGAAGAATGAGTGGATGTATAAGTGTCTGGATGAAGGATTTAGTAGGTGCATGACTGACTGTATGAGTGAGTGATTAAATGTGTCTCACTGAGTGCATGGGTTAGTGACTAAACTGTCTTAATTTGTGCATCATTATGTCTGTTGTTCTGTAAACTGTTGCATGTGTTGATAAGTAGCTATATGAGTAACTATATGGGTAATTAATTGGTTGCCCAAGTATTTGTATGGGAGACTGAGTGTGTGTGTGGGTGGCTGGGAGGTGTATGACTCTGTGCATAGATGTGTGAGCAGTTGATTCACTAGATGTATGGTTTCAAAAGTGCATGTGGAAACAGCTGTATGGGCGGTTGACTGTGTGCATGAGTGTATTGGTGAGTGAATGGATATCTCAGTGCTACATGTCAAAGTAAGTACATATGTAAAACACAGTACATGTGAGAGTTGACATATATAAATAACTGTGCATAAGAGCCAGTGAATGTGTGAGTGGCTGTATGGATCATTGTGAACTTGTATCAGGGATTGTATAAGAGAGTAAATATGTGTTAGTATATGTTTGAATAAGTAAAGTTTGTATAACTGTATAGTTGAGGAAATGGAGGTGTGATTGATTCTTTGCATGACTGACTAGGTGTGTGAGTAACTCCATGGATGAGTGACAGTCTGTGAGTGTCTGTTTACACTGATTGTATCTAAGGTTATATTAGAGTCTGAAGAGGTTCATCGTATTATCACATGAATGATATCATCAGTGATGTGATCAGTAATGTCAAATGAGATGTCATCAGTGATGTCATTTGAGATGTCATCAGTGATGTCATTTGAGATGTCATCAGTGATGTCATCAGTGATGTCACTGACCATGTCATGAATGATGTAATATGTGACATCATCAGCAGTGGATTGCGGGTACGCGATATATAGTTAGTGCAACTAACTATATATGGAATTTCAATGGTTTTGTGTGAGTAAAATAAGGTTTTGTAAATGCGAATTCCTAACTATATATGGTCTATAACCTATGGTTTTTTCAGTGAATATATATATATATATATATATATATATATATATATATATATATATATATATATATATATATATATATTCCACAGCCTTGGCTCAAATTTTGGTAGTCCAATGGCGCTCTTCCACCGGTGCTGACTACAAAGCAGAGCCCCGCTTTTAAATAATCCACAAATCCATCATCCGATAGAGAAAGTCCGCACTCACAAAGGATTTTACTTCCCAAGTATCAAAATTTATTTCGTCAGATTATAAGCATCTACGCACAACACCAACGCGTTTCGCAACCCACTGTTGCTTGTTCACGGTAAGGGTACAGGGTCACAGACTCCTCCTATATTTTGAAAAAACCCGCCACAAACAAATGCTGCTGATCTCACTTCCTGTCCGTAGGCAGGAAGTGTGATGGGAAATGTAGTTTTCCATTCAAATATGTATTTTGGACACCGCTTTTAACAAAAGGTTACGCTTTCACAAATACATAACACTTTACAATTCATCTAATAAGGTGGTGATTATATGCAAAGAATAACGTTACAATTCAATCTATATTTGGGTAATTGTACGATATGTCGCACAGTGCCAATTTAAATCAAGGCCCACTAGTGGGCAATTGGGGTTTAAGCAGCTATTTCTATATAAACACAGCTCTCTGGTGAGCACTTTTACATTTATATCCTTCTTACTTTCAGTCCCCCATTCTCGGATGAGAAACTGTATTGAAGCCCTCTAGTGGGCAGAAACCATACTATTGCAATTCACCCCACAGTGTATAATGTAACCGGAGATCAGGAAACACAACTAAGATGCAGAGAATCGAGACAAATCCTGAACTTTCGAACAATGAGCCCCTGGGGACTAAATCAGAGCGAAGAACTTTATGTACATTTGTAAATAATTGGATACATGGAGATTTGTTTTTGTATTAGAAATATTTCTTTGTAATGGAAGCGAGAGATAGGAGTAGAAATCCAGATATGAAATTTTGGCAATATAGAAACATGGGTGGAACTATGTTTTTGGTGATATTTAAGAAACTAATGGACAGCGGTTTTTTTTGCATTATGAATTAATAGTGACGTACACAATACTTGGAGGATAGAAAATATCAGATTTGAAGTTTGTTTCAACAACATACAATGAAATTGGGTTACATTATACACTGTGGGGTGAATTGCAATAGTATGGTTTCTGCCCACTAGAGGGCTTCAATACAGTTTCTCATCCGAGAATGGGTGACTAAAAGTAACAAGGATATAAATGTAAAAGTGCTCACCAGAGAGATGGGTTTATATAGAAATAGCTGCTTAAACCCCAATCGCCCACTAGAGGGCCTTGATTTAAATTGGCACTGTGCGACATATCGTACAATTACCCAAATATAGATCGAATTGTAACGTTATTCTTTGCATATAATCACCACCTTATTAGATGAATTGTAAAGCGTTATGTATTTGTGAAAGCGTAACCTTTTGTTAAAAGCGGTGTCCAAAATACATATTTGAATGGAAAACTACATTTCCCATCCTACTTCCTGCCTACGGACAGGAAGTGAGATCAGCAGCATTTGTTTGTGGCGGGTTTTTTCAAAATATAGGAGGAGTCTGTGACCCTGTACCCTTACCGTGAACAAGCAACAGTGGGTTGCGAAACGCGTTGGTGTTGTGCGTAGATGCTTATAATCTGACGAAATAAATGTTGATACTTGGGAAGTAAAATCCTTTGTGAGTGCGGACTTTCTCTATCGGATGATGGATTTGTGGAATATATATATATATATATATATATATATATATATATATATATATACAAGCAGCCCGTCCCGATGTTGTCCGGGAGCAATCAGGCTTCAGGGCCCCCGCCCACCCCGACGTTGTCCGTGGGAGCAATCAGGCTTCAGGGCCCCCGCCCACCCGACGTTGTCCGTTGGTCCCCCGGAGCGCACCCGCGGCTGCTTCACCTACCTCAGCCGCCGCTCTTCCCCGCGCTCCTGAGTTCATCGCTCCTCCCCGCCTGTCCGCCGCTCCTCACCACTCCTCACCGCTCCTTCCCGCCTGTCCGCTGCTCCTCACCGCTCCGCCCCGTGTGTCCGCCGCTCCTCACCGCTCCTCCCTGCCTGTCCGCCGCTCCTCCCCGCACTCATGTCCGTCGCTCCTCCTCGCGCTCCCGTACGGCGCTCCTCCCCGCGCTCCTGATGTCAGCACGCACGTCGCGTCCGGCGCTACTTCCAAGGGACTACTTTTTTTTTTATCGTACATTTTTTAAAGAACGTATATTTTTTTATTTTATATAGCCTATGTCCATCAGCAGACCCTGACAATTACAATGATGTATCAAGTGTTTGGATTGGCGCTGTGGTTCCCGAGTTTACCCGCCTCAAAGGTTCCCAGTTCTCTCTTTATAATAGTAGTATAGATATATAATGATTGCCCCTCCACCGATGCATGCACGCCCCCCTCTCCCCTTATATAATCAGCCACAGCCCAGAGGGCCGATGACGCACAAAAAAAATGGACATACAGAGGTGCGCAGCAAGAGCTGGTGGTGCGTCTCTGTGATGTGTGTCTGCTAGGATGTCTGCTGTGTGAGGTGGGCAGTGAGCAGCGAGGTCTGAACATCAGATCGAGGAGTTTACCAACACCTGGCTGCGGGGGATATAAGTACCACACCGCAGGGACCTCTGCGAAGAGAGCTGCTCCCAGGAATGGGGGTAACGTGGTGTGCTAATCTGCACTTGTGATGGAAGCACATTGGTTGGTTTCTTTGAACGCACACACACACACACACACACACACACACACACATACAAGCACACATACTCGTGCAAGTAAACACACAAGCCAACACTGACACATGCAGAAGGAAACAAACACTTATATATCTATGCACACACAGACAGGCACACACACACACTCATGCAAGAAAATACACATACTCGAGCAATCAAGCAAACACACACATGTGCTCGCACACACACTCGTACAAGCACACACAGAAGCAAACACTGACACATGTAGAAGGAAACATGCACTTCTACTTCATGCACACACAGACAGGCACACACCCATTCACATATAGACCCACTTGCGATTAAGGCCTTCAAAGCACAAACATGCGTGCACCTACCCACACAAACGCACACACACATGCATGCACCCCCCGCACATCCAACACACAGATCCCCCCTCCCCCCACTTACAGAAGTACACACACAGACGAGGGCAGGGTAAACATTTACATAGAGCCCACAGAGACCCGGATTAATCAAAAATTAGCTAGCATTCGCGCCAAGAATTTTCAATTCTATTAAGGACACGGAGGCGAGGATTATGCTTCTCATTCTTTACTACAAACATCACAGCAGCCAATGAAAATACGTATTTTTCATTAAATAACAGTAAACAACTACATTTCCCATCATGACTTGTACATAGGCACGCCCCCATAGTCCATAAGAGCCCCTTGCATGCAGCCATCTTCCTCTTTCTTTGTAGCGAACAGGTCCAAATAACTTGAATAACATCATAACTCCTCCAACATGGAAGAAAGAACGTCCTCCTCAGGTTGAATATCCTGGCAGTCTTCTGCTGTTAATCAGATTTCTTGTCTGAGCCTGAAACAAAGGAGATGAAACCGTAACCACCGAAAATAACTGGGTGGGTAAGATGTTACACATAACCAAGCCGGGTGGGATAATCCTCGCCTCCGTGTCCTTAATAGAATTGAAAATTCTTGGTGCGAATGCTAGCTAATTTTTGATTCTATTACAGGACCGGAGGCTTCAGATTATGCTAGTTTAACGCTCATTGAAAACAACAGAGGTAATATCCCCCACCGGCTTATAATAATACGTCTTAAAAGTAGACTCTGAGGACCAATCTGCACTACGCATAATGTCCTGAATACTGGGAACCAACATAAATGATTTTGACGCTATAGCGCCTCTTACAGAATGAGCACCAAAAATGGTGATGTCAATGCAAGCTTCTTTCATAAAATAACGAAGCCATCTGGCAATGGTGGCAGCCGCCACATCTTTAAAAGGTTTTTGCAATGCAATCAACAATTGTGAACAGCCCTGAGGCCTGATGGCCTTTGTGCATTCCTCATATGTCTTCAATCATTGTACTACACATAATTTCTCATTATCATGAAATGCATTATAACTAATGGGACGTGACATTGTCTTTGTGCGTGCTGTAATGGTAAATGAAACTCCTTCCGGAGTAAATACTCTACCTGCAACGTTGAGAGCTCGCACATCCGACAAACGACTGCATGCCGAGAGGCAAAGTAGCATGGCCAATTTGGCCAATAATTGTTTCCTACTTAAGAGAGTGTTGACAGGCCATCTGTTAAATAATGCGAGAACTAGTGAAACATCCCACAAACCTGTATACTTGGGTGGATTGGCCACCCGAATACCTTTAAGCAACTTGCACACCACTGGATGCATGCCTATGGTTTCCCGTCTATCTGGGCATGCCCCGCTGAAATTGCGGACCTGTAATTGTTTACCGACCTATATGCTAAACCTTCCGCTGCTTTATCTGATAAAAAATTCAACTAGTGGGGTAACTCTGCCCCCACGGGATCTAAATGTCGTTCCACGCACCAATCCACCCAGTTTTTCCAGGCCGAGGAATACCGTTTTCTTGTGGATGGTGCCTAGGCCTGCCTGATAAATTCTGAAGTCTTGTCCGAAACCCCTGGCAGTTGCCACTGTTTCCGGAAAGCCTCCATGCCATCAGCTGGAGCCTGCATTCCACTATCAGCGGGTGCCGCTCCTGATGAGGGCCCAGCAACAGCGACTCCGACTCCGGAAGAAGTCTGGGGAGATCGCAACTCCACTGCAATAACTTGGGGAACCATGACTGGGACGTCCACCACGGCGTCACCATGACTACCTCCGCCCGTTGTCTGATCACCTGAGACATTACTCTGAGAATCAACAGGAAGGGGAGAAAGGCATATCGGGTCGCCTTCGACCAATCCTGGAGAAAGGCATCGGTCCCTTTCGCTAATGGATCCGGCCTCCAACTGAAGAACTGCGGGAGCTGATATGTTAGTCTGGAGGCAAAGAGGTCCATCTGGAATGGACCCCAAATGGTCTGTATCCACTGAAATACCTCTGGAAACTGCTTCCAGTCTGATAGAGGGATGATGTCTGAATAGGACAATCCCTTCTGAAGATGCCTGATCTTTAGTCTCTGTAGGGCCCTGTAGTGAAGAGGGCCCGGGAATATCGCTTGGACAGATGAGGCCAAAGTCCCTACTACTCTGGCAATCGCTCTGAGAGTTACTGTCTGGTTGCTCAACAACTTCCGGATTTCTTTCTTGAGATCTTTCAGTTTCGCCTTCGGAAGGCATAGCTGGGCCGACATCGAGTCTATCGTGAAACCCAGGAAATCTAATACTTGAGTGGGGACTATCACAGATTTCTTTGAATTGATGACAAACCCTAATGTTTGAAGCAGCGTCGTCGTAAGGGCGAGGTGCTGCAGAAGAATCTGTTGACTCTGTGCCATTATCAGGATGTCGTCCAGATAAATTATGAGACGTATCCCCCTCTCTCGAAGATGAGCCACCACCTGCTTCATTATCTTGGTGAAGCACCAAGGAGCTGAGGAGAGCCCGAAAGGCAGAGCCAAATATTCGTACCATTGGCCGTTCCACCTGAACTGTAGGTACCTGCGATGCGGAGGGAAGATGGGAACCAAGAGGTAAGCGTCTTTGAGGTCTAACCTGACCATCCAGTCCCCTTCCTGTAGCAAATCTGTGAAAAGATGTATGCCGTCCATCTTGAAGTGATTGTACGTTAGAAATTGGTTGAAATCCTTGAGGTTCAGAACTAGTCTGTTTCCATCTCCCTTCTTCTGTACAATGAAGATGTTGCTGCAGAAGCCGCGAGGCCCTTGGGTGACCCGTGCTATCGCCTGCTTCTGCAGCAAACCCACGTTCTCCGCCTCTATAAAACTGCGATCTTGTTGGGTAAAATGGAGATCTGCAGGCGTACCTGATTGAACAGGACGAGAGTAAGACTCTAAGTGAAAACCCTGCACTGTTTGTAACACACAGGCGTCCTGTGTTAATTCCTGCCACTGTCGCAGGCAGTGTTTAATACGACCCCCCAATGGAAGAAGAGAAAGGTCTGAAATGCTCACCTGTGTTTTGCTGAACCTTGAAGTTCGCTCTGTTGTTATTCGACTGATAGTGTCCCCTGTTGAACCTCCTGCGGGAGGGGTAGGAGGTCCCGCCTCTGGTGGAGTTGTAGCCACTTCTTCCACGACCATAATCACCTCTCTGGGAGCCTTGGGGACCTCCACGGCCTGACGAGCGACCCCGCCTCGTCCGGCCCTGTTAAAAACACCCTGGCTAAGGGCTCTCTTGATCCCTGTCTGCGCCTTATCCAAGGCCGTGAAAGTTCCGACGTACTTTGAGACGTCCTTTACAAACTTGTCGCCAAAGAGTTGACCCGCTGCTGGGGGTCCCGGTTCTGCGTCTGCCAACTATGTTAGGTTACTATCCATTTTAATTAATAGAGATTTTCGTCTCTCAGAAGATATGGCGCAATTGGCATTGCCAATGAGGCATATGGCCCTCTGGGTCCATCCTGCCAATACGTCCGGGCCCAAAGGGGTAGAGGATTCTTTGGCCGCTAAGGCCATCTCCAGGATCTTGGCCAAGGGGCCCACCATGTCCAACATTTTGACCTGACATCCTCTCCATGCTCGGTCAAGACCTCGCTTGGGGTCTTTAGAAAATTTCCGGAGAAAGGTCAAGAGGCTAGCATCAATCTCAGGCATATCCGCCACCTTGACCGGGAGTTCCGGCCGTGGACACTCCGATTTGAGGCGATTGCGCACCTCTCTTGGGGAAACTCTTCCTAAGATTCTCATGTAGGTATGCTGCGACCGCGGTGGGAGGCACCCATTCAGAGGATCTGGGGTGCATTATATCCGAAGGGTCGAAGGTGAATGGGGTATTGACAGGTGTCGCCCCAGTTGGCTGAGGTGTCTTCGCCTTTTTTGGTAGAAGAGGCTCCTCCGATGTATCTGTATCAGTGTCCGTATTCGTGGTGTTAGTGTCGGTATCTGTATCGGTATGGGACTTACGCTTGGATTTAGTTTTGCCCTCCGAATAGGAATGGTCAGCTGCCTCGCTGGCTGGCAACTCGGCTAGTGCTTGCGCATGTGGCCACTTAACAATGTCAGATGAGCTTTGGCAAGATGTAAATGCCGCTGCTTTTTTCTTCCGCGGCTTGTTATAGCCGTGTCTCTTAGCAAAGCCCTCCAACTGTTTCCTGATTGGGCGTAGGGCTGCCGCTAGGGCTTGTTGAACCGTTTGGGGGACAGTGGTCTCCATGGCCCTGTTCACTGAGGACTGGACGGAAGCGTCCAAAGCATTAACTAAATTGTCCTCCAAGACAGCTTCCTGCTGTCCCTCGTAAGTCTCCCCCTCTGCAAACTCTTCCTGGTATTCTCCCCATGGTGGTTGTGTGGGGAACAGTTATACTGCTTTTCAGTTCACTGAATCCACTACTTTTTTACTTAAACGGAGAGTTGTGGGTGAGCCTTTCCTTGAGTCATTGGTTTTTTAAGGGCTCTGAGGGTAGGATTCTATAGGTTCCCTTTGGCTATGGAGAGGATTAGTACCATTCCTTCTCCCCCAAAGTGAGTACCTTTTCTTTCCTTACCCTTGTAGAGCGTGGCCTCCTTCATCCTGAGCTTGGTCCAGGCGAGGTGAGGTATTATCCCCTGCCACTATGGGTGAGTAAGGAATGTGTTCTTTGTTGTTCATTTTACTTAGTTCATTTTTTCAAGTAGTGTGGCCCTTTGCATTTATACCATTTTGCATTTTTTGTAGGTGAATGAGACACCATTTGGCATGGAGGAATAGAAACACATATCCTTTATGTTTTACTTTAATCACAGTTTATATGGTTACTATTATTATTATTTTTCGTGCAACACGCACTAGCAGTAGCACAAATCTTTATAAGAACAGAGGCCCTGAAGAAAGCCTTGGGATGGTTTCCCCCTGTTTTGGCAGAAACATGTCGGCCCCACAAGCAGTTATTTGTTTACACTGTTTTTTTGCGCTGTTCTGTGTTTTTAATCAGAAAAAGGCTTACAGCTATTAAAGTTATTTTGCTGTTCGTTCTTTATTCTATTTTTAACCTTTTCGATACACTCACTTCGTTTTAGTTTGGCACTGCACCTATCCCATTGGGTGATCACACGCATGGTCTACAGGCGATCGTGGGTTTTTATCCCAGTCCTATACGGTGGGTCTAGAGGCAGTCTCATTGATCAAGAGACACACTAGCCTAACCATTGGATGACCAGATGATAACATTTGATCACCTACAAGACTTTGATGGGAATCCATCTCTAGACTTTGGGTTTCACCTACCTTCGCAAGTGGTCTGATGCGCTGAGTTACCTACTTGGCATATGACTGTAGGGTTTCCTTTGCACACTTTTGTGGCTTTCAGTCTTACCAGTGTAGAGTACTTATTTGACTCTTACTTTAGACCCCCAGGCTTCTTTGTGTTTTGCATTTGATTATTAGGGGATAATAGCCTGGGCTTGGTCTTAAAATTCCCTTAGACCCCCCACCCCTCTTTATTGTTAGTATTCTCCCCATTCAGCCATCGTGTAGGCTTGAATTATAAACAGATTCCATTAATAATCTGTATCACAGGGCACTAAGTCCCTTTACTGAATCACAAGGAGAATAATGGGGGGGTCAGCCCAATAGCACACAGATTTCAAATCAATTAAGCCCCCTCAGCAAAGCTGTAGTCTGTACGATCAGTGATCCAGGCCAATAGCACTGTACCCAGAGCGTGTGCTCACTCTTAAGGCCAGAATTTTACAACCTTTTCAGGCGCTAGTAGAGGTAGAGCTGTCACCGCTGAAAAACACGAGTTTTGTAATGCAGGGGATTCGCGCCGAGAACGCGCCGCCCAACGCTACCAAAAACCAGCCCAAAAAGAGCCCAAATTCAGCGCGTTGAGGAGCGCGCTACAGCCGAGAGCAACCCGGACTGTACAGCGTCATAGGGCGATGAGGGAAGCCCTTGCGCGTGCGCCTGAAGCGCGTTATCACCGTGGGAATCGTCGGGACCGAGGCTCAGTGTATGTGAAGGTGACGGTCTGCCCCCGGTCAGCGACCGTGATCTCCAGGCGCCCGCCGGCAGCGCGGTGCTCCCGCAAGCACAGAGGAATGACTGAAGACGGGCTAAGGAGACGCATTGAAGTCACGCGCTCGCCCGCCGAGCACCCAAAATCCCTCAACAATGAAAGACAAGGCAGGTATGATAGGCTACGCTCGAACTATTCAATACCCAGCAATTATCGTCAGAAATACTGTATAAGCACACATATAATCCAATAAACCAATATAAATCAATTAAACAAGTATAACCATATAGGCCATGCAATACAGCAATAGGAGGGAACAAGGTGCACTTATCTCTTGCTGTGAGCAGCAAAGAAAGAGGGAGATGGCTGCACGCAAGGGGTTCTTATGGACTATGGGGGCGTGCCTATGTACAAGTAATGATGGGAAATGTAGTTGTTTACTGTTATTTAATGAAAAATACGTGTTTTCATTGGCTGCTGTGATGTTTGCAGTAAAGAATGAGTAGCATAATCTGAAGCCTCCGGTCCTGTAATAGAATCTGCGGAACATGTGCGTTGGTGGGAGGTAGATCTCAGCAGCGTGGTGGTGCCAGAGGAGGGGTAAAGGGGGGATAAGCCAGATGCACTCCTCCCCCTCCCCGAGTCTGCTGCCAGAGGTGCACAGAGGCACTGAGAGAGCAGTGAAGGGCCTCTCAGAGGCGCCATAGCAACGAGGCCTGATCCGACTGGAGAAAGGGCAGGGATGAGAGGGTGGGGGTGGGGGCCCCCTCTGCCGCCGTACTCTCCATCTTGAGGCCCCCCTCTCAAGAGTTCACCAGTGAGGCCCCAGTGCGTGTGTGGCTCCTGTGCCGGGGCCCCTCCTGTCTGCATCTGTGTTTACCTTTGAGGCTGTCCGTGTGTGTACGCACGTGTACTCCCTTGCCTCTGTGTGTGTGTGTACCTTTTGAACTGTTCATACGAGTGCGAGTGCAGTGCACACAAGTATACTTACCTCACTGTGTGTTTACCTTTAAGTGTGTGCACAGTGCATACGAGTATACATCTCCGTGTGTGCTTACCTATGAGTGCGTGCACAGTGCACACGAGTATACACCTCTGTGTGTGTTAACCTTTGAGTGCGTGCACAGGAGTATACATCACTGTGTGTGTTTACCTTTGGGTGCGTGCACAGTGCACACGAGTATACATCTCCGTGTGTGCTTACGTTTGAGTGCATGCACAGTGCACACAAGTATACACCTCCTTGTGTGTTTACCTTTGAGTGTGTGCAGTGCACACGAGTATACATCTCTGTGTGTGTTTACCTGAGTGCGTGCACAGTGCACACATGTATACATCTTCGTGTGTGCTTACCTTTTTTACAGCCGAATTGTGAAAAGTTGAGAGAACAGTATGCTATTCAGGCTGGCGAGTCAATGTTGTCCTTTGAGCTCTGCAGCTGGTGCATCAACCCTCTGAGCTACCTCACCAGGCATTGACCAAACACGTACTGAGGAGTGCAGTATGTCAAACAGAAAAACACCAAGGTATGTTTTATAGCTTGCCTACAATATTGAGGAGCTATGCCCACTTCAAAGAAACAACTTCAGTTTTTCCACATAACTATGGTTTGCCGCATTTTCCACATTCGACAAAATGTTGAAGTACTATAAATAAGTACCGAATAACACACCATAATGTGCACTTTCTTGCCACACAGTCAACCATGCCATGTAATTAGCCCCCACCGCATAATGCCATTGGCTCAGACCATAGCGAAGCAAAGTTGTAAAGGACACAAAGCTGAATGCAAAGAACAAGTGCCCCACAGTGCCCGCCAGTGGGGCATGAAGGTGTTCATAATCTACGCTCGGGCAGTCCTGGGCCTCCTTGCAGTTGGCACCGAGCGGTGGTCCCAAGTGGCAGTGATGATTGTTATTTTAGCAGACGTGTGTGAAAGGCAGAGCTGCAGCCCTACAAGGTAACGAGCAACACAGACCGCCCTGTGACATGTGAAGAACCGGGTTTTAGAACCCAGCGGCGCCAGGGATAACGCCCGATGTCTTCGGATTCCCCTGCCTCTGCAAACAGAGACACGGGACACTTCTTGATGACGTCAAAGACCAAATTTATTGGCTGCAACCAGGAACAGAGGTCTACGAAGCACAACACGGGTGGTTCGCTAGAGACTGCACAAATTCATGGAGCAGAGCATCGTCTTTTATGCCAAAAATCACATTCCTGGCTAGCATCAATTACATACAAACTGACCAATCAGATGATGACATTTCAAACATATCGCATGACGACAGTCCCACTTTCCGTTGTCCAACCCACCAGAAATGACCAAGCAAAATCCAACATTCCTGTTCGATCAGGCCGGACAAACCCATCATAAAGACCTCAACCCAAATCAATGATTAAGCCATAAAAGGAAGGAACAGAAGCAGATGAGAAGCAAGATAGAAGGGTGTGTGCATGTACCATAAACTCAGCAATGTCCTGCTCTTTGATCTTTATCTGACCAGCTGCTTAACAAGGAACTGGTTCAGCGAGGTCAGCCTCTGGCAAGGGAGTCAGTTCGGCCAGGTCACACAAAAGTCAGCTAAGGTGTACGTGTCCCAAAGACTCGTTCGGCATAGTCATCGGCCTATGTGAGGGCAACCACACAAAATGGCTGCCGCACAGAAATTGGAACCCAAAGGTTCAAACGAAATCCTTGAATACGTAGTGTTCTCATCGATCGATTATGACAAAAACACTCGTACATACCGCACTCGTCATTTGCGGTCCGCTGACACCAAAATCGTCTATATCCGACGACCTTCATTGAACGGGTTCAGAATCTACAGAACCACAGACCCTTGGTACCGCAGTACCACAGAACCACAGACCTCCTTTTGCCCTTACATAGGCAATAAACCCAAACCCATGCCAGTCTGAATCCAGGTCTATATTCATGCGATCATCAAGATGTTGCTGTAGCATCATCCTAGTACTCAGCAACTCTTTCTGGACAGGTCTCCTCGCACACGAAGTAGCACAGAGGCCACATATAGTAGGAGCACACTGTACACAGAGACAGAACAGGAAAATGATAGCTAAGATCATCCCAATAACCATCAGAATCTTCCATCCCCACGTGGATAACAATCCCTAAAACCATCCCATCAACGACCAATCTCCCTCGTCTATATGTACAGACCCGGAGATCTTATGTAGCTTGGAAATGGCCTGGAAGACTGTCGGAGCGTTGTCTGGAATGAAAACGCAGCAGCTCGATTGAATCAGTTTACACACTCCACCTCTATCTGCAAGTATGACATCAAGAGCAACTCTATTCTGAAGTGTCATAAGTCGATCCGACTGGAGCTCAGCAGTCAAGTTACTAAGGGCACCGGCAGCTTCGACTATGGTGGACTCAACCACTCTCGTCAACTGGCGAATGTTCCTGCTGTTAGCCATAGGTCCCCAGAACGGCAGAAAACCCTTAAAGAAATCTCCCAACTCTTGCCCTGCGGTATCTTCCTTACTGAAGACACCTCTAGCATCTCTCATCTTATGGTAATCTGCCGCAGCTGTAAAAGAGGGAGGCAACAGGAACGAAACAAAACATGTGCCCGAGAAGTCAGGGGGCAACCATGTATATGCTTTATCGTAACAGATGAAATAGGTACCCTTAGCTGCTAGGAACGCTGGGGAAGTCTGAGACGCAAATACATAAGTCTCTGTGCAGACACTCTTCCCTAACTGAGCTCTAGGATTCTTGCCATTACCTTGCAGACAATAATGACCCTGATAGGGCACTATCCAAATCGGTGGAGAACTTTTAGCTCACTGGTTAACACTCAGACTAACTCCATATCCAGTAACGTTCCAACCAATGTATGCTTGTGTCTCATCTCTCTGGATAGTCTCATAGGAACTAATTCCTCTAATCATATCAACTATACTCTTGACCAGAGCACTAGTCTTCGGACTATCTTTCACGGAACGTTGGGGATAGACTCCATGAGCATAAATGAACATAGTTCTATATGCCCAAATAGAACCATTGTAGCTGAAAGGCAAAACCAGGTACGGAATACCTTTATCGGTCGTATGGGGCATGAGGCCACAAACCCAACAATTAGTCGTGTTTGTTACTAGCTGGTGTTGGTGCAGGAGCTGAACAAAGGAATTGTTAGCAAATTCCAGTCTTCTAAAGATTTCATGTTCGGGCAGAGGGTGAAAAGAATGAGAAGAAATAGTAGAAGGAGGTATAGGTTGCATAGTGGGCATGAACGTCACTTGAAAAGAGAATGTCACATATCCAATTAAAAACATTATTAAGCTAAGCAACATAAATAAACAAAATATTAAAAATCTTTTTCGGGTCATCAATTTACAAATTTTGCTCTTAAAACATATTCTTTCAACAGGTCTCTCCATCTCGAAAAACTCCATCCTCTCTAATTGCTGCTCGCGGTGGTAGGGTGTTCTATGCTAAGGAATGCTTCTGTCAGCCCAGGGCAACTCCCTTAGGCCAACCAGAACCGTCGACCTAACGTCTTCGGCTTGCACTCCAAAGACTTCGGCAACAGCGACCCTACAGCTGAACACGGATGGCGGTTCGAAAAACAAAAAATCAAAGTAGTTCCTCGGAGGAGAGTTAACCTTCAAAAATCATAAAAAAGAAAACTTTATATTTTTATTTGTCCCGCGACTCTCGGTCGCAAATTATAACGCTCTTTCCCAGGCAATGTTTGTTCACCGAAAAGTAGCTCAGGTTCAACAGTGTTCAAACGGTTCAATGGAGGCACAGCTTCTTGGAGAAGATCGTCACTTTCTTGCTCAGTGTTCGTCCCAATCAAACGGGCATCGCTGAATGGCAGAAAACGAGGCACGGTCTCAGTCTCAGAATCAGGAAGTCTTTTCTGGACCCACCGGTCGTACGGCAGAGGCAAAGGAGCCCTCTTGCAATGTACACCGTGGATCCAGTTCTTTTTACCGTGCACTCGAACTGTAGAACGGGTAGATAACAACACCAAGTAAGGTCCTGTCCAGCGGGGCTGCTCGTTCTTGGTTCGCTGAAAATTCTTCACGAGCACCCACACGCCAGGTTCAATGTCGTGCCCTGGATCTTCAGAAGCTTGTGGCAATGAATCGTGAACCTGTTGATGCAAAACACGCAATTTAGCCGTCAATTCATACAGGTAGTCAAGCAACACAGGATGTTCTATTTCACTAAATTTTGTCGGCCTCGGCACTCCCCAAATGTTCGCCGGGCGACCAAAAACTACCTTGTATGGACTCAAACCCATTCGTGAATGCACAGTCATTCTAGTGGACAAAAGGGCTAGAGGCAAGGCATCTGGCCATTGTAAACCAGAGCTCGCTTGAATTTTGGCTAACTTCAATTTTAGAGTGCCATTATAGCACTCGACTAGACCAGCTGATTGGGGGTGATCTGCAGCGTGAAACTTCTGCCTAATTCCTAACCCATCACATACTCTCTTCATCACTTGACCCACAAATTCACTCCCATTGTCACTCCAGATCATTCTCGGCAAAGCAAACCTAGGGAAAAACTCTTTAATAAGGGATTTCGCTGTGGAGAAGGCAGTGTTGTCCTTCAAAGGGTAGGCTTCCACCCATCTAGAAAAGGAGCAAACAACCACTAACACATACTTTAGGTTGTTGCACCTCTCCATGTGGATGAAATCTAGCTGCAAAGCCTCAAACGGATACGTTGGAGGGGCAAAATGACCAGCTGGAGTTGGAATTCCCTTACCAGGATTGTACATCAAACACACCATACAATTCTTAACCAGATTCTCTGCACACTTAGGAATTCCAGCATTCTGCCAAACCTGAGCCAACAACTTGCAAATCCCTTTCACCCTAATGTGAGCCAATCCATGAGCCATTGTAACCACTGGAAGCACATACGCATCGGGTAACAACCATCTCTGATGCTCTGACAAATCAATCCAACAACCATTCGAATCCAATTTACCCTTGCTCTCTCTCCATTCATTCAACTCTTTCTCTGTAGCTTCTGCTTGGATGGATTTCACACTCTCAATTGTATCTTCACACATACTTCCATCTGGAACCCATCTCGCCGGACCTGCAACATACATTCGACTCATCACATTTCTCGCAGTTTCTTTCGCGACTTCATCTGCAAACGCATTACCACGACCAACATCATCCGTAACTTTCTTATGCGCACTGCATTTCACAATCGCAACTTGCAACGGTAAAGTAAGTGATTCAAGAAGTTCATTCACCAACTGACCATGCTGGATCTTCGTCCCATGCGAAGTCAGGAACCCACGCTCTCTCCACAAACGTCCAAAACTATGAGCAACACCGAATGCATACTAGCTGTCAGTATACACAGTCACTCGTTTTCCTTTCGCCAACACACACGCTCTCGTTAATGCAATCAACTCTGCTGCTTGCGCTGAATTATGTGGGATACGTGCAGCTTCAACAATCGTATGCAAAGTCGTAACAGCATATGCCGCAGTCGTATCACCATTCGGAAGCTTGAAGCACGAACCATCAACCCACAAAGTACCATCACACTCTGGAAGAGGAGTATCCCTAAGATCTATCCTCCCTTTCGTTTCTTCCTCAGTCCTAAGGAAACAATCATGTTGTTCGGTATCGTCGGACTCAATTGAAATCGGCAACAACGTGGCTGGATTCAACGTGTTGCATCTCTTTATATGCACATGACTCGCTAACAAGGTCAATTCGTAACCCGACAACCGAGCACTAGTTAAGTGCTGTGTCATGGTACGATTCAACAAGGTATCCACTGCATGTGGAACCATCACGATCAGTGTATTGTCCATTACCAAACCAGCAGACTGTCGAATTGAGACAGCCGCTGCCGCTGTAGCTCTCAGACAACTCGGCAACGCTCTAGCTACCGGATCCAAAGTCGATGAAAGATAAGCACATGGACGCTGCTTATCGCCAAACTGTTGAGTCAAAACTGACAATGCACATCCCTCTCTCTCGTGGACATACAATGTGAAAGGCTTACTGTAGTCGGGGGTACCCAACACAGGAGCCGAACACAACGCATCACGTAATTCTGAAAAGCTCTTCTGACATTCGTCAGTCCAAGGAATATGATTTGGAGTATCCTTAACTGTAAGAGCTATCAAAGGCTTCGCAAGCAACGAAAAATTAGGGATCCACTGTCTACAGTACGACGTAATACCTAAGAAAGCATGTACTTCTCTCTGTGTCGTAGGCGCACTCATTTTCGCAATCACTTGAATTCTTTCTGGGGTCAGTTTCCTTCCCTCCTTCGATAAGAGGTGACCTAAATAGGTTACTTCTTTTCAACAATATTGCAACTTCGAAAGAGAAACCTTGAAATGAAAGAATGAAATTAGATTTCTTAAGCGCATGGCTGCCCAAGAGCGTCCCAGCGCTGATACACACAGCTAGCTTCCAAGATCTCAGACAACGGACTCATACTCCTCGTGGGAAAAGGAATGTCTTTAAAGATTTCCGAAACTTCTGGAGACAGGGTTCCAGACGGAGAGCGGCAGGAAGATCATTCCAGGTCTTGGCTACATTCACAGAGAACCTCCTGCCTCCTGAGCGAGCTCTCTTTACTCTGGGGATGGTCAGTAAATTGCTCCCGTCAGAGCGGAGGGGACGCGAGGACTTGTAGGGGCATATAAGGTCCCTGAGGATAGGGGGGCCCATTCCTTGGAGAGACTTAAAGGCGATGGAAAGGGCCTTAAATTTAACTCTCTCCCGGATGGGGAGCCAATGGAGTGCTCTGAGAGCGGACTTGGCCGAAGTTCTTTTCGCCGTGCCTGTCAGAACCCTGGCCGCCGCATTTTGTACTCGCTGGAGGGTGTTGATGGCTGATTCAGGGGCACCGAGCAGCAAGGCGTTACTGTAGTCCAACCTTGACAGCATTAGCCCCTGAATCAGGAGTTTCCTTGAACTGAAGGGAAGAAGAGGCAACACCTTTCGGACCGAGCGTAACAAACCATAGCAGATCCCTGCCACTTTCTTAGTTTGTACTCTGAACGTCAGGTCGGGCTCCAGCCATACTCCCAAGCTCTTAATCTCATTCTTGGGTTGGGGCGCCTCACCCAGACAGGGGGGCCACATGGTTTTGGGAAGGGAGGTGGAAAGGTTACCCAACATCATAAGTTCCGTTTTGGACCCATTGAGTTTCAGCCGAGATTCTGTCATCCAAGCCATGATACCTGTCAAACAGCACCCAAATCTTTCTGCCGCATTTTCATGGTGAGATAGCGAGACGACAAGCTGGGTGTCATCCGCATAGGTCACTATTTTCACCCGAAAGGTGAAACCACATCCTCCAGTGGGGCCATATAGATATTAAAAAGCGTCGGGCTCAACGAGGAGCCCTGCGGGACTCCACACTGGAGGGGGATCGACTCAGAAAGGTTGGTGCCATCACAGACCTGGTAAGACCGACCATTCAGAAAGGAAGTAATCCAGCTTAAAGCCTGGCCAGATATTCCCACCCTAGTAAGGCGCTGAATAAGGATACCGTGATTGACGGTATCAAAAGCCGCGCTGAGGTCAAGGAGGACCACAGCTGCGGAGCCTCCTGCGTCAAGAATGCGTCTGGCTTCCTCCACTACTGCAATCAGGGCAGAGTCAGTACCCTGCCCAGGGCGAAAGCCTGTTTGCGAGTTCTTGAGCAGGTTATGACCTTCTAGGAATGTGGACAGCTGGCGGTTGACAACCTTTTCTGCAATTTTGCCCAGGCCAGGCAACAAAGAAATTGGGCGGAAGTTCGACAGATCGTCAGGGTCAAGTCCCGGCTTTTTAGGAAGAGCCTTAACCATCGCCTTCTTCCAGCTAGGGGGAACTTCCCAACCGCCGAAGGAGGCGTTCAGGAGATCCGTGGCCCGCAAGGAGATGGTCTGTGCAATCCGCTTAAGGATATGGATGGGCATAGGGTCAGAGGGGGAACCACTTTTAAGATTAGCTAATTCTTTGCGGAAGTCTTCCTCAGTTATGGGAGTGATAACTTCCCACAAAGGGCTCACGACCTGCATAGAGGGCTCAGAAGGAGGAGTACTAAGAGGAATACTTTCTAGAATTTTCCTGACCTTGTTGTCAAAAAAATGTGCAAGCTCATTGCACCGAGCTCTGCTCGTAGCTTGTGGCAATGAAGGAGAGGGGGTATTCAGGAGTTCCTTAACTATAGTAAATGTTTCTCTTGAGGAGTTGGAAGCAGTCCTGATTCTCTCTTCATAAAAGGTCGCCTTCGTGAGGTTACAGGCTCGCTTATATGCCCTCATGGCTTCCTGATAGGGGACTTTACTATTAGTAGACCAGTCTTTCCGCCAGACGCGTTCCAGACGTTTGCAGACTTTTCTAAGGTCGCGTAGTTCAGCTGTGTCCCAGGGGTTTTTAAACCCTTTACTTTTCTTGGTACTACACTTTTTAGGAAGTACCAAATCCAGTGCTCTTAGTAACCAGTTGCCGAAACTACAATCTGCTTCAAGGGGGTTCAAGAGAGGGACAGGAATAGATTGCTCAAGGGCAGTGGTTAGATCATCAAAGGACAGTTTAGACCAAGGTCTATGTGAAGATCGAATAGAGCCTTTACAGTCAGATCTGGAATCCGTCATGATTGTCAAATTAAAGGGAATAAGAAAGTGGTCTGACCAGGGGAGGGGGCATGGCGGTGAAGCCTTCAGGAGTGGAACGTTGGAAAATAAAGGGTCCAATAAATGACCCTTCAAATGCGTGGGTTCATTATTGTGCAGGATCAAATTACATGCTTCAAGGTCAGCCAACAAATCAGCAGCCACCTTGTCTCCCAGGTCCTCCAAGTGGAGATTCAGATCTCCTAGAAGAAGGAAGTTGGGGGCTGAGGCTGCCAATGTCAGTGCTGTCTCCAGCAGGGAACTAATGAACTGCTTGACCCCACCCGGAGGTCGATAGATCAACAGCCCTGACAGCGAGTAATTAGGGGAGAGTTGGATGGAAAACCTTATGCTCTCTGCGTCAGAGATCTTGCCATTTTCTATCCTGCAGGCTAGAGTCTCCTTATAAATTATAGCTAGCCCTCCACCTATGCCACGAGGCCTGTGAAGGCACTGTATCGCGTAGCCCTTGGGCAGAGAATTAACTATATCGAACTCAGAGCTGTCAGAGAGCCATGTCTCTGTAAGAAACAGAACGTCAATTTTATGATCCTGGATCATTAGATTAACTTCATCCGAATGCTTAACCAAAGATCGGCAATTTAATAGGGCAAAAGACAGGGAAGAGGGCGTTGGCTCTCCCTTTTTGGCGCCATTACCAAGCTTAGGGCAGTGAGCACACCGTCTATATACCTTATGATGGAAATCAGACAAGTGACGTAACAACGACAAAGTAGCCTCTCTACAGATCTTCTAATGGCTCCAAGACAGGGCGACAGTCAGGGAGCAGTCCTTTGTAGCCGTCGGAAAGCGGGGTACCTCGCAGCAAAGACTTTCGGACCACGACGACATGCAGGGGTCGATGAAGTGGCAGGCCTTCCTCAAGATTTTCCACACGAAGCTCCTCACGATCTTCGGGCTTGGACCGGTACCGCTGAAGTCGCCCCATGTTGGGCACCAACTGAAGAACCGGGTTTTAGAACCCAGCGGCGCCAGGGATAACGCCCGATGTTTTCGGATTCCCCTGCCTCGGCAAACAGAGACACGGGACACTTCTTGATGACGTCAAAGACCAAATGTATTGGCTGCAACCAGGAACAGAGGTCTACGAAGCACAACACGGGTGGTTTGCTAGAGACTGCACAAATTCATGGAGTGGAGCATCGCCTTTTATGCCAAAAATCACATTCTTGGCTAGCATCAATTACATACAAACTGACCAATCAGATGATGACATTTCAAACATATCGCATGACGACAATCCCACTTTCCATTGTCCAACCCACCAGAAATGACCAAGCAAAATCCAACATTCCTGTTCGATCAGGCCGGACAAACCCATCATAAAGACCTCAACCCAAATCAATGATTAAGCCATAAAAGGAAGGAACATAAGCAGATGAGAAGCAAGATAGAAGGGTGTGTGCATGTACCATAAACTCAGCAATATTCTGCTCTTTGATCTTTATCTGACCAGCTGCTTAACAAGGAACTGGTTCAGCGAGGTCAGCCTCGGGCAAGGGAGTCAGTTCGGCCAGGTCACACAAAAGTCAGCTAAGGTGTACGTGTCCCAAAGACTCGTTCGGCCATAGTCATCGGCCTATGAGAGGGCAACCACACAAAATGGCTGCCGCACACAAAATGGAACCCAAAGGTTCAAACGAAATCCTTGAATACGTAGTGTTCTCATCGATTATGACAAAAACACTCGTACATACCGCACTCGTCATTTGCGGTCCGCTGACACCAAAATCGTCTATATCCGACGACCTTCATTGAACGGGTTCAGAATCTACAGAACCACAGACCCTTGGTACAGCAGTACCACAGAACCACACATGTGTGGGGGGAGTCTGAGGGAGGAGTGGGGTGGGGGGGGCTGGGGTGGGATGGCTGGTGGGGGTGTGAGCCTGGCTGGTTGCGCTCAGAAGAATAGGAAAGGCTGCAAGAGGGTGGGGGCGAGAGGGGTGGTGTAGGACGAAGATATGAAGAGAAGATGGCGGATGAGAGTGAAATGAAACGAAACACTCACCGTCTTCCCGAGTTTCAAAATGTAATGTTAGCAGACAAAGACAACCCGTGATGGGGCCAAGGCAAGTGAAGGACAAAATCCAACGAGCAGGCCACGCTCTGGAATTACCAATCACCGGAAGATCCAAAGTCAGGCTGGGTGATTAATGCCCATCCTGCCCGCGCTCCCCGCGGTGTGCCTCGCTGAGGGCACTCATTTCTGACTGAAAAAAACACTGCTGGGCAAGCTAATGGCAATAACTTTAGCCCCCAGGCAGAGCTGGGTGTGTGTGAGAGGCACCAGCTCAGACAGACGGGGCTCGGCCCAGCCATGACTCCCGCTCTCTGTAATAATTCCTTTTATTTATTTATTTTATTTATTTATGCAATTTTATATAGCGCAGACTTTACCCGAAGGTGTCAGAGCGCTTCACAATAGGAACAGCAATGATACACGAGGAGAAAAATTACAAGTGAACAAATTACAAAAGCAAACGTTACGTTACATGAATCAAAAGTGACAATAGTGAGAAACCAAAATACATGAGGTAGCAATCGGTACATTACAGGAGGAAAAAGTGATATGTGTGCAAGTTACAAAAGCGTACAAAGTACAAGTAGAGGTATAATACTGCAATAAATGGCAGACACTCCAGCACAAGAACAAACGTTACGTAGGCAATGGTGGCACTAGTGCAAGTATCTAAAGCAAACAAAAAGTGAGATGTAGCATACAGTGTGATACAAGAGAAAAGTGACGTGTGCAAGTTAAGAAAGGGTACCATACACAGGTACAAGGATAATACTGCAATAAATGGTAAGCACTCAAACTGCCAGAACACACTGGGAAGGCACTTCAATAGTCAAGGACAATAGAATTTTCAATAATGGGAGGCCTTCCTTCAGGTGATAGAGGGGGCGTGAATTAGATTTGGAGGTGTCTTTGGAGGAGGAGAACTTTGAGGTCCATTTTGAAGGCCTGGGAGAAGGAGGTGTTCCGGAGCTGAGGCGGAAGTGAGTTCCAGATTCTCACTGCGCTGCCTGAAAAGGATTGGGCCATCGATCTTTCCTTCTTGAAAGTGGGGGGTTCAAGCAGTAGATTTTCCTCATTACAAGATGATCTAGAGCCTCCAGACAGTTTCAGTTTATTCGACAGGTAGAGAGGAGAGGAGGAGTGCAAGGATTTGTGGGTGATACAGGCAGTCTTGTAGATAGCTCTAGCCTCGATTGGAAGCCAGTGAAGGGTGGATAACAATGGTGTGATGTGGTCGCTTCTTTTTGCCCCACAAATGAAATGGGCTGCTGAGTGGAGGACAGATTTTAATGGGGGACAGGTGGGATTTGGGGAGGCCAGTAAGAAGAGAATTGCAGTAGTCCAATCTGGAGAGGACCAGCGATTGCACCAGTGTTTTAAGGTCTTGTTCAGGGAAAAAGCGACGAATTCCCCAAAGAAGGCGCAGTTGGTATCGTGCAGATTTTGCAATGGAGTTGATGTGGGGGATTAGATTGAGTTTGCTGTCGAGTATGACACCAAGGGATTTTGCGCTGTCGACAATGATGGGTTTATTGTTCAGCAGATTCATCTGATCCATCCATGATTAAACCGGGGGTGGAGAAAGTGAGGAAGAGAGGAGGAGGAATTCAGTTTTGGAGGGATTCAGAATCAGTTGATGAGTTGACATCCAGTTTTGAATGGAGTCGAGAGTCGAGCTTAGGATGGCGAGATCATGAGTGGAGGCAACCTTGAGGTAGATTTGAGTGTCATCTGGGTAGAGATGATAGTGGATCCCGGATTTACTTAGGAGATTTCCCAGTGGTTCTAGGTAGAGATTGAACAATGTGGGTGCAAGTGTAGAGCCTTGAGGAACACCTTGACCTACTGCCAAAGGAGATGAAAGACTGTTCGCTATTTTGATAATTTGGGATCTATCAGAGAGGAAGGAAGCAAACCATTTAAGCACAGTGCACTCCATGCCCATTCTCTGTTGCAGAGTGTAGAGGAGAGTGTCGTGATTGACAGTGTCAAAGGCTGCAGAAAGGTCGAGGAGAATTAGAAGACAGGACCCCCCCGAGTCGAGTATCCTCAGCGTGTCATCGACCACTTGCAATAGGGCTGTTTCAGTGCTGCAGTTTTGTATGAAGCCGGACTGACAATTGTGAAGAAGATTATTGTCCTTGATATGACAAGAGAGTTGTTTCGCTACACATCTTTCTGTGATCTTTGCAAGAAAGAGTAGATTAGTGATGGGGCGGAAGTTGTTGAGGTCTTTAGCATCAGCAGTGGGTTTTTTAAGCAGAGGGGTGACCTGTCCAGTTTTGAAGGAGACAGGAAGGGAGCCTTGACAGAGGGAGAGGTTGACCAGAGTGGTCCAATAGGAAAGAGAATGGGAATAGAATTCAATGGCAATGGCACTGGGGATGGGGCCAAGAGAATGGTTGGAGGGCTTTGTTTCGAGGATGAACTTGAGGAGGGCATCTTCAGAGATGGGGTCAAAGTTCTGCCAAATAGCTAAGGAGGGGTAGGATGAGCGACCTGAGCCACAAGGGATTTCACTTTTTCGTCAAAGAATATACCAAAATTCGCTGCTTTCTTTGTAGAATCCTCCAACATGGAGGTTGGGGGAGAGCGGTTAGGAACGTTGATGAGATCCAATAGTTTTTTGGGTCTATTTTTGGCAGAGTCAAGGAGGGTTCTGAAGTGCGACGCTTTCTCAAGGAAGATGTTCTTGTGGTACTTGGATCTTGCTGAACGAAGCGTGGCCAGATTATCAGTGGAGGGCGCTTGCCTCCATTGTTTCTCCAGGAATCTTAGTTGTTTCCTTTCTTCATAGAGGGATTTGTTGAACCAGGGTGCTGAGGGAGTGGGCCTTATCTTTTTACTTTGGAGAGGAGCGACGTTGTCGATTTCGACTGCAAGGAGTGTGAGGCATTGGGAGGTGAGTTCGTCAACATCTAGGTTCGGGTCTAAACTTGGAAGTGATAACAAAACTGATTCACAGAGAGAAACAACGTCAATATTTTTAGCATCACGGAACCAGGCGGTAGCCCTCTTGGGTTGGCCAAGAGTTATAGAGTGTGTTAGGTGAAAAGAGAATGGGATGAGGAGGTGGTCAGACCAGTCTACATGATTGGGGAAGTGATAGAAAGCATGTCTGCTTTAGAAATGACAAGGTCCAGGATTGAGCCCTTAGAGTGTGTTGACTCTGTGCAGTGTTGGATAAGATCGTTAGCAGAGAGGAAGGTGGCCAGCGAGTTCGCAGAAGAGTCTTGCGGTGAGCCCCAGTAGAGATTGAAGTCACCCACAAAGGTCTGATTGTCACTTTGCGAGTATTGGTCGCTGATGAAGTCAGTGAGTTCCTCCATAAACGAAGGGCCGCTACCCGGCGGGCGGTAAATGACATGGAATCTGATGGGTGAGCGGTGGTGCAATTGTAGCTCAAGAGAAAGGCATTCAAAAGTGCGGAAGGAGCTGAAAGGAGAAGCCTTCAGTTGAAGGAAGTTCCTAAAGATGACTGCAACACCTCCCCCAACGCTGTCAGTTCTGTCATTCCTAAGTAAAGAATAGCTTGTGGGTAATAGGAGATCAAAGATAGAGTGAGAGGTATTGTTGAACCAGGTCTCTGTGAGAAAGAGCATGTCTATATTGCGAAAGGTGATGTTATCGGAGATTTCAAGTTTGTGTTTTACTGCAGATCTGCAGTTGTGGAGCAGACAGCGCAGCTCTGTCAAGACTGTTTTGGTGACGGGGGCTGTAGGAAGGTGGACACCTGTCTATGGTTACCCCAGATTTTTTGCCTTGTGTTTAGCTGGTTTTCGACTTAGTTGGCCTGGTTCCCTGCTAATCAGGGCCCCAGGCTATCTGCTCTCTCCTTAAAATGGACTCCATGCACCCTAGGTGCATAACCAAATTGGTACTGGACACCTTGTCAGCCCCTATACAGTGCACTATAGGTGCCAAGGGCATAGGTGCATCCAAGGCCTACCAGGGGCTGCAGCATATCTTTTGCCACCCCTGGCTGGTTCTTAAATTGACACAACTGGCTGATCACTCAGCTGGGGCAAGGTGGTGTTATCATCCCTTGCTTAGAGATAGTATACCTATATCTAAACCTATCTGGACACATATATACCTATAAGTCACTCCTATGGCAGGCCTTAACAATCCTGAAGGCAGAGTGCGTGGTTTTATGTGAGATGGTGCTCTAGCATGAGCTGAGCCTGTCTGCAGCTGTCGGGACCAATTCCCTAAGCTGTTCCGGGATAATGCCATACCATATACTCTTCATCGCATTATAATCCATCGCGGTTATGTGCTAACTTTGGTTTGGCTTTATCAAAACATGTCGTGTAAGGTGTCATACGATTTGGAATACTATCCCCTCGACAGTCCTGTCGACGGGGATAGCATTCCACCCCTCTAGAGGGAGAAGACATGTTACTTTACTAAAACACGGTTAATCCTAACCAGAGCCTCAGCATCACAAAATGGATGCTGCTGCCACCGACACAAGTCTGACCTCCTGCTGCTGACCGAGACTTGGCAGGGGAGGCCTTGACAAAGGGTTTCCTGTCGCAGGGAGGTGCTACACCTCCCCAGACAGGAGATAGTGTATTGGGGCAGGGAGGGCTGAAAGAAACTAGACAGTGCCTGGGGCGCACAAGGCTTCCCCTTGCATAATCCAGTCAAACCGGTTCTGGGGCACCTAAGCCCCAGTCCCAGCGCGACCCTGGACAAAGGGAAAGGGGTGTAACCACCCCCTTCCTGGGTCCCACCCATAGGAGGGACCTAGCAGGTAATCCAGCCCCCTAGATTGGTAAAAGAATGGGAGCAGTGCCAACGCACTCAGATTATCCCGACTGAAACTTATGAAACGAAACTCTGGACCCTTCGACATCCTACTCGACGTAGAAGACTGAAGAATCTCCCTTGTGGTCAAGGAGTGACCACCCTGTGCAAACAGGCACCATCCAGCACCTCAACGTTTGCTTTGTTGCAGTTCCCGCCAGAACTCGAGCGACAGAGATTGACAAGACCCAGCCTGCCTGCCTTCTAACAGCCCGATCCACAGTCCCTACAGAGCTGAGACCCAAGGAGGCGACCTGAAGCGTGGGGCCGGCCATCTTGGAAAGACCACGAGGCACTGACCGTGCAGCTTCCGAGGCTCCCTCGAAGCTGTGCATTGGGGTTTGAGAAGCCCCAGCGCTGAGCCTCTCTTGCACCGAAGCTCACCCCTCTACACTCACCGAGTGCTGCGTGGGGCCCTTCTGCATCTTTTGGCTCAACGCGTTGGTCCTGTCGCTTGCCCCTTGGCTAGCGGCCCCAGTACCGACGAACCTTTGAATCTGACTTGTGAGTCTGATTGCTCCAGACTTGCCCTCGCTCCCCTGAAAAGGAGCACCCGCTCTGACCTTGCTGGTCCGAGTATTAAGCGATCTTCAAATCCTGCGTGGGTTGCACTTGCCAAGGTTTGTTTGCTCCAATCTGGAAGCCGACACTGCCGACAGCGAGAGCCTTCGTGGGATAGCTCCTGGACATCCTCAGTGCCCCAGAGTCCACGTGGAAGCGGAGACCAGCTTCACGCCATCGACCTGATTGCGCCCGACATTGCCTGGTTCCTTCCTGGTCCCACCCTGGTCACTGCTGAGTGACCCAGACTCTGTCCCCTCTGCTTTCAGGTCATCTACATCTTCGATCCACCCTTGGATCACACCGGACACTTCTCTTCTCGACGCCTGCAGCATCTTCATCTTCAGGCACCATCGACGTGCGTGACTAAACCCGACACTACTTTGCACCTGTGCACCTGCTTCCTGTGGGTGAGGTAACTCAGCAACGCCGGTGCTCCTGCACTGGTACACACCTCTAGTGTATATGTCCAAAGTTTCGTCCTTCTAGGTCAGTCGGAAGGTTCCTTTAACAGTAACTTTGTAACTTTTACGCACCATTGACTTTGCATTGGTGCATGTGTGTGCTTTAAGCGCTGCACCCGAATCCCGTGGGCTTTTCCCGACTTCAGCATAGCTAGTCCCGACTGCTCCCAGCGATTCCTCAGGCCCTAGGCCTGACCACTGTTCGATTAGTGATACTTATACCAATATTTTAGTATAAGGTTTGCGTGGCCCCTGGGCCTCATCCATAATTGTGCAACTTTTGTATGTTTAACTGTGCTTTTGTTAAAACGCTTGTGCTTCTACACTCATAAAGAGTATAGAGGATTATTCTAGTAATAAATACATATATTTTTATAATATATAACTTGTGTGGTGTCCTTTCATTTGATATTACAGGATTGTGATTGGTAAAACAGCTTGCTTAACACGACCTCTTGAGTTAAGCCTTTAAGGCTGCTTAGTCCATGCTACCCTTAGGATAGCTTGTCTATAAGGTTGACTTACAACCAGACACCATAAGGGATTGTTTGGACTGATACAAGGTACCCCCAGAATTGGAGACATCATATATCAGGCCAACTTCTCACATTGGTGGCAGCGGTGGGATTTGAGCTTGCTGTTGTTTTACCATTGCAATCTTTTTATCAAATTGAAAGATCACATCAAGTACCTTAGGTACATATAAACAAAGCTTAGCATATTTAAGTTCTACTGAACTTAGTAGTTGTAGATCAAAGGGCTTAGCACACCCTGCCTACAACTCACTAGCAAGGTACAGTAGGAAAACACTTAGTGTAGGTAAGTGCATCACTTACACCTCACTAGCAGTCATGTCTGGCACAGAGGGAGCTTCTGGCTCTCAGCCTGTGACAGTTGACCTTACCAAGGCAACTTCCAGCTATGACAACCTCAGCCACAGGGTCTTGGGTGCCTTGTGTACTTCAAGGGGGCTGAGAAAGGGTCACAACCCTACCATTCCCATTCTGATAGCCATCCTGGAGAAGGATGATCTTGAGAAGGCTACTACAGCTCCCTTAGGGCCAGGAGATGGAGTGAATCCCCCAGAGACTGAGAATCCCCCAGAGATAGAGGAGGAACCTGAATCAGATATTAATGAAGATTCAGATCAGGATCAGAGGGGTAACCAGGTACTAGTGGGGAGGCTTAGCCAAACCAACTTGGACCCACTTGGAAATGGAGAGGGTCAGCACCTCCCCAGAGTACATACTAGAATTGTTCCAGGCAATAGAAGATTGAGATCTCCCTCAAGGGATTCTCACATTTCTAGTGCCTCAAGAGAATCTCAAAGGGGAATAACTTCCCCCCAAAAAAGAGGGCATAAGGCCAGAATGAGGGCTGTCCAACTCCAGATAGAGAGGGAAGAGGTAGCCTTGGCCCAAGTTAAACTTGCTTTAGCAAGGGAACAAAAATTGAGTGGATTAGATTCCACTGGTGGCAGCAACATAATTCCTAGAGAGAAAGACAGGTCCTATGATAGTAGAAACCTGAGCAAAATTGTGCCCCCGTACAGAGATGGGGATGACATCCACAAGTGGATAACTGCTCTTGAGAGAGCCTGCATGGTACAGCAGGTTCCTCAGGATCAGTGGGCTACAATTTTATGGCTCTCCTTTTCTGAGAAAGGGAGAGATACGCTCCTCACTGTCAGAAATGAGGATGCTAAAAACTACAATGTCCTGAAGGGTGCTCTAATAGATGGGTTTGGCTTAACCACTGAACAATACAGGTTAAGGTTCAGAGATACCCAGAAGACACAGACACAGGACTGGGCTGATTTTGTAGATTGTGCTACTAAGGCTCTGGAAGGTTGGCTACATGGCAGCAAAGTACATGACTTTACAGGATTGTATAATTTGATTATGAGGGAGCAGATCCTAAGTAATTGTCAGAACTAGCTTTTACACCAGTACCTGGTGGACTCAGATCTGACCTCTCCACAAGAATTGGGTAAGAGGGCAGACAAATGGGTCAGAACCAGGATTAGGCCTAAGAATCAGGGCAATTGCCAGAAGAAGGAGTCTACCAAACCTCAAGAAAAGGGTGGGGATAAATCAAAAGAGAAGACTTCCCCAGGGCCCCAAAACTCCAAGGATGTGGGTGGGTCCCAAGACACTTCCTCTACAGTGAAAAAGCCATACTGCCATGCCTGTAAACAGACTGGCCATTGGAAATCAGACAGCTGTTGTCCAAAGAATGGCAATAAAGGAAATATACCTCCAAGTAAAGCTCCAACACCTCCTGTCACTGTTAGCAGTGGTCCCCCAGGTGGTGGGAGCACCCCCAAGAATTTGGCTGGGTTTACTTTTGGAACACAGGTGGAATCTGGCCTAACCAGGTCCTGTAACTTAGCTACTCTTGTTTGTGATAATGGCATGGGGTTTGCCAACTTCACTGCTTGCCCAAACACTTTGAGCAAGTACAGACAGGAGCCCCTCATCAATGGTTTGAAAGTTGAGGCCTTTAGAGACACAGGGGCTAGCATCACCACGGTGGCTGAATGTATAGTTCCCTCAAGGCAACTTTTACCTGGTGCCACATACCAGGTGACAAACATTGATGGAATAGAAACCAATCATCCCATGGCAGTAGTAAATCTTAGCTGGGGATGTGTCACTGGCCCAAAGAGAGTGGCAGTGTCAGCAAACGTGCCTGTAGATTGCCTACTTGGTAATGATTTGGAAATCTCAGCCTGGGCTGAGGTTGAATAGGAAATCCATTCTAGAATGGTAAATGCCCATGGAAAGGTTAGTGGGGCTGTGTTGGCCACAGCCCCAATCCAAGATGTCCTTCCTGAAAAGGTTGGTAGGGCTGTACAAAGCTCAGCCCCATCTTTAGCAGAAGCCCTTCCTGAACAAGTTGGCAGAGCTGTTATGATAACAGCCCATACCCAAACTGAGTCTCCTCCTGAAAAGTTTGGTGGGGCTGTGATGGCCACAGCCCATACTCAAACTGATTCATGTGTTGTGAAGCCTGAAATGATGGATCACTCCACACAAACAGAGAGCATTGAGGAGGAAGAGAAATCTCCCTCCCACCAGACATTAGGACAGGATCAGCCTCCTCAGGGAACTGATCTTACCCCTGATGAAGGAACTGTCCCAGAGGTTGTTAGGCCTGGCCTGACAGAGACCCTGATGGCAGTGGACCCTTCTCAGGTGGGACCCAGTCTGGAGAAGGTAACCTGCCCCTCTCTACCTTGCCTTACTCAGCCCAGGGCTGCAGAGGACAAAAAGGACAGTGAGCCCCAAAAGGCCCCCTGTCAAATAAAGCCCCCCTCCATCAGCAGATTAGGGGCACCGAAGCTAGCAGCCCTAGCCAGGTGAAAACTTTAAAAACTCCTGATGGAACCCCCTTAAAAGTAGTTAGGGACCTCCCACAGATGGATTCTGTTGGGCACAGCCAAACCTGGGACCCAAAGGGCCCAAACCTGAACTGTCCCTCCAGTAAGCCAACAAAAGGGACCCAGCCTCCAGCTTTAGGTAGCCAGAGGTTGACCCTGAGAGCACAGTGCAACTCAGTTGAAGAAAGAAAGGCACACATGGTGGAAGATAATTGGAGGAAGCTGAGCCCTAAATTAGTAGAGCCTCACTTCAATACTCCATATCAACACCAGCCTTTTACTTTGCAAAGACACACCCAAGGTAGTGATTCCCTATGGTGGAGACCCTCTAATACCCCAAGGGTGAGGGATTGCTTAGTGGACCATGAGACAGGGGTAACCATGCTAGTGCAGGTACTTCCTTATATGGCCACTCAGGCAATATAGGCTTACCTGGTCAAGGATAGCCTTATCTCCTTTCGTTTGGGGGGGGGGGGGGGTTGTGTAGGAAGGTGGACACCTGACTATGGTGACCCCAGATTTTTTGCCTTGTGTTTAGCTGGTTTTTGACTTAGTTGGCCTGGTTCCCTGCTAATCAGCCCCCAGGCTATCTGCTCTCACCTTAAAATGGACTCCATGCACCCTAGGCGCATAACCAAATTGGTACTGGACACCTTGTCAGCCCCTATACAGTGCACTATAGGTGCCAAGGGCATAGGTGCATCCAAGGCCTACCAGGGGCTGCAGCATATCTTTTGCCACCCCTGGCTGGTTCTTAAATTGACACAACTGGCTGATCACTCAGCTCGGGCAAGGTGGTGTAATCACCCCTTGCTTAGATATAGTATACTTATATCTAAACCTATCTGGACATATATATACCTATAAGTCAATCCTATGGCAGGCCTTAACAATCCTGAAGGCAGAGTGCGTAGTTTTATGTGAGATGGTGCTCTAGCATGAGCTGAGCCTGTCTGCAGCTGTCGGGACAAATTCCCTACGCTGTTCCGGGATAATGCAATACCATATACTCTTAAGTGCATTATAATCCATCACAGTTATGTGCTAACTTTGGTTTGGCTTTATCAAAACATGTCGTGTAAGGTGTCATACGATTTGGAATACTATCCCCTCGACAGTCCTGTTGACGGGGATAGCATTCCACCCCTCTAGAGGGAGAAGACATGTTACTTTACTAAAACGCGGTTAATCCTAACCAGAGCCTCAGCATCACAAAATGGAGGCTGCTGCCACCGACACAAGTCTGACCTCCTGCTGCTGACCGAAACTTGGCAGAGGAGGCCTGGACAAAGGGTTTCCTGTCGCAGGGAGGTGCTACACCTCCCCTGACAAGAGATAGTGTATTGGGGCAGGGAGGGCTGAAAGAAACTAGACAGTGCCTGGGGCGCACAAGGCTTCCCCTTGCATAATCCGGTCAAACCGGTTCTGGGGCACACCAGCCCCAGTCCCAGCGCGACCCTGGACAAAGGGAAAGGGGTGTAACCACCCCCTTCCTAGGTCCCACCCACAGGAGGGACCTAGCAGGTAATCCAGCCCCCTAGATTGGTATAAGAATGGGAGCAGTGCCAACGCACTCAGATTATCCTGACAGAAACTTATGAAACGAAACTCTGGACCATTCGACATCCTACTCGACGTAGAAGACTGAAGAATCTCCCTTGTGGTCAAGGAGTGACCACCCTGTGCAAACAGGCAACATCCAGCACCTCAACGTTTGCTTTGTTGCAGTTCCCGCCGGAACTCGAGCAACAGAGATCGACAACACCCAGCGTGCCTGCCTTCTAACAACCCGATCCACAGTCCCTGCAGAGCTAAGACCCGCGGAGGCGACCTGAAGCGTGGGGCCGGCCATCTTGGAAAGACCACGAGGTGCTGACCGTGCAGCTTCCGAGGCTCCCTCGAAGCTGTGCATTGGGGTTTGAGAAGCCCCAGCTCTGAGCCACTCTTGCACCAAAGCTCACCCCTCTACACTCACTGAGTGCTGCGTGGGGCCCTTCTGCATCTTTTGGCTCAACGCTTTGGTCCGGTCGCTTGCCCCTTGGCTAGCGGCCTCAATACCGACGAACCTTTTGAATCTGACTTGTGAGTCTGGTTGCTCCAGACTTGCCCTCGCTCCCCTGAAAAGGAGCACCCGCTCTGACCTTGCTGGTCCGAGTATTAAGCGATCTTCGAATCCTGCGTGGGTTGCACTTGCCAAGGTTTGTTTGCTCCAATCCGGAAGCCGACACCGCCGACAGCGAGAACCTTTGTGGGACAGCTCGTGATCCACTCCTGGACATACTCGGTGCCCCAGAGTCCACGTGGCAGCGGAGACAAGCTTCACGACATCGACCTGATTGCGCCCAACATTGCCTGGTTCCTTCCTGGTTCCACCCTGGTCACTCAGACCCAGACTCGGTCCCCTCTGCTTTCAGGTCATCTACATCTTCGATCCACCCTTGGATCACACCGGACACTTCTCTTCTCGGCGCCTGCAGCATCTTCATCTTCAGGCACCATCGACGTGCGTGACGAAACCCGACACTACTTTGCACCTGTGCACCCACTTCCTGTGGGTGAGGTAACTCAGCAACGCCGGTGCTCCTGCACTGGTGCACACCTCTAGTGTATATGTCTAAAGTTTCGTCCTTCTAGGTCAGTCGGAAGGTTCCTTTAACAGTAACTTTGTAACTTTTACGCACCATTGACTTTGCATTGGTGCATGTGTGTGCTTTAAGCGCTCACCCGAATCCCGCGGGCTTTTCCCGACTTCAGCATTGCTAGTCCCGACTGCCCTCAGCGATTTCCCAGGCCCTAGGCCTGACCACTGTTCGATTAGTGATACTTATACTACTATTTTAGTATATGGTTTGCGTGGCCCCTGGGCCTCATCCATAATTGTGCAACTTTTGTATGTTTAACTGTGCTTTTGTTTAAACGCTTGTGCTTCTACACTCATAAAGAGTATAGAGGGTTATTCTAGTAATAAATACATATATTTTTATAATATATAACTTGTGTGGTGTCCTTTCATTTGATATTACAGGATTGTGATTGGTAAAACAGCTTGCTTAACACAACCTCTTGAGTTAAGCCTTTAAGGCTGCTTAGTCCATGCTACCCTTAGGATAGCTTGTCTATAAGGTTGACTTACAACCAGACACCATAAGTGATTGTTTGGACTGATACAAGGTGCCCCCAGAATTGCAGACATCATATATCAGGCCAGCTTCTCACAGGGGCACTTGGGCTCTGAAGGGTGATCGGGATATTGTGTTTAAACGAGGGTGCTCGGGAGGGTTTAGGTGGATGCTTGGTTCTGACAGAGGAGATGGTCGGAATAGAGTAGATAGTAGGGTTAATGGGAGGTGCAGCTTGCAGAAGGGAGGCATTCAAAGGCTTGTGTGAGTTGACGAAGTTTGTAGATGACAGGTTCAGCTTGGCTATATTGGGGTGAGGAGGCGAGGTGCATCTCATGGGATGGTGAGGGTTTTCCAAAGGAGTAGAGGTGTATGGAAAGGTGGAAATCTTGGAGCTTAAAAGTGAAATGGTAGTTACAAGCTGGGAGATGGAGGTGATCAGAGAGTCTAGCTTATTTTCCAGACAGAGTAAGGCAGAGCACGGATGGTTGGGTGGCTGGATGGAAACAGGAGGTGGTGGAAACGGTGGTGGAAGGCAGGGAGAGGTGGGGGTAGAGCAGGGGAGTTGGGGTATAGGGTTCAAAAGTGGGGAAAGGTGGAGGTTGAGAGTGGGTGTTGGTGAGTCAGAGGCGAAGGGAGAGTTGTCTTTGTTGGAGTTGCAAGAAGGAAAGGAATTAAGGACAAATTTAGGGGGAGATTGGTGCTGATCAGGGCGGTATGGTAGAAGGAGAGGGGAGGCCTGAGTGGCGTCATGGGAATGTAGGGGGTTAGGGAGGAAAAGAGGGGAGGTGGTTTAAGAGGTCCTGTCATCAAGAAGGGGTGGCTGTGAGGAAACTGGCATCTGGCAGAGTGAAGGGGGTTGGGAGAATGGGAAGCTGAAGAAAGGAAGTGGTTCTGCTGTGCCCGAGGGAGGGAAATGGAAAGGGTTACCAAGGGGGGAAAGGGGGTAGCACAGCACAGCTGGAGGAGTGGGGGGAAGGAGAAAGATGCAATGGGTTTGTGGAGAAATCGGGGGGAATAACGAGGGGAGGAGGGGGTAGAGGAGAGGGGGGAAGGAGGAATAAGGGGAGCGTAGGGAAGGTTAACTGGGGGAGAGGGTTGGAGGAGAGGTGGACTGAAAAGTGGTGTGGCAGGTAGGAGTATGGGTGAGGTGAAGAGATTGGGGAACCAGGATGGTGCAGATTGGACGAGGAGCGTATTTGTTAGAGGTAAGGCTGAAGTGATAAATGGGGGGGCAAACTGTAAGGGGGGAGGCATAGGTGAGGAGGGTACAGGGGAGGGGAAGGGAAGAGGGGCTACCTGTGCTTCTCGAGGGTGCACCCTGATGGTATGTAGGGGGGTCAGGGGAGGAGAAAGTGAGTAGTGGGTGGAGCTAGATGAAGAGTCAGGGGATAATCCATTCGCAGAGGAGGGGAGTAGGGAGGGGACGAGGTGGTCAAAGAGCGAGAGACAGGAGTCTTTGCCTTGGATCATGACAGTACCGTTGTTATAGAGTGAGATGTGCAGCATGAGTCCTTGCCGTTCAAAGTCAATGAAGAAAGCAATAACAAGCTCGGGAATGCGGTGTGAAGGCAGCGTGCTTTCTAATACATACATGCCCAATCACAGAGCCGGACTGGCGTATCAATGAAGGAAGCAATAACAAGCCCGGGAATGCGTCGTGAAGGCAGCGTGATTTCTAATACATGTCCAATTACAGAGGTACTGGCGCATGCACACGCCCACTAAGATAAGAAACCGTTTACAACGCCACCATTTCGCATAAACGGTGACGCCAGCTAATGGGAAAGAGGGGCGGGGCTTAAAGCCCTTTTCTAAAAGTCCTCATTTACAATAAATCTCGCCGAGCGAACTGCGCATGTGCGCAGCAACGCTAGCAGAGACCTAAAAAAGTTCTCCCAGTAGGGAAGTACAATGAAAGAAAAAAAAACCCTAACCCTAGTAGCCTTTGGGCCACCGATTGAAATGGCACAGCGATGCATAATTTTTCCATTGTATCCGGTGATGTTGTATGATTGATTTCTGTTTAACGAGCTTCTTACCAGCTCTCCATTAAAAACTGTTCCATGGCAAGACTAAGTCAGCAGCTAGTTGTCCTTAACTCTACTATTAACAATAACAAATATAGGTCCACATTGCGTTTTTCAACGGTTGATTGGTTTCTTTAAGAAATATTCCTCAGCACTCTTGATGTTTTCCAGTGCTAGACCTATTAAACAACAGTATGGACACAAGCTGAATAATAATAGTACCCACATAGCTCTTTATATCACACTTTTGTAATTTCTAAAGGCTCTAATTAGCAGCTATTGCAGTTACCCAATTTAGTGATTCTTGTTATTGCTAACACTATCCATCTTGAATGGTCTTCCACTGCTAGAGTATTGTTGCCGAAGCTATAGTTGCCCCAATGTAGGTCTTGCTTATCTGGGAGGCTGTTGTGAGTGGCCTGCACATACTCAGTGGGAGACAGCTGAAACCTTGCCACGCAGCTGGATAGGAGAACAGAATGGTCTAGTACAATGTGCATTCAGGGCAATTGTTACCATGTGCAACAGGAAATAAGAAGAGCAAAGGTGGTGGCTGGGTAGAGGAGCAGCTCTGAAAGTGGAGAAGCATGGCAAGAACGTGGGACACAAAGGTTCCAGCAGTGTTAATGTGAAATGAGATCCCCACAATATTTGTGGAAAGCACACGTCTGTGCACAGAAACCCCTAACTGCAGAGAAGAAAAAATAACTTCCCTACGGTAACAATATTTAATGTGGATACATAATCTTCTAGCAGGTACCTCAATTTATTGACCCTGGAATAAGTATTCGGGAGATCACAAATTTGCCGAATATGTATCCGTCTGAAATTTGCAGTACTGACTTTATATCATCACCTCTGGTAAAAGATTAAAATGAAGCCTAGAAGCTGTTACGGAGTTACAAAGTGAGCACCCTTGCTGTGCTCTGCACAGCATTTGAATGCAATGTGGATTGTGCTTGGATACCACTGTTTGCCAGCAGTTCATGTTGTGCTAGTGAAGGGTAATAAGGACTGCCTTGCTAGGCTGCATGTGCATGTGCATGTCCTTCAGATTCATTTTATGAGTATCATTCACAGATTCAGATCTGTGATTTCCAGATCCAGATCCATAATCCTCAATCTCTGATGATGTCTCAGTATGTGAGCCGGACTCAGAGCCATCCTCCATTATCAGACCTAAGACCTGGGCCGAAGTCAACCAGCAATAAAACCTGTGTGCTAGGTACGGTTTCACAGGTTTTCATAAGAATGTGTGTGTAGTGTGAATGATAAAAGTGTGTAAGTTAAATGAGCTGAAAAGTAGTATGAGCTGCCGAGCAGTCGAGGATGGAATAAAAAAAAATACTGAAAAAGAATAAGCAAAAAAAAAAAAGAACCACAAAGTCTCTGCAAAGGAAAAGGAATTAGATGACATTTTCACAGTTCGCCTAGAAAGGATACTGCAACGTCCGTTAGGAAGCAACTTGTATGGAAAAAAGCAGCAGTTGAATTTGGAACGTACAAAAACAATAGGATAAACTTGTAGGAGAGTAGGGTCTGCTTTCCTATGGTCACCACAGATTTTTGCTTTTTGCTTCACTGGTTTTCGACATAATGTGGCTGTGGGCCTGCTAATCAGACCCACAGCCTGCTGTTCTCAATCTAAATTCACATCCATGTACTTTAGGTACATACCCAATTGGACATTGGGTCACCTTATCAGCCCCTGTACAGAGTACTATAGGTACCCAGGGCATAGGTGTATCCAAGGCCTACCAGGGGCTGCAGCATATCTTTTGCCACCCCTGGCTGGCTATCCAAACTGACACAACTGGCTGATCACTCAGCTGGGGCAAGGTTGTGTAATCACCCCTTGCTTAGATATAGTATACCTATATCTGAACCTATAGCTGGACACATATACACCTATAAGTCACTCCTATGGCAGGCCTTATCAATCCTGGAGGCAGAGTGCTTGGTTTTATGTGAGATGGTGCTCTAGCATGAGCTGAGCCTGTCTGCAGCTGTCGGGACCGGGAGGGTTGAATGAAACTAGACACTGCCTGGGGAGCACAAGGCTTCCCATGCATAGTCCAGTTCAAACCGGTGCTGGGACACTCCAGTCCCAGCTCTGACGCGAAAATGGACAAAGGGAAAGGGGTGTAACCACCCCCATACTGGGTCCCACCCATAGGAGGGACCTAGCAGGTAATCTAGCCCCTTGATTTGGAATAAAGGTAGGAGCTGTGCCCAGGAGCATTAGAATATCCTGAACGAAACTTTGATACAGAACTCTGGACCCTTCGACATCCTACTCGACGTGGAAGACTGAAGAATCTCCCTTGTGGTCAAGGAGTGACCACCCTGTGCAAACAGGCACCATCCAGCCCCCAACGGTTTGCTTTGTTGCAGTTCCCGCTGGAACTGGAGCGACAGAGATCAACAAGACCCAGCTTCCCTGACTTCTAACAGCCCGATCGACAGTCCCAGCGAATCCGAGACCCGTGGAGGCGACGTGAAGCGTGGAGCCGGCCATCTTGAAAAGACTGCAAAGTGCTGACCGTGCAGCTCCCGAGGCACCCTTGAAGCTGTATATTGGGGTTTGAGAAGCCCCAGCCCCGAGCAGCCTGTGCACCGAAGATCTCCCCTCCACACTCATTGAGTGCTGGGTGGGGCCCTTTTGAATGTTCTTGCTTGATGCGTTGGTCCGGTCGCTTGCCCGTTGGCTAGTGGCGCCAGAACTCTGTCCCCTCTGCTTTCAGGTACTCTACATCTTCGATCCGCCCTTGGATCCAACCGGACTCTTCTCTCCTGGCCGCCTGCAGCATCTTCATCTCCAGGCTCCATAGATCTCCACGACGAAACCCGACACACTTTGGCACCTATGCACCCGTTTCCTGTGGGTGAGGTAACAATCAAACAGCGGTGATCCTGCAGTGGTTTACACCTCTAGTGTCCTAGTTTAAAGTGGGGTAATTCTATTCCAGTCAGAAGACTTCCAAAACAGTAACTCGATAACATTTACGTGCCATTGACTTGAATTGGTGCATGCGTGTGCTTTAGGCACTGCACCTGTGTCCCGTGGGCCTCTCCCGACTTCCTCACTGATAGTCCCGAGTAGTCCCTGCGATTCACAACGCCCTAGGCCTTACCATTGTTCAAGAGGTGGTCCTTATACCACTATTTTAGTATATGGTTTGAGTGGCTACCAGGCCTATCCAAAATTGTGCAACTTTTGAATGTTTAACTGTGCTTTTGTTTAAAAGCTTGTGCCTCTGCACTCATAAACAGTACAGAGGATTATTCTAGTAATAAATACATATATATTTATAATATATAACTTGTGTGGTGTCCTTTCATTTGATATTACAAGATTGCATATGGTAAAACAGCTGCCTTGACATGCCCTCTTGAGTTTAGTCTAAGACTGCTTAGTCCATGCTACCTCTAGGATAGCTTGTCTATAAGGTTGACTTTACAACAACCACCATAAGGGATTGTTTGGACTGATACAGGGTGCCCACAGAACTGTAGACATCATACATCAGGCCAACTTCTCACATTGGTGTGCAGCGGTTGGGATTTGAACTTGCTGTTGTTCTACCATTGCAATCTGTATATCATTTGAAAGATCACATTAAGTACTATAGGTACATATAAAACAAAAGCGTAACATACTTAAGTTCTACTGAGCTTAGTAGTTGTAGACTAAAGGGAGTAGCACACCCTGACTACAACTCACTAGCAAGGTTCCAGTAGGAAAACACTTAGTGTAGGTAAGTGCACCACTTACACCTCACTAGTCATGCCTGGCACAGGAGAAGCATCAAGCTCTCCACCTGTGGGTGACCCTCCAAAGGCACCATCCAGTTATGAAAAACTCAGCCACAAGGACTTGATTGCCCTACGCACTTCAAGGGGGCTGAAAAGGGGTCACAACCCCACTATCCCTATCCTTAAAGCAATCCTAGAGAAAGCTGATCTTGAGAAGGAATCTGCTAAAGGCCCTTCAAGTAAGGTAGGAGAGGGAAACCCCCTGATAACATTGATGTCCCAGAAGTTGATCCTGAAGAGGTAGACGAGGATGAGGATGGAGATGAGTCAGATGACCAAGGGGGACGACGACCAGGTTTACATTAGAATATTGAACCAGGCCAACTTAAGCCTACATGGGAATGGAGAAGGTGTCCAACTGTCCAGGCCCAATAGTAGACTGAACCCTGGCAATAGAAGGGTTAGATCTCCCTCCAGGGACTCTAATCATTCTAATGCCTCAAGGGGATCTCAAAGGGGAATGACTTCCCCCCAGAGAAGAGAACATGAGGCTAGGATGAGAGCTGTTCAACTCCAGATAGAGAAGGAAGAAGTAGCCCTGGCCCAAGCAAAACTTGCTTTAGCAAGGGAGCAAACATTCAAGTTCAAGTTCAGGAATTTGTATAGCGCACTACTCACCCAGAGGGTCTCAAGGCGCTTGAGGGAGGGTGGGTGCATTACTTATCGAATAGCCAGGTTTTAGCTGCTTTCTGAAGGAGAGGTGGTTCTGTGTAAGGCGGAGGTGAGTGGGGAGAGATTTCCAAGTTTTGGCCGCTAAGTAGGAGAAGGATCTTCCTCCCATGGTGGATCTATGGATGCGAGGAATTGCGGCGAGGGCTTGATTGGATGATCGTAGTTGGCGGGTGGGTGTGTAGAAGGACAGTCGCGTGTTGAGGCATTCGGGTCCTAGGTCGTAGAGGGCCTTGTGTGCGTGGGTGAGGAGACGGAACGTTATTCTCTTGTTGACGGGGAGCCAGTGGAGGTCTTTCAGGTGACCGGAAATGTGAGCTTGACGGGGGATGTCCAGTATGAGTCTGGCTGAGGCGTTTTGGATGCGTTGGAGTTTTTTCTGAAGTTTGGCTGTGGTTCTGGCGTAAAGGGTATTTCCATAAGCCAGTCGGCTAGTGACCAGTGCGTGGGTGACTTTCTTTCTTGTTTCGGTGGGGATCCAACAGAAGATTTTTTTGAGCATGCGTAGGATGTTGAAGCATGAAGATGAGATGGCGTTGACTTGTCTGGTCATCGAGAGGGAGGAGTCTAGGATGAAGCCCAGGTTACGTGCGTGATCTGTAGGTATGGGTGCTGTACCCAGGGCCGGTGGCCACCATGAGTCGTCCCAGGCAGAGGGGGATGATCCTAAGATGAGTACTTCCATTTTGTCCGAGTTTAGTTTTAAACGGCTGTTCTTCATCCATTCGGCTACTTCTTTCATTCCTTCGTGTAGATTAGTTTTGGCGGTGTTTGGGTCTTTGGTGAGGGAGAGGATCAGCTGGGTGTCGTCTGCGTAGGAGATGATGTTGAGGTTGTGTTGTTGCGCGATGGATGCGAGGGGACTCATGTAAACGTTGAAGAGGGTGGGACTGAGTGATGATCCTTGTGGTACGCCGCAGATGACTTCGGTGGCCTCTGATTTGAATGGGGGGAGGCGGACTCTCTGTGTTCTTCCGGCGAGGAACGAGATGGTCCAGTCCAGAGCTTTTCCTTGTATTCCGACGTTGCTGAGTTGTTGTATGAGGGTGCTATGACATACTGTGTCGAAGGCGGCGGAGAGGTCAAGTAGGATGAGGGCAACTGTTTCTCCGTTGTCCAGTAGCGTTCGGATGTCGTCTGTAGCAGCGATGAGGGCGGTTTCGGTGCTGTGTTTGGCTCGGAAGATGGATTGTGAGGGGTCGAGGGAATTGTTGGATTCAAGGAAGGCGGCGAGCTGACTATTGACGGCTTTCTCAATGACTTTGGCAGGGAATGGGAGGAGTGAGATGGGGCGGTAGTTCTTAAGTTCAGAGGGGTCTGCTGTGGGTTTCTTCAGAAGGGCGCAGAGTTCGGCATGTTTCCAGCTTTCCGGGAAGGTAGCGGAGTTGAAGGAACAGTTGATGACAGCGCGGAGGTGGGGTGCGATGATGGAGTCTGCTTTGTTGAAGATGTGGTGGGGACATGGGTCGGTTGGTGAACCTGAGTGGATGGAGTTCATCAGGCGGATGGTGTCTTCAGTAGTGATTGGGTTCCAGGCGCAAAGGTTGTGAGAGTGCTGTTTTGGTTCGGAGGTGGGTGGAGTGGACTGTCCTTCGGACTGGTTTTCAAAGCTGTTATGTATGTCGGCGATTTTGTTGTGGAAGAAAGAGGATAAAGAGTCGCAGAGGTCTTGGGAGGGAGTGATGTCGTTGGTGACGGCGGTGGGGTTGGTAAATTCTTTGACGATGTTGAATAGTTCCTTGCTGTTGTGGGCGTTGTTGTCGAGTCGATCCTTGAATGCTGATTTCTTGGTGGATCGGATCAATTGGTGGTGTTTGCGGGTGGCGTCCTTGAAGGTGGTCAGGTTGTCAGTGGTTGGGTGTTTTCTCCAGGTTTTCTCGAGAGTACGACATATCTTCTTGGATTTCTTAAGGTCATCGTTAAACCAGGGGGCCTTTTTGCTACCTTGTTTGATCTGGTGGTTTTTCAAGGGTGCTAATTCGTCAGCGCTGTGGGTGATCCATTGTGTGAGTTTGGTGGCAGCTTGGTTTGGGTCCGATGATATGGCAGGAGGGTTTTGGTTAAGCGATGTGAAGAGTTGGTCGGTGGTGATTTTGTTCCAGTTTCTTCGAGGAATAGGTTGTGGGGGATTGTGGGTCGTGGTCTTTTTGTAGCTGAAGTGAACGCAGCTGTGGTCCGTCCAATGGAGAGCTGTGGTGTGATCGAAGGAGATGTGTTTGCTGGAGGTGAAGATAGGGTCGAGCGTGTGTCCGGCTAAGTGGGTGGGGGTGTCAACAAGTTGTTTGAGTCCGAGATTGGCCAGGTTGTCCAGAAGGGTGGTGGTGTTGCTGTCGTTTATCTTTTCCAGGTGGAAGTTGAGGTCTCCCAGTAGAATGTAGTTCTCGGAGGTGAGGGCATGTGGGCTGATGAAGTCAGTGATGTCTTCGTTGAATTGTGTGCGGGTTCCTGGTGGTCTGTAGATGAGGGTGCCTCTAAGTGTGGTCTTGGGGTCGGTGTGGATCTGGAAGTGAAGGTGTTCGGCGGTCGCGAGGTTATCGTCGGAGCTGGTCGTGAATCGGAAGGTGCTCTTATGAAGGATGGCGATGCCTCCTCCTGTTTGGTTGGTGCGGTCTTTTCGGATGATCTTGTAAGCGTCCGGGATGGCTATGGCGATGTCGGGCGCTGAGGAGGCGTTCATCCAGGTTTCTGTAAGGTAGGCGACGTCCGGTGATGTAGTGTCGAGTATGTCCCAGAGTTCAGTGGCGTGTCTGTGGACCGAGCGGGTGTTCAGCAGGATGCACTTCAGGTGGTTAGAGTCGGAGCTGTGTTTGGAGAAAGTGGATTTGGTGTGGGTCCTGATGCAGGCGAACTTGCAGGAGTGGCAGGCGAATGGTCCATGGGTGTGTCCTGGGGCAGCTTCGCAGCATTGTGGTGTGCGTCCGGGGTTAAGGGCAAGGAGGGTAGCGGCGTCATACGTTATGCGGGTGGAGTGGGTTTTGCGAGGACCAGGGGGTCTGTGGCTGGGCGCGGTCCAGGCGCGGACGGGCGTAGACGGGCTTACCTTTGGCGCACCTTCGGCGCGCATGGGGCGCGACCGCTGCGCGTGAACGCTGCGCTCAAAGGCATCTGTCATATGTGGATAGTGGAGGGGGAGGGGCGAGGGAGGGTCAGCTGGGAGGCGGGAGCGGGGTGGAGAGGTGGGCTGGGAGGCAACAAACAACAACAAAATGGCAGCAGACTAGGATCGAAGCAGGACGAGATTGGGGCACAGGCAAAAATATTGCCAGCAATGCAGCCTTCACAGAAAGCGCCACAAAGTCACAGAGGCACAAACACACAGTGCCCGCGATGTGGGCTATGCGCTAACAGCGTTACAGAAAATACAATCAATCAGGCAAATAAATGCTATTGATGCGATCAGATGGCGAAATCAGCAGAGAGCAGCAAAGCGCTACGATACCACAGTGCAGCCAAGCGCCACAATACCACAGAGCAGCAAAGCGCCACGACACCAGTAGTGAAGCAGGGAGCGTGGGGAGCGACCGCCTCAGATCGAGTCAGGACGGTCATTAAGTGGATTAGATTCCACTGGTGGCAGCAACATTATCCCTAGAGATAAAGACAGGTCCTATGATCATAGAAACCTGAGCAAGATTGTGCCCCCCTACAGAGATGGGGATGACATCCACAAATGGATAACTGCTCTTGAGAGAGCCTGCATGGTACCGCAGGCTCCTCAAGACCAGTGGGCTGCAATCTTATGGCTCTCCTTTTCTGAGAAAGGGAGAGATAAGCTCCTCACTCTTAGACCTGAGGATGCTAAAAATTTCACTGTCCTGAAGAGTGCTCTTATTGAGGGGTTTGGCCTAACCACTGAGTGTGAGAAGTTGGCCTGATATATGATGTTTCCAATTCTGGAACCACCTTGTATCAGTCCAAACTAAGCATGGGCGGAAAATCCGTCCCGCTCGCGGATTTTGCGGATTTTTGGTAAATTCGCAATCGGCGAACTCTGGCGAATTTACCGAAAATCCGCAAATTCGCATGCAGCGGATTTTTTTGCTTGGTGATACAATATTGCGGCGTGCGGCGTTCACTTACCGTCATTCAGCGTTTGCCGAGTTGTTTTTCTCGATATTTTGCGAGTGCTGCGCCATTTTGGATCTTGCTGCGGGATCCCGCGGGAGTTTGGCGACGCATCGCGAGAGTTCGCAATTGCGAACATGTAGATGCGGCGGGCAGCAACAATCGCGCACTCGCGAAATTACTAAATTTGCAATTCTGCACAAGAAATCCACCAGCAAGCAGCATAAACCTTCTGAAAATGATGATTTTTATCAGAATAACTCCTCAGGTTGACATTTGCCTGCACTTTTTAGGTCTTGCGACCTATCAATGCGCGGAGCGAGAATTCAAGTGCTCAAAATCCTCGTCAAACCAAGGGCTTTTTGCTGCGGTTTTCTTTGAGTTCACGTGAATCGTGTGACCAAAGAAGCATGCGCATCAGCCTCCCTCCCTCCCTCCTAATTGCATTTTTTCACGGCCGCACAGCACATCAAAGGGCTTCTCCCAGCGTGTGCTGTGCGGCTTCTCCTCCCTTAATTATTCATGGCTGGCCGGTGGCGGGCCGTACTTTCAGTTTCTGGCGTTCGTTTTGCTGTTCCAACACTCAGAGTCGGCATGGTGGCTCAGTGAGTAGAACACTTGATGTTGAAACAACACAGCCCACTTATCCCCCTACAATCAGTTAACTGGCTATCAGTAAATTAAATAATAGTTAATACTCTTGCGTGCTGTGCTAAGAGATGGCAGGAGTGCTGTTTAAAGTTCTGTATTAAAAACATGTCATTTATGGTAGGGCGTCCTCTTTCAGTGCTACAAACGACCATACATAATCCTCTTAAAATGGAAAGCGAAGAAGGCCATACGCCCGGCACAGCTGAATATGAAACAACAATTTGTCCAGGCGGCCTAGGTAACTTGTGCTTCGCTCTTTGCATCTCTTCTGGGCCAGAGAGCAGCTCCTACGTCAGCTGTATTCGGCATGGCCGTGCTCCACTCGCTTCACCCCATGGCCAGCAAACTGGTACTTCAACTGGAGAGGAAGCCTTCGTAAACAAACCCCCACCCCACATCATGACGTCAGGGGTCGCTGAAAATAAACTGCCCACCTCTGATGCACGGAGCCCTGCTTCCGTACGGCTCTTCGTTCACTTCACCTGCTGCTGGGCCCCATAACTTCATTTTGCACTCGGGCCACTCGAGGGATCGGAGCAGGACTCGCGAGACAGCCTGCAATGCCGACAGTCACTCTCGGTCTCTGCCTCCTACAGCGCCCCCTGGGACTTTTGCATAAACATTGGCCCTAAGTGGAGGCAAGCTGCAGCCCTGCGGGGAGCCTCAACAAAGGGTGAGTGAGTGCCAATTACCCCTCATCATCCATCAGAAACCCATCCATCCAACACCCATCAGACTCCACCTCCCACTGCAGCCTCTCTTATCAAGGTGCCGACATCAAAACGGGGCCAATTGTTCTGCAAACTACTGGCGGGGAGTTTTGCATCTGCAGACAGAGCTCTGCTTTGATGGCACCCAGACACATTCACCGATGCCCATGCAGCCAGGCCTGCCTTGTTCAGTCCGAGGCTTAAGTGGGGTGAATGGCGGTGAGAGTGCTCAGTCTGCCCTGTCCCACAGTCGGTGTCCACCTCTGGAATTGGACCATTTAAATATTATCACCACTTCTGAAAGGCTTCTCCATCTATTTCTGGCCACAGTTATCCCAACATCCTTCTTAATGGTGGAACAGACATACGTCAGAGTACCGCACCTTCTTTGCTTCAAGGTGCAGCGTTGATGGCCACTGATAACATCACAAAGCATATTCACTGATAGACAGCCAAACCAGCAGACAGATTTGAGAAAAACACACACACCCCACCCCCCCCTCCCCCGCCCCCCAACACACACACTCTCTCTCTCGATGCAGTGGGCACAATTTCTCTTGTAAATATGCAATTAAATGCTGGTGTAAAATTACACCTACAAAGAACTGACTCAAATAATACATTGTGCCTACGTCAATGACAAATACACACCTTGGACATTCCACTGCGATTCGACGTCAATGTGCACCGTGGGAACTGAACTGTTTAACCTTTCTTTAACCCTTTCTTTCCTACTACGAGAGGACGTTTATAAACACTGTCATTTCACTACTAAGCAACTAAGGCACAGGGACATCATCTTATCTCATGGTTTGAAACTGTTATGCCAGTGCTGAAACCAGAAGTGTTTTTTCACAAACATTCAAATCATGATTTTAAACGGAAATTCACCTCACACACACACCGTCACCATAACACCCTCTACATCATACAAAGGCACACGCACACACCTTCATCCTCACAACACCACACACCATCGGAATACACACACCCTCCCCCTCACACCACCTCACACACACTCACCCTCACACACAATTACACTCAAAGACCCTTACACACCCTCAATAACATTCTCAAAAATCACACACACTAACACACTCACACACCCTATCAGCATCACACATCATATGACAATCAATCACCCTTTTCAAACTCACTCACACTCACGCTCTCTCACATTACACAAATGTCACAAAAAGAGGTTAATATTTCACTTCTGTTCTTTTATTTTCCTCACAATAAAATACACTGAACATAATCTTCACAAAAGGTATTTACAACAGTTTAAGCTATTGCCATTATAAATTACAAAAACTTTTATTTAAGTATTAATTATTTAAAAAATGTCATAACCATTGTTATTTGTAATATCAATACATCTAAGTCACGTAAATACAAAACATTTGCATTACAAATACTATGAGTGTCACATTTGCAAAAGTTAAAAGTATTGGCATTGTAAATGACAAAACTATTAATTTCGCGATTTTCAAAACCAACACATAAATATAAAATGTGTCATTTACAAAACCAATAGCTCCAACTTTCCTACTGCGAGACCTATTGGCAACGCCAGTGCTTGTTTGGATTTGAGGCCTTTTTGACTTTCTTTGGATAACTTTTGGATTAGAAATCAACTTTCACAAGTAAGTTTGTTTGGGGCATTACAGTTGCTGTTCTGCAGAAAAACGAGTTTTGCAAAACTGAAACCACTCAGCAGGTGCAAAAGTTCAAACTCATCATTAGTAATCATTCCCTGTAGTGCTTCCTGAGGGGCCCCTCCAGAGTTCAGTTGCCTAAGTTTGTTTGGGGCATTACAGTTTCTGTTCTGCAGAAAAACGAGTTTTGCAAAACTGAAAGCACTCAGCAGGTGCAAAGGTTCAAACTCATCATTAGTAACCATTCCCTGTAGTGCTTCCTGAGGGACCCCCCCCAGAGTTCAGTTGCCTACTTGCAACTATTCTATGACCCTGCTCTGACCCTCACAGCAGGCTCATAGAATAGCTACAAGTAGGCCACAAAGGTCCTGGGGAAAAAAATTGCACTGCAACAGAAAGCAAATTACAGATAAGGAAGCAGGTGCCAGACAGGAAGTTTAAATTCAGTGACACATTAATCAACCCCAAATTAATTCATGTCAGTTGAAGAAGGGCAGGTGTGCTTGCTTCCCCCCCCCCATAATCTACAGTGATGAACCAGAAATTAATTCATGTCAGTTGAAGCAGGGCAGGTGTGCTTGCTTTTCCCCCCCATAATCTACAGTGATGAATCAGAGGGTAGCAGTGATGTACCAGAGGGTGGCATGGGTGAATCAGAGGGTGGCAGTGGTGAAATAGAGGGTGCTGTGAACCTGTGATGATGAACCAGACGTAGAAACAACAAAGTCGCGACCGTTGCGAGCCGACTATTAAGTTCGCAATTGCGAACTGGTACAAAACCCTCGTGAACTGGCAGAAACCCTTGCGAACACAAAAAAAATAAAAAATCCGCAAGTTCGCGGATTTTGCGGATTGCGAGTTCACAAATACGCAAATTCGCGAACGTCAGATTCGCAAAATTCGCCCATGCTTAGTCCAAACAATCCCTTAAGGTGTCTGGTTGTAAGTCAACCTTATAGATAAGCTATCCTAGGGGTAGCATGGACTAAGCAGCCTGAAAGGCTAAACTCAAGAGGTCGTGTTAAGCGAGCTGTTTTACCAATCACAATCCTGTAATATCAAATGAAAGGACACCACACAAGTATATATTATAAAAATATATGTATTTATGGCTAGAATAATCCCCAGTACTCTTTATGAGCAAAGGGGCACAAGCATTTAAACAAAAGCACAGTTAAACATATAAAAGTTGCACAATTATGGATGAGGGCGGGTGGCCACTCAAACCATATATCAAGAAAGTGGTATAAGAGATACCAATCGAACAGTGGTTAGGTCTAGGGCCTAGGGAATCGCTGGGAGCAGTCGGGACTAGCAATGCTGAAGTCGGGAAAAGCCCGCGGGATTCGGGTGCAGCGCTTAAAGCACACGCATGCACCAATGCAAAGTCAATGGTGCGTAAAAGTTATAAAGTTACTGTTTAAGGAGACTTCCGCTTAACCTAGAAGGATGAAACTTAAGACACATACACTAGAGGTGTGTACCAGTGTGGGAACACTGGCGTTGTTGAGTTACCTCACCCACAGGAAGCGGGTGCATAGGGTCGAAGTTGTGTCGGGTTTCGTCATGCAGGTTGTTGGTGCTTGAAGCTGAAGATGCTGCAGGCGATGTGAAGGAGAAGTGTCCGGTGTGATCCAAGGGTGGATCAGAGTCGTAAAGTACCTGAAAGCAGAGGGGACAGAGTCTGGGTCACTCAGCAGTGACCAGGGTGGAACCAGGACGGAACCAGGCAATGTCGGGCGCAATCAGGTGGTTGTCGAGGAGCTTCTCTCCGCTGCCACGTGGGCTCTAGGGTATCTGCGACGTCGAGGAGCGGGTCACGAGCTGTCCCACGAAGGCTCTCACCGTCAGCGCTGTCGGCTTCAAGATTGGAGCAAACAACACTTGGCAAGAGCAATCCACGCAGGACTGGAAGATTGCTTCTCACTCGGACCAGGAGGGTCAGAGCGGGCGCTCCTTTTCAGAGGAGCGGGTGCAAGTCTGGAGCAACTAGAATCACAAGTTAGATTTCGTAGTTCGCCGGCACAGGGGCCACAAGCCAGTGGGCAAGTGACCGGACCAACGCGTTGAGCCAAAAGAAGCAGAAGGGCCCCACGCAGCACTCGGTGAGTGTAGAGGGGTGAGCTTCGGTGCAACAGAGGCTCAGGGCTGGGGCTTCTCAAACCCCGTTTTACAGCTTTGAGGGTCACTCGTGGGCTGCACGGTCAGCGTCTCGTGGTCTTTTCAAGATGGCGGGCCCCACGCTTCAGATCGCCTCCACGGGTCTCAGCTCTGCAGGGACTGTGGATCGGGCTGTTAGAAGGCAGGCAAGCTTGATCTTGTCAATCTCTGTCGCTCAAGTTCCAGCGGGAACTGCAACAAAGCAGACATCGAGGTGAAGGATGGTGCCTGTTTGCACAGGGTGGTCACTCCTTGACCACAAGGGAGATTCTTCAGTCTTCTACGTCGAGTAGGATGTCGAAGGGTCCAGAGTTTCGTTTCAAATGTTTCAGCAGGATAATCTGAGTATGTTTGCACTGCTCCCATTCTTATACCAATCTAGGGGGCTGGATTACCTGCTAGCTCCCCTCCTATGGGTGGGACCCAGGAAGGGGGTGGAAACACCATTTTCCCTTTGTCCAGGCCGCGCTGGCACTGGGGCTGGTCTGCCCCAGAACCGGTTTGGCCGGATTATGCAAGGGGAAGCCTTGTGCTCCCCAGGCAGTGTCTGGTTTCTTTCAAACCTCCCTGCTACAATCCACTATCTCCTGTCTGGGGTGGTGTGACACCTCCCTGTGACAGGAAACCCTTTGTCCAGGCCTCCTTGGCTGAGTTTCGGTCAGCTGCAGGAGGTCAGACTCGTGTCTGTGGCAGAAGCATCCATTTTGTGGTGCTGAGGCTCCTTTTAAAATCAACCGCGTTTTAGCAAAGTAGCATGTCGTCTCCCTATAGAGGGGTGGAATGCTATCCCCGTCGACAGGACTGTCGAGGGGATAGTATTACAAATCGTATGACACCTTACACGACATGTTTTGATAAAGCCAAACCAAAGTTAACATATAACCGCGAGGATTATAATGCACTTAATAGTATATGGTATGGCAATATCCCGGAACAGCTAAGGGAATTGGTCCCGACAGCTGCAGACAGGCTCAGCTCATGATAGAACACCATCTCACATAAAACCACGCACTCTGCCTCCAGGATTGTTAAGGCCTGCCATAGGAGTGGCTCATAGGTTTATATATGTCCAGATAGGTTTAGATATAGGCATACTATATCTAAGCAAGGGGTGATTACACCACCTTGCCCCAGCTGAGTGATCAGCCAGTTGTGTCAATTTTGGTGAGCCAGCCAGGGGTGGCAAAAGATATGCTGCAGCCCCTGGTAGGCCTTGGATGCACCTATGCCCTGGGCACCTATAGTGCTCTGTACAGGGGCTGATAAGGTGACCCTAGCCAATTTAGTTGTGCACCTAGGGTACATGGAATATCATTTTACAGAGAGAGCAGATAGCCTGGGGCCCTGATTAGCAGGGAACCAGGCCAACTAAGTCGAAAACCAGCTAAACACAAGGCAAAAAAATCTGGGGTAACCATAGTCAGGTAGCCACCTTCCTACATAGAGCAATACAGGTTGTTGTTCAGAGATACCCAAAAAGCTCAGACTCAGGACTGAACTGACATTGTTGATTGTGCCACTAAGGCTTTGGAAGGTTGGTTGCTGGGAAGTAAAGTTTCGGACTATACAGGATTGTACAATCTTATAATGAGAGAACAGATCCTTACTAATTGCCAGAACCAGTTGTTGCATCAACACCTGATTGACTCAGATCTGACCTCTCCCCAAGAATTGGGAAAGAAGGCAGACAAATGGGTCAGAACCAGGGTTAAGCAGAAACCCCAGAACCAAGGTGGTGATCAGAAGAAGGCAGACCAGAAGGGTGGAGATAAGAAAGAAAAAGACCAGAAGTCTTCTTCAGGCCCCCATAATAATTCTAATAAGGAGGATGGTTCCCAGAATGGAAACAAGAAGAAGATTGATGGCCCAAAGAAACCTTGGTGCAATACCTGTAAATCAGTTTCACACTGGGGTAGTGAATGCACTACGAAAAACCCAGTCCCTACCACTGCAGCCCCTAAGGCACCTGCACCCCCTAGTACAGTCAGCAGTGGTAGTACACAACCAAAGGGTATAGTAGGGTTAACCCTGGGTACTGAGATAGAATCTGGCCAAGTCAGAATCCCTACTCAGGCAGTTCTGCTCTATGATGTGGACATAGCACTGACCACTACTATGAGTCCCAATACTTTGGGCAAGTATAGGCAGACGCCTTTGATCAATGAGAAACTGGATCAGGTCTACAGGGACACATGTGCCAGTGACTCTATGGTGACACCTAACTTTGTGGACCCTGGACAAATTGTACTAGGTGAGAATTACCTAGTGACCAACGCTAGCAATGCCACTACTACACATAGTGTGGCTGTTGTTAACTTCTCCTGGGTAGGGGTAAACGGCCTCAAGAAAGTTGTTGTGAGTGCAGACCTCCCAGTTGACTGTCTTTTGGGCAATGATCTAGAGAATTCTTTATGGTCAGAAGTAGAGTACAGGACTCATTCAGAGATGCTAGGTATTTCAGCACATGTCCTAGCTGTAACCAGGTCCCAGGCCAAGAAGTGCCTACCTGAACCTGTGGTGGATCTTGAAACTATAGACCAACCACAACCCAAGAGGAAGAGCAAGAGGGTTAAGGCAGTGCCTTCCCACTTGCCCCAGGTTGAGGACCAGACCTCACAGGAGGCTGATTCTGTGATCCAAGAGGAGACTGTCTCTGAAGAGCTTGAACCTGATCAGGTTGAGTTCCTGGGGACAGGGGAACCCTCAAGGGCAGATCTGGGGCAGGCTCAGTTAACTTGCCCTTCTCTTGAACCCATCAGACAGCAAGATGCTGCTGAGGCTTCTGGGAATGCTCAAGGTACCCATAGACTGTATTGGGATGATGGGCTTCTTTATTCAGAGGCTAGAGAACCCAGGCCTGGTGCTATCAGGAGGTTGGTTACACCTCTGCAATTTAGGGGCTTCCTTCTCACCTTGGCCCATGAAATCCCCCTAGCAGGACACTTAGGCCAGAACAAGACTTGGGAGAGCTTGTCCCTCACTTTCACTGGCCTCACATGTCAGAGATTACCAAGGAGTTGTGTTGCTCCTGTGACACCTGCCAAGCCAGTGGCAAATCAGGTGGCACCACAAAGGCCCCCCTGATACAACTACCTGTGGTGGGGGTTCCCTTTGAGAGAGTTGGGATAGACATTGTTGGACCAATGGATCCCCAAACAGCATCTGGGCACAGGTTTATCCTGGTGATAGTGGATCATGCCACCAGGTACCCAGAGGCAATTCCCCTGAGGACCACAACAGCACCTGTTGTGGCAAGAGCCCTACTTGGAGTATTCTCCAGAGTGGGCTTTCCAAAGGAGGTACTTTCAGACAGAGGTACCAACTTCATGTCTGGATATTTGAAAGCAATGTGGAAAGAGTGTGGAGTAAACTATAAGTTTACCACACCCTACCATACACAGTGCAATGGGCTTGTTGAAAGGTTCAACAAGACCCTAAAGGGAATGATAAAAGGGTTACCTGAAAAGCTCAGGCGAAGATGGGACATCCTTTTACCCTGCCTACTATTTGCTTACAGAGAGGTCCCACAGAAGGGGGTTGGCTACAGCCCTTTTGAACTTTTGTTTGCCCACCCTGTAACGGGTCCATTGTGTCTTGTGAAGGAAGGATGGGAGTTACCTCTCAAAAAGCCTAAACTTGATGTTGTGGACTATGTACTTGGTCTCCGCTCCAGATGGCTGAATACATGGAGAAGGCAACCAAAAACCTGGAGGCCAGTCAAGAATTACAGAAAGCTTGGCATGACCAAAAGGCTGTTCTGACTGAGTACCAGCCAGGGCAGAAGGTGTGGGTGCTGGAGCCAGTTCCCCCAGCAGCTCTCCAAGACAAATGGTCTGGACCCCACACCATACTGGTGAAAAAGGGGGAGGTCACCTACTTGGTGAACCTTGACACCCCTAGGAGCCCCCACCGGGTGCTCCATGTAAACAGATTGAAACCATATGTGGACAGGGCAGACATGGGTTTACTCATGGCAACAGATGGGGACAAGGAGGAAGAGAGTGACCCTCTCCCAGACCTGTTATCCCAAAACCCTGATGATGGTTCAGTGGATGGAGTAGCCTTGGCAGGCAGCCTCACTGACCAACAGCAATGGGACTGCAGACAGGTGTTGCAGGCTCATAGACATATGTTTTCTCTTACACCCAGTCAAACTAACTGGTGCACCCATGAGGTGGACACTGGTGACAGTCTGCCTGTGAAGAATAAAATCTACAGGCAACCTGACCATGTCAGGGATTGTATAAAGGCTGAGGTGCAGAAAATGCTTGAACTTGGTGTAATTGAGCCATCAGAGAGCCCCTGGACCAGCCCAGTAGTCCTTGTGCCAAAACCTCATACCAAAGATGGGAAGAGAGAAATAAGGTTCTGTGTGGACTATAGAGGTCTCAATGCTGTCACTAGGACAGATGCTCATCCTATTCCAAGGGCAGATGAGCTCATAGATAAGTTGGCTTCTGCCAAATTTCTGAGCACATTTGACTTGACAGCTGGCTATTGGCAAATCAGGTTAGCTGAGGAGTCTAAAGCCAAAACAGCATTCTCAACCCCCAATGGACATTATCAATTTGTGGTAATGCCCTTTGGTTTGAAGAATACACCTGCCACTTTCCAAAGGTTGGTGAATCAAGTCCTTGCTGGGTTGGATGACTTTTGTGCAGCATATCTAAATGCTATTGCTATCTTCAGCTCCACCTGAGAGGATCACCTGATCCACCTAAAGAAAGTTCTGGAGGCCCTGCAAAAGGCAGGCCTGACTATCAAGGCTACCAAGTGCCAGATAGGGCAGAGCAAGGTTGTGTACCTGGGCCACCTAGTAGGTGGGGGTCAGGTTCAACCATTGGAGAGCAAGATCAAGACCATACAGGACTGGGCTCCTCCCACTACCCAGACACAAGTCAGAGCCTTATTAGGCCTGACTGGGTATTACAGGAAATTTGTGAAGACCTATGGGTCCATTGTGACACCATTGAATGATCTGACATCCAAGAAGATGCCAAAAAAGGTTCAGTGGACAGTTAGCTGTCAAAAGGCATTTGATGACCTGAAGAAGGCCATGTGCTCTGCACCTATCCTGAAGAGTCCTGACTACTCCAAAGAGTTCATTGTCCAAACAGATGCTTCTGAGTTGGGGTGGGAGCTGTGCTTTCACAACTTAATGTAGATGGTCAAGACAAGCCCATTGCTTTCATAAGCAGAAGGCTGACCCCTAGAGAGAAACGTTGGTCAGCCATTGAGAGGGTGGCCTTTGCTGTGGTTTGGGCCCTGAAGAAGTTGAGACCATACTTGTTTGGTACTCACTTCCTAATTCAGACAGACCATAAGCCCCTCTTGTGGCTAAATCAGATGAAGGGTGAGAATCCAAACTGCTCAGGTGGTGCATTTCCCTACAGGGGATGGACTTTATAGTGGAACACAGACCATGGACTGACCATGGTAATGCAGATGGTCTCTCCAGGTATTTCCACTTAGAACATGAAGACTTATCTGGTCAAGGTTAAGTTTAATGTCCCTGCGTTTGGGGGGGGGGGGTTATGTAGGAGAGTAGGGTCTGCTTTCCTATGGTCACCCCAGATTTTTGCTTTATGCTTCACTGGTTTTCGACATAATGTGACTGTGGGCCTGCTAATCAGACCCACAGCCTGCTGTTCTCTCTCTAACTTCACATCCATGTACTTTAGGTACATACCCATTTGGACATTGGCTCACCTTATCAGCCCCTGTACAGAGTTACAGAGTACTATTGGTACCCAGGGCATAGGTGTATCCAAGGCCTACCAGGGGCTGCAGCATATCTTTTGCCACCCCTGGCTGGCTATCCAAACTGACACAACTGGCTGATCACTCAGCTGGGGCAAGGTCGTGTAATCACCCCTTTCTTAGATATAGTATACCTATATCTGAACCTATAGCTGGACACATATACACCTATAAGTCACTCCTATGGCAGGCCTTATCAACCCTGGAGGCAGAGTGCTTGGTTTTATGTGAGATGGTGCTCTAGCATGAGCTGAGCCTGTCTGCAGCTGTCGGGACCAACTCCCTTAGCTGTTCCGGGATATTGCCATACCATATACTCTTAAGTGCATTATAATCCTCGCAGTTACTTGCTAACTTTGGTTTGGCTTTATCAAAACATGTTGTGTAAGGTGTCATATGCTTTGGAATACTACCCCCTCGCCAGCCCTGGTGACGGGGGTAGCATTCCACCCTTCTAAAGGGAGATGACATGTTACTTTACTTAAATGCGGTTAAATCTAACCAGAGCCCCAGCATCACAAAATGGATGCTGCTGCCACAGACACGAGTCTGGCCTCCTGCTGCTGACCGAAACTCTGGCAGGGGAGGCCTGGACAAATGGTATCCTGTCACAGGGAGGTGTTACACCACCCCAGACAGGAGATAGTGGATTGTAGCAGGGAGGGTTGAATGAAACTAGACACTGCCTGGGGAGCACAAGGCTTCCCATGCATAGTCCAGTTCAAACCGGTGCTGGGACACTCCAGTCCCAGCTCTGGCTCGAAACTGGACAAAGGGAAAGGGGTGTAATCACCCCCTTCCTGGGTCCCACCCATAGGAGGGACCTAGCAGGTAATCCAGCCCCTTGATTTGGAATAAAGGTAGGAGCTGTGCCCAGGAGCATTAGATTATCCTGAACAAAACTTTGATACAGAACTCTGGACCCTTCGACATCCCACTCGACGTGTAAGACTAAATAATCTCCCTTGTGGTCAAGGAGTGACCACCCTGTGCAAACAGGCACCATCCAGCGCCCAACGGTTTGCTTTGTTGCAGTTCCTGCCGGAACTCAAGCGACAGAGATCGACAAGACCCAGCTTTCCTGACTTCTAACAGCACGATCCACAGTCCCAGCGAATCTGAGACCCATGGAGGCGACGTGAAGCGTGGAGCCGGCCAACTTGAAAAGACTGCAAAGTGCTGACCGTGCAGCTCCCGAGGCACCCTCGAAGCTCTACATTGGGGTTTGAGAAGCCCCGAGCAGCTTGTTCACCGAAGATCTCCCCTCCACACTCATCGAGTGCTGCATGGGGCCCTTTTGCATTTTCCTGCTTGACGCATTGGTCCGGTCGCTTTCCCATTGGCTAGTGGCCCCAGAACCGACGAACCTTTAAATTTACACTGCTAGTCTGGTTGCTCCAGACTGGCCCTCGCTCCCCTGAAAAGGAGCCACCGCTCTGACCTTGCTGGTCCGAGTAAGAAGCGATCTTCAAGTCCTGCGTGGGTTGCATTTGCCAAGGCCTGTTAACTCTGATCCGGAAGCCGACACAGCCGACAGCGAGAGCCTTTGTGGGACAGCTCGTGATCCACTCCTGGTCATTGTCGATGCCCCAGAGTCCACGTGGCAGCGGACACAAGCTTCACGACAACCACCTGATTGCCCCCCGACATCGCCTGGTTCATTCCTGGTTTCATCCTGGTCACTGGCTAGTGACCCAGACTCTGTCCCCTCTGCTTTCAGGTACTCTACATCTTCAATCCACCCTTGGATCCAACCGGACTCTTCTCTCCTAGCCGCCTGCAGCATCTTCATCTCCAGGCTCCATAGATCTCCACAACGAAACCCGACACACTTTGGCACCTATGCACCCGCTTCCTGTGGGTGAGGTAACGATCAAACACCGGTGCTCCTGTAGTAAGCATGAGCGAATTTTGCGGATCTCGCGTTCGCGAATTTTGCGGATTTGCGGATTCGCAATCCGCAAAATCCGCGAATTCCCGCGAATTTGCGGATTTTTTTTTTTTTTGTGTTCGCCCGTGTTTCTGCCAGTTCGCGAGGGTTTTGTACACTTTCGCAAATTGCGAACTTACCTGTCGGGTCGCAAGTTTCGCGAACTTGTTGTTTCTACGTGTCCAGCCTGTTTGGGACACTCTTCTTCATCACTGCCACTCTCTGTCACCACTGCCACTCTCTGACTACTCATGCCACCCTCTGGCCCACCCATGCCACCCTCTGTTTCATCACCACACCCTCTGGTTGTCCAGTGTACATTATTTTCGGCAAAGCAAAGCACACCTTCCCTGCCTCAAGTGACCTGAATTAATTTGGGGCTGATTCATGTGTCACAGAATATTTTTTTAGCTGGCACCTGCTTCCTTAGTGCGCCCTGATTAGTGATCTTTTGCACTTGCTAAGTGCTTTCATTGTTGCAAAATTAGTTACAACACCTGCCCTGCCCCAACTGACAATAATGAATTAGGGGCTGATTAATGGATTTTAACTTCCAGCCTGGCTCCTGCTTGTCTCCCTTAGCTGTAATTCAGGACCTTTGTGGCATATGTGTAACTATTCTGAGGTTCAGAGCAGGGTCACATACTAGTTTCAACTGGCAACTGAACTCTGGAGGGGCCCCTCAGGAAGCACTCCAGGAAATGGCTACTAATGATGAGCCTGAACTTTTGAACCTGGTAAGTAGTTACTTTCAGTTTTGCTAAAATCGTATTTCTGCAATTTTGCACTTATTCGCGGGGCGCGAACTCACGCGAACAGTGCGAGCAGTGCGAGCAAAATCCGCTGCTCGCGGATTTGCGGATTTTGCGGGAAATTCGCAAATCTCGCGGATTGCGGATTTCCCGAAAATCCGCAAAATCCGCGAGCGGAACGGATTTTCCGCCCACGCCTATCCTGTAGTGGTTTACACCTCTAGTGTCCTAGTTTAAAGTGGGGTAATTCTATTCCAGTCAGAAGACTTCCAAAACAGTAACTCAATAACTTTTACGCGCCATTGACTTTGCATTGATGCATGCGTGTGCTTTAGGCACTGCACCCGAATCCCGTGGGCTTTTCCCGACTTCAGCATTGCTAGTCCTGACTGCTCCCAGCGATTCCCTAGGGCCTTTCCCGACTTCCTCACTGATAGTCCCGAGTAGTCCCAGCGATTCACAACACCCTAGACCTTACCATTGTTTGAGAGGTGGTCCTTATACCACTATTTTAGTATTTGGTTTGAGTGGCCACCGGGCCTATCCAAAATTGTGCAACTTTTAAATGTTTAACTGTGCTTTTGTTTAAACGAGTGTGCCTCTGCACTCATAAAGAGTACAGAGGATTATTCTAGAAATAAATACATATATTTTTATAATATATAACTTGTGCGGTGTCCTTTCATTTGATATTACAAGATTGCATATGGTAAAAGGATAAGTTACTTACCTGTAATCCTAGTTCTCTTCCAGGGGTATCCTCATCAAAGTCATAAGCACTGAATATTCCCGCCCATGTGCGGACCCCGGAAACAATATAAAAATATATATGTAAAAAACACATACATCTCGCTCCACATATATGTATGTACATATATTATTTTTCTCACACCAATGCAGCTCCATAACTGAGGCTAAAACAATGTAAACACATACACATGCACTGCAATTAGTTAGGAAGCAAAAGAAAAAAAAACACATTAGGTCAAATAACCTTTGAACTTTGTGTTTTAATGAGTAGACCACTCATAAATCCTGAAAATTGCTTGTAAATAGACATTGTTAGCCCTCAGGCTGCGTTGCAAAACCAATAGCATAGAAAATGAAACCATTTTCAACAAAAACTGGCACTGTGCCTTTAAGGCAGCCATGACCCCAGGCTTCCCATCATGCCTCAGGGGTGACAGTTAGGTCAGTTGTTCTTTGCATAACCCTGAAGACAGGGCTCAACCACAAGATTGAAATAGTACCAAATCTCATTTACCTGGGGAGGCGGGTGGGTTGCTTATGACTTTGATGAGGATACCCCTGGAAGAGAACTAGGATTACAGGTAAGTAACTTATCCTTCTCTTCCAGGGGATCCTCATCAATAGTCATAAGCACTGAATAGAATAGCAAGCCCATCAACCACCTGCAGGTAAATGAGAAGTACATGACCCAACCAAGCCATAACAGCCAAATAACTCAGCTGTTAAACAGATTCCTCAGGGAGGCCTGGCCCACCTGGGTATCTGCTCTCGTGTCAGAATCTAGACAGTAATGTCTGGTAAATGTATGGACAGACCTCCAGGTCGCCGCTTTACAAATCTCAGACATGGGCACATCATGCAGGTAAGCCGCCGTGGCCGCTCTACCTCTAGTGGAATGCACTTTAGGAGTACACCCCAGAGGTTTCTGCGCCAATTGGTAAGCAAGTTTGATACACGAAACGATCCACCTGGAAATGGAACGTTTCGATGCTGCATGACCAGTTCTGACCGATCCGTAGTTAATAAACAATTGATCAGAATGTCGAATAGACTTGGACCTGTCCAGATAGAACTTTAAAACCCTTTTCAGGTCCAAAGAGTGTAACGCCCTCTCAGCTGGAGTAGAGGGATTAGGAAAGAAAGTGGGTAAAGAGATAGACCGATTGACATGAAAACCTGACACCACTTTCGGCAGGAAAGAAGGGTGTGTTCTGAGCACCACTCTGTTTAAATGAAACACTGTATACGGTTCTTTAGTACAGAGGGCCTGAATTTCGCTCACCCTACGGGCTGACGTAATTGCTACCAAAAAAGCTGCTTTCCAGGAAATATGCTGTAAAGTAGCTTTATGAATGGGCTCAAAAGGTGGGCCCATCAACTTTGATAGTACAAGGTTCAGCTCCCAGGGAGGAGAAGGAGGCCGTACAGGAGGGTACACCTTTTTCAGACCTTGCAGGAAGTCTTTTACTGCTGGCAGCTGGAAAAAAGAAGTCTGTGAAGGTGATCGCCTATAAGCCGTTATAGCGGCTAAATGCACCTTAATGGAGTTAAACTTCAAACCTGCTTTAGTCAGGTACAACAAGTATGGAAGAACTGCTTCTTCCTGACTCTTCACCGGATTGTGACCATTCTGCATGCACCACATATAGAACCTCTTCCACTTGCATGCATAAGAATGTCTTGTGGAAGGACGTCGTGCTTCTCTCAGAATGGACATGCAGTCCTGTGGCAGCCCTAGATGGCCGTACTGAATGACCTCAGGAGCCATGCTGCCAAGTTCAGTGACGGAAGGTTGGGATGGTGAATCCTCCCGTTCATCTTCGATAACAGGTCCGGCCTGCATGGAAGCCTCTTGTGAGGAGACACTGACAGGTGAAGTAGGTCCGTGTACCACCATTGCCTCGGCCAGTCGGGGGCAATCAGGATCATTGTTGTGCACGAGTGGTTCAGCTTGCTCACCACCTTCGGGATCAGCGGAAGGGGTGGAAAGGCGTACACAAATTGCCCTGACCAGTCGATCAAAAGAGCATTCCCTCTTGTTCCTGGTCGATAGAACCTGGAGGCGAAGCTTGGGCATTTGCTGTTTACGTCGTCCGCGAAGAGATCTATGGAAGGACGACCCCATGACTGGAAAATGTCTTCTAGCACTTCGTCGTTGAGAACCCAGTCTTCTTTGTCTTCGAAGTGCCGACTTAGTGCGTCCGCCCTCACGTCCTGCTCTCCTGGGAGGTGGACTGCTTGAACAGACAACTTGCGAGCCAGAAGCCAATGCCAGATGCTCTGAGCTTCCAGAGACAGAGTCCTTGAGCGGGTTCCTCCCTGCTTGTTCAAATAGTACATCGTGGTGGTGTTGTCCGTCTGTACTAGAACCATTTCCTCCTGAAGCGAGGGAAGGAACGCTTTGAGAGCAGGTGGACCGCTCTCAATTCCAGCAAGTTGATGTGATAAGTGCTTTCTTTGGAAGACCACAGACCCTGCACTTGTAGAGGACCCATGTGCGCCCCCCAGCCTTGCAACGATGCGTCTGTGATGATCGTTTGAGTAGGAGGAGGTTGATGGAAGAGAACTCCCACCTGCATGCTCTGTCTCTTTGTCCACCACTGGAGGGAAGATTGAGCTACCTCCGACAAAGTGATCTGATCGTCCCAGCGATCTGAATGCTGGTCCCATTTGTCCTCCAGATCCTGCTGAAGAGGACTCATCTGAAGTCTGGCGTTCGGTACCAGGAAGATGCAGGAAGCCATCGACCCTAAGAGTGAGGCTATCTTCCGCACTTTCTGAGACCTGTGGCGAAGAACTTGCTGGCACTTGAGCGCTATCGAAAACTGTCTCTCCTCCGAAGGAAACACTTTTCCTACTTCGGAGTCTAGCAGAGCTCCTAGGAAGTGGATCTTCTGAGTGGGTTGAGAGACAGACTTGCTGTAGTTGACATGCAGGCCTAGACGCTGACAAAGTTCTATGCATGTCTGGAATTGATTCCTTACATTGCCTGGAGTTGGACCTTTCAACAGCCAATCGTCTAAGTATGGGTATACAAAGACTCCCCTGCGGCGTAGAGCTGCCGCCACCACTGCGACACACTTCATGAACACCCTGGGGGCCGACTTCAACACAAACGGAAGGACTTTGAACTGGTAGTGGGAGGTCCCCACCCGGAATTGAAGGAATCTCCTGTGATTGGGCCGTATTGGAATATGAAAATACGCATCTTGAAGGTCCATCGAACACATCCAATCCCCCTTCCTGAGATGTGGATATATTTGGTGAAGCGCCAACATGCGAAACTTTTCTTTTCGTACATGTAGATTGAGTGTTCTCAAGTCCAGAATGGGCCTGTATTCCACCTTTTGGCCCTTTTTTCTGACCAGAAAATACCTCGAGTACACTCCTTTCCCCCTTTCCCTCTGCATCTCCTCATCAGCACTCGCTCCAAAGAGAGACGTGCCTGAAAAAGGAAGATTTAGAATTCTGGCTTGAGCCTCGGGTTTCAATGCTGTCAGGCGCAACCATGAGGATCTCCTCGCTGTGATTCCATGCACATAACCATGCGCAGCCAGCGTTGCCCCATCTGCCGCCACTCCTATAATCTGATTGGAGACTTGACCGCCCTTCATCAGAACCTCCTCAAAGTCCTTTCTATCTTCCTGAGGAAGTTTTGCAGAAAACCTCCGAAGTGAGTCCCACAGAGATCTATCATATCTGCCGAGCAGCGCTTCCGCATTGGAGACCTTGAGGAAAGAAGCTGAGGTGTTACAAACTCTTCTTCCCCATGAGTCTTGCACCTTGCTGTCCTTATCCGGCGGTACCGTGGATGAGGAAGCTACAGCATTGGATTTTCTAGCCACCGCAATGATTACTGAATCTGGCGGGGGATCGGACTTGAGGAACAGAGGGTCCTCATCAGGAGGACGATACTTCTTGAGAATCCTCGCTGGGACGGACTTCACCGTTGCCGGAGTGAGGAAGACTTCATTCACTGGTTCCATTATACCCGGGACCAACGGCAACAAAGGTTTGGGTGCCGTTCTGTGCTGTAGGGTTTCAAATATGACCGTCGTCTTGATCTGCGGAGCTGTCATAGGCACTCCCAGCTTCAGGGCTCCCCTGCCCAAGATGTCTTGGAACGAGAAAATATCCTCAGTTGGAGATATCCTCGAGCGTGGACTGTTTGTCAGGGTCGGAGAGTACTCCCTGTGAGATCGGGTCCTCGAAGAACTTGAAGAGCTACGGGTCCTCCTGGACCTAGATCTTCTACTTGAGCACGTTCTAGAACGAGATCGCTCTCTGTGACGATATCTTCTCTTACTTGAGTGCCTAGAACGACCATTCTTTGCGGCGGGGAGCCTGGTCTCTATACGCCCTCAGCCGATCTGCCGTCTCCTTGTCCTTGGCCCAGTGGTGAAGAGGTCTATACCACCTTGGGGAAAGACGAACAGGAGGAGATTTGTGGGTGGGATCCTTCACTGGTGAACGTGACCGTGGAGGCTGATCCGCTTGATCCTGTTGCGACCTTGCAGGGGACTTGGACCTCTCCCTATCCGAATCGCTGTTTTGTCCATCCGAGGATCTGCCACTTCGAGATGCTGAGGAAGATGAGGATAGGCTCACTAGAGATCTAGAGGAAGACCTCGACCGAGATCTCTCTTCTGCGACCCTCCTTCTCTTGGCAGGAGGATCCTGTACTGGAGATTGTCCCACCTCCGCAGCCGATGCTGATCCTGGAGAACCCAATTGAGGCCTTAGGACTTGAGGCTGGTCCAATGGTTCACTCTCTTTCTCCTGCATCACCTGCTTCAAAGGCGACCTCTCCTGTGACCTTGCAGGAGAGATGTTCACTGGCTGCGAAACGCTCCGTTCCCTGGATCTTCGCTGATCCATCGACGGTGGCTGTATCGACGCCGAGCACCGAGCAGATAGACGCTCTCTCGACGTCGACCGTGATTTCCCCAACGCTGACTTCGGGTGGCGATGACTGTCCTTCGGCTTGGAGCATCTCACCGTGGAAGGTTGTCTGCTCGACGACGACGGAGGCTGCTTCGACGCCGATCGCCGGTGTTCTGTCGGCGACTGGGTGTGCCTCGAGTCTGAATGCCGCTTGTCTGAATGCGACAGAGGCTGCCTCGACGTCGAACGCCATTGATCGGGCGTCGACGTGGGCTGCTTCGACGTCGACCGACGATGTGTCGACAGAGGCTCCCTCGACGCCGAACGACCATGACTAGTCGTCGACGGAGGATGTCTCGACGCCAAACGCCGGTGGCCAGGCGTCGACGGAGAATGCCTCGACGTCACAGCATGACGATGCTGCTTCGACGTCAGTTGGCTCACCGTCGAACTCTTCTGCTTCGACGGTGACCTATCCCTCGACGCTGTCTGTAGCGGAGGTACCTTGGATGTTGACGCTGAAGACATCTTCTTCGTCGCCGTCGACTGCTTCTCCAACGCCGATCTCGACGCCGAATGTGAACCAGTCGGGGCTTCTTTCGACGTCGACCGCGCCTTCCGACTTTTCTGCTTTTTGGGAGATCTTCCTCTCTCAGAAAGCCCATAAACCCGAATTCTCTCACGTTATTTCAGAGTCCTGGATGTTAAAACCTGGCAGTGTTCACAGGTTTTAGAGGAATGAGATTCTGGTAGGCACAGGATACACACTGAATGAGTGTCAGTCTTGGCCATCTTCCTTCCACATGAAGGGCATTTGTCAAAGAGGGAAGGCATCCCTGACAGAAAAATCACCTTTTTTAAGCCTAAAAAAGGTAGCAGTAACACCCTATGTCTAAAAGACGTCGAGTGAAAGCAAAAAATTGTAGGTAACAAGAATATTTTTTGACAAAAAGCCAAAAATAAAGGGAGCTGTTTCACCAGGGTCCTGACTGAAGGAGCCGGAAAGAACAACTGACCTAACTGTCACCCCTGAGGCATGATGGGAAGCCTGGGGTCATGGCAGCCTTAAAGGCACGGTGCCAGTTTTTGTTGAAAATGGTTTCATTTTCTATGCTATTGGTTTTGCAATGCAGCCTGAGGGCTAACAATGTCTATTTACAAGCAATTTTCAGGATTTATGAGTGGTCTACTCATTAAAACACAAAGTTTAAAGGTTATTTGACCTAATGTGTTTTTTTTTCTTTTGCTTCCTAACTAGTTGCAGTGCATGTATATGTGTTTACATTGTTTTAGCCTCAGTTATGGAGCTGCATTGGTGTGAGAAAAATAATATATGTACATACATATATGTGGAGCGAGATATATGTGTTTTTTACATATATATTTTTATATTGTTTCCGGGGTCCCGCACATGGGCGGGAATATTCAGTGCTTATGACTTTGATGAGGATCCCCTGGAAGAGAACAGCTGGCTTCACATGCCCTCTTGAGTTTAGCCTAAGACTGCTTAGTCCATGCTAACCCTCGGATAGCTTGTCTATAAGGTTGACTTTACAACCACCACCATAAGGGATTGTTTGGACTGATACAGGGCGCCCACAGAACTGTGGACATCATACATCAGGCCAACTTCTCACAAAACTGAAATGCAATTACATTCACAAAAATCGAAAAGGAAGCAACTAAGTAAAACTCTTTAGATGATGCTCCTGAGTGGGCCATAATCACATTTTGGAAGGACTCCTCTGTGCCCTCAAACAGCTTTACAATTCAAGTACACATTTTACCTAGCACCAGAGTTTCATCTTCTGTAAAGGTGGGAGCACAGTTCTGAACAAGGCATTTTGCACACCCATTTATAGGAAGCTCCATGCCCAAATTACAGATTATTTCCCATTTTTGGATGAACAAAAACTAATCTGCTTCGAATGGTGCACCTGCCAATTCTACGTCAGGATTGCAGGCAAGGATTAGGCTTTTCTTTCTCCACCTTATTAACCCGCAGCCATTAAAAGTATACATTAACATTAAAATTACATTTCCCATGAGTCCTTGGGAAAGAAATAAAACAGTTCATCCAATATGTCCTCTCAATATTCCTTGGATTCCTCTTTCTTCGCTGCTCCAGCAGCTTCAGACAACTGTACTTTTGTACTCCGTTTTTCTAATGATATTTACAATGTTTAAACACTTGATTGCTAATTTGCATGCACAGTTTATATGATACAGATTATTGTGATTGTTTTCACTGACATGCGTGTTACCAACACTACTTTCCTTTTCGGCGCGTTCACGGGAACGTTTCTCTCTACTTCGCGGGCACTTTCACTCTGTCAGGCTCTCTCCGAAGTGCGGTCATCCGGCTGCTAGGGAGCCTGCGCAGTTACACTCAACACACTCTGCGCGTCCTACCCCGCGGGAAGCCCGCTCATCACTTTCATCTGATCCCTTTGGTATGGTGAAGTGCGTCTGGCCGCTGTAGTAATGACTGGGGCTGAAAAAGCACTTTTACAGTTTTCCTGGGCATTATCTGAGAGGTTCCGCCTAGAGCTGACTGTAATGTGGCTGCAGCGCTGTATAATTAGAGCCCTGCAGCGGCCTCAAATATGACGCAACTCAGTTACTTTGGTTTATAGCGTGGCCCCGACTGCCTGACTCGGGCCACGCCTCTTTATTTTATAGCCGCGCCTGACATCACGCGCCAGCGCTGTTACGTGATTTCCGGGCGTGGGTAGACTGTACCGCTACCCCACCAGAGAACATTACATTCCTTCCAACCTTTATTAATACTAAACAAAACATCAACAAGTTGATCTGTTACCAGTTCCAGATGGGCCATCTGCTATCAGCTCCAAACCCGTCACATGCCACAGTCCACTGCGGGTCTTCGGTTCTTCACACCATGAATCGCGCCATATGGGAGGAGGGAGCCGGATTGCTCCTTAGGCCATATCTGGAGTGTTCTTCCCGTGATGATGACAGGGACTGGGCCACTTCCTGCGAGACCCTGCCCTCCTGGGATATCCCTGGGGAGTTGAACAGTCCTCCATCCGGAGTTCCGAGCGGTGATGGTGTTCCTCGGTCCGATCTGTCCGACTCATCCATGGGGATAGTTCCTTGATCATCTACAGTCTCCTCAGCCACTCCCTGCTTACTTGGACCAGCCTCCCTACTCTCCAGCATTGGAAGGTTGGGAGTTCCAGCCTTGACCTTCTTGAAGAACGATATGTTCCATGTGAGTTCTTCTGTTCCTCTCCGGGCGGTTACCATCGTGCCTGTCTGGCGAGTCACTGTCCAAGGATGCTGCTCAAACGGGAGATGGAATTTGTTTCCTGGGTGTCTGTCTTTGACATAGACCATGTCCCTTACTCGGATGGTTGACGCTCTTGCTCTACGGTTGATGCTGGTCTGGTCGTTGGTACTGGTCCTTTTTGCTAAGACCCTTGTAGTGTCAATCTGTGAGGGGGCTCAGTTCGGGTGATGGGGAATAGTGTCTTGTACCACTCGACCCATGCTTGCTGGTCCCGGTGCTCTCTCTGTCGTGAGATGGGGCGTCAATCTGTACTCTCTCAGGAAACTATAGATGGCTCTCTCCAGGGGTGCTTCTTCCGCATGCGCAATGCGAAAGACCTTGTTGAGAGTGTGCATAAATCTCTCTACTTCCCCATTTGCTTGGGGCCAGCGCAGTGTCACTTTCCGATGTTGGATTTCCCAAGATTTGAGATAGTCAGCAAACTCTTGCCCCTAAAAGGGCGGGCCATTATCAGTCTTCACCACCTCAAAGATACTGTGAGTCGCAATGATCTTCTCTATTTTGGTGATTACTTCTGTGGCTGTTTGGCCTTCCATGATTTCTATCTCAGGATACTTCGTATAATCATTGATGACTTTGAGGGCATAACGCCCATCCGGAAGATGCCCAAAGTCTATACTGACGCACTCCCAAGGCAGTCAGGGGTTGTCTTCAGTGATAACTGGGTGAGGACGATCCGGTTGGCCTGACACCTGGCACCATCTGCATGTTCTAACCGTCTGCATGACCATTGGGTCCCTCACCGGGAATCACACCTTTGCTCTTAGCCGCTTGTTGAGCAAGGCTTGACGGGATCACCAGTCGAGGACCTCTGAGCAGGCACACGCTGCCGTCGACGGAGAGCTCATCCTTTATCCGAATGATCGACTTGAGTATTGATTTCGCTTGGGGAGTCCGTCCGGTCATCATGGTTTGAATGGGGTGCCAGTCATTCCCCGAACTGCGGTGGTGGCTAGTTGCAGACACTCATCATCCTGGGTGGCTTCCAATATAGCTTCAAGGTTCATTGGAAGTGGGCTGGACCTTTCCGCTATGAAACAGATGTTTTCCTCAGTGTCCTCAGCATCCTCTTCCTCTGCTTTGGTTGCGGTCCTTGGATGTCTCGAGAAGTAGTCATCTGGATTGGATGAGCCTGGTTTGTATTTCACCCTGTAATCATACCCCTGCAGTTGAAGGATCCATCTCTCTATCCTCGGGGGGGGGGGGGGGCTTGGATGCAGAGCCTTGAAATAAGGGAATGAGGGGCTTGTGGTCGGTGGAGACTGTAAATGGGTGTCCATAAACGTAGACGTGGAAATGCCAACAGGCCCAGTGGATGGCGATTGCTTCTCTCTCTATCTGGGAGTAGGGCTGCTCCATGTCCGTTAGGGTGCAGCTTGCATATGCAATCGGAGCCCATTCATTGTTGCGTTGAAGCTGTGTGAGCACTGCCCCTAACCCGTAGGGACTGGCATCAACGGCGACATTGGCGAGTCAGGCCGGGTCGAAGTACAACAGCGTGGTGTCGGCCGAAAGGGCTGCTTTAGTGTCTTTGAAGGCTTGGTCTTGATCAGGGCCCCACTGCCAAGTGGTGGTGGATTCGTCAGCTCCCTGAGGGGCTTTGTGATGTTGGATAAATCCGGGATGAAACGGCCACAGAAATTTACCATCCCTAGAAAAATCCGCACTTCTGAGATGTTGGAGGGTGCCGAGGCTTCCTGAACGTCTCGCACCTTGTCGGGGTCTGGGGCTACTCCTCTGTCCGAGAACGTGGAGCCAAAGAAACTGGTCTTGTTCTTCAAGAACTGGCACTTTTCTTTGTGCAGGGTAAGTCAAGACTCTTTGATTCGGTGGTGGTCTTCCATTGATGAGGTGTACACCAATAGGTCGTCCTCACATTCAAAACTCCAGGTAGTTGACTGAAGACTTCTCTGATGGTGTTCTGAAACACCTCAGCGGCACTCGAGACCCCGAAGTTGGCTCGCCTGTATTTCCTGAGGCCGACGTGGGTAGAGAATGTGGTTGGCAGGAACTAGCATGGTGCGCCTACAAAACCCCGAATAAACTACATTTCCCATGAGGCAAATACGTGATACTGGCTTATAAGTTCTGGGTAACGTGCATCACATTGTGCGTAATTCGGTTACCGCGGGCGCTTCCGGGTAGGGAGTGCCGAGTAGGTAGCAGCGTGTCTGGGCTCAGATACGGCGTACCGAGGAGATTACCATCGACTGAGTTTCGGGAGACTTCTAGCATTCCAGTAAATTCCCGCTGAGGCTTACGTTGTGGGCATTTATTTGTTTCTTCATTCCGTCGTCTTTCCTCTTCATCGAGTGGCAGAGGCTCTGTTACGGTGGTGATCGAGGAAGCAGAACATTGGGGGCCATTCCTGACAAAACCATTAGCGAATGGTTGTTTTCTTGTATCTTGGATAATTGACACAAGGGTTTTTCCGGTTGGCATAACTGTTGAAGGCTCGTGTATGAGGATAATTACCGAGTAGCGGAGTGCAGTGGTTTACGCTATGCATTACCATTACCTTGAAGGTACTATTTGGATTTTGCTGTGTTCATTTCTTTTGCCAGTTTGGATTATAAGTGCCAAAGCGGAGAACTGTGGTGGGAGCCACATTTTACCGTATTTGGAGGACTATTTTGGATTACCTCGAAAACCATTTGATTTGGAAAGGGTTTCTTTTCTGGGCATGGGTGACGTAACCTAGTCGCCTGACTTTCATTTACTTAACCTCATGCGCGCTAGCGGAATTCCGCTCCTGCGCTGAGATTTTCGAAATCGCACTTTTGGTGACGAGCTGGGCTCGTCATCAGCGTGCGAGGAGGCTACGCCATGACGAGCCCAGCTCGTCATCAGCCCCGAAGGGGTTAAGACTCTAAAAAAGGAGGGGTAGTTACAAAAGGAAGATTCAGCAAACTGTGATATGTGGAAACAGTGAGGCTGTGTAGTTGCAAACCAGAGGTATTTAGGAAAGCAGAAACATCTTGATATGAACAAACATGTCTCATGGTATAGAGTGTATATAGTGAACTATTATCTATTCCCATATAGGTTCATGATACCAGTGGGGATTAAGGAGTACATGTGTATATCATCCCTTGGCGCTTGTTTCAGGTACATCTCAGTTTCTAGCAAGAATTAAATGAGAGTAGAATGATGTTGGTGCATACATGCTAACCAGTGTATTGTCGTTTCAGATCCTTTGTCCCTGCTGTTCCCTTCCTCTCCTTTTCCCTCGCCTAATCATATGAATACTCTGTTCAGCTCCCCCAGAATGTCATCGATGGTAGGGGTCAAGTGGCATTTGGGAGGCGCATGTCAACACAGATGCGGACCTGCCCTGGCTGTTTTGGCTTTCTCGCCACCACGATCAGGGACACCCATGGAGTGGGCCCGCTGACCTTCCCTATTATCCCTTGCCTCTCCAGTGGTTCCAGCTCTTATTCGACCTTTTGTCGTAGATGGAATGCTATGCGCCTGTGCCTCAGCGCTACCGGTTGCACTGACGGGTCAATATGAAGAGAGACTTCTTTCCCTTTCAGGCATCCAATGCCCTTGAAGACGTTGTCAAATTCCTCCCTGATGGCTGCTTGTTCCTCTTCTTGTACTGCAAGAGCAAACGAGATCAGCTTCAGCTCTTCTGCTGTCTGGCCACTTACCAGCATTCACGTACACTGTGGTGGGGACTTTGAGGTCCTGATGCCTAAGTTCCGTTTTGAAACATCCCAGGAGCGGTATGGGTGTCTTTTGTCCGTATGCAAATACTCAGATCTTTGCTTCGCTCAAAGGTGGGCATGGACTCAATTAGTTGTATACATTGACAGCCATCAGTTCGATCGAGGCCCCTGTGTCTATGGTGGCCCGTACGTCTTGGTGGTGAATTTTGAGTCTGCACTTTGGAAGCGACTGTCTTTTCTGTCGTGGTTGTTCCACTGTGAATACATAAGGGACGGGGTAGTTTCCTGTGTTGTCGTCCATATTTTCGCTATCTTGCGTTTCGGCTACGGTCTGTGCCGTTTCTTTCCGGGGTCTTGATGACCCTCATACTGCCACAAAATGGTTCATCCTCCTGCAGGCCGTGCACCGCTTTCCTCTCGCTGGGCAGCCTTGCATGCGGTGGGGGGTGTCTCCACAGTAGCCACATTCTTTCTGTCAGTCTTGCGGATGCTTTCCCGGGCTTTGGCGCAACTTGGCTTTCACCACATTCACCTTCTCCGCCACGTTTACCTGTTCCATCTTGATGGGGCGGTGAAGGGCGGCCTCCATGTGGGATGCTCTGGCCTTCGATAGTTCTTTTGACTGTCCCAGGGTGAGGATATGAGCCAAGGATTTGCCGGACTCCTGGCGGATGTTCTCTCTGAGCTTAGATGAGTAGCACCCGTGTATTATCTGGCCCTTGATCTCCTCTTGTTCATCCTGGAAAGCCGCACGTGCTAGCAAGTTCCTTCAAGCACCCATGGAATGCGTCTAAAGACTCCTCTTTCGTAGTCTCTTTTTGCCATCGGCTCATAGTGTGCATTACGAGCGTTGACCAGTGTCACGTACGTTTTGGGGGTAGACTCTGCTATCTTTTTGTAGATGTGGTGTATGTCCTTGCCCCCAAGGTGAAGGAGCAGCGCCCTGCGCCTGTGGTGAGCTATACCAGCCCCCTCAAAATATATCTGGAGACGGTCAGTCCAGTTCCTCCATTGAGAGGCAAGGAAGGATGGGGCTCCGTCCATGATAAAGATCTCGATGGCCAGGATTGATGCCCTCCTGGCGCAGTCGTGGTTCACCTTGGGGCACGTGCACTGCCGTTCAACTGAACTGGGGCGGCAGCCGCCTGGCCGAGATTGGGCCTTTGCGCCGCGCATCCTGGTCACCTAGCTTGCTGTCTTCACCACTCCCTCAAGGGGGAGTTGGTGGCTGACCACGTGCGTGGGCTCACCGGAGAGGCTGAGGGTGGACCACTCGCCGAGTGTGGGTACTCTCAGTGGTAGTAGGGCTTCACCAGTGGCAGCAGGCCCGCATTGCTTGACTGGCTCTTTGCGTGGCTTCAGGGCCTCGAGGACAGGCAGCCGGGAGGCTCTGGCGTGGCTGCAGGGCTGTACTCATGGTGGTAGCAGGGCTTCACCAGTGGCAGCAGGCCTGTACTGCATGTCTGGCCCTTTGCGTGGCTACAGGGCCTCGAGAACAGGCAGCAAGGAGGCTCCGGTGTGGCTGCAGGGCTGCACCACCTGGCCTATGCCATTTACAGTGGACAGCTGATTGCAGAAACGACCTGAGTTCAACACTGCCTTGTCGCCAGTGCAATGTGGCCACCGTGCGGTATAAATAGCGTGCTGCAGCGGCTGCAAATATGATGCGACTCAGTTACTTTGGTTCATAGCTTGGTCCAGACTGCCTGACTCGCGCCTGACGTCACTTGCCAGTGCTGTTACGCTATCTCCTGCCGTGAGTAGACTGAACCGCTACCCCGCCGGAGAACATTACAATGACCACAACTCCGCAGATAAGATCTATTCCAGTGAATCAACTCTGGGACTCGCCGAGGCGGTTTAATCACAGTTCCTTATAGAATAAAGGAAGCGCTGGTCCCAAGGCCTGTGTGGGCCCTTGAATTAATCCTTTCTGGGAAAACTTGTATATATTAGAGGTTTTCCCCAGTCACCTTATTTCCTGTGTCTGCGCCTAAAGGCTTACTCTCCCTCCTGCTAATATATGGAGGATTTTGAGGTGGTGGATACATTTACCTCCCTATAGATTACCACTTCTGCCAAGTCATGGATGTCTCTATATTTAAGCTGTGTCCCAAGTGGTGATGCCCTTGGAGAAGAAAATACAACAACTCCAGGTCCAATGTCAAAGACCCTTTGAATCAAGGAAAGACTTTGCTGGGCCACAGGCTCCCTTACCTCCAGAGCAGTCTGTGGCATCTGTCCAAGACAGGAAGCGCACAGACTACCAAGGGGTTGACATGGACGCCTATGAGCTCCGGACGAAGGCATTAATGGATTCCCAACTTTTCCCTTTGGGGTTCCAGATCCCAGGGACCTCATGAGAGCCCTCTTTCCCTTCTCCCTCTCTGGGCCCGGGGGATGCAGACGATTCACTCAATACTTTGGATGGGGACTCCGGAAGACCCTAGCATCGGTCGGGTGACCCTCTATGAGCAAGAAATGAAGCCAAGGCAGAGGCAGGACCTCAAGCCCCAGGCTTAGGTACGCTAACCCAGATCGCCTCTTGCATCTGTGTTCGGCAGAATGGTCCCCATCTCCTAAGTTGTACCTCACATTACTGCTCGGCTGCGAATGCCATTAGACAAGGAGGTCAGTAGTTGCCTCTGAACCAAATGTTCCAGACCAACTTTGGAGGCAAAGTAGCCCTCACCCCTGAGATTTAGGTTGAGATGGTTACTAAAAGGAATAGATTGCTCTTGGCGCTCTTGCCAGGACAAGTTATTGGATGTGGCAGTACCCCTGTCCAAAATACTAAACATCGCTGAGGATGCCAAAGCATCCGGCTCCTTTGTCTCTTCTGATGCTTTGTCCAACTAGGCTCAACGAGCCATAATATTTTTAGGAACACAAACTGTGCAAGTGTCGTAGGTCCCTTTTGATTAAGATAGATCCAAAGGTTTTTTTTTTTAACACTTTATTTCGCATTTGGTTGCGGTTACAGTACTGCACTAGGATCAGAAAACACACAATAAGATAAGTACATGATGTCAAACTGTACATCTCCCATGTAACATTCAACAATGTAGTGTTTGGTAATGTGCCGCCCCAAAATAAGTAACTTAAGCCCCCAGTTCACTAATGAGCAGACATTTGCAAGCACATGTTCAATAAAAAATATGGCACCCACAACTGGCCTGCGCATATTGTACCTGCAGCAAGATAATAGGCACATTATCGATGAAGTGAGTGGCGTCATACGCAGTGCCATAAGATAGATCCAAAGTTAGGGGAACTTTGGGCATCAGAGGCAGGGCCTATAGCAGAGGGCAATCTCTTCAGGGATCCAATCATTAGAGAGTTAGACAAGTTTATGAATACCTTTAATTCTGTAGACAAAGCCCAGACTTCTATCAAACACATTTTTATGCTCTGTGTTTTTGCCAGAACCAGTCGTGGGAGGGGGTGCTTGGGCCGCCACACTTTCCACCAAGCCACCTATAAAGGTGCAGAATCTCACTGAGGGCATTGGCAAAACCCTTTAAAATTTGGCAACCTATACACCATCAGCACCTATTTCTGTTAACAGTGTGCAAGAGGAAGAGGCAACGGCACCTACAATGCACCACAAGGTAAGTGTGTAAAGTTCTGAGGGGATCAAACTTGGGGGATTTCAGGCCAGATGTACGACCATTTTGCGAGTGCAAAATCAGTCGCAAATCGATTTGCACATGCAAAATCGGTCGTACGCAATGTACGATAGGCACTCGCAAAACAAAACTTTGCAATGCGACTGAATCCCGACTCGCAATAAAAGAGACCAGTAATTGCGTTTCCAAATTAGCGAGACGCTAATTGCGAATCGCAATTCACAATGTACAGACCAGTCGCAAATAGCGTCCATGCGCAAAATGGCCTGTTTGAGCGTACAATTTAACATGAATCAAAAACAGGTGGTAACCAGGCCCAACCTATGAAAACAGCCCAAGAATGCATCAGAAATCTTTCCACAATGGCTTCCCTGAATGTGATAGTCAGGAGGATGAGGATATTGGCTGCTCAGCAGAGGAGTTAGACACAGAAGAGGATATTCAGAGTCAGGCTAACCTTGTTTGAGAAAACAGAGGAAGAGATATATGAGAAGTACAGGATTAGTAGCACTGTAATCTCAGATCTAATAGACACCTTGAAGGCACAACTGGAAAGCTGAACCCAGCGCATCAATGCAATCCCCACACATGTGCAGGTGTTGTACTCCCTCCACCTATTGGCCCCTGGTAATTACCAAGATGTCATTGCAGTGGCTGGAGGGGTGTCGCAGAGTGCTCTTTCATGTTTCTGCCACTATTTCTTAGATGCCATGCTCAACCACATACATCAACACATCTGCCTGCCATGGGATGATGTGGAAGTAGAAAATACAAAACTGCAATTCTACAGAATAGCTTGGTTTCAACAGGTCATTAGGTGCATAGATGGTACCCACGTGCCGATATGACCCCCATCTCGCACCAAATACATATTCCGGAACAGAAAAAGCACACACCTTCAACATTCAAGTTGTCTGCGATGCAAACCTCATCACGGACATTATGGCCAAATATCCAGGTAGCACCCATTGCTCTTACATTTTCAGACACAGTGGCATATACCAGAAATTAGAAAGAGGTGACTTTGATGAAGGATGCCTACTAGGTACTCATATTTCATGTTCACAGTAAAATGCATTGCCCCTTTTATGTCTATCTGCATGCTGTCTCACCATCATATTTCCATTACCAGTGCGTATGCCCGGTGGCTATAGATACTCACACCGTACCTGTCGCCCAACAACCCAAATAAAAGGTGGTATAACATGACACATAGGCTCACTAGGTCCATGATTTAGCGCACATTTGTCATTCTGAAATCACGCTTTCAGTGCCTTCACAAAAGTGGCGGAGCCTTGCAGAATGCACCTGAGACTCTCCGCAAAATAGTGGCAACCAGGGGTGGCTCCTCCCGCTATGACGGAGTGGCGTCACCCTTGCCAGCACCCTCCAAATAAAAATTAAATAAAACAGGTTTAAAACACATTTTATTATTGTTTTATTTTCCTTCGCTGAGTCTTGAGGATGGGCCATAGTGACGATAGGTACTGAGAGTAGTGGTATGTGCACTCCCTTCACTGCACATGACGGTTTGGCCAGCCGTTTCATGTCGGCCAAACCATCATGCTTATTGAAAGTTCTTTCCAACCCAGCAACACTGATGGGTTGGAGAGAACAGGCACAGATCCCAGTCTGTCTTGAAGCGTAAATTGAGGGCACTCAGTCCAATTCAGAAGCTGCTCTCATGTAAGAGCAGCTTCAGGATTGGCCGCAGGGCAGGCTGGAAACCTTTGCCTTCGGAAGAAGAGAGAAGTCGAGCACAACTCAATTGAGGGCCGCAGGCATGTTTCATCTTTTATTTTTCACATTGATCCCTCCCCCTTCAACCCCCCCGCTCAACCTACTTGCCCGCCCGCCTCTTTTCCATGACATTTATTTCATCCTCCTTTGCAACCATGAGCGAAGGCGAATGCAGGGTCAAGTTATGGTTCTTCAGTAATAACTCTTTTTAAGTTTGGAGTATCTTCATTCATGTTTTAAAAGTTCATATTTGTTCACCTCATACGCTGGCATGAAAAGTGGCTGTGGTATCTATAGGTGTGTGTAAGTGCGGTGCTGCCCGAATTTAAAAAAAATCATCTGCCGTGACTCAAACGTATTATCTCAAATCAATGGGAGTACCTATTTCAATGAAAATAAGCATCTGCTCTGTGCGCTTTGAAGACCACATGTGTGCGTCATCTTTAACTCACTCAAATGCTTCACACTGTTTGTGACGGAGGCAAGAACCACCAGGCTAAGGCACTGGCAGAGGCACACTCACGGCCGGACTGGGAAGTTAACCCAGCCCTGGCAAACTGCTCCGCCGGCCTCCCTGACTGGGAGGTGGGAGTGCAGCTGAGCTGTTTGTTAGGGCCTGTTTTAGCCGATTTTGCTACGTGCGGATATTGCCAGCCCCGGTAATCAAAAGGGGCCCCCAGGGGCCCAAAACTGGCCACCATCATGGCGGCCCACCAGGGAAATGCCTGGTGCCCGCTATGGCCAGTCCGGCCCTGGGCACACTGCCTTTCACGATTTCATCCTCATTTTCAGAAATCGCAGTTTGAAATGTGAAGCCCTGTGAGTAAGTTTGCCCAGTTTTCAACCTCACTTGGCAGTCTTAATTAACAGAGAGCAGAACATTCTGACATGCAATTTGAAAAGGTGGTGCTTCACTTTTGCGAGGCACCTGTAAGCGTGGTACTGCCCGAATTGAAAAAATCCACTGTGATTCAAACTGAATTATCTGAATGGAATAACCATTATATTTACAATGAAAATAATGTCGGCTCTGCACTTTGAAGGCCACACTTAATGCTCTGCAAGTGCGACTCACATCAGACTGTGCATGGCAACAACCGCATACCTGTAGATGATAGATTGTGGCATGGCATCATGGAAATTTTAACTGCAGCATTTTACAATTTTTGATCAAAACTATTTTCAATTTAGTTTTGCAATAGCTATGTTTGTTCTAGGATAATCAATATGGCATGAAGATTTTCAGCTTTACCAACCAGATCCAGTGCAGAGACAACCCTGTTGCAAGTGAGATAATAAAAACGTTGACCGCTATACAATTTACAAACTACAGTAACTGTTGAACGTTTTTTTATTTTAATTCAGTCAGAAATAGAACTTTTTTTTCATGTTTAAATATTTCAAGTCTACATGTCCACAATTTCTGTATAAACTTTTGTGTATTCTTAAATTTGTTTTAAAATGCCCCATTTGCTCACTCTTTTTAGGTCTCGCCTTTTCCATTGGAAAATGGCGAGAATTCAAGTGCTCGATCGAGTAGTCAAACCACTGCAGTTTCGACTGCAGTTTCTTCACAGTGCATGTGACCACAAGCCTCTCGTGAACGAGCCCAGCCACCCCAGCCTCCCTCACACAGCTTCTCCCAGCCATATGGTTGTTCGAGTTGCCCACCCCCTCCCTCTCCAGCGCCTGCCTTCCGTGACTCGCATTAGATCATCAGAGGCAGCCCAGCCCCCTCTCCATATGGGCAGCCCACCCCCTCCCTCTCCAACGCCTGCCTTCTCTCTCTGTGTACTTGCTCCAAATTAAGTGGTTAATTGGGCCGCTTTGATTTCCAGTTTACTTCAAACTTCTATCACCAGTGTCCATAGGTAATTTCACACAATCTCTGTTAATCTCAGCAGAGCGTTTTTGACTTGGTTCATTTACACAAATAGCCCACTTCTGCTGCTGCACCAGGTATGACTATCTTGCCACAACCAAACCTATCCGCCACCAGTCTTCCTTTAACATCTAACCCATGTTTAACAATCTTTAAAAAAAAACATAACATACAGCCTAACACTGGCTGCTTGGCTATAATTCGTAATCCATAAGCATCAAACTATTTTATAAGTAACTGACTCAGTCCTAGCCTTACCAGCCCTTCACACCAAAATGCACTCTGACAGGCATCTGTTGCTTCCCCAGCGTCTCGGCCTCACTTCTCCTCCCCCCTAATTACATCCCGCTTTCACTTGAAAGGGACCGCCAATGCTTGTTTCATTAGCTCCCCATCTCTCATTCTGTCATCTTCCCCCTCGTCCCTCCCCCCCACGGGTCTCTTCTTTCCTTTTAAGAAGGCCCGCAGTTCACTAATGGAAATGTGGCATTGCATGGCATTTTAAACATTTTGTGTGTGCGCGTGCACGCACCACTGGGATGTGCATCTTTGTATTGCAGAAATAAGCAGCAGATTTAGGGCATTGTTTCTGCAAAATAAGAAATTCCAATGGCAGTCTGACTTCATTATGTTTCTTGCGGGAGCCCCTTCTTTGGTTATGCCGCTCGGATTTCCCCAATATCTTGCACGCACAATCAGCAGGTTGCTTGTCAGAATGGTGTTATAAAGAATAACATTATCCCGGGGCCAATAGAGAAGAACCTTCAGATAGTTTAATATGCAATTTGACGGTATGAAAATTAACAAGGATAATCTTGTACAAAGGTACACCACATATTTGTACGCAAACAGACCTTCAATAATACTCACATGCGTGGGAATGCGCACATCAAGGCACAGGCTCATGCATGAGCACAGGTGCCTAAATAATTACATACATGCAAATAGACACACACTCACATTTCTATAAACATGCACATTCATACATGCAGTCTCATATGCATACATTGCATTTCCATACCAAACAAACATGCAAGCCCACACTGCACAATCACATGTGCACCCTCACAAACAGCCTTCTTCCTTCCTAAAACACAGCTTATTTTTGTTAATGGCTTTTTTATATGCGTGTCTGTGGTGTTAAAAATGTCAGCATAGCATTCCCCATAGCTCCCCGTGACCCCCTCCCTCCCTCTTCTCTCCTCGCTCCTTGTGCTCCCTCCTTCCACTCAGCATTGAACATGTGCCCCGGTGCCTTCAGAGGAAACCACGACTCTTCAATCTTTTTAGAACAACGTCCGCTCATCTCATTCTACCTCTCCCTTCCCCCCACCCCGTGTTGGTCCGTCACCTCTTGCTTTTGGAGACAGTTATATGGCTGCAATAAAGCACAGCAGCAATGCCCCATTCTCAGCTCTTCACAGCGCACTCTCTAGCTGTGCTGTGACAAAAGGAGAAGGAAGGGCCCTCAGCCCAACCCCAGGGGGCAGCCACTTATCCTGATAGCGGGGCACTTACTGGGCAATAGTATTTCGTCCCAAGGGGATTTACAGAAATGAGGATTTAATGGCAGATAAGCACATGCAGCCTGCCAATTTCCGGTCCAATTGGACTTCAAGGCTCCATATAGGCACAAAGCTTTAGCGCACAAAGCTAGAAACTACTGCACATGCAACGCCACTCACACATGCAACGCCACTCACACATGCAACGCCACTCACACATGCAACGCCACTCACACATGCAACGCCACTCAACCACGCAACGCCACTCAACCACGCAACGCCACTCACACACGCAACGCCACTCACACACGCAATGCCACTCACGCACGCAACGCCACTCACACATGCAACGCCACTCACACACACAACGCCACTCACACATGCAACGCCACTCACACACGCAACGCCACTCACACACGCAGCGCCACTCACACACGCAGCGCCACTCAACCACGCAACGCCACACAACCACGCAACGCCACTCAACCACGCAACGCCACTCACACACGCAACGCCACTCACACACGCAACGCCACTCACACACGCAACGCCACTCACACACGCAACGCCACTCACACATGCAACGCCACTCACACATGCAACGCCACTCACACACGCACACATGCAACGCCACTCACACATGCAACGCCACTCACACATGCAACGCCACTCACACATGCAACGCCACTCACACACGCACACATGCAACGCCACTCACACATGCAATGCCACTCACACATGCAACGCCACTCACACATGCAACACCACTCACACATGCAACGCCACTCACACATGCAACGCCACTCACACATGCAACGCCACTCTCAGACACACGCCACTCACACCCACGCAAGCCCACTCTCACACAAGCAACGCCACACTCACCCATGCAACGCCACACTCACCCATGCAGCGCAACTCACCCACGCAACGCCACTCACCCACGCAACGCCACTCACCCACGCAACGCCACTCACCCACGCAACGCCACTCACACACGCAACGCCACTCACCCACGCAACGCCACTCACTCAAAGCCACTCACACCCACGCAGTGCCACTTTCACCCACACTGTGCAGTCCACAATAGGCCTCGCAGTAGGAAAGTTGGAGCTATTGGTTTTGTAAATGACAAAGCCCTTTATGTTTTTAAAATGAAAACAAAAATAAAAGGCATTGTTATTTGCAATTGTAATAGCTCCAACTTTCCTACTGCGAGACCTATTGGCAACGCCAGTGCTTGTTTTCAAAGTTTTCCCGGAGGAGACCCCCCCAAGACTCCCTTATGACGGTCAGGCTTGCTCATTTAACAACACTCATCCCCCTGCTTTTATGCCACACCACTTTCGAATGTCACCAGCCGCCACTGGTGGCAACATTTGCCATGCTCCACAAATGGCCTGTAGGGGTGGTTTGCCCATGGAGGAGTCTGATTCAGATGCTGATGATGATTACTGAGGACCACCTACCCAACAGCAAAGGGAGGGAAGCTCTGCAGCAGAGGGGAGAATGCGCAGGGACCAGATAGCAAACAATTATTTTGCAAGGTACGTCCGACCCATTGACATCCTACCCTCTACAAATGACAATACAAAATGTGACTTCAAGTATGAATCTTTAGCTTTATTCTCCAAACGCAGAACTGAACAAGAGTATAACTGTAATGTGGTTACAGCATAACAAAATTAGCAAAGAAGTTGGGCTACTGAATGTCATGGTAGAAGTAACAAGTCACTTCCTGTCTCTACGTCCAGCATGGGTGAAGCGGTCAGTTGGAATTCCAGCCTGGCGGCTGCTGCTTCTCCGCAGCATTGGTGCATCTCAGCAGACATACTACTGCGGTTGGACACCTTGCTATCTGGGGTCTCTGTTGCTCCTCCACTGGCAAACATGTTAGTTTGCATTGTCTCCACTAATGCTGTGATCAGTTGCAGCCCTTGTGGCCATCTCTACCTGAAGACCAAGGGTGCGATTGGTGTGTTGGGTGGTTGCCTACACTAGCCTCCAGATTACCCTGGTCAGAGTCCATTCTGTGTCTCAGGCTGCACTCCTTTTTTCTTTGTTGCCCTCTCTACTCAGACAATTATTTGCAAAGCTCCGTAATAGCCCCTGTATGGGCATCACATTTGTGCTCAATGTGGCCCTGGTTCCCAGCTATCTGTTGGGTTATATTAGTGTATCGCTGGTTCAGCTTGATTTTCATCAGCTTAATTTGTTTCTGTTGCAGGCGTTGAATCATAAGCATCGCCTATTCCAGGTCACCAAACACCACTTGATTGGCTGTTTTTTCTAGTCACTGGTCCTGAGGAGAACCCTATGAATTGCCATTTGGGTTCGAAACGCGTCGACCATTTATCACCCAAACGAGTGCTATGTAAAGGAAAGCAACCCCTGGTTATGTTCAAGCATAGAATTCTTTGAAAGAGTTTATGAGATTTGTTTGTCATGCTCAGACCAAAGGGGGTTTGTTATACCTAGTGCACCGTTTGGATTAGTGGCCTAAATTTGAGGCTCATTAAAAAATTAAACTAAAAAGTTCTTGGCTTGTTGTCACAATTAAGTGTTCTTTATGTTTTTTGTCTGTGTCTAAAAATTGTCATTAATTGTTACATGGTATATGTTTTGGCCTAATTATTTATTATGTTTGGTATAAATTTGTGATCAGAAAATATATGTTTATAATTGGTGGGTGTGGATTGTAAATAATGATATTGGTAAAAATCCAAATAAGGTGTGGCCAAGATGGCGGCGGAGTAGGACGTGACTTCCAGTCCCTCCTGCGCCGCCTAGAACAAAGCTTTGTAAATCGCCCTTACCTGTGCCCATCCACGCGGTCTGCAGTGCCCACTGAGGTCCCCGTGTGCTCCTGCTCCCAGTGGAACCTTCATTTCGGAGGTTTGAGACGGCAGCCCGCCTCCGCCAGCAGCGAGTCCTGAAGTCGGGCCGGCCGTGTGAGCGGCGACACTGAAGCCGCGGGTGTCGCGTGACCTGGAGCTGCGGAGCTGTCCAGAGCTGCTGGTGCAAAATGGGAAGAGCTGAGCGCGCACTCCGGACCGCGACCTCCCGCCGGGGGCCTGAAACTGCCGGGGTGCTCCCGCTTGCAAAATGCGGTAGAGCGGCCCGGGCGAAGGCGGCGGAGACCGGAGGTGAGGAGGTGTGGGGCGCTCGCCTGGCGGCTGGGGACCGGTCTGCGGTTCGGCGGACAGGGAAAGTCCCGCGCCCCCTGCGGGGCTGATTGCTGGCACAGAGGTCCCCCCTAGCAACCGCGTTTGCGGTGCTTGGACTTCCTGCAGACCACGACTCCCTAAGCTGGCCTAGCGTAGAGGCTCCTGAGACAGTGGGCGGGGAGAAAAGGTAGCGAGGCGGCCACAGTGACACCCCCTTCCCGGGGCCAGACGCCAGGGGCCAGCAACTGAGGCCCGGAGCAAAGAGTTGCCCACGTCGGACCCGAGAATCCCCACGGCCTGAGGGGGACCCACATATAGCAGTGCGGGGCGCCCTACAGTGGTCTCCTGCGGGTGGGGAGTCGGGCCTAGGAGCCCTTGGGCAACGCACAGACTCAGCAGAGAGGAGGCCGTACTAGCAACCTGGGAGGCAGCCGTAGCTGAGGGGATGAGACGTGGAGGAGCGGCCCACTGGCGAGACCGGGCCGCCCCCCCGGTGGCGGTGACAGATCAAGAACAGGCCAGAGGGCTGTGGTGACTCAGGGGCCCCGGCGGACATCGCCTGGAGGGGGCCTTGCCTCAGACAGCGATTGGGACGGCCCCCCGCAGGAGGTGTGAGCATCGAGTGTGGAGCACTCCATATCGGCCCGGGGGTCGGCGGGCAAAGCAAGAGGAAGACCGCAAGGGTGCTGCGGGGGCCTAGCTGCCCCCCCCTCAGAGGACTCGCCTGTGGCCTGGTGATCCTGCGGGCAGTGCATAATGCCTTCACTGCGAGATTTTTGTGGACTACCTCGTGGCTGGTGGTGAAGCTGTGAGGGTCGCACCTCTCAGCGGTGTGGCAGAGGACTAGAGGCGAGGCCCGCGGGTGGCCAGGAGTGAGACGGGAGAGCAGAAGCAAAGAGAGAGATTTCTGGACACTTGCCCTTCAACAGAGATCCCTCCCTGGAACGGCCAGAGGTGGGGCTGAAGGCTTGGGGTGCCCCCACAATGGCCTCCAATAGGGGCAAGAAAGACAAGGTCCCCAAAGACACGCTGCCAAAACTAGGGAATGGGAGCACAGGTGACGCAGCCGGATGATGTGGAGGCACCGGCCTCAAAGGCCTTCATGCTGGAGCTCTTTGCCGCCATCAAAGCAGACATCCTAGAGGTACGCTCTCAGCTCTCCTCAGACATGCGCGAAATGAGGCGAGATGTCGACTCCATTGGGGAGAGAGTGGTGACTCTAGAGGAGCACGATGTGGGCACTGCCGACGAGCTGCACCACCTCCAACAGGATGTTATCCGTCTGACGGAGCAGAATCTGGACCTGCAGGCGCATACAGAGGACCTGGATAACCGCTCAAGGAGAAACAACAACCAAATCCGGGCAGAAAGGTGAGGGTTAGAGTCTCCGTGAATACGTGATGGCGCTGTTCAGACAGATTCTAAGTGAAGGGGACGACTTCGATCTCCAAATGGACAGGGTTCATAGAGTTGGTCTGCCGAGAAGGGCACAGAACCACCGCCAGACATCCTGGTCTGTGTCCACGATTTCCAGATAAAAGAACAGATCCTGCGCAAAGCATGAGACCTCGCCACCATCCAATTTCGTGGGCACCAACCCGCCCTCTTCCAAGATCTAGCGCCCTCCACTCTCGTCAAGCGCCGCAATCACCTCATATTTGAGGGAGCAGGGCATCCCTTACTCTTGGGGTCATCCATTCAGCATCATTTTCAAGATCCAGGGGAAGCTCCTGCAGCTACGCTAATTAGATGCGGCATTCGAGGCGTTGGGTCTGGAGAAATCGGAACCTACAACAAGTGCGGCCGGTTCCCCGCGCCGGCGGTGCAGGCGCTCCAGCGAATGGCAGACGGTGGGAAGATCGCCACCGATGGGAAAGCCTGACCCCTCTGCAAGCCTAATGGAAAGAGAAGCAGCTGTCTCCTCCGTGGCGCTGGTGACTGACAGTGAGCCAGTGACATGACATACATATGAGTGGCCAGATTAAAATTGCAGGGTGGTGCCGGGAGGGGCTGGTGGGAGGTGGGACTGTGGCATTCATCCTCCTCACTCCCAAGGATGGACGGGGCCCTGCATCAGGGATGGGTGCGGAACTGTAGGTTCTGTCACATACTGACTTTCCTTCGATTGTTTTGTTGGGGGGGCGGTTGAGGGGGGTGGTTGAGGGGGAAGTCTCGGGGGGTTGTTATGCAGGTTGTTTGGGGCTTGGGGGTGAGGGTGGGGGGGAAGTCATGGTGGCGGCTTTTCTTTTTGGGGATTTGTATTTCTTTATGCACTGAAGATGGTTACTTGAATCGATGTTCGCTTAAGGATATTGGCCGGGCTCTGGTTCGTTGGGCCTCCTCCAGCCTTGATAAATCTAACGTTTCTCTATTAAGGGTATGGCACCTATTTCAATAGCCACCTGGAACGTCAAGTGCCTCAATTTACCGCAGAAGTGAATCAAAGTATGGAAGTACATTGTAGAACATCACCTAGTCAGGCGCCCAAGTCTATCTAATGAAGCCGGCCAGATTGAAGGTTATCGTCGAGGGGAGAACAAGAGTCTTTCTGTCGGAAGTCAAGGCGGGGGAGTTCTTAAAGGAAATTACAGAACGGAAGCGGAGGAACTGATCTGACTATTCTTAAGACTCCGATTTGTATTGAAACATTTTCCATCTAGATTAAGATATTAGGACCCCTTTCACATTTTTGCACGCTTGGGATTCCTTTCTATGTTTTTTGCTGTTATTTTTTTCTCAGGGCGGGGGGGCTGGACCTCACACTTGTCATCCATCACGCAGAGTCATCTCCACTGCTCAATAAGGGAGGGGGGCAGTGGGGAGGGGGCACCAAAGAGAAGTAAAGGGAAGGGCACAAAGGGCACAAAAGGTCAGTTTGATGTAAGGCACTGGTCACAAATGTATTTCATTGGGAAAAATAGTAAAATTGGTAGAAAAAGAATTGGAAAGAGACAGGAATGGAGAGAGGCTAAAAGAAACATAGCGTTAGGATGACTAATACAAACAAAATTAAAATAATGTCTGTCAACATCTGTGGCTTGAACGATCTGGCAAAGAGGCAGAAAGTTGCACTAGGGCTACGGTCTTTGGGCCCAGACCTGGTCTGTCTTCAAGAGACTCATATTGAGGTGGGACAGAAACATCTTTTTAATTCACTTGGGTATAAAAAAATTGGGACCACAACTCAGGGGGCCGGAGTAAAATATGTTGCAGTACTGGCAAGCCATAGACTTGCTATTCAGGTAGATAGGGTTAAATAGGACAGCCTTGGGAGATGGGTTATTGTGGGGTGCTCGCAGGCTTCAAATGGCAAGTTTACGCTGTGCTCCGTTTATGGTAGCAATTTGGACGATCCGGGGGTTATAAACTGGCTGACAGGGAAACTATCTCACTGACCGACTCCCATCATACTCTGTGGGAATTTTAATTTAAATCTTCCTACCTGCTGGCAATCAAAGAGAGACTGGAGATATTCTGGGAGAAAACCAAAGGTGTTTCAAGCCATGCTAAATCTGGCAGAAACCCATGGCTTAATTGATGTCTGGGCAGAGCTGAGTCCCAAGCAAGATGGATATACTTTTTTCTCTGCTCCTCATAAGTCACTCACCAGAATTGATTACTTTTTTATTTCTTCACCTTTGATCAGCACCTCGAGTATTGAAATCTCGCCAAGATATATGTCGGATCACAATCCACTAATGTTACAGCTGGCCGGCTTAAAAACCGAAAGTAGGAATAATTGGTCTTTTGAAAAAGCACTGCTATATGACGTCAACTATAAAGCACATATGCAGAATTGGATTGAGGAGTTCCTGAAGACAAATCTAGGCTCAGCCTCCCTTATGGTAGTGTGGGATGCATTTAAAGCCGGGGTTAGGGGCGAGACCCATGAGCTTTTCAATTAAGAGAAATAAAACGGAAAAAGTTCAGGTGCAGAAACTTCAGGCAAAACTTACATCAGAAGAAACTAATTTGACACAGGCAATAAAAAAAGGAGGGGGAATAGAGGCAATCCAGCAGGCAGTAGCAGTGAAAAAGGCGGAGTTAAGCTCTATTTTCGCAGAAAGAACGGCGGCAAAATGGGCCGCAACCAGGGGGAAAGCTTATGAATGTGGAGAACAAATAGGGCACCACCGGCACTAGCAACCAGACAACAGACAACAATGAATATGATAACGGAAATTAACACTATTCCGGAGGGAGTGACCAAAGACCCGAGCAAAAAATACAAGGCCTTTGAAGGATTCTATAGGGATCTTTATTCTGAGGAAGATAATAGATCTGTGTAAAGCAGGACTGCAGATATTTCGGGATATTTAGATCATGTAACTATCCCCATACTTAACCCATCGGAGCAAGACCAGATGGAACACCCTCCTGTCTAGAAAGAAATACTTACTGCAATTAAGAGCTTGCCCGATGGCAAAGCCACAGGCCCAGACTCCATCCCCGCAGAATTTTATAAAGTCTTTGAATTACAAATTAAATAAATATTTACATTAATGGTTGGCTCAATCTTTGGCGGCGCCTCCCCCCTGCCTCCTGGTCTCTGGCAAAAAATTTAATCTTCGCTAAAAAAGATAAGTCCCCTCTTGAAATGGCATCCTACAGGCCTATTACTCGAATCAATACAGATTCTAAAATATTTTCTAAAATAATAGCCAGTAGATCTCTCAAAATATTCAGAATCTTGTCTCTGATTGGCAGCATGGATTTATACCCAAAAAGGAACTACTGAACACGTGCGGAGAGCAATTATGCTGCTCGATGCTGCAAAAGTAGCAGGAGACCCGATCGCTTTAAATTTACTAGATGCTGAAAAAGCGTTTGATCGGGTCTCCTGGCTATTTTTTTGGGAAGTGATAAAACGTGCTGGTATTGGCCCCAATATGCTACAGGCAATTCAGGCGCTTTACAAAGCACCTAAAGCTCAAATTATGATCAATGGAAATTTGACAGAAACTATAAACATGATGCCCTTGCTCCCCACTTTTGTTTGCTCTTTATATCAACCCACTTATTACTAAAATAATAGCAAACGTCGAAATTCCCGCGGATGTCAGACACAGTATAAGCACCAAAGTTATGGCTTACGCCGATGATTTGGCAATTGTGACCCCTGGCCCCGAAAATGCCATTAAGGCCCTGGAAAGCGAAGCACAGGAATTTGGGAAAATTTCAGGGTATGCCTTCATCTAACCATAATCGGACGGAGCAATGTGGTAAAAATGACGTATTTCCCAAAATTATTATATTTCTTCAGAACAATTCCTATAGAATTCAGTAACGCAATCCTCCAGATATTTGAGCAAATTTTTTGCCAGTTTATTTGGTCATATTCAAATATAAGAAGATCTTACAAATTGCTGTCTTTACCCAAAGAAAGAGGGGGCTGGGCGCTGCCAAATCTTAGGCTGTACTATTGGGCAACGGTTTTACAATATAGGGCCAGATGAAGGTGTCCAAATACCAGTCGGAAACGGCTGAAAATACCGTTTCCGACCGGTATTTGGACATTGGTATGTAGGGGTAGCAAAAACATACAGATTCGGTAAATTTACCGAATCGGTAATTTTACTGAATCTGTAAAACTACCGAATCTGTAAATTTACTGATTCTGTAAATTTTACAGATTCGGTAAAATTACCGATCGGTATAATTACCGAATCTGTAATTTCTTATGTAGGTAGCACTTTAAACAGTGCTACAGGGCCTTCAGAATTCGTTATTTACCACCTAATACCATTAATTGCAGGTTTATATAGCGCTAGGATCGACTCCCGGAGGAGTATCTCCGCGCTTCGACCGCTGCGAAACCCTTCCTGGCTTCCCTGAGAGATGGTCCCTTAATGGGTATCTCCAGGGTGAGACCAGGCATCCCCGGCGGTCTGGTGGGGCCGTTAGTGAAGATGAGGCAAGCTAATGCCCAGAGTTACCGAGTGTGATCGCTGATCAGAGTGGGCACCGAGGCGAGAGAATTATCGAGTCCGCTGACCCTGGTCCAGAAACCTGCCGCGCTGGGAATCGAACCCTGGTCCCGGGCCGTCCTCTGCTCTCGGGTCTGCCGCCTCTAACCAGTGAGCCACACTACTTCACCACCATTGGGTGGTAAATAACGAATTCCTGAGTACATGCACTTCTGTGCATGTACACCTGTGCCATGTGACACACATACATGCCCTTAGGGCATGTATGTGTGCCACATGGCACACAAGCCAGAAACAGGGGTGTAACAGGGTGTCAAAGTGACACCCTGTCCCCCTTGGCAATTCGGTATTTTTACCGATTCGGTAATTACCGAATCGGTATTTGCTATTGATTCCTATGGGCTTCAAGGCCCATAGGAATCAATGGCAAATACCGATTCGGTAATTACCGAATCGGTAAATAACGAATCCTACCGTTTCGGTAAAAATTACCTTATTTTTACCTACATCTTATTTACCGATTCATAAATACCGAATCGGTAAAATTCTGTATTTATGAATCGGTAAATAAGATTTACCTACATCTAGCCCATAGTCCTTACTTATTACAGGATAGCAGCAGCCAGACACATCCTGGGCTACCCTCCCCATACATGGTTTTACTGGGGGAAAAAACAAAGGGATGCCTTTGGAGACAGCTTGAGTTTGGGTACTTTAAACGGGTCTGGTTCAAATCCCTGAAAAATGCATACCGGGTTTTCTGCTAGGTCCGGAAACTTTTCGGCCTAGGCAGATTAAACTATTATACTCCAACTAGGGATAACCCAATGCTGCCCTTAATTTTTAATGACTCACATCTTCACAGATGGTACAATGCTGGGGTAGCTAAGCTGGGGGATCTGGTTAACCGGGAGGGGACCCTGTCCCTCATGGAGCTAAGGACATAGTTCCCAATTGAGGAAAATCTGATTTTTCATTATTACGCGGTTAAAAACTTCTTCGATCATAAGACTGGTGGCCCAGCTAGATTTGATAAAAATAGAAATTATTGATAGATTACAGATGATTAACCAACCACGAATAGGAGCAATCTACTCCAGCCTGAATGATAAAATACCTGATGATTTGGAAAAAGTAGACTTGAAATGGCAAACAAAACTGAACATTAGTCAGAATGTTTTTTGTTCTGCATTAACCCTAGCTCACAAATTTTTACTGTCCACTAAACTGCAGGCACAATTTTATAAGACAGGGTTTTTTCTTTACAATACACCTAGTAGAATTGCAAAGTGGGGAATCTGGAGCGGTGCCTTGTGTCCTAGGTGCCTAGAGTATTCGGCGGATCAGGTACATATGTTCGCCACCTGCCCAAAGCTAAAACCACTCTTAGATGAAATCCAATTTTTATAGGGGTGGTTCTAGGACAAGATCCATCTATCTCCGGTTATGGTGTTACTGGGGTTAGATATTAGCAATCGGGCAGGGGGCCCTCTGATATTTGTTGCAATGACTATCTATAGGATTTGTATTGCGGCCCATTGGAAAGATTAGGTTCCACCCTCGTTCTCACAATGGCAGGCCAGATTGCTTGCAACCTGCAAGCTAGAAATGGCTATTTACACAAAGAAAGGTAAATTGGCCAGGAAAAATGGATTGGCGGTTTGGGAACAGCTGGGAAATTGGATGGAGGGGGTACAAAATTAAAAAGGGCTTAAGGGTCTGGTATTTCCCAGAGCCTCCCTCTCAATGTTTAGCAAGATGCCGCTGATTATATAAAGATTTTAGTCGCCTTTTCTTTTTCTCTTTTCTTTTCTCTTCTTTTCTCATCTGTTCGATATTGTCTTTCTTTCTTTCTCTTTCTTTTATTCTTCATCTTGGAAACGTTTATTTAGGCCTGACCCGAATTGGGATGAATGTACAGATTGTATAGTATGGTGCCGGGGAGGTTAAAAAAAAGGAATTGATGTTCACACTGTAATTGGATTTTCTTTGTGACAAAAAAAAAAGAAAAAAGAAAGAAAAAGAACTGGACAGCACACACACACAGAGATCAGATACGGGGACTTTCACAGAGGAGACACAACAACACATTCAGGAACTGGGACTCCTGAGCACTTGGCGGGCACTTTACCCACAAACACAAGACTTTACATTCTTTTCCCACGTCCATAGAACGTACTCCCGCCTGGACTGCATTTTTATCAGCCAATCTCTGTGGGGCACCCTCCAGGAAGCAAAAATGTTCCCCCTCTCGGTTTCGGACCACAGCCTGTCTTTGATTTGCCTGCAATGGCAAGGACCGGTACCGACCACCCCATAATGGTATTTCCCGCCTTCCCTGGTACGTGATAAGGAGTCCTGTCTTAAGCTCCGCACGGCCATTTCCAGTTTCTTTGAAACTAACCCTCCGGAAGACACATCTGAATGTACTAATTGGGATGCCCTGATAGCGGTGCTTCGGGGCGAATGCATTGCCCTCAATTCCGCCCTAAATAAACAACGCGCTCGGGAGTGCGAAACACTTGAGGCTGAACTTACAGCTGTAGAGCTCTCCCACAAGACAGATCCCACAGGACAAAAGCAACGACAACTTACTGCCCTCAGAGGCAAACTCCGAGCTAGCTACTCCAATAGGACGGAACTCACCCTCCTTAAGCTTCGGCAGCTTTCGTACACGCAGAGCAATAAAACAGGCAAACACTTAGCGCGCCAACTACGGGATAAAAGGGAAAAAGAATACATTGAAGGGATCCTTGACCCGTCTGGCCAGATCGCCCACAGGGATGAAGAGAAGGCTGCTGCATTTGGTTCCCTCTATGAGGACCTCTATACAGGGGATTCCCTGAACAGCGACGCCCAACAGGCGTTCCTTGACTCCTTAGCGTTTCCGCAGGTCTCCGAAGAATGGAATGCCTGGCTTACAGCTCCCATAACAATTGCTGAAGTCACTTCGGCGATCTCCTTACTGAAAACTAATAAAGCCCCGGGTCCTGACGGCTGTAGGGCACTCTTTTATAAAACATTTGCCCCTGAACTTTCTCCGCACCTGGTCTCTCTTTTCAATGCAATGGCAGACGAAAGTAGGACGACCAGCACCATGGCAGAGGCTATGATCTCAGTCATACCCAAGCCAGGAAAGGACCCGCAGTGCTGCGCCTCCTACAGGCCAATCGCACTGCTCAACTTAGATGCCAAACTTTACACTTCAATCATCGCGAAAAGACTGAAGGACCTCATGCCACTTCTCATCCACCCAGATCAGTCAGGTTTTATCAAAGGGAGACAGACGCACAACAACACTCACCGAATTTTACACCTCATAGAAAAAGACAACAAACTCCATATCCCAGCAATCCTAGTGGGCCTCGACGTGGAGAAGGCCTTTGACCGGGTCAACTGGTCTTTCCTGTTCAGGGCGCTGTCCGCCTTTGGATTTTCGCCCAAATTTATCGCCATGCTGCAGGCGAACTATCGCGCCCCCGTCTTGAGAGTGGTGGTCAATGGGGCCCGCTCGGACTCCTTCAAGCATTCCCGGGGGACCCGACAGGGTTGCCCCCTCTCTCCACTCCTCTTCGCCCTTAGCATTGAACCCTTGGCGACTGCGGTACGGCAGAACCCAGACATCAAAGGCATTCAGTTCGCTGGAGACTCTCATAAAATCTCTCTATTCGCTGATGACATCCTTTTGTCCCCTACAGAACCAGAGAGCTCCCTACCAAGCCTTCATACGGAGTTTACTCATTTTGAGGCACTGGCGGGCTTCAAGGTAAACTCTGGGAAATCCTTCATTCTCAACCTCTCCCTCCCCTCGGACCGAGGGGCTCAACTTTGCTCATCGACCCCGCTCGCTTGGGCCGCTAAGTTGCTCCAGTACCTAGGGGTGTCTTTGACCCCGACGCTCCAGGAGTTCTTCAGAACCAACTTTCCCCCCCTCCTTGCCCACATTCAGGCAGATCTGGCGAAGTGGAAACCACTCTTCCTTTCCTGGCTGGGACGTATCCACGTAATCAAGATGACACTCTTGCCCAAACTCCTCTACCTTTTCCAAGCTCTTCCCATTGGCTTGGACTCTGACTTTCTCCAGAGACTCAAAACCATGATTTCACGCTTTATTTGGCAAGACGGCCGAGCGCGCTTTTCCTTTTCCCATCTACGTCGCCCTCGCACGGAGGGTGGGGTAGGTCTACCGGACATCCAGATGTATTACAAAGCGGCCCAATTACGAGTACTGGTCGAGTGGACCCAGAAAGATTCTGAAAAACATTGGCTCCACATGGACAGAAGCGTCACGGGCAGGACTATTTGGGACCTAGCCTGGCGTCCCCCCAGAGATAGACCTCCGAACACTTACCTGAGCACACCGACACACACTACGCTAAAGGTATGGGACACCGTCTCCGGCGATGATAGGTGGACTACCTTCCCCTCCCCTTACACCCCGATTCACCACACGTCCTCCTTCCCTCCTGCTCTCCATGAGGGACTCTTCGACTACTGGAAACAGGGCGGTTGTCTAGCGCTAATCTACCTGTTCCGGGACGGTGAACCTCTCACTTTCAAAGAATGCCAGGACGAATTTCACTTACCAGATTCAGAAGCTTACCATTATACTCAGCTCATGCACTGGGCACTACACCCCCACGTCAGGGACGCGGCTACACGTCCTCCGACCAAATTTTAAACGTTTCTCGCCAAATCTTCTTCAATGAGGGGAGTGATCTCCTTTATATACGCATTGCTGCTCAAAACCACTACCTCGCCAAGGCCCAGATATATCGGAATGTGGGAAGACCTCCTGCAACGCCCCATTTCCGAAGAAGAGTGGACTCACCTGTAGGTGGATACCAACCGCTTCAATCACTCTGTTGCACTTAGAGAGGCCCACCTCAAAACTATGATGGACTGGTCTCTCCACCCTTCCAAACTCCGGCGAATCTTCCCCAACTCCTCGGATAGATGCTGGAGGGGGTGTGGCAAACTGGGTGATTTTCGACATATATGGTTGGACTGCCCCTCTATTAGACCTTATTGGGAGGAAATCCTGGCGCGCATAAAGGAGATACTAGGATACCCTTTTCCTACTGACATGGCGGGGATTTTGCTGGGGCTGCGCGACCAGTCTCTACTGCACTAGACCCGGGCGGACAAAATGATTATGTGGCTCTGCATCGGAGCAGCCAAGGTCACCCTGGCGGCCGCTTGGAAGAAGAAAGAGGCCCCAGCTATCTCCCTCTGGCATGTCCGCCTCTGGCAACTCCTGAGCCTAGAGCGGATGGCGGACATCTTCAGAGATGATTTTAAAAACTTTGAATTCAGATGGGGTCCGCTAGTAGCTTTCCTTTCCCGGGGACTCCCGTCTGCGGTTTGTCCCCCCACCATTAGAACTCGACATCTTTTCCAAGCATGAGTGGTGCCCAACGCCGCTACTAATCCATCTTAGTTTCATTCTATTTCCTCTTTTTCCTTATTTGCTGTCATTTGTTTTAGCCGCTGCCGCCACCATGAAGGGAGGGGGGTGGGTGGGAGGGCAGGGATGGGGATTTGTTTGCCTCTTAAAATGCAAGGTTTGCCTCCTGTTGAGGCAACTCAGTCAACGCCAGTCTTCCAGGCATCGTACAGCAGTCCCTAGGGGGATTTATTCTAACTAATGCTCGAACTAGGAAGATGTTCCGCTAGTATCTGAAACTGTGCACCATGTGGTGGGGCTCCCCCGTTGTTGCAGCAGCCGAGATCCTTCAATGTCTGACAATCTGCAACGGGGAGCCCTCCCTTTCTGATATCTTGTGGTTGCTTTCTATAGTTGCCTTCCATAATTGTCCTGTCGTCATTACGCATTCTCTCCCACTCTTGAGAGACCTTTGGTTCTGGCTATGATTGTCAATGCACTGTGTATTATTGTATACCTCAATAAAAATATTTTTGACAAAAAAATCCAAATAGATTTCTTATAATATGTGACAAAAGAAAACAATTTCCAAAAAAGAAAAAGAAATTGTAAAAAAGAAAGAATTCTTCTTGGATCACATTGAGTTATTCCATGTGTTATCCTTATAAATAAGTGACTAGAAGGGTATCAGTATTGGCATTTCATGGTTAATTTTGGGCTTTTATTCAGCATGTATATTCGTAAAAAATCCACTGGATGGCACTGGACACTTTGGCAAGTAAGTGTGTAGAAATCACAGCAGCTTCATATAATGCACATGTTTATTTCCGAGGTAACCGTAATCTAACCCCATTAGCGAGACCTGTTCCGTCACTAAAGACCTTCTGAAGCAAACACTGTGTGTGCTTTTGGATTAACCTGAAGCACATGCACTGTTTGCAGACTTAATGTATTGTTTTGTTAGTAAAGCACGGCTGTGGGGTAGATTATGTGCTTTGATTTAAGTATTCATGTTAATTGCAGCCCCCTTCACGAGCTGCGATTAACATGAGTACTTGAACAAAAGCTTACAATCTGTCCCACAGCCGTGATTTACTAACAAAACAATACAGCAAGTTTAAAAACACTGGGCGTATTTTCAGGTTAATCTGCCTTGTTTGCAGACTTGCTGTATTGCTTTGTTAGTAAAGCACGGCTGCGGGGCAGATTGTGTGCTTTTATTTAAGTATTCATGTTAATTGCAGCCCCTTCACGAGCTGCAATCACACAACGTGTTGTAAACGTGCTACATTTCCTTACCAAATAGATCGGGGCTGCGGGGTGATTGCGTGCCTTTGTTAAAGTTTTCTGGTTAATCACAGTGCCTGCTATGAGCTGCAACTAACCTGAAAACTTTAACAAAGGCACACAATCACCCCACAGCCCCGATCTATTAAGAGGAGAACTGCAGCAAGTAAACAAACATCCACATTCATGTAGCAACGTGCAGCATAGCCTCCAACCACATTTTAAAAACATCAGTTCCAGAGGAAAGTAGGTAGGTACATTAACATGTCAGTTTACTCATAACAGCTTAGGTGATCCGGTTTGTGAGCCAAGACTGCATAACCAGTTAACTGTATACGCTTGCGCGCGATAGGCATTTCTCCTACACAAGCCCGATCCGCGCACAAGCCTGGCGGTAACACATGCTGCCACCCCCGCAGAATTCTGTTATATTTCTCCCCTAGTGGGACACTAGTTTGGATATGCCACCCCCGGTGATATATCCCCGGTATTGGGACTGTTTCCCACCCTTGGTTCTACCTGTTGTTATCCCCGTCAGTACCCCCCCACACTTATGGAAGCATGGCGCGCAGGAGCACACGCAAAACACATGACCTCATTGCCCTCGGGGACTGCAAGGGGGCCCCGATCACATACACGATCCCTTAGTAATGGCGGTTCCGCGGTCAGATGTTAATGTCCTCACACTAAATGTACGGGGCCTTCACACACCCAGTAAACGCTATTCCGTCTACTCCTACATTAAGCGTATGTCAGCTAGTATTGCTCTTCTACAAGAGACACATATTAATGCTACTGAATTAGGCCGGCTACAGACCAAATGGCGGGGGACCTTTTGTGCCACGACATACTCAGCATTTGCGCGCGGCGCCTTAATTTGGGTTAGGCCAGGCACCCCCTTCCTAGCACTCAGGCGGGTGGAAGACAGGGAGGGCAGATATGCACTACTAGAGGGACTTTTAGACGGGCAAGGGATCCTCCTGGGCAGCATTTACGCCCCTAATGCTGAGCAGGATAAATTCTGGGACCACCTCACAGGCGTCTTGGCCTAGTTCACTAAAGTTCCATGGGTCTTAGGGGGTGACTACAATTGCACGTTGGACCCCACTCTAGACCGATCACACCCCCGCGCATTCCCCAGTCCCCTGGCAAGCGGAACTCTTTAGAGCATGGACCACACACTGGGCGCTCACTGATGCATGGCGACACTTACATCCTCTGGCCCGCATTTACTCATTCCACTCGATACCCCAAACCTCTTCGGACTACCTAGGTTGGATCCTTTCGGATCATGACGCCCACATATTGCGCCTGACCTGGCGCCCCCCGCACCCACCCGTCCCCACTTGGCGTCTCCCTAAAGACTGTTTGTCAGACCTGGTATTTAGGGACACACACAAAACCAGCATACAAGACTACTTTTCACACAACGCGAACACGGCATCATCGGCGTTGGTGGAATGGGATGCATTTAAGGTAGTGGCACGGGGGGAATGCATCAAACAGATCGCAGGGGTTTGCCGCACATTAGAACAGACACTCCTGACCTCGGAACAGCGCCTAGCTACACTCACTAAACAGACCGATGACTCGGAGGAGTACGCCGCGCTCACAGCCGAGGCGAAGTCAATATACCAGGCTGCCTGTGCTGATCTCAGGAAATATAATTTCAGGGCCTATGCCTCCAGAGTCCATAAAGACAGGGACAAAACGGGAGCGCTGCTTGCCTGGATGGCGAGGCAGGACACCGAGATCAAACCAATCACGGACATCATCAACCTGAAGGGTGTGCTGGTGCGATCTCAAGTTGAGATCCTCCTGGCGTTTCAACACTATTACGCTAAGGTGTATGGGGCCCCAACCCGGTACTCTCCGTCTTTCGTGGACCACTTCCTCGATCCACTGACGCTGCCCACGATATCGAATGCTAACAAGCGTACGCTCGACACTAAAATAGCACCCTCAGATATCACCCAAGCACTGCGAGCCCTGTCTCCAAATAAAGCCCCGGGGCTCGACGGCTTCCCACTAGAATACTACTTGACGTTTTCTCCCCTGTTAGTCCCTCATCTGGTTCGGATGTTCGCGGCGGCCCTTCATCTGGGAATGCTACCCCGTTCACTGCGAGAATCCGTGATTGTTACCTTTCCCAAACCACACAGGGACCCACTCCACATGGGTTCGTATCGCTCCATCACGCTCCTATCGGCAGACTGTAAGATCCTCGGGAAGATACTGGCTGACAGGTATGCCTGGGTCATATGCCCACTGATCCACCCTGACCAATGTGGATTCGTTCCGGGAAGGAACACCTCACAGAACATCCGCCGAGTCTCCCATGTCCAGGACCAGGTACGGGACAGATTCCCCCGCGCCGCCTGCCTCATTTTAGATCTGGAAAAGGCGTTCAACACCCTCGCCTGGCCGTACCTTTTCTCGGTCTGAGGTTCCGTGACGATTCGAACCCGTGTTTTCGACATTGTCGTAAACCTGTAATTCCGGTACCAGTGAACCGTAAATGATCCATATAGTATATCCTGGTGTTTTCGCTATGCTACGAGCAAGAGCACTCTTGTTATGAGCACATTTCCGGTACACCAATGGCATCCATTTTGGAATACGGCATCCATCTTCTATTCTTGCCCTCACATAGTCAATGAACAAACAGTGACCTCTGATCAATTCATTTCACTCAAGGACACGTAGGCTTTAGCCCGGCGATGCACCTTGTTAATGACACGTAAACCTTAGTTCAGAAACGCTGTGGCCGCATGACTCGACAGAAGCTGCCTCCTCTGCCTGAGGCCAGTCCTGCTATACTGGTTCTCGTGCTCGTTGGCCTGACCATGATTGGGCGGCCGAAGACAGTAGCCTTGCCCATTTACGACCCACAAACATCTCTTATCCTGCTTTTCTATCTCCTACACCTGGCTCTGCTCCTTTCCTTCTGGGCCTTTATTATGGGGAGGTAACGAAATTTACGATGAGGCGGGACGGCTCTTGAATGAGAAGATGAAATAAGATTATGATTGAACAGTGGGAACCCCTCATTTCGTAATGTTTGACATCAGAACTTCGTTGACTGTTCTTGTTTGACGCCAAATATTTATTGTTTAGGATACAAAGTTTAAAAAATGTACGAGTATGTGAAGAATGTTGCCTACAGCTAAAAATTGTGTATTTAAGGAGCAACCCACTTAGTACAAATCGAACAGGCTCCTAGAATCTGCCCGTGTGTAGTTTCTGTGACTTCTGTATCCCTGCAGTAATAAACCTTTGGTCTTTGACGCCACCATCGAGAAGCCCGTGTTTCTGTTTATCTGTGCAACGAGACAGGTAGAACTCAGGGGTCTTCTGGTGTGTATCCCTGGCACCTCTGGACCTTAATTAGTCCAGAACTCCAATTGGCGCCCTCCGTGGGGCGACGTAATTCGGTACCGGTCCAAAAGCCTGAAGATTTCGAGAGGCTTCCTGTGAAGATTCCAGAGGGAGGCGCCCCACTTCATCGATCCCGGTATATCGCAAAAGTGGCCCGACGTTCTCTTCCACGAGGGTTCTCGTTCAGACGGCTGCAGAGGTCCGCTGCCTTGACTGTCGCCCTGTCTTGGACCCGAGGTGCAGACCTTAGTACGGCGAGACGTAGACGGGTTTCTCCTTGGTGACGTCTTCAGTGCCTCAGTTAAGTATTAAGTGGTTGCTAGTTGTTTTTGGTTACTTTGTAAGGATTTATCAATTGGTTGTTTCTGTTCGGATAATCCTTTCAGTTCTCTGACTTGACTTGGTTTTGTAGATTATCACTGGTTGTTTTCATTACGATAATCTTTGGTTTGGTTTGGGTATCGATACATTAGTTCATTTGGTAGGCCTAAGTTCTAAGTTCGATTGCGCATCTTCGTTTGTGTTTGTTCTGTGTTCCGGTTTGTCAAAATGGTAAGTCGGAAAAACTGTATGTTTTCATGTTTTGGTTGCAACAGGGATTCCCGGTTGGAGGACTCATGTCCGGTTCCTCCGATTGGAACTCCTACTTACGAGCTCTATTGCAAGCATGGTGTGGGTCCTATATCTTATAATGAGGTGTGGGTCCGTTACACGAGAAAGGATGGTGTCCTTAGTTGGCCACTACATGGTAGTTTTGAACCTGAAATCCTTTATAATTTGGAAATAAAACTGTTTAAGAAGAAAGCCCAGCCGGCAATGTTTGATTCTTTCCGTTGTTGGCGAAAAGAATCCAAACAAAGAGAGCTTAGGAAATTAAAGAAAGAGCAAAAAGAGCAAGGGTTAACCTTAATGCAGTCTGCTAAGCAGCTGCAACTCAATGAAACTGAGAAAGCGATAGAGATATCTGATAGAGAACATAATTTGGCGATTGACAAATGCTACCCTGCCTTGCCATCATGTGCTGCTAAGCCAGTAGAGGACCCTGAAAAGGATCCCCTGTTGTCTTATTTGTTGAGGTCACCTCCACCGTATGCACAGGGTGCTACGGCTCCACCTTTGCCACATGTTTTGTTACCGGCTGCTGGACAGCCTGGGATACCTGCTCCTGTGAATCCAGTTCCTGCACTCCCTGTGGTTAACAATATTCCTCCGGCACCCCCTCTTCCAGGGTTGCCTGCTCCTCTGCCTATGCCTGTTCCGCTTATACCTGTTGTTTCGCAAGTTACTTTGCCTGTTACCCCTACTCTTACTGTTCCATCTGTTCCGACTACTACTCTACTCAAAACTTCTGCAAGCTATATGTCTCCGCTTTCTGTTCGTCGGAAAATCACCGAATCTGTCACTAATATTCTATCTCCTTTTTACAAAACTCTAATTAAGACTCCGGCCTCTGACTCTACTCAGAGACGTAGTCAGCTTCCTAATGTTGAAGAACGAGGAATATTAGATTCTACGGCCCTTAGGTGGATTTCGAAAGTTGGAAGGTATGATGTACGAGATGTATTGGAAACATTTGTGCAATAGAATGAACCGACACAGCGCTATGTGTTCGATGTAATGTGTTCCCTTTTGCGTGAGGATTGGGATGAGGATGACTCTGAATCAGTTCTGGATGATTTAAATCATGTTCAGCAAAATTTGCTGCAGGTATGATAGTGGGTCAGGACGTTAAAGCAGCGATGGAACTGATTTTAAGTTATAGGTCTGATCCTTCTCTCCACTCACCAAGGGACCTAGAGAAACGTAGCTCAAAACAAGGTCATCAATACCCGATGAGGGAGGTTCCGCCAATATGGCGCGAAGCCATTCAAGCTGACGCGGTAAATGGTATTGTAGCCGCTCCAGCACAGTTCCAGAGAGTGTGGATACACATTCCGTGGAAACGAGCTGAAGTGTTAGCAGTAAAACAGGCTTTGCCAGACCCGCGTAAGAATCCAGCCGGGTATTATAAAGAGCTGACTCAGACGGTTCAAGCTTGTGTTATGAACTTAGCAGACATCGACATGCTGTTTGGCAATGTAGTACCGCAACCTATTGGGCTACAATTCGTAACGAAAATCATCAAGTTGCCCTAGGTGGTGATTGGGCAGCTATAGTAGCGGCAGATGGTCAACAAATTGGTGGTTCTAAGCCCGAACCTCTGATTGCTAATTTACCTGGTAGGATAATTGATTTAATGAAAACTTTGATGCCAGCATTGCGTGTTAATTGGGACAAATTGTCCGCATGCAAGCAGAAGAAAGACGAAAGCGTCTCCGACTTCTTCACTAGATTTGAAGAAACTTTCGTAGATCACAGTGGTCAGGATATGAGCACGGAGGGAGGTCAGAGATTGTTTGTCGACAAATTTGTGCATAATTTGTTACCAGAGCTTAGTAATAAATTAAAAGATTCTGAAAGTGCGTGGGCTGTCTCTACGACTGCGCAAATCCTTGCAACCGCTCAGTACTATGAAAATAGGGATAAAGAAGAGAAAGAAAAGTCAGAAAAGAAAACAAAAGATTTAAAAACTAAAGTCCTTTTGCAGCAGGCATATCCGCCTCGCACGAATCAGACAAACTCACAGCAAGGGCCATATCAAAGGACCGATTACGGTTACCAAAGACAGCAGGTACAATGGAATCAGTGTGCTTACTGCAAAAAGGAAGGTCATTATAAAAATGAGTGTCCAGTCCTAAATGCGCAAAATAATGGTGTTCCAGCCCAGAGAGGTCGTGGTGGTTTTACGCAAACCCCTAGAGGCCGAGGCACTATGCCTCCGCAGACTAATGATCGTCCTTCTAATTATTTCGATCAGCGAAACGGACAATCTGTACAGCCTGGTAGATCTCAACAGTACCATGTTGAAGATTACTGTGAGGTTAGCGAGGAAATTCGACAAGATGAGTACTAGGACAGCCATGGACAAAGAGAGGGAGTAGTATCAGTTCCAGTTGATCAGAGTGGGCCTTATGTCGCAGTAGCTACATCAGGTGTGGTCGAACCGTTTCTGTTGGATACTGGTGCAGCAAAAAGTTCTATCACGCATGCGAAACTCCCTGGCGCACCTTTGTCTGGCTCAATGAACGTTTCGGTAGGTTTTTCAGGCGCCCCTGTTCACAATCCTGTTTTTGGTCCTTTGTCTATTTCTGTTGGGCCTTGTCAATTAAAAGCACCCCTGATTTTGACGACCGGTTGCAATGAAAATCTGCTTGGTTTAGACCTGTTAAAACGCCTGTATGCGACACTGTACTGTTCTCCTTCAGGAGTACAGCTTACGTTGGGTAAGAGAGTCATCTCCCCAATGTACTTGTCAAAGGATGCGCTCCCACTGGAGCTGCGTTCTCTCCCTGGTACTCTTTGGGCGACTGGTCCTAATGATGTAGGTCTTTTGGAAATTCCCCACGATGAGTGGGATGTACGTTGCGACGCCTGCGAGATGGATTGCTGAATCGGGAATGTGCGAGGACACAGTGGAAAGTGTGAAAGCAATTCAGGAAGAAGCGACTGAAGAGGAAAAGATTGCATGGAAAGAGAAAATGGGTAAATTGGACCCGAGTGGATGTTGGATTGACTTGTCGGAGCATCAGCGTTGGATGTTGCCTGATGCGTATGTGCTTGCGGTGGTAACGATGGCGCATGGAACAGCGCACATCAGTTCAAAAGGGATTTGTAAAATGTTGGCCCCAGTCTGGAGGAATGATGGAATCAGTAAGTGTGCAGAAAGAGTGGTTAAGAACTGCATGGCATGCCTGATGCATAATCCTGGTAAGGGAACCCCCACACCCGCTGGACATTTCGCTCCTCCTTCTTGTCCCTTCGAATTGATTCAGTTGGATTTCATCCACCTGGACCGATGTAATAACCTTAAATATGTCCTAGTGGTAGTCTGTGCTTTTTCGAGGTGGATTGAAGCATATCCGTTAAAAGATAACACTGCTTTGTCCACTGCTAAAATTCTTCTGAAAGAATACTTCCCCAGGTATGGAATGCCACGGATTGTATGGTCAGACAATGGGAGTGAGTTCGTAGGGAAAGTTATGCAGAGTGTTTGTGCAGGATTAGGGATTAAACAAAAATTTCATAGTGCGAACCACCCCCAGTCAGCAGGTTTAGTTGAAGGGTACAATGGTACTCTTAAACTGAAGCTTGCTAAGATCCAAGCTTCCACGGGTTTGCCCTGGCCAGACGCACTACCGTTGGCTTTGTTATCCACTAGAGCGACTGTGCACTCTCGAGTAGGGCTTAGCCCATATGAGATTGTGTTCGGTCGCCCTGCAAATGTCTGGGGGGTACCAAGACCACGAGAATTTAAGCAGCTAGAGTACCCAATGTTAATTGATTACCTTTTTGACTTGACTGCTAAATTGAGTCTCATTCACCAACAGGTTTTCGATGCATTGCCAAAGCCTCCGGAAAGTCCAGGTCACCAGCTGAAACCCGGAGATTTCATCCTCATCCGGAATTTCGGACAGACCAGGAATCTCCAACCAAAGTTTGTGGGCCCCTTTCAGGTGCTCTTGGCGACAAGGACTGCTGTACGTGTGGTTGGCCGGAAAAATTGGGTCCACGCCACCCACACTAAGCGTGTACCCCTTCCACTCCCTTATGACAATTGGGTTAGACAAGGAATTGGTGCCTCTGACTCAGAACCTGTTCCTAGATATGTTCCCTTTAGTGATGCAGAACTGACAACTGATTCACCGAACTCTGACTCCCCCCCTGAAGCTGCTTCTTTGATTACTGACCAGAACATTGCATCGAACGAACATTTGCCATCTGCGAATTCGAACATTGTTGCTCCTGCTGGAAATAGACTATTCCCGGATCAAACGAAGCCAGGAAAACTGAGATACAACCTTCGTTCTCATTCTAAGGACAAATAAAGCAGGAAACTGCATTTTTCATATTTGATCTATTACATTATCAGCGGCCAGGAAGTTTACTGAACATTTTTGTATTTCCCTGTTTATTTCTGTTGTTTCTGTTACCTTGCCGTCTGGGTCGCCGTAGGGTCGTGGCTTTGTGCCTAGTTGAATTTGCGGGGGCCAGACACAAGGTCGGTCTTTCTGTTGGTTTTGGGAACTCCCAGGGCTGATAGAGGCATTTTCAACTACGTACAAATCATCAGTGGTCACGAGCGGTTGTAGAAGATGGAACTTCCTGGGTTGCGCCGTGAGAATGTAATTTATGCTCGCAGGAATAGATTATACAAAATTTTACATAACAAATGCTTTCTGATGCAATGTGCAATTACATTTTTGACTGTTTTAATAACGTTGGTGGGTGGAATTGCCTCTGGTATTTATTTAATCTTTGCACCGATCACGACTACAGTACCTCCCCATGTTCCTGTTTCTCCTACTGTTGCTTCTCTTCATTCCTTTCATCCGTTTCCTGAACATGAGCAAGCTCGACGCTCAGAATTTATAAATAACACTTTTGTACAGCTCTTGCACCAACACCAACTGGTAGTTAACACAACGGACTGCTGGGTGTGTGGTTTGATACCACATACCATGGATAAGGGCATCCCTTACCTGGTCTTGCCTTTTAGCTATAATGGATCATGTCGGGCCTTTCAGACAGTATTTGTCTATGCCCTCGAGACCTATCCTCCGCGTCCTCCACGTTCCACCAAGTATAACTCCGCTAATAAAGCCTTGTTAAAGGGGATAACTGACATGATTAAAGACGTCAATAACACCCCATTTATTCCTAAAGATGAGCTACGAGTTTATTTGAGTTGGAATGCTACGGAGTATAGCATTAGTTTGGGTGAAAACAAGCGTAAAAGCTCCACTCCAGTGTGGGTCGTACCTCACCGAGGTCAAGTCTGTTTGCAAGGTAATGGGAGGAATCCAAGAGCTCGGCTGGGGAAGAGTGACTGTGTTGAAACTTATGTGTATCCATCAAACTCTTCCCCTGACATTACAGAATCGTATGGTTCTTGATGTAATACTTGCAGATCGAGGTGGGGTATGCAGAATGATCCAATCGAGCTGCTGTGTTTATATCCCTAATAATGCTCCAACAGTGTACGAAGCGATCTCTAAGCTACACAAGATCTCCGACTCTATTCATGTAGACAAGGGAAATTGGTCATTAATGGAATGGCTTTGGACTCTGTTATCAGCGTGGGGATGGAAGGTTCTGATGGTCATAGGTATTGTCTTAGTGTTCCTGTTCTCATGCTGTCTTGTTATCCAGTGTGGTCCTGCCTTGTGTAGCCTCTGTGCTGCAACCTGTTTAAGGAAACCGCCTGTGGTGGGAGACAAGGTACGAGAAAGAATAATGCTACAGCAACATATCACTGACCTGATGAACATCGAGATAGACCCTGACATAGAGTGAGAAATTGCCTATGTAAGGGCGAAAGGAGGGTCTGAGGTTCCGTGACGATTCGAACCCATGTTTTCGACATTTTCGTAAACCTGTAATTCCGGTACCAGTGAACCGTAAATGATTCATATAGTATATCCTGGTGTTTTCGCTATGCTACGAGCAAGAGCACTCTTGTTATGAGCACATTTCCGGTACACCAATGGCATCCATTTTGGAATACGGCATCCATCTTCTATTCTTGCCCTCACATAGTCAATGAACAAACAGTGACCTCTGATCAATTCATTTCACTCAAGGACACGTAGGCTTTAGCCCGGCGATGCACCTTGTTAATGACACGTAAACCTTAGTTCAGAAACGCTGTGGCCGCATGACTCGACAGAAGCTGCCTCCTCTGCCTGAGGCCAGTCCTGCTATACTGGTTCTCGTGCTCGTTGGCCTGACCATGATTGGGCGGCCGAAGACAGTAGCCTTGCCCATTTACGACCCACAAACATCTCTTATCCTGCTTTTCTATCTCCTACACCTGGCTCTGCTCCTTTCCTTCTGGGCCTTTATTATGGGGAGGTAACGAAATTTACGATGAGGCGGGCCGGCTCTTGAATGAGAAGATGACATAAGATTATGATTGAACAGTGGGAACCCCTCATTTCGTAATGTTTGACATCAGAACTTCGTTGACTGTTCTTGTTTGACGCCAAATATTTATTGTTTAGGATACAAAGTTTAAAAAATGTACGAGTATGTGAAGAATGTTGCCTACAGCTAAAAATTGTGTATTTAAGGAGCAACCCACTTAGTACAAATCGAACAGGCTCCTAGAATCTGCCAGTGTGTAGTTTCTGTGACTTTTGTATCCCTGCAGTAATAAACCTTTGGTCTTTGACGCCACCATCGAGAAGCCCGTGTTTCTGTTTATCTGTGCACCGAGACAGGTAGAACTCAGGGGTCTTCGGGTGTGTATCCCTGGCACCTCTGGACCTTAATTAGTCCAGAACTCCAGGTCCTAGGTCGTCTCAACGTTGGCCCGATACTCCTGGCATACACACGCCTTCTGTACACCGATCTGACAACGCGAGTTCGGATTGGGAAACACATTTCATCTGCATTTGAGGTTCAGCGAGGCACGAGACAGGGGTGCCCCCTGTCACCTCTTCTCTTTGCCCTGGCCGTCGAGCCGCTGGCGGTCAGACTGCGCCAGGAGGGAATACACTGAGGCATTCCGCTCGCGGATGTCATACACTGCGTCTCTATGTACGCAGATGACCTCCTCATATACATCTGGGACATCGAGACTGACCTTACCCCCATAGAGGTAGCGCTTGCTGAGTTCGCAGACGCCTCGGGACTCCGAGTGAACTGGGACAAATTCACAATCTATCCCTTCCACCCGGGCTTACCACCCCGTGACATCAGGCTGGGGACTCATAGACTCTCATGGTCCGCGGAAGCCCCCCGGTACCTCGGTGTCCGCCTGTACCACTCTCCGGCAGACATCTTCGACGGTAATCACCGTAAAGCGCTCACTAGCCTTCGCCCGACTGTTGCCTTCTGGAATAAGCTCCCACTAGCCCCGATAGGGCGGATAGCCCTGGTTAAAATGGTGATGCTCCCTCGGCTCCTCTATCACTTCACTAACCTACCGGTGGTGCCACCCAGGTCCTTCTTCCGGGACCTCAACTCTCTCCTTGGCACCCTTATATGGGGCGCAGGCCGACATAGGGTGGCCTCCAACTCCCCACAACACAAGGCGGACTCGGAGCTCCCTCCTTTGAGTCCTATTTCCTAGCGGCGCAGCTCCAATGGCTGTTGTATTGGACAGCGGACCGTTACACCCAGGAGACTTCTACCCCGACCGGCAGAGTCACAACCCCGGAACTCACCCGTCTTCTCCTACCGGGCACCAAACCCCGGCGTACATACCCCCTTCAAGTCACGATAGCGCGTCAATGCATGATGCGGATCCACCGGATGTCCCCCGGTAGAACCCCGTACTCCCTGTTACTACCGTTGGTAGGCTGCCCCAGACGGGACTCTTATTTCTCGGCTCCAATGCTCGCTGACTGGACGCACTGTGCCATCACGGACATGGAGTCGCTTTTTGAGGGGGGTCAGCTGAAACCGATTGACCGGCTGGTCGTTGAGTTCGAAATCCCCCCAGGTCAATTCCTCAGATACCGACAGCTACTCGAGGGTTTCCGTCCTTACCATAATCTCCAGGCCGGCGAACCTGACACACATCCAGTAATACACATATTCTACACATGGGAGTGGGACGCCACTTGGTCACCTGGCTGTATAAATCGATCCGGTAACTCTCGCACGCTCCCCTGGCGACCCTACGGGCCACATGGGAGGAAGACATCGGGCACGCATTACATGACTCAGAGTGGACCAAGGCGCTCGAGGCCCCAAAACGCGTCTCTAGGAACGCTCGTTTCAAAAACATCCAATACTATATACTACACAGGGCATACCTCACTCCGGCGCGACTGAAAAAGTTTTATCCTTCAACACAATTCCTATGCCCCAGATGTCGCTCCCCCGATGCAGATTTCCGCCACATGTTTTGGAGCTGCCCCGACCTCCACTCCCTGTGGCAAACGGTGCACGACACACTGACAGATCTCACAGGCCTCACAACCCTAGCCTCCTGGGAATCCAGCGCACTAGGCATTTTTCACGTCCCTAAACAGGACCCAGTACACAGACGCTTTGTGTCCTTGGCGCTGCTGCTGGCAAACAGATGTATAGCCATGCATTGGCGATCTCCGGAAGGTCCCCCCATAGCGGCGTGGACGGGGGCGGTCTGTAAGTGGGCGGCGGCGGAGGAGGATGCCCTTAGGGAGGAGGAGGCCAGGGGTGCGTGTAAACTTCCCATCTCTATGGAATGGGCCATGCTCCTTCATAGCTTCCGGCAGTCCGTGTACACAGAAGACCGACCTACGCCCCCCCCCCCCCTCCCCCACCCAAGTGAGCCCCTAATCCTTGACTGTTGCCCTAATTCCCAGTGCCGAACCCCGGTGCCCCACACCCCCTCGTCAATGCCCCCCCCCCCATGTCAACCGTCCCACTACTCACATGCACGGGATGCCTCCACCCTCTGGCCGTTCTACCTCACTGTGAGTGCTTACTGGGGAACCCCTTGCCTCCCGACGCCCGACGCCTGTTTCCTTCTACTATGCTCTTGCTAACGCCTACATGCTCCCCCCCACAGTTCTGTCCCCCCAGTTACCTGGTAACACTGCTATGCGAACTGTACAGACCCCGATCCAACACCCCCAAGGCGGGAATTCACATGCCCACTGTTAATCTCCTTTCTCCCTTACGGAGAACGTTTCCTGTATCCCAGCCTGAATACTTGTCTGATTGGTCTTTACTGTTCAATGGAGGAAATGCCAAATTACACAGGTTTATATACAGAAATGTTGCTCGCACGGCTGACCGTGGCTGAATGTTGACGCCACGCCAGCAGATGATCCACTCTGTACCCTTGTTCGATGATGCAACAATAAAAACAAATTTAAAAAAAAAACAGCTTAGGTGATCCAATTAAGATTAGTGTGTTGTGGTGGTCATTAGAAAGACCAGTCTTCTATGAGTCGGTCAGTGTGTATCCCATGCATCTAATAACAGATGCTAGGAATGGGAGGGTATGCTTTAAAATGTAGTAATGCACTTTTCAAATAATGCTACCGACTTTTGTGTCTCTTGGATCTAACTAATTTTGAATTCCTTCCATGTGTTAATTAATACTGAAAAATACCAGGATGGCTTAAACAGGAATTTAAAACTTGTTGTGGCATCTTAGTCCCTGGGCCATCAACTTACCATGTCTGGGATCACTGAATTCCTGTAATATAGTTTAAGGTAAAGTGGGCTATTGTGCCATTGAGGTGACATTCCAGCTTGTCTCTTACAAATATGCTCTTTCCTCACCTACTCTGATGGCAGTCGGTTTTGCATAAAAGGACTGTATCTTCTGAATAAGCTTTAATCTATAAACTAAACCCTGAGGTGTAACATGAACTGCTTTAAGGTAGTCTAACTGAGTGTTCAGTGCTAACCATGCACCCTTCCCAGCCACTTTCACTGCTGTTGTTATTCTCTATCCCAGCAAGTTTTTTTCTTCCCTGTCCCCTTGCACCAAGGTTTTCCATTTCTGTCACATTCTGATCTGTGACTGCTATACTTCCCTACCCACTTGTAGCAATGTTGCCCATTCCTGTCATCCCCTGGTCTGTCACTGAACTTTGTCCCTGCCTACCTGCAGCTAAACATGGGCTGAAAATTGGTTCTGCTCGCAAAATGTGCGCATTTTTGGCAATTTCGCAATCCGCGAATCGCGCGAAATTGCCAAACAATTCGCGAGTTGGCGAATGTTTTTTGCTTGGTTGCGCTTCAAAAATACAATCTCACGCACGCGGCGTTGACTTACCGTGATTCTGAGTTCGCCGAGTTGTTTTCCTCTGGGTTTGCGTGCGCTGCGCCATTTTGGAACTGGCTGCGTGATCACGCGAGACTTTTCGACCCCGAGTACATCATGGAGTCCCGCCATCTTGCAGACGTTGAGAACGCGAATATGTCACAAGGGCTCGCGATCACGCATCCCGAGAGTAAACAATAGCGAATACGTAGATGCGACGCGCAGCTGACTTCCGGCTGGAGATTTCAACAGCTCGCTTTCCCGAAGTCGCAAAAATTGCAATTGTTGCACAAGAAATCTATCGCTGGCAGCATAAACCTTCTTAAAATGATGATTTGGATCAGAATAATTACTCTTTGTGGCTGCTGGATATTTGTATTTGAGGACTTTTTGTGTGGATCACTTTTGGATTTGAGATTTTACAAGTAAGTTGGTGTTGTTTGTTTGGGGCATTGCAGTTGCTGCAACTACAATTTATAAACTTTTTCACAACTTAAAAAAATATATATTGTGGGTAGCCACAGTATCCAGTAGGCCCAGGGTTAGTCATGGGTGCATGATACAACTGTTTCTGTGAGTTTTGTTGAATTTAAACATCATTTAGGGCATGGATGGCATTGGATTGAGGTGATTTTTGTGTGTATTTTGATTTTTTGGGTGTTGTTGGGGCCTGGTCCAGGGCCTGGCCATGTGGGTGGGGGCCATTTGGATGCCTGGTCCAGGGCCTGGCCATGTGGGTGGGGGCTTAGGGGCCATTTTGAAGCAAGGCAGTCTGCTTTGTGCCATAGGCCTGCACCCAGTGTGCCTTGCATTCATCCATTATGCCCAAGAGTACTCAGTGGTGCATGGACTAAGTCTTTCTGTGGGGTCTCTTGAATTTAAACATCATTTAGGGCATGGATGGCATTGGATTGAGGTGATTTTTGTGTGTATTTCGATTTTTTGGGTGTTGTTGGGGCCTGGTCCAGGGCCTGGCCATGTGGGTGGGGGCCATTCTGATGCCTGGTCCAGGGCCTGGCCATGTGGGTGGGGGTCTAGGGGCCATTTTGAAGCCAGGCAGTGTGCTTTGTGCCATAGGCCTGCACCCAGTCTGCCTTGCTCTCATCCATTATGCCCAGGGGTACTCAGCGGTGCATGGACCAAGTCTTTCTGTGGGGTCTCTTGAATTTAAACATCATTTAGGGCATGGATGGCATTGGATTGGTGTGATTTTTGTGTGTATTTCGATTTTTGGGTGTTGCTGAGGCGGCCATGTGGGTGGGGGTCTAGGGGTCATTTTGAAGCCAGGCAGTGTGCTTTGTGCCATAGGCCTGCACCCAGTCTGCCTTGCTTTCATTCATTATGCCCAGGGGTACTCAGTGGTGCATGGACCAAGTCTTTCTGTAGGGTCTCTTGAATTTAAACATCATTTAGGGCATGGATGGCATTGGATTGGTGTGATGTTTGTGTGTATTTCGATATTTTAGGTGTTGTTGGGGCCTGGTCCAGGGCCTGGCCAGGAGGGTGGGGGCCATTTTGAGGCCTGGTCCAGGGCCTGGCCATGTGGGTGGGGGTCTGGGGGCCATTTTGAAGCCAGGCAGTGTGCTTTGTGCCATAGGCCTGCACCCAGTCTGCCTTGCTTTCATCCATTATGCCCAGGGGTACTCAGTGGTGCATGGACCAAGTCTTTCTGTGGGGTCTTTTGAATTTAAACATCATTTAGGGCATGGATGGCATTGGATTGGGGTGATTTTTGTGTGTATTTCAATTTTTTGGGTGTTGTTGGGGCCTGGTCCAGGGCCTGGCCAGGTGGGTGGGGGCCATTTTGAGGCCTGGTCCAGGGCCTGGCCATGTGGGTGGGGGTCCGGGGGCCATTTTGAAGCCAGGCAGTGTGCTTTGTGCCATAGGCCTGCACCCAGTCTGCCTTGCTTTCATCCATTATGCCCAGGGGTACTCAGTGGTGCATGGACCAAGTCTTTCTGTGGGGTCTCTTGAATTTAAACATCATTTAGGGCATGGATGGCATTGGATTGAGTTGATTTTCGTGTGTATTTTGATTTTTTGGGTGTTGGGGCCTGGTCCAGGGACTGGGCATGTGGGTGGGGGCCATTTTGAGGCCTGGTCCAGGGCCTGGCCATGTGGGTGGGGGGTCTAGGGGCAATTTTAAAGCCAGGCAGTGTGCTTTGTGCCATAGGCCTGGACCCAGTCTGCCTTGCTTTCATCCATTATGCCCAGGGGTACTTAGTGGTGCATGAACCAAGTCTTTCCGTGGGGTCTCTTGAATTTAAATATCATTTAGGGCATGGATGGCATTGGATTTGGGTGATTTTTGTGTGTATTTCGATTTTTTGGGTGTTGTTGGGGACTGGTCCAGGGCCTGGCCATGTGGGCGCGGGGGCATATTGAGGCCAGGCAGTTATTGCCATAGGCCGGCAAGCTTGTGGGCAAGTAGACCTAGGGTTATGAATGGGTGCATGAAACAACTCTCTCTGTGTGGTCTCTCTTCTATTAATTTACACATCCATTTTTGATTAGAATTGCAATTTTTATTTTGGGTCTTTCCGTTTTTGGGTGTGTTGTTTTAATAATAATAAATGCCTAGTTGCAAAAGTATTAATTGAAGCACGACATATGCAACATTAATTTAACTGATGTTCCTCTGGCTTCCTTGCTTTTAGGTGCACAAAGACTGAGAACCAGGAATCATCCTCACCATCATCACTTGTTGTAGTGCCAGGAAGAAGTCCTGCTGCGGTGTGTGCACAACGGCACGTGACGTCACGTGTGGCCACAGACAACTCTGCAACTCGTGCAACTGCGTCCTGCTGTTCTGCCATCTGAAGAATATGGGCCCAAAGAAAGGTGGCCGTAGCTCCTCTACCAAGAAAGTTGCCAGTGCCACTGCCTGTAAGAAGGAGCAGAAGAAGCAAGTGGCGCCACTTACCAAGGAGACTGGTGTGCCGACCTACACTTTTTTGGGGAAAAAAACTACGCCGCCAACAGCGGTGTCCGCCGGGGACCAATCTGGGAGCAGCACCTCCGCTTCATTGGTCTCAGTGCCACAACGCCAAGTTAGGCCCAAGCCCATGAGTGCCGCAGAGGCAGCCACTTTAATTGCTCTTTCACCATCGACCAGTGATGTTGGCGTTGACTCATCGCAAAGTAGCATCCAATCAACGCAGGGTGTAACTCATCTGACAAGTGTTCAACCACAGCCGCAACGACAAGCACAGGTGCAACAAGGAGAGGCGCAAGGAGAGGCGCAAGTAGAGGCGCATATAGAGGCGCAAGTAGAGGCGCAAGTAGAGGCGCAAGTAGAGGCGCAAGGAGAGGCACAAGTAGAGGCGCAAGGAGAAGCGCAAGGAGGCGCATGGAGAGGCGCAAGGAGAGGCGCAAGGAGAGGCGCAAGGAGAGGCACAAGGAGAGGCACAAGGAGAGGCACAACTGCTCACAATACTTGTTCCTTCAGAAGTAGCGGCACATCAGGAAATCGAGATTCATGCGGAGGTATCAGCCGAGCAAGCCACTCCTGATGATTCATTGTCTTCTAGATCCCCAGCAAGGAAAAGGAGGGCTAGTACAACTTCTTCTTCAAGCCCCTTTCCTTCTGATGATCTAGATCTTGATTAGCACCCACCAATTCAGTCTGAGAGACAAAGCTAGGTAAAAGGAGGGTTCCCACAAGGCTTTCAGTTATGGGTGATGACGAAGAAGAAGTAGAAGTGGTGTATTCTGCTGCTGATGAAGAGTCTGACGATGACGACCCAGTCATCACAGTCGTCTCTCCAGCCCCAGCAGACATGCAGCAGACAGACATTTTTACCCTATCCCGAAATGCTGCGCGGATGTGGGCTCCGTGGCACTGGTACCACCACCAACACAGGTAACTACTACACCAACACGACCTACAGCTTCCATATTTTCTCTTCAGAAGGGCCGGCAGGGACCTCCATCCAGCTCGACATCCATTACCTCAGTAGTGGTGCTGTAAGTGCACAACAGTGTCAAATTCCGCCACGCCTATCCTCCACTTCATCTGGCTTTGAAAGTGGCACTTCCACCACCACCGGAAATCTCAACTCCCCAGTTTGGGACTTCTTTAGTAATAGCAAAAAGGCAGAAAACCAAGTCATTTGTTCGATTTGTAAACAAGTAGTTAGTCGGGGTAAGCTTGGTAACAACTATGGTACTGGAAGCCAGAGAGATCATCTCCAAAAACACCACAGCATCCAGTGGGAGGTGCACCTAAGTAACATCCGGAAAGCCAAAAGTACAAATCCAAATGTAGCCATTGATATTGCATCTGATGACGAGGAGCTGATCGTGCAGGGGGGCAGTGAAGAAGCGAGAGACATTTTTTCTGATACACACAGTACCCCTGGCAGCAGCACTGCAGTGGTAGTGCCCACACCCTCTACCCCAGCAGCATCTAGGAGGCACAGTAAGAGTCTAGTAGAGACAGCAATGTGAAAAAGTACATCAATGAGCCTAACTGGGTTGAAGAAGTCTGGATCATCATCACATATGAAAACGGTCCAGACCACCATTAAAAGCATGTTTAGGTCGGAGGCGCCACTTGAACGCAACCACCCAACGGCACGTCTGTATAATGCAATGCTGGCTAAAATGTTAGCGCTGGACCTTCTCCCTTTTTCGTTCGTGGAAGGGGTGGGTTTTCTAGAATTTATGGCAACAGTGTGCCCTAAATGGAAGGTACCTAGCCGGTCCTATTTTGCCAGAGTTGCGGTTCCAGCACTACATCAAGATGTACTGGACGTGATTGGGGCAGCTTTGCAGGAGAGTGCTGTTCACACTAGCCACCTGACAACATGTGGACCAGTTACCAAGCCGTTGATTACATGTGCATCACTGCACACTGGGTCTCTTTTGCCGGGTTTAGAGAGAAGATAGCTGCAGGTGTTGACAGTGTCACAATTTTTCAAGCTATTCGGAAACATGCAACAGTAGCCATGTTTGCCATGGAGAAATCTCACACTGCAGTAAACATTTTGGAGGAGTTTAATAGTAAGGTTTTTCAATGGCTGCAGCCAAGAAGGCGCATGATTAGTTATGTTTCCACGGATAATGGCAGTAATATAGTTAAGGCCATGTCTCATGGTGGCTATTTCAGAGTGCTGTGTTTGGCGTACAGCATTAACATTATTGTTCAAGATTTCTTGAAAAAAGAAAACACAGTAAGCAAGTTACTGACCACATGCCGAAGAATCTGCACGCATTTCAGCCATTCTTTTAAGGCCCGGAAGCAGCTGAGGATCATTCAACGTGACCGTAGAGTGCCAGTCAGAGGACTCATCCAGGAGGCGGCAACACGTTGGAACTCAACCGTCTACATGCTTGAGCATCTGTTTGAGCAGTACTTGGTAATCAATGATTATGTCTTTCACGCACGGGGTGCTTCTAAAAAAGACATGAGGCTAGAGGTGGAGGAATGGGACCTAGTTAAAAGCCTGACAGACATGCTTTGTCCTTTTGAGGTCTTCACGCGGTCTTCACGAGGTCGTCAGCATTATATTTGTGCCACTATTTTGGATCCACTGTACAAAAAGGCACTAGCCAGCAATACATTAATTCCTTTTTCTGAAGCAGATGTTTCCAAGTACAAACATTGGCTAACTCTGTCAGCCACTCAGTTCAAAATAGAGCGGTAGGAAATTGAAGGAACCACCACAAGTATTACTGAAGCAGCAGAACATCCGGCGTCAAGGTCCACTTCTGTGGCCGAAGGCAGTCACTTTCCCTCAGAGCAGTTACCGACACCAGCAACCGTATCATCACCTGCACCAGGCCCAGCCATAATATTGTTGGAAGCGGATTGGATAACTCATCAAGGGTTTGATCGTTCAAGTGTTGATGCAAAGGCAACAGATGGTATGCAAAGTAGAACACCCCTGTAGGACCTTGTGTGGTTGTGCAGGCCTATCTGGATGACCCAACAGAGGTCTTCTTTGATCAGAACCCATCGATGTATTGGTATGGGAAAAGGCCTCAATGGCCACTGATCACCAAGCTGGCTATAAATTATTTGGCTTGCCCACTCGCAAGCGTGTCTTCTGAACGTGTTTTCAGTGCTGCTGGTGCCATTGTAACTACAAAAAGGACCGGCTCTCGCCCGAAAATGTGGAGAGGTTAACAATGATCAAGATGAATCAGCACTTCAGACCACGAGATTACAAAATACGTGAATCCACGCAGGAAGAAGAGGACACTGACTTAGGTGACGGAAGTTCTTCTCTGTTAGCTGACCTACTCCAGTTTCAATTCATAGAGTTTGAGGACGAGCTCTACTTCCCTGACACCTAGGCTTGAAATACTTACTTTTTTTTTGTCCTTATTCACTTTTATTTCTGTGTGTCTTTCTTTGTTTTGCAGCTTTTAGCACAACAAAACTCTAAGCAAAACAAATCCATCAGCAGCACTGTCTTCGTCTTATTTCCATATTGAAGGTGCCGCTGTCTGCATTCCTGAAGTTCACAAGTTCACAACTCAGTCATGCTCCTCTATCCTCCTCCTCCAGATTCCCCCTATCCATTTCCCTCAAGGCAGATGGTCGGATTATGCAGAATCAAGAAACTGTCGCTTTGTAGACGAGTCCCCTCAAAAGAAGTGGGACTGGAATGACTGACTATGCTGTTACTTCTGAAATTGACACGAGAGGCTGCCCTGTGGCCCTTCACTTAAGAATAAGATGCTGACAAAAAGTGGAACAGGTAATGAATGATGAGATGGCATGCAGTGTACCACACTGGCTGTCTGGCTCTGATGAAAGCAATTGCTGTTTGTTTGTTGTGCATGAAATGAATCCTATGTGTTCTGTTATTATTTAATCTTTAACACACTAAATGTAACTCAAGTCTAATCTGTTTACCTTGTTTAAGACAAATTGTACTTCTACTGCAGGGGCCACTACGTTGCATGATTTTTTAATATGGAAAATATCCTTGGACTCACTGTGTGTAGACTGTGACTGCATAAACAACATTGAGTTTGCCAACACCACGATGATTGATGATGAGTCATGATGACCAAAGTTACATAATATCTTTACAGACAGTCACTGGGATGGATGGATCATAATCGTCGATTTACGGAAGAATAATGGCCATTTCGTGAGTGGTAAACAAGTCAACAACAACCACAGCAGAACTACATGTCTGTCTAGTCGTGGTATGGAGTGGTCGAGCCAGTGTAGTGTTGTGCCAGAGTCCAGACAGCGGTTCATGTAAAATTGCGGCTATGTGGCTTGCTGTATAAAATTAGATATGATTTGTCTGTCTGTGTCAAAGAGGTATGCTACATGGAGGTTGGTTCACTAAGTGGTGCCTGCCTTGACCGTCTGCATGGCCCTGGCATGCTGTGTGCTAATTATTATCCTGGAAACAGAGACTCAGAGTAGGCACTTTAGAAATGAAGCATGTATGTAATACTGTCGCCTCTGAAAGTGAAAGTGTTATTTTTGCACTACACACCGTACCTTCTATTTTTCCTCCAGGGTGTTTTACTATCCCTTTCTGTTTTTACATCGACAATTACAGGCTGGCACTTACCCTGTGCGTTGGGAAAAATATTAACTCAGGCTTACCATAGCAATCCGCAATTCTGCATCCACCAGGCAGGAAGTGGACAGTGTGCTCACCAAGATTGATCGACGGAGCGCCCGATGGAATGGAGGAGTACTGCGAATAAGAGGAATGGCTAGATGCATGCAACTTCCCAATTCAACCAGGACAACTACAACACACAGTTACAGTATCCACTTCACTTGTTCTTTTATCTTTTAAGTAATGTTATTTTTTGTGAACTTCTATGAGTGCGACTCTGCTTCAAATTCATCCCTACAGCTGTTTGATAAGTTTATTTGCTATTTTTAAAACTAATGTTATGTACTACTAAGCGTTTATTCTCTCTGAGGGCAGATAGGCAAGTGAAATTGCGTAATTACTGCAGCCCTGTACTGTCTAATTGTTTAGTACTAGTTAGTAAATTGTAGTAAGTACTGATTTTTAGTACCCTAACCATCCATTTACCAAACAACTTCATGCATGCACTTCCTTTATGTCCCTTAAAAGATTTATGGATTTCTTCGTATCCAAAGATTTGTTTTTCTTCATTTGTTGTTTGTCCATGCTGGTTTTTTTTCTCTCTCCAAAAAACATTCCCAAAAAACCCCATTCCCATCCATTTTTCAAACCCTAACCCTCTTCCTCCGGGCTGTGTGGTTTTCATTGAGGTGTGACTAAATGACACCAATAATTCCACATGCTTGCTGGGGAGGATAAGGTCAAAAGCAACAGAAAATCAATTTCAAGGCAGGTCAAGGAATCCACTGATATTTTCTTATTCTGCTTGACACACACCCATGAGTATTTGAAAATCAATTCAGAAATTCATGTCCGCCATCAAGTGGATTCATCATCAACAACATCCTCCTACACGTGACGAAAGCTTACGCTGCTGTGTCCTTCAGTACTAGTTCTTGTAGAAGCCATAATCCACGCAACTAGTAGTTAACTTTTGATTGAATACTTTAGCATTGCTTAGGGTACAATTTATGGCACTGTTCTTGTGTACTGTACTATCGTACTGTTCTAATGCTCCTCTCAGGCCACTCAGTGTCTCATTTCCTTTTTTTCATATGCGGCTACTGCTAGTGTGTACCACTACTACTACCACCACAACAAAGCCATTTAATCCGTCCAGGATTCCATAGCCAACCTTCATCTCCATTTGCCATGCAGCCAGCCCTGTGCCTAGCCCTATTCTCAAACACGAATCACAGGTAAGATAAGCATTTTGGGGGAGGAAGAATAATGGAGCAGGAGGAGAGGATAGACTGACGGTAGTACTAGTAAAGTAGTAGGACAATTGAATTCACTAACTCTGTCAGTGGCACTTTTGTACAAATTTGGGCAATTACTTAGACAATTTGAATCAACCAGCCAGTTAAGTTTCAGGAAAACAAATGTACAGTTAACCCCCCCCCCCCGCTTCCCCAGAAAACAGTAAAAACGTGTATGCTATGTTTAAGTGGAAAATAAATAATTATTTCGACCCTAACAAAAATAAACTATCCCACAAGACCCAACCCACCCCCTCCCTAACCCCAACCAATGTCCATGAAATGTCCCCAAAAGTTCAAAAACCCCAACGCCCAATTCCCACCCCCCCAAAAGTCTTTAAAAAAGGGGCAAGGGACAGTCTCTACTTTGGCCGGCGGTGTCCTATGGCCATGTGGTCACGCAGCTCTCTCCGGAGGGCCTTGAGCAGGACTTTCTGCCTCTCCACCTCCTGCTCAAGGTAGGCCACTCGCAGGGTTAGGCGGTGCACATGAGCCTTGCAGGTACTGTGGGGACAGCTGTTGGTTTCGCTGCTCGGCGGCGGAGGGTTGCTGCCGGACCACGGTGCCGTACCGCTGGAGGATTACGCTGGCTGTATGACCCGGGGCAGTGGAGGAGGATGCAGTTGTTATTGTTAACTGAGAGTCATCCTCCTCCTCTTGAGCCACCAGCCGCCGATATTCGGCGACAATTGCCTCCAGCTTCCGTCACCTGGCCCGGATAGCCAACTCCTTCCTTGATAGTTTAGAAGTAGTATCTATATGAAGAAAGAAAAAAATGCTGTAACCAATACTCTTTAAGATGAACACAAAATAATTCAACAGAAAGTTGTGTCACAGTAGCACTAGCAACTTGCAAGCACAGTACATAGCATTAGTGGCATGTATCTATCTAATCTCCCACTTCGTCGGCCTCTGCTCTAACATTAGTTGGAGTTTCAGGAATTCTACTTGCACTGTGGACTCACTACATTAGACTCAGACAGTACACCAGTCTTCTTCTTCTCTCTTGTTTAGAGAAATTAGTACGTAAACTTGTGGAAGCCGGCATAAGCATAATGCCAGCGCAGTCAGCTTGCACCCAAGAAAAACAGACGCAAGCCATGATGACGCAGACTCACGTTACTGTTACCAGTACATGCAGGTGGGGAAGCTCTTACTTTTCTAGTACGGGTGGCACTGGCCATCCCCTGTTACAAGGGCTACTGCTCAATTAATTTAACTTTCACCCTGCCCTGCCCCTGACTACTACAAAAGGAAAATGAAGAAGATAATATGATCATCTATCCCTTCAAATGATATTTGCTTATATAAGGGATGACTTTAGGTGCTTTGTTTTTATTGATTGAGTGAACACCGATAGACCACACATGAATGACAGAGTTGAAAAAAAAATATTAACATAGGTAGTGAGTGGTCCCCGTAATCGCCGGAGGAAGGCACTTGTGACTTGACTTGATAATGTGAACTATACAATATAGATACACAGTATATGTTGTGCTTGCAAACTACTGTTAGTCAAGGGAGTATTCTGAAAAATTTCAACTTCTACTTTTCTCGGCTTTGCTACTCTGGCACGGACGTGGGGTGTTACATGCTCTTCAAACTAACACTCTTCATCCAGTGACTGTCTACTCTGTCTACTCTATATACACCTATGCTATCTATGAGGATGATACCATCCAGGCATCCATCCATTCAAAATAAATGTCACTCATTCTTCTAAATGTCTCAACTGGACAAACCTTACTTTTTCTCACTGAAAAACACCCTTTTTATTTTATTTTGTGAACCGCCACCCATGCATCCGTGCTTGACTTGCATTTGAATTTGACCCAAAGGATATATTGCGTATACATAAAGTTTCTGTTTCACTCACTCAGGCAGTCCTCTTTTCTTTCTCCTTCCACCCATCCTTGCTTCAACCGGCCATGCATCAGATTCCTTCCTACCAGCCACCTCTGCCTGCATTCAAAAACACGTGTCATTGTTTGCCAGTCATTAATTTAACTTGCTTGTCCTTTCTTACACCCTTCTTTCCCTTTTCGTTCATCCCATCCATCAAGTTCATATCTGATCTGGCTTGGTTTCTCGATAAAACTTTCACAGCTCAGTTGATGTCAAATTTAGAGGAGGCCATTGGTTACTCGTTAACTCCCACCGCTAATGCTATTGCTAATGTTATGTTATGAGTGGTCTTATAAAGCGCTCAGCTACTCGGGCAGAGTGTCCCGGCGCTAAACAGACCTGCTGGGGCTGGGCAAGGAGTACACAAAGAACTACTGTCCAAACAGCCAGGTCTTGAGCTCCTTCCTAAAGGAGAGCAGGTTGTCTAGTTTCCTGAGGGATAGTGGCAGTTTGTTCCACAATTGAGGCGCCAAAAGTCTGTATGACCGTCCCCCAATGCGAGCTCGTTTGGTTGCAGGGACAACAGCCAATGCTTGAGAAGCGGAACGCAAGAATCGAGAAGGAAAATAGAAACGCACTCTTCTCCTTAAATAGAAGGCCCCGGTGCCGTGAAGAGATTTATTGTATTCAAGTACAGGAGTATTAACCCGTCAACCGTGTTGGGATTGGGGTAGAGAACTATATAAAACACATGATGTCCCAACTGGTATAATTTTGAAGACAATTAGTAGGGATATGAATACAACATTATCCAGACAGAGACAAGGAGACTCTATTTAGTTGTAGCATGTGCTCATAGCATCATTTATGTAAATTATTAAGGTAAGGGTTCAAAACATACAGCAGTTGTATCAGCACTGCAGAAAACAAATTAGAGAATTGAAAAAAAACAAATTGTACTAGGTGCTCAAGTGTGTGAGTGAAAACACAGAGGCGATGCAGGTGACAATATGGTCAGCGTGGAAGGCACAAAGTGACTAGTGGATAGATATGTACAGTGAATAAGGACAAGGTGGTTCCAAATGATTTAGGATCGTTATTCTGATGTTGATTTTCAGCGTGAACCACTTTGTAGGGGGCGCCTATGGTCTTGCTGAGTAGTCAACGGCGTTTCGATCCACTTTAATCAGGATCATCATCAGGACTGGATATGGTTGAAAGCAGTGCTGTACAAGGGAAAGAGAAAAGGGAGGTGAAGGAAGGGATGGACACTGGGAGGGTCAGATGAGTTACATAAACTGCTGTATGTTTTGACCCTTACCTTAATAATTTACATAAATGATGCTATGAGCACATGCTACAACTAAATAGAGTCTCCTTGTCTCTCTCTGGATAATGTTGTATTCATATCCCTACTAATTGTCTTCAAAATTATACCAGTTGGGACATCATGTGTTTTATATAGTGAAGAGATTTAAACGCAGTGATGAGAGTCTTAAAGTAAATGCGTTTGCGTATCGGGAGCCAATGGAGCGAGTTTAGAAGAGCAGAGGTGTTGGAACTTCGGCTAAGGCCAAAAATGGCCCTTGCTGTGACGTAAATAATTAATTTACTCTCTTAATTTCTATGCAGGTAGGTACTTAATCAATAATAACTCAATCAGAATGAAAAAAGACAGAGTCCGTGGTGTTAGAGTTTCTAAGGGTTTTATTCCTCATAAAGGAATCAGGATATCATGTTCTGACCACCACAGGGGTGTCAGAAGGGATAGAGCGCTTCCTTTTTATTGACAATACATAGCTTATATACTTGATTTATACCATAAGGAATAATGTAAGAGGCGTAACAGCTGAGAGAAGACAAGATAACAGTATACACGTGGTACTAGTACATCATCAAGAGGCGTAAACTAGGCGTGAACTAGAGGTGTGTGCTAGAAACGTCACTGATAGGTGACGCAAGTGGGTGGCACCAAGGGGTGGTGCTAACAGAATGTTGCAATGTCAGCAGAAATCGGAAGCTTGGATGCGCGCGCAGCTGCATGACGTATGATTGACGGGGTGCAGGGGACTTGACATTTACACTGACGGAAAGAGACAGAAGTCTGGCATGTCAGATCAACTTGTACTTCTATCATATCTGATATCTGATGTTTAGGAACTATACTATCTGGGCGGAAAGGTCTCTAGGGCAGAAGCTATTCTATGCTAACTGTGGACGCGTGTATAAGCGCCTAAGTGTCTACATGTGAAGCGTGGGGGCACGGGGCCTTCCATGGAAGCATGGCAACAGAGGCTATGAATTACTTGCATTAAGACAGGTCGGCCCTTTGGCTCTGCAGCTGAGGAGGATGTTTACAAGATCTAGTAGGCAGGAATGCATTCTCGAGGAGCGGAACAGATAACTCGAAGGTTATAGTCAGTCTTGGCAGAAAGCAGGCTTGAGCTGAGCGCGAGGGGCCGCGCTGAAAGTAGGACAGAGTTCACGGGTACAGAGGTAGCCTGGGCAGAGTCAGGAGCCACAAAAGAGGCTCGATGGCAGAAATTCAGGGCCTGCTCTGGAGCAGGAAAAATACGAAAAGTGTACTACAAAAAGACGGTGGCATAGCATACTTAGGAACGGACTACATAATCCACTCAGGGTGGATCTGAAAGAGGACAAGTTAACGTTGGACGCAAATGTATTTGCGTCTTCATAGCTGGCACAGGAGGGAAGTTACATGCACTTTAAGCTAGCACATGGAGTCGGTGGGGTACGCGCTAGGGAACACAACATGACCAAAATTTAATTTTCCTCATTCCCTCCTTGTTCCCTACGGACCCTTCATGAAATATCGATCCTCATGAATCGATCAGTCTGTTCTTGCAACATCATTTGTTCTTCTTTCTTTCGTTCACGTTTAGAGAGAAAACTGGAATGTTCAATACAAGAGGTGGCACACAGTCCACAAATCGCTGGCCCACACTGCAGGCACAGGCAGCAACTGAATACTAGGACTAGGCCAATGCCTAGGAAGGATAGGATCTTCCATCCCCAAGCTGTTAACGTTGTCCAGAACCAACCGGACCAAGTCCAGGTGCCTGGATTCTGATGTATCTGATTTGCAATTTTATGGAGACGGGTGATAGCTTGATATACAGATGGTGCGTTTTGTGGAATGAAAACACAGCAACTTGACCCGATGACCTTACAGGCTCCACCTCTATCTGCCAAGATGACGTCAATTACAAGACGATTCTGAAGGACAACAACCCGCATAGCGGACTGCTCTTCTGTTAAGTTACCTAAGGCGGAAGTAGTTTCATTTACTACGGCTTCAAGTGTTCTAGTTAATCTGCGTATTAATTTACTATTCTGGACAGGTCCTAAAAAGAAAAAGAATCCTTTATTAAAATCGGTGTATTGTTCCCATGCCGTTTCTGTGTAGTCGACAAGTGGGATATCTCTTCTGGGTCTATTCTTTACTAGATTGCTATTTCTATGGTAATCAGGAGGAGCTAGAAAAACAGGTGGCAGGAGGAATGCAATGTAACAGGTACCATCCCAATCTGGAGGTAGACGAATGTATGCGGTATGACCACAAACAAAGTAAGAATGACTGATAGCTTTGAAAGATGATTTTCCATCATCACTGAATTCGACCACAGTAGTGCATTTACTATGACCTAAGTGTACTGAACCTTTCTTCTTGATACATAATTCACCAGTGACTGGCAGTACAGACATAATCGGTGGAACTGGTGTGGCTTCGGATTCGACAGTAAGAATCATAAGGCTAATTGTATAATTACCTAATCCATATACTTCATTTTCTAGATCAGTTCCTATTCTAGTGGGGAGTCCCTCCTTATCTGGGTAACAGGCGTCGAGCAGGACCAAGTTCAGGTTTCCCCAAACCCAACCCCCATCGAAAACAGCAATGTCAGGATCTAAAGAATTAATTATTTTAAACCATGCTCCACAGGAGCCATTGTGAGTGAACGGGTACGGAAAGAGAGGCAGGGCTCCCTTGTAATTCTGGTAGGGAGGGAGTCGGCCACATATCCAGCAATTTGTAGCATTGTTAGTTTGATGAGAATGATGTAACATACTAATGAATGTATTGTTGCGCAGCGCAAGTCTGTAGGAAAGCTCGTGAGAAGGTAACTCACTAAAAGTGTGTTCAGCAGATACATTGTAAGCAGATTGTTCACGCCTGAAAATAGGGTAATAGATAGACAATAAGATGCTAGCAACAATAATTAAAATACTGAAAATAAACATGATTAATAGTGTCACTATGCAGTGACTACGAAGTGATTTGCAATATGTACGTTTCTTTGCTTCTCTCTCTCTAACTCGATCTAGGGGATTCATGTCAGAAACTATTTAACCGATTCACCTAGGGGAGGACTTAAACAATTAAACTGTCTGACTTGCTAGATCGTAATTTCATGCGATATTGTTCTTGAGGAGTCTTTTCTCGTTTAGATTCGGTAAAGTCTTTTTCAACACAGTCTTTGGTGGGGGTGGACGAGTCTGAGTCAGGTTTCAGTCCAGCAAACTTTTTTATATGACTCGTGTGTACCCACCCCTTTCTTCCCTCGATCTTCACCGCCGTCCTTGTTGTTAGAAGAACGGTCTTCGGAGACTTCCAGCGGGGCTCCAGCGGGCTTTTCCTGTCGAAATTGCGGACAAGGACAGTATCACCGGGACGGACATCATGTGGCTTTACGTCAGTGTTGTCAGGGAAGGCTGCGGCAACCTGCGAACGACATGATTGGAGTGCAGACATCAAGGAGGCAAGGTAATCTGTCAACATGTTAGAATCAACATCAGTAATCTTTTTTGGAATGGGCGTCCCCCACATATTCGGTGGTCTGCCAAAGACCACCTCGTACGGAGATAGCCCTGATCTTGAATGGGCGACCATTCTCATATAGAATAGTGCCACTGGCAGGGCGACTATCCAGTCGACCCCTTTTTCCTGACATATTTTGGCAAGGCGGATCTTTAGTGTCTGGTTATGCCTCTCAACAAGGCCTGCGGCTTCTGGGTGTCGGACACAATGGAATTTCCACTGGTATCCCAGTAACAAGGAAACTTCTTTCATTAAGGCAGACGAGAATGGCTGACCGTTATCTGAGTATACGACACGAGGCAGGCCGTACCGTGGGAAGAATTCACGAACCAACTGTTTGGCAGTGGTCGGAGCAGTGTAATCTGGGACTGGGTATGCTTCGGTCCAGCGGGACAGAGCACAGACAACTACGAGAACATATTTAAATCCTCGACAACGGTCCATCTGGATATAATCCATCTGGAGGACTTCAAAAGGGTGATCGGGAGGATGGAATCCACCTTGCTCTACAGGGACGCTTTTACCTGGATTGAACTGACAACAGATCATGCAAGTACGCACTTTCTGTTTTGCTGCTGCTCGTAAGTGTTTATTGTTCCAGAGATTTTGCAAACTGTCTAGCATTGCTTTCTCTCCTAGATGTGCAGGACTATGTGCTGTATTTATCATGACTTGAACCATAGAGTCAGGGAGAAACCATGTAGATTTTCCCTTCGTCATCCAACCTTGATCTGTCTGGATCCCTCCTAGTTCGATCCATTTCTTTATTTCTTCTGGAGTAGCATGTGTCTGAATGTCAATAACATCTAGTGTGGGATCTCTGACTGTCATACAGTTTGTCGGCTCTGTTGTCTTTGTCGTGTCAGTTGTCTAAGTGTGAGTCAGTGCTGTATGTTTTGCTGTCTGATCTGCCAGGTCGTTACCCTGGGAAACAGAATCTGTGACTTTAGTATGTGCTTTACACTTCATGACGGATATGGCTGAAGGCAGATGTATTGCTTCTAACAGTGCTTGAATGAGAGGACCATGTTGTATCTTTGTGCCATGAGAGGTCAGAAAACCTCGTTCCTGCCAGAGCATGCCGAAGTCGTGTACGACTCCGAACGCATAACGGGAATCAGTGTATATGTTGACATTTCTATTCTTGGCTAGAATACAGGCTCGGGTCAGAGCGATGAGCTCTGCCGCTTGAGCAGACAGTGTATCAATACGATGTGTTTCTTTAACTTCAGTTTCAGTGGTCACTGCATACGCGGCCACTAACTCTCCTGTACTTGTTCTCATACATGAACCATCCACATAAAGTGTCAGGTCTGGATTTGTCAATGGAACATCTGTTAAATCTCGTCGGGGCTTTGTTACTGCATTAATGATCTCTATACAATCATGTGGAGCTGGATCTGTCTTAACTGTAGGTAACAGTGTTGCTGGGTTCAAGATACTGCAGCGTCTGATTTCTATGTGTGGCTGGAATAATGTCAATTCGTAACCTGTCAGTCGTGCTATAGTCAAGTGTTGAGTCTGGGTTCTGTTTAACAGAACCTCTACGGAATGTGGAACTTGTACTGTTAACTGATGACCTAGAACAATTGAGTCGCTTTGTCTGATTGCTAACGCTGTTGCTGCTACTGACTTTAAGCACGCAGGGAGTGCCTGGGCTACTGAATCCAATGTACTTGAAAAATAAGCGCAAGGCTTATGTGAACCTGCTTGATCTTGAGTGAGGACAGACAATGCTGTACCATCACGTTCTGTAACAAAAAGTGTAAACGGTTTGTTGTAACATGGTGTTGCTAAAACTGGTGCTTGGCATAATGCCTTCTTTAATTCCTCAAAGGCTTGTGTGTGTTCCTGAGTCCAAGGGAGGGCAATGGAAGTTGCTACCTCCTGCGTCGTTAACTGGATGAGTGGTTTAGCTAGAAATGCATATTGAGGAATCCATTGTCTGCAGTACGAGGTGAGGCCTATGAAGGCCCGCACTTCCTTTTGTGTCTGGGGTCGTGGCATGTTTACAATTAACTGAATGCGATCAGGAGTGAGCTGTCTCCCCACTTTGGACAGCAAGTGACCCAAGTACACAACTTGCTGAACACAGAATTGTAGCTTCGAAGGAGACACCTTGTGTCCCTTGTCGGCTAGGAAATGCAAAACTGTTAGTGATGCTTGTTCACATTCGGGCTCACTTCGTGCGGTGATCAGTAGATCATCGACGTATTGCAGTAAAGCGGTATTAACTGGCATTTGAATACAATCTAGTTGTCTTTTCAGTGCTTGACTATAGATGCTGGGGCTTTCTGTAAATCCTTGAGGTGCGCGGGAAAATTTGAAACTTCGTCCATTTAAACTGAATCCGAAGAGATATTGGCTCTCCGGGTCAATAGGTACACTGAAGAAAGCGTTCTTGAGATCGATTACAGTAAAGAACGTTGCTTCTGAATCAATAGCAGTCAATAGGGATGAGATATCGGGGACCACAGGGTACTGTGGTACAATGCATTTGTTCAGTTCTCGAAGATCAATCACCAGCCGGTATACTGGCGGTGCATTGCGGTCTGTACGTTTAAGAATTGGAATGATGGGTGAATTACAGATATTGGAGTCGGTCTCTACGACCACCCCCTGGGCAATAAGCTCTTCAATGATTTTCAGTAAAGCCACTACAGCATCGGGTGGTAACTTGTATTGTCTGATTCTGGGTAGGACAACTCCTGTCTTGAGTGTTACACGATATGGTGTGATATGCATACAACCTACATCAGCTGGGCCTTTTGCCCATAAGTGATCTGGTACATTTTTCAATCTGACATCAAAATCACGTAAAACATAATGACCCTTGAAATCCCGTAGAAAGAGTCTGACTCCTTCCGGGGAACAGCATATTATAGCTCCTAGAGCCTTCAGTGTTTTAATTCCTAACAGATTTTCTGGACATGATTTCGTAAGTAACAAATCTGTAACTCGAGATAATGGACCCACAGCTAGTGGTACTGGTTCTGATACTTCATTTACAATAGGCTGTCCTGAAAAACCAAGGGAAACATTCTGTGAGCCTGAGAGGGGTGCCCCTGGGACTTCATTGTGACTGATAGTAGTGCGACTTGCCCCTGTGTCAATTAAAAACTTTCTGTCTTTTCCTAATACGTGACTGTGTACATAAGGACCTTCTTGATCTACAGGAATTTCAATAAGAGGCAAATCACTTTCCCTCTCTAGGCTGTTTCATGTGTATCGGGGATAATCTGGATATGCTGACTGGGCATACTGGTACATTTGTTGTGAGACTTGCCGAGTTGCGGCAATGGGCTGTGTCTGGGCATGCTGTGGCTGCGGTACTGCTACTGTCTGTACTGTATGGGACTGATCATGCATAGGCTGTGTATTCTGCATTGGCTGTTCGTTCTGTGAGGTCTGTTGATGACCCTGTTCATGTCTAGGCGGATGCGGTCTTTCTTTAGTTTTACCTGTCGCGATGTTATGTTTCAGGACTGGACATTCATGTACGTAGTGACCTGGCTGCTTGCAATAATTACATGTCCCTTTAACGGGAGCTGCAGAATGATTGGTCTGGGCCCCACCTTTTCTATGACCGTCGGCTGGGACTGTCTGAGCTACTAACATTTTCATTTTCGTGTCTTTCATACGTTTCTGTTCCTGATCTTGTTCTTCCCTAATTCTGTTCTGGTGATATTGTAACATTTGTAACATCTGGGATGGCGTATTTGCCTGCCAAGTACTTTCAACCTTGTACACTCTATTTTTAACTAATGGTAGGGCGTTCTCGACTAGTTTTGTTACAAAAAGGTGTGGATATGACTCGCTACTAGGTTTTAGACCACTATTGATAATGAAACATTTCTCGAATCTTGAATAAAAGTCACTAGTATCTTCATCTTGTTTCTGTTTACAGGACGAGATTGCGTCCCAATCTTCCTTTCTAGTTGTCAATAATCTTGGCAAAACCTGTACTATTAAACCTGGTAATGCTTTAGTCTTATCCCCAAGGCCTAACCCTGGGATTCGTTTGCTTTCTTCGTCTTCTATTTCTGCCCATGCTATCTTTGACTCTCCCACCTCCCAATCTTTCTCCTTTAATTTCTCGTAAATGCCCGTGGGCAACAGTACTTTTAACATTTTCATAATATCATCATACGTGTAATCTCCCATCAGTAACATGTCTTTGAGCTCTCTGTGAAAACCTGCAGGGTCTTTATCATGGCACGGAACTAATTTCTTCATTTCTAACAGTTCTAACTTAGTCAGTGGTGTGTGAACATACACACGCTTCAAGCGTTGGTCCGTACCCATAACTGGGTGTACTTCTCGTAAGGGGTTCTGACTTTCAATGCCACTACCGCATTGCATGTGGTACGTTTTTCTGTCTGGAGGCGGGGCGGGAACATATTCAGAGCTTATGAAGGTGTAATACTTACGTCGTTGTTCTAGAATTATTTGTATTAATTTGGTACTGAAACCTCTCCATCTATCCATAAGTAGTGCTTCTAATGTTTCGTGTAAGGGACCTGGATCAGAATGATGGTTTCTGAACTTGATGAGGAGGTGCTGAATCATATATACACCTGTTATTTTCTGCTCTTCCGGGGAAAGGTTCAAGAATGTCTGCACTAACGTGTCATCATTATACATGTCTGGGTTTTCGGCCCATAATACAGCTGATCGGGCTAATTCCTGTTCGTCCATAGAATTGAGTACATGGTACCCCATTCGGTCTCGAAGCCTTTTATCAGTTTCCTGGAACTGATGTTCAGAAGAATTCGGATTTGTTAACTCAGAGAGAAAGACTCTCTTGCTTTCTGGACGGACACCTTTCCTAAGGTAGGCTCCCCTACCTACATATGCTATAGTATCTGTAGACCTTCCTGGTGTTTCATGTTCTTCTTCCTCCTCGGAGGAAGCTTTATCATTCTCTTCCTGGTGTGCAGTCAATACTGCCTTTCTAATTTTCTGGGACATACTGGCTATGCAAGCTCCTTTATCATGCTTTCCTTCGGCTATATTTTGACCCCACTTGTTTAATGCGTCTAATTCACTTTGATCTGTCCCGGGCCTGTCTCGTTCTCTTATTACACAATTTATGAAAAATCGTAATATCTGTGCTTGAGTGTCAACTTTCTGTTTATGCATGGCAGCTTTGACACTGTCGGCGTCTTTCCCTGTCTGTATAAACTTATATAGTCTGTCGAGAAGTTCCTGCATTCCTACATAGCATAGCAAGCTATCGGTGGCAGATCTTAATCGTAGTGATGCTAATATCATTAAATCGTCTTTTCCGGGTACTGGATCATATCTGCAAACTGACATCTTCTCTTTAAATGCGTCAAGCCGGGATAAGTGGGGAGACTGGAAAGGATTCTGCGTGTCCCTTAAATTTAATCTGTGTGTCGGTGGCGGGGTCTGAAGACCCGCAGTCGCACCTCCTGAGGCGGATGCTTGGGCATTATCTCTCCGCGGAGTCTGTATCTGGACTTGAATTTGTCGTTTAGTAGAATCAGGTAGGATTGGTTTCGGTAGGTCAGTCTTGAGTACGGGGAGTGGCGGAGCTGGCGGAACAGGGGAGGTCTGTCGCGGTACCGGTGGGACATTATCTGGGGGCGTAGTGCCACCCCCATCCCTGTCAGTAGGCAGGGCACGAACAGGCAGATTGGTGTAAGCTGGTGCTACATCCTCTAAATATGAATTTAGGAATATGTCTTTAGTAGTTTTATGCATTACTTTAGTTGGAACTAATGGTGTCGGTAAGTTTTTCGGTGACTCTGATTGGGCTTCAGATGTGCCATCTGCTGCAAGATACATACCGTTTACGAGATTATTTCGGGCACGGTCTATTTGTTCTGTTTTTACTCGGATCCCTTCAGTAACTAATTCGTTTTCTTGGTCTTTTTCTGATTCTTTAAGTCTGTCTTCTCTACGGAGTGCTTTGTCAGCACGCTTACGTGATTCCTTACGCCAAAATTCTATGGCGTCTTTCTGAGATTGTCTAGCTTTCTTTTTCCATAATGCTTCTTCTACCCTCATGATGCACTCGGCATCCCATGTTCCGGTGACAGGCCATCTGTGTCTTTCGTCTAGGTGCTTGGTATAATCGGCCCATAAATCTAGATATAATATGGCATCTATGCCATGTTTCTGATACATAAAATTGCCTGGAGTGTCCCTAGGGGGGATAGGAATTTCTTCCTCCAGTAACCCTTTCCTAGTTCCTATCTGTTTTAACTTGTTGAAGAACGGCATCTTGCTTACTTATTACTGAACGCTAGATCTTTATTCCTTAATACGAGTTACAGCTAGTTGATACAAGAAACACAATAATACACATTTAAACAGTCACATTCATACCACAACATTAATCACATAAAAACATTGAAGACATAGATGACTACCCCCCTATACTGGATGTACTGCTCAACAGTACGGATACACTGGTGTAACAGTGCAGAAATTCGGAATACTTGATATACTGCTAAACAGTACAGATACACACCCTAAAAACAGTGCAGACCGGACTTGCGTACCCAAACCCGTCTAGATACGACCCAGCAATGGTACTCACCGGGAAGCACGGAAAACAGAAGGCCTCGGAAAACTCGACTGGACTCGACTCGGTACTTCGGAAAACTTCGGAAAACTTCGGAAAACTTCGGAAAACTTCGGAAAACTGGTGGGCCTCTTCACACCTCGGACCTTGCTTCTTTCGGCTAGGCTCTGGTCGGGATCCTCCGCACTCCTCACCGCCTCGTCTGGGCACTGATCGCAGTCTTCGTCACCTCCGTGGGTCAGAGGGAGATGCAGGAAATCCTGCCAGTACACGTGTGTTCCATCTAACTGATGGCAGGGGACATAGTTTGCAACGCACCAACCGGCGCGTGAGGTGGGGGAGGAGTCCCTATTCGGGCGCCAAAATGACGTAAATAATTAATTTACTCTCTTAATTTCTATGCAGGTAGGTACTTAATCAATAATAACTCAATCAGAATGAAAAAAGACAGAGTCCGTGGTGTTAGAGTTTCTAAGGGTTTTATTCCTCATAAAGGAATCAGGATATCATGTTCTGACCACCACAGGGGTGTCAGAAGGGATAGAGCGCTTCCTTTTTATTGACAATACATAGCTTATATACTTGATTTATACCATAAGGAATAATGTAAGAGGCGTAACAGCTGAGAGAAGACAAGATAACAGTATACACGTGGTACTAGTACATCATCAAGAGGCGTAAACTAGGCGTGAACTAGAGGTGTGTGCTAGAAACGTCACTGATAGGTGACGCAAGTGGGTGGCACCAAGGGGTGGTGCTAACAGAATGTTGCAATGTCAGCAGAAATCGGAAGCTTGGATGCGCGCGCAGCTGCATGACGTATGATTGACGGGGTGCAGGGGACTTGACATTTACACTGACGGAAAGAGACAGAAGTCTGGCATGTCAGATCAACTTGTACTTCTATCATATCTGATATCTGATGTTTAGGAACTATACTATCTGGGCGGAAAGGTCTCTAGGGCAGAAGCTATTCTATGCTAACTGTGGACGCGTGTATAAGCGCCTAAGTGTCTACATGTGAAGCGTGGGGGCACGGGGCCTTCCATGGAAGCATGGCAACAGAGGCTATGAATTACTTGCATTAAGACAGGTCGGCCCTTTGGCTCTGCAGCTGAGGAGGATGTTTACAAGATCTAGTAGGCAGGAATGCATTCTCGAGGAGCGGAACAGATAACTCGAAGGTTATAGTCAGTCTTGGCAGAAAGCAGGCTTGAGCTGAGCGCGAGGGGCCGCGCTGAAAGTAGGACAGAGTTCACGGGTACAGAGGTAGCCTGGGCAGAGTCAGGAGCCACAAAAGAGGCTCGATGGCAGAAATTCAGGGCCTGCTCTGGAGCAGGAAAAATACGAAAAGTGTACTACAAAAAGACGGTGGCATAGCATACTTAGGAACGGACTACATAATCCACTCAGGGTGGATCTGAAAGAGGACAAGTTAACGTTGGACGCAAATGTATTTGCGTCTTCATAGCTGGCACAGGAGGGAAGTTACATGCACTTTAAGCTAGCACATGGAGTCGGTGGGGTACGCGCTAGGGAACACAACATGACCAAAATTTAATTTTCCTCAGCTGCCGAATTTTGAACGGATTGTAGACGGGTGAGAAGATATTCCGGGAGGCCTAGATAGAGTATGTTGGTATAGTCCAGCAGTGAGCCAATCAAGGCCTGTACAGTGATCCTCCTGTGGGCAAGTGACAAAAAGGGAAGACATTTCCTAAGAGTTTTAAGAAGGCCAAAGCATTGGCCAACTACACTGAGAATCTGGGGTTTGAAGGTCAGACCATTGTCAATTTTAACACCCAGATTTTTCGCCATAGAAGTAGCAGACAATGGAGGATACATATCAGAGGGCCACCAGGATTTCCAGTTGGCGTCGGGGAGGCAGCCGAAAAAGAGGACCTCTGATTTATCAGACTTGCACCTAAGTTGATTCAGTTGGAACCACGAAAAAACAGCCGCGAGGCAGCTCATAATGTTGTCGCCGGTGAAGTCTGTGTTCTTATCGCAAGTAAATAAAAGCTGCGTATCATCAGCGTAGGAGACAATCTGGGCTCCATAAGACTCGACGAAAGCAGCCAAGGGGGACATATATATATATACAAAAAAGAGTAGGACTCAAAATCGATCCCTGTGGGACCCCCACCTCCAGCGGTGGAACTGAAGCTGTGAATGGGGGAGCCCAGATTGATTGTTAGTGACAAATTAAAAAGGACTCAAACCAACTGAATACCATCCCTCTCAAACCAATCTCCTGGAGTCTTAAAAGAAGACGGTTGTGAGGGACGGTATCAAATGCCACCGAGAGGTCGAGTAAAACCAGCATCGCCTTCCCTCCGTTGTCCAAAACCTCCTTAATAGACTCAGTAACCTCCAACAGAGCCGTCTCAGTGCTCAAGTTAGAGCGAAACCCGGATTGAGTGTTATGGAGGATATCATGGGTTTCAAGAAAATTTGAGAGGGAAGTATGGACATGTTTTTCCACAATCTTAGCAAAAGCAGGAAGTAATGAAATTGGTCTATAATTAGAATGGGCGAGGGCATCCAAATTAGGTTTTTTAAGTAAGGGAAGGATATGAGCCTTTTTCCAAGTACTGGGGACAGTACCAGTTTTAAGAGAGGACTTGAGGGCAGGATTAATGATAGGATTGATAATGTGTGCTATCTTGGCAAGGAACTTCCCAGGACACGGATCATGACGGGGAGCCGGACTTTAATTTTAATAATAGCTCCAATGATGCGTGTGGGGAAAGAGGAGGAAAAGTCGAGAGCATATGGCTCTCAGGGAGAAAAGGAGGTGCGGGAAGCTTTAAGTCAGAATCACTTATTGAACAGATTGACGTGAATGAGGCCTGAATGCTTTTAATTTTGTTAGCAAAAAAACTGTCCAGTTGTTTAATCCAGAGTTCCGAGGGTGAAAATTTAGATATTAGAGTAGTGGGGGAAGTGAATTCCTGGACTATTGTGAAAATGTCCTTGTTATATTAGCCGCTGATTTAATTCTTTTAGAAAAATGAGATTTTTTCTTGGTAACAATGTCTTTGTGGTAGGTTTTAATAAGTTCCCTATATACAGCTTTTGATGAAGCATCATAACTTTTACGCCAGGCTCTCGGCTTTCTCACAGAGCCTTCTACTATCATGCAGCGCAGGGGTAAACCAAGGCGCAGAGGCTCGAGAATGTTTTTTGGAGCGGATAGAAAGAGGCGCTAGCTCATCAAGACGTTGTGTGAGCCAGGACTGAAAGAGAGCTAAGTCGTTGGCCAGATCACCTGTTAGCTGGCATGGGTGCATGGCAAGTGAATGGGCTAGCATGTCGGAAGAAACGCGATGACAAGAGCGAGTGGCAGTTGACTGCGAGCCAGAGCCTGTAATGGCCGCTTTGGTCACACGCAGGATGTCAAAATTCAATAAATAGTGATCAGACCACACCAGAGGTGAGGGGAAGAAGAAATGACGGGAATTGTTGAAAAAATTAGGTCCAAGATGTGACCTTTACTGTGAGTAACTGTAGAAATGAAAGTGATCAGACCAAATGGATTTGTAACGTCAATCAATCAATCAATCAAAGCATTTATATAGCGCACTACTCACCCGGAGGGTCTCAAGGCACTAGGGGAGGGGGGGTCCGCTACTGCTCGAACAGCCAGGTCTTGAGCTGCTTCCTGAAGGCAAGGTGGTCCTGGGTCAGGCGGAGGTGGGTCGGGAGGGAGTTCCAAGTCTTGGCGGCCAGGTAGGAGAAGGACCTTCCTCCTGTGGTGGCTCTTCGGATGCGGGGGACAGTGGCGAGGGCGTGGCCGGTCGATCAAAGCTGGCGTGTGGGAGCGTAGAAGTTGAGGCGGCTGTTGAGGTATCTTGGGCCTTGGTTGTGTAGGGCTTTGTGTGCGTGGGCGAGGAGACGGAAAGTGATTCTCTTGTTGACCGGGCGCCAGTGCAGATCTCTCAGGTGTCCGGAGATGTGGCTGCGACGGGGGATGTCCAGGATGAGTCGTGCTGAGGCGTTCTGGATCCGCTGGAGTCTCTTCTGGAGTTTGGCGGTGGTTCCGGCGTAGAGGGAGTTGCCGTAGTCCAGACGGCTGGTGACGAGGGCCTGGGTGACCGTCTTCCTGGTCTCGGTGAGGATCCACCGGAAGATCTTACGTAGCATGCGCAGGATGTTGAAGCACGACGAGGAGACAGCGTTGACTTGTCTGGTCATGGAGAGGGAGGAGTCCAGGATGAAGCCCAGGTTGCGTGCGTGGTCTGTTGGTTTGGGTGCGCTGCCCAGGGCGGGGGGCCACCAGGAGTCATCCCAGGAGGAGGGCAAAGATCCCAGGATGAGGACTTCCGTCTTGTCCGAGTTCAGTTTCAGGCGGCTGTTCATCATCCACTTGGCTACGTCTGTCATCCCTTCGTGTAGGTTGGCTCTGGCGGTGGCGGGGTCGTTGGTGAGGGAGAGGATCAGCTGGGTGTCGTCGGCGTAGATGATGTTGAGGTTGTGTTGGCGTGCGATGGCTGCGAGGGGGCTCATGTAGACGTTGAAGAGGGTTGGGCTGAGCGAGGAGCCTTGAGGAACGCCGCAGATGACTTCGGTGGCTTCTGATCTGAACGGGGGGAGGCGGACTCTCTGTGTCCTTCCGGCGAGGAACGAGATGATCCATTCCAGTGCCTTCTCCTGGATTCCAACGTTGCTGAGGCGCTGCACTAGGGTACGGTGGCAGACAGTGACGAAGGCCGCGGAGAGGTCTAGGAGGATGAGGGCCGCTGTTTCTCCGTTGTCGAGCAGGGCTCGGATGTCGTCGGTGGCTGCGATCAGGACGGTCTCGGTGCAGTGGTTGGCCTGGAAGCCAGACTGCGAGAGGTCGAGGGATCCGTTCGTCTCGAGGAAGGCGGCCAGCTGCTTGTTGACGGTCTTCTCGATGACTTTTGCAGGAAACGGGAGCAGCGATATGGGGCGGTAGTTCTTGAGGTCGGTGGGGTCGGCTGATGGCTTCTTTAGTAGAGCGCTGAGTTCGGCGTGTTTCCAACTCTCCGGGAAGGTAGCAGTGTCGAAGGAGGTGTTGATGATGTCCCGCAGGTGGGGTGCGATGACAGCGTCGGCCTTGTTGAAGACGTGGTGAGGGCAGGGGTCGGTCGGAGATCCGGAGTGGATGGAGTTCATCGTTAGGATGGTGTCTTCGCTGCTGATCGGGGTCCAGGCGGGGAAGGTGGTGGTGGGGGGCGGTGGTTCAGTCGTGGCGTGCGTCGGTTGTGTGCTGAAGCTGTTGTGTATGTCCGCGATCTTGTTGTGAAAGTAGGAGGCGAGGGAGTTGCAGAGGTCTTGCGAAGGGGTGATGTTGTTGTTTCTGGCGTTGGGGTTGGAGAGCGCTTTAACGATGTTGAAGAGTTCCTTGCTGTTGTGTGCGTTGTTGTCCAGTCGTTCCTTGAATGCAGTTTTCTTGGTGGCGTGGATCAGTTGGTGGTGTTTTCGGGTGGCGAGCTTGAGGGCAGTCATGTTGTTCGGTGTTGGGTCTCTGCGCCAGGCTTTCTCGAGTGCTCGGCAGTTCTTCTTGGAGCTCTTGAGTTCGTCGGTGAACCATGGGGCTTTCTTGCTGCTGGGTCTGCTAGGCGGGGTCTTCAGAGGGGCGAGGTCGTCTGCGCAGTTGCTGATCCACTTCGCAAGGTTGGTGGCCGCCAGGCTTGGGTCCGTTGCACTGGTGGGCGGGTTCATGCTCAGGGAAGTCGCGAGCTGGTCGGCTATGATCTTGTTCCAGCTTCTGCGTGCAACCTGTTGCTGGTGGTGGTGGATCGTGGTCCTTCTGAAGCTGAAGTGGACGCAGCTGTGGTCCGTCCAGTGGAGTCCGGTGGCGTGACTGAAGGTGATGTCCTTGCTGGATGAGAACACAGGTCGAGTGTGTGTCCGGCGTAGTGGGTGGGGGTGGTCACCAGCTGTTTGAGACCGAGGTTGGCGAGGTTGTCCAGCAGGGTGGTGGTGTTGCAGTCGTTGTTGTTCTCCAGGTGGAAGTTGAGGTCCCCGAGGAGGATGTAGTCAGCGGAGGGGAGGGCGTGCGGGCTGATGAAGTCGGCGATGTCTTCGCTGAATTGTGTGCGTGGTCCCGGGGGTCTGTAGATGAGGGTGCCTCTGAGGGTGGTCTTGGGTTTGATGTGGATCTGGAAGTGCAGGTGTTCGGCGGGTGCGAGGGTGTCGTCGGTGTTGGTCGTGATGCGGATGGTGTTTCTGTGGATGATGGCGATGCCTCCTCCTGTCTGGTTGACGCGGTCCCTCCGGATGATCTTGTAGCCGTCCGGGATGGCGATGGCGATGTCGGGCGCTGAGGAGGCGTTCATCCAGGTTTCCGTGAGGAAGGCGACGTCTGGGGCTGTGGTGTCGAGCAGGTTCCAAAGCTCGACGGCGTGTCTGTGGATGGAGCGGGTGTTGAGCAGGATGCACTTGAGGTGGTTGCTGCTGGTGCTCGGCTTGGTCGGTGCTGGTGTAGTGCAGGTCCGAATGCAGGTGAACTTGCAGGAGTGGCAGCAGAAGGGTCCGTGGGTGCGTCCCGGGGTGGCTCGATAGCAGCCCGGGATTCGACCGGCGTTGAGTGCGTAGAGTTCGGTGGCATTGTAGGTCCGGCGGGTGGGCTGGGGTCTGCGGGAGCCAAGGGTCCTGGCACTGGGCGCGGTCCAGGCGCGGACGGGCGCAGACGGGCTTACCTTTGGCGCGCCTTCGGCGCACAATCGGCGCGCCCGCTGCGCGTGCGCACGGTCGCGATTTATGGCGAAGTGCAGGGAGGGAGGAGCAGCTGGGAGGCGGGAGCGGGGAGGGCACAGAAGGAAGGGGGCGTGTCCACACTCCCGGCGGCGGAAAGCGGGAAGCGGGGAGCGGGGCGGGTGGGCGCAGGGGGAAACAGCACAGGGGGGGCAACAATACTGGCAGAAGGAAAACAAAGTATTTAAAAACAAATTACAGTACAATTAAGAACGAAGCAACAGAATGGCAGAGATACGGGAAACAACGAGCGGCGGCAGGGGGCATGGCCCGAAGGCGGGAAGGCTCAGCGAGGCTGAGAGCAGCGGCAGGCGGGGGGCACACGCGACATCTGGTGGCCATGCGGCGCGGGGGTGTCCTACGAATAGGTCACACTCACCTGTGCCGCACGGTCGCCATTTATGGCCAAGTGCAGGGAGGGAGGAGCAGCTGGGAGGCGGGAGCGGGGAGGGCACAGAAGGAAGGGGGCATGTCCACACTCCCGGCGGCGGGAAGCGGGGAGCGGGGCGGGTGGGCGCAGGGGGAAACAGCACAGGGGGGGCAACAATACTGGCAGAAGGAAAACAAAGTATTTAAAAACAAATTACAGTACAATTAAGAACGAAGCAACAGAATGGCAGAGATGCGGGAAACAACGAGCGGTGGCGGGGGGCGTGGCCCGAAGGCGGGAAGGCTCAGCGAGGCTGAGAGCAGCGGTAGGCGGGGGCACACGCGACAGCTGGTGGCCGTGCGGCGCGGGGGTATCCTACGAATAGGTCACACTCACCTGTGCCGCACGGTCGCCATTTATGGCCAAGTGCAGGGAGGGAGGAGCAGCTGGGAGGCGGGAGCGGGGAGGGCACAGAAGGAAGGGGGCGCGTCCACACTCCAGGTGGCGGGAAGCGGGGAGCGGGGCGGGTGGGCGCAGGGGGAAACAGCACAGGGGGGGCAACAATACTGGCAGAAGGAAAACAAAGTATTTAAAAACAAATTACAGTACAATTAAGAACGAAGCAACAGAATAGCAGAGATGCGGGAAACAACGAGCGGCGGCGGGGGGCGTGGCCCGAAGGCGGGAAGGCTCAGCGAGGCTGAGAGCAGCGGCAGGCGGGGGGCACACGCGACAGCTGGTGGCCGTGCGGCGCGGGGGTGTCCTACGAATAGGTCACACTCACCTGTGCCGCACGGTCGCCATTTATGGCCAAGTGCAGGGAGGGAGGAGCAGCTGGGAGGCGGGAGCGGGGAGGGCACAGAAGGAAGGGGGCGTGTCCACACTCCCGGCGGCGGGAAGCGGGGAGCGGGGCGCGGGGCGGGTGGGCGCAGGGGGAAACAGCACAGGGGGGGCAACAATACTGGCAGAAGGAAAACAAAGTATTTTAAAACAAATTACAGTACAATTAAGAACGAAGCAACAGAGGTTTTATGGTGTCTGCTGCATCTGCCACATCCATATGGATGTTAAAGTCGGTAAACAGACAAAATATCGACTACAAAATATCGAATGGATATAATATCGAGTACAAAATATAGGCTGGACAAAATATCGAATGGACAGAATATAGACATTAAAAATATTGTTTAGAAGGTGAGTAATGTAATATCGAATTTTAAAATATAGATATTCAAAATATCGAAGTACATAATATAGGTTAGTAAAAATATCGAACATTTAATAATATCAAATTTTTTATAGTGACCACCGCGTTCGGAGCGATTTCCTGAATTGCGCTGTGTTGTGGCTCGCGCTTTCTATTTTAACAACACCCTTTTTTGTATCTTAGTTAATTTCTGTTGTATTGCCCCTGATTTTACTCCGCTGCTGCTGCGACCCCCCCTGGCCCTTACCGCATATAATAACAAATTCAAGCACCGCTACTTAGCGGGTCCGGGCTCCGGGGTTCCTGGGTCACGTGACGACGACGCCATCTTGGGAAGGCTGTTCCCTTCCTTGTTGGGGGTTAGCGCGCTAGCGCTTTTTACCGCCACTTGCCTACTTAATGCTCGCCTGGAGCGTAGCGGTCTAGCGCAGCGGTCGCGCCTTCGCTACGCCTGAGTCTCGCCAGAGTCCTGCCCGTCTGCGCCCGTCAGCGCTAAGGCAGGGCTAGGGCAGGGGACTCTGGCTTCCTCAGGATGATATCTGCTGAGAACCTGCGTATATTGCGACACGAGGTAATAGATTGCTATCATGGCACCTTGGATCCTCTTAGTGGGCCTTTTCAGTGTCCCACTTGTCCTTTCAAACTTCCTAAGCCTCTGCCTATTAAGGGTCTCCAGTCTAGGCCCCCAGCTGTCAACAAACCAGACGCTGTTGCAGGCACAGCTACTCAATCTTCCCTTAAAGTTTTTCATTTGAATGTCAGATCACTGTCATGTCACTCCCAAGAAGTGCTTTCCTTGATTACTGATGATAATCCGGATATCTTCTTTCTTACGGAAACTTGGCTGCACGATCAATCCATGGCTGTCATGAATTTAGCCCTTCCTGTGGGATACACCATGCACTCCCTCCCTCGCAATGCTAGAGGCGGAGGTATAGCAGTTGCGGTAAAAACATGCTACCCCTGCATTTGGAAACCTACCACCATAGCAGGATGCGAGAGTGCACTTTTTAACATCTCAGTAAATCCCCACTTCACTTTTTCGGGACTATTAATATATAGGCCCCCCGGTCCTGATGGCGCTTTTCGTCAAAGCCTCCCGGAGGTGGTCTCCTCTTTAGTCCTGAAACCGCTAATTTTACGATTATAGGCGACCTCAACTTGCATATGGATGCCCCACTTTCTAATCCGGTCCATAGCTTGTTAGCAGATCTTGAAGCGCTTCAATTAATTCAAATGGTACAACTACCGACTCACACAGGTGGTCACTTACTAGATCCCTTTTTGACGAATCTTGCTACCAATATCTCAGTGCTTCATCCTAGACCTATGGCCTGGACTGATCACCATCTGATTGAAATTCTTATCATCACTACCATTTCCTCCCCTAGAAACAACACCCCTGCCAGTTTCAGACGCCCTTGGAGAAACCTGAACTTAGAGCATTTTCACCAGCTTCTGATGAAATATCATCCTCTACCCCCTACCGAAGTTTCCCGTGGCTATGATAGCTTCTGTGAGTGGCTAAATCACTCACTAGACATGCTTATACCGGCCAAGTGGAGTAAGACCAGATCAAGTCCTTCCAGCCCTTGGTACAATGAATCTCTTAAAAAACTCAAAGCCTCTTGTAAAAAAGCGGAACGTGCATGGCGTAAAACCTATGATGCTGACCTTAAGTCGGCCTACAGGGTCTGCACCAGAGTGTATCATCGGGCCATATGCTCAGCTAGGGCTGCCTTCTACTCGCAGGAGATAAAGAACAGCACGAATCCCACCAAGGTTATCTTTAGGGTTTGCAAGGACCTTACAAGCAAAAGGACTGATACTGCTACTCTTGAAGCCTCCTTGACACACTGTGAGGATTTAGCCTCGTTCTTCGTCGAAAAGGTGGAGGCCATCTATAGGTCATTCTCTCAGCTTCCCATTAGGGAGAATACGTCTATATCATTGGTTCCTAAACCATTGTTGATCATTCCCAGTCCGACTCTGGATGAGTTCAAAGCCTTGACGACAAAAGTTAAATCCGGTTCGCCGGATGACCCTATGAGACCCACTCAATTCCGGGAACTGGCTGAGTGTTGTTATCCTGCCATGCACAGTCTCATTAATCTGTCCTTTAACACAGGCTGTGTTCCCAAAGCTTGGAAACAGGCAACGATCATTCCTATTCTTAAAAAACCTGCCCTTGACCCTACTAAACCAGAACACTATCGACCCATTTCCCTTCTCCCCAGGCCAGCCAAATTAGCAGAAGCGCATGCTAATTACATTCTTTCATCCCACTTGCAGGAAGCTAATATACTGGATAATTCCCAGAATGGGTTCCGTGCGGGCCATAGCACCGAGACTGCTCTTTTGGCTGTGGTGGAGAACATCAGGAAGTTGTTGGACCAGGGTCAGACGGCGGCGCTGATCCTATTGGATCTCAGCGCCGCCTTCGATACGGTTTCCCACCAGATTCTTTTACATCGTCTGGTGGAGGCAGGCGTTGGGAGAGGTAGCACTTGAGTGGTTTCGCTCCTTTCTTAAGGATCGAGGCTTCACAGTGTCTACACCCCCCTTTGTCTCTGCTTCTCGCCCTATACTTCAGGGTGTTCCCCAAGGATCGGCCCTTAGCCCTACCTTATTTAATTTATATGTTCAGCCATTGGCGGAGGTAGCCCATAGTTTTGGTCTTTCCTTGGTGTCATACGCCGATGACACGCAGCTGGTGGTGGCCCTCAATGGTGATTCCAACATAGATGCCCTCACCTTTCAGTCTGCTCTAAAAGCTGTGGCAGGCTGGATGGCGAACAATCGACTCCAACTTATTGCCTCTAAGACCGAGGTTATTATTTTTGGTAGGGAAAGTGGGTTATGGGGAGATCAATGGTGGCCATCTGAACTAGGCCCTGTTCCCACCCCCGTGGCTGAAGTTAGAAACCTCGGGGTGTGGTTTGATGACAAACTTTCTTTCACTTCCCATACCAAACGCGTGGCTGGCACATGCTTAGGTACTCTGCAGTGTCTCCGACCTATTTTCAAGTTTTTTGATGCGGAGACCAGACAGATTATAGTCCAAGCTCTGGTTCTTACCAGATTGGACTATGCCAGCTCTCTGTTTTTGGGCCTGAATCAGGCTGAGCTAACCCGCCTCCAGAGGGTCCAAAATGCGGCGGCCAGGATGCTAGTTGGCCTCCCGAAGTTCATCTCGGTTCGTCGAACTATCCAAGATCTCCATTGGCTACCTGTCGGGCAAAGAATTAAGTTTAAAGCTCTTTGCTTAACTTTTAAAATTCTTAAATTAGCCTCCCCTCCTATTCTTTCGCAGACTATTCTTCATTATGTCCCTGCCAGAGCTCTTCGATCCGCTGGATTAAATCTTGCCATTGTGCCACGCTTCAAAAAAACTAGAATGGGTGGACGTTCTTTCTCAGTGCTGGCGGCAGTTCTTTGGAACTCTCTGCCTGCCCCTCTCCGCTCCATCCCTGACCTGCTCCCTTTTAGGAAGGCTTTAAAAACCTTCCTATTCTCTACAGTTTAGTCCTTTTATCTCTGGGTCATCTCTGCTGTGTTGTGTTACACATTCTCCAAAGCGCCGGGACGCCACTTGGCTGCGGCATCCGCGCGCTATATAAAATAAAATAACATAACATAACATAACATAGTGTATTTTATGTGTTAAAAGTGTTTATTTATGTTATAATGTAATTTAATTAATGAATTTAATGTTATTTAAATTTTACGTAATTTAATTGTGTAGCGGGTTGTGGGTTTATAGGGGAATAGGGTGGGAAGTAATTTAATTATAATTAATTAAAAATGTTAATTTATTTATTGGTATTTGTTTATAATTAATTGTTAATTCATTTTTATTTTGTAATTAATTAAATTTTAATTGCCAATTAATTTTATTTAATGGATTAATTGATAATTATCTTAATTTAACCAATTTAATTTCTGTAGTGGGTTGTGGGTTTATAGAGGAATATGGTGGGAAGTAATTTAATTATAATTAATTAAATATGTTAATTTATATAGTGTTATTTATTTATAATTAATTGTTAAATAATTGTTGTTTGGTAATTAATTAATTTTTAATTGAGAATTAATTTTATTAAATTGATTAATTGATAATTATGTTAATTTTACTAATTTATTTTCTGTAGTGGGTTGTGGGTTTATAGGGGAATAGGGTGGGAAGTAATTTAATTATAACTAATTACATATGTTAATTTTTGTTTGGTATTTATTAGATTTTAATTGCTAAGTAACTTTTTAATTACTAAATATTTAATTGTTAATTTGTAATTAATTAATATTATTAGATAACTAATTGTAATGATTACTTTGAATTAGTTTTTGTAATTAATTAATTATTATATTATATTAAATTGGTAATTACTTTAAATTAATATTTTTATAGATATTAATATATATATATTTTTAAATAATATATGAAGTATCTACTTTCCCTACTGTTGCACTCACTGGAGTGGGAATAGTAATTTGTATCCCTACGCTATCCAACGTTTTCCCTACTGTTGCACTCTCTGGAGTTGGAATAGTAATTTTTACCCCTACGCTATCCAACGCTTTCCCTACTGTTGAACTCTTTGGAGTGGGAATAGTAATTTTTACCCCTACGCTATCCAACGCTTTCCCTACTGTTGCACTCTCTGGAGAGGGAATAGTCATTTTTACCCCTACGCTATCCAACCCTTTCTCTACTGTTGCACTCTCTGGAGTGGGAATAGTAATTTTTACCCCTACGCTATCTAACACTTTCCCTGCTGTTGCACTCTCTGGAGTGGGAATAGTAATTTTTACCTCTACGCTATCCAACGCCTTACCTACTGTTGCACTTTCTGGAGTGGGAATAGTAATTTTTACCCCTACGCTATCCAACGCTTTCCCTACTGTTGCACTCTTTGGAGTGGGAATAGTAATTTTTACCCCTACGCTATCCAACGCTTTTCTTACTGTTGCACTCTCTGGAGTGGGAATAGTAATTTTTACCCCTACGCTATCCAACGCTTTCCCTACTGTTGCACTCTCTGGAGTGGGAATAGTAATTTTTACCCCTACGCTATCCAACCCTTTCTCTACTGTTGCACTCTCTGGAGTGGGAATTGTAATTTGTACCCCTACGCTATCCAACGCTTTCCCTGCTGTCGCATTCTCTGGAGTGGGAATAGTAATTTTTACCTCTACGCTATCCAACGCCTTACCTATTGTTGCACTTTCTGGAGTGGGAATAGTAATCTTTACCCCTACTCTATCCAACGCTTTCCCTACTGTTGCACTCTTTGGAGTGGGAATAGTTATTTTTACCTCTACGTTATCCAACGCTTTCCCTACTGTTGTACTCTCTGGAGTGGGAATAGTAATTTTTACCCCTACGCTATCCAACCCTTTCTCTACTGTTGCACTCTCAGGAGTGGGAATAGTAATTTGTACCCCTACGCTATCCAACACCTTCCTGCTGTTGCACTCTCTGGAGTGGGAATAGTAATTTTTACCCGTACGCTATCCAACACTTTCCCTACTGTTGCACTCTTTGGAGTGGGAATAGTAATTTTTACCTCTACGCTATCCAACGCTTTCCCTACTGTTGTACTCTCTGGAGTGTGAATAGTAATTTTTACCCCTACGCTATCCAACCCTTTCTCTACTGTTGCACTCTCTGGAGTGGGAATAGTAATTTGTACCCCTAAGCTATCCAACCCTTTCCCTACTGTTGCACTCTCTAGAGTGGTAATAGTAATTTTTACCTCTACGCTATCCAACGCCTTACCTACTGTTGCACTCTCTGGAGTGGGAATAGTAATTTTTACCCCTACGCTATTCCAACCCTTTCTCTACTGTTGCACTCTCTGGAGTGGGAATAGTAATTTTTACCCCTACGCTATCCAACGCTTTCCCTACTGTTGCACTCTGGAGTGGGAATAGTAATTTTTACACTTCCGCTATCCTACGGTAATAATATTGGATATTTTTTAATTATATTATGTTACTATATATATGTGTTTTAACAAATATGATTGTAAAAAAATGTTTTTATAACTTTAATTAATTATTTAAGAATTATAAGGTAATTTAAGTATTTTTAAGTATATTTTAGTAATCAATTTCTTAATATTAATTTAATTTAACATTGTTTTTAATAAAGTCGATATTTTTATAAACTATATTTTTGTAAACGATATTTTTTACTCGATATTTTTGTACTTACCTGTTTGTAGATACAAAGTCGATATTCTGTCTGTCGATATTTTTTCGCCGATATTTTTGCTAGTCGATATTATGTCCCTCGATATTATGCCAGTGATCCGATAACCCCTTCCATGCTCATGACGGAATGGTCCCGTCATGAGCATCGGTGCTCCTGTGCTGTTGACGGAACCATTCCGTCATGAGGCCAGGGTCACGAAATCCCTCTGCTGCAGACAGCAGAGGGATTTCCTTTTCACCCCTCTGACCTTGGGAGCTGGGGAAGAGCTTTGCGCTGTCGTCATTGAACACAAACCGAATCTAAAATGAGCCTTTATGCTCATTTCAGTTTCACTTTCTACATGCTCAGTGGGCTATCTCAGCCCACTGAGCACATAGAAAGACGGGAGAGGTATCATTGGAAAGGGAAGAATCTCCCCTTTCCAATGGTCCCCACCCAGAGTGGATCCCTGCTTGGGGATCACTCTAGGAGGGTGATCCCCAAGCAGGGATCCACCCACTAGACACCAGGGAGGGGGGAGCGGCCCCTTGGGCAAGGGCCTTCACTCCCCCGATAAATAAATTTATAGTATTTAGTCTTTCTGCCCCCTGGGGGGCAGATGGGGCAATAGCCCCCCAATCTGCCCCCCCAGGGGGGGTAAAAAGCCCACTATACACCAGGGAATTTTTTGGGGGGCACTTCTTTTAGGGTGGGGCTGCCTGAAATGGGCGCGCCCATGCCTCCACCCCCCGGCACCATTACAGCCTTTCTGCCCCCCCTGGGGGGCAAATGGGAGCAGTAGCCCCCAATTTGCCCCCCCGGGGGGGCAGAAAGCCCACTATGCACCAGGGATTTTTTTGGGCACTTTTTTTTAGGGTGGGGGCTGCCTGAAACTGGCACGCCAATGCCCCCACCCCCCACCACCATTACAGACTTTCTGCCCCCCCTGGGGGACAGATGGGGGCAGTAGCCACCAATCTGCCCCCCGGGGGGGCAGAAAGCTGACTATGCACCAGGGATTTTTTTGTGTGCACTTGTTTTTTCAGGGTGGGGGCTGCCCGAAACGGGCATGCCAATGCCCCCAACCCCCGCCACCATTACAGACTTTCTGTCCGCCCCTGGGGGACAGATGGGGCAGTAGCCCCCAATTTGCCCCCCCAGGGGGGGGGCAGAAAGCCCACTATACACCAGGGATTTTTTTGCGTGCACTTTTTTATAGGGTGGGGCCTGCCCGAAACGGGCAAGCCAATGCCCCCACCCCCCACCACCATTACAGACTTTCTGCCCCCCGGGGGGCAGATGGAGTCAGTAGCCCCCAATCGGCACTCTCGGAGGGGCAAAAAGCCCACTAGACGCCAGGGATATTTTGGGGCAAATCGGAATTAGGGTGGGGGCTGCCCAAAATGGGCATGCCAATGCCCCTACCCCTCCCCCACAAAAATTACAGCCTTTTTGCCCCCGAGGGGGCAGATGGGGGCATTAGCACCCAATCTGCCCACAGGGGGGGCAAAAAGGCCAGTAGAGGTCAGGGATTTTTTGGGCAAATGTTAATTAGGGTGGGGGCATTGTCATGCCCGTTTTGGGCAGCCCCCACCCTAATTAAAATTTGCCCAAAAAACTCCCTGGCGTCTAGTGGACTTTCTGACCCCCCTGGGGGGCATATGGGGGCAGTACCACTAATCTGCCCCGCCGGGGGGGAGTCAATAAGACCACTAGACGTAAGGGATTTTTTTGCGGGCAAATTTGAATTTGGATGAGCTGCCCAAAACGGGCATGCCTATGCCCCCACCCCCTGCCCCACAAAAATAACAGCCTTCCTGCCCCCCCTGGGGGCTGATGGGGCAGTAGCCTCCAATCCGCCCCCCCTTGGGGGGCAAAAAGCCCACTAGACAACAGGGATTTTTTTAGGCAAATTTTTATTAGGGTGGGGGCATTGGCATGCCCGTCTTGGGCAGACCCAAATTTGCCCAAAAAACTCACTGGCGTCTAGTGGACTTTCTGCCCGCCCTGGGGGGCAGTTGGGGGCATTAGCCCCCAATCTGCCCCACCAGGAGGGGGCAAAAAGCCCACTAGACGCCAGGGATTTTTTGAGGGGGCAAATATGAAATAGTGTGTGGCTTCCCAAAACGGGCATGCCCATGCCCCCACCCCCCCACCGCAGATGACCACACTCTCAAAAGCTGGTGGGTTTGACAGAGTCAATGTTGAAGTCGCCTATATCAAAACCTCCAGCTTTTGCTAGTGACACCGGGGGCTTTCAAGGAGCTATGGCTTGCGTGGATCCCCCAACGTTCCCTTACCAAGAATCCCTTGCAAACCTCATTTTTTGCTAAAAAAAACGTTTTTTCACACATTTTTGTGTGGGAATGGGTGGCACCACTGGGCTCACACAAATTTTCTCCCACCCAGTGTCCCCCCAGGTCTCCCGATAAAAATGGTACCTCACTTGTGTGGGTGGCTCAAGGACCCGCGACAGGCAAAACCTAAGGAGGAGACATCAACATAACCAAACACTAACCAACCTGTTTTTGAAAGGGGGTTCCCATGTGTTTTTGGCCCAGGGCTCGGCGGTCATCTAGGGAAACCTACCTAACCCACACATTTCTTGAAACTACACACCCGGGGGAGTCCAGCGAGGTATGACATGCGTGGGTCCCCCAAGGTTTTCCTACCCAGAATTCCCTGCAAACCTTAAAATTTGGTTAAAAAAACACTTTTTCATACATTTTTGCGTGGGATCTCCGTGCCGGCACAAATGTCCTACCGCCCAGCGTTCCTCTTGTTCTCCCGAGTAAAATGATACCTCATTTGTGTGGGTCGGCCAAAGGCCTGTGACTAAGGTGAGGTGCTTAATTTGTCAATCCCAAACACTACAATTTTTTAAAATTCATTTTTAGCCTGTTCTGCTTTGGGGCACCCACACAAGTGAGGTATCATTTTACTCGGGAGAACAAGGGGAACACTGGACTGTAGGATATTTGTGCCGGCACAGAGATCCCACGCAAAAATGTATGAAAAAGTGTTTTTTAACCTAATTTTAAGGTTTGCAGGGAATTCTGGGTAGGTAAACCTTGGGGGACCCACGCATGCCATACCTCGCTGGACTCCCCCAGGTGTCTAGTTTCCAGAAATGTGTGGGTTGGGTAGGTTTCCCTAGATGGCCGCCGAGCCCAGGGCCAAAAAGTCATGGGAACCCCCTTGCAAAACCAGGTTGGTTAGTGATAGGTTATTTTGATTTTGCCTCATTAGGTTTGGGGCCCTTGCCTGTTGCGGGTCCTTGAGCCACCCAAGCAAGTGAGGTACCATTTTTTCGGGAGACCTGGGGGAACGCTGGGTGGGTGGAAATTTGTTGATCCACGCAGATTCCAGGACTTTCCACCACAGAAATGTGAGGAAAATGTGTTTTTTTGTCAATTTCTTAGCTTTGCAAGGGATTCTGGGCAACAGAACCTGGTGGGAGGCAGTCGAGTCACCCCATCCTGAATTCCCCTCGGTGTCTAGTTTTCAAAAATGTATAGGTTTGCTAGGTTTCCCTACGTGCCGGCAGAGCTAGGGTTCAAAAACAAAAGGTAGGCTCTTTGCTAAAAAAGGACACGATTTCACTGCGATATTGAGGTGCGACCATGTTGCGTTTTGCGCTGTTTCCTGTCGCAGGCACTAGGCAGACCCAGGCAAGTGAGGTACCATTTTTTGTGGGAGACCTGGGGGAACGCTGGGCGGGTGGAAATTTGTTGATCCACGTAGATTACAGAACTTTCCACCACAGAAATATCAGGAAAATGCATTTTTTTCACAATTTTTTAGCTTTGCAAGGGATTCTGGGTAACAGAACCTGGTGGGAGGCAGTCGAGTCACCCCATCCTGAATTCCCCTGGGTGTGTACTTTTCAAAAATGTATAGGTTTGCTAGGTTTCCCTAGGTGCCGGCAGAGCTAGGGTTAAAAAACGAAAGGTAGGCTCGTTGCCAAAAAAGGGCACTTTTTCACTGCGAAATTGAGGTGCGACCGCGTTGCGTTTTGCGCTGTTTCCTGTCGCAGGCACTAGGCAGACCCAGACAAGGGAGGTACCATTTTTTTTGAGAGACCTGGGGGAACGCTGGGTGGGTGGAAATTTGTTGATCCACGCAGATTCCAGAACTTTCCACCACAGAAATGTGAGGAAAATGCGTTTGTTTTGTCAATTTCTTAGCTTTGCAAGGGATTCTGGATAACAGAACCTGGTGGTAGGCAGTCGAGTCACCCCATCCTGAATTCCCCAGGGTGTCTACTTTTTAAAAATGTACAGGTTTGCTAGGTGTGAGAAGTTGGCCTGATATATGATGTCTCCAACTCTGGGGGCACCTTGTATCAGTCCAAACAGTCCCCTATGGTGTCTGGTTGTAAGTCAACCTTATAGACAAGCTATCCTAAGGGCAGCATGGACTAAGCAGCCTTAAAGGCTTAAATCAAGAGGTTGTGTTAAGCAAGCTCTTTTACCAATCACAATCCTGTAATATCAAATGAAAGGATACCGCACAAGTTATATATTATAAAAATATATGTATTTATTACTAGAATAAGCCTCTATACTCTTTATGAGTCTAGAAGCACAAGCGTTTAAACAAAAGCACAGTTAAACATACAAAAGTTGCACAATTATGGATGAGGACCAGGGGTCACGCAAACCATATACTAAAATATTGGTATAAGTATCACTAATCGAACAGTGGTCAGGCCTAGGGCCTGGGGAATCGCTGGGACCAATCGGGACTAGCAATGATGAAGTCGGGAAAAGCCGCGGGAATCGGGTGCAGCGCTTAAAGCACACACATGCACCAATGCAAAGTCAATGGTGCGTAAAAGTGATCGAGTTACTGTTTTAAGAGTCTTCTGACTGACCTAGAAGGACAAAACTTTACAATTAGACACTAGAGGTGTATACCAGTACAGGAGCACCGGCGTTCATGAGTTACCTCACCCACAGGAAGCGGGTGCACAGGTGCAAAGTAGTGTCGGCTTTCGTCGTGTAGATCTATGGAGCCTGGAGATGAAGATGCTGCAGGCGGCCAGAAGAGAAGTGTCCGGTGCGATCCAAGGGTGGATCGAAGATGTAGATGACCTGAAAGCAGAGGGGACAGAGTCTGGGTCACTCAGCAGTGACCAGGGTGGAACCAGAAAGGAACCAGGCAATTTCGGGCACAATCAGGTCGATGTCGTGAAGCTTGTCTCCGCTGCCACGTGGACTCTGGGGCACCGAGGATGTCCAGGAGTGGATCACAAGCTGTCCCACGAAGGCTCTCGCTGTCGGCGGTGTCGGCTTCCGGATTGGAGCAAACAAACCTTGGCAAGCTCAACCCACGAAGGATTCGAAGATCGCTTCTTACTCTGACCAGGAGGGTCTCCTTTTCACAGGAGCGAGGGCAAGTCTGGAGCAACCAGACTCACAAGTTAGATTCAAAGGTTCGTCGGTACTGGGGCCGCTAGCCAACGGGCAAGCGACCGGACCAACGCGTTGAGCCAAAAGATGCAGAAGGGCCCCACGCAGCACTCGGTGAGAAGTAGAGGGGTGAGCTTCGGTGCAAGAGTGGCTCAGGGCTGGGGCTTCTCAAAACCCAATGCACAGCTTTGAGGGAGCCTCAGGAGCTGCACGGTCAGCGCCTCGTGGTCTTTCCAAGATGGCGGGCCCCACGCTTCAGGTCGCCTCCACGGGTCTTAGCTCTGCAGGGACTGTGGATCGGGCTGTTAGAAGGCAGGCACGCTATGTCTTGTCGATCTCTGTCGCTCGAGTTTTGGCAGGAACTGCAACAAAGCAAACGGCGAGGTGCTGGATGGTTCCTGTTTGCACAGGGTGGTCACTCCTTGACCACAAGGGAGATTCTTCAGTTTTCTACGTCGAGTAGGATGTCGAAGGGTCCAGAGTTTCGTTTCATAAGTTTCAGTCAGGATAATCTGTGCGCACTAGCACTGCTCCCACTCTTATACCAATTTAGTGGGCTGGATCACCTGTAAGGTCCCTCCTATGGGTGGGACCCAGGAAGGGGGTGGTTACACCCCTTTCCCTTTGTCCAGGGTCGCGCTGGGACTGGAGCTGGAGTGCCCCAGAACCGGTTTAACCGGATTATGCGAGGGGAAGCCTTGTGCGCCCCAGGCAGTGTCTGGTTTCATTCAACCCACCCTGCCCCAATACACTATCTCCTGTCTGGGGAGGTGTAGCACCTCCCTGCGACAGGAAACCCTTTGTGCAGGCCTCCTCTGCCAAGTTTCGGTCAGCAGCAGGAGGTCAGACTTGTGTCAGTGGCAGCAGCATCCATTTTGTGATGCTGAGGCTCTTTTAGAAATCAACCATGTTTTAGCAAAGTAACATGTCTTCTCCCTCAAGAAGGGTGGAATGCTATCCCCGTCGCCAGGACTGGCGAGGGGATAGTATTCCAAATCGTATGACACCTTACATGACATGTTTTGATAAAGCCAAACCAAAGTTAGCACATAACCGCGATGGAATATAATGCACTAGTATATGGTATGGCATTATCCCGGAACAGCTTAGGGAATTGGTCCCGACAGCTGCAGACAGGCTCAGCTCATGCTAGAGCACCATCTCACATAAAACCACACACTCTGCCTCCAGGATTGTTAAGGCCTGCCATAGGAGTGACTTATAGATATATATGTGTCCAGATATAGATTTAGATATAGGTATACTATATCTAAGCAAGGGGTGATTACACCACCTTGCCCCAGCTGAGTGATCAGCCAGTTGTGTTGATTTAAGTACCAGCCAGGGGTGGCAAAAGATATGCTGCAGCCCCTGGTAGGTCTTGGATGCACCTATGCCCTGGGCACCTATAGTGCACTGCCAGGGGCTGATACGGTGTCCAGTATCAGATTCCATTTTACAGAGAGAGGAGAAAGCCTGGGGCCCTGATTAGCAGGGAAGCAGGCCACAAAGTCAAAAACCAGCTAAACACAAGGCAAAAAATCTGGGGTAACCATAGTCAGGAAGCCACCTACACAACCCCCCCCCCCCCCAAACAAAAGGAGATAAGGCTATCCTTGACCAGGTAAGCCTATATTGCCTGAGTGGCCATATAAGGAAGTACCTGCACTAGCATGGTTACCCCTTGTCTCATGGTCCACTAAGCAATCCCTCACCCTTGGGGTATTAGAGGGTCTCCACCATAGGGAATCACTACCTTGGGTGTGTTTTTGCAAAGTAAAAGGCTGGTGTTGATATGGAGTACTGAAGTGAGGCTCCACTAATTTAGGGCTCAGCTTCCTCCAATTATCTTCCACCATGTGTGCCTTTCTTTCATCAACTGAGTTGCACTGTGCTCTCAGGGTCAACCTCTGGCTACCTAAAGCTGGAGGCTGGGTCCCTTTTGTTGGCTTACTAGAGGGACAGTTCAGGTTTGGGTCCTTTGGGTCCCAGGTTTGGCTGTGCCCAACAGAATTCATCTGTGGGAGGTCGCTAACTAATTTTAAGGGGGGGTTCCTCATGAGTTTTTAAAGTTTTCACCTGGCTAGGGCTGCTAGCTTTGGTGCCCCTAATCTGCTGATGGGGGTGCTTTATTTGACAGGGGGCCCTTTGGGGGCTCACTGTCCTTCTTGTGCTCTGCAGCCCTGGGCTGGCTAAGGCAAGGTAGAGAGGGGCAGGTTACCTGCTCCAGACTGGGTCCCACCTGAGAAGGGTCCACTGCCATCAGGGGCTCTGTCAGGCTAGGCCTAACAACCTCTGGGACAGTTCCTTCATCAGGGGTAAGATCGGGTCCCTGAGGAGGCTGATCCTGTCCTAATGTCTGGTGGGAGGGAGATTTCTCTTCCTCCTCAATGCTCTCTGTTTGTGTGGAGTGATCCATCATTTCAGGCTTCACAACACATGAATCAGTTTGAGTTTGGGATGTGGCCATCACAGCCCCTCCAACCTTTTCAGGAGGAGACTCAGTTTGGGTATGGGCTGTTATCATAACAGCTCTGCTAACTTGTTCAGGAAGGGCTTCTGCTAAAGATGGGGCTGAGCTTTGGACAGCCCTACCAACCTTTCCAGGAAGGACATCTTGGATTTGGGGCTCTGGCCATCCCGGCCCCACTAACCTTTCCATGGACATTTACCATTCTAGAATGGATTTCCTGTTCAACCTCAGTCCAGGCTGAGATTTCCAAATCATTTCCAAGTAGACAATCTACAGGCAAGTTTGGTGACACTGCCACTCTCTTTGGGCCAGTGACACCTCCCCAGCTGAGGTTTACTACTGCCATGGAATGATTGGTTTCTATTCCATCAATATTGGTCACCTGGTATGTGGCACCAGGTATGAGTTGCCTTGAGGGGGCTAGACATTCAGCCACCATGGTGATGCTAGCCCCTGTGTCTCTAAAGGCCTCAACTTTCAGACCATTGATGAGGGACTCCTGCCTGTACTTGCTCAAAGTGTGTGGGCAAGCAGTAAAATTGACAAACCCCATGCCATTATCACAGACAAGAGTAGCTACGTTAGGGGGCCTGGTTAGGCCAGAGTCCACCTGTGTTCCAAAAGTAAACCCTGCCAAATGCTTGGGGCTGCTCCCACCACCTGGGGGACTACTGCTAACAGTGACAGGAGGTGTTGGAGCTTTTTACTTGGAGGTATATTTTCTTTATTGCCATTCTTTGGACAACAGCTGTCGGATTTCCAATGGTCAGTCTGTTTACAGGCATGGCAGTATGGCTTTTTCACTGTAGAGGAAGTGTCTTGGGACCCACCCCCATCCTTGGAGTTTTGGGGCCCTGGGGAAGTCTTCTCTTTTGATTTATCCCCACCCTTTTCTTGAGGTTTGGTAGACTCCTTCTTCTGGTCATTACCCTGATTTCTAGGCCTAATCCTGGTTCTGACCCCTTTAGCTGCCCTCTTTCCCAATTCTTGGGGAGAGGTCAAATCTGAGTCCACCAGGTGCTGGCGTAAAAGCTTGTTCTGATAATTACTTAGGATCTGCTCACTCATAATCAAATTATACAATCCTGTATAGTCATGTACTTTGCTGCCATGTAGCCAACCTTCCAGAGCCTTAGTGGCACAATCAACAAAATCAGTCCAGTCCTGAGTCTGAGCTTTTTGGGTATCTCTGAACAACAACCTGTATTGCTCAGTGGTTAGGCCAAACCCCTCAATAAGAGCACTCTTCAGGACAGAGTAGTTTTTGGCATCCTCAGGTCTAACTGTGAGGAGCCTATCCCTCCCTTTCTCAGAAAAGGAGTACCATAAAATTGCAGCCCACTGATCTCGAGGAACCTGCTGTACCATGCAGGCTCTCTCCAGAGCAGTCATCCATTTGTGGATGTCATCCCCTTCCTTGTAGGGGGGCATAATTTTTGTCAGGTTTCTATTGTCATAGGACCTGTCTTTCTCTCTAGGAATTATGCTGCCACCAGTGGAATCTAATCCACTCAATTGTTGTTCTCTTGCTAAATCAAGTTTAGCTTGAGCCACGCTACCTCTTCCCTCTCTAACTGGAGTTGGACAGCCCTCATTCTGGCCCTATGCTCTTTCCTCTGGGCGGAAGTCATTCCCCTTTGAGATGCCCTTGACACACTAGAAATATGAGAATCCCTTGAGGAAGATCTCATTCTTCTATTACCTGAGGGAATCATGTTATAGGCTCTGGGGAGGTGCTCGCCCTCTCCATTCCTAATGTAGGTCCAAGTTGGTCTGGTTAAGCCTCCCAACTAGTACCTGGTTTTTCCCTGGATCCTGATCTGAATCTTCATTTGTATCTGATTCAGGTTCCTCCTCTACTTCTGGGGAGCTATTCTCAGTCTCTGGGGGGTTCACTCCATCTCCTGATCCTAAGGGAGCTGTACTAGCCTTCTCAAGATCATCCTTCTCCAGGATGGCTACCAGGATGGGAATGGTAGGGTTGTGACCCTTTCTCAGCCCTCTTGAAGTGCACAAGGCACTCAAGTCTCTGTGGCTGAGGTTGTCATAGCTGGAAGGTGCCTTGGTAAGGTCAACCATCACAGGCTGAGAGCCTGAGGCTCCCTCTGTGCCAGCCATGACTGCTAGTGAGGTGTAAGTGGTGCACTTACCCACACTAAGTGTTTTCCTACTGTACCTTGCTAGTGAGTTGTAGGCAGGGGGTGCTAAGCCCTTTGATCTACAACTACTAAGTTCAGTAGAACTTAAATATGCTAAGCTTTGTTTATATGTACCTAAGGTACTTGATGTGATCTTTCAATTTGATAAAAAGATTGCAATGGTAAAACAACAGCAAGCTCAAATCCGCACCGCTGGGCACCAATGTGAGAAGTTGGCCTGATATATGATGTCTCCAATTCTGGGGGCACCTTGTATCAGTCCAAACAGTCCCTTATGGTGTCTGGTTGTAAGTCAACCTTATGGACAAGCTATCCTAAGGGTAGCATGGACTAAGCAGCCTTAAAGGCTTAACTCAAGAGGTTGTGTTAAGAAAGCTGTTTTACCAATCACAATCCTGTAGTATCGAATGAAAGGACACCACACAAGTTATATATTATAAAAATATATGTATTTATTACTAGAATAATCCTCTATACTCTTTATGAGTCTAGAAGCACAAGCGTTTAAACAAAAGCACAGTTAAACATACAAAAGTTGCACAATTATGGATGAGGCCCAGGGGCCATGCAAACCATATACTAAAATAGTGGTATAAGTATCACTAATCGAACAGTGGTCAGGCCTAGGGCCTGGGGAATCGCTGGGACCAATCGGGACTAGCAATGCTGAAGTCGGGAAAAGCCGCGGGAATCAGGTGCAGCGCTTAAAGCACACACATGCACCAATGCAAAGTCAATGGTGCGTAAAAGGTATCGAGTTACTGTTTTAAGAGTCTTCCGACTGACCTAGAAGGACAAAACTTTAGACTTAGACACTAGAGGTGTATACCAGTACAGGAGCACCGGCCTTCATGAGTTACCTCACCCACAGGAAGCGGATGCACAGGTGCAAAGTAGTGTCGGCTTTCGTCGTGTTGATCAATGGAGCCTGGAGATGAAGATGCTGCAGGCGGCCAGAAAAGAAGTGTCCGGTGTGATCCAAGGGTGGATCGAAGATGTAGATGACCTGAAAGCAGAGGGGACAGAGTCTGGGTCACTCAGCAGTGACCAGGGTGGAACCAGGAAGGAACCAGGCAATGTCGGGCACAATCAGGTAGATGTCATGAAGCTTGTCTCCGCTGCCACGTGGATTCTGGGGCACCGAGGATGTCCAGGAGTCGATCACGAGCTGTCCCACAAAGGCTCTCGCTGTCGGCGGTGTCTGCTTCCGGATTGGAGCAAACAAACCTTGGCAAGCGCAACCCATGCAGGATTTGAAGATCGCTTCTTACTCGGACCAGGAGGGTCAGAGCGGGTGCTCCTTTTCAGGGGAGCGAGGGCAAGTCTGGAGCAACCAGACTCAAAGTTAGATTTAAAGGTTCGTCGGTACTGGGGCCGCTAGCCAACGGGCAAGCGACCGGACCAACGCGTTGAGCCAAAAGATGCAGAAGTGCCCCACGCAGCACTCGGTGAGTGTAGAGGGGTGAGCTTCGGTGCAAGAGTGGCTCAGGACGGGGGCTTCTCAAACCCCAATGCACAGCTTCGAGGTAACCTCGGGAGCTGCACGGTCAGCGCCTCGTGGTCTTTCCAAGATGGCGGGCCCCACGCTTCAGGTCGCCTCCACGGGTCTCAGCTCTGCAGGGACTGTGGATCGGGCTGTTAGAAGGCAGGCAGGGTCTTGTCGATCTCTGTCGCTCGAGTTCCGGCGGGAACTGCAACAAAGCAAACGTCGAGGTGCTGGATGGTGCCTGTTTGCACAGGGTGGTCACTCCTTGACCACAAGGGAGATTCTTCAGTCTTCTACGTCGAGTAGGATGTCGAAGGGTCCAGAGTTTCGTTTCATAAGTTTCAGTCAGGATAATCTGAGTGCGTTGGCACTGCTCCCATTCTTATACCAATCTAAGGGGCTGGATTACCTGCTAGGTCCCTCCTATGGGTGGGACCCAGGAAGAGGGTGGTTACACCCCTTTCTCTTTGTCCAGGGTCGCGCTGGGACTGGGGCTGGTGTGCCCCAGAACCGGTTTGACTGGATTATGCAAGGGGAAGCCTTGTGCGCCCCAGGCACTGTCTAGTTTCTTTTAGCCCTCCCTGCCCCAATACACTATCTCCTGTCTGGGTTGGTGTAGCACCTCCCCGCGACAGGAAACCCTTTGTCCAGGCCTCCTCTGACAAGTTTCGGTCAGCAGAAGGAGGTCAGACTTGTGTCGGAGGCAGCAGCATCCATTTTGAGATGCTGAGGCTCTGGTTAGGATTAACTGTGTTTTAATAAAGTAACATGTCTTCTCCCTCTAGAAGGGTGGAATGCTATCCCCGTCGACAGGACTGTCGAGGGGATAGTATTCCAAATCGTATGACACCTTACACAACATGTTTTGATAAAGCCAAACCAAAGTTAGCACATAACCGCGATGGATTATAATGCACTTAAGAGTATATGGTATGGCATTATCCCGGAACAGTTTAGGGAATTGGTCCAGACAGCTGCAGACAGGCTCAGCTCATGCTAGAGCACCATCTCACATAAAACCACGCACTCTGCCTCCAGAATTGTTAAGGCCTGCCATAGGAGTGACTTATAGGTATATATGTGTCCAGATATAGGTTTAGATATAGGTATACTATATCTACGCAAGGGGTGATTACACCAACTTGCCCCAGCTGAGTGATCAGCCAGTTGTGACAATTTAAGGACCAGCCAGGGGTGGCAAAAGATATGCTGCAGCCCCTGGTAGGCCTTGGATGCACCTATGCCCTGGGCACCTATAGTGCACTGTACAGGGGCTGATAAGGTGTCCAGTATCAGATTGGTTATGCACCTAGGGTGCATGGAGTCCATTTTACAGAGAGAGCAGATAGCCTGGGGCCCTGATTAGCAGGGAACCAGGCCAACTAAGTCGAAAACCAGCTAAACACAAGGCAAGAAATCTGGGGTAACCATAGTCAGGAAGCCACCTTCCTACACCCCCTCATAAGTAGTATTTTGGGGGCCTGAAGAAGACTTCTGGTCTTTTTGGTTTTGATCTCCACCCTTCTGGTCTGCCTTTTTCTGATCACCTCCATGGTTCTGGAGTTTCTGCTTAACCCTGGTTCTGACCCATTTGTTTGCCCTCTTTCCCAATTCTTGGGGAGAGGTCAGATCTGAGTCAATCAGGTGTTGGTGCAACAACTGGTTCTGACAGTTATGAAGGATATGGTCCCTCATGATCAAATTATACAATCCTGTATAGTCCTTAATTTTACTACCAAGCAACCAACCTTTCAGAGCCTTAGTGGCACAATCAACAAAATCAGTCCGGATGTACCATGTTACAACGCATACTATTACAACTACCTACCGTTACAACGCGACCATTACAACGCATACCATTACAACGCATAGCGCTTTGAGGCGCTGGATAGTGGTAAGTATAATTTACTATTCTAACTCCAGTCCCCGTGGACCCTAGGGAAGGTGTTGGATAGTAAATTATACTTATTCCCTATCCTAGAGCGCCCCCCAGCGCAATGCGTTGTAATGGTATGCGTTGTAAAAGTCGCGTTGTAATGGTAGTGCGGAGTAAAAGATGCGTTGTAACGGGTGTATACCAATCAGGGATGTCCAGCCCTGAGTCTGAGCTTTTTGGGTATCTCTGAACAACAACCTGTATTGCTCAGTGGTTAGGCCAAACCCATCAATAAGAGCACTCTTCAGGACAGTGTAGTTTTTAGCATCCCCAGGGCTAACAGTGAGGCGTTTGTCTCTTCCTTTTTCTGAAAAGGAGAACCAAGGTTGCTGCCCACTGATCTTGGGGGACCTGCTGTACCATGCAGGCTCTCTCCAGAGCAGTCATCCATTTGTAGATGTCATCCCCATCTTTGTAGGGGGGCACAATCTTACTCAGGTTTCTATGATCATAGGACCTGTCTTTATCCTTAGGGATACTGCTGCCACCAGTGGAATCTAATCCACTCAATCTTTGTTCCCTTGCTAAAGCAAGTTTAGCTTGGGCTAGGGCAGTTTCCTCTTTCTCTATCTGAAGTTGGACAGCTCACATCCTAGCCTCATGCTCTCTTCTCTGAGGGGAAGTCATTCCCCTTTGAGAACCCCTTGAGGCATTAGAAATGATAGACTCCCTGGAAGGAGATCTGTCCCTTCTATTGCCAGGGAGAAGCCTACTGTTAGGTCTGGAGGGGTGAAACCCTTCTCCATTCCCATGTAAGCTTAGGTTAGCCTTGCTAAGTCTCCTGACCTGAACTTGGCTATCCCCCTGATCATCTGACTCATCTCCATCTATCTCCTCAACTTCTGGGGTGATGGTTTCATCATCTATGGGGGCTCCTTCTCTTGTATTACCTGAGGGGCCTCCTTCAGAAGCCTTCTCAATATCAGCTGTCTCCAGGATATGTATCAGGATTGGGATGGTAGGGTTGTGACCCTTTTTAGCCCCCTTGAGGTGCACAAGGCACTCAAGTCTCTGAAGCTGAGTTTTTCATAGCTGGAGGGTGCATTGTGAGGGTCACTTTCCACAGGTAGAGAACTGGATGGTTCACCTGTGCCAGGCATGACTAGTGAGGTGTGGGTGTGTGCACCTACCTACACTAAGTGTTTACATAATTGAACCTCTCTAGGAATTGTAGTCAGGGTGTGCTAAGCCCTTTGGTCTACAACCACTAAGTTCAGTAGAACTTAAGTATTTAAAGCTTTGTTTATATGTACCTATGGTACTTGATGTGATCTTTCAAATGATATTGTCAAATATCACAATTGGTAAAACAACAGCAAGCTCAAATCCCAACCGCTGCACACCAATGTGAGGAGTTGGCCTGGTATATGATGTTCACTATTCTAGTGAGCAACTTGCACCAGTCCAAACGACCCTTATGGTGATTGGTTGTAAGTCAACCTTATAGACCAGCTATCCTATTGGTAGCATGGACAAAAGCAGTCTTAGGCTAAACTCAAGAGGGCATGTGAAGCCAGCTGTTTTACATATGCAATCCCTTTAACATCAAATGGAAGGACACCACACAAGTTATATATTATAAATTATATGTATTTGTTACTAGAATAATCCTCTGTACTCTTTATGAGGACAGAAGCACAAGCGTTAAACAAAGAACTTCAAATAAAATACAAAAGTTGCACAAATATGGATAGGCCCGGGTGGCGCCTAAAACCATATACTAAAATAGTGGTATAAGAACCACGTCACGAACAATGGTAAGGCCTAGGGCCTTGGGAATCGCTGGGGCTACACTGGACTAACAAAGGTTAGGTCGGGGGAGGCCCACAGGATGCGGGTGCAGTGTCTATGGGCAACCGCGTGCACCAATAGAAGTCAATGGTGCGTAAAAGTTAGAAAGTTACTGTTTTGAAAGTCTTCCGACTGGACTAGAACTTAGCCACTTAAAACTAGGACACTAGGGATGTAAATCTCTACAGAAGCACCGGAGTACCCTCGTTACCTCACCCACAGGAAGCAGGTGCATAGGTGTCAAAGTGCGTTGGGTTTCGTCGTGGAGTTCTATGGAGCCTTGCTGAAAAGATGCTGCAGGCGACCAGGAAAGAAGAGTCCGGTTGGATCCAAGGGTGGATTGAAGATGTAGAGTACCTGAAATCAGAGGGGACAGAGTCTGGGTCACTAGCCAGTGACCAGGATAGAACCAGGAAGGAACCAGGCGATGTCGGATTGCGATCAGGTGATGTTGTGAAGCTTGTCTCCGCTGCCACGTGGACCAGGAGGCATAGACGACAACCAGGAGGTGAACACGGACTGTCCCACAAAGGCTCTCGCTTTCGGCGGTGTCGGTTCTCGAATCGGAGTCAACAGGCCTTGGCAAATGCAACCCATGCAGGAATCAAAGATGGCTTCCGGATCAGACCAGCAAGGTCTGATGGGCTGCTCCTTTTCAGGGGAGCAAGGGCCAGTCTGGAGCAGCCAGACCAGCAGTGAAAATTTGAAGGATTGTCGTCACGGAGGCCACTAGCCAGCGGGCAAGTGACCGGACAACACCTCGAGCAGGAAAATGCAAAAGGGCCCCACGCAGCACTCGGTGAGTGTGGAGAGGTGATCTTCGGTGCAAAAGCGGCTCGGGGCTGGGGCTTCTCAATCCCCAATCTACAGCTTCGAGGGTGCCTCGGGAGCTGCACAGGAAGCACTTCGCTGGCTTTCTAAGATGGCCGGTCCCACGTCTCACACGGGTCTCAGCTTTGCTGGGACTGTAGATCGGGCTGTTGGAAGTATGGGAGTCCAGGTCTTGTTGGTCTCTGTCGTTCGAGCTCCGGCGGGAGCAACAACAAAGAAAACCTTTGAGCGCTGATGGTGCCTGCTTGTGCAGGGTGGTCACTCCTTGACCACAAGGGAGATTCTTCAGTCTTCTATGTCCAGTAGGATGTCGAAGGGTCCAGAGTTTTGTATCAAAGTTTCAGTCAGGATGATCTAATGTCTAAGGGCACAGCTCCTACCTTTATTCCGAATCAAGGAGCTGGATCTCCTGCTAGGTCCCTCCTGTGGGTGGGACCCAGGAAGGGGGTGCTTACACCCCTTTCCCTTTGTCCAGTTTTGCGCCAGAGCTGGTTCTGGTGTGCCCCAGCACAGGTGTGAGCTGGACTTTGCATGGGACACCTTGTGTGCCCCAGGCAGTGTCTAGTTTCATTCAGGCCTCCCTGCCCCAATCCACTATCTCCTGTCTGGGTGGTGCTAGCACCTCCCTGTGACAGGAAACCTTTTGTCCAGGCCTCCCCTGTTGGAGTTTCGGTCAGCAGCAGGAGGCCAGACTTGTGTCTGTGGCAGCAGCATCCATTTTGTGATGCTGAGGCTCTGGTTAGATTTAACCGCGTTTAAGGAAAGTAACATGTCTTCTCCCTTTAGAAGGGTGGAATGCTACCCCCGTCGCCAGGACTGGCGAGGGGGTAGTATTCCAAAGCGTATGACACCTTACACGACATGTTTTGATAAAGCCAAACCATAGTTAGCACTTAACCGGGAGGTTCATAATGCACTTAAGTATATGGTATGGCAATATCCTAGAACAGCTATAAGGACATGGTTCCGAAAGCTGCAGACAGGCTCAGCTCATGCTAGAGCACCATCTCACATAAAACCAAGCACTCTGCCTCCAGGATTGTTAAGGCCTGCCATAGGAGTGACTTATAGGTGTATATGTGTCCAGATTTAGGTTTAGACATAGGTATACTATATCTAAGCAAGGGGTGATTACACCACCTTGCCCCAGCTGAGTGATCAGCCAGTTGTGTCAGTTTGGATGGCCAGCCAGGGGTGGCAAAAGATATGCTGCAGCCCCTGGTAGGCCTTGGATGCACCTATGCCTTGGGTACCTATAGTACACTGTACAGGGGCTCATAAGGTGACCCAATCCGAAATGGTGATGTACCTAAAGTACATGGTTGTGAATTTAGAGAGAGAACAGCAGGGCTGTGGGTCAGATTAGCAGGCCCACAGCCACATTAAGTCGAAAACCAGTGAAGCAAAAAGCAAATAGTGGGGTGACCATAGTAAAGCAGACCAAACTCTCCTACAGAGATTCACACCAATTATACCATGTCTAACATTAAGCTATAATGGTCTATTCATTCTCTTTCTCTCGTTCGCTCTCTCTCTCTCTCTTTCCCTGTCTCCTTCCCTCTCCCCTTCCCTCTCCCCTTCCCTCTCCTCTCTCCCCTTCCCCTTCCCTCCTCCCCCCTTCCCCCTCCCCCCTACAATGCGTGGCTCCCTAGCATGAGTCCCGAAACAGTACAGTTAAAAAAATAAACCTACAGCACAACAGAGCTAGCAAACAAATGTTGATGTGAAACCTGCACACGTTCGTCTAAACCTTATTTCTAATTATTCAAATCAATACGATTCTCAGAAGGACACAAGAAAAGAAATTCAGACATGAGGAGAAAATTAAGCTGAAATGGGAAATGTCAGATTAGCAGGCAAAATGATCTATAAAAATTCAAGGCACATCTAAGAACACAAATGTGCTACTTTGTGGTTACCAAAGTGTTAGGGTTTGTGCACAGCAAAGAGCATGTCCCCTCTCATTGCACTAGTGGTCTCTGTAAAAGCTCTCTTTAACCATACTATTGAAAGCCTTTCTTGTTCTCTCAGCCCCTCCCTAAGACTTCTGTGTATGTTGCTCAATGTATTCACAAGTTTGGACATTGCTGTCTTGTTTACACATTGGACCTTGCTTTTACCAAGGCTCATTTAGAGCACTCCTCCCTAGCCCATGTGTTACTTCAACTCATTAGCATAATAACTGAAGCTCTGCACACCTGCTTGTGAGAACCACACCCAGTTCTTCGAACCACACCCAGCTCTTCGAACCACACCCAGCCCTGTCTATAAAAGGCAGCCCCTGAGCCTCACCCAGTGCTTGTGCTCGTCTACCTCCCACTTACCTGAGAACAGATCCTTCGGCGCTAGCACTCCTGCTCTCTCCAGACCTTCATTGGCTTCAACGGGCGCGGCTGCTGGCTCTTCCTTCTTCCGGTTTCCGGCTCCTTCTTGCCTCCGCCCCTCTTCTGTCCCCTGCAATCAACCTGCAAAAGAGAAAGAGGACAAGGTTAGACTGATCAGTATCCCTTTTCAGCAACAAGTAAGTGCAAAACTTTTATTTCCTGAAAGAACTTTGACGGCGATTTCTGGATTCATGTAAAGACAATTTGGAACAAGATATCTCCCACGAACTTTGTGGTTCAAACCCTCTGTTACAAGAATACTTTCTGGAACTTTGTGAAATAAACATTGTTTTACTTAGAACTTTTAAGAATCGCACAGAGGAAACCATTGACAGCAAGGCAAACTGTAAATCAAGGACTTGCACAAATTACCTGCTGTATTTTGATGTAAAAGTACAGTATTTGTTTTATAAAAAAACTGGAAATGTGTGAAAAGTGAGTTTGCTATTAAGAATTTAGGCTTTAGTTATATTAAGGTGAATGTTAGATGTTGGCAATTCTGATAATGATATTCGTTTGATTTTACTGAAGTTTTACAGTAATAGAAAGCACATCCCAGAACAGTAACACATTCCAAACCTGGAAGCTAGAGACCAGGATCCAAGAGGTACTTTTAGAAGAGAATTTCTAATAGATTAAGGGTTAGTCAGGAACACATTTAGGGATAGGGTGCACTTATCTGTTCTTTGTTTATGTTTCATTAGGCACCAGTTTCTACAGAAGTCAGAGAGGGCCGCAGATTTTAGCAGCACTTCAACAGAGGAAAACGCAAGAACAGTGTTGTCTCTCTTTTTTATTTTATCCACTTCCCCCCTTCCCTTGAGCTTCTGGTTCTTAGTGTACTGTTTAAAACTAGTGTGCTGGAACAAGCAGTTTCAGGGTGGGGTCGGACTGTCTTCAACCTCCATCAGAACTGAACAGAAACTCAGGTGAGCTGGGCTTTGACACAATGGTGGAGGTTAACTCAGACTTTAGCACGTCCTCTCCCCCTAACAGGGCTCTTATCTCCCTACCGCATCTGTTTAAAATTCAGCAACGGTTGAGGAGAGGTTAGAAATGCCTATACGTTCCCGGTAATATTCATTACTTTGAGTCCATGTCTTCTTTGTCACAGTCTTAAAGTATGAGTTTATCTCCATTCATGCTGAACCTAATCACCAAACTTGACTTTTCCTTCCCAATCAAAGATGGCCCCCAAACCAAAGGGTATAAATACATAACTTTCTAGGAGGGACTTCCTGAAATAACAAAGCCTAAGAAGAAATCAGTTGAACAACAGGGAGAGGATGGAGTAACTCAAGACTGTGAAGAGGAAGACATGGACTCCGAGTAATGAATATAACTGGTAAGTAACTGGGTATTACCTCCTCATCTGTCTTCCTCTCACAGTCCTTATGTACGACTAATTACCAAGCCAAAAACTGATTTCGACAAAATACAACACTATAGAAGAAAAGTAAAAACAAGCATATGCAAAGCAATGGCCCATACACATTACATTGCAGAGGACCCACAGAACTCAAAACAGCAGACTCTAAATCAGAAAACACATCTCATCCCAAGTGCGAACACCCATGGGTCATGAAAGGGTGAGGCAAAGCCCAAGTGGCAGCAAGGCAAATGCCCCAAATGGAAGAACTAGGAAAGGCCTCCCAGAAGTCAGAAACACACCCAGGGGAAGAGGCCAGAACCGGTAGGCCAGCACGAGCCCCCACCGTCACACAATGAGATACAAACAAAGCATCCAACCTGTAAAACAAAACAGTGCATAGCAAATACATAGAGAGTGCATGATGGACACCTAGAGAACAAAAATACCTATCAGCAGCAGAGACAAGGGGAGGACCAAAGGCAGGTAAGACAACCTCCGAATCCAAAGGAAAAGAGGCAAGCACCTTATTTGGAGGGGTGGGTAAAGCTCCAAACACCCCCACCCAGCACCTCGCAAAAAAGCCACCAGAAACACAACAGTGGCAGAAGGAAAACCAGAAGCCAGGCTGTCCCAAAGGGTCAGATGGAGCAAGCCGCAAACAGAGCAGAACCAGAGGCCACCAAACAATGCACTGGATAGTGAGCAACCGGACACCAGAAAAAGCAAGGCCGTGGCCAGAAAGCCACCAGAGGAGCCCAGACAGAACACCTGCCCCTTGAAAGCCCATACAGCCGCCCACTGACTATAGGGGACAGACACAGCCAAATCCAGAGGAAAACCACCCTGAAGGAACTCCAACACTGTCATAAGATTACAAGAACAAGCCGACAAACCCCATCAGGAGACCAGATGGATAACATCCATCGACTGATGGCCATAGGCCGCAGGGGAGGAGGCAGCCGTGACTGCTGAAGCAGGGCTGTGGCAACCAATGAACACCCTCATACCAAGAGGGTCTTCCACACAAGTACCAGACCGCAAACCTCAATCGGTGAAGCAATGGCCTAAAGGAAGAAGCAGCAGATCCCGTGGGGATGGAGGAAGCAGCAACACATAAGCTGGCTGCACCAACAGATGGAGAAAACCAAACCGGGGTAAGCCTCAGAATCACCACCAGGTTCTCTACCATCATCCAAACCCCCGAGGGAGAAGAGGAGCCGGCAGGAAAAAAATGAAGGCGACCCCGGGGCCATGAAACAGCCAGGCTAACCACCACCTAAGCTCCTGAGGATAGGACCAGACTGCAGAAAAACCTCAGATCCAAACCCAACGCCACAGAGAAGGGACCAACTCAGGGCATGGTCAGGGCCAAACACCCTCCCTGGAAGATAGACTGCAACAAGCCAAGAGATGGGAAATGGCCCTGAGGCCAAACCTCCAGGAAAAGGAGAAACAGAGATTGGCACATACCATCTCACCAATGCACATATTGTCTGGCAAACTGGCTGTCCTTCAGAACACACACAGCCACGTACAACAGGGGAGAGAAAAAAAGGCCAACAGAACAGCTGCCAGCCCATCTCAATTGGAAGACAGAAGCACCACCATCCGAGTCCATCTCCCCTGAGCAGCAGAATTCCCCAGAGTGGTACCCCCTCCATCCCCTAGGCATCAGTCGTAAAAACTAGGCAGAAGAATAAACAAAAAACCATTGGACAAAAGAGTGGGATCTAACCACCACTAGAGACCACTGTGGATCCGTGGATTCACAGTAACCAGAAACGTGCACACTTGAGACAATGGTTACAGAAAGCATAGCAGATCGGGTACCAGGGACGACAGGTATCCACTCCCACCCCTCCCCCCAGGGAAAAAGGGCCAACCAATGTAGAGGACAGCATCTCCCCCCCCCCCCCCCCCAGACTGTGGAGTGACATTCCTGCAGATGCACAGGGGTGAAGAAAGGGGGAAGGGACAAAAGGAGCGGAGATGAACACAACGCTCTACCCACCAAAGATAACCCCAAAGTCCATCTTGATGCAAGATGCCAATGAAGAGGAGATCCCAGGATCGCAAGACCAGGGACTACCCCAGGTTGACCAAGAAGTCGTACCCCAGCAACAATGTGGTTACCCTGAGAACGCCGAACTGGGCCTGAAAAAAAGAATAGGAGGAAACCAGTCAGCCAGGAAGAGAAGAGGGGGACACTTGCAAATGCAAAATTCCCACCAACTGAGACAAAGCATGGAGAACACCCTGGATGCAGATGCCAGTCCAAAGTACAGGACCCGGAACAGGTAGTGGAGCCCTGGACAGCAAAACAAAGGAACAGCCGGTGAGACGGGAGAAACATGGAGAGAGGCAACCATGAAAATTGTAGATGTCAGGAATCAGCCTTCCAGAGGAGAGGCAGTATCAGCTGGAGACACACCAACTGGAATAACACCGAATTAATAGACTGAAGGACCCCCACAAGGTCCAAAACAGGATGGAACACACCCAACGCCAACTGGACCCAAAAAAGCAGAGACAAACACCTAAGGACAATTCACCCAGGAGGAATGATGGAAACCTAATCAAACCACTTACATCAAGACCTACCAGTAGAGAGTCAACCCACACCAAAGAGGGAAAGTCTACAGCAGAATTCTCTACTGGATAACAACTAGAAAGAAACAGAGGAATACAATTTGCACCCACTCTCAACAGAATAGCCACAAAACCTAAATGAGTGAGCAGAGCAGCAGGCATCTACTACCGATACTACAGAAAAAAGTACCGGATTCTGTCTGGGAAACAAAAACTGAAAACAAGGACCAAAAGAACTCTCATTTTCAAGCCCAAACGAATCCGCCCCTGAATACCACACGCAAAGATGGCAATTTAGGGCAGCCGAACACGAATCCATATAACTATGAGGCTGGAGCTCCTCCGCCAGCTACAAAAGCAGAATCCGCTGCTTTGCTAACTATTATATGCAGCAGATCCCGAACAAGTGAGGAACCCAGTAGGAAGGTGGATATCTGACTATATGGTTACCCCAACTTTTTGCCTAGTGTTTAGCTGGTTTTCGACTTAGTTGGCCTGGGGTCCTGCTAATCAAGGCCCCAGGCTATCTGCTCTCACTGTAAAATGGACTCCATGTACATTAGGTACATCTCCAATTGGATATTGGATCACCTTATGAGCCCCTGTATAGTGTACCATAGGTACACAGGGCATAGGTGCCTCCAAGGCCTACCAGGGGCTGCAGCATGTATTATGCCACCCCTGGCTGGCCATCCAAATTGACACAACTGCCTGATCACTCAGCTGGGGCAAGGTCATGTAATCACCCCTTGCTTAGATATAGTATTCCTATATCTAACCCTATATATAGACACATATGCACCTATAAGTCACTCCTATGGCAGGCCTCAACAATCCTGAAAGCAGAGTGCTAACTTTGCTTTGGCTTTAACAAAACATGTCGTGTAAGGTGTCATACGCTTTGGAATACTACCCCCTCGCGAGTTCTGGCGACGGGGGTAGCATTCCACCCTTCTAGGGGGACAAGACATGTTGTTCCTGTTAATCCCGGTTAAAGTTAACCAGAGCCTCAGCATCACAAAATGGATGCTGCTGCCACAGACACAAGTCTGACCTTCTGCTGCTGGGAGTCCTTCCAGCGAGGGATGCTTGGACAATAGGTTTCCTGCCTTGGGAGGTGCTAGCACCACCCCAGACAGGCCATAGTGTATTGGGGCAGGGAGGGCTGAATGAAATGAGACACTGCCTGGGGCACACAAGGTGCTCCATGCATAGTCCGGTTGAAACCAGTTGCTGGGGCACTCAAGCCCCAGCTCTGGCGCGAAACTGGACAAAGGGAAAGGGGTGTAACCACCCCCTTCCCTGGTCCCACCCATAGGAGGGACCTAGCAGGTAATCCAGCCCCTTTAATCAGTATAAAGCTAGGAGCTGAGTCTAGAGACTTTAGATTTATCCTGAACTGAAACTTGAAACGAAACTCTGGACCTTCGACATTCTACTGAAACTAGAAGACTGAAGAATCTCCCTTGTGGTCAAAGAATGACCACCCTGTGCAAACAGGCACCATCCAGGGATCTGCGGCTTGCTTTGTCGACGCTTCCGCCGGAGCCCGAGCACAGAGCCCGACAAGAACTGGACTTCCAGACTTCTTTGACCCAGATCCACAGCCACAGAAAAGCTGAGACCAGTGGAAGCGACAAGAGACGTGGGACCGGCCATCTTGGAAAACTTGCTCATTGCTACTTGTGCAGCTTCTGAGGCACCCTCGAAGTTGTGCATTGGGGATTGAGAAGCCCCAGCCCCAAGCACCTTCTGCACCGAAGCACAGCCCTCCACACTCCACGAGTACTGCGTGGGGCCTGCTGGCACTTTTGTGCTTGACTCGTCTGTCCGGTCACTTGCCCGTTGGCTAGTGGCCTCTGTGACGACGAACCTTTGAACTTGCACCGCTTGCCTGGTTGCTCCAGGCTGACCCCTGCTTCCCTGAAAAGGAGAAGCCCCCCAGGCCTTGCTGGTCTGCAACAGAAGCCATCTTCAATTCCTGCGTCGGTTGCCTTTGCCAAGGCTTGCTGATTCCAATCCGGAAGCCGACACTGTCCACAGCGAGATCCTTTGTGGGACAGTTTGTATCCAGCTCTTGGTTGTCGTCGACGCCTCCTGGTCCACGTGGCTGCAGAGACAAGCTTCACGACATTACCTGATTGCTTCACAACATCGCCTGCTTCCTTCCTGGTTCCTTCCTGGTCACTGGCTAGTGACCCAGACTCTGTCCCTCTGCTTTCAGGTACTCTTCATCCTCGATCCGCCTTTGGATCCAACCGGACACTTCTCTCCTGGTCGCCTGCAGCATCTTTTCACAGGTCTTCATAGGATTCAGCGACGAAACCTGACACAACTTGACACCTATGCACCCGGCTCCTGTGGGTGAGGTAACGCGAGTACTCCGGTACTCCTGTGGGTATTGACTATCCAAGTGTCCTAGTTTTCAGTAACTTTCTCCTAGTCCATCCTGAAGTGTCGCAAATCAACTAGTTTCTAACTGTTACGTTCCCATTGTATCCCTATGGTAATTCGCGTGTGTGTTAAGACACTACACACGCTTCCCGTGGGCCTCCTGCTACCTAATCTTTGGTAGTTCCGTGTAGCCCCAGCAATTCCCTAGGCCCTAGGCCTACTCCTTGTTCGTGACGGAGTTCTTATACCACTATTTAAGTATATGGTTTGCAACGCCCCTAGGGCTCGACTGTATTTTGTGCAACTTATTGTATGATAATTAAGTATCTTGTTATGTGCTTGTGCCTCTGACCTCATAAAGAGTTCAGAGGGGTTGTGTTAGTAATAAATAGATATATATTTTATATATAACCTGTGTGGTGTATTTCATTTGTTATTCAAGGGGTTATATATGGTAAAACAGCTGGCTTCACATGGTCTCTGAAGTTTTAGCCTAAGACTGCTTTGTCCATGCTACCACTAGGATAGCTGGTCTATAAGGTTGACTTTACAAACATCACCATAAGGGTTGTTTGGACTGATACAGGGTGCCCACTAGAATAGTGGACATCACATTTTCAGGCCAACTTCTCACAAATCCCCTTCCCGAAGCAAAATCTCAGGAAAAAAGTACCCTCTATGCCCCCCTCCACCTCCAGAGGAGACCACAGCATGCCACAAATAGAAGCATGTCTCCTCTCACTCCCTAGCCCAGCAGAGGAGCAGGAACGCAAGTACCAAGAGTACTCCAAGAGCAAGCTACCTTTTCTCAAATTTGGCCCTTAATCGCCCAGTGAAGTGGGCAGCAACAGATGAAATCTGACGAACAGCTGAAATAAAGCAACAGAAGGCAGCTTATATATAAATAAAAAATTACAAAAATGTAAACTGACAAATCTGTGTCCATATCACCCCAGCCAACAGGGAAGATATCACATGAAGTAGAAGACGTTCTACCATTGAAACACCAGGATTCGAACACATTACTTTCAGAGGAAGAGTCCAAGACCTTAACCGCTAGCCCACAGTGACCCTTCATCAAAAATACTCCCAATAATAGTAGCGAGGCAGACCACAAACTGCAACAAACACTGCACAGGAAAAGTATTTCCAGCAAAAGCCAGCTGGTTGCCTAAAAAATCTTGCTCTCATCTGTGCTAGGCAGGTGGAAGCGCCCGGCTGCCAAGAATGAAACAAGCATTGGCATAGCCAATAGGTCTCGCCTTTGGGACCTTATAAGTATTTAGTTATACAGCAGGTCCCAAAGGTGAGATCTATTGGCTATTCCAATACTTGTTAGTAATAGTAGTGCACTATTTCTATTTTAGTATCAGTGGTGTACTGGATATATTCAACTTACTTGAACAGTGATATATTGCACTTATTGCAGTTTTAGAAATAGCAGTTCAATGCATACATTTCATTTTAAGTCGAATGAATACATTTTATTTGGGGGAATAGTGGAGCAAGGATCACATTCAATTAATTTACATGGTCGTGCATTGGATACTTTTCATTTGAGGACTCGTGGTGCATTGCACACATTTAATAAATGCGACTGGGGTGCTCTGAACCCGTTTTCTTTTTTATGAATCATGATGCATTCAACATATTTTTATTATTTTAAAAGTGTTGCTTGACAGATATTGCATTGCAGTTAACCGTGGTGCGTTGCACGTACTTTAGTTTTAGGAAGGATAGTGCCGAGCACACGGTTTTATTGTTGCGCATAGTGGTGCTCTGCACTAAATGGATTGCAATAAATAGTGAGACGTTGTGCACAAGGAATTTAGTGAACCCTGTTCACACAAGTAATGTGATCAATAGTGTCTGGGACATATTTCACTGCTGTGAATCACTGTGCACAGAACACATGTTATTGATGTCAGCAGCAGTGCGTGGCTCACTTTCAGGCCTGATGGTGTGCTACACACATTTCATGTTTTAGGAATCTTGGCGCCTTCTGAACATATTTCATTTTTGGGAGTAGCCGTGCACTGCACATTTCACTTATATCTGCAGGGCTTGGTGCACGTCATGATAAGAATTTAGCGCCCTTTGCGCACATTTCTTTTATGGGACTAGCAGCGTACGCCAAGCATTTCAACATATTTCATTTTAGGAAACGTGTATCATTTCACACATCCTTGGCGTGGGTAGTGTTGCAAAGCATACAGTTTACTTTTTGGGAATAAGGTATTCGTTGCACTAATTTTTATTAGTGCTAATGTCAGTGCGTTGCACGTTTTATTGGTGATAGTGGTGCATTTTAACGCCTCGTCAGGGGTAGTAAGAGCCATATAAATACAATTACAAGTGCAGACATGTCATTGCTAAAACAGTGCACTGTGCATATTTTGTTGTGTAGGCCTGGTGGTGCAATGCACAAATCCTATTTCAAGGAACTGTGATGCATCCCACACATTTCAGTGAGACAGAAAACAGCGACACATCAAACACATTCCATTCCATTAGAAATGCAGTGCACGGTTTATTTTGAAGGTATAAATATCAGTGCACTGATCTTTACGAATGATGGCGCAGTGCGCGCATTATATCCATAAGCATTAAATGTAAATGTAAATGTAGGTGTCTTGTAAAGCGCACTGTTGCCCTGAGGCGTCCTGGCGCTATAGACAGCTGGGGAACCCGTCCTGGCTTTTCCTGTGAGATGGTCCCTCCTGGGTACCTCCAAGGTGAACCCAGGCATCCCCGGCGTTGGTGGAGAGCGTTGTGGAAATGAGGCAAGCTAATGCCCAGAGTTGCCGAGTGTGATCCCAGGTTAGAGTAGGCACTGAGGCGAGAATTATCGAGTCCGCTGACCCTGGTTCACGACCCTGCCGCATCGGGAATCGAACCCCGGTCCCGGGCCGTCCTCTGCTTCCTGGTCTGCCGCCTCTAACCAGTGAGCCACACCACTCCATTACATTGCCCCGCACATATTTTCATGTTTGAAAGGCAGCACGCCGCAGGCGCATTTCATTTCTGTGCATCGAAGCCTGCTCTCATGCACGAGGGTCGGTTCTCACTGAACGCACCGGGCATGCCCCACTTCTGCTGGCCTTGGGCTGAGGGAACATCCAGACCATTCAGTGAGAGCCGGCCCCGCGCCCTTGCAGCCGGGACGTGCCCTGTCACAGTGCAGGCCCCCCCGCCAGCAGGAAATGAACGTGGATCTTTACAAAACACACTACCGCCAAAGGCCGAAATACAACGGGCATGCAGCATGACAGTGATTTAAAAGCCCAGAACATAAAAAATACCCATGTCTTAAAGCAGAAGTCCCTCCGCACTCGAGGAGACAAAACGCAGCAGTGAATCTTGTAAAACTGCCTCATACAAGCATGCAAACACTCGCTCCAATGAGCACAATCAAAGATTGCTGACTCTTTTTTCAATATTTGATGCTTTTTAGTAAGCAGAACAGCATGCCGCGCTGCTTATTAAAAGCATCAAATATGGAACAATTTAGTTTGCCGAGCCCAAACAAATGTCTCTAGAGTGGCAAGCCACCAGTGAAGTATCCAGTTCCCGCGTATGTGCATATTCTGTCTGTCCGCGTGCACATCTAGCTTGGAATCTGTATTGATTCCAAAAGGCCTCACATGGCGAGAGTAGCGTATGCGCGCTGCTAACGCCAGGCGAGAGATAAAAATTAAAGTGACCCTCGAGGGAAGCAAAAGAACGGCACATCATGAAAGCTAGATATTAGTCATAGAAATGCCGGTCACACAGCTGCGCGCTCCTCACCTGCAAAGCACAGGCGGAAACTGAAGGGCACGTCAGTCAGGTAAAGCAGGGGCACCATCCTGAAATCACGCATTTACCATGTTATGTTATGTTATGTTATTTGGGTTCTTCTATAGCGCAACGGCTACTCCAGTAGGAGTGTCCCGGCGCTTTGGCGAAGAAGTCCTTTGAGGAAAGGAAACATAACTGCAGAATAAAAGGAACAGCGAAGTTTAACTAGTAAAAAGCCAGGTTTTTAATGCCTTTCTGAAAGACATCAGACTAGGGGCCTGTCTGAGGGAAATAGGAAGCTCATTCCAAGGGCGTGGGGCCAGGTAATGAAAAGAACGCCCCCCTTGTCTGGTTCGCTAGATGGACGGAACGACCATTTTAGACAAGGAGGCAGATCGCAAAGCTCTGCTCGGCTTGTAAAGAGCAAGGCGCTTCCTAATATACCTAGGACCTGAGTCATGAAGGGCTTTGTAGGTCAGCGTCAGGCTTTTGAAGAGAACCCTCTTGGCTATAGGAAGCCAGTGCAGTTCCTTCAACAAGTCAGAGGCACTAGCTCGTCTAGGGAGTCCATAAATAGCCCTGGCAGCTGAATTTTGGACTACTTGGAGTCTCCTCACGAGATATTTAGGGAGTCCTAGATAGAGGGCATTTGCATAGTCTAAACGCGACCCGACAAGTGCTTGAACAATGACCCTTCGATGGTTCACAGAAATCAAGGGGAGGAATTTCCTGAGCATCCGCAGGATCCCGAAGCATTTCCCCGAAAGACAGGATATTTGAGGCCCAAAGGTTAGCTCATTGTCCACAATGATTCCTAGATTTTTAGCCTTGGTACTTGCATTGGCAGGTGGAAACAGATCTTGTGGCCACCAACTTTTCCAGTTTGGTTCAGAGACACATCCAAAAAAGAGCAGCTCCGATTTGTCGGAGTTGCATTTTAAGCCGTGTCTTTTGAACCAATCAAAGACTGCTTCTAGGCAGCCTCTGATGCGGATCCCATCGAACACCTCATTCTTGTTGTATGTGAACAAGAGCTGGGTGTCGTCAGCGTAGGACACGATCTGAGCGCCGAACGACTCCGCAACCTCTGCAAGGGGGGCCAGAAAGATGTTAAAGAGCAGGGGGCTAAGAATAGACCCCTGAGGGACCCCCACTTCCAGAGTTGCCATAGCTGCGGAGTGAGGTGGCGCCCAGATCGTTTGTCGACGGCTAGCTAGAAATGATTTGAGCCAGTTCCACACCGTCCCCCGGAGACCACAATCCCAGAGTCGTGTTAGGAGGGTATCATGGGGAACGGTGTCGAACGCCGCCGACAGGTCCAACATGACCAACATGGCCTTTCCTCCAGTATCCAAGACCTCTCTGATAGCGGTGGTGACTTCAAGTAGCGCGGTCTCTGAGCTGTAATTCGCACGAAACCCAGATTGAGTAGTGTGCAACAGATTGTTATTCTCGATGAAATCAGAGATGGATCTGTGCACATGTCTTTCCGCCACCTTCGCCAGAGCGGGGAGGAGAGAAATAGGCCTGTAGTTGGCATGTATGATGGGATCCAAAGCTGTTTTTTTTATGAGTGGAAGGATGAGAGCGCTCTTCCAAGCCTGGGGGACTACGCCGGAAGACAGTGAGGAATTGAGAATGGAGTTGATGGGGCCATTTATCGCAGGGGCTATTTTGTTGAGGCAAGAGACTGGGCAGGGATCTAAAGGAGAGCCCGACTTTAAGCCAGTCAGATGGTCTAATGAAGCAGCAAGGCTCAGCTGCGGGAAATCCCGGAGAGTGGGTTGTGAAGAGGAAAGGACACCAAGAGCAGCATCCTGAGGCTGTTTAGAGTAAATAGCAAGAGAGGCTTGAATAGATGTTATTTTATCTACAAAGAAATGAGCCAGTTCAGTCAGCCAAGGTTCTGAGTGAGACTGCGTAGAGATGCCTAGGGACGGAGAAGTAAAATCCTTAACAATTTTAAAGATTTCCTTACAGGAGTTGTCAGATTCGTCTATCCGACGTTCAAGATAGGATTTTTTTCCACTCCAAATCATCTTGTGGTAGGATCTAGTTAAGTTTTTAAATTTTTCTTTCTCAAGAGGATTGTAGTCTTTCCTCCAGGCTCTTTCTGCTCTCTTGCAGTTTTGACGGGCTTCTCTAAGCTGAGATGTGAACCAGGGGGCAGAAGGACGTTTGTTTCCAGGTTTAGCGGCTTTCTCGGGCACGAGATCCGCCAGTATAGTCGTGAGCCATTCAGTGTAATGAGCAAGATCGATTTCCACATTGCCTGACAAGGTGCAGGGTGAACATGACATGGCCTGTAATAGCATCTCATTAGAGAGCAGATGAAAAGGCCTGGAAAGTCGTTTAGCAGAGGTAGTGGGATTTGGTCTAGGGGGAGGGGCACTTAATAGGAAAAAGGAGATTAAGTAATGATCTGACCATAATACTGGCTGAGGAGCAAGTACATTAATAGGGACGGTGGAAAAAACTTGGTCCAGAATATGGCCCTTATTATGCGTGGGATCATGAATGAAAGGTATGAGTCCTAATGCTGTTGTGACCTCCATGAGTTTCATTGTGTCAGGATTTGTGGCCTCATCCATGTGTATGTTTAGGTCGCCTAGAAGTAAACAATGTTCCGATTTAAGACATGGGACTGAAAGTGCTACCTGTAAATCATCCAGGAAAGAGCCTAAGGGACCGGGAATTCTATATACGAGAATGACGGTACATGCCTGGTGGGGAGACAAATGAAGTGTGAAGCCGAGCGCCTCGGTGTCCTGAATATTGTCTATCGGGAAGGTAGTGCAGTGCAGCTGGTTGTTAACTATAATGGCCACACCACCCCCGCGCCCAGATGTTCTGTCCCTCCTGATGATGGAATAATTAGGTGGGATGGCGTTGACTAAGTCAGGGGCCGAGGTATCACTAAGCCAAGTCTCTGTGAGAAAAAGGCAGGAAATATCAGAGTTATCGAGCAAATTCCAAATATCTAGCGCATGACAGCCTAGGGAACGTGTGTTCAGGAGTAAGCAAGTGGTAGTGATAGGTTGATGAATCAGTTGCGGCTTGTTGTGTGTAAGAAAACGCCATCCACATTCAGTGCAACCTTTTCTAAGGGCACGGCGACCAGGAAAGACAGAGTGGCAGCGGTCTACCGGAGGACGGAGATTTAAGAGGATCTCTGATGAGTAAGAGAAACACATAGCTAAAGCCGAGAAGAGTAAGGCACCAACCAAATAGAAATGCCAGCCAGCCGTCCTGCGCCGTCTGCTGCCGGAACGCTGACGGGCGCAGACGGGCTGACTCTGGCGTGACTCCGGCGCTGAGGAGGCGCGTCCGCAAACGCGACCGCTAGCGCGGAGAACAACCGTTTCCTTAAGTACAGGAGACTGGAGCGCTCTCACCGCTCTCGCCCCCTCACCCAATATGGCCGCCGTAGAATCTGTTTACTCTGCACCTCGATCTTCAGCCCTAAAGTCGGCTGGGATCGTCAAAACAAGGCGAAAATGGTGCCAAGTGGGTGCCAGGTGTGCTGAGTACAAGCAGTGTGGAAATTCAGCATGCGCGTGTCGATCTCCTAATACTGCATCCCATAGCTTCTATCTCCTAATACTGCATCCCACAGCTTCAAAGAGTGCTGCGCACCTTACCATAGTGGATATAATGCAAAATAAAGCAATGGTGAACTAGAAAAAAATCAAAAAGAAACATACCAACCTCCCAGGGACAGTCACAGGCTGCCCAGCAAGCCCAAGACCCCCACTGTAGTCTTGCATGCCCATCATATGAGCGTGACCACGAAAAATAACATAAAACCACTAAAGCAAGTCCTAAAACATAAAAGAAAAGCAAAAAGTGTTAACATACCTTTAGCCAAGATGTAAATAGGTTGCAAAAAAAGATCCAGGAAGTAATGTATGTATACCCTTTGGTATAGGGGCCATCTTGGATTGGGAGGGAAAAGTCACGTTTGGTGATTAGGCTCTGCATAAATGGAGATAAACTCAGTAAGGACTGTGAGAGGAAAACGGACTGGGAGGTAATGACAAGCAAGAGAAATAACATTAAAGCAAAAACGACCCTTGTTATTGATAGTAAAAAGTAAAACAGCAGTACTCTTGACAGACAACTTGAGAAGTAAGAACATATCTCAAAAGCTCCCCGGAGCGCATCAATCTAAAATAAAGACATCAGCATAGCTGCCAAGGTTTCAGATTGCTATGTGTGACATTTTCATAATTTCAGTGAAATAATGAGTGACATTTCAGCGACTATGAGTGACACATGCTTGTGAGAAAAATAAAGCAATGAAGTGGAGGGAAACATATACATATCAGATATTACACCCATTTGAGCAACGAGAATGTTTAAGTTAACAGCTTAAAAGCATAAGATATAATTGTTAAACAACGTATTTATGAGACTGCAGCTAAAATTGCAGAAAATAGATAAAGCAGTCTAGAAGGTGTTCATAATTTATTATACTCAGCTGCAGAGTCACTCAATTGACGCCGACCAAGAGCTGTAAGCAGGGCCTGATTAGAAAGCGGAGCATGGGAGGCACTCTTTTAGGCCACAGCTAGGCTGACATAGCTGCCAAGGTTTCAGATTGCTATGTGATATCAATTGATATATCTGTTACCTTCCTGTGCTGAATTGTGCTGCCCCTGCCCGGTCCATTGCAGCTGCATTGCCGTTTGCGTGGAGGGCAGGGCGCCATCTTGAGTCTGTCCCGGAGCCCGGCAGGACCAGAGGTTAGCGGTCTAGCTGGAGGAGGGGCTAGACTATATCTTGGCATACGAGCTGAAGCGCGAAGCGGTAGTTGTAGGTGGTGGCAACTCCTACTGCTCTGCTTAAACGCTGAGGGGCAGACTGCGAGGCGCGCTAATGAATAATTACTATTAGTGTGTACTCTTCTGCTTATTGTATGCCAAATTGCTTGTTTTTTAACATTTGCACTCGATTTTTAAAAACATCGTTTTTACAATCTAATTGCTGCTGTGATATCAATTGATATATCTGTTACCTTCCTGTGCTGAATTGAGCTGCCCCTGCCCCGGTCCATCGCGGCTGCATTGCCGTTTGCGTGGAGGGCAGGGCGCCATCTTGAGTCTGTCCCGGAGCCCGGCAGGACCAGAGGTTAGCGGTCTAGCTGGAGGAGGGGCTAGACTATATCTTGCCCATGAACTTCTGGACGCGCAGCGGACGCGCGCTACGGGCGCACCGAAGGCGCGCCGAAGCCGCACCAAAGGGGTGCCCTTCTGCGCCCGTCCGCGCTAAGTCCGCGCTCAGCGCCATGTCTCCTGGCTCTTCTAAACTCCATCAAGGTGCCAAAATTATTACTTATACTAATATTCAACTAAGGGACGTAAGGAATACTATGGGAGGTTCTTGCTGTCCTCACTTTACCGCAGACTCCTTTTGTAACCTTCAATCTTCGCAATGCCAAAACTGTATGTTTACACTGACTCTTCCTTGTCAGCAAGAATTGCCGAATCAACCCTTAGGAGATTCAATAGCTAGACATGCTTACTGGGCGCTTATTAACGCACTCTCTCTTAACAAACATAATATGGAAATCTATGATTTTATATCCAATCACAACATAGACATCCTGTTTGTCACAGAAACATGGGCAGATCAAGCCTCTGGCCCAGATTTTTGTGCAGCAACCCCGGATGGATACCAGGTGGTCAGACAGGACAGACTCCTAGGGAAAAAAGGTGGTGGTATTACTATTATATACAGAAAACAGTTCGAAACAAGAATAGAACCTGTCCATATTGAATCCGCAGAAGCTTTAACCTTTACTACCACGCTTTCTCCCGGGCAGTCCTTCAAAGGAATTTTTCTCTATCGTCCACCAACCCCTCAATCTTCTTTCCTGGGATCTATCAATACTATATTAGAACCTATAGCATCCAATTTTAACTACACAATATTAGGTGATTTTAATTTTCATTTAGAGAACACTAATGATAGAGATACCTCAACTCTTATCTCAGATCTCTCCTCAGTGGGTCTTAAATTATTAACCACCTCTTCTACCCATCAGGCAGGGCATACCCTTGATGGTATATTTACTAATAACCCTCAAATTATTTCCCCCTCAGTAAAACCATCAACGTGGATGGATCATGCGGCAGTTATGTTCACACTTTTAATTAAAAAATACCAAAATGTACGCACTACAAATCGCTCCTATGTTCAATTACGTGATTGGAAGAATATAGATGGCGCAACCCTACAATCTACCTTAGCCTCTACCCAACCAAGGGATACAATAGATCCACAAATAGCCTCTGAGAACTATAATATCTGGCTTAACAATGCTTTCACCGCATTAGCTCCCTCGAAAAAAATGCTGCCGAATCGTAACTCACCGTCTGCACCCTGGTTCTCAGAGACCCTTAGATTAGAAAGGCAACGGTGTAGAAATTTAGAAAGGCGTTGGCGCAGAGACTACGATAACAACAATAAAGATTTATATAAAAAAGCACTTGCCATATACAGAAAGCTCCTAATTACAGAGAAAAGGAATTTTTATCTCGAACAAATAGAATCAGCTAAAAATTCTACCAATCAACTTTATCGAGTTGTTACGAAGCTCTCTACTCCACCATTATGTACCAAGACAGAACCATCACAAAAGCTGTGCAACGACTTGGCGGATTTTTTTAAGTCTAAGGTTAATGATATCTATTCTAACTTCACTGCACAGACGAGCACTGAATCTACAAGTTCTAATAGTAGTGCTTCCAACAGTAGCCACCCCTCCATGCCAACACTTTTTTGTGAATTTAACCAAACTTCTCAAACGCAGATAGCTGATCTTATTACAACTATTAAATCGGGGTCTCTGTTTGATCCATGTCCACTGCTGATTTTAAAATCAGTAACTAACCTGATTACTCCAGTTCTCACAAATATTTGTAATGCCATGTTTCTCTCGGGCTCTTATCCGTCGATCTGGAAAAATGTAACTATAAAACCTCTACTGAAAAAATCAAATCTCGATCCCTTAGAGCCCAAAAGCTATCTCTCCCCTTCCCGTCAAAAATATTTGAAAAAATTATAAATTGTCAGCTATCAGACTATATTGACCAGAACAACCTCCTTGACGATACCCAATTTGGGTTTAGGAAGGGGCATGGAACAAAAACAGCACTTGTAAAGGCAGCAGATGAAGTCAGAGTTATTATGAATCAAGGAGGTGCAGCAGTCCTGATATTACTGGACTTGTCTGCGGCCTTCGACACGGTCGATCACAACATCTTGATCGACCGTGTAGCCCATATTGGCATTCAGGGCAAAGCCAAATCTCTTTTGGCTTCCTTTTTGTCAGGCCGCAGACAGTCTGTAAAACTGGATGGCTTTTACTCTCCTATTTTTTCCTTACCATGTGGTGTCCCCCAAGGATCCTCGTTAAGTCCGACACTTTTTAACATCTATGTGTCGGACTTGGCGAGGGTCATCAAATCAATTGGAATTGGGTTGACATCATACGCTGATGATACTCAGCTGGTACTGGCTATCCATAATAACGGAGGAGCAGTTGCGACCAACTTTCAGGAAGGCATGATGGTTATCAGCTCCTGGATGGACCACAATTGCTTAAAATTAAATTCTGGAGTATGAGAAAGGGGGGTTTTACCCAGAGCAAGTCACTGGGACCTGGGTCATAATGATGCTAAGAGGGAAGGGGTCCCAGTGGAAGAAAGATAATTATATACAAATGAAACTCAATACAGAGACAATAAATGCGTCTACAATGTTTTAATCACATTATAGAACAAACCAAGGATATAGTATCCAACATTATCATTTCGAAAAGGTTGAGTAGTGCCCCTGGAGGTGAGGAGGAAGTGATATAGTGAGGGTAGTGCAGGTAGGAAATAGTGACAATAAAAACAGATGTGTATCTGATGTATCCGAAAATCAATTCTGAATATACATAACGGTCAATGATCCAAACAAAATTATTTCATTGAACACATGCCCCACAATACATAGTATGTAACAATAGTGGATAGGGGGCTGTGTTTGAGCAGGGACTTGTCGACGTTTCGACCCCAGACAGAGCAGGAATCAGTGGAGTCCTTGCGGCGGGGTCTTCTTCAGGACAAAAGGGGACTAGCAACCTATTAATGTCAAGTAATAGGTACACATTACTTGTCTACTCAAAAAATGCCATAGTCGCACAATTAAAATTAAAATGAACACACCATTAGAGGGCCTACCTAATAAATTGGTGCCTTCTGTCAAATAATCACATTCAAGAAAATCCGCAAGAAGACCGGTATGTCCTGTGGAGAGTTCAAACATTGTATGAATATTTTTTTTAAAAGGAGGAGAGTGGAATGAATTACATTAAGTGCATTTAGATGAGTCAAAAAGACTTACACTTAACTTGTAAATGATGGTGTTATGGCAAGATTAGGAAGTTGGCCCGTTGACAGTTGGATCATTGACCATTATGTATATTCAGAATTGATTTTCGGATACATAAGATACACATCTGTTTTTATTGTCACTATTTCCTACCTGCACTACCCTCACTATATCACTTCCTCCTCACCTCCAGGGACACGACTCAACCTTTTTGAAATGATAATGTTGGATACTATATCCTTGGTTTGTTCTATAATGTGATTAAAACATTGTAGACACATTTATTGTCTCTGTATTGAGTTTCATTTGTATATAAAATTAAATTCTGACAAGACGGAGGTCATGATCTTCGGTAAATTGACCCCGTCTTGGTCCCCAGCATGGTGGCCCTCGGACCTAGGAGCCCCTCCAATCCCGGTTGCTAAAGTTAGGAACTTGGGAGTACTAATCGACAATAGATTGTCATTTCTCAGCCATGCTAAGGCAGTGGTCTCAGCATCCTTTTACACTTTAAGGATGGTTAAGAAATTACTGCCTTTTCTTCCCTCCACAGCAGGCAAAACCTTAATGTGTACCTTAGTTCTCTCTAAGATCGATTATTGTAATGCTCTGCTGCTAAACGCCCAGGAACAAGTTCTCAACAAGATGCAATTAATTCAAAACGCGGCCGCTAGAATTCTGACATATACCTCAAAATTCTCTTCTATCACCCCGATTGTTCGCCAACTTCACTGGCTCCCGGTTAGGAGTCGCATTAAATTTAAGGCGTTGTGTATCACTTATAAAGCTGTCAACAACCTAGGTCCAGACTATTTAAAAAAAGCTCTACGGATATACAACCCCAAAAGAGCCTTACGCTCCTCCTCAGCCCATTTGCTCCCAGTTCCTCGAACAAGAAAAGTGAACTGGGGAGACAGACGATTTATCGTGTCGGTCTCTAAACTGTGGAACTCTCTCCCCCAATATATAAAAACCAGCCCTTCCTTAATGACCTTTCGGAGACTATTAAAAACCTGGCTATTTGACCAACAATAAGTCAAAACCCCCTCACAGCATATATTCTACTTAGCGCGGAGACACCCCAGGGTATTTGCGCACTGTACAAATTGCATAAATAAATATATAAATAAATAAATAAATAAATGAGTGACGTTTTCATAATTTCAGTGTAATTATGAGTGACATTTCAACAAGTATGAGTGACACTTTTTCGCGTGCCAAATCAAGCAATGAAGACGAGGCTAATATATAAATATCACTAATTATATCCATTTGAACAACAGGAAATTCTAAGAAGCTGTACAAAGTATTGTAAAGCAGGAACAATGGAAGGTTGCTAACATATTTTATAAGTTGTCTTAAGCAGTACTTTAGCTTTGCTCCCAAAAGTCATCGTATTAAACAGTAAAAGATCTCAGCTGCTAGAATATAAAACAGTTATGTAGAGCCACTGTAGCTTACCTCGCTGCCCAGTGCGCAGCCTGCAGAGGCATCATTTCGGTGTAGCCCGAGGATACAAGCAGTGAGCGAAAGGCTAATGCCAACGCACGCTCAGCTGTACATGAAGTAAATGTGTGCCACGGCGCGATAAGTCTCCGGCAGCGGTCATACTTTCAGCTGAGCAAAGTAGAGAGCTGCAGAGGACTGTATTAAATGATTATTCGTGATGCTAGTTTGAGTTGCTGCAACTAGACTTTTATTACATGCTTGTCCTTTCAGTGCAACTAAAATCGCAACTCTGAGATCGTCAGGGGAGTTTCTTTTACGATACAACCTGAAGCAGCAACTGGCTCCAGTCTCGTGTCTCGCACTCCTTGACAAATCCATTTAGCCACGTGCCCCTAGTGCCTCTCCCGCTGATATGCGAAGCCTGCAATACCATGGATCCTCGGCGGGCTGGGCCCTCAATGAAATACACAAACTCAGAAGGGCCGGCTACATTCTGAGCCTGCTCCGTGTGGTCCACGCTCACCAGCAGCCGGCGGTGATAAGTGGTTACCATCGTCATCCGTTTGAGACTTGAATAACACACTCACCACAATCTCAGAAGGTGCGAGAAAAACCATCCAAGAAAGGATCCGTGCACAACAGGAGCTACTTTGTGATAAAAACACAGCGAGGGGGGGGGGACGTTCCATTAGGAATGTACAGAACATTCTCGCAATCTTACACGCGTCCCCTAAAGTCACTCACAAGCACAAAACCCGCCAATCATTGAAAAAACACATTCAAATACAAAGGCAGACTTATGGGATTTGTTAATGTTTGCATCAATGTTTTTGTCATTTTAAAAATCACGATTGTCACGTATTTTGGCTTGCTTATGAACAAATGGGTTCAGTCAAATATTTAGCAGGTACGGCTTTTGCTGGGTCGAATAAGCATGCGCACACTCTGGTGACTTGTACTTACTATGAATCTTTTGCAGGCAGCGACTCTGCTAAGCAAACGGACTACAAGTCACCGTGGCAGTTCAGATTTTCTGCCCGCCTCCTTAGTTCAGGGGGCAGCAGTCCACAAGTCTGTTGTTGTCCAATCAGTGACAGCCACTGCAACAGCCGGTCACTGACTCCATGATGTGAAGCTGACCATTTGATGAATAAATTAATTCACTGTGGGACAGACAGCATGCAATAGCGGCCTGGGCAGGTGCAAGCAACAGGCAGTGCTGCAAGAGCTATGATTTCGGCAGCCCCAGCACACCAGTAGCCAGCCCAAGCCGCTTTCTCCCAAAACAACCTCCCAGCCTTCTCAAGCAGGAAGAGACATCCCCTCCCCATTGGCGCCAGACTAATGGGTGTATCAGACTAGCCTGGGCACTACCGCGATGTCAGGCTGTGTGAGAGCCGCAACGCAGAAATCAAAACGAAACATTGTTGCATTGTGCAGCGAGCCTAACAGCAGCATCAACTCTGCTGCAAGACCCAAGCCTGCAGCGGGAATAGCGCGAGCACGCCATGTAGGGAGCACTGCTAGCTGCCACACTTCACTCCATGATATAGTTTAGGCAGTGCTAATGCGTTTCAATGCATTTCAGTGCGGTGATGCGGATCACCACACTGAAATGCGTTAGTCTAACACCTGATGCATGATACTTGGCGGGACTGTGGCAGGACTGCATCAGGTGGGCATGAAGCAACATCACCAACCCCAACAAAGAGATCACAAGATGCAAGAAAGGAGACAAGACACTATGAACATCACTGTAATAAAAACCTGCCCAAACTCCATTCACCGTCCTGTTGAGAAACGGATTCATTTTGCAAATCATCAATTTGCAACTCCAGATCTGTGTGCTTTGGATAGCTCGGTCTCTAGATGGGTGGGATAAGTGGCACTCCCACATTTAAAGTACCATGCACCTCTAAAGAGCAGTGTTTCTTTGTTTTGTATTTAGTATCACACAACATAAATCCACATGTATACATTTCCACTTAGTATGTTGTTTTAAACAAACACATACGCAAATACTTACTGGTTGCAAAACACTGAAGTTGGTTTACATCACATTTCAAGCTCTCTGCATTAATAGCAATGAACAGAGTTCCTTCCGGACAGTACATTCTTGCTAGTTTTCCATTTTTACACTTTATGTGAACGAACAAGTATTCAAAAATCTGGAGACAAACAAAGACAATAATTATTTTCATATAATATAGAAAAAAGTATAAATATAGCCAATCAAATGTGGCAACATTTTATCAAAATTAAGTAACTATTTTTTAACCTAAGTCTACTTTGTCTGGTAAATGACAGATTTTTAAAATCTGAAAAGGTCTACATTTTGAGGAAATGACAATGTAATAACTCAAGTTCTTACAGTTGAACTTTTCAGTAATATCAAGCATTTTCTTCAAGTTTATCAGTGCAATACAAGCAAGAGAAATGTATGTATGTTATTGTCATTTCTCCAATGGGTCTATTTGTTTCGGGTATTTTAGGTATTTCTAGCTAAATGTATCCAGTACTCTAACGGAATCTAACACTTATGAACGCATTACTCGGTTGTGTCTGCCTTGTTATGCGCAAAAGTATCACCCAGACGCAGGATTAGGATGCAAAGCTCAACTGCTGACTCCTCAGTCTCATTTCATACTGCTACCTGATTCACTTAACGTACACACTGTACCTTAGTTCTCATTGCAGAACGTCAACCCACAAGCTGCCGTCATTGCAATTCCTTACGAGCTACTGTTAAAATTCATGCCGTTTTAACAGGTTTATCATTTGATTTCCACTCAAACTTTTGAGCCACAGAAAAAACAGAATCACGCCGTTACTGCATTATTGGCAGAGGGTATTTGACAATTTGGCAAAGTGGCAACCTGGTATCAACAAGCATTTGCAATGCAATAGGTCTCGCCTTTGAGACCTTATAAGTATTTAGCTATGCAGCACATTAGCCCAGGGGCTGAAACATCTACTGTTCTTTAACATGAAGGGAAAGTAAGCACCAAACTGCATGACTCGCCAGGTATGGGAACAAATGGAGAGAAATATTGACTTTCAGCGGGAAATGGTACAGTCCAAAGTTCTGTTTTTAATATAAAATCAGGGCCTTCGTTGGTCATATCACTGAAAATACAAGATATGAAAAAAATATTATTGTCTACAGGTGCTCGTAGTAGACAATTTCTATTGACTGGAATATAGAGAATGCTAAAGTGATTCTGGTATTTTACTGACTTCTGCTGGTCGTTTTCTATCAAGAAAGTTAAACGGAGGCGGTTGCCAGAAAAATTAAAAAAAGCAAGTCCCTCAGCAGAAAGCAATTCTAGTATTTTACTGACCTCTGCTGTTTTTTTTTTTTATCAAGACAGTCAAATAGAGGCAGGTGAACATAAAAAAAAGTCCCTACGCGGAAGCAGACAAGTCATAGGGCTGATCTCCAGAGCCCACAAAGTACATACACATAAGTATATACTAAAGTATCCAAGCATTTGCAATGTAATAAGTCTCGCATTTACGGGAGTTTGAGCTATTGCCATTGTATATGACAATGCCTTTTATTTATGTGTTGATTTTAAAACAAATAAATAATAGGCATAGTCATTTACAATGGTATAGCTTAACACTTGCAAATGCGAGACCTATTGTAATGCGAACCCCAGCACCCATGCTAAAAAAAAATGTAAAAAGCGGTGGTACTAATGAGGGACTCCTAAGCCTGTTGACCAATGAAAAGCCACAGTTTACAGTGGACAATGACACAAGCCAATGAAAAATATGGGCGGAGAATGTGCGGAGCGTCAAGTGGCTACCTGACTACAGTGTGCCTCGCAGAACACCACATGCGCTGCCAAGACTCGACATAAAAAGTCGCTTGGAGCTGTAAGGGAATCATTCTAGATTTTGTTTAAATTCATTCATTTTGTGTTTTTACACAAAGCAGAAAATTGGGCTTATACCGTTTTTTACACCCGATTTTTTATTGCTGGCATTACAGGATGAGCAGAAAGAACTGATTCCTGAATTTTGCGCTGGGAGTTGTATTTTTAAAGCAGAGTGGTAGAAGGAACACTGTATACAAAACAGTCACAGCAAACATTTTTGCCTATTGCTCCCTATTGATCATGGTCAAAGTAGTAATCGGCTGCAAAAACTAACCTGACACCATGTGCATGCAAAAACTTCCCATGGGGTTTATGTACCCACTGTTACTTCCAAACTTGGATTGAAGGTATTAGGAAGAACCATCAGGTTCAGGACGACCACAAAGAACAAAGTGGTAAATTCTAGTCTTCCACTAGGAACGAAGTGTCATGTGATACAAGATGTATTTTCAAAAGAAGGGGAGGAAGTGGATCAGGTGAAGATCCAAGGGCTCAGATTACCATTCAAGGAAAATAGAGAATGGAAGGTCCAGCCAAAATCAGAGCCCAAAGGGACAGTGACTAACAAAAAGCGACTCAGCTGTTCCTAAAGGAGAAAAGAAGGGAAGGTGCGGTCACAGGAAGGGTAGAGGTAGTGCTCAGTGGAGGGCTACTCTGGGTATCCAATTTGTTGGATTTAATGGCCTCACACACCCTTGCGAGTGTCATGCTTCATCATAGGCGTTTGCTCCTCGTAGGGCAGGCGGTGCAATGCCCTACGGGCTCACCTCAAAGAGGGGCTCTTTGACGGAGATCTTTTATCCAACTGCCTATGGGTGAAGTGAGAGTGAGGGGCCAGGAAGGAAGGGATAGTGTAGATAAGTGGATTTAAAATGTAGCACAAGGTACCGGAGATCAATTTATTCTGGTGGTCCCCTGCCACAAGTAAAAACAGTGGGTAGCCTATGATTGCAGGAAATTAGGATTCCACGGCACGATCCAGGACTACATTACATATCGTGAGGTCAACATGTTTCTCGCCTATGCACATTGGCTGCGATTCTTCAGGACCTAGTTAATTACATCTATCTCTAAAGAACATGACCTAGTAAAGTGTCAGTTAATATTTACAGTTGTACTACCTGTTGTACTACCTGTGTGGGACTGCGCTTGCCTAGAGGAGACAAAAGAAATCATTACCATAGTACAGTGACAACAAGTGCCCTTTGTGACCGTGAACACGCCGTGTTGTTGTGGATAAAGTGACACATTAGCAGTGACATACTAGTGGTGATTGGTGACCAGTATGTATTGACTTATATCACAATTCAACACAACACAGCATCCATAGATTAAAACAAATTAAAAACAGCAGCAGTTTCTTCAGAGTCTCTGGTTCACAACCTATGGCAAGGGTAACATGTTACTCACCTAATGGTCAAGGAGTATAGGTGTCAACAGTAATAACACTCCTTAGCACACGTGTGTCACAATAATGTTATATATACAGGTGTTTCCACATTCTGATACAATTACAGAGAGTAGTTGTCATTGGTTCATCAGTTCGTATTTATTCTTGTTCACTGGAAATTTTCCACACAGCCGACACGTGTTTCGTCGTATTTGGGAATGGGGGTTCTGCGGGGGTCCGTTGAACGGGGAATACTTTGCGTTAGGAACACATCGGGCGAAAGCCTTCCTGTAAAGACTGATACTTGAAGTCAATTGGACAACACTTGCTGAATATTAGACAGCAGAGGACCCCCGTAGAACCCCCATGCGGGTTGGAATTATCACCGCATACTGATCAAAAGAGAACAGATCTGGAAATAGCCTTGAAAAAGTCGTGGGTTACATTCCCAAATACGACGAAACACGTGTCGGCTGTGTGGAAAATTTCCAGTGAACAAGAATAAATACGAACTGATGAACCAATGACAACTACTCTCTGTGATTGTATCAGAATGTGGAAACACCTGTATATATAACATTATTGTGACATACGTGTGCTAAGGAGTGTTATAGCTTGTCTAAGGCTGTTGCCGTGTTTTGGAAGGATTAAAGTGGTTCCTTCTACTTTTTAGCACCGTTAGATATAAATCTCGAATTCAAATCAACTGTGAGACTTTCTAAGTGGCGCCAGATAACCTATATCAAACCACTGCTTGTGCTTAACTAGGTGTCAACAGTATCCGGTAGGTTTGACATCAAGGGGGGGGAACCATAGGGGTTTAAGGCTAAGGAGGGAGACAAGTAAAAAAGCACGCTAAATGAATCGTTTTTATCATTACTAAACAGGTGCCTGTTGTAGTTGGAGTAAGAAAGCGGTGGCCGGCGGACAGTATGGAGCACTATGTCATCGCAGTGTAGCGAGGGTTAGTTAGCCACGTCAGCCTCGTTAACAATGTATGATGTTAAATACCAGATATTCGATCCCACTATTAAAATATTCTTATTCCCATTGTTAAGGTAAAGCATTAATCGCCTACTGGGACGGTTCCCAAGTGGAGTGCATCGTGGAGTTTGCATATTGCTCAACCCTTGTCGTTGCCGCTAAATAGAGGGAGGAGGAGGGGCTGCAGTAACTCCCCGTCTATTGTTAGATTAGGGCGTTTTTAAGCGGCGTGTCATAGTTCACTGGTCGAAAGTGTGACCTCGCAGTGTGTATAACGAGTTGGGGGGTTAGCGTAAGACGATAGCCTGATCATCAGTCCTGGTCTCAACTTAGAAAGGTGAGGGTGAGCGCTCCCTTGTACTGTCTACATCGCGTTTTAGTTTTAGCGCTTCGTGGTGAAGACCTTAGGGAAACTCGCCAAAAAAGTTAAGGGGTTCATCTTTATCTCTAGATCTCGCTCCCGGTGCCCATATCGCGGTAAGGAGTCAGTGCTCACTGGTCAAATTAAATAAAAGAGTGCTGCCTCGCAGTGCTCATATCGCGTCTGGGAGTTTGGCGCGCAATAAGTTAGACTAACGGGAGACATCCCCAGTGTACGGGTCAGCGGTGTGCAAGCCGCGCCACCGCATGTCAATCATAACGTCTGTTACCTAGCGAAGGGGGGAAAACACTTACTTCTCGCTGCCTCGATCAAAGCCCGTTGTGCCTACCCATCGCTACCGGGATCCGGAAAGCAATGGAACTCAGCGTTCAGGTCTGTTAAGTGATTGTTGGGGGCGTGGTCATTGCTGAAGGTGATCCCGCCATGAGTGTCATGTGGGATTGGACGTTATCATGGGGGCCATCTTTGAACGGACCAATACTCATTGATATGAGTGTAATACATGCAAGTGTTTGTAGAAAAGGGAGTGATTGCCAATTCTTACATGGGAACTATGTGTATTAATATAATCACATTAATCTGGAGGTTTGTACACACATGTGTAACAAGATTAAGTTCTTATAGTTTATGCCGGACAAGGCAGGAGATGGGGATAAGGGGGCAACCTTGTGTTGGTATGTTTGCAGGTACAGTAAAGAGGTATATGAAGGCCAATTATTATAGCGCACTCCACGGGATATCCTCATTAAGTCCCCGCCTATCTGAGGTTAACCGATGTATCCACCTCTGTTCCTTCTGGAACAAGTTCTGCTTAGATTTGTTGCTTGGTGTCTCAAGGATGAGCCATCTCAGTGAGTCAGCAGTGTGGTTATGGTCTACAAAGTGCCTGCACATCTTAGTATTAGTTTTTTTGCAATGAAAGTTGCTTCTGTGTTCTGTGATGCGGATGTTGATAGGGCGGGTGGTCATGCCCACGTATTGTAGATCGCATGGGCATCTAAGTAGGTAGATGCAGTTAGAGGTGTTGCAGTTGGTGTGGCATCGGAGTTCCCACAGAAATGTCTCTGTTAACTGGATGGACTTGATAATACTAGTAAAGGGGCAAACACTACATGAACCACAGGGGTAGTGTCCCTTAACTGGAGGGAGTTGCCAGAGTGTATTTTGCCTGTGGGTTTCAATTTGTTTAAGCCTGGTTTGCACTAAGATGTCCTTGATATTTTTAGACCTTTTGAAGGCAAACCTGGGGATCTCAAGGTTAAGTATGTATTCCCAGCCCACGAAAACCCTGCAACAAAGACATCTAAAAATGGCTGATTTGTATGCTAAATAGATGTTGGTTATCCATATAGATGGGTGCAATACTGACTTAGAGCTCAGGTTTCTATTTCTATTAAAGAGCTGACCAGGCGCCAGTCCTTTAGAAGACAGGGATGATACCAAGGATAATAGATGGTTATGCAAAAACTGCTTCCACATGTATGCAATGAATGCAAATGCAACTGTGTTGGCACTGTACCACCATGTGTGGGAAATGTGCATGTGTTGTGTTAACGACAACCAGTAATGACAATTTCAGGAACTAAATGTCAATTATGAGAATTCCAATCATTTCCAGCCTTGTGCGCACCATTGTATATGTGCTACCTCCTAGGAGGCTGCCCACAATTACATCAATGGCATCTTATAGTATGATTATTTCAAAAGCTGAGCAAATTAAAATGCCATCGGACCTATGTTAACCACAAATCATGTCTCATAGAAAGTGTAGTGCTATTTTCGACTACAATTATGTCACGGGATGTGGTTTGGTCCTCTATTGCTAATATTTTAGAGGACAGCAAGTGTACTGTCGCTACTTTTTGTTGGAATTATTTTTTATGGGACATTACTGGCAGCCTTCGCGAGGGACTTTATATCTGCTAATTAAAATTAACACATTTGGGAATTCGCACATGTGGCTACAGTGCATGGGTGCTCATTTGTGTTTGATTTGTAAACCCTCCGATAAAAGGCCGACAACATACTAATGTTAGTGCAAAGCCTTAAAAAGGGTTTAGTTTTCAAGTGAAAATAATAAAGAATGTGGTCACTTCGCAATTTTGATAAGTTTTTATTAAATGTTTTATGGCCAGCCTTTTAGCGGTGGTGATGTGGCAAAGTTTGTTCATGTGAGGGTGTAGATGTACAAAATGAAGACAGAGCCTTAGGGAAGAACCAACAAAGTCCTGTGCATCATAGGACGCGGAATGCATGACAGATGATAGGCGCCTGACCTGCAGCATAGTAGGCTCAGAAAACGATGGACAATCGTGAGCTGGGTTCGGAGCACTTACAGCCTTGCAAAGTTAAAGGTAGTCGTTCTCTAGTCTGAGTTGGAATGGTGAAGAGTTCCACAAGGAGAGGTTTTGTATGTGGTGTTCGGCATCCTCCACTAGAGCTGGTGTAAAAGAAACTGTCATCTTCGATCTGTAGCTAGTTGGAATATTGATTATTGCAATGTGATGCTTCCATTCCCAAAGATCATGATCTTTGTTTTTATCTAATCACTATCCCTTAGGCCCTGGGACATGCAGACAAGAAGCTAAATTGACACTAAATCTAAAAGGGAGCTCTGTATAGGAGTGTGTTGTGACTGCATGCACGAGGGCCAGATAGGCCAGAGCTACCTACAGTCTGGACTGCCTAACGGAGGCCATGTTCAGACGTATGATTACATCATTAAACAAGGCAAACCATGAAAGAGAGAAAAAATAGATTTTTACCAAGTTCTGCATCACTGACTGACACCAACAATAGGCATTCCAGAATGTTCCTTTCTTTGGTGATGTCAGCTTGGGTTTCCGGCCATTGTTATCTCATTCACAAGATGGCCCATTTAAATTCAGGCAGCATGCAATGCCACTGAACCTCTACCTGAGAACCTACAACAGGGTCCTGTATGCAAGCATCCTGCCATCGACTTACATTAAGGCTCTGCAGCATACAATGCCACCTTGAGAGCAAATTTGCAAGCCGGTCATGTCTGAGAGCATTGTGCCATCTAAGTACATTAGGGTCGCACACCACACAGAGGCAATCCTAGTAGGAAAAGCACTGTGTGCTCCTGGATATGAGGAGTGTGCTTTCTTTATACATTAGTGTTTGGCAGCTAGCAATGCCAACCTTTGAAAAGATTGTACAAGTGGAGTTTTCAAACGCTCTTTGTCATGTACATACATTAGGGCTGGGCACAGCGCCTAGTCTAATATGCCTGCAGGCACATTTGTGTAATTGGATTGTATTTAGATGCGCTAATGTAACCCCTTGTGCCCTAGTTTTGCTAATTAGTGGGCATGCAGAAGCAGAGGATGTGACATCAGAGCATGCTGAGAATATGTTCTTATAACAGGCCTTGGTCGGGCTATATATTGTGACTGTTCTATGGGGTAATGTAGGACGGGCTGCACTCCAGAAGAGCTGTCCCCACTGGACACAACTGCAGACAGGCCCAGCATCTGGTGGGAATGTACAACGAGGGTCATAGCTGGGAGCACCGGTCCTTCTGCATACATTAGTGCCAGGCAGCATGTGCAAATAAACCCTGTGAGGCACAGACAAACCCAGACTTTATGGGTCCCCAAGATCTTGTTTAAACTCTTCGAAGCCAATAAAGAGGTTACACATGCACCCACCCATCAATGTACTGATATTGGATCCTCCAGCCATCTTATATCAAAGACTTGCATCCTTTTCGGCAAACAAGGTGAATAACATTTGTAACATGAATGTAGGACGACTTCCTCCCCAACGTATTTCCCAGGTCAGAAAGGGCCTAGGATGTACAATAACAAACTTTCATTGAGTTCATTTCTTTCTTCTCTCACTAGTCCAAATGATTGAGTTAGTTAAGAACAGGAGAGACAGTGCTGCCTCCAAGGATATTACACCTCCAGCTCTTCTGAAAAACCTAGCGGAAGCTTGTGAATCTAATTAAATCTTACTTCAGCATGGGGATGTCCCAGCAGACCTAACACATACCAAGGCAACTCCAGTGTTCTTTAGAATACCAAAATTTGATACATCTGTTCACAGTGCAGAGACCCCGACGGGAAGACACCGGGGATCAGACGGGCCAGCATCAGGCTCATCGCAGCCCGCCTCCCAACAGTGCACCCCGAGCAAAAAGGCTGACCCTGTCAGGAGCCAGCAACCTCTACCGGGTCCATCACCGCCGCTTCTGGGCCCCTCCGCAGTGCAGAGACCACGGCGGGAAGACACCGGGGGTCGGACGGGCCAGCATTGGGAGGTGGCTACAGAAAACAAGGGGCCTCCACAGAGGCTCCAGGAATAGAATGGCTGCAGTGCCCTGGAGGCGCCCACCCGCAGAAGGCACATAACAAATTGGGAGCTGTAAAAGTGGAAGAAGCATGGACTGCTGGCTGTGCTACAGTGCGCACCTACTCTGGCGCATGCAGTACTGCACGTCCCGTTCGGCGGGCATTTAAGAATCAGGCAACTCCCCTAGCCACTACACAAGTAGCTTTAACAGCATTAAAATATTTATTTTTCCTGCGAGTACAAAGCGTGTGCTTGTCTGCACTGCCCCAAATCCGTTTCAGGCCAACTGTCCGGACCCGGTTCCGCCGGATAAGAAAAGGGGCTCACTCTGACCCATTGCTGTTTTAGCCATGGTGAGCTGTGCAGTGCCGGGAGCTGGAGGAGGCGAGGGTTCCAGGCGCGGCAGTAGATGCAGAGAGAGAGATGGTGAGGAAGGAAGGGGCAGTGCTGTGATGTCAGGCATCGTGCGCATGTCAAATGTTATTGACTGCGCACTATTTTAGCAAGCACTTGCAATGCAACAGAACTCGCATTTACGCGAGTCCGATTGCATTTAAAAGAAGAGTGCGGGCGGGCAAAAATGCACAAATGGGAGTGAGGGGGGGTTGTAATGGGCCGAGAAGTCACAGCTTGCAGGAGGGGAGTGGGGGAGCCACGGGAACAAAAGAGTTTTAAAAGTAATGGGGCCAGTAGCTATGGAAGTATATATATATGAGGACATGGCCATGAGGAAGAGGGACTAACAAGGCTAAAACCAATTGAAAGGCAGCATTTAGGACCTAATCCAATGAAAAAGATAGGCCAGAGAGTGGGTGGAGTTTCCACGAAGCTTCCACACTATAGTGTATACTGTATTCCTTGCAAAGCGATGGCAGCGCATTCGCGCTGCAACGCTAGGCAAGACCTAAAAAGGAAAGAAGCGCTTTAATATAAGGAGGCTGCTACCGATTAAAAAACTTGCATTGTTGTACTGCCTCATACCATAAATGAATGGCTTACATTCTATTCATGCACAGCCCTCATCGCTACAAGTGTTGTAGTCTCATATGACTTTGAAGTCTTAGGCACCCAGCTCATCTGGGATAATAAAAACCAGCACAGAAGAGCAATCAAAAGGACAAATATTATTTATTACATTTCAAAAAGCACACCGTCATAATGAAATCGATCTGGAACACAAATCAAAGGCTGGGAAATCTGCCAAAGTCCTTCATAAACATGCCCAATACTTTTTGTGAAATGCACGAAGAAAAGGAAACAATATAATTGGAAGGAAAATTCTTCCACTCCTACTTGTCACTTCTAGGGATGTCAATTTTTATTTGTTCAGTGCACATTTTAATAATTCAAAGTGGCGTGCTGCTAACTCCATAGGAGAGCTTAAGCCAAGGAAAGGATTCATTTTGCCATTGTGTACACGAGTCGTAGGAAATTTAGGGCTAGTGTAGTGCAAGTAGGTTATGCATGTGTTGAAAAGGGCCTGAATTAACTCAAAATGTAGTTTAGTTAGTTAGAGGAAAACAACCAGAGAAACTTGTGTATAGGGTCATGGTTTAGCATCGTGTAAAACAGATTTGGATTCTCCAAAGGCCAAACTTAACTGAAAAGCAATAATGAGCGAGGTGACACCCCACTTACTCTATCCGACTTGTTTCTTCACAGAGAACAATGACTGTACTAACCTTTGGACTCGTTACAGTTTAAGTTAAGCCTACCTATAAAGTTTATTTGTTGCTGGCAGGTGTTCAAGAGTTGGACAGCATCACACACATGAGGTGACAGGAATTAACTGAGCTGGAATTCCGGCATGGACTAACCTATGTGCCAGTGAAATGCTCCTCTGAATAAACAAAGGCTTGAGGTCCGGGCTCCTGTCTTTTCTCCTGTGGAAATCTGCAGTTCGAGAGGAGTTGCTGTGATATACATATATATATATTACCTACTGGCGGTCGCCAGTAGGTAGTTATAGTTAGGACCTAGTTTCCATAGGAAATCCGCAACATTCTATTGGGAATTACTTTGGCGCCGGTTGATGAATCTTCGTGAATTTCTCAAAGAAGATGGCCCGCTCTGCTCCGCTCCTTCCCTGAAAGTTTTGGGGGGAATTGTCAAGTGGGGGCTGAGAAAAAAGGGGGGTCCCAAAACGTGTTTTCCCCATGTTATTTTCCATAGGACGATTAGACACCAGGCGCGGTGCGTCCATTGGGGCGTAGGGGCGTAGCCCCACTAAGCCCGGGACGCACCGTGGCACTGCAGCTAAGCTTAAGCCAGCAAACATAATTACACACTAATTCTATCTTCACAAATTAGCGCCACGCACAGCGCGGGAGTGACGACACGGATCATGTCAATGTAATGGTGCGGTCGGAGTGCGCAGGGGGTGGGGGGTGGGGCTGCTGGTCTGCTGCAGCTGCTTCAGTGACAGTCTGCAGCAGGCCAGCACTGTGCACATGAGACTACCGGGCTGAGACTTGCCCGCGCATGCGCCAATGCCAGCAAAACACTTTAGGCATGGAGAAGGGGCTAGGGGTGCGGCTTCAGCCGGGCCGGGTTTTCAAAGGCTGCCCAGGGCGAGTACACAGTGTGCCCCCCTAGCCAATCCAGGTGCTGCATGCAGCGCCAGGATTGGCTGGTCCACCGCGCAACATCCATTATTGGATGCCGCGCGTGGGTGGGCGGGGGCAGAGTGGCGGGACCCCGGGCAGGAGGAGAAGCAAGCAGACCCCGGCGAGAGCCCCCCATGCCCGGTGTGTGACCCCCCCCCCCACAGCCTCCCGGTGCCAGTCGTCCCTGGAGGGGCTGCGAGACTCGAGGTGCAGCAGGAGTCGCTGGCAGAAGTTGTGGAAAGTTTCCAAGAAGATGCCGAAGACGGTGAGTGCGGCGATCGGGAGAGGGGTTACCGCATCACAGTCTAATAGAGTATCTGCTGCATACAAGGTGGCGTAAAAAGCCTCCAAGTCATGGGCAAATTCCTCATCCCAAGACCGCAGGGAACCCGCCAGGTGCCTCAGTTCAGTGATCCTCCGGTCCACTGCTTGAGCTCTGAGACGATGTGCCAGCATGCGCTCTGCCTTTTTGACCCCAGCTTAATATTTCTGGTTTACCCTAAGCCAGCTGTGTGTGGTGGTTTTGAGAGGGAGAGGGCACAGTTTGGGGACTCTTGTAAGGTTAGGGTGGGTCTGCCAGAACTGCACAGGCCTCGTATTCCGAGGTGTGGTGGGAGCTTGATTAGGGAACGTGATATTTTGCCTGTCATGTCACGTCATTGCACATTGTGAAGTGTATGGTTCCCATTTCATCTGCCCTTCGATATTTAGGGTTGCACGTCCTCCCCTTGCCTCTTTAGGATTCCAACGTAGCCTTTCCAATACACATTTTAATACCTACAAGACGAATTTGCTCTCCTGTGATGAATCAGGAGACGGTGTTAGCCAGTGTTTGAATGCGCGCAGAGTGAGTTTCACAAAAATTAATCTACCCCTTTAGAGCGCAGAGCAGGCCGGCAAGAGGCCCGCTCAATCTTAAAGTGTTTTATAACCACCTTGGGCGCGCAGTTCAGCTACAACTACCGCTCAACATCCTAAACTGTCATCTCCATCTTCTTGCAGCATAAAAATGATTTTTTCCTATAATAAAGACTTTTTATAATAGCCATAATGTAACTACAGAGGTCCTGGATGTCTTGAGATAACTTCATTGTGACTAGCACCTCGCGCCCCCCTGGGGACATGTTTGCCTCCTAATAATCACCCTGTCAGTCTTGCTTTGCTAATTAGAGTCAGAAGTCTAAAGGTTTGACGCATGTGAGTCACAAAGTTTTCATCTTGTGCTTGAACTTGACTTAGTCTCCAAGTCTACAATAAAACATACCAGAAGCGCATCCGCGGGTTTTTCGTGTGGTCCTTACGCAAATAGATTGGTTTGCACGTTGTAAGTTAGCAGAAACCCAATCATATCATCTGGTTCTTTTTACTGGTATTTCCCATTTTCAGTAAAGACAACACCTTTGGTTCCCCCCCTTATACATTCCAGCAGGTCAAATATGATGAAATGTAATGGAGCAGAAGACCCAGGAAATACTGGGACATGTAGAAAGCACCTAAATCTGCATGTTGTGCTCCATTTTTAGGGGCACGACTCATTATCGGTGGCATTCATCCTAAGCAATGTTTCTTCTGCCCAACCCATATCTAGTGCTTGTAGTGGCTTCTGTGCTGCCGTTAGCTGACAGCGAAAACTGCATCTGAACCGTATTGGGTGTGAGAGACTTCCAGTTCCTTAACCTAGGTTTCTAATTTAAGCCGCTTGGTGTGTGGATCCCTATTTTAGCCTGTGGCTATTGCAATAGAGTGGCACACTCAACCACCATTATGGTCTCCCGTAGGGTAGAGACAGAGCTGCCTGATATTTTGTTAGTCTGTGGAAATAAGGTTATGGCTGCCAATGAATCTGTCAGTATGTGAACATAGGAGTTAAGTATTGAGCCAGCAGATCTTAGGTGCCGGCGAGTCTCTACATGGCTCATATTGTAGTATGTGCGGCTGAAAAGAAAGTATATCCAGTGGATGTGGGATGCATGTACCTCTATATATTCCTTAGACTAGCTTCCCCCAACCACTGTCTAGTGGCTGGAGTAAGGCCACCAAACTGACTCACCCGTGGTGTGGACGTATCCCCCTGATCATCCATCATGATTAGGGCTCCTGGTTTTATGGTATTTATTTTATTAACATTTCCGTCTGTATTTATCCATATTTATTTTTTGCCTATATAACTGATATATATGTCAATGTTTATTTTGTGCTTTGAGAATAAATGGAGCCGTAAAATGGTATATTCCTGTGTTTATTTAACTCTTGAACATGCATACATGGATGCCTGTCACAATTTAGCAAATTAAGCCGCCATGTATAACTAAACACTACACTCATAAGTACATATTATTGTTATACTACAAAAATATGTTAACATATGCCTATTTAAGGAAATCTCATCCTGTTTTTTAATTCCCCATGATTTATGTATCTTTAGTGCTAGGAGGTCCAAGTCTGTGCCAGAAAACAATGTGAATATGTACGTAAATATTTGAAAGTTCCATCACTGACAGTATAAGATAGGTTGCATTGTCATGAAGTTTGAAGTGATGCCATCACTTACAGCCAAAACCGGCGTAAACGCAATTTGACCAGTTGAGCACATTTACATTTGTTTTAGGCACCAAGACTTGTTTAGCTGTCTGCCCCTCCCTCGGGCTAGTTGCAAGACTAAAATATACCCAAATTGCCACGCATAGTGATTGTGTCTGCCCAGTCCCTGTGAATTGTACACCTTCTTAGGTATTTTGTGAAAGTGTTTTATTTTTTTAATAGCGCATGCTACCTATATTGAGTCTTTTTGAAGCTGCCTACATATTTCAATACAACTCGAACATGGCTGTAGTAGATAGTGAGACCTTTTCTTTTGGACCTGGGAAATTAGGTGGTTACTGGGCACGTATAGAGCGGGGACACACTGACAAGTGTAACCAGGCGCTTTATAAGCTCAGTATTATTATATGTGGTGGGCACTGCTAAGGACGGCAGGACGGCACTTTGTGAACGCTGATAATCTAAATCATTGCGACTGACATGCCTTTATTTAATTGCCTCAAGCTGTGCATGGTGCGAGTGTGAGCCACACTGTTAAAACATGGTATTTCAAGCTGGTATTTATTTAAAGTCTTATAGTCTGAATTCAGCACCTGAGCATAATAGGACGGAATGTATGAAGCTCTGTGGTTATACTGAATAAGCAGCTACCTATGTTATGCCATCTATTAATGTAATAACTGCACTTTCACAATTGCTTTATTAACCTTCCTGCTTTCTCAAATTTGCTTGAAAATGCATGATTTTTCTTCTTTTTTTCAAAATTTTCGTGGGGGGGTAACCCCCCCAAACCCCCCTTTTGGGGTTCGGGCTCACTCGCTGCGCTCGCTACGGTGCTGTATGCAAATCGCTTTGCGCCCCACCACTTTCAAATGTCACCCACCGCCCCTGTTAGACACGGCTACAGCCCGAACTGCTGAACGAAATTACAAGAAATTTGGCAAAATGGTAAAGTCTGATTCGCAGATCACGCTTTTGCTTAAATGGTGTAAATCCCTCCAGTAGTTCCAGAGAAAATCCAAAGAAAAAATAAATATATATCTAGGAGCGCGCACGGTGCGCGTACGGTGCGCGTATCGGGTGTGCGCGAGCGGAATTCTGATTTGCTGTTAGACATCTGTCAGCATTCCAATCGGTCAAAACCAGGAAGTGTTGGCCACCATTTTGTGTCTCCGAGGCAGAAGAGAGCCAAAAACAAAAGTGGAGAAGGTGAAAAGGGGGCAGGGTAGAGACTCCCTGACGCCCTAGGCCTTCTCAGGGGGTCCCTGAAGGACCCCGAAGGCCCAAAAAAACATCTGATTTTTTTTAAAATAGCGGGGTACCCGCCCGGTGCACGCACCCGTACGCTCACGGTGCGCGTACGTCGGCAAAAATAAGACAAAGAAATACAGTTAAATAACAAGTTTGAGTGTTTAGATGTTGGTTGGCTCTAAAGAGAACCGTTGTGTTCATTGAGTGTTTTTTGTACCTACAAGTAAGTACCAATGCAGAGTCTAAAGTTCAAGAGGAAGACTCTGTTCCCCTCATCTGTGAAATGTACACCGTCTCCTCTATAAATGCCTTTCATGTTGTAACGCAAGTTGTTGTGGTATATAGAACCCATACCATAGTCTCTGAGGAAAGCAGAAACAGACTTATTCACATGTTTCCTTGCTTTCTCAATCTGCGGACAATATTGGTTGGACCAGTTCCATTTTTGCCTTTGGCATATATTACAATATACAAAGGCAGTTTGTGGAAAAAGTAACATGAATTGCCCAAAGGTGTCCTTTAAAAGCATTTCCAGACCTACCCCAGTCAAAGTGCCTAGGTTATTGCCACCACAGTGCACAATTATGAGGTCAGGGTGTGGGAGATGCAAAAAGGATTTTACCAATGGCATCAATTGGTGACATCTCAATCCTCTCTGGCCAATCCACAATAATATCCACATTTGGTAAATCAAGGTTGGGAAAGCATCTATTTGCTGCATACCTTTCACTCCAGAAAATATAGCTGTGTCCCACAATCCACACTCTAAGCATCTTGAAGGGAGATCTGGTTGTACTCAGATGGGCGCTGGAAATGAATTGGCACTTTGAAAAGTAGGAGTTTAGAAAAAAATGTGGATGAGATTCAGTGCACTTGAAAAAAAAGAAATGATTGGTGGTTTCTGAAAATTCAACATTGAAAACTAGGGTGCATGCTTCTGTTTTTTAAAAGGAGTAATGCTAATGGTTAAGAAAAAGTCATTGAAAGGAACAATGGACAGAATAAGCTGGTATATTGAGAAGTCAAACAGCCTTGCTGGTTTGGTTTGCAACATTGTGTGATGAACTTTTCACCTGTGTGTTCAGTTAGGTGTTCTATGGAGTGTTACCATGGTAACAGGCAGAGAGGGCAGTGGGGGAAGGTTGAACATTATGTGAGTTTGAAAGTGTTGAAATGTAGAACCAATTAAAATGTTTTGAAATGTCATTGGTTATCTACATGAATATTTGTGGAAAATGAGAGGGAATCAATGCCATTCTATGGTTCCAGTGACTGGTGCACAATTCAGAGATTCTGCTTAAGAAAATCTGGTGTGTGATTGACACTGTTCTAAATCTACAAAAGCATTTTAAAAGGTGAGTTAATTTGTAAGGGGATCTATGTTGTGCACTTTAAGTTAATAAGAAAAATGTGTTCTAATGTGGAAGCAGGAGTTTATTTTTATAGAGTCTGATTCTGAATTTGTCTGCTTTGGGAAAAACATTAACTCATGAAATGATTACTACATGCTACAGAGAGAGTTGCTATGGCATTTCTACAGCACACCCAGGATCTTTATTACACAGCATGGAGACTATCTGGAAATTAAGAGGCCTGACACACATACTGCATAGGACTTTCTAGCACTACATGTCCTAAAGCCTGACTCACTTCATCAGGACAACTGATGCATGTGTTTGCAGACATGGGAATACACAGGCGCGCAACACCCATTGGGCTCACCGGGCTTCAGCCCCCCCGTCGTCTTCTTCAGCCCGGGCTAATTTGACACGCACTGAAATGACTGCGCATCGGAGCTGAGAATGTCATTTTTATGATGCTTTCTGAGAGGCCCAGCAGCTCGAGCCAGCCCGCCTCTGAACAGTTTCAGTGAACCCTCTGCCGCCACCTCTTGTTTTCCTTTACTGGCGCCGAGGTGATATCCTTGCCTGAAGGCAGGGATTTCACCCAAGCACTTGATGTGTTCAGCATGGGGTGGGAGTGGGAAGATGTACACAGCAGGGGGAAAGGGACGGCCAGTGCAGGTGACGCTTTTCCTTTGTAAAGGAATTTCTGCTGGCGTCATAGCCAAGGGTGTGCTTTCTGTGCACTTGTATGGATGTGTATTCCATACAAGTGCACAGACAGCAAACCCTGGGCTATGACGCCAGCAGGAATTAATTTACAAAGGTAAAGCTTCACCTGCACTGGCCGTCCCTTTCCCCCTGCTGTCTGTGCACTTGGATGGAATTCACATCCAGGGTACTGCTCATCAGATAAATGGTGAACAGGGCCATTTCTCTTTTTGCATCCAAGGGCACCAACGACGCAGAAGCAGAGGAGGCCCTGGCAAGGAGAAACCCAACTCAACTGAATAGTATCAGAAGAGCAGGCAGCCGTTTTTTATGTAAGTTTCAGTAACTTTAATGCATTCTTCAGCACAGCATTACTTACTGCCTGCATATCTAGGTTACTCTAAGTGACTTACATGGAAACGTCAGAGAGGAGAGTTCCCTCTGAATATGCAAATTTAGTGTAAGTTTGTAGTGTTCATTTTTTGGGGTGCTAGTGGGTAATTTTAGGGTTCTGAGTGGGTATGGTTTTTAGGGTGCCAGGGGTAATTTTAGGGTTCAGGGTAGTAATGGGTTTTGGTGTGCCTTAGGGTAATTTTAGGGTTCAGGACGGGTATGGGTTTTGGGGGCCAGGAGGGTAATTTAGGGGTTCAGGGAGGGTGTGGGTTTTGGGGTGCCAGGGGTAATTTTACGTTTCAGGGTGGGTATGGGTTTTGGGGAACCAGGGGTACATTTTAGGGTTCAGGGTGGGCATGGGTTTTGGGGTGCCAGGGGGTAATTTTAGGGTTCAGCGTGGGTATGGGTGTTGGTGTCCCAGGGGTAATTTTAGGGTTTAGGGTTTTGGTATGCTATGGAGTTAATTGTAGGGTTCAGGGTGGGTATGGGTTTTAGGATGTGAGGGGGGAATTTTAGGGTTCAGGGAGGGTGTGGGTTTTCGGATGTCAGGGGGTAATTTTAGGGTTTAGGGTGGTAATGGGTTTTGGGGTGCCATGGGGTTAATTTTAGGGTTTAGTGCGGGTATGGGTTTTAGGGTGTGAGGGGGGGACATTTTAGGTTTCAGGGTGGGTGTGGGTTTTCGGGTGTCAGGGGGGCAATTTTAGGGTTCAGGGAGGGTATGGGTTTTGGGGTGCCAGGGGAGAATTTAAGGTTCAGGGTGGGTATGGGTTTTGGGGCAAGGGTGTAACTTTAAGGATCAGCGCGGGTATGAGTTTTAGGGCTCCAGGGTTTGATTTTAGGGTTCAGAGTGGTAATGGGTTTTGGGGTGCCAGGGGGTAATTTTAGGTTTCAGGGTGGGTATGGGGTGCTAGGGGGGTAATTTTGGGGTTCAGGGTGGTAATGGATTTGAGGGGGCAAGGGTGTAATTTTAAGAATCAGTGCGGGTATGGGTTTTGGGGTGCCAGAGGTAATTTTAGGGATCAGCGCGGGTTTGGGGTTCTAGGGAGATGATTTCAGGGTTCAGGGTGGTAATGGGTTTTGGGGTGCGAGGGGGTAATTTTAGGGTTGCATGTTTTCTCCGCTTGACCTGAGCATTAATCGATCCTGATTATCTGCCATTTTAGCCCCGCCCCATTGATTAACATTAGCCACGCCCCTTCATTTACCATGTTAGCCCCCCCCGAAATTAAGACCTAGTTGCGCCCCTGGGAATACATGTACTCATGGAGTTAGTTAAGCTTTAGGACATGCAGTGCTTTATACTCCTAGCCCTTGCATGATACCATACACTGCCCAAACACAACTGCATTGCTCTAAACTCAGAAATATCAATCCTACCATGTCCCCCTACACTGCCTGAACTCCACTGCACTGTCTTAAACCCTGAAACACCATCCCTAGCAAAACCTGCTAAACTCTTTCAACACTACTGCACTGCTCTAAACCCTGTAACACCATTCTCAGCGAATACCCCTATAATGTTGAAACATGAACAGCCTTAAACCCTGAAACAGCACTCCCTGCATGATCTCCTACACTGCCCGAACACAGCTGCTGTGCCTTAAACTCTGAAAAAACACCCCCTGCTTTACCCCCTACACTGGGTGAATACTACTGTAGTTTTCAAAACCCTGAAACAGCACTCCCAGCAAGACCCCATTTCACTGTAGTAATCATTTTACTGAATTGCAAGGGATATTGTCATTTGTCTAAAATCGCAGTGTGAGTCAGTATTCATTTCAGAAAATTGTGGCAGAATAATTTGCTTACTTGATGTGTTTAAAAATATGGGAACACATGTACTCATGAAGTGAGTTAGGCTTTAGGACACGTAGTGCTAGAAAGTCCTATGCAGTATGTGTGTCAGGCCTCTTAATTCCCAAATAGTCTCCATGATGTGTAATAAAGATCCTGGGTGTGCTGTAGAAATGCCATAGCAACTCTCTCTGTAGCATGTAGTAATCATTTCAGGGAATTGCAAGGGATATTTTTATTTGTCTAGAATCACAATGTGAGTCAGTGTGTTTTGAGGAATATTGTGACAGAATCACTTGCTCAGTGCATGTGTTTCCAGACATGGGAATACATGTACTCATGGAATGAGTTAGGCTTTAGGACATGCAGTGCTTTATACTCCTAGCCCTTGCATGATATCATACACTGCCTAATCACAACTGCATTGCTCTAAACTCAGAAATATCAGTCCCACAATGACCCCCTACACTGCCCTAACACCACTGCACTGTCCTAAACCCTAAAATACCATCGGTAGCAAATCCTGCTAAACTGCTTGAACACTACTGCACTGCTCTAAACCCAGAAACACCATCCTCAGCAAATGCCCCTATAATGTTGAAACACCACTGCACTGCCCTAAACCCTGAAACAGCACTCCCTGCATGATCTCCTACACTGCCGGAACACTGCTGCTGTGCCTTAAACTTACTTATGGAGTGAACCACACTTTACAACATATAGTGCTTCTAATTGCTATGTAGTATGCTAGTAGTGGTCTATAATTGTAAGAAAAAAAAGGTTTTTTGGTCTTCACAACAGATTTTAATTATCTATAGAAAGAATATGCCTTCAAAGAGTGAGAAAAGAAAACAAGCATTGGAAATGCAATAGGTCTCGCAGCATTAGAGTTAGTGCTTTTAGAATTGTTTATGGGTTTTTTTTTGTAAATCTTTAGCATTTTTGTTTCCTGTAGCCAATGCTAAAGAATTACAAATAAAAAAAGCCATAAACAATTCTAAAAGCTGTAACTCAAATGCTCCGAGACCTATTGCACTGTGTGAGGGTGAGGGGTTGAGGGTGAGGGTGGGTGAGGGTGAGTGAGGGTGAGGGGTTGAGGGTGAGTGAGGGTGAGTGAGGGTGAGGGGTTGAGGGTGAGTGAGAGTGAGGGTGAGTGAGGGTGAGGGTGAGTGAGAGTGAGGGTGAGGGGTTGAGGTTGAGGGTGAGGTGTTGAGGGTGAGGGTGAGGGTGAGTGAGGTGTTGAGGGTGAGTGAGGGTGAGGGTGAGTTAGGGTGAGGGGTTGAGGGTGAGTGAGAGTAGTTGAGGCTGAGTGAGGGTGAGTGAGAGTGAGGGTGAGTGAGGGGTTGAGGGAGAAGGTTTGAGGGTGAGGGTGAGGGGTTGAGGGTGAGTGAGGGTGAGGGGTTGAGGGAGGGTGAGTGAGGGTGAGGGTGAGTGAGGGTGAGGAGTTGAGGGTGAGTGAGGGTGAGGAGTTGAGGGTGAGTGAGTGTGAGGGGTTGAGGGTGAGTGAGGGTGAGGCTGGGGTGAGTGAGGGTGAGTGAGAGGTTGAAGGTGAAGGGTTGAGGGTGTGAGGGTGAGGGGTTGAGGGTGAGTGAGGGTGGAGGGGGAGGGTGGGGGGGTGAGGGGGTGAGGGTGTGGGGTGAGAGTGAGGGGGTGAGGGTTAGGGGGTGATTGTTAGGGGGTGTGAGCGTTAGGGGGTGTGAGCGTTAGGCGGTGTGAGCGTTAGGGGGTGTGAGCGTTAGGGGGTGTGAGGGTGAGTGTGAGGCTTCGGGTGTGTGACGTTGCGTGAGTGTGAGTGTGTTTTTCTTGTGATGTCCCACTCTATTTTGATTCATTCTCCACTAAGTTCGGTGATTCATTGGGGGTGCGTGGCTAGCCGAGCTGCGAGATGGCCGCCATGTGAGCGAGCCCACCCAAAGTTCTAGGGCTCTGTGCAATGACAGAAGTTACAATTCTTGACCAGAGGCCCCAGTTGGCACACATGCAAATCAGAACCAAACTTTCCTCTAAAAGGAAACTCAATCCGCAACACAAGACCTGTAGTGCCGATAATGGTATGATACTTAGTTGTTTCTATGCGTTTCAAAAATAGCTTTAAGGTATTGTGACTTATTACACTCTGCATATATAGTTTATACCATGGTATTTTTTTTATAAATGTATTTGCTTTAAATCAAGGTACACAACTGAAACCAGAATGCAAGGGGTTAAATGTGTGCAGTAAGAAAATCTCCCTTTGAAGAGGCCTCCCACTCTTAGAAGACATGTAGGGTCATTGTAACATGCAGTCTGTGAGGCGGTAAACAGTGTTTTTTCTCATGTACATTTCGCAGTGCTGTAATAATACTAGTCAAATGGAATGTGACATCCACAGTTTTGTAATGGGGGTGTCTATATTGGTATACTTGATGGGAATAATTGTTATTGGGCCACAGACACTCCTTTTGTACCGTGCGTCGAGGTGCACGCCAGGATGTAAAATTCGTGCCAGAAATGCCCTGTTTTGAAAATTAAGGATAGTAACACCCTTGAAGTATTTCCTGAGAAATAAACCAATGTACGTTGACAAGCAAACGCTGCTGCGGAAGAGTAACATGTGAAGAAACGCGGGGTTTAAGGGCAGAAGCCCTCCCCCTCCAGCAGCGCTGATGCGGACAATGGTGGGAAGGAAGTGGCGGCAATTACTTGTGTTTGTTTCAGACACGGAGCACCTTGGGAGTAAAATCAGAGAATGGCGGCGGTGGAAAGAGGTTGATTGGGGTTTCCCCGGCTGTCTTGAAAAGTGAGCGTGCCGTTTGATTGGAGGAAGGCGTGTCATCCTGGGCCTGGCGTGAAAGCTGCTGCACGCGCACGCAGGCCCCCTGGGGGGCTTGGCACTGTTTTCCTGTGCAGTGAGTTCTCTTAAGGAGAGAAGCAATTGGGCGGGGGAGGGGCAGGTGGTAGAGGGGCATTAATAACTGGTAGCCCTATATGCTACCCATTCCCTTGTTTATTTTAATGTATTTATTTCCGGTTATGTATAGCGCGGATCGTGTGAAGTCCACGTTAAAGCGCTTTACAGTGGAGTAGAGGATAAAATAAGATTGTGGAGAAGAGCCTGCATTAAAATATACATTCGATAAAAAAGCGAACTTGTAACACTGCCCTTGAATATTACTGTGCTGATAATAACAGTTGTGAAATGAAAAACGTGTAGACATATTTACGTGTTCAAAAATGATACCAGGGTCTGAAATAGATAACCGCATATATTAAGGATGGGACGGTAACCATAAGGACGACTAGCGGGCCAAAGCATGTCCAGTAAGTGATGGATGGGTTAATGCGGGTGTCTTCGTTTTGGGATAGCAGTTCTTTCGTTTTTATTGACATATATATATCCCAGCGTAATGGTGCGCATTTAGGATGAAAGGTTGAGTGTGAACCGCTAGTAATGAAGTGGCGGCAATTACTTGTGTTTGTTTCAGACACGGAGCACCTTGGGAGTAAAATCAGAGAATGGCGGCGGTGGAAAGTGGTTGATTGGGGTTTCCCCGGCTGTCTTGAAAAGTGAGCGCGCCGTTTGATTGGAGGAAGGCGTCCTGCCCATTAAAAGCACGGTGACAAAGGGAAAATCCGCTTAGCATCCATCGAGTCATCGCCCCATGCCTTAAACATGATTCTGAAATTATGTAATGTAATGTAATATAGTGCTCATGTAAAGCACTTCAATGCCTTTGTGCCGAGCTCGAGCAATATACAACTGTAAATGAAGGTCAGCAGTGCACCGCCCAAAATCGGAAGTCGAGAACTGTTCCGACATGTGTTTTTCTGGCTCACCCGAGCATGCTTCAGTACTTCCTGGAGAGCGGGCGGGCAGAGAGAGTGAGGGGGCGGAGCGGGGGTGTGGGAGGAGTGTGGCTGGCTGCCTGATAGAGTGGAGAGCGGGCGGGCAGAGAGAGTGAGGGGGCGGAGCGGGGGTGTGGGAGGAGTGCGGGAACAGACGGGAGGGGAGGAGAGTAGGAGGAGGAGTAGGGGAGGCACGGCCTAGCGGCCGTGCAATCAAGAAGTGAGGGGGCAGGAGAGTAGGCAAGGCAGGCGGCTGGGGCCATGTGCACGCGCTTTTAAGCTCAATGCGCATGCGCATTGAGCTTAAAAGTCACGGGCACTGCAAGGAATCGCCACGATTCCTTGCAGTGTGGATAAACCCCCATAGTCTCGCTTGCTCGATGCGCATGCGCATCGACAGGCGAGACCTAAACATATAAACAGGCTTACTTTTCCAAGAAAAAACAAGTACAAGATTTATCTAAACAACAATGTGTGGAAAAAAAGAAGAAAGCTCCTGGTAAGACAACAAAGGATTTTATAAGGAAAATAACACAAACTAAAAAAAGTGTGGAGAATCTGCAAATTATTTTTTATCTGTAACTACAAAGAAAAAACAGACAAAAAAGAAAAATGATGGAAAACAATGTGGTAAAGAAATTGTGTATAGTAAAAGACGAAAAAATCAGTTTGTTGAAATTCGCAAATAAATGTTTTATAAAAAGAGTTGTTTTAAATTTATTAAAAAATATAACGAATTGTAAAAGAAAGACAGCTTTTAATAAGAAAAAGAAACATATTCAAAGTATTGATGAGAAGGCTTTTGAATTAAAAAAGAAGTTGTTTATTTTAGTAATCAATAGAATTCGAACTCTAGATAAGTCAATCAATGTTATGAAGGCCAAAAGTAAGTGGAAAAAACTAATTAATAGAACAAATTTTTGTAATGTTTTTTTTCTGGAGAATGGAAACATAGTTCAAGTTGTGAGCCGTTTTTTGTCAAAGATATTTTTATTCGTTTTTCAAAATAGACTCAAGGCACAATTCGCCCATTTTCCTACGCAGGGGAGAGATTGGTTGATATCAAAAACAATGATATATAGAAAGAAGAACACTATTATGCACGACAGTGTACCCATTCTCATCTTGTAGCTCAAATAAAGGACACAGATTCTGAAAACGTAGGGATACAAGGTGCAACCAGTTCGAGCGGGAGGGTCAGTAAGAGCCCGTGGCAGCTCCGTCTCCATCTCCGCCGGAAAAGGTGTTCTTCACGGATCCAACTGCGAGGAAAAGTTCCAGTGGGTGTGGATGAGCGAGACTCTCCCCCAGGGCACAGTTTGAGATTAAACTAATAATCATACCAAGAGGCAAAACAACCAAACAATGAAAAAAAATCCCTCCCCTCCCTCCGCCCCCCCCCCTACTCTGGTGATGGCCGCAATAGTCCTGGCATGTACCTGCAGTTGTGGGGATTACTTAGAGTTGGAAAAGATGAAGTGCCTGAACTGTGGCGGGACAGACTGCTGAAGGGAGTCCCCGGGAAAGGAAGGAAACCAGAGGGCCCCACCTAAACTCGAAGTTCTTGAAGTCCTCTTTAAAAATATCAGACATACATTCTAAGCTCAGCAGTTTCCAGAGTCGGGAATGCCACAGGGATATCGCTGGAGCTTCCCTCTTCTTCCAGGCCACTGCAATAGTAACCTTGGCGGCCCCAATACATAGCCACATGATTCTTTTGTCCGCCCTGGTCTGGTGCTCTAACATGGGATCACGGAGGCCCAGAAGTGTTTCGGCCATAGTTGTCGGGATAGGTATCCCAGCATATCCTTTACCTGTGCCAAGATTTCCTCACAGAAGGGCCGGATAGTCGGGCAGTCCCACTAAATATGTCGGAAATCCCCAAGTAGGCCACAGCCTCGCCAGCATCTATCTGACGTGCCCGGGAAGATTCGGGTTAGTTTGGATGGGTATAAATACCAGTCCATCATTGTCTTGAGATGGGCTTCTCGGAGGTCCGCAGATTGATTAAATTTAAAAATGTCAGACCACAAGTGAGCCCATTCTTCATCAGGCATGCCCGGTTGGGCTAGCCCCTCCCACATTGACATGTACCTTGGCCGGGGGGATATTGTAGTGGACAACAGGAGTTTGTATAGCCATGATATGGCCCCGTTCATGGAGGAAGACTTAACCAGTAGAGTCTAAAATTTAGTTAGGGGACGGGTAGCCCCTTCTCGGATTTGAGGACTTAAGGCCCAATGCCTCAACTGAGTATAGTGATAGTGCTCAGAGTCTCCTATTCCATAATCTCTCTTGCAGTTCTCAAAGGTGAGGGGGTCGTAGTTGTGGAACAGGTGGGTCAGCGCCAGGCATCCCCCCTCCCGCCAGACGTCAAAGGGTCCCTCTTGACGCGCCGGTGGGAATGCCGCATAAAAGTGTAGTGGTGTAAAGGGTGAGGGGTGAGCCGTTTTTTAATGAAGAGAGTTACCTTCAGAGTAATGATTTGTTGCATGCAGTTGACACCAGTAGTAGAGCTTATGAGGTTAAGAATGGTTGTCCGATTGAAAAAGAGAAAATTGTCCCTAGAAATGCAGAAGAGGTGTTAGCTGATGAAGTTTTAGGGAGACGTCCTAAGGCTCCAGTGTACACTTGGAATTGTAGTAGTATTTGTAGTGTACGACAGGATTCAATTGATTTTTTTCGCAATTTCTTACGTAAGTATACTAAGAAAAGTGTTAAACAAAAGATTAAGATGTTGCAAGAATTAGACCCTTGCAGAGTGAGAGAAAAAACGGGTTTGCAAGGTCATTCTCTGGCTTGTCTTTCTAAAAAAGTATGTCAGAGTGTTTTTCACCATTTCAGGATGTTAGCAGTACATCATACTGAAATGAGGAAATTAGTGAGAAGGTTGTATTATGCAAAAAGTCCAGCACTAATGTTAACAAAGTTAAACAGTGCTCTTTTGCATGGATCTGTATTAGATATAATCAACATTTGTGAAGAAATTGAGGTTAGTTACTTTGGTCCTGAAGAAGACAGTGCAGAAACTGATACATTAATAGAAGGAAATATAGAAGAAAATGTACAGAATTTTAGTACAGACAATTTTGAGCAAGAAATTACAAGGTTTAAGGTCATTTCAGGTGAAAGGCCAAACTTTTCTTGTATTTGTTGTAGACAAATTCATTATAAAAATCAGACCAGGTTAGTTGATCTAAATTTAAAAAGCGAAAAGGAGAATAATAATCAGTGGAAGGAATTTGCAACGTATTTGTTGGTAGAGAATTGTTTTGATTTGGGTTCTGATCAACGTATTTGTAAATATTGTTATAATAAATTAAATGAAAACAAAATGCCTGCTAGAGCTGTACATAATAATCTTGAGTTGGTAAATATTCCTTTTGAACTGATGGAGTTAAATACTTATGAGTCTATTCTTATTCAATGTATGCATCCATTTCAGGCTATTGTTCGTATGGAGCCTAAAACAGGGAAATTGCCTCCTTCAGATTTACAGAGAGGATTAAAGGGAAGAGTTGTATATTTGCCTCTAGATTTAAAGAAAAATATTGAAACAATTGGTGTAGAAAATGTGGAAGAGGAACCTCTAGTTATTCTAGTTAATGGCGTTCCTATGAAGAGTAAGAACATCTGGCAAGATTTAGTGGATGTTAGGAAAGGGAAAAAGGCAACATTGTATTTGGTAAAAAATAATCAGTACTATAAAAATGTATATGTAGGAGAAGAGGAAACAACTGTAGAAGAGGACAGTGATTTGTGAACTGGACAAATTGAAAAAGTGGATGTGTCCAGAACTGAGAAATTTATGAACATTATAGTGTGCATCCACTTCACTCTAAAGAAGTGATGGGGAATACTATTGAGTTATTCCAAATGAAAGAAGCAAAAGGAAGTCCCATTAGTGTATGGGAAGAAAGCTTGGAAGCTCGTTGTTTCCCTCAGTTATTTCCAACAGGCAAAGGTGGACGATATGATGAACGACCTGTGCAGATTCCTGCATCTGAATACCGGACATCAAGATTATATGCAGAAGATCCAAGGTTTCGCCAATGTATTCCATATTTGTTTCATCTTCTGTTTGAGAGTGACTTGTCTGGACTTTCTTATGCAGTGAACCATATACTAAAAAGCGGAGTACATCTGCAAAATGTTTCGGCAAAGGACTTTATGGATAAGGTCCAACAGAAAGATACTGTTTTGGAATCTCAGCTAATTTATCTCATGGCATGTCAGCATGGTACTAATGAGTATTGGTACCGTCGTCATGGGGAATTGAAATGTATGCTAAGAAACTCAGGAACTCCTACATGGTTTCTTACTCTATGCTGTGCTGAGTATGCTTGGGAAGATTTACTTCAATTTCTTCAAGAGGCAAATGCAAACATGGAAAATATAGAATACAAGACACCTGGAGAACTGTGCTCTTTTGATCCAGTTAATGTATGCAGGCATTTCAATCATAGATTTGAAGCTATGATGTATTTTATCACAAACAAAAAAAATCCTCCTCTTGGAGAGGTTCTGGATTTCTTTTGGAGAAAGGAGTATCAAGCAAGAGGTGCTCCTCACAAATATATGCTGCTATGGATCAAAGATGCCCCCAAATTTGGAACAGATTCAGATGACACAGTGATGAGTTTAATTGAACAATATTCTACATGTGATGTACCAAAAAGTACACAACAAAAGAATTTAAGACATCAAGTCTTACGGTTTCAAACCCATCGTTGTGGAAAATACTGTTGTCGAAAGTACAAATCTAAGGATAAGTTCTACACAAAATGTTGTTTTGGATTTCCACGTCCAGTAATATCAAAAGGAAGAGTGAACAATTTTATGTCATCTTTGCGACATACTGTCACAAGAAAATCACCGAAAAATACCTACAACTTAAGAATAAATGAAGAGTCAAAATACATAAATGACTATAAGCCAGTCATTTTGTCCATGTGGAATGCTAACATGGATATTCAATATGTTGCAGATAACTCCATTGCTGTGGCTCGATATGTAACGTCTTACATTACTAAATCTGAAAAGACGGAACTAAAGGAAATGTGGGAAGAAATTTCTCATGAAAAGAGCCTAAGTAAGAAATTATACAGCTACAGTTTCAAGATGTTGTCTCATCGAGAAGTTGGAGCTTATGAATGTTCAGATCGCTTATCATCTGCAAGTCTATACTCCAAATCTAGAACAATCATTTGGGTGAGTTTAGGTCTGAGTTTTGAAATCTGTACAAGAAATTGAGTATTTAGCAGAGAGAGAACCAGACAGTACAGATATTTTTAAGACAAATATGTTGGATACATACTATCCAAATAGAAGTAATCATCTTGAGAACGTTTGTTTCTATGAAGTACTGCAAAGCTATACTTTTAAGAGGAATATTACAGAAGATATCAATAAAGGAGTATATGCTGTGATTGGATCTGAAGGATGTTTAGTGAAACAAAGAAAAGGACATTTGATTAATCACCGAAAACTGAGTTGCGAAACTCCTGACAAAAGGGAATTTTACTATTTAGCTCTTTTGCAACTCTTTAAACCATGGCGTACAGAACTGGAACTACTTGGAGATTTTCCCAGTTATGGAGATTCATTCAACGCAACTAAAAATACTAAAGAATGTCCTGTTTTTACTAATTATCTGAAAATGTTGAACGACAAAATACAGCAAGAAGCTACAATTGCAGCAGAGATTGCTAGAGACAGTTCTCAAGACAGTCAAAGTTCTGCTTCATTGAGTCAGGATCTACTAGGAGCAGTGTTCCCACGAACGTGCGCGCCGGAGTGCGCGCGCACATCAATGCCCCCGAGCGCGCAGTGCTGTGTGAGTGGCGCTCACACACATCCCGAGAGCATTGGCACTGTCACTGCAGCGCGAAAAACGGGCATTTCAAACTTTCAGAGGAAGGAGGGAGCACTTGCTAAATTTCTTTTGTTTACTAGAGTGCGACTGTGGGGCTCATTGTTTGCTTTTGTTTAGGTATTCGTGTTAATGGCAGGCCCGTCAGAAGCTGCGTTTATCATGAATGCTTTAAATAAAAGCAAACAATGAGCCCAAAGTCGCACTCTAGAAAAGGAAAGAAATGCAGCACCAAACACTGCGTGTGCTTTTAGAATCACCTAAACACACGCTGTGTTTCTAGACTTGCTGCATTTCTTCTCTTAACAGAGCTGAGTTTCCAGGTGATTGTGTGCCTTTTTTAAAGTGTTCATGTTAATTTAGGCTCATGAAGGGTACAGCCATTAACATGAAAACTTTAAGAAAGGCGCACAATCACCCCGCAGCTGCACTCTAATAAGAGAAGAAAAGCAGCAAGCCTACAAAAGCGGAATTTGTAGGTGCCTTTAGCATGTGCATTTATCTTGTTGAGTAACCTGTTGTCGCAGCCTCAGCTGCTTCCACAGATTTATTCCTGTGTTTTTGTGCTGTCCTGTTCAGACAGAGTTAGCTCTGTCAGTGCAAAGTGGTATATATTTAGCAGCCCGGGAACAGTAATTTAATTTCTTTTTTGGGTTCATCTCACACATGTAGATTGATAATTGTAATGGTCTTGTTCAACAACTTGTTGGGAAGGGGATGTTTGGTTATTTTAAAAGAGAATGCATTAGTCTGATTCATACGCATGCAAATGATTCAGAAGTTGAGGAGAGAGGGGGCTTATGGGAGTGTGAGTCTTTCAGTAGAGATACGGAAAGTATGGATAAGAGCAGTGGGGGAATTAGTTCACGTGATGTCAGTCCGTAAAAAGGGTGACTGAACATAGTTGACTATTTGGATTAATGATCGCAGGAAGGAAGAAGCAGTTTGTTAACGGAGGATATGATGAGGGGTTAGAGTCTTGACGGGTGATCGTTGTGTGAAAGGTAAATATCAGAGACATGGAGAAGGAGGGGAGTTTAGGCAGAAAGTGTAATGGAAATAGAACAGGCGAGGAGGATAATGCGCATGTATTTGTTAAGACAAGTGGTATTCGTTGGGTTCATGTTACACATTCAGATTAAAAATCGCAATGTTTTTTGTCATACAACTTGTTGGGAAGGGGATGTCTGGTTATTTTTAAAAGAATATTTATTAGTTGATGAACACGTATGAAAATGATTCAGAGGTTGAGAGAGGGGGATTATGGGAGTGTGAGTCTTTCAGTAGATTTGCGGAGGTAATTGAAAGAAGTAGTAGGGGAAGCAAGTCACGTGATGTCAGTCTGTTAAAAGGGTGAATGCACACAGCTGAAAATGTGGATTAACGATTGGTGAAAGGAAGAAACAGTGTGCTAATGGAGGATAGGATGAGGGGACAGAATCCTGATCGTGACCGTTCTTTCGAAAGGTAAAAATCTGTGATATGGAGAAGGAGGGGAGTTTAGGCAGAGAGTGAATGGGGATTAGAACAGGGGAGGACTCATGAGGAGGATAATGGGTTTCTTGATGTAATGGGTGGAGCGATGTTTTTCATGTTTATAGCGCATTAAGGGTCACTACAGTTGTAGGTGCTATTGGGAGAAACACGGGGTAATAACTAGGGGTATTTGAATTATGTTTCATTAGTACATACATCTGTCAATGAGCTTGCCGTATATATTCGGTGTTTTATAATTAACCATTGTTTACAAATGTACCTAAATTGTTTATCGTATTTGTTTTAGTAACCCCTGATGAAGAGCCAAGAAGGCTCGAAATTAGCTCTATCAAGAAAAGAAATGCAGCAACATAGCTGCCAAGTTTTCAAATTGCTATGTGCGACTGTTTTAAACAGGCCTTTATACCGTTCACGTGGATTTGTATGTGAGGAAATGCACCATCTTTTTGCTTCTTTAAGCAAAGGTTTGGACTGATATTTGGCGCTGTACCAACACACGCGGTCTGGTTACTGGCGCACATTGTCTTGGTTGCAGCGCACAAAGACCTTACGCTACCGCACACAGAGGAAAAAAATTAGAGGGAACATTGACTAGGAGAACCAATTATCCAAAATGAAGCAGCAACTGCCATGGATGAGGTGGAAAGAGCAATGCAACAAGCTCAAGGGGATGTAATAAACTTAGAAGAATTGGAACAACAACTAAATGTTGAGCAAAAACAAATATATGATCAAGTGACAGAACAGATTGAGCATGGTTTATATCATGAGAAAAAAGAGTGCTCATGTACGTCATTTAAACCTGTCCAACTGTACGTGAGTGGAGAAGCAGGAACTGGAAAAAGTTTTCTAATTAAAGGAATTGCAACTTATCTACAGAAAAGAACTGAGTCGTCACTCTCTTGTGTTGTTACTGCTCCAACTGGGTTGGCAGCAGATAACATTAAAGGGATTACTTTACATCGTTTATTGATGCTGCCAGTAGAGCATGAAAATAAATTAGAATACCACAAGCTATCTGGAGAAGCTTGTGAAGTTTCTAGGGACTTGAAAAAAATGAAACTTCTCATTATTGATGAGGTAAGCATGGTATCAAATTTAATGCTTGCCTTTGTGCATTTAAGAATGCAACAAATCCTTAAAACAGAGTATGATGTGTTATTTGGAGGCAAACACGTCATAGTTTTTGGAGATCTACTGCAACTAACTCCTGTGAAAGGACAACCAGTATTTAAAACAGTTACACATGAAGACACCAGAAAGTGCCTGGGAAGCATTGGAAATGTTAATATTTGGTCATATTTCGAATATACAGAACTCATTACAAATATGCGACAGGCAAAGGATGCTGATTATAAAAGTATTCTTGAAGATATAAGAATTGGAAAAGTGAGTGAACATGGCAAAGAAGCTTTACAGGCACGATTACTTTCAAATTTGTTTCCAAACAAAAATATTTTTCCAGAGAATATATATAGAAAAACTGCAGAAAAGAAATCAGTGATATGCTTGATGTCAACTCTGCAAGAATGTTCAATATTCAATGAAAAAATGTTAAAGTTAGAAAATCAAGAAATTATAAAACTGGAAGTTATTGATAGAATAGAGCATGAAGGAGCTACTATTATTTTGTCAGAAAGTGGAAGTCAAAATTGGATTCTTTAGAGAAATCAATATCTAAAACTGCTGGTTTAGAAAAGAATCTATATGCATGTATAAATTGTCGGATAAATTTACAACGTAATTTACATGTGGAAAGAGGTTTAGTAAATGGAGCAATGGGTAATGTTGTTGATTTTGTGAATTACCCAAATAGAGATGACATTGAATTTTTGAAAATCAAATTTGATTAAATTGAAGAAGTACAACAATTGAGTCGTTGTTCAGCTAGATTTTTGCTTGTAAAAGATTTATATGTCCGCCGAAAACAGTTTCCTGTTTGTTTGGCATATGTGGTGACTATTCATAAATCTCAAGGTTTAAGTGTAAATAGTGCTTTGGTGAATATTGGAAGTACTGTGTTTAAAGAGGGTATGGCATATGTTGCTTTATCTCGAGTCAGAACTTTATCTGGATTATACTTGATTGATTTTGATGAGACAAAGATTAGTGCAGATGTAAATTGTGTAAAAGAGTATACTAGGTTAAGAGAGAACATGCTCCCAATTTACCTCAATATCCTTTATTTGAAAAGCGTGTGGTAGGTCAAACAAGAAGATATGAGAAAAATTGTAGCGAGTTTGTAGAGAAAAGAAAAAAACTAGATGAACCAGTGATAGTAAGCAAAATGAAAAAGGATTCTATTGAAGAGGTTGTTGGTCTTCAGTTTGAAAACAGTTCTGGTGTCAACTGCTATGCTAATGTAGGGGTTAATGTTGTTTTTTTTCTTGAAACTTTACAACAACAAATTGTTGAAAATCGGGGCAAAAGATGTTGTTGTTTGTTGAATTCTGTGTTTGAGAAATGTAGTAGTTATAAAACTAAAATAGAAAGTGTTTCTGATATTCTAAATGTTTTAGATATATGTTCTGGTTTAACCGCATGCGCGCTAGCGGTTTTCCCGCTGAGTGCTGCGATTTTGAAAATCCTGCGTTGCGTGACAAGGTCAACTCGTCACACGCACAGCGCAGGTAACGCCCATGACGAGTTGACCTTGTCACACCCATCGAAGGGGTTAAATCAATTTTCACAGAATATTCAGCAAGATTGTCAGGAATTTCTAATGTATATGCTTGTTGTATTGCAAGATGAAGGTATAGATATTGAAAATCTTTTTGGCCTTTGTTATAAATGGCAACATGACTGTGACAATTGTTCGTTTTCAAGTAGTACTAAAATAGACACTGAAAGATTTATATATTTGACTTTACCAGACTGCAAATCAGTGTCTTTTAATAATCTAGTTAGAGAAGGAAATCAAAACATGGTCTGTACCCAATGTAACTCACAAATGTTATCAACATTATTTATACAAAGATATGGACAGTATGTAATTTTAATGCTGCAACGATGCAGACCTGATGGAAGAAAACTGACAACTTTAATAAAAAATGTTGTGGCTTCTCAACTATCAATATCAGGAAGAACTTTTGTAACTGTAACAATTATTTTCCATGATGGTCCTTCTACAACATCAGGATATTACACAGCTTATTTAAAATGCACAAAAGGCTGGACACATTGTAATGATACTCAATTGATTTTTAAACAACGTTTGCCTTTTGACTTACCAAATTCTTACCTAGTGTTTTTACAACCCAAATTTTAGGGAAAATAATTGGCCTGGAAAAATTACTGCTGTTAAGAAAGGGTAGTCTGGTGTTGAAAAGTACTTTGTGAGTGAGGGTGATCAGGTTAAAACAATTCTTGTAGTTGACGTAGAGGTAGCGTAAGTGTATCAGATAGTGGGTGATGTGGCTATCACAGGAGATGTTGATCATCAGTGAGGCAGAGGTGTTTTAGATTTGTTGTAGTTGTTGTAGATGTTGGTGACATTTTTTATTCCCTTGTAGAGGTTTCTTTTAATGGTATACAGCTTCTTGCTAAGATAAAGGATGAGCAGAGTGTCATCGGCATACCAGATGATGTAGAGATTCTGATAGCATGCAAGTTGTTTAAGGTTCTATGTACATGATAAATAGCATCAGGTGGAGGTATAACCATTGTTAGATGGTACAAACGATGTTGGTGCTTTTGATTCAGAAGGTTGGGAAACGGACGCTTAAGAGTACTATTAAGTAACTTCCAAACTAAGGATTTCACACATACTATTTGGCCATGAGGAAAAGTATCTGAAACAAACAAGCATTTGCAATGCAATAGGTCTCGCATTAGGAAAGTTTGAGCTATTGGTATTGTAAATGACAGATTTTTTATTTATGTGTTGGTTTTGAAAATAGCGAAATTAATAGCTTTGTCTTTTACAATGCCAATAGTTTTAACTTTCGCAAATGTGACACCTATAGCATTTGTAATGCAATATGTGTTGTATTTACGTGACTTAGATGTATTGATATTACAAATAACAACCGCTTTTTTTAAAAATAATGAATACTTCAAAGGTATTGTAATTTATAATGGCAATAGCTTAAACTTTTGTAAATTACTTTTGTGAAGATTATGTTCAGTGTATTTTATTGTGACGAAAATACAAGAACAGAAGTGAAATATTAACATCTTTTTGGGACATTTGTAAGAAAGCTTGAAACATTGAGAGAACATATTTGAACCAGTTGTTGTTGAATGGTTGTACAGATTGATGCCGTGGTGGTGCTGAGTGATGTGGTGGCGACGAGTGATGCTGTGGCGTTCAGTGATGCTGTGGTAGAACATAGTGATGTTGTGGTGCCCACGAGTGATGCTGTGGTAGTGCTGAGTAATGCTGTGGTGATGCAATATATAGAGGGAGGGCGATAGATAGAGTGCGGGCGATAGATAGATAGATAGAGTTAGGGCGATAGATAGAGTGAGGGTGATAGTTAGAAGCGTGCACTGACGTCTGGTGGTGTGTGTATGAATGGTGAAATTGTGCACTGATAGCTGGTGGTGTGTGTATGCCTGGTGAAAGCGTGCACTGATGGCTGATGGTGTGTGTGTGCATGTATGTATGTATTGCGACTTATATAGCGCACGTATCACCCGAAGGCATCAAGGCGCTTGCCTTGGGAACCCGTCCTGGCTTTTCCCTGTGAGATAACCCCTACTGGGCATCCCCAAGGTGAAAGCCAGGCATCCCGCAGCGGGTGGGCCGCCGTAGTGGAGAATAAGCAAGCTATTGCCCAGAGTTGCAGCGTGGGACCCCATGATTAGAGTAGGCACCGAGGCGAGAATTATCGAGTCCATGGACATTTTTGGGCTCAGGACCCTGCCGCGTCGGGAATTGAACCCTGGTCCCGGGCCAGACCTCTGCATCAGGGTCTGCCGCTCTAATCAGTGAGCCACACTCCTCCACTGGTGAAAGTGTGTACTATGTCTGTTGGTGTGTGCCTGGTGGAAGCGTGCACTGATGGCTGGTGGTGTCTGTGTCCGGTGAAAGCGTTTACTGATGGCTGGTGGTGTTTGTTTGTGGTGAAAGCGTGTACTGATGAGTGATGGTGTCTGTGCATGGTGAAAGTGTGCACTGACGGTTTGGTTTTCAGTGTAGTTGTGTGTGTGTTTGTTGTGTGTGTGTTTGTATGTGTGGTTGTGTGTGTGCTTGTATGTGGTTGTGGGTGTGTGTGTGTGGTTGTGTTTGTGTGTTGTTGGTGTGGCTGTGTTTGTGTGCTGTTATGTGTGTGTGGTTGCACTGTAAGGCATTCGCGAGCATGGCAGTGCTAGAGTTCACACCCATCAGTGAGAGGCTTTGGGGTAGAGGTGTGCCAGAAAAAAACTCATAAATGCCAGATTGCAGCATAATATGTACTAAAATAGATCAGCCTAACAACAGTGTGTAAAAGACAATACATAAAAAAAAGTTGTCTAACAATTAGGTGGGTCGGATGGTGGTGTGTCTGCCTGCTAGAAGCGTGCACTGATGGATGGTGGTGTGTATGCCTGGTGGAAGCCTGCACTGACAAACGGTGGTGTGTGTGCCTGGTGGAAGCATGCAAATATAGCTGGTATTGTGTATGCCTGGTGAAAGTGTGCACTGAATACAAATATAGAACACCTTAAGTCTAGAACATGTGTATATGAGCCAATATTTAATGCCTCTCTCAAACGCAATGCTACAAGAGTAAGTTGACTGGGGGAGACATCCCTTAAGGATAAGAACCCTCACTCACCCGAGGGTGACATGGTTCATCATATGGGTCCTCCTTACCAGTGTGGAAACCTAGTCAACACTGGGAGCTACTACTTCGGTGTTTAAAGAAGGAGCTCAGAGATGTTTTAACAGGTAAGGAACAGGATGATAATCCCATATGTGAGATATAGGTGTAGTACGTTATGCAGCGCTGTGAAGCACTGACAGCTGGAGGAGTGTGCCTGTTAAAACGTGCACTGGCAGCTGGTGGTGTGTGTCTGCCTAGTGAAAGCGTGCACTGACGGCTGGTGGTGTGTGTCTGATGGAAGCGTGCACAGACAGCTAGTAGTGTGTGTGTGCATGATGGAAGCATGCACTGACTGGTGATGATGCCATTTGGACCGTTTGAAGTATTTAGCCATGCAGCACATAATCCTGGGTGCAACACCATCTACTGTTACTTCAGGTACATTGGTTAACGACCACACACCCAAGGATGGGCTTCAGTGCTTTTTAATGAAAATATGAAAAAGTTGTGTACGTGTGTCATGTGAAACAAGCAAGGCCAGTGCTGTTGTGGTGCTGAGTGATGCTGTTGTGTTGCTGAGTGATGATGTGGTTGGGCTGAGTGATGTGGTGGTGTATTAGAGTGATGTGGTGGTGTCCCTGAGTGATGATGTGGTTGGGCTGAGTGATGTGGTGTATTAGAGTGATGTGGTGGTGTATTAGAGTGATGTGATGGTGTCCCCGAGTGATGTGGTGGTGCCTCTAAGTGATGTGGTGGTGCCCCTGAGTGATGTGGTGGTGCCCCTAAGTGATGTGGTGGTGCCCCCGAGTGACGTGGTGGTGCCCCCGAGTGACATGGTGGTGCCCCCGAGTGACGTGGTGGTGCCACCGAGTGACGTGGTGGTGCCCCCAAGTGATGTGGTGGTGTCCATGAGTGACGTGGCGGTGTCCATGAGTGACGTGGTGGTGTCCCCGAGTGATGTGGGGGTGTCCCCGAGTGATGTGGGGGTGTCCCCGAGTGATGTGGGGGTGTCCCCGAGTGATGTGGTGGTGTCCCCGAGTGATGTGGTGGTGTCCCTGAGTGATGTGGTGGTGCCCCTGAGTGATGTGGTGGTGTCACCAAAACAGAGGGTATGAAGGCAAAACATTTTGGGAAATACCAGACCACGGATGTCAGATCTAATTGCCTGCCCTCTTAATGTTCCACTGTGCACCATGTGATCCATTCGAGGAATGCGGACAGTTTCAGCAGACTGCTTTTAAAGTTTTCCAGACAGGTGTACTGTTTAAAATTTGAACAACTATTTGTGTTTCTTGATTTGTGTGTATACTAGATATCCACATTTGCCCAGTTTACTGCCACTTGTGTATTCCAAGATTGATGATAGGTAATTTTAATGGCTACACTAAAAGGGACTTTGCAAGTTTCTTCCTTGAATGTTAGAACTAACACCTAGTAACTCATTAGGAGCTGAAGACGAATGCAAGCACTTTTTAAATACTTGAACAGCTTTATTATGGCTCATCACTAACAACACTGAAAGAGTCTTGAGTTATGCAGCCTTAAACATGAGAAAACAGAAAAATGTAAGATGGATGTCAGGGGTTATATGGTTTGTTCTGCTTTATCTATCTTTAGTTTGACCATTCCGATCAGTGCCATTTGCATTCCTGCAGTGAAATTATGACATCTAAGCAAATAATAATGAGAAGCAAATATTATTTCAGGCTGCCTTTTCAATTAGAGCTTGGAAATATCATGACTGTTTTATGACAAGGAGCACAAAAATCTCTTAAGCGCAGACAAGGACCCACAGACCGGAAGTTTAAATCAACGGGAAAGACATTTTACACACACAAGAGCGAGTGGGAGATTAAGTTTAGGTATGCAGCTGATGTTTTGAAGAAATTGTGCACCTTTCAACATATTAGACGCTGTAGTCGCATGGTTTATCTCCAGCCAGCACACGCGGAGGAAAACACAATCTTTTAAACACCAATGCCAGTCACTGGCGATGCTGAGAAGAGCTTAGTTTATTTGTAAATAAAGAATTCCTTGAGCACGTATTGGAAGCTGTTATTCAAAATAGAGCAGGATACCAAAGCGACGCAGCATATTCGGGGACCTCTCTGCAAATAGGGAAATGCTGCGTTTATGTGGAAGGGCGCATCAAAGGGCTAAAATTAATCAAATAAAACCCCACTGCTTCAGATGCTGTGTGTGCTCGGATGGTGGGTGGAGGGCTTATAATGAAGCAGAAGGGGAATCAAAACGGCCAGTGATGGGCCAAAATCATAAACTTACTAGCATCATGGTGCGAGGCACTCACACGGGAGAAACAAAGGCAAGCTTTCTCCGACTGCGTTTGTCAATCCAGAATTCCCTGAGAATGTAGCGGAAGTCATTATTCAAATTAGAGCAGGATACAAGCGATGTAGAAAGCAGCGACCTCACGGCAAACAGGAAAATGCTGTGTTTGTGTGGAAGGGCACATTGACGGGCTAAAATATACAAGTAAATTAAGCATTAAAGCACTAATCTCTATCATTGCTTAGTGGACTACAGTGCTTAAGACATATCCAGGGCAAGCCAATGTAAGCGTCTGGAATGAATTAAAATAATACACGCAAATAATTCACGAAAGAGCGGAGGGGGCGGGGAGGAGATATTAAGAAAAGGTTGCTTTCGCTAGGGAGGGGGAGGTGTGAGGTAGCTGCGAGGTATCTCTAAATCTGTGGGAAAGAAATGCGTGCCAAGAGGGAGAGCAGTGAAGGAGGGGTGGCAGCTGCTCATGCACTGCAAGCCTGGGGCAGAATATTGCCCCACACACAACAAGCAGGATTAGCTGAAGCAAGACGGCGGAAAGACAAAACAAATTGGGTGGGGGGAGGCGAAGTAACACCCGTTTTGAATTATTACTATGACGGAATTGCTTGTTATTTTCTGTAAATTGGGTTTTAGAAGGTATGCACTGCGGGCTAGAACGTGACTTACAGAAAATACCAACAAGCAATTCCGCCATAGTATTGAAGGGACCCTGCACAGCGATATGAAATCCACATTAAGTGCTATAATACCTTCAGGGCAGCTCGCGGTAAAATAGTGCGTCCGCAAATTGAAGTTAACACCCAGGGGGAGCTTTAGTTCAAATAAAGTGTCCAATTGTATGTGAAAAACAGCGACGTGCGGGAGGGGAGATGTGAAAAAAGCAGTGACCTGCGGGAGGGGAGATAAGGTGATTTATGGAAACGTGCATTAAGTGCGGCAGCTGTGATTTCGCCTCATGCTGAGCTTCTCCGCGTGCTTTACTATGACAAGGAGAGAGTGGGTGGCAGGGAGTGGGCGCCAAAATGCCTCCTCGTGTTTCACTTGCCTGAGGCACTAAAAGCAGTTCGGAGATACAACGGTAGGGGTAAATAATGAGATGGTGAGGGCGGGACTAAAGGCAACACGAGAAACTGGTGAAGAAAAAGCGTGGTGGCGTTTTGAGTTACCAGCAGGTAAAATTAACAGTAAATGTTTTTAAAAAAGCAGACAGGCAGCAGTGGACATAAAAGTTAGGAGCATGTCCGCCATAGTAACATAAAAGGAGAGGGAGGGAACATGGCCTGGAGGAAGCTGGCTGGGGAGGGGGAGGAGAAATCCGAGTAAGGCTGTGTGCGGGGAGAGAGAGGGGAGGTGCTGGAGCTGGGGAACAGAGGGCCGTGAAGCAGGGGGCGGGGCAGCGGAACCCTTTGATGTGGCCTGGCGGCCGTAAAAGGAGAAATGCTGCTGCCACGGGGAAGGCTCATGCATGAGAGCAGGTAACGTGATTGTGATTCACGTGAACTTTCCAAAATCCGCTGGAGGAGAGCCCTGGGCCTGAAGTAGTGGTTCAGCTGCATTAGACTCGCAATTCATTCCTTGCGGAATAGAATAGGCGAGACCTAAAAATGACTATTTCGGGTAAATGTTGTTAGCATATGTTTGTACATAACTTTATTTAGAGTATATAAAAAAGAAGTAATAATGTTTTGTTACTTTGTGATTGTTGGACAATGTCCCATATTTACGTAAGAAATTGCTGTTCGAAAAAAAACATTTAAGATATGTTTTTTTCTAATTTTTACATTATTAATAAAAATGTTGAATAGGTTTTTTAAGACAATCTCATTGATTGGTTTTTTTTTTGCCCGCTGTTATATGATGAGTACTATTGAACTCACTGTTTTCAGTGAAATTCAATATATTCTGAGAACAGCAAAATAAGATACATAACATATTGTACAGATTATTTTGTATTGTGAAATATATATTATAACTCAATTTTTTCTTCTCTTCCACAGATACTATATTAATAAAAAAATCATTATTAACTTGTCATTACTTATAAGGTAAGTATGACAAACAAAAAGTACTTTTTCATCACTCTCTTACTTCTCTTTCCCTCTTTCCCTTTCTTCAATCTCTCCCTTACTCCCCTTCCTTTACTCATCTTACTCCCCTTCCCTCACTCTCCTTACTCCCCTTCACTCACTTTTACACTCCTTCTCTCATCATCAGTACCCTTTCCTCACCCTCACTCACCTTCTCCTGCTCCCTCTTTCCCCTCTCTGTCCCTCACTTCTCTTTCCTTTCTTCCTCCATCACTACCCCTGTCTTGCTCTATCCCTCACTCACCTTCACTCACTCCCCTTCTCTCACTCCCTCACTCTCTTTCGCTCACTCCCCTTCCTTTATTCCCTCCCTCACTCCCCTTTCCTCCATCTGTCTCTAAGTCTCTTCCTCACAGTTCCTCCCTTTCCCTCTCTTTCTCTCTCTCACTGTCTCCCCCTCTCTCCACCACTCTTCCTTTTCTTTCCTCTCTCTTCCCATAATTCCTTCTCTCACTCACTCCTTTTTCCTCTCTCTTAATATGCTTCTTTTTTCCTCACTCCCCTTCCCTCACCCTCATATCCCTTCCCTCACTGTCACTGCCCTTCACTCAATCTCACTCCTCTTCCCCCACTTCATGTTCTCCTCTGTGCCTCACTTCCATTCCCTTTCTCCTGATCCCATTCCCTCACTCCCCCTCACTCTCTTTCCCTCGCTCCATCCGTCAGTCCCCTTCCCTCACTCCCCTTTCCTCACTCCCTTTTGCTTATTCCCCTTCCTTTACTCCCTTACTCCCCTTCACTCCATTTCTCTCTCCCTCTCTCCGTCTGTCTCACTCACTCTAACCGCCTCATTCCCTCTCTGTTCTTCGCTCTCCCTCTCTTTTTCTCTCTGTCTTTTCCTCTCTCTCCCTCACCCTTCCTGTCTTTCCCTTTCTGTTTCTATCACTCCTCCTTTATCCCTTAGTCCCCTTTCCTCTCTCTCCCTGTCTCCCTCTGTCTCCCTCTAACTGCCTCACTCCCTCTCAGTCCCTCACTTTCCCTCTCTTTACTCTCTCCCTCTCTCTCTCCTACCCTTAATCTCTTTTCCTCTCTCTTTCTACCACTCTCCCTCTCTCCCTCACTCACCTTCCCTCTTCTAATTTTCTTCCTTCTCCCTCATTCCCTTTCCCTCACCCTCATACTCCTTCGCGAACTGTCACTGCCCTTCACTCATCCTCACTTCTTTTTCCCCACTCCACCTCCTCCTATGTGTGTCTCACTCCCTTTCCCTTTCTCACTCCCTTTCCCTCACTACCCTCGCTCTCCTTCCCTCACTCCATCCCTTACTCCTCTTACTCCCTTTTCCTAACTCCCTCCTTCCCCTCACTCCCCTTCTCTCACTTCCATTCCCTCACTTTCCCTTACCCCCTTTTTCTCATACTCATACCCCTACCCTCACCATCACTCCACTTCCCTTACCTTCACTCCCCTTACCCTGCTCTACCTCCCCCTCTCCGTCAATTACTCCCCTTCCCTAACTCCCTCCTTCCCCTTCTCTCACCCTCACTCCCAGTCCCTCACTTTCGCTTACCCCCTTTTTCTCATCCTCATACCCCTTCCCTCACCGTCACTCCACTTCCCTTACCTTCACTCTACTTACCCTACTCTACCTCCCCCTCTCCGTCCCTTACTCCCCTTCCTGTCTCCCTCCCCGCTCCCCTTCTCTCACTCCCCCTCCCTCACTCTATTTTCTTTACTGCCCTTCCCTTACTCTTTCACTCCCCTTACCTCACTCCCCTACCCATAGCCCCCTTCTTTCACTCAGTCTTTGACTCCCCTTCTCTCACTCACCATACTCCCCTTTCCTCACTCCTTCACTCAGTCCCTTCCTCCACCTTCACTCACTCATTTCAGTCATTTATTTATACACTACACATTCATTCAAATAAAGTATGACACAGTATATAAGAAATATAGCTCTTCTTGGAGAAATGAAGTTAGTTCTTACAAGAACAGTTTTTTTGTTTTAATTTTTTTTGTGTTTTTTGAACTATTTTATATATTTTTTCGATTATTTGAAGAAAAAAAGAAACAGGTAGCAATCAAATTTAAATATTGTAAAAAATATAGAACATTTGTATAATAACAAATAAATATAATAATTGATACATTTTAAAATTAGTATTTAAAAAAGCTTTGAAATTCACTTAAAAAAACAGAGTTTTCACACATGTTATAGTTAGGAATTAGCATTTAAAAAACCTTTGAAATTCACTGAAAAAACCATAGGTTTCACACCAGTTATAGTTAGCTGGACATTTTACTCATACAAAACCATTGAAATTCCCCCATTATAGTTAGTTGTACTCACTATAACTCGCGCGCCCGCAATCCACTGCTGATGATGTCATATATTACATCGTTCATGACATGGTCAGTGACATCACTGATGACATCTCAAATGACATCACTGATGACATCACTGATGACATCCTCCAGTGAATGTGGTTTGCTTTGATATTTAAATATGTATTATATATACACTACTTTGCATTGAAGAATGAGTGGATATATAAATATAAATGTGTGAATGGTGGATTTAGTAACAGTGTCATTGATTGTTTCCTTGACTAATTTGTAGAGTCTCAGTATATATAATGTGTAGTTACTAAACTGTGTGAAAGTCTTTATTGCTTTGTCTTAATTACTATGTTAAAGACTATGGCCCAGATGTAGGTAAATCTGATTTACCGACTCTAGAATACCGAATTTTACCGATTCGGTATTCTAGATTCGGTAAATCAGATGTAGGTAAAAATTAGGTAATTTTTACCGAATCTGTATGATTCGGTAATTTCCGAATCGGTATTTACCAATTCGGTAATTTCTATTGATTCCTATGGGCCTGTTCCTATGGGCCTACAGGCCCATAGGAATCAATGGCAATTACCGAATCAGTAAATACCGATTCGGTAAAATTACCGATTTTGCAAAGGAAACAGGGTGTCACTTTGACACCCTGTTGCACCCCTGATTTTGGCTTGTGTGCCATGTGACACACATACATGCCCTTAGGGCATGTTCGTGTGCCACATGGCACAGGTGTACATGCACAGATGTGCATGTACACAGGTATTAGTTATTTACCAAACGAATCAGTAATGGCCTGTGGCACTGTTTTCACTGCCACCTACATCTGGATTTACCGATTCGGTATATTTACCGATTCGGTATTTTACAGAATTGGTAAAATTACCGAATCGGTAAATTTAAAGATTCTGTATATGTGAAGGCCCCTACATCTCCATTTGCAAATACCGTTCGGTAACGGCCGAAATCGGCCGTTACCTACTGGTATTTGCCGACCTACATCTGGCCCTATATTTGTTATTGGTTTCTTAACTGAGTATTTGTATGGGTAAATGAATGTGGTTTGGTGGGGGGTGTGTGATTGCTCAAAAAATTGTTAATAGTTCATTCAGTAGGTATATGAGGTTAAGACTACATGTTATAACAGTTTTTTCAGTGAGTGTATGTGTTTATGGGTGTGGTGGTGATGAACTATTTCTCTCAATGGTACATCTCCATTAAACTTGAAAAAAAAAGTCAGTGTTGTTTGCACCTCTGGTTTTAAAGAACATATGTGCTTATGTATCTTTTATGGTTTGTTTTAACCGAAATAAAGATTTTGAAGAAGAAGAAGAAAAAAAAGGCAGTGTATGTGACAGTTATATCTAATTAATGTGCTTAAGACGTAGTGATTGTATGAGCCACTATGTGGATAACTGTATACTTGTAATAGTGATTTTATAACTTACTAAGTGTGAGTTACTATCTATATAAATAGATGAAGTGGTGTTTGTATAAGTGTGTAGATGAGTAAATGTAAGTATAATTAATTGTTTGCATAAGTCAGAAGGATGTCTTTATAAGTGACTACAATGTGTGCTGGTGTGTAATGTTAAAATAGGCGTATAAGTATATTTGATAGTGTTCTGTTGATTATTCACTGCATATAACACTGAATCTATAGGTAAGTGCGCGCAGAAAGCTGATTGGCTCTCAGTTGTCTGTAAACATTCTAAACAGTCCGGAGCGGCCGCCATCTTGTGTCTCGGTAGGATCGAGACACGAGAGGTGGCCAAAACAAAGGGGGAAATGACCATAAGGGGGCAGGGTAGACCCCCCCTTGACCCCCTAGGTTTGATGTGGGGGCTATAAAAGGGCCCCGTGGGGCATTTAAAATATTTTTTTTTTTGTTTTGCGCGGGGGAAGCGCCCGGTACGCGCACCAGGTAGCGCACCGGGGAGCGTAAAATGAGGGAAAAAGATGAGTTTATAAAAAAAAGAAGCCTTTATTTAGAAATTGGAGGTAGTTCTAAAAAGAACTTTATTTTTTCTTCTTTTTGTTGTTTTATATTTTTTTGTGTTTTTTGAACTTTTTGAACTTTTTTTGGCTTTTCAAAACAGTTTTATATTTTTTTTGTATTTTTTTAGGGGGAGAAACAAAAAAAGGGAATTGAAACTGGCTCAACTGGAGCAAAAAAACAAAAAACCCAAAAAATTACTTCTTTTTGGGGCACTTGTGATTATCACCTGCAAGGACGATGAGCTTAACGCTTTTTTCACCATAGGCGATAAGCTTGCCACATGCAGAACAAGTGATTTTAAAATCAGCAAATCTTGGCTGAATGCAAGGCATCATCTCTGATGTTTCTGGTCCCGATGAAGTGGGTTGGGTTCTTTGGGAGGTGGTCCTTGACGACTGGGGGAGGTTACTGGCCAGTTCCCTGAACTCTGCACGAGAGTAGTTGTTTGGGTGCTTTCGGGTCATATGACGAATCATGGTATGGTTACCAAATGAATATTTTTTGTTTGGGTTGCCCCGTGAAAGTTCTTCATTGCAGATTAGGCAAGTTACCTTGGCCGCATTCACTTTTTTTTTGCCCTCTGGGATTGAAAAAAACTCCCATACAATGTGTGGCTTGGGTTTGTATGGGGTATTTTCTTCAGGCAGCCATCTTCTCCTCCCCTCCTCCTCTTCCTCTTCCTCCTCCTCCTGTTCTTGACCACCAATATAATTTGGAGCTGGTCCTCTTGGTGGTTGTGGTGGTGGAGGTGGGGCAGATGCACCAGCTGCTGCTGCTACTGAAGCCATTATTAAGATCAAAAAGGTACAGAGATGTACAAACAGGTCTTCCTCAGTCAAAGGACAAAGTCAGAATAAGGAAAAAAGGTGGGGTCTTTCATCATTTTGAAAAAAAACTGTCCTGAACCAATGAGAAGTGTTATTTTCAGGTCACAAGACCAGGGGCATCATCATTATGAAACTAAAACTGTTATGAACCAATGAAAAGTGTTATTTTCAGGTCACATGACCCGACGCGCTTACGCTACGCGCCCCCGGGCGCGCCCGGGGGAACTCCGGGTCGCGTAGCGTAAGCGCGTCGGATGTTTACGTTGCGCGATCGTATTCGTTCGAGTACTTCCGGGTGCGCTTACGCCGTGCGTATCACGCGGACGCGGCTACGCGATACGTCATGATCATGTTTTCGTTCGCGATATTGGCGCTTACGAGACGCTCCCCGGAGCGCGCCCGGGGGCGCTTTATAAAAGTACGCTTTTCGGGGCGTTCCCCGGGAAGCGCACCGGAAGCGCTCCAAAGCAAAAAAAAAAAAAAAAAATTGGGAAAAATTGTAGGGAGTGGTAGCCCTATTCTTAAGTGGTTTTTACGAAAATTAACTTTGATAAAATATATATTGTGCTACATTGGGCTATATATATGCCAAAATGTAGCCCAAATGTAGCCCAATGTAGCCCAATGTAGCCCAAAGATGGCCACCAGAGACCAAAAAATCCAAATGTAGCCCAAATATCAGCTAGATGTAGCCCAACTGTAGCCCAATGACAGAATGTACCAGAGTGTTCTAAAGAACAACTAGAGTGCTAACAGTCTTACATATAAACTGAGACTTATAGTTAGGAATTAGCATTTAAAAAACGTTTGAAATTCACTGAAAAAACCAGAGGTTTCACACCAGTTATAGTTAGGAATTAGCATTGAAAAAACCTATGAAATTCACTGAAAAAACCATAGGTTTCACACCAGTTATAGTTAGGATTTAGCATTTAAAAAACCTATTAAATTCACTGAAAAAAAAATAGGTTTCACACCAGTTATAGTTAGCTGGAAATTTTACTGATATAAAACCATTGAAATTCCCACGTTATAGTTAGTCGGACTCACTATAACTTGCGCGTGCAATGCACTGCTGATGACATCACATATTACATCACTCATGACATGGTCAGTGACATCACTCATGACATCACTGATGACACCATCCTTGTAACACAGTGACAGACCTCCTTTCACTGTAAAGTAACCTTTGAAACACATATTCAAAAATAGAAACTAACATTAACAAAAAAGTGGATATACCCATACCAGTTAAAACAACCAATTCAGTAATTTCACCATCTATATACAAATTCACACATTCACCAACAGTTTTATGTATTCACTCATACATATACTCACTCATCATATGTAGTGATACCCCTATTCATTCTGTTACACACCGACAGTCATCAAAAACTTACTCATACATATACTCACACATGCAAATAAACTAATAAACATCCATTTATTTGCATATACAACTATACACACATTAGCACATTACTTCTAAGGAAACTTACACATACTTACTCTCTTAAACAATCACTTATAGAAACACATACTTATTTAAACAGGACCTCTTTCAATCTCTCACTCTCACATATACTTACTTATATACATCAATTCTCATATATACAAGATTAAAACATATGTAGTTACTCATAAAGACACTAGTGAGAGAGGCATTCACTCTCTAACACACACATATACACACTCATCCACCCATACAATCCTACATAAATGCTGTCTTCAAAACACATACAAACAGTGAGTCAGTCATTGATGCATCTATGTGCTAAGTAACAGCCCCACCAAACCATACAGACACTCATACTGATACAAAAAAAAATCTAATAACCCATATACACACACATGTAGCTACTCACCAACCCATGCAGCCACTTATACATAAAGTAAAACACTGATACATATATTTAAATATTTAAACATTACTCGCTAATATATGTATTCACTAAGATACACTTAATAAGCCAGTTAACCAATCAATTTTTAAAAAACAAACAAACAATTAGACACTTATTTAAACATTTATTCTTCCATCGACCTTAACATATACATATATAAAACATATTTATTTTTCAGAAAGGCACATATTCATTGGATGGTGTCATCAGTGATGTCATGAGTGATGTCACTGACCATGTCATGAGTGATGTAATATGTGATGTCATCAGCAGTGCATTGCACGCGCAAGTTATAGTGAGTCCGACTAACTATAACGTGGGAATTTCAATGGTTTTATATCAGTAAAATTTCCAGCTAACTATAACTGGTGTGAAACCTATTTTTTTTTCAGTGAATTTAATAGGTTTTTTAAATGCTAATTCCTAACTATAACTGGTGTGAAACCTATGGTTTTTTCAGTGAATATATATATATATAATACCAACCTCCGTGTTACCAGGCCAAAGTCCCAGTCTGGCCACTATTCTTAATTTATTGTTATAGCTCTGCCGCCGAGCGGTGGAAGCAAAGAACATCTTGGGGTCGATTCCGATTCGGGAAAAAACGCTCTGAACAGCCATACGGAGCGTTTTTCCCATACGAATCATACCCTGCAGCCTCCCCCCGTACGTACGACGAAGTACGATTCGTATCAGGAGCTGTACTTTGTACAAATCGTACAGAGACGGTACAAATCAAATCCCAGTACTAATCTCCCTCGGAACCCGCTGTACGCGACATCAGTACGGTTCGCGGCTGCTTTTTCCAACCCGGCAAGTACGATTCATGTGGGATACTCACTGTACAACGCTTTTTCTACGGGAGCCGAAAACATCCGGAGAAGCAGAGTTCGCCTCGAAACAGGTACGGAACGCCCCCCCCCAGGGTACGGTGCGTACACCCCATGATCACAGGGGTACGGTGCGTACCCCTGCGATCATGGGGTGTACGCAGCGTACCCTGCGATCATGGGGTGTACGCACCGTACCCCATGTTCGCCGGGTGTACGGTGCGTACACCCTGCAATCATGGGGTGTATGCATCGTACCCGGCGATCATGGGGTGTATGCACCGTATGGTGTGTATGTGATTGTGTGCTTTTCCGTACGAATCGGCCTTACCTGACGTGGACCGTACGAATCGCATCCGCACACCCCGGTCCGGATCGTACTCGTCGGGTCGTATGGCATGTGTACGAGTCGTTCAGTTCACGGTTTCAGCCTTGCAATACGTATGGATCGCAACGATTCGGACGGATTGCCGAAATACGGATTGTACTACGCGACTCGGACGGACGGGTACGATTCGTACGGAGAGGGCTCCGGATACAAATCGCACTGACTTTTTTTTCCAGGATCGGAATCGACCCCCTTGTGTGCTGAACTTAGCCCTTGTACAGAGTGTTCAAGGTGTTCTGATATATTGCGTACGAAGTGGTGCTATAAGCAAACTGAGTTTGAGGAATGGTATTCTGTGTGTGCACCCAAATGAATGTGTGCCAAATGTCATTGTGTTTAAGGGGCGAGAAGGCAACGGAAGAGCAAGAGCATGTAAAGATGGTATTTCTCAACTGGGGCTAATACCTCCCTGTGACACCCACTCCTTGGACGTAAGGCAATGAAAATAAAGCGATCTAACAACAATGCTAAACCTACATAAAAGCATTAAAGGCCACAAAACTATAAAAAGGCACTTATCATAATTTGAGGATAAAGCATACAGAAAGCCATAAAAGCAACAATTTAAAAACACTTTAAGAAGTAAAAAAAAAGTCAGAATTTAACAATGTTACCACTTCGTGAAACAGCCAGATTGTTTATGTGCTCTGAGGAGTAGACAAAACATTGCTGTTCCCATCAACAGCAGACAATGATCCCAGAGGCACAAAACGTAACAAATCAGTTCACTGAGAGAATATCGATGTAATAAACATCCATGTAAACAATATCAATGAAAAAATATCAACTACAAAAATATCGAGTCCCATACTTTAACCCGTTAACCGCGCCGATAATTCCACTGCGGTGCCAACGTTTCTTTGCGCGGGCGGGGCCGCGTCGGCCGTTGGACGTGCACAGCCAACAGCCGACGGCAGCACGCAAGGGGTTAACAGGTAAGTGCAAAAATATTGACTCAAAAATATCGAGGTAAAAAATATATAGCTGTAAACAAATATCGATTTAAAAATATATATATAATAAAATAATATTAAATACTAATATTATTTTTAACAAAATGAATTACATTTAATATACATTTAAACTAAATATAACACATAAACTTAATTAAAAAATATAAACACACAAACATAATTTATACACATACATATATTTACTTGAAATTAATGTATTAACTATTATCTTAATTTCATTTGTAAACTTTAAAATTATATAAAAATAATATACATATTGTCGGGTTCCAGCTGTATTCCACAGGAGCGAAGATGAATGTTCCACACACTCCCAGTAAACAACACCTGGAGGATTATAGCACGTGCTCACAAGTAATTATTCACTAAAAGTGTGGGGAATAAATCATAGAGAGACCACCACTCTTCCCCAGATGATGTAGCTGAAGTATTCTGTAGTGAGCAGGTCAGAAACAGTGTGTGCTGTAGCATACACTGTTCAAAGAGACCCTTATAGACATTGATATATACGCGATAACAGTGCTTGAAAATCCGAAGCAACAGCCTCCTCTTGTATTATAGCCTCTTATTGATTGGAACAGGAAGTCCTCATGAAGAACAAGTTATGGGCTATGGGAGGAAGTGAAGGCAGGACACTCTCACACAACACTCACTCAGAATATGATTGGGGAAAGTGCTTGATGAGAATCACCTAGGAAAATGTATAAGAATGTTGGGAAACAAAAATCACGCAATGGGGGGTAAATGGCGTGACAAGTTCTGTGCACAAAAATAGGGATTACAACAGAACATGGTCTGAGCACAAATGAGGGGTTAGTCCGCCTTGTAAATAGCAGAGGACAGCAGAACAACTAAGGCACTTATGAGAGCACAAAACACAAGAAGTGCCGTCCGTCTCCAAGGATGAGGAGCGGAACAGCGAGCGCACTTGCGGGGGTCGGTGATAGAAAGGAGCAGAACAACGCGCCCTGGCGGGAACAAACTGCTATTTTACCGTCTGGCTCCAAAACCCCAAAAAGGAGAGGAACACTAATTTTGTGGGGGAGAAAAAGAAAACATAAATAGTACTAGGCGGGCTGAAGGGCTCCAAGGGGGGGAGAAATGGAGCATACAGCCAAGCGCTGTAAAAAAGGCATGAAACCTTGATACGGCTTGCCGCCTGGCCCCTAACAGGGAACAGAGGCAGAGGCGGAGCGAGCAAACACGTAACGGGGCAGAAGGCTTGAAGGCAGCAGAAAGAAGTTCTCGTAATCTCCAGAAACAGTACACGAAGGGTCTAAGGACGCCAGGGAACGATATCAGGAAGTGAAGGGAGGGGGTGTGGTCACAACTCGGAAGGAGTAAGCCAAGTGAGGCGTTACGGAAGATACGGTCTCTTACGAGCATCAGGGACCGTCTCCAAATTACTCCTAGGAATTACTCCTAGGAAGCGCCATCAAGCATACAGCAATGCCGGTCTCTTGCCCTAAGACGAAACTCTTTTCCTAACAGTTCTCCCGCCCAAAGGCCTCCTCACAGGTCGAGGTCTCATAGGATGAAGAGTATGGAATCTTCGGATTATTCCAGGGGCATGAATGTTTTCTGCTGGTTCCCATGATCTGTATTCTGGAGCATAACCCATCCAATCAATGAAATATTGTAATTTGCCTCTGTGTCAACGGGAGTCAAGAATCTTGTTTACTTCATACTCTTCTTCTCCTTCTATGATTAATGGTGAGGGAGGTTTTTCAGGCACTGGAGGGGGTGTGTATTTTTTGAGTAATGAGCAGTGGAATACTAGATGGATTTTCATATTTGTAGACAAATGCAATCTTAGGGTCACTGGATTAATTACTTTTTGTATAACATATGGGCCTATGAAACAAGGTTGCAGTTTTCTGGATCCTTCTAACTTCAAATTTCTGGTTGATAACCATACTTTCTCTCCTACTTTATAGATGGGCTCTGGCCTACAGTGTTCGTCTGCTTGTTGTCTCATCGATTCTTTAGTCTTGACTAATTCTGTGGAAGCTTGTTTCCAAATGGACTTAAGGTTTTGATGATGCTCTTTCAGGGCAGGAATACTATCTAATTCTTTAGGAAGAGATAGTGGCAAAAACTTAGGATGTTGTGCAGATGTAAAATAAAAAGGGGAAACCCCAGTCGAGTATTGTGTGCTGTTATTGTAAGCAAATTCTGCTAAGGGAAGTGCATACATCCATGTACCTGTGATCGTGGTTAGTAGGCAGCGTAGGTATTGTTCTTAGGTCTGATTAGTTCTTTTGGTTTGCCCATCTGTTTGCGGATGGTATGCAGTAGAAAGTCTGTGGTCTATACCTAGGGTTGAACACATACCCTGCCAAAATCTGGACATAAATTGGGAACCCCTATCTGAAATGATAATAGATGGGAGACCATGTAAACGCACAATATGTTCAATAAAGATTTGAACAAGGTCTTTAGAGGAAGGTAACTTCTTTAAGGGAATAAAGTGAGCCATTTTTGTTAACATGTCTACCACAATGTTGAAACCTTAACAACGTGGGAGGTCAGTAATGAAATCCATGCTGATGGAGTGCCAAGGTGAAGGGGGTATAGCTGTAGGTTTTGACAACCCAGTGGGAGCAAAATGAGAATTCTTTTGTCGGGCACAAGTTGAACATGAGTTAACAAAAGTGGAGATGTCTTTGGCCATGTCCTCCCACCAAAACCATCTCTGACATGTTTTCAACGTCTTGTAACTTCCAGGGTGTCCAGCCAAAGTGCTATTGTGACGCCACTGCAGTAGCTGTTGTTGCAAGGACACTGTGGGTATATACAGTCTAGTGTCATGATAATACAGATTCTCCTTAATTGTGTTTAGGGGTTCTTTTTTCCACCCCTTTATTGGGATGTGAGCATATTGATGCTTGAGTTGTTCAATAAAGTCTTTTCTTGCTCCTTTCCCATGCTCCTCGACTCCTATGATCTTGCTTTCAGGCATGATCGGAGGGTAGGATTCACAAGACACTGATAGATATGATCCTAACCTTGATAAAGCATCCGCTTTACCATGTTGTGGCCCAGGACGATAGGTAATAATGAAATCGTACTCACTAAAAAAAATGACCCACCTCATCTGTTGGGGAGTGAGAGCTCGAGCAGATCTAAAAGATTGGAGGTTTCTATGATCAGAGTAGATTATTACCACATGAGGAGAACCCAATAAATAGTGCCGCCATTCCTGGAAGGCTAATTTAATAGCTAGTAATTCTCTGTCTCCAATAGTATAGTTTTGTTCCGCCGGTAACAATGTCTTGGAAAAATAGGCAACAGGATGCAAATGACCTGTGTTCTTGTCCCTCTGAGATAGAACTCTCCATAACGCGTACTGCGAGGTGTCGGCTTCCACAAAATATGGTTGTATGTTGTCTGCATGTTTGATAAGTGGAGCTGTGGTGAATTTGTCTTTCAGTTTTTGGAAGGCTAATTCTGCTTCTTCTGTCCAGATAAACTAAACCCTCTTTTTTGGAAGGCGGGTTATTGGGGAGATTAGCTCAGAGAAATGGTCTATGAATCTTCTATAGAAATTTGCAAGTCCTATGAAGGATTGTTTATCTTTTAAAGAGCCAGTACTGGGCAATTAACTATAGATTTAATTTTCTGAGGATCCATCTTTATCTCTTCTGGTGAAAATACAAAACCCAGGAAGTTCACTTGTGTGATGTGAAAAGTACTTTTGTTTAGCTTGGCGTATAGTTGATTCTCTCTAATTTGTTCAAGATCTTTTTCACATGAATAACGTGTTCCTGTTCGTTTTGAGAGTAGATTATTATATCATCGATATATATAATTACAAAGATGTCAAGCGGGAACAAACTGCAATTTTACCGTCTGGCTCCAAAACACCAAAAAGGAGAGGAACAGTAAGTTTGTGCAGGAGAAAAAGAAAACATAAACAATACCAGGCGGGCTGAAGGGCTCCAAGGGAAAACGGAGCATACAGCCACGCGCTGTAAAAAAGGCACGAAGCCTTGACATGGCTTGCCGCCCGGCCCCTAACAGGGAACAGGGGCAGAAGGCTTGAAGGCAGCAGAAGGAAGTTCTCGTAGTCTACAGGAACAGTACACGAAGGGTCTAAGGACGCCAGGGAACTGTAGCAGGAAGTGAAGGGAGGGGGCATGGTCACAACTTGGAAGCAGTAAGCCAAGCAAGGCGTTACGGAAGAGACGGTCTCTTATGAGCGTCAGGGACCGTCTCCAAATTACTCCTAGTAAGGGAAGCGCCATCAACCATACAGCAATGCTGGTCTCTTGCCCTAAGACGAAACTCTTTTCCTAACACATATATATATATATATATATATATATATATATATCAATAATTTAAAATAAAAAAATAACCATTCTAACATATATTAAAACAAACTATTTAATATATTATATATAATTGACAAGGTAGCGTTTAGCTGCAGTGGCGCGTCGCGCTTTCAGCGCTGATACTTGCTTTTTTAAAACAACTTCCTAGTATCTATTTGCTTTTATTTTGGTTGTTATCCCCTAATTTTAAACCATCTTACCTGCACCTTAAATCGTGTCCTGCACCGCTACTTCAGCGGGTCCGGTTCCTGGGGTGGGAGCCCATTTCCGGCGCCATCTTGGAGTGGTGTGGGGTCAGTTCAGGCGCCAGTACTCACGTGCGCTCTACTGCGCAGGAGCCAACTAGGTTCTCCTACTTAAGGCGAGTCCTTTAGAGGCTCAGTCTTGACAAGGTAGCGTTTAGCTGCAGTGGCGCGTCGCGCTTTCAGCGCTGATACTTGCTTTTTTAAAACAACTTCCTAGTATCTATTTGCTTTTATTTTGGTTGTTATCCCCTGATTTTAAACCCTCTTACCTGCACCTTAAATCGTGTCCTGCACCGCTACTTCAGCGGGTCCGGTTCCTGGGGTGGGAGCCCATTTCCGGCGCCATCTTGGAGTCGTGTGGGGTCAGTTCAGGCGCCAGTACTCACGTGCGCTCTACTGCGCAGGAGCCAGCTAGGTTCTCCTACTTAAAGCTCCTCCCCCCGCGCAGCGGGATCGCGCAGCGGGGTCGCCTTTCGCTTAGCCTGAGTCGTGCCAGAGTCCTGCCCGTCTGCGCCCGTCCGCGCTAAGGCCGTGCGGGGCGCTGCTGGCAAGAGAACCTGTGTGAGGTAAGATACTTCTACGTGAGTCGCAATGCTCACTTACTCTAGAGAGACTTTATGGTCTATTGGTCAGGCCGTCCAAAAATGTGTGGTACCACCTGTCCATCCTCTTTGTGGTCCTTATCAATGCCCCTGCAATAGGTGGATGCTTGACCCCCCGGTGTCTATCCACCAGAGGGGCACTTCATCTGTCCCCCGGGCTAATGGCTCTGTGCCCACTTTGCGGGTGCTGAATCTGAATGCTAGATCTGTGGTAAAACATCATCAAGCCATTTATGACCTTATTGAGGATGAGTGCCCTGACGTTTTCGCTATTACAGAAACCTCGCTTCAGGATGAGGACGCGGCCATTATCAACTTAGCCTGCCCCCCTGAGTACTCTATGTACACTCTGAATCGACCTACTAGAGGTGTTGGCATTGCCCTCATAGTCAGGTCCTGTTTCACCTGTAATTGGAATGGCCTTAACATCGCTGGCTGTGAAAGCGCCTCTTTTAAGATCCTAATAAGCCCTCAGTTTACCTCTCTGGGATGGTTATCTACCGACCTCCTGGTAGCGATGTAGTGTTCAGAAACGCATTTCCAGATGCTGTTAGTACGCTAGTCATGGGATGTGCTAACTTTTCCATCTTGGGTGATCTGAACCTGCATTTTGATATTCAGACCAACCTGGCGGTGAGCAGTATTCTAGCTGATTTAGAGGCTCTCCAGCTCTTCCAGCAGGTATCCCAGCCCACCAATGCAGGGGGCCATATTCTGGACCCCTTTTTTACCAACTTGGATGAGGCTAGGGTTCTGTCCATTTCCCCGTTAGGGTGGACGGATCATTTTCTTGTGACCATTCGGTACCCTCTGCCTGAGTCCCCTCCCACTCCATCGGTTAGAAGGGTTCCCAGGCGGCACTGGAATAAACTTAGGCTGGAAGACCTGCACCGTCTCCTAGCGGAGGAGCTGCTAGGCCCTCTGGATAATGTGGAAACGGGCTATGACCAGTTTTGTACATGGATCTCCAAGGCATTGGACTCTCTGATTCCCATCGTTTCGAGCAAATTGAGCCCTAGAGAGTCGAGTCCCTGGTATGATAGTGCGCTACGTGCCTTGAAGGGTATATGTAGGCGGGCGGAAAGAGCGTGGCGGAAGTCTTATGGGGCTGACTTGAAAGCCGCATACGTTGCTTCCGTCAAAATCTACCTTCGAGCTATTTGCAGAGCTCGTGCGGCATTCTATACTATGGAATTCCGCAACAGTTCGAATCCGTCCAAGACCATATTTAAAGCCGTTAAAGATCTTTTGGCGAAAAGGACGTCCCCTTTGGCAGTGGGGTCCATTTCCCACTGTGAGTCCTTGGCTTCCTTCTTCTTGGAGAAGGTCCAGGTTATTTACCGGGCCTTCCCCAGTACGGGGACAGTTCTGGGAGTCCTAGATGGTGCTCAAGGTGATGCTATCCTGCACTCTTTTCCCCCATTACTCTCGGAGGGGTTTAATAAATTTGCTTTGCAGATCAAATCTGGCTCTCCGTCGGATCCAGTAAGACCCGCTCTTTTTAGAGACCAGTGCTTTCTGGGGCGCTCGGCAGTATGTTCCCTAATTAATCTTTCACTGGCCTCAGGTGTGGTTCCAACCAAATGGAAGCAGGCGGTGGTTTCTCCAATCATCAAGAAGCCCTCGTTGGACCCCTCGAAACCTGAAAGCTATCGCCCTATTTCATTACTACCCTGGCCGGCGAAGATTGCGGAGGCTCATGTCAATCTGGCCTTGTCAGAACATCTTGCCCGGACTAATGCCTTAGACCCCACGCAGAATGGCTTTCGTGCTGGGCAGAGCACGGAAACGGCCCTTCTCGCCATGGTAGAGCACCTACGAGCGGTGCTGGATGCTGGTCAGACGGCGGCGCTGGTATTATTAGACCTCAGCGCCGCCTTTGATACTGTTTCCCACAGCATTCTGCTGCACCAGCTAGAGGAGATTGGCGTTGGGGGACAGGCTTTACAGTGGTTTCGCTCCTTCCTCGACAATCGTTCTTTCTGTGTGGCTATTCCACCCTTTCAGTCCAAATTCCAGCCTCTGGCCTTGGGGGTTCCGCAGGGATCCTCGCTGAGTCCCACGTTAGTCAACCTGTACGTGAGACCGCTGGCTGAGGTCGCTAGGCAGTGGGGCCTGACTTTGATCTCGTATGCCGATGATACTCAGCTGGCGGTTACTCTCAGCGGGGATGCGGAACAAGACGCCCCCAGGTTTCAGAATGGACTGAAGGCGGTGGCCAACTGGTTGACGGCAAACTGTCTCCAGCTTAATGCCACTAAGACAGAGATTATGATTGTCGGTAAGAGAGTGGAGCTTTGGGGTGACAGGTGGTGGCCCTCTGAACTGGGACCAGCTCCGACTCCGGTCGCGGAACTGAGAAACCTGGGAGTATGGCTGGACGCTGGCCTCACCTTCGTTGGCCATACCAAGAAAACTGCAGCCTGCTGTTTTGGCGTTCTTCGGGGTTTAAGACCCGTTCTTAAATTTTTCGATGCCCCAACTAGGCAGTTGGTGATTCAGGCTACAGTTGTTTCTCGCCTGGATTACGCCAGCTCCCTCCTGGTGGGGGCCAATCAGGCAGAAATTACCCGCCTACAGCGGGTACAAAATGCCGCAGCCAGAGCGATAGTCGGTCTGCCCAGATTCTGCCCTGTTTCCAATGTTCTTCGCTCCCTGCACTGGTTACCAGTGAGGAAGAGAATTCATTTTAAGGTCCTTTGTTTGACTTTTAAAATTCTGAAGGGCATAGGCCCTCAGATTCTGTCCAATTTGCTGTCCTTCTATGTCCCGACACGCTCTCTTCGTTCCTTAGGCCAGGCTCTCGCCGTGGTCCCTCGTTTCAGGCTTTGTCGTGCCGGTGGCCGATCTTTCTGTGTTAAAGCTGCAGCAATCTGGAACTCCCTCCCGGTGGAAATTCGTCTGCTGGAGGATCTTATGCTTTTTCGGAAAGCCATTAAAACATTTCTGTTTTAGTTTCCCCTTTTAGCTGTCCCCATCTGTTTTGGTCTTGAGTTGTGCTATGTTCTACCTTGTTAAGGCGCCAGGACGCTCCTTTGCTGGAGCAGCGGCGCGCACAATAAATACCTATAACATAACATAACATAATATATGTTTAAATGTGTAAAAATCCTTGCTGCCTAAACTACAAGTAGTAGTATTTCTTCACTTTTTATTCTTGTATCACGTGACTGGTGATGTCACTAAGAGTGGGTGTCAACATGGTTGAGCAAATATAAAATAAGCATTTCATGTGTTGTAATGTTGCAGTGTGAACAAGGGCGAGTTAGCCTGAAACGCGTAGCTGTTCTCTGTGTGGTTGCAACAAATAAATCACCTTTGCTGATTCCTGTGGTCCGTCTCCCTCGTTTGCCGGTGTGCGATGCTGCCTGTGACGCTGCAAAATCCGAGGAGGAACCTGTATTCTATACGATAATGGAAGCTGATTTGCTTTCGTAACGGACCCCTTCTCCCTAAGCTGGTAGCCGCCTTCAAATCACAGTTTTTGGATTTTGCGTGGGGAATGGTGGTGGCTACCCCCTGGATTGCTGGCATTACTGAAGCCGTGCTGTGGAAACGGTAGGAGCTGTAATGGAGGGTCGTGTCGGAGGGCTCGGCACACATAGCGGTTCCCGCCGACTACGCGCGGTGAGTGAAAGAAGCATTATTCCAGGTGGAGAAGTTAGCGAACAGACATATTCAAAGGAGAGAGGGCCGTATTTCCTCTCTAAACGCGACCAGAATCACACACAGAGTTCTTGCCACAATGTCAGATGAAATTGAAAAATTATGTGAAGAAGCAGCAATTAATCTATTTGATGGATTTAAAAATGCCACAACCAATACTGAAACATCCTTGCTTGGCAATGAAAATACTGATCAATGCAAAAGCTTAAAGACTATATTTAAAGACTTAGAAAAACTAAAAAAATTGGAGTGCACGGAATGTTGGGAACATAAGTCCTTGAGTAAATATGAGGAAGTAGGCAGAGTTCCGCGCGGTCTGCGGATTCTTTTGGCGCCAAGTTTCGTCAGGCCAAACCCGGCAATGTTACAAGAATGGGGCGAGAGTAATTTGGCGGCGTCCATGAACTTAGTTTGTATTCTCATTAAGTATGCGGCTATCGACTGAAGTAAAATACTAGAAGAAATTAAATCTATTGAATTGGAGCTACAATCTAGACCGGAATCGGAAGAAATAAAAAAGCTGACAGAAACAATGAACGATTGGCTAAAAAAACACGAAGAGAAAATTAAATTGCGCAAGGCAACAAAATTCACATGAGACGCTGATGATTACCAATACGGAAGGATCTTTACCTTTTCACGAAAGTACAATACAGCTAAACTGCAACAATATAGCAGCAAAAAAAGTGTTAATTCCAATACAACGGGAACACAAACGCTGAAGGTGGACCTAGCAGGACCGTGTCTCTACATGAAGACGACGCTAACACTGAACAAGTAAGCGTTGAAACAGCATCTATAACTAGCGATTCCAGCATTGACTCTAACCCTGTCGGATTTAAACTTATTAGGACTGACAAGATTGAATCTCCAACAAGAAATGGATTTTATTGTCGAAGAGAGGCTGCAAACATTACGACCGAGGCAACAAAAAGAGCAAATAGGCAAAGGCGCAACAAACGTAGAAAAGAAAGGAGACGCAAGCGGAAACAACACCCAACGGCAGAGAAAGAAGAAAACGTGGGTGAAAAGACGGTAATAGATAATACCATAATCAATCTTTCAAGCATCACTTTGAGTAAAGCGGAAGAACAGCTTTTATCTTTAGGCTTGAATTATTGTCCCGTCCAAAGTTTCAATTACTCCATGACTCGCATTGACCTTTTTTGCTTCATACGCAAGCTCAAATTGAAAAAACATTTTGCCTTGAAAACAGCCAAAGACACCGCCCCTAGTACAGACATCTGTGATCCAAATGATGTAGATAATATTAATCTGTTGTCACCCTCTGATGTCCATACTTTCCTAGACATTAATGATTTAAACAATCCTACTGATGATCAAGATTGTGATTTGGATGCAGCCACTCAAGCCAGGCTGAGTAAAATTTCAATCTCACAAAAGGGAGCTGGCTGACCCCGTTTAAACGGAAATCCAAATTTATGCCTGTAATGCCTAAGGACGCGATTGATGTGTTCCACGATTGCGTCACTAACGATATCAAAAAACTATACTTAAGGACTAACAATAAGAGACAAAAGAAAACTACTCACTTAAAAAGAGAATATGTAAAATTAATGAAAAAATTGGGAGAAAATCATGAAATAGTAATCAAAAAATCGGATAAAGGGGGCAACCTGGTCATCTGGCCTAAAGTAGATTATATGAACGAAGCCACAAGACAATTGAGTGACCCCCTTTGCTAGAAAAAAATCGACATCTAAAGACTATGACAAAGCTAAAGAAATTTTACACAAAATGCTGGGGCAATGGAGAAGAGAAGGACTCATTTCCTTTGAGGAATATAAGTTTATGTATGTTGAGTTCCCTGTATTGCCAGCCCTTTACTTAATCCCCAAAATTCATAAAGCCATTAGACCAGTGACAGGGAGGCCAATTATATTGGCTATTAAAAGTATGGGAGAAAAAGCAGGAGAATACATAGACTTTTTCCTTCAAGATATGGTGAAAAACGTACCCAGCTATGTACAAGATACTAGCGACTTTTTAGTCAAGATACAACACATCAGTTGGGATCAAGATATGTGGTTGATCTCACTAGATGTAGAAGCGCTATATACTAGCATTGATCATACACAGGGCCTCTCCGCATCAAACACTTCTTGGCTAAACGACCTATCGCCCTCTATGAGCACAATAGAGTTATTGTGTGTCTCATAGAGTGGTGCCTTAACAATAATTACTTTCTTTTTGGCAAACAGATTTTCAAACAACTACGAGGAGTAGCGATGGGGGCCTGTTTCTCCCCCAGCTATGCGTGCTTGCACGTTGGCTGGTGGGAGGAGCAGGTCCTTGCCGTTGATCTCCACCAATGGATGAACAATAATGTCAAATGCTATTTGAGATACATAGACGGTATCTTTATAGCATGGAAAGGGACTAAGGAGGAGGCCTTGTCTTTTGTAGAACATATGAATGACAATTCACTCAATCTGAATTTCACTGCCCATATTGATAAACAGAGGATACAGTTCCTTGATGTGGAAGTCTACATCTCAGACTGTAAGATTAATACGACCCTGCATAGAAAAATCACTGCGGGGAATGCAACCCTCCATGCATCTAGTATGCATCCTAAACACACAATTGCCAGCATACCGTATGGGGAGATTTTAAGACTAAAGAGGATTTGTAGCTCTTCTAATGACTTTGAGTCCTGTCTTAAAGACATGTTGACAAGACTCAAGGCTAAAGGCTACTCTGATAATATCCTTAATCAGGCCATAGAAAAAGGCAAATTTAGAACTAGAGAGTTTGTTTCCTAGCTCTTTAAACGATTTGGCATTGGAAGCACCTTCTGAGTCAAGAGATGATTGCCCACGTATGATAACCACTTTTAGCAGTGAAGACAGAAAGCTCAAAGCAATAATAAAAAAGAATTGGCCTATTATTCAAAGTGACCGTGTGTTAAATCACAAACTACCCAGTACTCCCATTATTACATTCAGACGGGCGAAAAGTATGGGCACTACTTTGGACAAAGCAGCACCAGAACTCAAATCTAAAATCCCTTGGCTTCAACCGTCCAAAGGCTTTTTCAAGTGCTCGAGCTGTCGTGCCTGCAAATTTGGCATCAATACCTCTCACTACTCCACCCCCTTCTGTGCTGATCCTAGATCTATTAATGGCAATTATAATTGCAAAACGGATCACGCCGTTTATGTCCTGACATGCACCTGTGGCCTAAACTACATACGCAGTACCAAACTTCAGGTGCATGTCAGGATATTACAACATCTTCGGGCAATTCTGCACAATGATCAGGCCTATCCGGTTGCCCGTCACTTCAGAAGAGTTCATAACAATGACCTGTCTTGTTTAAAATACTTTGTGGTGGGGGCGATTCCTCTATTAAAAAGAGGAGGAGATCAAGAATTATTACTGAGACAGCTCGAAACTAAAATTTGATACTTGAATTTGATAGCCGTTGGCCTAATGGATTAAACAATTTAGAAGAAATGCATCATTTTTTGTAAAGGTTTTAATTACTGGGAGATCGTTCTGAAAGCCCTTCCCACCTCAATCTATATACTCCCTTTCAGTTAGGTTCCCTATTGAAGGTTGAGTTGGAGGTGGATTATGATGTTTCTATTTGGCACTTTGTCTACAATGCAATTATTCTGTCTTCTGTGATCAAACTGTATCTCTTTATTTATCCCTGTCTAATTTACATATTCATTGTGATGATTATTGTGTTATTCCTAGATGTATATAATTGCAATATTATATTTGTATATAGTATGTATTTTTTGATTACCTTTTTATACTACTATTTATAATATTGCAGTGATATTCTGCTTGCATTAAGTGTTGTACATATATTTATTATAAATTTATATTCATAGGTTGTGGGTTTTAACTTTTTTGATACTTTTTTGATACTTTTGGATATTGACTGCTTTTAAGAGGTATATGAAAATCATTGAAATTATGTAGCGATTATATCTCAGGGATCTGAGAAGCTCTTAATTTGAATATGATATTGTCTCTTAATATTGTCAGTTTTGCACTATTTCCTGCTTATTTTGCACATATATCTGCACAACTTCATTGCACTTTTTCCATTTATTGCTGCTTGGCTGTATTTTGCACATGGAAGTTGTATTTATTGACAAGTTTTTGGCATCAAGCATATGAATACAAGACTCTCTTACTCTTAGAGTTTTTAGGAGAAGTTATAAAAATAGTATTTATACTGTTATCATCTATCAATTTTGCCATTTGTATGAAGTAATATCTAGACACAGTTGATTATTCATTTTAAAACATATGTCATCATTCTCCGTTGATTCTTACTACATATCTTGTCATATTGGGATTTATCCTGCTATAATATATATGTTTAAATGTGTAAAAATCCTTGCTGCTTAAACTACAAGTAGTAGTATTTCTTCACTTTTTATTCTTGTATCACGCGACTAGTGATGTCACTAAGAGTAGGTGTCAACATGGTTGAGCAAATATAAAATAAGCATTTCATGTGTTGTAATGTTGCAGTGTAAACAAGGGCGAGTTAGCCTGAAACGCGTAGCTGTTCTCTGTGTGGTTGCAACAAATAAATCACCTTTGCTGATTCCTGTGGTCCGTCTCCCTCGTTTGCCAGCGTGCGATGCTGCCTGTGACGCTGCGAAATCCGAGGAGGAGCCTGTATTATATATATATATATATATATATATATATATATATATATATATATATATATATATATATATATATAAATAATTTAGATTAAAAAAATAACCATTCTAACATATATTAAAACAAACTATTTAAAAAAATGTAAACTAACATTTCCCAATACAATAAGTAAAAACAGTGGGGAAAGTGCTGGATAGCGGAATAAGTAAATTTACTATTACAACTCCAGTGAGTGCAAGAGTAGGGAAAGTGTTGGATAGCGGAAAGGAAAAAATTACCATTCCACTCCAAAGAGTGCAACAGGAGGAAAAGTGTTGGATGGCGGAGGAGTAAAAATGACTATTCCCACTCCAGTGATAGCAACAGAGCAACAGTACGGAAACTGTTGGATAGCAGAGGAAAAAACATTACTATTCCCACTCTAAAGAGTGCAACAGTAGGGAAAGTGTTGGATAACATGGGGTAAAAATTACTATTCCTACTCCAGTGATAGCAACAGTAGGGATAGTGTTGGATAGCGAAGGGGCACAAATTACTTTTCCCAGTCCAAAGAGTGCAATAGTAGGGAAAGTGTTTGATAGCGAAGGGGAAACAATTACTATTTCCACTCCAAAGACTGCAACAGTAAGGAAAGTGTTGGATAGTGGAGGGAAAAAAAATTAAAATTCCCACTCCAAAGAGTGCAACAGTAGGGAAAATGTTGGATAGCGGAGGGGTAAAAATTACTATTCCCACTCCAGTGAGTGCAAAAGTAGGGAAAGTGTTGGATGGGGGAGGGATTACATTTAGAATTCTAACTCCAGAGAGTGTGACAGTAGGGAAAATGTTGGTTAGCGGAGGGGTAAAAATTAATATTCCCACTCCAAAGAGTGCAGCAGAAGGGAAAGTGTTGGATAGCAAAGGGGCAAACATTTCTATTCCCACTCCGGTGAATGTAATAGTAGTAATGCTAGGTAAAATGTTGGATGGTGGAGGGGTAAAAATTATTATTCCCACTGCAAAGAGTGTAACAGTAGGAAAGCGTTGGATAGCAGAAAAACAAAAATTACTAATAACACTTAAACAATTGGAATTTTTTTAGACAAAATAAAAAAATCATGAAAATAAAAAATACAATATTACAAAAATATAAAAATAAACATATTAAACATATATTATAAAAATAATATTACATTAGTTATATATAAAAAAACTACAAATAATATATAAAATAAATGTATAAACAATAATTATTTAATAGTAGCAAATATTAAACAAAAAGTAATTTAAAACATACATGAATTTATTTTATTTCATACCCTATAACACCACACCTATAACAAAACACTTCAAACTTTTTGATTACATGTATTAACATTATTAACATAATTAATAAAAAAATCCTATTAATAAATAAAACAAACATTGAGTACACAAGATTTAACACTCTAATATCCACAACACACACCTAAATTAAACTATAAAATTATAAAAGACAATTAAATATTATTTTTAAAGTAAAACTATTACTAGTAACAACTAATAATTAAATAACCTGTTATTTAATAACAATTTTGTAGTAATCCAGGAAACAGCTTGAATTTAAGAGGTTTATTCAACAGCACAGCATAAGTTCCTAGTACAGCTGCATCAAGGTTAAACTGACAGAAAGTGCAGAATGCTACATGAGGAAAACGCTGTTCAGAACATGGAATGCAAGCAGAAACATAACATGTCGCATGCAGTTAAAGGAACAGTCTTACAAGACTAAATAATAAATAAAAGCTATAACAGGATGTAACACATCCCCCTCATTAACACCTTGGCTGCTAGGGGTTTTCCCCTCCTTTGCTGAAATTGCTTGAATACTATAGTTTCATGACAAGGTCAGCTCGTCATAAGCACAGCTCAACCGTGCCTCATGACGAGCTGACCTTGTCATGAGCATGGAAGGGGTTAAGAAAACAATATACATATGTATTATATAAAATCTTGTAAAGTGGGTCTTCTTCTGACTCGTGTATCATCTTTGACCCTTGAAGCCACTGAGTCAGAAAAAGAATTATCGTTTGTTTCAACACTGTCTAAATCATCATTAGACTGAACCTGTACATCATTTTGCATGGGACATTTGGCAACTTTACTCACATTCCAAACTTTGCCATCTTGGGTAATGACAGAATTACTGAAAACCTTTTTAACCTGCATAGGTCTACTATACTTACTCATGCCTATGCTGACCATGAAAGGTTTCAAAATCCTGACCCAATCACCAACCACCAGATAATGCTCTTTGGTTTTCCACCTTTTATTGTACCCCAAAGCTGACTTGCTTTGCTTACAACTAACCTTGTTGGCAATTCTTCCAATGTCAACTTCATCTTTTGTTAAATTTTTGCATTTCTCCCTAAACCACCAGGGACATATATCCGAAGCAGGATCTCTTCCTTTAAGTATTTATTTATTTAAGGTTTTTGTAAAGCGCTAGAACCGAGACAGTCAGGAGGGAGCGGTTGCAGAGAAGACGGAAAGATCAGGGGAAAAGAAGAGTTTTCAGTGCTTTTCTAAAGTGGAGGAGATTTGGTTCTGTTCTCAGTTTCCGGGGGAGAATGTTCCAGTGCTTCGCTGTGTTTACAGAGAAGCGGCGTCCTCCAGACCGGGCTTTTTTCACTCTGTGAACTGTGATGAAGTTCTCGTGGTTCGACCGGAGTGACCTGGTAGCTTTGTAGGGAGGGATGAAGTTTTTTAGGATGGGGGGACCTTTGTTATGAAGAAGTTTATGTGCCAGGCAGAGGGCCTTGAAAACCACCCTTTCTCTGACTGGAAGCCAGTGAAGTTGCTTCAGGGCCGGCTTTGCTGATGTTCTGGCCGGGGTGTTGGTCAGAAGACGGGCAGCGGCGTTCTGGATTCTCTGTAAGGTGTAAGTAGTTTGAAAGGACTAACCTCCGTGGTGGTATGAGGAGTTATGCGATAAGTCCAAAGCTTCTCTCTAAGCACATTCAACCAATTACTTTTCTCCTTAACAGCATCAGCAACAAAACCCTTTAATACTCGGTTAAAGCGCTCAACCTGTCCGTTTTCATGTGGTTCATAAAGAGATGTCTGAATGTGCTTGATATTGCAACCCTTTAAAAATGATTGCATCTCAGCCGAAATTAACTGGACACCATTGTCAGACACTAACACTGAAGGAGACCCTCCTCTAGCAAAAACTTCCTTGAAAAATTAAATAACCACCTTAGAAGTAACTTTAGCCACAAATTTCACCTCTGGCCACTTAGAATGATAATCTATCATGACCAAAGCGAAACGAGATGCTTCCGGCAAAATATTGAAAGGGCCCGAAATATCAAACGCTATTTTATTCCAAGGAAATTCCGGCCATTGCACGGCTTTGAGAGGTGGAACATGCAATTTAAGCATTTTGTCAATGACACAGCACTCACTACACTCCCTAACTGTGCGGTCAACAAATCTGTCCATCCCTGGCCACCAAAAATTCAATCCTATTAAATGCTTCATGGCTGAAATCCCAGGATGGGTTTTATGAGCTAACTGAAGCATCAGTTCTTGTATACCAACTGGTGGAATACATTTACCAGCTGGATGGCTGGAGTAAGGTTGTCCTTGTCACCAAATTTTGTAGTAATCCAGGATACAGCTTGAATTTAAGAGGTTTATTCAACAGCACAGCATAAGTTCCTAGTACAGCTGCATCAAGGTTAAACTGACAGAAAGTGCAGAATGCTACATGAGGAAAACTCTGTTCAGAACATGGAATGCAAGCAGAAACATAACATGTCGCATGCAGTTAAAGGAACAGTCTTACAAGACTAAATAATAAATAAAAGCTATAACAGAATGTAACACACCCTTTACTCCTTTAAAAGTAAAAACAAGACACAAAAAAACTAAAAATGTACTCTAAAAAAATATCAAATAACATTAATTAACAATATTAATTAATTAATCACAAATTACTTCCCATCCTTTACTCCTATAAACACAACACACAAAATGAATTACACAATTCCCATAATTACCAATTAATTATTAAAATTAATTAACTAATTATTATTTCATCAATCAAAATTAAATTACTTTCCACCCTTTACACCTTTAAAAACTACCACACAAATTTAATTATACAATTACCAAAATTAAACTTAATTAACAGCCAATTATTAATTCATAAATTAAAAATACATTTCTTCCCACCATTTACACCTATGAACTCCACAACACACACCTAAAATAATTACACAATTATAATTAATTACTAATTAAAAATGATTAACAACTAATTAATAATTCATCAATTAAAAATTATTTCACTTTCCACCGTTCTCACCCTTTGAACCTATAAAACCTACCACACACAAATATAATTATTTACCCAATTACCAAAATTAATTACAAAATTAATTAATTAATTAATTAAAATTAATAACCAATTATTAATTTATAAATTAAAAAATAAATTTCTTCCCACTATTTACACCTATAAACTCCACAGCAGACACCTAAAATTAATTATCCAATTAGGATAATTAATGACCAATTAATTAATAAAAATTAACAACCAATTAGTAAATAATTGATAATAAATTAATTTACACAGTTAACACTATAACATCTCAATTAAACAAATATTAATAAATAAAAAATAATTAGAAAATTAAATATCATTAAATTACTTCCCACCCTATTCCCATATAAACCCACAACCCGCTACGGAAATAAAATTGCAAAAATAAAATAATACATTTAAGATAATTACATTTCTTCCCACCTTTTTTCCGTATAAACCCACAACCTGCTACGGAACTAAAAAATTAAAAAATTCTAATTAAAAAAAGTAATACATTTAATATAATTAAATTACTTCCCACCATATTCCTCTATAAACCCACAACGGCTACGGAACTAAAAGCGCAAAATTCAAATAAAAAAAGAATAACTACTAAACATTCCACACATATACTAAAAATACAAACAAATCTTATACAAAAAATCATACATCACAGACATATAAAATATATACTAAAATACATAATTACGGAAAACTATTTTTAGCAAACGACATTAAACACTTCGATAATTTTTAAATCGATATTACTTACCTTAAGTCGACATTCTTGACCACGATATTCTTGCTGTCGAAATTCCTGACCCATGATTTTAATTACTCAATACCTGTGCAACTCGAAATTTTTTACTCAATATTCTGCCTCTGCACGCAACAGGTCTATAGAGCAAAAATGTTCAAGTCCATCACCCACAGCGTTCACAAAGGGAGAAACAGCGGGTGCGGTTTTCGCGGATGATGAGTCAAGATTCAGATCACCAGGAGCCAAAGCATCCCAGGTGGGCTCATAATAAGCATTCAGGAGCAACGGCAAGTGCGAAGGACAAAGGTACAAGTGAGCTGTTAGGGGTCCCACCAGTAGGGTAATGTCCGGAGGTTGAACCAACAGCGATACCAAGCATATGTCCAAGGCACACTTGATAGCGCACAGTAAACAGTGGGAAACGGGCTGCACGAAGTGTAGTCAGGCAGGCCAAAAGGACAAGAACCAATGGTCATTCAAGTCCTGAAGCAAGTGTGCGCCAAAGCACTGTAACATGCATTCACAACACAGGAGCACATGTGTTAGTGCTATCCCCATTTGGGCTCGTAGTGGGACATCCATCAAGGAGCAGAAAAATGAAAGGCACAGTACTGGCACCTAGGAACAGGACAAGCGATAAGCCTCCAAAAATGCTTCCAAGCACGGAGTGTATGAAAGATAGAATAACTCCAAAGACTATCTGGAAGGTGCTAACCAACCTAGAGCCAATTGACTTAAAACAATGTGCTACTCCTGCTGTATTAGACACGTTATAAATGCAGCGCACAAGCTCCCCAAAATGGTGTGGAAAATTAATGCAGAGTAGCAACTGTATCTCAGAAGCGGACCTTGCAACTTGAAGATCTAACGTCTCCTGTGCAGATGTTAAGGCCACATCTTTCTGGAACAATAATGTTTCAGTCTGCTTGAAGAGAGAAAGATCACATTTGTAAGATTTATCGAAGGCCAAATCACTACATTGCTAACTGTGCAGCCAGGTGGAAATGGTACTTGTGTGCAGCAATAGCAGAGACCTTTACTCGATAGGCAGCCCCTGGTCTCATCCAACAGCAACCTTGATCATTCAGCATCAAATAACCCCCACTAGAGTGTAATCTGAAAGCCAGCTAGATCACAGCAGCCGGAAAACCTTTTTAGAAAAAACAAAAGTTTGCACTAGACACTTTACAAGCGCCATGAAGCGAAATTTCCCTGCGGACTAAGGAACAACCTAATGTACTCTTGAAGTCCGTCCTGTTTAAGAAAAATATCAGTCCCACCATTACTACAGTGGTATTAGACATACCACTCTCCTAGCACCTCATATCTGCCCACTTGATGATGTTGCAAGCAGCATTGGAAGTGAAATGTCGAAATTGGCAGAGAAATTAATCTGTGGATTATCCAATCCAAGGAAGGTGTGATAGAGGGAAGAATGTGATGCATCACGTAGAGATCCACACAGATGTAAGACCCCAGACCCCCATGCAGACTTTTCAGGTTAGAGATCGTTTTAAACCATAGTAATTACTGACTGGCCTTTCCATGGAAACAAATATGTAAAGCAATTTGTTCAGCAAAAATAGACAGTACATCACACATTAGTTTTGGAAAACCTCTTCTAGTTAGTTAAAGCTGAGCCGTTGCACGGAAATAGGCCACATTTCCCTTTAGTTTCAGGAAACGGGACAGAACATTTAGTGGTTAGTTCAGATGAGTCATTGTACCAAATAAGTCACAAATAGGTTACTGCGATCCCCATCTGCTAGGGGAACGAGCCGAGATGCACCAATCACATAAGAGCCCGCTTCCTCTAAAGTGCTGCGGTCTCTTACACCTTTGGCTTAAACAAGTACATAGGGAGAAATACCAGGTGTGCATCCTGCCATAGAACATACTGACACACATGCACTCTCTGGAGAAGCCACACGTCCACACCTAAAGGTCAGATAGCTTGGCTGGTCAGATAGCTTAGCCCAATTAGCATTTAGCACAATATAACCATGTGCTGTGCAGTCAGATAAATAGATCTCCGCTCCGCTTAAATCCCGAGAACCGAAACCAACAAGGGTTTTCAGCTCACCACGTACAGATGCTTCTGTTCTGAGAAACGTCTATATTTACTGATGTTATCTTGTATGTTCTGTGTGAACATTGCTTACGCAAATGATGAACTTGTAACCTTTTCTTTTGTGGTTTGAATGAATAAATATTGCTGTCCTACGTGAAGTACTTAATATATCAGACTCATCTTCATTGATGTGACTGATTTCCCCTGCAGTATTTGAGTAAATCTATATTGTTTTGTCAATTGTGTCTTGGTTTTTCTTTCTCACATTTTTCCTCCAAAAGGAGTTTCAGCAAAAGTGAATGGTAGTTTCTTCAACTTCTCTATGTGTGACATGGTATATGTTTCTGCCCTTTTTTCTATGACTGACTGTCTTTTCAAAAGATAATATGGCAAAAACAAGCTAGTTGCATTAAGGTCTCTCTACGGAACATGACCAGCCCAAAGTGTCTGCAGAGTTAAACTCAGTAACATTATAGCTCTAAGATGCGACTGCCCATGTTGTAAAGAAGATGTCACTCTGAATGTGGTCAATTGCAGATGACACTATGCTGCCCAGAGAGTAAATTCTAGTGGATAGAGTGGTTATACTATTATCTACCACTGAAAGAGCCCTTTCTAAATTTTCACTATTGATTTTGCGTAATCTCTCAGCAGCTCCCTGCTGTGAAATGTTCTATACTTCATTGTAAATTGTATACAGAAAGCGCTTTTGATGTGGTCTTCACGGACCTATTAAAAAGTCCTGTAAACCCATGTGATCAGAAAGAAGGGCCAAGTGTTGTTTCACCTGAGACAATTCTGATTATTTTCGACAGTCAAGGTAAAACTTCCCAAAACTATAAGTTGTTACCACCCCTGAGTGTTGTGTCAGAGTGTATCTAGGATCGGGCCTTCTAATCTAAAATAGTTGTGCTCACCCAGAAAACGAGCCTAACGTTCATTAGTGGCTAACGGCCAGACTATCCATCCGAAGAATTGTATGAGACATTGTGAAGCATAGTTTCTAATGTTCAATTTGTGAATTGTTGCCAGTTTGTAAAATGTGCAAACGTGGGTATGTTTGTGTATTTAAGTATTTTATCTTAGCCAAGCCAAGACAGGATGTTTGCTGCACAGTTTGTTAGGGAAAATCATTTGCTGTGGTATAAGGCATGCTCTAGATGCAGCCTTGTGTCCCTGAGCCTGCCAATTCTACCATCCTCAAATGGATTTTAAATCTAAATTGTCTTTCCAAAAGTCAAACCTTGTACAGATAACCGAGAAATGAATGTTGCAGAATATATCAGCTTTTTGCTTGTGAGCATAGTTTTCTGAGCACTTGAGGGTGTTAATTTGTCAAAATAAGACTCTGGGTCAGTTATAATATGACCTGAAAAATAAGCATACTTCTGTGCAAATGCTTTTGAGCTCCCCTTAGGTGGTTTAGGGCAGTGTTCCCATCCTGTATAATTAAATACGGCACATGGGGTACTGGTTTTATGCAAGAAATGGCGACCGTGATGGTGAAATCAAAACATTTCATCATAATTAGCTGTCCCTTCATATATCTTGTTATCATTAAAAACTGTTGAATACTGCAGATCATCTAGCATTTGGCACCCACTTGGCATCATTTTCGCCTTGTTTTGACGATCCCAGCCGACTTTAGGGCTGAAGATCGAGGTGCAGAGCAAACAGATTCTACGGCGGCCATATTGGGTGAGGGGGCGAGAGCTGTGAGAGCGCTCCAGTCTCCTGTACTTAAGGAAACAGTTGTTCTCCGCGCTAGCGGTCGCGTTTGCGGACGCGCCTCCTCAGCGCCGGAGTCACGCCAGAGTCAGCCCGTCTGCGCCCGTCAGCGTTCCGGCAGCAGACGGGTCAGGACGGCTGGCTGGCATTTACCTTTGGTTGGTGCCTTACTCTTCTCGGCTTTAGCTATGTGTTTCTCTTACTCCTCAGAGACCCTCTTAAATATGCGTCCTCCGGTAGGTCGCTGCCACTCTGTCTTTCCTGGTTGCCGTACCCGTAGGAAAGGTTGTACTGAGTGCGGATGGCGCTTTCCTATACACAACAAGCCGATTTTGAACCACCAACCTATCACTACCACCTGCCTACTCCTTAACACACGTTCCCTAGGCTGTCATGCGCTAGATATTTGGAATTTGCTCGATAACTCTAATATATCCTGCCTCTTTCTCACAGAGACTTGGCTTAGTGATACCTCGGCCCCTGACTTAGTCAACGCCATCCCACCTAACTATTCCATCATCAGGAGGGACAGAACATCTGGGCGCGGGGGTGGTGTGGCTATCATAGTTAACAACCAGCTACACTGCACTACCTTCCCGATAGACAATATTCAGGACACCGAGGCGCTCGGCTTTACACTTCATTTGTCTCCCCACCAGGCATGTACCGGCATTCTCGTATATAGAACTCCCGGTCCCTTAGGTTCTTTCCTGGATGAATTACAGGTAGCACTTTCTGTCCCATGTCTTAAATCAGAACATTGTTTACTTTTAGGCGACCTAAACATACACATGGATGAGGCCACAAATCCTGACACAATGAAACTCATGGAGGTCACAACAGCATTAGGACTTACACCTTTCATTCATAATCCCACGCATAATAAGGGCCATACTCTGGACCAAGTTTTTTCCACCGTCCCTATTAATGTACTTGCTCCTCAGCCAGTATTATGGTCGGATCATTACTTAATCTCCTTTTTCCTATTAAGTACCCCTCCCCCTAGACCAAATCCCACTACCTCTGCTAAACGACTTTTCAGGCCTTTTCATCTGCTCTCTAATGAGATGCTACTACAGGCCATGTCATGTTCACCCTGCACCTTGTCAGGTAATGTGGAAATCGATCTAGCTCATTACACTGACTGGCTCACGACTATACTGGCGGATCTCGTGCCTGAGAAAGCCGCTAAACCCGGAAACAAACGTCCTTCAGCTCCTTGGTTCACATCTCAGCTTAGAGAAGCCCGTCAAAACTGCAAGAGAGCAGAAAGAGCCTGGAGGAAAGACTACAATCCTCTTGAGAAAGAAAAATTTAAAAACTTAACTAGATCTTACCACAAGATGATTTGGAGTGGAAAAAAATCCTATCTTGAACGTCGGATAGACGAATCTGAAAACTCCTGTAAGGAACTTTTTAAAATTGTCAAGGATTTTACTTCTCCGTCCCTAGGCATCTCTGCTCAGCCTCACTCAGTACCTTGGCTGACTGAACTGGCACATTATTTTGTAGATAAAATAACATCTATTCAAGCCTCTCTTGCCATTTACTCAAAACAGCCTCAGGATGCTGCTCTTGGTGCCCTCTCCTCTTCACAACCCACCCTCTGGGAATTCCCGCAGCTGAGCCTTGCTGCTTCATTAGACCATCTGACAAGCTTGAAGTCGGGCTCTCCTCTAGATCCTTGCCCGGTCTCTTGCCTTAACAAAATAGCCCCTGTGCTAAATGGCCCAATCAATTCCATTCTTAATTCCTCATTGTCTTCTGGCGTAGTCCCTCAGGCTTGGAAGAGTGCTCTCATCCTTCCACTCATAAAAAAAACAGCTTTGGATCCCATCATACATGCCAACTACAGGCCTTTTTCTCTCCTCCCTGCTCTGGCAAAGGTGGCGGAAAGACATGTGCACAGATCTATCTCTGACTTCATCGAGAATAACAATCTGTTGCACCCCACTCAATCTGGGTTTCGTGCTAATTACAGCACAGAGACCGCGCTACTTGAAGTCACCACTGCCATCAGAGAGGTCTTGGATACTGGAGGAAAGGCCATGTTGGTCATGTTGGACCTGTCGGCAACGTTCGACACTGTTCCCCATGATACCCTCCTAATTCGACTCTGGGATTGTGGTCTCCGGGGGACGGTGTGGAACTGGCTCAAATCATTTCTAGCTAGCCGTCGACAAACGATCTGGGCGCCACCTCACTCCGCAGCTATGGCAACTCTGGAAGTGGGGGTCCCTCAGGGGTCTATTCTTAGCCCCCTGCTCTTTAACATCTTTCTGGCCCCCCTTGCAGAGGTTGCGGAGACGTTCGGCGCTCAGATCGTGTCTTACGCTGACGACACCCAGCTCTTGTTCACATACGACAAGAATGAGGTGTTCGATGGGATCCGCATCAGAGGCTGCCTAGAAGCAGTCTTTGATTGGTTCAAAAGACACGGCTTAAAATGCAACTCCGATAAATCGGAGCTGCTTTTTTTTGGTTGGTTGGTTGGAAAAGTTGGTGGCCACAAGACCTGTTTCCACCGGTTAATGCAAGTACCAAGGCTAAAAATCTAGGTATCATTGTTGACAATGAGTTAACCTTTGGGCCTCAAATATCCTGTCTTTCGGGGAAATGTTTCGGGATCCTGCGGATGCTCAGGAAATTCCTCCCCTTGATTTCTATGAACCATCGAAGGGTCATTGTCCAAGCACTTGTCGGGTCGCGTTTGGACTATGCAAATGCCCTCTATCTAGGACTCCCTAAATATCTCGTGAGGAGACTTCAAGTAGTCCAAAATTCAGCTGCCAGGGCTATTTATGGACTCCCTAGACGAGCTAGTGCTTCTGACTTGTTGAAGGAACTGCACTGGCTTCCTATAGCCAAGAGGGCTCTCTTTAAAAGCCTGACGCTGACCTACAAGGCCCTTCATGACTCAGGCCCTAGGTACATTAGGAAGCGCCTTGCTCTTTACAAGCCGAGCAGAACTTTGCGATCTGCCTCCTTGTCTAAAATGGTTGTTCCAACCATCAAGCGAACCAGACAAGGGGGGCGCTCTTTTCATTACCTGGCCCCGCGCGCCTGGAATGAGCTTCCCATTTCTCTCAGACAAGCCCCTAGTCTGATGTCGTTCAGAAAGGCATTAAAAACCTGGCTGTTTACCAGTTAACTTCGCTGTTCCTTTTATTCTGCAGTTATGTTTCCTCTTCTTAAAGGACCTCTTCGCTAAAGCGCCGGGACACTCCTACTGGAGTAGCCGTTGCGCTATAGAAGAACCCTAATAACATAACATAACATAACATAACATTTCATGTACTTTTTCAATGTCTCAGTCATCAAAGATGGAGCTAGGGGTGATGAAATAATTCAGAGAAATGTTAAATACATATGGCACTTGAATCAATTCAGTGGGGCCAAATACATCATATGATACTTTATCCCTAACATTTCCATCAGAAGCCAGAATAGCAGAATGTTCACCAGGGAAAGATCTCTACGCACTTTGTGTGACGATGAATGCGGTTTCAAAGCCAAGTTCACAAGGAAATAGCTAAACATTCTTGGAGATAGTATCCGCTGAGAATCAAGAAAAAGACAGACACAAAACCAATCCGCAGGAAGAAAAAAAGTAATAAAATTGTAATTCAAATAAATGTCCATGGTGGGATAAAGTATGTCTTTTTCAGCCAAAAATAGAATTCGAGCTATCTACCTCTGGGCGGTAGTGTTGGTGGGTCAGCTGAATCTGAAGAGAAGTCAATAAAGTAGCTTGAGGCTGTTTGATCTATTTTTGGCAGCTCTGGATGCTTCAGAGTACTGGGAGTAGACTCATGTGGTGGTACATTGTGGGAAACATCTTCTTTGTTTGTTTGACCAAATAATAATAATAATAATCTTTATTCGGCATATAAAAAATATGACTATAAAAGACACACATCCATCAACACAGCAATACAGTACAATAATCATCATGGGCTGCCAGGGCACCGCGTCAGCATAAGAAGCAATACTCAAAAACATCTTAAGACATCATAAAAACATTTTAAAAAACGTTAAAAGTTGTACCACACATTATCACCAGTAATGCACCAGGTGCTTGAAGGACTCCTCTGTTTATGTTCCCCTCGTATTCCTTAGCTTTACTGCAGATCTTAAACAATTTGTGACACAAAATAACATAAAAGGATCAGGGGACAGTTTTAAAAAAAGTAGGGCCACCCGGGCCTGCTTAAAATTATGTTTCCTTAAAAGCCCCTTAAGATGCACTTTTCTCGGGAATGAGTAAAATGAACACAGGAGCACAAAGTAAAGGGTATCCTGTGGAGACCTTTTGTCGCAACCACAGGGCCCTTTTTGTTCTGAGGGTGCTGTATACCCCGCCGGTACAGCCAGTAAGTGGTGTAACAAGTTCAGTCTGAACCGTGTGATTAAAAATCTGTCATGAGCACTAGTAAAAATAGTTAAATAAGGTTCTATACTTTGAGTAGACCTAACTAAAATATGATTTCTGACCGAGGGCTTTTTCAGTTTTTTGTCTTCCCTTTTAGGCCCCAATCAATTAAAACTGCTCTACAAAGGGAAACCACTATATAACGAAACTTGGATCAAGAATGGCATCTTCTTCCCTCACTAGTTCCTCGGTGGACAGTATCCCCTCATGTTCAGGGAATTACAAGATAAATATGACCTAGATCCAGTAGAATTTTATAACTTTTTAAGCATCAAAGCTGCAATATCTAAGGCTAAGCTATCCTCCAAACCCCCATCCCTCCCGACTTACCTAGCTACCTTGAATAAACTGGGACATCAGGTCTCCAGGCTATACAAGCTTCTACGCCCGCAACACTTGTCTCTAAACAAACACCTTACACAGTTCTGGGCCTCCCATTCCTCAGTACCCATCTCAGACTTGGATTGGTCCAAAACCTGGGAATCAACCCTGAGACACAAAGTAAGCCCTACACTTTCCCAGACGAAATTTTGGCTTCTCCATAAAGCTTTTTGGACCACAGCGCATCTGTTTTCACATAATATTAGGGAGAACGCAACCTGCTGGAACTGCAAGGACAAACACGGGGATCTCGATCACCTCTTATTACACTGCAAGTGTGTTGCCCCCTTTTGGGATCAAATATTCACCTTCCTCTCAAAACTCTTCCATATTTCGTTCACCAGAGAGCTCTCCACCTTAGTATTTGGCTTCCTGAGAGACCCAGCCCTCACGGAAAATTACAATGCCCTTTTAGACCTAATTCCTTACTGCCACTGTAAAATCCGTCCTTAGTAATTGGAAGGACACTAGGAAAACCTCATTTAAATGTTGGATGAACTGGATCACCAACTTGAGAGGTGCTGATAATATCTCCCTTCAAAACACTCCCTGGCGCCCCCTCACAGACGGATGTGTGCTACTCTTGATAACTACTTTAGTGCAAATAAACCTCCATGAACTATACAATCATCACGCAGCCCTACAGTCCCACCTTCAAACGCAGCAGCTCCGTTATACATACCTAGTTACGTGGCCAACGAGCCTCTCTGGCGTTGCTTCCTCACAACACACTCTAAGCGGCTGCTCTATGTCAGCCAGGGTATATGCGGGTTGATGCTTATTCATTATACTGGTCTGCAATATTTATCCATCATTCTCACTTGAATTTTCTGTTTGTTTACCCCTCCCTCCCCTTTTGTCTTTCTTCTTTTCTCTGCAAGCTATCCACCATTGCTACTGTTAATATCATTTATTAGTGATATTTTTTTTTTACACTTGCTTTATTGCTTTGCCTCTGTATGCTATGTTTTGAAACAACCAATAAAAACTTTTGAAATCGAAAAAAAACTGATCTTTAATAAGAGCTTTATCCCGTGGGCTGACCTTATCCGGGTGAGTGAACAACTCTGCCCTACCCATTGTGGTAATGGAATCCTTTACATATTTTAACCATGGGATTTTTAATGCATGATCCTGGGAGAGACAGTCTTGAATCACTTTCCTATTAAAACCTGTCTCCTCATTGGACCACATGCTCACCCAGCACAGGAGGGGTTTCACCGCCATCAGGTCAAAAATATACTTAGACCCCAGCTCCTCATGAACAATAAACGAGGGGATACTTTAGGACACTCTCAGCAACCGCCTGAAGTACCTGTTTTCTTCACTCCGTATTTCTCTAGTCCCGGTAAAACCCCACACCTCACTTCCTTATAGAGTTTGTGAGCTTCAGAATGAGTTATATAGATTTAGGATTGTCCCCGGTGACCACTTGCCTAACCTGTGAGCAAAAGATGTAATTGCTCCCGTGGTCTTTACTATACCTAGACACTTACTGTCCACTAACTGTTTAAAACTAATTTTTTCATCGAACAAGATGCCTAGGTATAAAAAGGCCGGCACCTAACCCAGTGTGTGTGCATAAGAGTTTACCTTCCTGCTCCTTTTCCCTAGTTCCTGTTTGTAGGATTTGGTTAAGTTGGGTGTCAAATCCAAATCATTCATAAATCCCACAAACCCATCTAGTAGGATCTGCAAAGCCCTCGGTGTACGAGCAAGGAGGACCGCGTCGTCCGCGTAAAGTAAAACAGGGACCGCTCTTGAACCTACTTTGGGGGAGTCAACTTGTAATGCGGTGAATACCAGGTCAAGACCATTAATATGTAATGTAAATAAGAAAGGAGCTAAAATACATCCCTGTCTGACCCCGCTTGAACATGTAAAATACTCTGTAGTCTTCCCCTCTTGCGTGTATCTTACTGCAGCAGCGGTATTAGAGTGTAGAGCCATGAGTACATTAATTACGGCTGGGTCCACCCCCATTGATCCCATGAGCTTTCACAGTTTTGTACGATTTACAAAGTCGAATGCTGCAGTGAGGTCTACAAATGCAAGATAGAGCCCCCCGTCTTTGGTTACAGTATACTTCGCCTGGATCAGGTAGCGATTTAAACATTGTGCAACTGTAGATTTGCCCATCCGGAACCCATATTGGACATCCGTTATTATTCCATGGGTCTCTGCCCACTCGGACAACCTATTCAACACCACTCTGCCCAGAAAGAACAATTGTTACTTACCTGTAAACAGGTGGTTCTCCAGTATTGGTGTCTTTCATAGATTCACATGCTTGAATATTCCCCGTCGTTGAAGTGGGAGTCCCACGGTAAATAAAATAGCAATAACATACCAATAACCCAAATTAGATGGGGTGCCCAGGGGGAAAAACATCTCGTATCCCTGTAGATAGGGGCGTCCGCCAGGGATGTGTGCTTGCCCCCACTCTGTTTTCTCTTTATGTTAACGGAGTGGTGGAGCATCTCCTCCAACACCCATCGGACGCACCCTCCCTGGCTGGAAGGAAAATTCCGACGCTCCTATTTGCGGATGACACCCTTCTAATCTCGAAATCACCAGTGGGCATTCAAAAATTGCTTTCTAGTTTCAAGGCCTACTGCGACACTAAGGGTCTGGCTATAAATATAGGTAAGACCAAGTTTCTTGTCCTTAACCCTCCCAAGAAATTTGTCGCCCCCCCCCCCCGTTCTAGACTCTGTCCCATTGGAAAGAGTCAAAGAATTTGACTACTTGGGCATACGTCTGTGCGACACCATGAGCTGGAAGGCGCACCACCAAAAGGTGTTTCTGACTCACAAGAGGGTCGCTGGTGCCCTTCTTAAAGAACAGCGTGCCTCATCCATAAAACCAATTGGGGCTCTCCTAGACATTTATAGGGCAAGGGTAGTGAGCGCAGCATTGTACGGCGCAGAACTGTGGGGCATACAGAGAGTTGACACCTTGGCCTGCCTCGAAAATAACTTTCACAAAGATCTTATGAGGCTACCCCACAGTACCCCCACAATCCCCCTTTTGCTAGATGCAGGCACTCGCCCAATCTGTGAGCAAGCCAAACTACGCCCCCTTTTATTATGGTCCAGAATATGGAATGTCCCCGAACTCCGCAGCTATGCAGATGCCCTAAATGATCTTCTGTCCCTTCCGGGTTGTTATAAGGTTACCTGGCTTAGGGAGGTTAAGGGGCTCCTCTATAAGCTGGGTTTAGGAGATGCTTGGGTCAACAAAACAGCACCTTCAAAACAACTGTTAAAGAAGGCCTATTGGTCATGGGTGGACAACGAGAGAATGTGCAATTCAAACCATTGTAAATCTGTTGCCCAGTTTTTGTTAGTTAAGGACCTCCCTTACAGGGAACCCTATTTGGATTTAATCCATAACTCAGGCGACAGATCACTGTACATCAAATTCAGGGTGGGGGTACTCCCCTTAGGTCAGTTCACCTCCACCTGGAAACCACCCTTACAAACTGTACCATATTGCCCCTTCTGTGACTCTAGGGTCGAGTCCGTTGCACATTTGCTGTTCGAGTGCAACGCTTATGCGGTGCCTAGAAGGAGGTGGTTGAAGCCCCTATGCAGGAGCCTGGGAACGAGATCACATTTGAAAGCCTTACGCATATTGCGCATGGATGAAAGACCCTTTTTTGCCTGTTGTATGGCAAAATTCTTAGGGTGGGCTTGGCGTATAAGAACTGCAAAAAAGTTGTTGATCCAGTAATGTCTTCTTTCCCTGTCTCGCCCCTTCTCAACCAATGATTGTTTTTTAATTCTTTTTGACGATTCTGTAGGTCATTTTTTTATTGAGTGTTGTTAAACTACTTTTTATTGATGTAATGTGTTGCTTTTATGATATGTTTTTATATCGAAATAAAGCTTATTCATCATCATCACCAATAACATATGTATGTAAATACATAACACATGAAATAATACTAGAAAATACATAATAAATACTCAAAAACAATTCCTACAAAGGAATACATGGTAGAGAGAGAAAACACTTGTAACATATTCCTGTCATTATGTTAGTCCAAACTACAGCCAATCAGGCGCCAGCACCCTTCCAGAACCTTCTCCTCAGAGCTCGGACCCTCAGATTTTCGTAGCACAAGAGTGACAAAAGAGTCGATGAGGAGAATCGAGCCTCTTAGGGGAGGTGGGTGTGTCGCATGTGAATCTATGAAAGACACCAATACTGGAGAACCACCTGTTTACAGGAAAGTAACAATTGTTCTTCTCCAGTATTAGGGTGTCTTTCATAGAGTCACATGCTTGAATAGAATAGAGAGCAGTAACAGCCGAAGAGGTCCGATTGCTATGTAACAGCATGGAGAAACCAAAGAGACAATAATAATACAGTCATGTAAGTACTGATAGTAATCATATAAAACTGTAGTGGAGGAGGGAAGACAGAGGCTCACCTTAGTTAAAAAGATGACGAAGTACTGCCTGTCCCACTGCTGTATCCGCCTCGTTGATGGAATCCAAGCAGTAGTGCTTCGTGAACGTGTGCCTGTTGGACCACGTGGCTGCTCTGCAGATCTGATGAAGCGGCCCACCAGCAAACAGGGCGGTAGGGGATGACATCGCCCTGGTGGAATGAGCCCTCACTGAAGATTGTAGAGGCTTGCTGGCCTGCTGATGGCAGAAGACACTGGCTAAAGAAATCCAACGTGCAATAGTTGGCTTGGTAACAGGGCGCCCTTTACGCATGCGTCCGTAGGCAATGAACAGTTGATCGGACCTGCGAAAAGGGGCTGTCCTGCTGATGTAAAATTTAACATCGAACTGGATGATGCCGGTATCTGCATTCACTTGACAGAGACCGAAGAACGTGGACCCCCAGATATACTCATCATACTACAAACCTACAGGAACTAATCTAACAAGGCGTTTCACCGTGCGGATCCGGGAAACAGCCCCGTCTCCACGCTTCAACCAGATATCTCCACTTCCACTTATGGATGAGAACAAAACCCTTTGAGAGCGCACCCTGCGCAACACTATTATAAATCTCAAAAGAGCACCCAGCAACTCTAAGGCTTTTTGGTCCTGACGAGATTTCCCCATAACAAGGGGTCATCGAAACGCGTAGACCTTCTCTATCCAGCATTAGGAATTGTTGATTTACTCTCAAACACATGAAAATTGTTTAGTTGTTTGTTCCAATGCGTTGTTTTTCAAAATATATGCTGTAAATAGAATCTTTCGATTGTGTATATATGTATATTTATATGTGTGTTGTCCCGTATGAATGTTGAATGCAAGGTGTCAATTTGTCTAAAAAGTGTCTTTTTGTACTCGTTTTCATTATTTGTTGTTTTGACATACTTCTGTGGAGCTATCCAAATGTGTATCTAAAAAACAAAAAATTGCCCATTGATATGGTATATGTGATATAAAAATTAAAACATTTTGATTTATTTCGGACAAAACTGTTCTCCGAGAGTCACTGTTTCAGTCAGCGATTCGAGTGACCATCCGTGGTCCAAGTGTAATTAAGTTGGCAATACTGGTATTGTGTTTTGGTTTATAGTTTGATGTAAAATTTAAGGCATCGTTTGATGTCCAAAGAGTGCAATCGCTGCTCTGCCGGAGATTGAGGATCGGCAAAGAAAGTCTTTAAGAAAACAGCCTCATTTAGATGGAATCAGTAGGCACCTTCGGCAGGAAAGTTGGGTTGGTGCGAAGCACCACACAGTCAGGTTTGAATTGGAGAAAAGGAGGTTTATCAGTGAAAGCGGGAAGATCACTCACGCGACAGGATGATGTCAGAGCAAGGAGAAGGGCTACCTTCCAGGTCAGAAACTTTAAGTCCGCTCTATGGATAGGCTCGAATTGCGCCTTCATTAGTTGGGCTAAGACGACATTGAGATGCCAAGTGGGAGGAGGATGCCGAAGAGGTGGGAGCTTCCGGAACAGTCCTTTGAAAAACTGACGAATAACTCTGGAAGAGCAGAGAGAGGAGGAGCCATCCTGCCGGAAACGAGAGATTTCCGCCAAGAAAACTCTCAAAGTAGCATGGGAAAGCCCGGATTTAGCCAGGTCCAAAAAGAACGGAAGTAGCTGCTCCGGAGTGGAATGGATAGAATGGATATTAGTAGCCACGCACCAAAGGCAGAACCTTTTCCATTTGAGCTTGTAAGTATTAAATGGTAGACGGAGCTCTGGCCTGAGCGAGAATGTCTCTGCATTCCGGCGAGATATTTAAATGCGCAAATTCAAGGTGCTCAGGTTCCAGGCCGACAATTGTAGAGAGGAGGGGTTCGGATGGCAAATCTGACCCTTGTCCATCGTGAGGAGGTCCGGTCGAGGATGAAGGAGGATGGGCTCGCTCTGGGACAGAAGGAGCAACTCCGAGGACCATGCCTGTCAGGGCCACCTGGGGGCGATCAGGAGAATGTGGCAGGGCTGCCTCCGCATCTTCCACATTATACGAGGCACCAACGGAATCGGAGGAAAAGCGTAGGCGAATAGATCGAACTAATTCATCAAAAGGGCATTCCCGCACGACACGTGGTGGGGATGCCAACTTGCGTAAGATGGGCATTTCCGGTTCTCTGGTGTTGCAAAGAGATCCAGAGACCGACGACCCCATCGTTGAAAAACGAGGTCGAGAGTTGGTTGATGCAACTCCCACTCGTGGGTCGATGACGTGGACCTGCTGAGGGAATCCGCTAGGATGTTGGAGACGCCCGCAGATGCACCACCGCCAGGGTAACTTGATGATGGATTGCCCAATCCCAGATCGACTGAGCCAGCCGAGACAAGAGTGGAGACCTGGTTCCGCCCTGCTTGTTGACATAGTGCATACTGGTAGTATTGTCCGTCTGAATGAGCACTGATTCCCCTTGAATCACTGGAAGGAACGACTTGAGTGCCAGAAAAATTGCCATCAACTCCAGCCTGTTGATGTGCCAGGAACGTTGAAGCAGAGACCATTTGCCTTTGATGGAGAGGCCTTGAAGGTGAGCACCCCAGCCTTCTAATGAGGCGTCTGTTGTGAGCGTTAGTTCTGGAGTGGTGGAGAGGAAAGAAGTTCCTGTTGCAAGGTTGGACAGTTGCGCCCACCATTGGAGAGCTGTTCTCATGCGAGTGGTGACACTCACGAGGTCGTTGAAAGAACCGGTGACCTGGAGCCACTGTAAGTCTAATTCCTCCTGAATGGGGCGAGTCCGTAGTCTGCAATTTGGGATCAGTGCAATACAAGACGATGCCATCCCCAGAAATGACTTTAAGATCCGGACAGAAGCGTACAGTCTTGCCCGAATCAGAGACACCAAGAAGAGGATCTTTTGTTGACGCTCTTGGGACACGAATGCCTTTGAAAGCATTGTGTCTAATGTTGCTCACAGAAAATTCCTGCTTTGAGCCGGTTCGACCTGAGACTTGTCGGCATTGATGGCTAGGCCGAGAGATCGAAACACGTCCTGACAAAGACGAGTGTGTTGAAGCAGCTGTTTGCGTGACTGTGACTTGAGGCGGCAGTCGTCCAGATATGGAAAAATGTGGACGCCTCAGAGACGCAGGTAAGCCACTACTGGAGCCAATACTTTCGTGAAGACACGAGGGGCGGACCGGAGGCCGAAGGGCAACACCTTGAACTGGAAGTCTCTCCGTCCCACCCGGAAGCGCAAGTACTTCCGATGCTTTTGAAGAATTGGAACATGGAAGTAAGCATCCTGAAAGTCGATGGTGGTCATGAAGTCGCCCATGGAGAGAAGACGCAGGATCTCTACTAGTGTAAGCATGTGGAAGGATTGGCTCTTGAGGTACCTGTTGAGCGCCCGCAAATCCAGAATCGGTCGCCAATCTCCCGTCTTCTTGAGTATTAGGAAGAAACGGGAATAGAAACCATTTCCTTTCTGAGACTTGGGAACCACTTCGACTGCACCTTTCTGAATTAGAAGATGAACTTGATGGAAAAGCTCCTTAAGGTGGGGAGGAGGCGGGCCAGATGGTGGAGTGGGAGGAGGAATCTTGATAAACTCTAGAGCATGGCCCCTTGCCACAATGTCCAGAACCCAGCGGTCCGAGGTGATGGAACCACTAAGAAAAGAACAGAGAGATTCAACCTCCAACACGGGGGGGATACACAAGTCATTGACGTTTGGGAGTGGATCCTCTATACGAGGATTTTCCCCTGTAGGATTTGGACGACTGCTGTCGGGTGGACTGCTGTTGGTTGGATGAGTAACATTGGTTACCTTGGTGGTAGGAGCGATATTGAGTGTTTCCTCCACGAAAAGTTGAGGAGGTGCCGCATCCGCGTGCACCCCAAAATGGCTGCTTCTGAAACTGTAAAGTCCCCAATGAGCGAGCAGTATCAGTGTCCTTTTTAATGGACTGCAAAGCCTCATCTATGTGCGTTCCAAAAAGCGACTCACAGTCGTACGGCATATCCAGGATCTTGGATTGGACTTCTTGGCGGAAAGAGGTGGACCGTAACCAACCCTGCCTCCGCAAGACCGCTGCCTCAGCAAGCTGACGAAATCCAGTGCACGCAATGTCAACTGCACAATCAATAATTTCCTCCGATGTCCTCTCTCCGTCCTGCAGAATCTTCAAAGCTTTAGCCTTGGAAGCGTCAGAGATGAGGTTCACCAGGGCAGACAAGTCCGACCACATCTGGCGGTCGTATCGGCCTAAGATGGCTAAAGCATTAGCCGCACTCACCGTAGTGGATGCCATAGTGGAGAATTTGCGTCTAATAGCGCTCAGGCGACAACCCTCCCGGTCCAGAGGAGCTGAAATTGGAGATGCCGGATTACGGGAACAACGTTGTGCAGCTTGAGTGACCACTGAGTCAGGCTTTGGATGAGCGACAAGGCACGCTGGAGAACCTATGGGCGCCTTGTATTTTTTCTCAAGGCAAGGCAGTTGAGCTGGCAGTGAATTTGGAGTTTGCATGAGCATCAACCCCTTCAGTCCATAAAAAGTCTGTGATGGGTATAGTGTGGACTTTCTTGAATGGTTGATTCTTAAAATCATAGAGGAAACAGTCCTCCTCCCTCTGGACTCTAGGCAACTTGAAGCGCTGGGCCGCTCTATCCATCAGCTGATGGAAACTTGCAATGTCCACCGGAGGCGAATCCCCGGGCTCTACCGGAGAAGGGGAAGGCGTCTGGATTTGGTAGCCGTCCCACTCAGCCATGTGGGTGGTGGCGTCATCATCATCATCATGGACTTCTCCATCTTCCGGTTCCGGAATGACGTCATCATCATCAACCGGGTACACCGTAGTGTGTATCTTCACTGACATCTGAACCTGTGGTGAAGGCGTTGGTGGCGGAACAGGGACAGGAGCGGCCGCAGGCACATAAGGCATAGGCGTATCCTGCGGAGAAGGCGGGAAACACCGGTTGTAGTCATCCAACATATGTTGGAGATTTGAGATGAGCGACAAAGGCAGTGTCGCAGTTGGAACTTGTACAGAGTGTTCTTCTGCCTGAGAATACTGGTCGTCGTCATCATCATCACCGTAATCCTGGCACTTAATAATCAAATCTGAAGGACTGTGTGCCACTCTGAAGGAATCACCCACATCATTGTCAGAGTCAGAATCCTGCTCAGAGCCTGTGGCGAACATGGGCGAGGGAGGCTGCTGATCTAAGATGGATAGTTGGTCCACTGGCCGTTGACGACGATGGTGCAAGGGGTCGGCGGTGGAAGAGCCAGAACCGGTGGAAGACAAGGGCACCAAAGGCAATAAGGCAAACGATGAAGGAACCACCGTCGACGGTGTTGTCGACGATGCTGACGACGACGCTGGCAGAGGCATCAACGAAGTTGTTGCAGAAAGATCCACTGTCGATGGAGCCGCCGTCGACGGAACCATCGTAGACGGTAAGGTCGTCGACAAAGTCGTCAGCGTTGATGGAGCCGCCGTCGACGGAGCCGTCGTCGACGGGACCGACGACGAAGAGGATTTCCTGTGAGCCTTCGTCGACAATGACTTTGCTGTATCCCCACTTCCGCCCTGCTGGCTAATTGGCAGGTGAGCGGTCTAGTGGATTGTATTGTTGGCGATATTTAAATCGAGCTTCCTGTCAGTCCGGGGCTAACTGCTGGTGAGAGAGGCTGGTTTGGCTTCGTGTGTGACAGGCTACATTTTATTATTTTAATACCGCATTTCTACAATTGTGGTTAGCGCTTTTCAGCGCTGCCGCTTTGCATGTAGTGTGCTGATTTTAATGGGCACACCGGCTCCATTCTGTTCTTGATCGCCGATCTCGGCGCAACGTTTGTATTTTGATCGCCTCCCTTGGCGCAACGTCCTGTACTCATACCTGTATCTTTGCACTTGAATCTCGCTGTCCCCGGCTCCTGGCACCGATCCGCCACGGCTTGTGCCGTTTGCAGCGGCGGTGGCCATACGAGCGCACACTCACTTCCGCCCTGTATCCCCACTTCCGCCCTGCTGGCTAATTGGCAGGTGAGCGGTCTAGTGGTTCTCTCCTCCTGTGTACTTAATGACACAATGGCGGAAGCGCAGCGGACGAGCGCAGCGGGAGCGCCGACTTCGCGCCGAAGTCGTGCCAAAGTCCTGCCCGTCTGCGCCCGTCCGCGCCGGTACGGGCCCAGGGCCTAACCCTTCTGCTCAGATTCCTCTTTCTTACTCTCGATCCGCTCTCCTGCTGCTGCGGGGATCACTCTGCCCCTCGAATACCGTCCTAAACTGTCAAAATGCTCCCATTGTTTGCTCCCACTGCTCCCTGGCCCTGGACTCCCTCGAATCTAGCACCGACAGTATGTCGTCCTCGTTCTGGAACTTACCCTCCCCTGTGCGTACTGTATGTCCCACCTCACACAATTCCTCATTAGACCTGACCTTCATTAGCATTAACAGTAGGTCGCTCTCTAAACATAAGAGAGATATCTTCGACCTCCTGGAGTCAGATCGTCCCGCTGCCTTGTTTGTGACCGAAACATGGCTTAATGATAGCTCTGGCCCGGATATCGCCATGGCTCTCCCCAATGATTATACCTACGTTGGGAGAAACCGAGCGCTTAAAGACGGTGGAGGAATTGCTGTTATTTTCAAAAGAGAGTTCTCCTGTAAATGGGAAGACCTTGACTTCCCTAACTGTGAGGCGGGCCTGTTTAAATTAACTCTTTCCCCCCAATTTACCTTAACAGGTATCCTGATTTACCGTCCACCGGGGTCAGCGAGCGGTTGGGCTGCTGCACTTCCCGAACTCATTGCTCCTTTTTTAGCACAATCCACTAATTTTACTATTGTTGGGGATTTAAACATTCATTTTAATTCTGTCTCGTGTGCCATTTCTAAACGCCTCTTACAGGATCTTGAACCTCTTGACCTGCATCTCCTTAATTCCGACCCTACTCATAAGGCCGGTAACCTCTTAGACCCCATCATTTCCAATCTGACGAGCATTTCCTACCAATCATCCACCCCTGTTCTCTGGTCAGATCATTTCTTAGTTAATTTTTCTATTAAAACATGTGTAGCTGACACTCCCAGGCCTGACCTTCCCCACAAAGCTAGCAGGAACTGGAAACGTCTAGACCTAGACAGATTAAACTCTTTTCTGGCCAACTCCGTCCCGTCAGTTTCCAACATAACGATCAAAGAGCTACCCGCCATTACATCATGGCTAACTACAGCTCTGGATTCCTGCCTCCCCACCCAAAAAAATAAATCTCAAATTCATCACCCCCCGGCTCCCTGGTTTAATGACTCTTTACGCCTCGAAAAATCCAACTGTAAAAAACTAGAACGTATTTGGCGTGCAAAGTATAACCCTGAACACAAAGCTAACTACAGGTCCGCTCTTAAATCCTACCACGCGGCATGTGACATTGCTCGAGCTAACTTTGCCAACAACACCATACTTACGGCTCAAAACAGGCCCAAGGCCCTGTTTAAAATTGTTAAGGAGCTTTCAGGTGCTTCCTCAGTTCCTAAAGACCCCTGTCTAGACACTGCACAGTGTAACGCTCTAGCCAACTTTTTCCGTGAAAAGATAGATAAAATCTATGCCATTTTTAACTACTCCTGCCACCCCTTCTCACGTCGCTCAAAATCCCGACTACCCTCCCCTGGATACTTCTCCCTGCTCCCTGCCTACCACTTCCCAACTGCTTTCTTGGGATCTCATTTCCCCTGCGCTTCTAAAAAAGTACCTCCAGGACATCAAATCTGGCTCTCCCCTTGACCCTCTCCCCCCTCAAGTTCTGTGCTCCCTCGACCCAGTTCCACTCCATATTATTTTGGATGTCCTCAACGCCTCCTTGGTAGAAGCGACTGTCCCGAATGAATGGAAGCACGCAATGGTGGTACCACTATTAAAGAAGGCCAACGCTGATCCCAATAATCCTTCCAACTTTCGCCCTATTTCATTGCTTTCTTGCTTCTCCAAGATTTTAGAGAAACATGTTAATTCTTTACTTAGTTCTTTTGTTGAATCCACCAATTTTCTTCATGGCTCTCAATCCGGGTTCAGGGCCGGTTTCTCCACGGAAACTACCCTCCTTGGTGTGTCAGAAACGATCAGACGCCAAGTGGATAATGGCGAGACGGTGGCACTCATCTTGCTTGACTTGAGTGCCGCTTTTGACACCGTCTCCCATTCCATCTTATTATCCACCCTGGACGCAGTTGGTGTTGGTGGTACCGCCCTGGCCTGGATTGCTAACTTTTTGTCTGATCGCACGTTTCAGGTTTTTTCTTCCACTTCTGTATCATCCACCCTCCCTTCCTCTCACGGTGTCCCCCAGGGCTCTATCCTTAGTCCCCTTTTCTTCAACCTGTACGTAAGGCCTCTTGCGTTCCTGGCCGAACAGGCTGGCCTCACAATTTATTCCTACGCTGATGACACTCAAGTCATCTATTCACTTTCTACTAATAAAAACCTCCCTTCTTCCTCACTCCAAATTGGATTAAAGCATATATCGGACTGGATGTTGAAGCACAAACTGAAGCTCAACGGGGATAAAACAGAGCTGCTCCTGTTTGGCCCCGACACCTCTCTCTGGAGCCCACACCATTGGCCTCAGGAGATGGGTCCTCTACCCACTCCATCAGTGTCTGCTCGCAATCTCGGTGTGATCTTCGATAACCAGCTTACTTTCAAACATCACGTTGTGAAAGTTGCGGCCACCTGCACTACCATCATCAGGTGGCTGAGAAAGATCACATGGATGCTGCCCACAGACACCTTGAGGACCGTCGTCCAGGCCCTTGTCATCTCACGCCTGGACTATGGGAACATCCTGCTCTTAGGCGCTGCCAAAGAGGTAACCAGAAAATACCAGGTGGTTCAAAATATGGCAGTCCGCCTGATTTGTCACCTTCCTGCAAGATCCTCGGTCACTCACTACAGGCGTAACCTGCACTGGTTGCGCATTGAAAGCAGAGTGCACTTTAAAGCACTCTGCTACATGCATAAAATCACGACTGATAGAGCCCCGCGCTATCTTGCTGCTCTAGTTCAGTAATATGTTCCCCCCCGTACACTCAGGTCCTCATCGCATAACAAATTTGTAATTCCACGCATCAACAGAGCCAAAATGGGTGGCCGCTCGTTTGCCCTGTTGGCCCCATCCTTATGGAATTCTCTTCCTCAATCCTTGCGCACGGAATCGTGCTTTCTGAAATTCCGTAAGGGAATAAAAACCTGGCTTTTTAACAACTAATATTCCTCCCCCCTTTCACCGTTCAGTTTGCTCTAGCGCCGGGAAACCTCCAGGTAGCTGTGCGCTTAATAAATGTAATAATAAATAAATAAATAAATAAATAAAGACGAAGCAGATTTCTTCGTCGACGACGAGGCAATAGGTATCGTCAACGAGACAGTCTTGAAGCTAAGCGACACCTTAGTCGACATGGAAGGCGTTGACGCAGCCGTCAACGACGATCCGGAGGCTGATGCCGTCGTGACTGTTGCCGTCGACAATCCGGAGACGGCTGATCTCTTCGTTGGGACGATCGGCGACGCTCCCGTCGACGATGAAACATGTTTCGGAGCAGAAACATGATGGGAGGCAGCAGAAGACGCCTGAGAGCCAGGTCTTGTGAGTGTAGAGGTAGTAGGAGGTGGTGAAGACACCGCAGGAGCCATAGACAGGGAAAGTTTCTTCCTCTTAAGAAAAGGTGAAGGCAAATCCTGCACACTACTACGTTTATAGGCTGCTTTAGAAGGTCCAGACTGCAAACTTTCTGCATCTGACAGTGCCGAATCCTTATCCTTAAGACGCTGGAGCCAAATGAGGAGACGGCCTTCCCTGTCCTTAAGGGTCTTTGTAGAGAAAGTCCTGCAAAACTTGCAGTTACCAACCTCATGGTCGGGATAAAGACAATAAATGCACTTCTTGTGGGGGTCCTCAGAGTAAAGAAGCAATTTTCCACAAGAAGAGCAAGATCCAAATAAAGACTTCTTACTTGAAGACATGCTGAGAAGACTGGAAAACTTGAAGAAGTTGAGAAAACTGAGCAGAGCTCAGGGAGACTCCCTTCACACGACGTGCGGGAGAAAATCTGAGGGTCTGAGCTCTGAGGAGAAGGTTCTGGAAGGGTGCTGGCGCCTGATTGGCTGTAGTTTGGACTAACATAATGACAGGAATATGTTACAAGTGTTTTCTCTCTCTACCATGTATTCCTATGTAGGAATTGTTTTTGAGTATTTATTATGTATTTTCTAGCATTATTTCATGTGTTATGTATTTACATACATATGTTATTGGTATGTTATTGCTATTCTATTTACCGTGGGACTCCCACTTAGACGACGGGGAATATTCAAGCATGTGAATCTATGAAAGACACCCTAATACTGGAGAACTTAGCTGTTACATTAATAAGGGATATTGGGCGGTAACAATGTGGGCTATTCCTATCCCCTTTCTTGAATGCCGGGACAATGGTTGCTGTGGACCCTGAGGGGGGCATTTCTGTTGCAACTGACGCATTTATTACCCTCACCAATATTGGTAACCATACCTCTAGATTGTTAAGAAATAGGTCTGGTGGAATCCCGTCTGGTGCCGGGGCTTTATTGTACGTGAGACAATCTATTCCTAATCTCACCTCATCTAGGGTAAAAGAAATAACACCAGTTCTATGGGCCTCTATCTGTAGCTGTGGCTCGTCTCCTCTCAGGGGCTGATCATACAGACCCTCATAATGAGCCTACCATTGCTCAGGTAAAATATTATGGGTCATACATGGATTGTTTAAATCTTTAAAACAGAGATTGTTTATAACCTTCCAAAATCGGGTGGAATCCTTAAGCTCAGCAGCCTCTTTTAGATCTTCCCAAGCCTTCAGTTGTAGTTGGCGTTTTCATCGAACAAGTTGCCTAGGTATGAAAAGGTTGGCACCTTTCCCAGTGTGTGTGTGCCAACTACATAAGAGTTTACCTTTCTGCTCCTTTTCCCTAGTTCCTGTATGTAGGATTTGGTTAAGTTGGGTGTCAAATCCAAATCATTCATAAATCCCACAAACCCATCTAGTAGGATCTGCAAAGCCTTCGATGTACGAGCAAGGAGGACCGTGTCGTCCACGTAAAGTAAAACAGGGACCGCTCTTGAACCTACTTTGGGGGGAGTCAACTTGTAATGCGGTTAATGCCAGGTCAAGACCATTAATATGGAATGTAAATAAAAAAGGAGCTAAAATACATCCCTGTCTGACCCCGCTTGAACATGTAAAATACTCTGTAGTCTTCCCCTCTTGCGTGTATCTTACTGCAGCAGAGGTATTAGAGTGTAGAGCCATGAGTACATTAATTCGGGCTGGGTCCACCACCATTGATCCCATGAGCTTCCTCAGTTTTGTACGATTTACAAAGTTGAATGCTGCAGTGAGGTCTACAAATGCAAGATAGAGCCCCCGTCTTTGGCTACAGTATACTTCGCCTGGATCAAGTAGAGATTTAAACATTGTGCAACCGTGGATTTGCCCGTCCGAAACCCATATTGGACATCCGTTATTATTCCATGGGTCTCTGCCCACTCCGACAACCTATTCAACACTACTCTGCCCAGAAACTTAGCTGTTACATCAATAAGGGATATTGGGCGGTAATAATGTGGGCTATTCCTATCCCCTTTCTTGAATGCCAGGACAATGGTCGCTGTGGACCCTGAGGGGGGCATTTCTGTTGCAACTGACGCATTTATTACCCTCACCAATATTGGTAACCATACCTCTGGATTGTTAAGAAATAGGTCTGGTGGAATCTCGTCTGGTCCCGGGGCTTTATTGCACGTGAGACAATCTATTCCTAATCTCACCTCATCTAGGGTAAAAGAAATAACGCCAGTTCTATGGGCCTTGATCTGTAGCTGTGGCTCGTCTCCTCTCAGGGCTGATTATACAGACCCTCATAATGAGCCGACCATTGCTCAGGTAAAATATTATGGGCCATACATGGATTGTTTAAATCTTTAAAACAGGGATTGTTTATAACCTTTCAAAATCGGGTGGAATCCTTAGGCTCAGCAGCCTCTTTTAGATCTTCCCATGCCATCAGTTGTAGTTGGCGTTTCCGTGTCCTAACGGCCTGTTTGTACATTTTGTGGCAGGTCATAATCCACCCTTTATCTCTCAGAGATTGTTTAAGTGCTGTCTTTAAAACTCTGAGGGCTTTTGAGAACTGCCCATCAAACCATCTTGGCACGTCCCTGAGGTGTGTAGGTGCTGGTGCTTTTAAAAAGCTATCCACTAGCTGTGCGATAGCTGTATAGGACTGAATTAAATCCTGTCCCTGTGTGTCTAGGTCTAAACAGTTATGTATGTCCTTCTGACCTCTCTTAAAAAGTAATTTATTAAAAGCAGCCGGGTCAACCTGCGCCCAGCACAGCCGTCTTCCTTGATCCATCATGGAAATCAACCCCCCTTCAGACTGTGCCGGACCAGAGGCTGTTGTGGAGCAACAAGTGACAAAGTTACTGGATTGTGGTCACTGAATACACTATACCTAATATTAAAACTAGTAATAAATCTCCTCACTGTAAGAGAGACAAAAATAAATCAATAAATGATGCATAGCCTCTACCCTTATACGTGGGGGGCACAGGTAGATCTGAGTGCCCAGCAATCAAATCCATTGTGTGGGTCAGTCCAAAGGTATTTAAAAGCATACTCAGATCCCTTCCTGACTTGGTGTGCTCCATGTGAGGCCTTTGCTCAGTGTACATGTCTGCCAATCACATTCAGTCACCCTCAAGTTAGAAAACAAGTGGCAATTAAAATCTCCCACTACTAATAGATGGGCTTGGAAACGTCCTTCTGCTTGTTGTTTCCTTAAGCAAAGGCTTAGCTCCTCAAAGGGTTTTGAGCCTTGCAGGTTTGGCTGAGCGTTATAATAATTAATAAATGCCAAATGGTAGTTCTTGCTCACAAATGTTAGACCCTATACTGCTTCCGTCTCCCATGTGATTGAGTTCCACCTCCCCTGTATCTTTATATCTACAAACATTATCAGACCTCCGCCTGCTCTCCCTGCAAAAGAAAGTTTGTACCCTTCTAAAAAGAAGTTATTTACTGGTTCCCAAGTTTCCTGGATAGCTATTACGTCAAACTTTCTGATATAATGGAGACACTGTTCGTCCTGAAACTTATTCGCCAAAGTTTTAAGTAATCCCGATTTCGCCTCACCTGGTAACATGAGGCATCGTTCTTATCCCCATCTATGTTGGGAGACCTGCATTCCCTAAGGTCCCTATATCCTTCAGCATGGGTGTCAGTAAGTCCCTCAACCTCATCAGCCACCTCACTCCACCCTTGGACCTTGGTATGTGTTACATGATTACCCTTCAGACTTGTCGCACTCACACCCCCTACAAGTCCATCTATATCGTTCAGTTCACTCAATGGAGCGAAGGCATTGCTTAGCTGCAATGGACCCCCTCTCCAATTCGGACTCGCTTCCTGTGTATCCACACCGTGGGGGAATAAAGATTTGGGTGGGGGTTTATAAAAGAAGCCCAATGGTACTGGTTTAATCCCAGAGTCTGCCATAAATGATTGCGAGGATGAGAACAAAATCTTCTGGGCCATTGAAGGGTACCTCAGCGTGACAATCATGGAATCCCCTTCGAATATTTTTTTGAGCATGCCAATCCACGCAGCCCTTCGTGCCATCACGACATGTCTGCGGTCTGAGCTATTAAAGCCCCAAAAAATTATTAGTCAGTAGGTAGCCTTATTTATCAACTGGTGACTAGACTCTTCCTGTGAGCTATCAAGTCCTGGTAGCCCCACTAATACCACCATGTACGGGCAACATGCCGGTGGGAGGTCTATAACTGGCAAATTCCATGTGTTCCGGGCTATTGAGCAACACCACTAGCTCTCTGCCCCCGGTGGTAAGCACCCTCCGGATCACCTCTTTCATTCGGATCCCTGCTGTGTTGGGTCAGCTGGCCCGCCCTCAACAAACCCCCCTGTTCCCCCCGTCCCTCCTTCCCTCTTTTATCTGTGGCCACTGACGGGATCTGGGACTCAGAGCCTATCTCTGCGCGTGGCATAACATTCAAGCCTATTTGTTGTTGGCAGGTGTGAGTAGACACATCATCCTGCCTGGGCTCAACAGCTGGAGGCAACACTTTCTTAATATTCGACAGAGATACCTTAATGTCGGTGACCGTGTTTGATAGTTCACTTAAGAAATCCTTAAAGAGGCCAGTCACCAATGATACTATTTTTCCCCTGAGAGACCCCCAAAGTTCTTCTGCGTCGTTGCCCGACCCCATAGTTCCCCTAGCATCAAAGTCTTTAAGATTATCCTTCGCCGCCTTGGGCGCTAATTTCCTCTGCACCTTGCGCTGTCTCTTTGGGGTTGGCGGACCACTCCGCTCCATACATTGACTAGTGGAAAGTGTGGTCCTGCTCCGTGTGATCTGCCACACTACTTGGGTATTTGAACTGCTACTGGTACTAGGCCTCTCATTTGCATTGAAGGTCTCTTCACCTTCCTCCCCCTGCCTCTGGCTGAGGGTAGTTCCTGCTCCATCTCCATCCATGTTTCCAGCTACCAGTGCTGGATCCCCTTCTAATGTCAGCGCTGATGAACCAGTCCTGCCCAGCGAGAGCCGATTCTCTGCTTTATCATTGTCTTTAGTGATTGCACCCACTGCCTTTATTAGGAAGGAATCAATAGTGTCCTTGGGTGTGTCCGGGGATAAACCCATAGAGGGATCTTTCCTCTTCCCCATAACCTGCTCAAAGGGCTCCCAAGCGAACCTCACACAACAACTGCTAGCGCAGCACAAGAGACAGCAGCAGGAGCGCGCTCCTCCCTCCAGGGAAAGCACGAAGTCATGGGACCTGGAGTCCCCTTGAGGCTGGACAGGCGTTACCCCCTTCGACAAAATAGAAACCTGGGTTTCTGTGCATGATGTTTGCCAATAGTTTGTTTATATAACAGAAATACGTGATACGTCAGTGTTAACTGTCCCCTGGAGGGGAGAAGAGGCTTCATTATTGATCAAAGCTTGTATCAGGATTTCCTGTAAGGAAGTGAGAGGAGGCAGGTAACTACATAGGTTCCCTCCTGGTCTGTGTAAAACTGGCTGCATAGTGTGGTTTGACGAGATCTACTGAAACAAATCTCTTGTTTTTGCAACCAGCAAGGGGCAGTAGAAGTACAGTTCTTGTACCTTCAATGGGCAGGAGAGGGATAGGCCCTAATTCTTTTTTGTCCACTATTTTCTCCCTGAGCGGATCACCAATCTTAGGAATCTATCCAGGAGTTGCTGGTGCTTCCTCCACTTCTCCAGTGGAGGTTGATTTGAGCTTCATGAAATTTGTTCAGCTCCTGTAAAACATTCAGATATTCATTGATGTGAAATGGTGTTTCAGCTGTCACTGTACTGGGACTGTCAAGGTCCGGTACCCACATCTTAACCCCAAACAGGACCTCATAGGGAGTCCGACTAACCAGAGATTTTCTAGGTAGATTGTTTAGGGTTATCTGAACTCCGTACAGGTGATGAACCCAACTGCAACCTGAACCTAATACCCTAGCTGTTGAAGACCCCTTTTAGTCCAGGTTTTCCTCTACACTACCACATTTTCCCCAGGATGATAGGGGGAAGAGTACCACACGGTCACACTCAATTTTCCCATGGTGTCTTTGTAAACCTTAGAGGCGAACTCCAGGCCCTGGTCTGAATGGAATGTGCCAACTGAGTATGTCCCGATAAAGACTTGCAGATGTTTTATAACAGTTCGGGCATCCGCTTCACTATGGCCAAACCCTCAGGAATTAAGATCAGGAGTCCACTGCTACCAAAATGTATTTGTAAGCCCCATCTGATTGCACAGGGCACAGTGGTCCAGATAAACACAAGTAAGAGACTTGTTCGAGATCAATAGAGATGTCTGTGGTGATGTGCTACAGTGGAACCCCTTCATCTGCTGGCACATGCCTCATTTAAGGACAAAAAGTCCCTCGTCTATTGATATAGACCTGGCCACCAATAGCATTGCTGCAATAGTGAAATTGTAACTTCCACCCCTGCGTGTGCAGATGTTAGGCCCTTATGTGCTGCTAGTTTTAAGCCTAACCTGCAATCTGAATTTGGTATTACGCTAGCCCCTACACTGGGAATATGAGCAAACGGTATGTTTTGTGCACTTAAATGGTAGGAGTACTTTGCTGCAAAGTCTTTCGGCAAGTGGGTATCATCACATGCAGTGTTGACAGCCGTCATAATGTCTTTATCTATCCTCATACTGTCAAGAGTAATTGCAGCAACAGCCGCAGTTTGCACTGTTGCTTTTTGCTGTTTCCTTAACCTGCAACGTGTATTCCTACATGTTGATGACTCAAGGTGTGAATCACATGAGTCCGTGGCAAGCAGTCTTTCAGCTTAGTCACCTGTCCCCAAAGCGTTTTGTACTTTATGGCGTACCCTTTGGAATCTATTATTCCATTCTGGCTCCAGTAGTGTAAATACTCATTGTAAGACTAGACACAATAATATGAATCACACACCATGAGTGTAGGGAATCCAGGATTCATATTCTCAAGTACAGGAATTAGAGCGCTGAGCTCTGCCAGCTCACTGTGCATGTCTGCGTGAAGGTTTTTTCAGGTTGGAATTCATCATCCTGCATTTTATCCATAACAGCAGTGCACTCTGCCGAGTATTGCCTTGTTGTACCTACCGCAGGCTGTGCATAACAGTCAATATAGATGATGTAATCATACTGATCAAGAGGCATGTTTAACATGGTGTTACCTCAATTAATCTGTGACCAGGTTGACTGTAGAAGTCTCTTTATTAGATACAGAAGGTTCCATTAACATTAACTTGTTAACTACAGCTCAACATCTCCCTGGCAAGTCCTGTTCCAAAAGTCAAGAGGAATTCATTATATTCCACAGGGAGTGTGCAATGCCTTAACACACACTGAAGGGATATAAAGCAGTAATTGGTAATTGATATTACAGCATGACTTCATGAGGCAGATGGTATTCATTTTTGTACTGAAGTTGAACTTGCGTCCATAGGACACAGTCAAATCTGCAGTCTACATCTGTTGTGGTGAGACAGTTGGATGTTCTGGATGTTCTGGAGCTTGTGGGTGAGGTTCTTGTTGTTACCGGTGAAGAGTGCGTTGCTGTAGTTCAGTCTGCTACTGATGAGGTTGTGTGTGACAGTTTTCCTGTGTTTGGGGGGATCCAGCTGAAGTTATTTCGGAGTCGGCGGAGGGTGTGGTAGCAGGAGGAGGTGAGGCCCTTGATTTGGCTTGACATTTTGAGTTCGGAGTCCAGGATGATTCTGAGGTTGCATGCGTGGTCCGTGGGGGAGTACCCGAGGGCAGGGGGCCACCAGGTGTCGTTCCAGGTGTCAGGGTGTGGGCCCATGATCACCACCTCGGTTTTCTCTGTGGTGAGTTGTAGGCAGCTGTTCCTCATCCATCTGGCGACATCTTCCATTCCATCTTGAAAGTTGTGTTTGGTGATGATGGGTTCGTTGGATAGGGAGAGGATAAGTTGGGTGTCGTCAGCGTGCAATGTGATGTTGAGTCTGTGTAATCTGACGATGGATGCGAGCGTGCCATGTAGATGTTGAACAGGGTTGGGCTGATGGAGGAGCCTTGTGGGACTCTGCAAGTGGTTGATGTGGGTTCCGAGAGGAAAGGAGGAAGTCTGACCCATTGCGTTCTGCGGAGAGGAACAAGAGTATCCAGTCGAGGTCCTTGTTCCAGATTCCCATGTCCTGGAGTCTGCGGGCTAGGGTGCGATGTGCCACGGAGAGGTCTAGGAGGATGAGGGCCACAGTCCCTCCAGTGTCGAGGAGGGAGCGGATGTTGTCTGTGGCCGCGAGAAGAGTGGTTTTGGTGCTGTGGTTCTTTTTGAAACCGGATTGGGAAGAGTAGAGGATGTTGTTTTCTTCTATGAAGGCGGCAAGTTGACTGTTGAGGGCTTTTTCCATGACTTTGGCTGGATACAGGAGTAGTGATCGGTCTGAAATTTTTGGGGTCGGTGGGGTCTGGTGAGGGTTTTTTCAGGAGAGGGTTGATCTCAGCATGTTTCCAGTCGTCAGGGAAGGAGAGGGTCCCGGAAGAGCAGGTGATGATCCATTGAAGCTCGGGGGTGATGATGTCTGTGGCTTTGTGGTAGATGTGGTGGGGGCAGGGATCCGTGAAGGCCCCAGAGTGGGTGGTCTACATTATCCTCAGGGTGTATTAGATGCTGAGGGTGGTTCAGCTGTCAAGTGTGGGCTGCGTGGTGCTGGGAACGGTGGGAAGGGGTTCCTCTTGGGGGTTGTGGTCGTCGAAGTTGTCATAGTTGGTCTTGATTTTGTGATGGAGATAGTGCTGTCTGTTGCAGAGGTCTTGGGAGGGTGGGATATCTGTAGACTAGTTGTTTGGTTGGGCGAACTCTTTGATGATGCCAGACAGTCCCTTGCTGTTGTGCGCATGGGTGGGGATTCTGTCCTGAAGAGCTTTCTTCCCAGAGGGTCTTATAAGTTTATAATGGGCAGTGGTGGCTGTTGCTAAGTTGTTGAAGTTTGTTGGAGTTTTGGATTTCTCCCATAGCTTTTCCAGTCATCTGCAGGTGCGCCTGGAGTATCTGATTTCAGTGGAGAACCAGCTGGCTTTCTTTGCGTGGGGCTCAGAGGCTTTCTTGAGGGGGGCGATGGTGTTGGTGCAGTTGGTGATCCAGTTGTTTAGAGTGCAGGCAGCGGTGGTGGGGTTGGTTGTGGCGGTGGGAGCAGAGCTGCTGAGGGTGGCGGCAAACTGGTTGTCAGAGATCTTGTTCCAATTCCTGCGCTGGATCTGATGTGGACATCTGTGGGAGATGTTGGTTTTGAAGGTAAAGTGGACACAGTGGTGGTCTGTCCTTTGGAGTTTGGAGGTGTAGCTGAAGTTACCTGCTGTGAAGATAGGATTGAGGGTGTGTCTTGCTGAGTGTGTTGGCTCTGGCACGATCTGCTTGAGTTCTATGATGTGGAGATTGTCCAGGAGGGAGGTGGAGTTGGGGTCCTGTCGGTTGTCTAGGTGGAATTTGAGGTCTCCAAGCAGCGTGTAGTCGGTGGAGGGGATGGCGGGCAGCGTGACGATGTTGGTGATGGAATCGGAGAAAGGGGCACGGGGTATGAAGGTTTTGTAGATGAGGGTGCCTTTTGGAGGGTGGTGGACGGGTTGGTCTGTATCTTGAAATGTAGGTGTTCCATCAGGTCTGTGGGCCCGTAGGTGTAGGTGTTCAGGCAAAGGTTGGCCTTGTAGGCGATGGTGAGGCCTCCCATGGGGTGGTTGGGGCTGTCCTTACGGGTGAACTTGTATCCTTCAGGAATGGCGATCGCGATATCTGGTCCGGAGGCGCCGTTCGTCCAGGTTTCGGTGAGGAAGGCGATGTATGGGGAGGTGCTGTCTAGGAGGTCCAAGATTTCCGTGCGGTGTCTGTGGAGGGCACGGACGTTGAGGAGGATGCATCGCAGGGTTTGGGGTGCGGTGGAGTTGTTGTTTGAGGGTGGTTCAGGGTCCTGGGTCTTGGAGTAAGTAAAGGAAATGTGGCAGTGACGGCAGGTAAAGGGTCAGTGTGTGTCGAGAGGTAAGGAGAGTTTACAGTTGTTCTTGCCAACGCTGAGTTCGTGGAGAGCCGTGGAGCTGTATCACTGGTGGGCCGGAGGACCAGGATTCCTGGCGCTGGTTGGGGTCGAGTCGCAGATGGGGGGCAGAGGGACTTGACTTTGGTGTACCAGTGGCATGGCCAATGCACGCATCCACCATTAAGTAGGGGTCAGGCGTAGGGTGGGACAGCTGAGAGGCGGGCATGGGGAGCAGGAGGGGCCATGGGGCAGCAACAGCGCAGGAAAAAGAGGGAGAAAGAAACAGAAAAGGCAGAGAGAATAAGGAAAAATTTAGAACTAAGAGCAGAAATAAAGAAGAACAAAGAAATACACATCCAATGAAGGATAAAGGAGAAATTCACAGCCAAACAAAGAGTAACATGCAGAAAAGGAAAAATTACAAGTAACCAGACATCAGGGGCACAGGGCCTCGAACCCGGGTCTGCAGGAGGAGCCGAGTGGGGCACTTACTGTGGAGATGTGCGTCGAGAAAGCAGAGTCCTGACCAGAAGGTCAAGGGCCCTAGGGTCACGATAATTATTCGTTTCCCCTGAGCCAATGCTCTCTCTCCCACCACAGCAGTCTGCATTTATGAAGTTTTGTATAGCGCAAACAAGACCCAAGTGGGTATCAGACTGCTTCACATAAAGGGAAGGTAGGATACAGTAGTAGGAAAGAAAAAAAGACATTTGTAAGAAAAGTGAGCATAGCATGCTTAAACTGGGATTCCCAGATGTACAATTATGAAGTAATCAAACAGAGCCTCCAGGATTTTTGTTACTTCCTTTTTGAAAGAATCGGTTGCTAAGATTTGACGGACTTCTGGTGAATGAGAGTTCCAGATCTTCGGAGCAATGTCTGAGAAAGCTCTTTGACTCGTTCTCTTTTTGGGAAAGTTCTGTGATTTCAGGAGCAGTGAAATTGCACTTCGTGACTGCCTACAGGCCCCTTATAATTCTAGCTATCTGGCTAGATAAATGGGGGGTCTTGAAATGTAGGGCTTTGTGAGTCATGCAGGCAATCGTTAGCTGTATCCTTGCTTCATATGGCAGACAGTTTAGGGTTTTTAGGGGTGGTGAAATGTGACCATTTCGTTTGGTACCACAAACCAATCTGGCTGCGGCATTAATGGAAGCCTTTAGTGGGGCCAAGCCATGTTTGGGAAGACCACATAACGTGGAGCTACAGTGGTCAAGCCTAGGCAGAACAAGAGCCTGTACCACCAACTTAAAGTCTTCAGGAGGAATTAATGGTTTGAGATTTCTTAGTGTTCTCATCTGATGTTTAGCTCCCTTGGTTGCATTTCTGATATGCTTTTGCATGTTCAGGTGCATGTCCAGAGTGACTCCAAGGGATTTAGCTGAATCAATGATGGGGGAGAGCAGTTGAAGGCTGCAAGCGGTTTCATCTAGAGATAGATTTTGTGAGTGTGATTAAGGGGAGCGATGAGGAGGAATTCTGTTTTGGAGGTGTTGAGCATGAGATGGTTCTCAGTGAGCCAGTTTTTACTGTTTGTCAGAGTAAAGTTGAATGAGATGAAGTCTTCTGTGGATGTGATTTTCAGATATAGTTGGGTGTCATCCTCATACATGTAGAAAATAATGTTTGTGTAATTCAGAGCATTAGCATGTGGTTCCAAGAATAAGTTGAAGAGTATGGGTGAGAGCACAGACACTTGAGTAACCCCTATACAGACACTTAAGTAACCCCCATAGCAACCGCAGAGGGCTGCAATAGTGATTGATTCACCTTCACTCGTTGGAATCTGTTGTGGAGGAAATATGTAACCCATTGAAGTATCTGCCCTTAAAGGCCCATCTGGTGTTCTACAATAGAAAGCAGTTTGACGTGATTAACAGTGTCAAAGGCCGATGATAGGTCAAGGAGAATCAAGAGGCATGATTCATTTTGGTCTAGCATTTTTAAAACGTCGTCCATAATGTGAATGAGTGCCAATTCCGTGCTGTGATCTCTCCGAACGCCTGATTGATGATGATCTGAAAGTACGAATTTCTCAATGTGTAAGCAGTTGCGATTGCATGCACTTTTCTAGAAGTTTCACCAGGGTGTGATTTTGGACATAGGTCAGACGTTATTAGGATCAGCCCTGTCTGTACACGTATTTTTAGAATGGGGGTTAGTCTGGGATTGTGCCTTGCAATAGAGAAGCGTTGACAATCTTTGACCATAAGGGGAGGAAGGCAGGTAGAGGGTCGCTGAAATGATTGGGTGGTTGGAGTGGTGGGGAGTGAAGGTATGCCATGAAGCACGATTCTTGGGGCTCACGCTAGGTGAACGAGCCAATCCTGGGGGCAGGAGGAGTAGCATACCCAGAAATAGGTAGACGGGCCCTCTTAGAATACAGGACGATATTAATGCTATTTGTTTTCTCAATGGAGAAGGTGGCCAATTTGTCACATGATGGACCACCATCAACTGGGTCAGGGCAGTTAGAAGCATTGACCGATTGCTGTTTAACAATTACGAAGTGTTTCTGGGGGCGTTTTTTGGCTTGATTCAATTGGGTCCTGAAAAATTTGGCTTTTGCAGTTTCGATTTTACTACTGTAAGAGTTTCTGACAGCTCTCAGGTGACTTAGATGTTCGGTGGAAGGTAATGATCTCCAGGATCTTTCCGCTGCCCTTAGGATGCGATGTTCCAAATTTAGGTTGTCATTGAACTAGGGTTCAGAGATTTTGGAGGAAGCTTTTTTTTTGTTGTAGAGGGGCTATTGAGTCTAGGATGCCAGAGACAGAGGAATTATAGAAATTTGTGAGGACATGAACATCTTTCATGTCTGCTTGGGAAGTCAAAGCCTTTCTACATCGGGTAGTTAGATCTTCAGTGTTAATGTTTCTGAGGTTCCTTTTCCATAGCTTCTTTTCTTTGGTTTGTCCCTCTTAGGTGAGACCTCCCTGTTAATAAAGAGGATTATGCAGTAATGGTCCGACCAGTCACAAGGGATGATGGAATCCAGTGAGGTGGTGCTTTCTTTGGAAATGAGGAGGTCTAGAGTTTCGCCCTTGATATGAGTTGGGCCGTCACAGAATTGTGTTAGCTCATGATCCAAAAGGAATGATTTTAGACAATTCACTGCTTGATCGTTTGGATTAGACCAGTAAAGGTTGAAGTCTCTAAGGATGATTTGGGGCACCAAAGGATCATCATTGGATGAGATGATATCCATTAAAGGCTCAGTGAAGGGCAGATTGTCTCCTGGGGGTTGGTAGAATGTGTCTAATTTTCATACAGGGAAGTTTTTGCTTGAAATGTTGATGAATAAATATTCACTGGAGGGCGGAGTGGTGGTATCAGATAGCAAGACCGAGAGTGTATTTCTGTGTATACACGCTATACCTCCCCTGTTTCATCAATCTGTCCAATCGGATTATGTTGTGGCTGGGTGGGACTAAGCGGTCAAGGATTGAGGTGGATGAGCCATTTAGCCAGGTTTCAGTGAGGATAATGATATCCAGCTCATTAGCTAGTTTGAGATCAAAGATGTCAGGCGTGTTTACCAGCTGATCTGCAGTTGAGTAGAACACATTTCAATTGCTTGGAAGAGTGGGAGGTAGGAGTATGAAGGATATTAACTCGCTTGAGGTTCTCACTATTTATACCTCTGATGTTGTGGGAGGATTCTCTGTACGGGTAAGCATGAATGGCTCGGATGAGACCTGGTAGGGTCTTATAGATTTCTAGTGGGTCGGAGTAAAAGAGGAGTAGATCACAAATATTGCTGTTCGAAAGATCAGTCTTAAGTCTATTGGGGCGGGAGGATGCATTGGGGAGGGATAGAGATTTTGAGGTATGGAGAGTGGTGTGAGTTTCACAGGAAGGAACTGAATCTGTAAGGGCAATGGGTCGGGTCAATTGAGTTCTAAAAGTTCTGAGCAGGGGTAGATGTTCGATAGTGATAGCTTTTAATTCTTGGGATTTCAACCTGTAGAAGGCGCAGGTAGATAGAGATCTCGTCAAGGCGAGTGGCCCAGTCCCATTGTTGGTTGAGAGTTGTGCTTTGCGTTCCAGCGAGGAGGAGGGACCTTGAGGGCTAGCTGAAAGGTCAGAAGCGGCATTGGTCCGGTAAGAGGGAGCGAGGAATTGAGGGCTTGAAGAGTCCCAAGTAGCGTCGAGAGAGGTGCCGGAGATGGCGAGAGGGTGATGGCACATCTGTGAGGTGGGTGGGGTGTAGACGTAGATAAGTTGGACGTGTTAGGTGGGATCAATTCTGTGCAGTGCGATGGCCAGGAATCATATTGGACAGGTTGCAAGTCAGGGTAGGTCATGCCCAGGAGTTTTCCAGGGGAGAGAAAAAGCGGAGGAGCATTAGAGGTTGCCCTGGCAGGGGACCCATAGTGTAACTGCATTGAGAACGTGGGGTTGTGAGTCACAGTAGGGCCACTAGCCACTTGATTCCATGGACATGTAGACAGAGAGGGTTCTGGCGATACTAAGTCAGGGGACTTGGTAGAATAGAGACCATTTGAGGAGTGAGGAGAGTTATTTGAGCTTGGAGTCACCCCGGACGTGAGGTGGGATGAAAGGATGACATCTTGGGGAATAGGGTGGTTTAAGAGGGGGTGAAAGGAATTAGAAACCACCGCTTTCTTGAGAGCAGGGAAGATATTATTCATCTTAGCTAAATTGTCACTCGAGGATTTAATTAGGATAATAACGTTGTTGTAAAGGGAGATGGTAGCGTTCGCATTGTAAAAGGTTGAGGGCTACGCTGATAGTTTGAGGCCATACAGTTTTTCCTGGAATTAGTTATATGGAGCATGGAATAGAAGACGTTCCTCCAATGTGCCCGTTTTCTGGAGTAGAAGATGAGGTTGTTGGTAAGTTTACCCTTGTTGACCAAGAAGTAATAGTCTGAGATAAGTGTTTCAGGTCGGGTTTTGAGTATCCTGTGTTAGTGCTTTTTGGCCGCATTTTTAGAAAGATTCAGGGGTAGTTCATAGAGAAGGCGTGAAGACTCCGCTTCCATTTTGATTGTTGTTGTGCTTTGTGAACCCGCCCCGCCTCCCAGCTGAGACGCCCTCGCCCCTCCCCCTCCACTATCCATATATGACAGTAGTTCCCGCGCGCAGCGTCCACGCGCAGCGACCGCGCCCAACCCGCGCCGAAGGTGCGCCAAAGGTAAGCCCGTCTACGCCCGTCCGCGCCTGGACCGCGCCCAGTGCCAGACCCCCTGCCCCTCACGCTGCCCAGCCCCCCCGCGTTACCTACGATGCCGCCACCCTCCTAGCCCTTAACCCCGGTCGCGCCCCCACCTGCGTCCAAGCCGCTCCTGGACGCACCCATGGACCGTTCTCCTGCTTCTCCTGCAAATTTAGCGGCACCGACAACATCTCCGCTTCGACCACACCACAGATTCCCGACCCCAACCACCTACAATGCATCCTTCTCAACACCCGCTCGGTCCACAGGCACGCCATTGACCTTTGGAACCTACTAGACACCATCTCTCCTGACGTCGCCTTCCTAACGGAAACATGGATGAACGCTTCCTCCGCCCCTGACATCGCCATCGCTATCCCTGATGACTATAAGATCACACGCAAGGACCGCACCGACCATACAGGAGGTGGAATCGCTATCGTCCATAAGAAATCCATCCGCATCTCTACCAGCTCCGACGCTAACCTCGCTAACTCCGAACACCTTCACTTCCAGATCCACATCGACCCCAAGACAACTCTTAGAGGCACCCTCCTCTACAGACCACCAGGACCCCGCGCAAAATTCAGTGAAGACATCACGGACTTCATCACCCCACACGCGCTCCCCTCCAAAGACTACATCCTTCTGGGAGACCTCAACTTCCACCTTGAAAAGATCCACGACCGCAACACCGCCACCCTCTTAGACAACCTCGCCAACCTCGGCCTTAAACAACTGGTCACCTCCCCCACCCACATCGCAGGTCACACACTCGACCCCATCTTCACCTCCAGCAACCATGTCGCCTTCAGCCACACTACTGATCTCCTCTGGACTGACCACAGCTGCGTTCACTTCACCTACAACAAGCCGAAACCCATCATCCACCTCCAACCAACTCTACAAAGAAACTGGAACAAAATCACCACGGATCAGATCTCCACATCGCTCCTTCGAACCTCCCCAGCCCTCTCTTCTAACGCCAACGAAGCCGCCTCCAACCTCACCCTTTGGTTATCCAACACCGCCGACAACTTAGCACCACTGAAAAAACGTCAACACAAACTTGGCATCAAGAAGGCCTCATGGTTCAACGACGACCTCAAGAAGTCCAAGAAACTGTGCCGCTCCCTTGAAAAGGCCTGGAAAAAAGACCCATCCACCAGCAACAAGGACACCTTCAAAAGCGCCACCCGTACTCACCACCAACTGATCCGAAAAGCCAAGAAAACAGCATTCAAGGATCGACTTGACAACAACGCCCACAACAGCAAGGAACTTTTCAACATCGTCAAGGAATTTTCCAACCCCTCGGCCAACTCCAACGACATCACCCCCTCTCAAACCCTCTGCGACTCCCTAGCCTCTTTTTTCCACAACAAGATTGCTGACATCCACAACAGCTTTGACAACCAACCCGGAAGCCAACCCACCCTAACATCTGCTGACCATCTTCCCCCCGTAAACACCCTTAACGCCTGGAACCCTATCTCCACTGAGGACACCATCCGCCTGATGAATTCCATCCACTCTGGATCCCCCACAGACCCATGCCCTCACCACATCTTCAACAAAGCAGACTCCGTCATAGCTCCGCACCTCCGAGACGTCATCAACTGCTCCTTCAACTCCGCTACCTTCCCAGAAGACTGGAAACACGCTGAACTCACCGCCCTTCTGAAAAAACCAACAGCAGACCCCACCGAACTCAAAAACTACCGCCCCATCTCGCTCCTTCCATTCCCGGCCAAAGTCATTGAGAAAGCCGTCAACAACCAGCTCGCCGCCTTCCTCGAAGCCAACAAATCACTCGACCCCTCACAATCTGGCTTCCGAGCCAAACACAGCACTGAGACCGCCCTCATCGCAGCAACAGACGACATTCGAACTCTACTGGACAATGGAGACACAGTCGCCCTCATCCTCCTCGACCTCTCTGCAGCCTTCGACACAGTCTGCCACAGCACCCTTTTACAACGCCTCAGAAACATCGGAATCCAAGGAAAGGCGCTGGAATGGATCACCTCGTTCCTCACCGGAAGAACGCAGAGAGTCCGCCTCCCACCATTCAAGTCCGAGGCCTCTGAAATCATCTGCGGCGTACCACAAGGATCCTCACTCAGTCCCACCCTCTTCAACGTATACATGAGCCCCCTCGCGGCCATCGCCCGCCAACACAACCTCAACATCATCTCTTACGCGGATGACACTCAGCTAATCCTCTCTCTCACCAAGGACCCCAGCACCGCCAAAACTAACCTACACGAAGGAATGAAAGAAGTCGCCGAATGGATGAAACAAAGCCGTCTGAAACTGAACTCAGACAAAACAGAAGTCCTCATCTTAGGTAAATCCCCCTCTGCATGGGACGATTCCTGGTGGCCGGAAGCCCTCGGAAAAGCACCCATCCCGACAGACCACGCACGGAACCTTGGCGTCATCCTGGATTCTTCACTCTCAATGAACAGACAAGTCAGCGCCGTATCCTCTTCCTGCTTTAACATTCTTCGCATGCTCAGAAAAACATTTCGCTGGATCCCCTCCGAAACAAGGAAAACAGTCACCCACGCTCTAGTCACGAGCCGACTGGACTACGGAAACACCCTCTACGCAGGTACCACCGCTAAACTCCAAAAGAAACTACAACAAATCCAAAACGCCTCAGCCAGGCTCATATTAGACATCCCACGCAACGAACACATCTCTGGTCACCTTAAAGACCTCCACTGGCTACCCGTCAATAAGAGGATCACTTTCCGACTGCTTACCCACGCACACAAATCACTTTACGACATCGGACCAGATTGCCTCAACTCTCGACTGTCCTTCTACACCCCCTCCCGCCAACTTCGCTCTTCCAGCCAAGCCCTCGCCACTGTACCTCGCATCAACAAGACCACCATGGGAGGCAGATCCTTTTCATACCTGGCTGCCAAAACATGGAACTCACTCCCCGCTTACCTTCGCCTCACCCAGAATCACCTAGCGTTCAGAAAGCAGCTAAAAACGTGGATATTTGACAAATAATCCTCCTCCCCTTCCTAAGCGCCTTGAAACCCTCTGGGTATGTAGTGCGCTATACAAATTTTATGACTTGACTTGACTTGACTCTTTCCTTTTTTCCTTCCTCTTTCTTTTTTCTTTATTTCTTCCATTTATTTTCCCTTTTTTGACCCTTTTAGGGATTCTCCTATTCTTCTTCCAATAATCTTCCTTCTTCACACTTCGCCTTCTCTTTAATCCTTCTTACCCAATTGCTCTTCCTTCTTTAATAATAGAGGTAATCTCCAATTTCATGACTTCAGATCAAGTTCCAGATTGAGTTTTACTAACTTTAATTTATTTCAATAGATCTCTCTGCAAGTAAGACAGGGAAGTCCAAGATGGCAAACACATTAGTGCAACAATAGCAGGGCTGTGATCATGGGGTGGCCCTCTTTTAGTTTCAGTTACCATCTAAGAGAGAGGGATAGAGAGGGGCGCCATCTTCTGAGGATGAGCCCGACCAAAAGTAAAAGTAAAACAGAGGTTTAAGGAGTATCTTTTCTGTCAGTGCAAAATGCATTTCTGAATTGATGTATAATTGTGATTTATATGCAATTGGCCCTGTGTCACCTTCATTGAATGTAACATAAGTATACCATTATGACCCCCATGATTATACAGATCACATGGTTTGTTGCATTTACATATGTGTGTAAGTGTTTTGCAGCTAGCATGTCAGCTTGTGCTGAACGTAAAATCTTTGTGTGTTCGGTTGTCCAGTGTGTGCTGGAAAAGTCTGGATGAATTAACCTCTTCTGCATAATCTGGAATGTAAATTCTGTCAAAAATTAGGAATACCAATATGGATTGACGTTTCTTCAATGTGTTCGGTGGTTGTCGGAGAGCACACTTCTCTAGGAAGTGTGTTGTAAGGCTTTTGCCTTCATTAGACAGCTCATATCCCAAGAATAGGACAATGAGTTGGGCTATTTTTGATTTCTTAAAATTAAATTTGTAGCCCATGTGAGCAAATCCCAGAACTATGCAATCTACTCTTGTCAAGCGTGTAGAAAGGTCATCATCCATCAAATATATGTCATCAAGATAGGACAATGTCTGGTCGTCAAATTCTTGTAGAAGTTCTATAACCGGTGCTGAGAACAGATCAGGGCTATTCTCATACCTTTGGGTTAAATCAACAGAACTGTTTTAGAGAACCAAGAGCGCTGAATGCTGTCAAATACCTTCCTTTGGGTGCTATATTTTTCCCCAAAAATCAATTTGAGATGTTCAATATGGTTTTTTATTTTTTCACATACTATGTTGTTCATTAATTCCACGCTAGGCACGTTTTCCACAGCGAATGTACATGAGGCTGTGTTCAGGTGTCTATAATCTAACACTAAATTACATGAATGGTCATGTTTCATGACACAAAGGATTATTCATAGGGGAGGTGCAACTTTCAATTACACTTTGGTATTCAAGTTATGCAAGTATCTCTAACTTGTTTTTAGCCTCATGTTTAATAGAGTATTGTCTTTGGGGTTGTGGGGCTGACCTCACAGGTATTACATGATAAGGGGCATCATCTGCCCACCACACTTGGTTGTGGTAAAACACAGGAGCTAGAGCTAAATCCCACTCCTTGGAATATTAATGTTTTATTGAGACTAGAACGAGGTCGAAGAATTAGGTAAAATTACCATTTCTCCATCTGGACAATTCATCACAAAGTCAAGTGGACAATTCTTTTCAGACAAGAGAATATCATAGCTGAATGACAAGTTTTTACCAAAGAGAACATTAATATATCTCGGTACGTCCCCTTACAATTGGAGTTCTATTTCATATAAACAATGAGGGACGCTCACCCTTGTATCAGGTGTTTCCACCTAGAGATAGTCACTCAACGCTACTGCAATCCAGACAATCCATCAGGTTCCGGGGACCTATTGTGACTTCTGCTGCGCTGTTCAGCATGGTCTGAGCCCACTCCCCGCTCAGAAACAGTGTCCTCAATATCTGTGACATGCTTTACTTTTATGCTAGCAAAACTTCTTCTTTTTAAATTGAGGCTTTGACTGTGTAGGCTTTTCTTCCTTTTTAATTATGTAGTCAGATGAGCGTTGAGTCCTTCAGCTTTAGGTACTACTCTGATCTACGCTCTGACCGCCCACCTCTCTCCGAGCGTTTTTAGGATGAATACTAAAAGGAATGAGATGAACGTGTATCAGTATCTTGAGACATGTCAGAGGTTTTCTTATTATCACAGTTATACAGATTATAGAGCTTTTTAGTGGCTTCCTGTTGGGAGATCCAACCTGTGACTTTGAATTTTCTTAATTCTTTTTTATTATTCCACTTCTTTCAAGATGCGAGCACTTGCTTAGAGGTATTTTCAGAATTTCTCCTATTCTGTGGTTTACTAGGTCTCAAATTACCTCGAAAAATTTGCTCTCTATGGTGAGTCAGATTTTATCAAGTCGAGCTATTTTTATAACTACTCCTCCATTCTGGCGAGTGAACTTAAGCCGGAAGGAGGAGGTGTTCTGTTCATACATAAAGTGAATGAGCAATAAATATGCTTTAAATCATGTTTTTAGCTGGACACATTTGCTGTCTGTTCAAGGACAGAGGTCAAATGTAACTGTCTCTTGACTAATTTTTGCTGATCTTAGCCTGGAAAATGGTGTTTACTTTTCTTTCTCTTATTACAGTTAAAGGTTTTTGTCAAGTGAACTGTCTGACAATCATTGTGAAACAAGGTTGTAAAATGTCAGTTTTTTTTCAACGCAACATTTAAACAGCTTGTAAATGAATAGTACAAGTATTTAAAAATACATCAGGAATTATGAAATAACTTTTGTTTTGTAATTCAGAAGTATCAAATATGAGCAACACAAATCAGAAAACCTAACTTGGTGATATGCAATGACAAATATTTGCAGAAACTGGATTTCAAATCAATGCACACGATATAGTTTTAGCAGTAAAACCGCGTCAGTGGAAAATGTGGCCATTTCAATGGAAAATATGCTGATTACAAGTAAGTGGGCTACCTCTTCATACTTCAGGTATGTATTCACTAAAATTGAGTTTTTAAAGATGGTTTAAACATGGTCCTGATGACAATGTGGTCAATGAACTAAGAGGCAAGTAAGCAGTCCTAGATGTGGCCAGGGGTTTTTTTGTACTTGCATTCCTGAAAGTGCTCATATATGTGATGAAGAAAATAGCAGGTCCGTAAACTAAAATATTTGCCAAGAATCACTTAACGTGAACCAGTTTATTGGTCAAGAACATTATAATTAGGTTGAGTAGATAATTTAGCTCACTACATCTGCAGGTCTAGGAACATATTTTATAATTTGTATAGGCCTGTCGTAGGACTCTTCAATAATTTTTGGTCATTTGTGTTACAGTTCTCCCAAAGCCAAATAAGTATGTAGCTGGTGTATACCCCGGGCTGCTGCTTTCCTTTAATGTTACTTAACATAATAGCGGATACTGTAGGTTCATCTCAAAATGCCGGGCAGGGGTTGCCCCGTACTAATTTTTTATCTGTTTAAGCACCTCTGGTAAAATAGTCAAGGATTGTGTACCATGAGTTCTGGTTATACCACAGCAAAAACTGTACCCCATGTGGTGCAGTCCTCTACTTGGGAAACCATCCTCATTAGCAAGCAAATTGTAAGAATTCTCTGTTTTTCCTGGGGTCCCGTATGAGGAATCACTACTTCAAACGGACTCATTTTTGAGCAATCTAGAACGGAATTTTCTTCTGCCTGATGGGAACATTACCCACTACTGCATTGATCGTTTGTGGGCTTATGCCCAGTGGAACTAATTGTGGCTGTGCAGCTCGAGCAGCCCTTACAGGATATACAGTTACTGTTCGGATAACGAATTGTGTCAGGCTTCTATATATTCTGATCAGACTGTTATTTAACTTCGTAATTGTGGTACTCTCAAATTAGCTATGTTTGGATGTGGTGTGTAGCTGGATAAAACTGGCCATGTTGCTCCCTCATTACTAAATGGGCCTAGTCTAACTTCTTCTGTAGAGTGTGGCAGGGGGCCTTCAAACCAATGTTGATGTACATGGTTAGTTAGTGGAATTTCGAAGGCTCTGTAAGCTATATAGTTAATTGGAACATCAGTTGCAGTGTAAGCGTGAAACAGCCTTAATCGGTCGTTTGCTGCTGGGAATGTAACTCATGAATAGAATACCTCTGTCTTAAATGCTTCGTCAGCCTCAACCACACCTGTGAGTGTGGGATCATGCTGCAGCAGCTTCTGAGTAACTGCATGTCTGCAGTTTTCAGGTATGTTTAGTGCTGCTGGGTCAGCCATAAGAATATGTCGAATTCAGAGAGGGTGCCACTACGGGAAGATCCTTTAAAAGGTTCAAGATTGAACCACCAAAAGCCAATACATAGATTTAACCTAGCTCAGCTGAGGAGAATTTTTCCCAACTACCAAGAGGGCATCTCCTGTATGTTCGTGAGTCGGGGGCTTTGGGAATACAAAACAAAACTGCTCAGCCTATCCATTAAATAAGAACCCAAGCTAGAATGTTGGCAGTGCCATGTCGTATGGTTTATACCTCCATGGTAAAACTGTACACTTGTTGGACAGCATCAACTTAAGGATTGTGCCACAATGGTTCTGTGCACACTCTCAGGATATGTAGGCCTATATTACTGCTAGCTCACAGTGCACCATCTGCTCCCCAAACCTAATCATGTAACAGATGGATTATGCAACTTCATAACATGACAAACCTGACTCCCCAAGGAAATCATGGTAACAGATCTAGAACCCTTCGTTTGGTCACTCATGCATACCCAAAGAAATACACAAGAAATATTCATCAAGGCATTTTAACATTTATTGAAGCATTGTGATTCTTGTATTAAATATGCACACTGCGAGAATCCCTAGAATGAAACAGCACAGCACAAATAGTGAAAAAGATTAACAATTCCACCATTGTTCAATAACAGTGAAAATATGCTGGCATATAAATACTGTGTTATAGTGTACTGCTACCTAGCGTTTCCTAACCTAGTTTGCCTAGGGTCGGTGATCTGCCAGATAACTGTCCAGGTGGTCTAACTCCTTACTACGTGTGTGTCAGCAAGCTGACTGTCTTGATGTAGCATACCTCGCATGAGGTGACTGGAATCAACAGAGCTGGAATTCCGGCATTGACCGTTCTCTCAGTGCCAGCAAAATGCGCCTCTGAATAAACAAAGGATTGAGGTGATACATATATATAATAAAAACCTCTGTGTTACCATGCAAATTCCCAGTCAGGCTGCACTTGTCTATTCTATTGTGATAGCTCTATCGCCGAGTGGTCAAAACAAATAATGACATCTTGCATGCTGAACTTAGCCCTTGTACAAAGTGTTAAATATGTTTTGATATATTTCCTACAGAGTGGTGTTATAAGCAAATTAAGTTCAAGGAATGTTATCCTGTGTGTGCACACAAATGAATGTGTGTCAAATGTCATCGTGTTTAAGGGGCAAGAAGGCAACTTAAGAACGTGAACATGTAAAGATAGCGTTTCTTAATCGGACTCAATAACTCCACGTGGCAGGCTTTATGTGGGCTGGGTCCCTCTGGGTCTCAGACCCAGTAGTATTTAAGGATGAACATTGAAACTGGTCCCTATATTCGTGTCCTGAACTTTACAGGGAAAAACACTGACTATTTCTGACCCAATAATGTAATAAATGTTCAGAAAATCCATGTCAGTGATTTAGTTACCATTTATATTACACATGTTTTATTAAATGGCTCTGTGTGACGATATATCCCAATATTTTTAAGACAAAATAGAAGGGATATATAAAAAAATCACCGCTGTCTCAGACTCTCAGGGAAATGAAGCTCCCGAAACATCCTCTAGGTTGACCTCTGAAAGAACTCTCCAGGCTATTCCAGGAATAACTGCTGAGGATCTGACCTTACTGATTAATCAAATAAAGACTGGTTCCCCTAATGACCTGCTACCTGCTAAATTCTTCTCCCCGCTAATCGACATAGTAGGACCCTCCATCCAGAAACTGCTTAATCTTTCATACGCTGAGGGTATGCTCCCATCAGCCTGGAAGAAAGCGGTAGTGAACCCTATACGCAAAAATTCCACCTTGCCCTGGTCTGAACTCTCCAACCTCCGCCCGATTTCTCTCCTCCCTTACATTAGCAAACTGGCTGAGAAGCACGTAAATACCATCCTTTCCGATTTTATCGAGGCGACAGGGGGCCTGGACCAATCACAATCTGGGTTCAGGCCCAACCACAGCACTGAATCAGCCCTTCTTTCTGTGACGGATCAGATCAAAATGTCACAGGATAGAGGAGGCTCCATGATTCTAGTGCTGTTGGACCTGTCTGCAGCCTTCGATACCGTGGATCATAACATCCTTCTCGGCCGGTTGCAAGGAGTAGGAATCGGAGGCCTAGTACTATCATGGTTGGAGAGTTTCCTTTCCGGGAGATCACAATCTGTCAGCCTGGGCCCCTTCCGTTCCATCTCCAGGGGGCTCACGAAGGGGGTGCCACAAGGCTCCTGTAATGTATATGTGGCCCCCCTTGCTGAGATTGTGCGGAAGTATGGGTTCACACCGATCTCCTATGCTGATGACACCCAGCTCCTCTACCCTTTCAGCTCCCTTGACTCTAAAGTCAAAGAGAACTTTGCTGAGGGTATGAGGGCGGTGTCACATTGGATGGCGAAGAACTGCCTCCAATGTAATGTCACAAAAACTGAGGTCATGCTTTTTGGCAAAGCAAGCATTCTCTGGTCCCCTGACTGGTGGCCAATAGATCTTGGCCCAGTACCGTCATCTAAACATCATGTGAAGAATCTTGGGGTGAAACTGGACCAAAAGCTGACCTTGAAGGAGCATACCAATTACATCGCAGGATTATGCTTCCACACTATTGGCCTGCTTAGACGTGTCTTTCCGTATCTTCCTGCTTCTTACAGGAAGACACTTGTGCAGGCATTAGTGACCAGTCGTCTGGACTACTGCAACGGCCTGCTGACGTTAGCAAATGCTGACGCAGTAGGTCGTTTGCAGGTGGTCCAGAACACGGCAGCAAGACTGGTTATGGGGGCACCAGCTAGGACCCCCTCCAAACCCCTGCTCAGGGAGCTGCACTGGCTCCCAATAAGACAGCGCGTCGATTTTAAGATCTGCTACACGGTCCATAGATGCATCTATGGCACAGGTCCTAAATACCTGTCTCAATCCTTGGTGCCATATCAGCCCAGTAGGTCCCTTCGTTCAAGCAGTCAAGCCTTGCTAAAACCCCCGTCCACAAAGAAGTCCAGACAAGGAGACCGGGCCTTCTCCTCAGTCGGACCTGCCCTATGGAACAGACTGCCCCTCGAAGCCAGAACAACTACTAATCACCTATCCTTTAGGAAAATACTAAAAACTATCCTTTATCAAGAGGCATTTCAGTCCATCTAATTAATGTTCCTTATTCACCGACTGAGTTTCCTACTGCTGGCACAGCGCGGAGATACCCTTACGGGATTGATTCCTGCGCTCTAGAAGAATTTAAAATAAATAAATAAAAATAAATCAGCAAGCACAGCTCAGCCAGTCAGGCTATGGCCAAAATGTCAGACAACTACGGTAATTGTTATCCCATATTTCATTATTTCACTGTGTGACCAGAGGCAGGCTGTGAGTGGTGCGTGCCGCGGCGGGGCTGAGAAGTGCTTCCTGAAGGAGTCGGACCGCTCATGTGACAGTGAGTGAAGTTAGTGAACTCTTAGGTAGAAGTCACTCAAGTTCTTCAAAATATTATTACAGTGAACTGTATCTCAAAGGTGCGACCATCCATTTTGTGTGCACTCGATTCAAAGGAAAGGGTGGGTAGGTTTATGCCTTGGCAGTATGGGCTGGAGCCCTGGAATTCACTCCTTCAGTGATGGCAGTTTCCGTAGCTCTGCGGGTAACATCTTCTTTACTGCAATCTCGAGAAGAGTGCGAGACAGGGGCGGTGCGTCCATTAGGGCGCTTGGGCATTGCCCCACCAATTAAATTTGAGGCACTCGAGTTGAGTAAAAACTAACAAGGGTTGCCATCAGTCTCTCACTCACATTTATTTAAATCCCAGGCCGCCTTTAGGCAGTCAGCTCAGAAGGGGGCGGGGCAGCAGGAGTTCAGTCCAAGTATCTGTCATGAGTCATCATCATGACATCGATAATACGTATCAGGTGCCGGTCGGCGGAGCGCAGAGCAAGAGTACGCATGTTCTGTTCAGGGCTTAAAGAATTTTGCACAAGCCCGAACACGCGCACTAGGCCGCTCATTAGAAGAGCGAGGGTTGTTCCATGCTGCTCTTCTAATAAGCAGCCTAGTGCGCATGTTCGGGCAGGTCGCAAAATGTTTTAAGCCCTAAACAGAACATCCGCACTACTACTGCAGTCAAGCCAATCCTGGCGCTGCTGGAGCAGCGTCTGGATTGGCTGAGACCGAGACGCAGGAGCCTGTCTGAAGAGAGCCTTGAGAGCTGTGGCAGCAGGAAAACAAAAACGCAGGACCCGAGGGAAAGTACGTTTTATTTAATTTTTTTAAACCCTTCCCGCCTCCATCCCTACCCCCATCACGTGCAACAACCCAACACGCGATCCCCCCACCCACCCATCATGCCGCCCACTACTGCACGGTCCTCTCTCCCCTGCGCAGCAGCAAGATTCTCTTCTCTGTCCCTTGTCTCTCCTCTTTTACATCTCTCTCCCTAAGGTTAGTTCCCAGGTGACTCTGTGTCAATATGGACAGAGTGCTCCAGGCCTGGGTTTTATTGTTAAGCAAAAAATAAATTTTAGGAACTGTAGTCATTGTTGCGTTCTTCCGGCCCAACAGAAAAGAAACACCTGAAAACATTCGGTCGAGGCCATTAATGGGCTTCAAGCTCTCCGTGTTTTGGGAATGGGGGTCCTGGGAGAGAAAAAGTTGAACTAGTTTAACGCAAATGGTGCACGTGGGGGAGGACAGGATTAGGCACGGTGTCCTCGTCCTGAATCAACGCTTCCTAAGGCTCGGGGGCCTTTGGGTTTTTTTGAGGGGAAAATCAAGCATGTGTGCGAAAAAATGCCCCATTGAGTAAACAACAAGTGTGTGTTAAAATCTGCCTACAATGCGCGCCTCGGGGGATTGTGTACCTAAAGAAGGGCGGGGTTAGGGGAACAAGCTTAACGTGTTTGTCAACCCACAGAGCAGAACTAACAGAAACGTAAGTCAGAACCCAAACACAGAGGAATCTTAATTCAATCAGTCAATCAACAAATCAGTCATTCAGTCAATCAATTAGTCAATCAATCACCTCCTAAGTCACTCTCTTTCTCCCTCATGCACTCAAATTCCATCCCCTTTCTGCGCCCTCCCCACCCCTCATGTAGGACGACCAGATGGCGCCATGACACCGTATTTTGTTTTACATCTGGAATATTATGTAATTTGGAATATTGTGGCATGTTACATGATTTAAAGTCAACTGCTGGCTGCAGAGCTGCCCTATTCTTCGTGGTGTTTCTCTGTACTTTTAGTTAAAGTTTTTAATAATTACTCTGGTATTGTTGCGAGCAGATAGATGAGACTAAATACTAGAGCTGGAGCCCGATACAGTTAGCGCGACCTTGCCCCTGAAGAGGAGGAGGGACCGTGATGCTCGTCTTGGCACTGGAGCGCCTTAAACCCAGATAAGGCATCCAACTGTGCGGTAGACCGATACAGCCAGCGTGACCTTGCCCCTACGGAGGATCAATCAATCAATCAAAGACATTTATAGAGCGCGCTACCTACCCGTAGGGTCTCAAGGCGCTTGGGGGGGGGGTCACACTCACCTGCGTCGCACGGTCGCCATATATGGCCAAGTGCGCGGGTGGGCGGAGCAGCTGGGAGGCGGGAGCGGGGAGGGAACAGAAGGAAAAAAGGGGCGGGGTCAGCGGTGGTGGCGGGAAGCGGGGAGGGAAGACGGAGGGCGGCAACAGGCAGGAAAAAAACAGGCAATACAGCGGGAAAAACAACAATCAGAGCAAAAACAAGTCTACACAGTAAATACACCAGGGGCACAGGGTGAGGAGCGCCGATCACGGACCACGCCGCTCGAGGGAGGGGGCGTGGTCACGAGGCGGCAATCGGGCAGCGAGGCACAATGGAAGGGGAGGCACACGCAGCAGCTGGTGGCCGTGCGGCGCGGGGGTGTCCTAGAACTAGGTCACACTCACCTGCGTCGCACGGTCGCCATATATGGCCAAGTGCGCGGGTGGGCGGAGCAGCTGGGAGGCGGGAGCGGGGAGGGAACAGAAGGAAAAAAGGGGCGGGGTCAGCGGTGGTGGCGGGAAGCGGGGAGGGAAGACGGAGGGCGGCAACAGGCAGGAAAAAAACAGGCAATACAGCGGGAAAAACAACAATCAGAGCAAAAACAAGTCTACACAGTAAATACACCAGGGGCACAGGGTGAGGAGCGCCGATCACGGACCACGCCGCTCGAGGGAGGGGGCGCGGTCACGAGGCGGCAATCGGGCAGCGAGGCACAATGGAAGGGGAGGCACACGCAGCAGCTGGTGGCCGTGCGGCGCGGGGGTGTCCTAGAACTAGGTCACTAGGTCGGAGGAGGAGGAAGGGCCGCGACGCTCGTCCTGGCGCTGAAGCACCTTAAACCCAGCTGATGTTTCCAGCTGCGCAGGCGAGCCCAGGCCAAGACGGGTGTAGTGTTGTGCTCTTTCCTCGTGGGTAAACTCGTGCTCGAGTTTACCCGCGAGGAAAGTGTAGAATCTCGGTCAAGGATATTCTAATGTTACCTTCAATTTGTAACGTATTCAGGATGGCGGTTAGTGAAGAGTGAACTGTTGCTGGAGGTTGTTATCGTCTGGCTGAGAATTTCAATAAAGTATTAAAATACTTTCATCCTTGTGTGTATTTCAGCACACAATTATTGGCGACGATCTCGACCAGACTGGACCCTCGCATTCTTCAATTTGCTCATTTTCCGACCATTTCCTGCTGTTCAGCTGTAGTCTCCAGAGTTCCTGCTCTACATGATTTCATTGGTGCCATCTTTTTAATGTTTATCCAACGAGCATCTGATTTGGTTGAATCCCTCCGCCTTCAGAGGAGTCCCAACCACTCATTGCAAGCTTCAACGAGACTCCTTCTCTTTTGCTCCAACTATCTGCAGTTTCAATTCCCAGTAAATCGCACTGTACGTCAGCCGTTTTTATTCTAAATGCTGTCGAGCAGAGTTTGGTGACATTTCATTAAGCGTGGTTTCGCCAACCAGTTCCTCCTGCTTTCGAGTCGCGCAAGTGCCATTTCTTGCCAAATTTCATCGTTCTTCTTTAAGAGGTATGTCAGCCTTCTCCAACCTTCTTTGAACCTTTTTGGGATAACACGTTGTTCTTTTCTCTTCTGACCGCATCGTTTAAGTGAGGTAAGACTGTGGTGACTTTATTTCAAGCATGTCGTCATAACTTTTGCTTACTATTTTTGAAGCACTACATCATTTTGAGCATTTTGTTCAAAATTGTACCTCCTCTATTCTTGCGACTTGCTGCTTCTAGTAGACATTCTTCAGGTGCATTTCACGCTGATTCACACAGCATTCAATTTTAAAAGCATGTGAATAAACCTTCAACAGCATTTCCTTAACTTCTAAGGTGTTTTATGAACTTATATAGTTACATTTCCAGTACATTGTTATATACCTATTGGTTATTTTCACTGTATTTCTATTATCTTTTATCAAGGTATTTGCATTTAACTTTTATTGTCAGTCTAGGGTTTGTATATTTTAGTAGCTTCAATTTTGGGTACTTCAATAGGACTACTCCAACTACCAGTATTACTGTAAATCCGCCAAAAGAATGTTTATGTGTTCCAGGTGATCCACCTATTCATTGTTTACAATGGAAAGAATATTTCACTAGCTATTTGTTTACCATTGACCATGCCAATAAGCTTTCAGCAGAAAGAAAAAAAGGTTTGTTAATGCATAGTTTGGGACCTGAAGGGTTAAGGGTTTACAGTAAACTCAACAGAGATATGGTCGCAGGTGATGATAATGTTTTTAACCAAGCCATAACACAATTAGATAATTATTTTTCACCAAAGGTGTGGATTGGAGTTCCACATTTTAAATTCTTCCTAAGAAAACAGCAAAAAAATGAATCGTTTGATGATTTTGTTACTGCTCTTCAGAAACTAGCTATTGATTGTGCATTTTGCGTCATTGAAGAATTAATTAGAGACCAAGTTGTAATGCATGCTTATGACTCTTCAATTCAAGACAGGTTATGGGTTAATGGTGATAATAATCTTAAAGATGTCCTGGCTGTTATCAGGTAGGTGTGCGAAGGCCCTTAAAAATGAAAACCATGATGGCACACATCAAGAAACGGTTGCCAGAGTTCTAGTAGAACAAACAAATTCTACTTCCACCAAAACCTCAGATAAAAAAACATACATATGTTCAGATGTTACCGTTGTGATAGTAAACACCATATTGCTAACGATAAAGGTTGCCCTGCCCTTAGACAAAGGTGCAGCATTTGCAAGAAAATTGGTCATTTCAGCTGTGTGTGCCATAAAAGAAAATGTGGAAAGGATAAAGTCAAGTGTATTGAAGATGGGGTTATGTCTTCTTCTGATGAAAGTAATGAGGAAGGTTGCCTCAATTCATCATCCACTGGAAATGTTCTACTGAATATTTTACATGCCAATGATTCTAACAAACGAATTTGCTTAATGTCTATAGGTGATGTAACATTCATATTGCAGCTGATTCAGGTTCTCCGTTCACAATTGTGAATGAATCTGTTTGGTCTGATAAATTTGTCTCTAAACTTGGAACTGATTTACTGCAACCTGATATTGCTCCACAGAGTTACACTGGTGAACCAATTGATCTGTTGGGTTTTAGAAACCTTATTTTTAGATTTTAAAATAGAAGCGCACTGTGTACACTTTATGTCTCAAAAAAAGGTCCGTCTGTTCTTGGATGGAAGGATCAGAGGAAACTCAACATCATTTAGATCCCAACACTGTGGAACAATTTCTTGTTTTGGACGAAGGTGAATGTTTAGGCAAAATGAGGTGTGAAAAATTTCCTGTTGTTTTTTCAGGTAATTTAGGGAAAATTAAAGGTTTTGAACATCAATTCGCCTTAAACCTGATGCTTCTCCTAAAGTTCATAAATTGCGTAATATTCCTTTTGCGGTAAGGGATGAAGTAGAGAAAGAATTAGGCAGATTAGTCAAAATTGGTGTTATAGAACCTACTGAATCCTCCCAATGGGTTTTTCCGTTGGTCGCTGCAAGGAGGGCCAACGGAAAGCTCAGATTGTGCATCGACTTACGCCATCTTAATGAGAACATTTTAATTAACCAGTTTCCTTTACCCAAAATTAATGAATTAATACCCAAAACGAGAGGTATGGAAGTTTTCTCCACCATTGACCTTTCACAAACCTACCATCAAATTCCCCAAGTTTATTTCAAGTTTATTTTATTTTTATTTGCTTTGGTACTCAACTGAGGACCACAAATATTTTAAACATAAAATTCAGATTATTTACAACAGTAAAATTTCTTGTGCTAATACAATGTTAAAAAAGATTTTAAAAATGTATAAAAGTTATGACAGACAAATTCATTTGGCGGGAATTTACATAGAGTGATCAGTTCATTTGCTGAGTTAATCCTACATTTAATGTGTATGGCTTGCAAGTACCGCTTCCTTGCCGTTACCACCTTTGGATTTGGACAGGCAAACATTAGATGCTCGACATCTTGCTCTCCTCCATTACACAAATTACATTTAGAGTTTTCCTTTAAGTGCCATTTGGCTGTTACAGTTTTGACTGGTAAAATACCGAACCGGAACAGAACCATCGCTCTCCTGACAGAATGATTTAGATTGAAAGCAATGTACTGTTGAATTTTCTTGTATGTTATAGTTTCAGTGAAATTCTTATATGTAGACAATTTTGAACAATGCAAAAAGTCTAGATCAAAGCTTAGCCTTGAGGTGAAATGTTTCAAAAAGAGCTTAAGTTGGGATGGTGTCCAAGTTAGCAGTAGATCGATGTTAATCTCCGCTAGCTTAAAGGCAACTGACATGTTTTTCTTAAAAACGTGTTTGGATGAATCACGATCAATTGTTTCTGTTTTGAGCAGAGATCGAAGAGTTCCTTCCTCGGCGTGCAGGAGATTATATACCCACCTGATGACATTAGCAATTCCTCGAGAATAGGAGCTGGTTAATGAGAACTCGAGGCGAAGAGCTTGTACAGGAACGGCCTGTGATACCTTCATTAGTCTCCGTAATATTTTTCCTTCTTTTAGATCTAGGAAGTTCCACTGGTTTATGGGAATATATTCCAAGGCATATGATAGTACAGGCGGTATCTTAACACTATATACCTTGAGCAGAGAAGAGAAATGCCTGTGTCCTGATGCTGCATAGAGTCTTGCAAGAGCTCCCGCAGGTACGTCAGCTTTCCTGGTCAGGTTCACAGTGTGTGGCCGATTTTGTAGAGACTTGGTGAAGATTCTGCCTAAATAGGTGTATTCATTTACTTCTTCCACTTTTCTCCACCAAGGGTCCAGTTATATTTAGAACTCTTTTTCTTTCCTGAAAAAGAAACTATTTTTGTTTTTGTAATGTTAGGGATTAAGTAATTTTCCTCCGTATATTTGTTCAGTGCCTGGAGATTGCTTTGTAGTCCAAATGGTGTTAAATCTAATATGACAATATCGTCTGCGTATAACAGTGTATGTATTTTATGGGAGGCAACTTTTGGTGGAAAATTGCGTGCTTGCTGTAGACATTGAGGCATATCGCTGAGATAGAGTGAGAAGAGTAGAGGAGCAAGGAGACATCCCTGTTTGAGGCCATTGGGGGTCGGGATAGGGCTGGTTAAGCCCTTTTCTCTCCCCATTTGTACCTGGCACCAGGGGTCTGTATGCAGTGATATTAATATTCGTAGTAACTGGTCAGGGATACCCATTTTTCTAAGTTTTTCCCAGAGTATTCTCCTGTCCACCCTATCAAACGCAGTCGAAAAGTCGATAAAGGCTGCGTAAACAGCCTGAGATTTGGTGGACACATATTTGTCTAAGATAGTTTGGAGGATGGCAATATTGTCCGTGACTGAATGCTTTGGTCTGAAGCCAGCTTGATATCTAGGGATCGTTCCAGATGAGAAGGCCCAGTTTTTAAGTTGATCCAGGACTTCCGCTGTGAAGATCGTTCCAGTGGCATCCAGCAAAGCGATTTGTCTGTAGTTACCAGGTTGCAGTCTTGAACCTTTTTTATGTATAGGTATGATGATACTCCCCGTCCACGACTTCGGGGTTACCCCAGTGCTGAGAATGTAGTTGAAGAGGGGGGAAAGCGTCCTGCTCCACCCTTTAGGGTCGATCTGGAGAACTTTGATTGGAATTTGATCTGGGCCAGTTGCTCCTGTTGATCTCGCCCTTCTTATGTGTATCTCAATAAAGAGGGGAGTGGATGTTCCAGTATTTGCGATTTCAGTTTCTGAATTGCTAAAGAACATATAGGCCGTTTCTGAATTATTGTTTGATTTGTATAGATTAGTGAGATACGTTTCCCATTCGTTTGGGGGCACAGGAATACTTTGTAATGTTTTTTTCGTGCCTGATTCTTTGGCTATTATGGTCCAGTAGGCACGTTGGTTGTTCTGTTTTGCTGCTATCTGCAGTTCCACCCATTTTTGATCTTGGGTTATTCTCTTGTGTTTTTCTTTTTCTCTCCTCCGTTGGTTCTTTAGTTTGTTAATTTCTGCTTGTCTAGATGGTAAAGCTTCTAAGAACTGTGCTCTTATTAGTTTATTTAGCAGCTTTGTTCCAGTATCGAGTTTGTTTTTAGTCTTTGTATGTCTTGGTTGCGTCAACTTTTTCTGCAATTTTTGTGTTAATTCTTTTATGATCAGTTCATAATTCATTATTGGGTTGACAGAGTGTGTTGTTTGAAGAAGCTGGTTGATGGCTATTGTATTAGTTATCTTATTAAGTGTCTCTGAGTTCCAATAAATTCGCCTTTGGTTTTGATTTACCATGACTGTACTATGCTTGTACATGATTTGAGTAGGTGAACATGGAAGTATTTTTCACTCTGTAGATAACTGTAGGATAGCGTGATCGCTTCCGTGAACAAAGTTTATTTTTAGTTGTAGGGCGGATCCAAACAAGTCGAGACTGGATATCATATAATCCAAAAGTGTGTTGCTATTAATCCCCTGTCTCGTATTTGAAGCGGGGATGTCCCCTTCCACATTCCCGTTTAATATTATTCCATTTAGCGTTGGGAGCGATGCTAGTAGAATTTTTCCCCTTTGATCCGCTTTGTTCCCAATGGGAAATAATGGTGTGGAAATTTCCAGCGCCTCTTCTTTATACCATTTAGACCATTTTGATATTTCTTTGTTGGAAACTTTTCCATTTAGGTCCCCCATGATGAGGAATGGTGGATAATCTTGCCTTTCGATTATTTGATCTATGTCGTCCAGGATCTCTGTCATCATTCCATCCATTTTTGCTCCAGGCGGGATATATACATTAAAGATTAGTACGTTATTTTGGGAGTCTGATAGATTTGCCCTGCATCTAACCTTAATACATTGGAAATTATAAGAATTCGTAGAAATTATTTCTTGGCCCCAGTCATACTCTTCACTTAGTAAAATTGCAATCCCACCCTTCGCGTGCCCCCGCTTGACCCGCTGGGCAAGGATGTCATAAATGAAGTATCCCCCCATATCGAAATGTTGTGTACTCCAGGTTTCTTGTAGGGCCACAATAGCAGGAGAATGTTTTACTAATTCTGTCATTTTTTCTTTAGTTTTTCCCGCTATATTCCAAGAGGAGATTACTAAGCCTGTGCTAAACAGAAGAGCTAATGTCCTTCGTTTGTTTGTTACTGTTCAGGGTCTCAGAGATCCAGTCCCACGATTGATCCCGCTGTGTTGTTTCCTTACTGCGAGTGCTTTTGCTCCAAATTTCCCTTTCGCCATTCTTTACTGAAACAAATAAATTTGCTGCTGATTGATCTAAGGGATAGGTTTTTTTATTTATGGTTTGGTACGTTTTTTGAGAGGATTCGAGCGGATACATCATATTATAGACTTCGTTTTTTAATACTGGGATCAAGTCATAGCCACATTTGTGGAGGATCTCGCTCTCCTTAAGGATAATTCCTGGTAAGGCTGGGGACCAGAATTCTACAATTGCAATTTTTGTTTTCGCTTTGTCCGGAAACATTACTAGTTTGATCTCTTTTTGCGCTAGAAATTTTAGCGGCTGGATCTGTTGCAGTAGGTTAATGATTCGGCCACGATTGAGTGGAGCTTCATCAATAGGGAATAACTCTGTGATTTGTAAGTAGTTGGATCTTATCTCCTCTACTTGGGATTCTTTTCTCTGTGATTCTGGATGTCCTACGAGTGTTCCTCTTAATGTTGCACTTCCCGGGCTGTGTATGAAATCAGTAGCCTTTGGATTTAATGTAGAGTACCGGTAAAGGTTTTTACTGTTGGTTTTCACCTGTATCTTCTGGTGCTTCATACTCGGTGTCGGGGGCAGTGTTGGGGGCGGTGTTGGACTTCCTTCATGATCTGATGAGGCGTTAAGTAGAGGAGTGTTAATCTGAAATTTGATTTTTGTGGCCTTCTTCTTTTTGAATCTTCTTAGCGTCTTTCTCTTTTTTATCTTTCGTTGCCGTTGTTCCTTCTTTGTTTTTTCCGAGTCTTGTGCATCTTCACTAGTTAACCCAATGTTTGTTTCAGGATCAGGTATTACAGGATTGGTCATGTTTAATTTGGATTTGCTTTTTGTAAATATTGGGTAGTACGTCACAGATTGTTGATGTGGTCCTAAGTTAGTTTGCTCTTTAAAGAGTTTTCTGAGGGAATATACGGCGATGTCTCTCTGCTTTCCCACACTTTCGCCAGATGATTTCTTCCCGGTTTGTGTTGCAATTTCTTTTTTCGAGGGAGGCGGTATAGTGTCCTTTTTTATTTTTAAGGCATCACCAGTTATCTCTTGGCATTTGCCACAGGTTCCTGTTATTTTTGTTGTTGTTACTGACCGATTTTGTTCTTTCTTCTTTTTTTCCTCAACCAGAAATTTTAGAATTCCAATTTGTACATCAAGTGTTTGATCAGAATTTTCCAGTATGTTACCTAAATGGTTGAGGACTGATTCCAGGATGTTTTGTAAAACAAACATTGATTTAGAGACTGGAGTGTAATGATTGATCAGGCCGCTGGTTTTAAAGATAGAAAGATCTGGTGAATTTTCGAGATGGCCCTCTATATCTATTGATTTTTGTGGAGTACTGATCTGTATGTTGTCGATCCTCCTTTGATGTTTCATTTGAGATATTCCATCCTTGGTACTGGTGTCTGGGGAGATAATGTTACAGTCGAAAGACTGTTGTATTTTGGAGAGATCCGGTGTTATTGATCCGGTTGCCATTAAATCTGGGGTTAAGTCCACTTGTTCCATAGAGGTATTTTTTTCCCCTACTTCTGGGATTATTTGGGTGCCGTGTCCAACCTCCATGCCACCTACTGTTTCCGAGTTTGCCTGTTCTTTTACTGTATGATCCTGGTCATCTAGATTTGCTTTTGCGAAATACTTTCTGATTCCAGGGGTTGCTATTGTCTTTCCGTTTCTTACTGCCTTATTGGTGCTCTTTCTGATTGCATTGTCCGTTCCCATTCTTTTCATGAAGATGGTTCTGGATCTGAGCTTCTTGTAGGCCATTGCCCTGTGTTAGGTCAGTTGAAGATGGTACGTTGTTGTCCAGAGGTCCAGGTAGGTCGGAGACTATATATATTTTCCCCTTCTATTCCCTGCTTTTGACCCACGATAGAAGTGCTTGCTTCCAATAAGCACAGTCGGGTAGTTAGACTTCGGGGCCAATGCCCGGCGCTCCGCTCATGCAACGCCAGCACCAGCACCCAGCTCCAGTTCCCCAAGTTTGTTCCTATAGGATTATGCAGTTTTTTGGGGCCTGCTTTGGACTCCTCGCCACTCCCGCTTAAAGCAAGGGGACTGACTTAAAGGAATGCTTTGTGTCTTATGACTCCTGGCTGTAGCGGCGTGAAGACCTGAGCTCCGCAGTGACTTCTGTCTGTGGAGACGTGAAGGCCCCGACTCTCAGCAGTCCCTCCGCCGTGATCGCCACCAGTCACAGTCTAAACGGGTAGTAGTAGATAAATATAGGATGCAAAGTATTAATTTGAATTAAATGGTGAGTTTTATCCACGTTCCCCTTCAGTCGTGGGAGGGTAGGTTACGCTGCCGGGGGGGAGGGGGGTTGCTGCTTCTGATTAGCTATTACTATGTATAAAGAGTGGCCAGGCGAAGAAGTAATACAACAGGCTGGCTCACCTTAATTCCCTTGCTGTACTCGACTGGTGCATCCCACTCTGTGCAGTGACACCGCAGCTCTTGCCCAGGACTGTACTGTAATGCTAGTCCTCCGAGTTACAGGCTCCAAACACCATAATACCAGGGCACCCGGCTCGCACACCTATGCTGGTGCTGGTGCAATAGGATCGGCTGCCAGAGATGCAGGGGGTATAAGTGTGCAGGAGGGGTCCTCCTGTCTTTGAACAATGCTGGCCGCTGCTGCCGCACGCCGCCTTCTAATCACCTCTGCGGCGGCGGCAACAGCCTCTCAAAAAATGCAGGGAGTGCTGGCGAACGGGCGGGGTCCTCTGTTTTAGAGTTGCTGGATTCGTAGTGGTAGATCCGGTGCCGCTGCCTCTCCACGCCGCCTTCTCTTTACCACGGCGGCGGCGGCGGCGATAACAGCTGCGGGTTAGTCACTTTCACTCGGAGGTGCGGAGGGAGGGAGCTTCCGTGCCGAATCTGGTGTCTGCCTGTCGGTACTTGCCTCTCGGTATTTGCCGCTCCCGCAGCCTGCTGCCGTCCCCTCAGCTCAGCGGCGGCAGCTACGGGATTTTCAGCGGGTTATTTCAACTTCTCGGCTCCTTCGAATTCAGCTCCGCTCCTCCGTACTGCTGCACCCTCCGCTCCTGCTCTCACTCGTTGCTCCTCCTCCTCCTCACACGTGTGTTCGCCACGACGACAAATTCCCCTTTCTAGTGCTTGTAAAAGTCTGACTGCTTTTATTTCTCACATTGATTGTTTCCAATACACTAGGATGCCTTTCGGCCTAGCGTCAGCTGCTGCGGTATTCCAGCGATTAATGTTCAGAATTTTTGGTCATTTGGAATATGTTCTCATCTTTCAAGATGATATTCTTGTTATGGGTAGAAACAGTGATGAGCACAAAAACAAACTGATTCATGTACTTCCTATTTTGAACAAATTTGGATTGACTGTTGAATTTCCTAAATGTAAATTTGCAGCCAGTAGTGTGAGTTACCTGGGTCATGAAGTCAGTGCAGTGGGGATACATCCCAAAGCCAAATTATTTTCTGCTATTACTGATGCTCCTAACCCAAAAAACAAAGATGAGGTTAAATCATTTTTAGGCCTAGTGGAATGTTTTTCTAAATGTGTAAAAGACTTTTCGAACAGAACTTTTCACATTAGGCAACTTCTTAAATCCAATTCTAAAATTTCTTTGGTCAGATGTTTGTCAAGAGGAGTTTTGTGACATTAAGAATGCTATTGCTTCTGCACCTGCTCTTCAAGGTTTTAATCTCAAAGGTAAAAACATAATCACTACAGATGATAGGGGTACTGGCATTGGTGAAGTTTTTTCACAGATAGATACAAATGGTTTTGAATCCATTGTTACTTATGCTTCTAGGTCTTTATCTCTTGCCGAGTGTAAATATGCTGTGATAGAATGTGAGGCTCTCGCTTGTGCATGGGCACTTGAGCATTTTTGCACTCTTGTTTGGGGAAGTGAAGTAACAGTTAAATGTGACCATAAACCGTTAGTCAAGGTACTATCCAATGTGGGCATGATAAATGTTTCTGCCAGACTAGCATGCATTTCAATGAGATTGTTAGATTTTGTTTATAAGGTTGAATATTTGCCTGGAAAAAAAATGCCATAGCTGATTTTTTGTCACGTTTACCCGTTCAAATGGTAGAAAACCAAGATAATCCTATTTATAATGTTCAAGTGGCTTGGTTATGGGACCATGGTTTGGATGCCTTTCAAAAAGAAGAGTGGAATGAAGCTTTAGTTAAAGATGAGTGTTTAAGTAAAGTTTTTGAATTTTTGAGCATAGGTTGGCCTCGCAATTGATGTTTCTAAGGTAAAACCATTTTGGGAAGTCCGAGATGAACTATCTGCTTTGGATGGAAATCTTATGAGAGGTGATAAAATCATTCCTCCATATTATCTAAGAAACAAAATTATTTCCCTTTGTCATGAGGGACATTTAGGTATTATTAAAACTAAAAGTATTGTCAAAAGCAGATTTTGGTGGTCTGGTGTTGATATTGAGGTTGAGAGGGTTGTGAGAGATTGTGGTTTATGTTCTACAGCTGACAAAACTTTGAAAACATAAGGCCTCCCATGAGTGATTTTATGTGTCCAGAATCACCATGGGAAAGTGTTGCTGTGGACATCATGGGTCCTATTTGTAATTCAGGGAAATATGTTATACCAATGATAGATCTATATTCTAAATGGCCGGTGCTCAAGATTATTAGGAAGTTAGACACTGAAACAGTGATTTCATTTTTTGACGAGGTTTTCATGAGTGAAGGTACTTTTGCTGGTATCATAAGTGATAATGGGGTACAATTTACTTTGGATGGCATTATTCCATATTTGTCTAAGTGTGGTATTCAGCACAAGACCACATCATTGTACATTCCCAGTGGTAATGGTTTAGTGGAAAGGTACAATCGAGTTTTGAAGGGTGCCATACAACTAGCTTGTTAGAATAACATTCCCTGGGAAACACAAATGTTTAAAACTCTTTGGTCCTACAGAGTTTCTATTGTTGATTCTACAAAATGTTCCCGTTTGAACTAATGAGGGGGAGAAAACCCAGAGCGAAATGGTATCCTGGTTGGATAAAAAGTTATGGTGAAGTTAATTGGTCTTCCGCTGATGTCAAGAATAAACTTATGGTTAAACATGACAAGTACAAAAAATTGTATGATATGAAACAAAACACGCATAATGTTAAACTTTCTGTTGGTCTGTGGGTTAGAGTCAAGAAACCAGGTTTTATACAAAAAAATGAAAGTAGGTTCTTTGACCCTCAACGCATTTCCAAATTAAGGAAAAATGCTGTTATTTTAGAAGATGGAAAATGTTGGAATCTCAAGAGAAGCGCTTAATGTAAAGATCCTTTTCCATCAAATATAGATGTAAAGAAGTCTTCTGGATTGTGTGTTTGATGGTCCTCATGACTCTACTCTGGAAAGTGATGCCAGCGTCTCGCAGGATGTTCGCCAGGATGAGGTTCCTCGAGATGAAGACTCCAAGACTCGTGAGAAAAGAACCATCAAACGTCCTGTTATTTTAAAAGACTATTTTTGTAATTACATTTTATTTTTTGTTTGTAAGGAAAGAGATGTGTAGTGTTGTGCTCTTTCCTTGTTGGTAAACTCGTGCTCGAGTTTCCCCGCGAGGAAAGTGTAGAATCTCTGTCAAGGATATTCTAATGCTTACCTTCAAATTTGCAACGTATTCCAGATGGCGCTTAGTGGAAAGCGAACTGTTGCTGTTGCTAGAGGTTGTTATCGTACGGCTGAGAATTTCAATAAAGTATTAAAATACTTTCACCCTATCCTCATCTATCCTCGTCCTGCTAGATTTATCTGCAGCGTTTGACACCATCTCCCACAGCATTCTTGAACGTCGCCTTTGGGAGATTGGTGTCAAGGGAAAGGCTCTACAGTGGCTCAAGAACTACCTAACTGATCTATGATAGTACAGGTGGGAAATACAAGCTCCTGTAGTAGATCAGTCAGGATGAGAGTACCACAGGGCTCCATCTTGGGTCTGACATTCTTCAACCTTTATGTGACCCCTCCGGCCAAAGTGATTAGATCCTATTGCTTTGATGTTGTGTCGTATGCCGACGACACTCAGATCCTGGTCACTCTTGGTCCAGACCCATTCGAAACAAAGTCTCATTTCAAAGATTGCATGTCTCAAATCAAGAAGTGGCGGTGCACAAACCACCTCAGTTGAATGGAGGAAAACCAAGATAATGCTCTATGGCAAGGCTGATGAGCACTGGACACCTGACTGGTGGCCCTCTAGCCTTGGCCCTTGTTGTACTCCAACTCAGTCGGTGTGAAATCTGGGCTTTCAAATAGGCCTGGGAAGTAAATTCCGTTCCGCTCGAATTTGGGTAATTTCGGGTTCCGCAGAGAACGCAAAATTTACCAAAATTCTGCGTTTTGCGACTTTGCAAAATGTTTTACTTGTTCGCGTTCTCAAAATGCGCGTTTGCAAGATATTTCTCCCCGAGCACGCAAACAGCAATTGCGAACATGAAAAAAGCATCGCGAAAAAGCAATTCTGCGTGTTCGCGGAATTTCTGTGTTTGCTGAGATTTTTTACCGTTTCGCAGAGATTTGCGTAGCGCGATTATGCAACTTCCGCCCACCCCTACTTTTAAATGGACAATAAATTGTCAATGAAAGACCATGTTAATAAGACAATCGGCTCCTTTATTGGAGTTATGCGTAGCCTGCGTAAAGTTCTTATGTGGATTCCGACTGAGGCAAGAAAACCCCTAGTCCAGGGACTAATTATTAGCCATATGGACTATGGGAATGCCCTACTGGCTTCCACCAATGAAAACCTTCTATCAAGGATGCAGGTTCTGCAGAACACAGCAGCGAGGCTGGTACTTGACCTTCCACCAAGATCTCCATCGGCACCTAGCTTGAAACTTCTACACTGGCTGCCTGTACGAAAACGTATACGCTTTAAGATTCTTTGCTTGACGCTAAGAACATGTACGTAAAAAGTCCAGATTTTTGGGCCAAAAAATTAATCTGGTATCAACCTGGCAGAACTTTGAGATCTAGCAACCAAGCACTTCTCGCATCTCCCAGAATCTGTACCACCACAGTTGGAGGGAGATCTTTCTCCTTCCTTGCTCCGTCTTTCTGGAATAAACTGCCCTCAAATCTACGTACCATAAGTGATCATAATTATTTTCGTAGGAACTTAAAGACATGGCTGTTTGACATCTAACTGCATTGAATCCTTGTCCTATCAGAGACATCCACCAGCGCCATGAGACTCTTGAGTGATATGCGCGCTCAATAAATGTTTTATGATTTGATTTGATTCTATTAGAACAGCTAGGAACAATGAAGTGCATCCCACTAGGGATAAACAAGCTGTCCAGCAACCAGAAACATGTGACCCTAGCCCGGAGTTACTTCCAGTGATCAACTTGCCTCCTGCGTCTGCTCCCTATATTATTGTTTTGGCAAATGTACCCGGTCTCACAACTGGCAGGACGGAAACTATAAGGGACCTTATGAACAAAAGCATACACTGGCTGAATACGAATGTGACTGGACACTGGGAGATATCTAAAGAGATATTGTTGGCTAGACGTGTGGGGAATGGCGGGCTGGGGAAAGGTTATAAGGGTGATGATTTTGTGGTTAACATTAGTAACCCATTGGTTGTAAAGGAAACTTTGTGTCAAGGTAGCGTTGGTATGGTCAAAACTAGCTCTGTTAAGATACTGCCACTAGTTTTTTTTGCTATAGGCACCTCACTACTTCACAACGTAATCTTGAGGGGGGAGCTGTCCCAAAAAATGTCTTTCCCAGACTTCCTTTCCAACTGATAGGGCCCTTGAATAATAGATTCACTGTGTTGTCTGGTCTGGAGGACAACAATTGAAGTTTAAGCAAGGAGTGTGAGAGCTAGGACTTCCTGGAAGAGGGCAGAGTATCTCTTAGGTCTATCCCTGCTGTCCAATTGACCTCCAACTCAGTTCAGAACAATTCCTCAAAAGATCCATTAGCGAGTGTATCAATGATAGAGGGTGGTATAGACCGTGCTTGTATTAAATTCTTAAGCAGGAATATTGCAGGTTTAGCTTCAAACATTTTGATTGATGACTGGCAACGTTTTATCTTGAATTATGACTTTGTTTTTATGAAGGAAACCTAGGACATGAAAGAGATAGCATTCGATGATTTTACTTCTTTTAGTTTACAAGCAGTACCGTCTCCAGCCGAAGAGCCAAAGGGGGGCTGACAGTTTGGCTCAAAGTAAATATTGATTGTTCGATCTCTCCCCTCTTTCTAGACCAGGAGGAGAAGCAGGTTTTTTGCCTAAGTTGGAATGATAAATTCAAGATCTATACTGTTAATGTTTACAATAATAATTTATCCAGCAAGAGCAGTTCTAATTTCCAGGACCTTTTCACAGTGATTGATATGCTGATGGAAAAAGAGGCTTGGGCAGAATGCCCCCATATTATGCTGGTGGCAGGTGATTTTAAAGCCAAATTAGGGTATTTACCATCTTTCTCATTAACCACCTTTGATCTGGAATTTCATGAAGCTGGCTGTAATGTGATGGATACTAGGGGGTGGGTTCTATTTCCATTACTGGTTGAACGGTGCTTGATCAATAAGATCTCTAACCTCATTGGTTGGGACATTCCAACCTTTAGAGGAAGGGGGGCAGGGGGCACCAGAGACTACATCTTTCCCTCCTGGAGTATGTCCTCTATCACTAAAAATAGTGAGGTCCCTGCCCAGATTTATAGCGATCATAACCAGATTGCTGTGCAACTACTGACTCCATTTTAGGACTATAAGTTCAGGTTACCGCCACCCCAAACTTTAACAATAAAGGGTGCAGGGCGCAAATTGGTCTGGCGTACCACGAAATTTAAGCCTATATGTCCCAGTTAGTTTGTAATAGCACGGCTTTGGTGAATAGTTGCAACTTGATAACTAGCAATACAGCCCTTATTTGAACTCATTTCGAAAACCTTACTGTGGATAAAGGAGAAGCTGTCCAGACCAATTACTCAGCCTTGTCACCAAGCCAAATCATGGTTTGATAAATAATGTAGGATAGTTAATGTATCCCTACGTAGGGCTCCAAAGCAATCGCCTAGAGACCAGAGTGACATTTTAGCTAGCAGAAAAATGTACCAACAATCAATGGAGAGAAGGAAGCAGGTCATAAAGGAGGAGAAATGGTATTCTATTATTAGTGTCTGCCAACTAAAAGACTCAAGCTGTGCGATCTGTTTAATCTCCTCTATTACACAGAGATAAAGTAACGGTTCACATATCGGGTGAGGCTTGGTTAGTGCATTTTGCTGGGATGTATTCTATTGGCAGTAGGGCCGATGGTGTACTTCAGCCACTGGTTCCACAGGATTTAAAACAAGTTTAGCAAGGAAGAGGTTTTAAAAGCAATTATGGATAGCTGGGGCAAGAAGGCCCCAGGACCCGATGGTGTCCCTCTTGATCTCTTCAGGGAGGACCCAGGGTATTGGACTCCCGTTCTTACTTCTGTTTTAACTCTGTTAGTAGTTTGGGCGTGCCCAGGTTGTGGCGCACATCTATAATAGTCCCCATTTAAAAAAAAGGAAATGTGCATGATGTTACATGCTACCACCCAATATCCCTCCTAGATTCCACCTCAAAAATCATTGGGAGGGTAGTCTTGGATCACCTACTAGACTGGTCTAATAAAAATAGAATACTTGCTCCAAACCAATATGGGTTTACAAAGGGGCTTGGGACTATTGAACAGTGCCTCAACCTTCATCCACTTGTGGCTAAATACAAGTATGCAAAAGAAGCAATAACAAATTTGGCGTTTATGGACATGTCCAGCGCTTTTGACTGTGTATCTAAAGCAAAGCTGTGGACCATTTAAGAGAGTATGGGCGTTGACGAGGGGCTGGTGTCATTTTTAAGACTTTTACACTATGACCTAACAGCAACCGTTCGATATGGTAGAGCTGTTGAATGTACAGAACCTTTTAGCAGTAAGCGGGGGTGTGCCAAGGATGAGTGTTCGCCCAAACTCTTTTTCTCCTATGCACGAATGATTTGGAAAAAAACTCTGGTATCTGTTGGGGCAGATGTGCCGTGTGTGGAGAAAAAGCCTGTACCAGTACTCCTATATGCTGAGGATGCGGTGCTCTTGGCAAGTACGGCCAACGACCTTAAGAGGCTTATTTTTAGCTATGTCAGTCTCCTGAGCGACCTGGGCTTAGGGACTAACCTTAAGAAAACTTTCGCCATGGTATGCATGCCAAGAAATACGAAAACCTGTACTCTAAATATTAATGATAAATCACTAGACAGGGCTAGCTCCTTTTCTTATCTGGGCCTGGATTTTGATGATGGCTGTACTTGGTATACTTGTGCTTAAACAGGATATTGGGCTTTACTCAAACCGTTGGTAGTACTTCCGTGCTTGCCATGTCTATTGGTAAAAAAAAAACATTGACCCTGTTGTAGAGATATATAAACATATAACATATGGAATGGGTATTAGGGGATGCAGGGATGTTTATGTAACAGACGAAGAGAACAGATTCTGTAGTTGGCTATTAGGCGTCCCACTGTCAACCTGCATTTTCCATTACACCTGGAGCTAGGCTTGGAGTATGTCTAAGACATTATTAATGCAGCCCCCCTTGCTCGTTGGTGTTCAATCTGGTACAATGAAGAAGCCACGCTCAATCGGGCAGTTATCAGAGATTGCTTATCTTGTGCCCACGGTCTGGCCATTCCATGGTTAAAATATATTAAAGACCATTTTACTACACTGGGTTGTTACAAGAAAAATGTTATTACCTTTTTGTGTACGCAGATATAAATTTTCCAAGCGCAAAGCTGCTTTATTTTATCTGTTGCAACTTAATGACCAATATGTATGCCATGCATTTGCTAGCTTCCTGAATTGCATTATAAAAGAAGGATCATTTATTTTGATGAAATAGTTGTTATATTTTTCTCTTTTGTAAGCGCTGTGGGTCGTATATTGTAAAGTGGAAACTCTGTTCTTCGCAATTCATACCCTATTAGTTTCACTGTCTCAGTAGATTTGATGTCCTCAGAATTGAGTTGCACGCACTGTCACTTTACAAATTGTAAATTATTATATAACCCCTTTATTCTAATCATGGATGTTTTTTAACATATGTGTTTTATATTTGCATGATTTTATCATTGTATATATCTTTTATGATCTGCTTTCGTGAAATCGAATAAAGACGCTGAATTGAATTGGCTTACAACTAGTAACAAGTGGCCTGCTTGGGGGCTGGGCTCTCTTTGTTTCATGTTTGTTAGTGCCATTCCATTTCTGGTGCTTTGCACCATTTTTAAGTTCTTCTTAGTGTTTTTGGTTGCTCAAATGGGTGTATTTTCAAATATTTATAGGTTTCACTCATCTTCATTGCTTGATTTTTGCTTGTGAGAAAGTGTCACTCATAGTCTTTGAATGTCACTCCTAATTACCCTGCAATTATGAAAATGTCACACATAAGGAATCTGAAAGCTTGGCTGCTATGTGAAGGTCAAGATCCTCTTACATACATGCCAACATTTGAAACCTGAAAAGGGGGAGATTTTGGAAAAGATCACTGAAGCGGCGGAGATATGGAATGTGAGACAATTTAAAAAAGCCATTTTGGGCTTAAAAAACTGCGAGCCTCCTGTCTGAATTGGGTCTGTTGGCACGTATGCACTTACAAGATGAAAGGGATGGCTTCCTTTTTTAGTTTCAGCATCAAGGATGAGGCTTGAGTCTGTTCGGAACCTTACCATCCACTTTCCGATGATATTCAACAGACTGGTGGGCCATAGTAATTGAAGAGGGATGCAGTTTTGTAAAATAATGAAGCCAGCACGGCAGGAAGTAAAACAAATAAAAAATTACGAAAGAGAACAAGGAAAGATTAAACAAACCTAAAAAGAAAGCAGCTTTCAAGGAAGAATAAGAAGAGATACGATGGATGAACAATATAGGCTAGAAGGGGATGAAAGGCAACTATAAAACTCCAAGCGAACAAACCACAGCTCTAATCATTCTTTGTTATGTGCCTGGTGCCCTGATTACTGCCTTCTAAGTGGTTTACTATTTCTAACAGGCTGGTGTCACGTCTATTCAGGAAAAGGAAGACAATAACTCAATGGCATTACAAAATATCACTTGAAAGTAAAGAATTACTTCATCAGAGCACTCCATTTCAGCCTTCATTAACAATCTTCAAATGGAAACATTTATGGACATCGAGCCTTTGCGAGGACGATTCTATGGAACTCTTAAAAATTAAAAGTTTATGTTGTCATGCAGTTTATGAGTATTTCTTGATAAACACATTCTCAGGAATCACATTTTTTATTTGTGTGTAGATGTTTTAAAATTAAGATGTAAAACAGCATGTTCATTAACATTTAAAACAATTGCATGGCAAAATGTGTTGTATTTAGGTCCTTTGTCTGATCTATTGTCTAATAAAGATAGGTAGTTCCAAGATAGCAATTTATAGCCTTTCAAGGCACCACTTTTTCAGGGATCCTAATCAGCAGGGCACATAGGCCTGAACCTGAACGGAAAAGGCCAGCTGCTACCGAGATGAAAGGGATGATTCAGATCTGTGTAAGTTTAAAGAGCATAAGCTATGCATAAATGACAGGGTGGCAAACATGCATGTTAAGTCTTTGAGTTATAAAAAGATTATCTCAAGCCTTATAGCACTTCTGTGAGAACCTGCGATTGGTTCTTTAGCGTCACAATTGGTAGAGGCGAGACTTCAGCAGCCATTTTGAATTTGAGATAGTATTTATGGCAACAGAGTTCCTTATAATGCTATTTCGGATGCTTAAAGGAAAAGATTGTAGTTCCTTCCACGCTGCTGGCTCTCCGCTTCCAATGCTACACACAACTGACCCTTTGGGGAACGTGTAAAGTGAAGTAAACACATTTTTGGTTGGATTTGGATGTGTTAGAAATTGGATTGGTGGTTGATTGGAGTATGAACCCTAGGCAAGCAACTACCACAATCCTAGGCAGGGTAATAAGCAGGCAAACCCTAAATTAACCTGCTCTCACCCTTTGGTAGCTTGGCACAGAGCAGTCAGGCTTAACTTTAGAGGCAATGAGTAAAGTGTGTGTGCAACATTTCAAACAGTAAAACTTTTCAAACACCACACAAAATTTCTCACCAGGTTACTTTAATAAATAAAACAAGAGCAAAATGACTAAAATCAAATAAGTAGAACTTGAGATATTGGATATTAAAGCTTATAGTGAAAAATAGCACCTAGAAGCAAAAAGCAATATTTTGGATACCTGGTTGCACCAGACCAGGGCAAACTCAACCCCTCAGGCCGACTGCGATGGTGCGTGGGCTGGCTACAGGAACCCAGTTAGGCCTGCTGAACCAAAGTACCTTAATCCTGGCTGCAGAGCGTTTGCCTAGATCCACATCAAAGATGTGTTGCACAGCAGAGGCTATGCTTCGATTCTGAGATGCGATGAGGCTGCGGTGCGAGGAACTGATGTGTTGAGGATCCGGTCACCTAGGCTTGCGATGCAAAGGCCGGTATCGAGGATGCAAGGTGCAGTGGAGACGATGCGTCTGTTACAATGAGCGGTGAACCTGCGATGTGGATGTTTGTTGTTGTCGCCGATACTGCTTTTGACGAGGGATGTGAGGAGCTTGCACTGGGAAAAGTGTCATGCAGTAGAGGTTCTGAAAATGATGAGTCAGTCCCAAGATGCAGGATGCAGCGGTGTTGCAAGTCTTTTGTGACTGTTCTAATCCAGGCAACAAATATGATGCGTTGGTTCTGCTCGAACATGCGCCGCAAAGAGGAGGAGATGCCTCTGTTCTACTCAGGGATGCGTCGCACGGAAGAGGATCCATCAGTTCTGCTGAAGAAACACCTTAGGTCCACTTCCAAGGGTCGAGGACCTGAGTTCCACCACCTGACACAGTAGATTCACAGATAGTAGAGTCGAGGTGAAGAAGCAAGTTGAGTGCAAGTCTGATGTCCCTGAGACTTCAGATCAGGAGGCCAGCCAGCAAGCCCTTGGAGTCATTCTGGGTTCAAGTGGTACAGGTCCAGTCCCTTCACCCAGGCAAGAGGGCAGCAGGCCACAGGTCAGTACAGCAAGGCAGTAGTTCAGCAAAACAAGCCCTGCAGAGTGACAGTTGTTTCAGCGGCACAGCAGTCCTTCTTCCTGGAATAGTCTTCACAGGTCCAGATGTGTACTAAATTGGTCTAGTACTTTTACCCAGTGGTGCCTTTGAAGTGGGGGGGGGGAAACTACAAAGACAAGTGTACAGAGGCCCTGTCCTGGATTCAGACTCACTTCATGGGGGGATGCAATGCTTTGTGTGTGGACAGGACACAGCCTATTCAGGTGTGAGACTAGGTCCAGATCCTCCCTCCTACCCTCTCAGGATGCACCATCAAGTCACACCTAAGCTACCATTGTGTGTGGCCGTTTGGGGAATACACAACGCCCAGCTGTCACCCACCCCAAACATGTGATCAGAGAGAGGCAGCAGGCACCAAATGGCTAAAGTAGGAGGTGTAATGGTTTCCTACTACCACTACTGGGAGCAAAGTATCTTTGCAAAATTTCCCTCACACACCGATTCTTAATCCTTAAAACTCCCCTGCCTTTTTCTCACAAGAGGTCCCTGGAAAACGAGTGAGTTCACCCTGGTCTTTAGGAGCCAGGGTGCCCCCTATGATGAAGCACGGCACTATTACAGAGTTATGAGGGGAATTTAACAATGAGGTTTTGCTCCCAATAGTGGTAGTAGCAAACCATTACACCTCATATTGAGAACTAGTCCACTTCAGTATTATTATTTTTCCAGTTTTCAGATTGGGTTGGATACGGTTTTGTTTGTGATTAACCAAAATACCATGTTTAGAGGAGAGAGCATATGCATTACAACACTGGTTAGCTGTAGTTAAGTGCACAGAGTCATAATACCAGCAAAAGCAAGGTCAGAAAAGTAGAGGAGGTAGGCAAAAAGTTGGGGGGGGGGGACAACACAAAGGCTGTTAGGTCTATAGTTGTGCAAATGTAATTTAGCGAAATGCCGCCACTAACAATGAAAGACAACCAGTGGCTGAAGTAGGACGGCTCAGAACTCCATTACTGTGGTTGGCGAAAGTAAACTTTAAATGACAATTGAACAAGCCACTAGTTGAGGAAGGTTGGCTAAAAGCTCTTCTATGTGTAAACACAATTATGTATTTTTACTGGGATTTGTTTTTAAAAAAACACGAGGCTGCAAAAATAGCTAAACCTACTCCTAGGCTAGACTTAAAACCAGATTGTCCAGGATGGTGTTGGAACCCTATAAGTTAAAATACATTTTTGTAAACAAAGTTTCTGGAATCAGCAGCATAAGGTAACTGGGAGACTTGTGAATGAAGAGGCATAAACTGCAACTCTACTTGAGTCTTCACTACAACTGCTGACAAAGTGAAGAGGTCTGGCATTAAATGTGTGTTGCATACAGTTTTATTGAAAGATGTAGAAAAGATATAGAAATGGGCATATCAATGTGTAAATGACAGCATGAAATATCCTCAGCCAACGGCCCAGGCGGCCCGAGGGGTCCTTGAGACTGCAGGTGGTGGAGGGGCTGCCGGCTGGGACCAGGGACACCCACCCACCTACTTGCCATTTTACGCTCCCACCCCCGAGGCCATCAACGGTGGACGCCTGCCTGGACCCACAGAGAGGTACTAGCCACGCTGGGGGAGGGCGCTCACCACCTCATCCCGCTCTTGCCTCATTCCTGTCTTCTGGCCTGGTACGGGGCAAGGCCTGCCAACGAGGGTCGCCAGCGGCTTTGACCTGCGCCCCCCCTGCATGCCCTGGCACTCATGGCTCTGGGGCGGAGCGACTTCCCCAAGGCCTGAGGAATTCCTTGAGCACGTGCCCATCGTGACACACGCCGCATTGCCCATGTCTGGGGGAACTAGGACGAGAACCGGTGCTGGTGGTACACAGGTAAAAGGAAAGATGGAAAAGGCGGCAAAGGCGGCGGACCTGGACCAGACCGCCACCAAATTGGACACGATGCTGGCGGCGATGGAGCGGCTGGAGGAGTCGATGCAGCTGACCCGCACCTCCCTGGAAACTAAGATTGATAGCATCGCCATAGATCTCACGCACCTGCGAGCTGACCACAAAAAACTGTCGGATCGCACTGCCACCCTGGAGGCCATCGCGAATGATCTTGCGCCAAAAGTCTCACAAACGGACAGACACGTTGAGGAAACAGAAATTTTAGGTAGTCAGTGTGTCCCCCCCTCGCACCCTATCCATGTACCTATTGTCCCATGTCTGTCCATGTTATTGTGTAATTCCTTTCCCGTGCCTGTTTTAATGATGCCCCTGCATTTCCGTCAAATGTTAGCATGTCAGTTATTAGGCCTTTCATGACTGAAATGTTAATTCCGTATTAAGGCCTATGTTTCCAATGCATTTACATGGTGCACTTTTAAATATCGTGAAGCACACGTTTTTGTGGCTCAGCCGAGCCCGGCCCTGAATTCAGGCTCCGAGCCTTTTCTGTCTCTGAAAGCTGTAGTTTAGGTATGCATCCCTGACCTCTACCTTACTGCCTGCCTGCCAAGACGGTATTTTGCCTACAGTTATCTGCTCAGCCTCCGCAAAAACACATTCCGGTCTAGTGAAATAGGTAAACATCTTCCACCTGCAGAGCATAGGGCCTAGCTTTCCTGTCTCCATGCAAGTGATTTACTGAACCCGTTGCCATAGTAGGCTCATGGCCCGCGCATTGCACGAAGACATATATGCACCCACTAGCATTCAGTGATGAACGGCCTCTGCTCGAGAGACCTTTACTTCAGACAATACATCCTCCAAACACAAGATATCAGATATGCCAAAGGTGCAGGTCGTTCTGACATCCAAGACTCCAGACTCCTCTACTAGTGCTAAAGTCAAGCCCCCCAGCTCTCCCCAGTTACACGTCAATCCCACGTCATGTTCAGTTGCGCGCACATGTATGGTAAAGGTTTCTGCTGACCCTGCAGATTTTCTCTATGCATCCACCCACCTATGACACTTCTGTGACTCATCAGGTACACACCTCCGTGTACGCCCCCTTACACGCCTTCTTTTACGTCCATATGTTCTAATCTCTCTCTCTTCACTTGTTACGCCTACTGTATTCATTGCAATTGTACAGTTTTACTATATATAATGTGTGATGTTAATAAAACGTTAGATATCCCTTCCTGAACCTTAGAGGTGATGGAACCCGATTCTCGTTGACTCAAGTCATCTTAATTAAAGCCCGTATGACTCAGATACCACGGACTCTGCCTCTCATTTTTATGAGCTATTCTTATTGTTATTTAATGTATAGAAAAATAGTCCCGGTAATTTTATTTACCACATAATCTGGCGCCCGAACAGGGACTAGTCCCCTTCCCCACACGCCGGCGATGTAACGCAGGCCCCCTGACCCCTTCTACAGCCGTGACGGACCCCCTTCTGTGCACATTCGCGGGTTTTCCTGCTTACTCCCTCAGGCCCACGGAGGAGACGGAGACTGCGACCAGGCATCCACACGAGGCGGTGAGGAATGCGGACTGTCCCGACCAGAGCCCAAGTCGAGAGAGCAAGGTCCGAGGTATCCGGAGGCCCACCTGTTTCCGAGGCGCATGCGTAGCAGCCAGAAGCCGTAGCAGTCCAGTCCAGTCCAGTGTCGAGTTTCCGAGGCCTTCAGTTTTGCTTCCCGGTGAGTACCGTTGTTGGGAACGCATATAGACGGGTTCATTTATTTGAGCTCGGTCAAGACGGGTCTGGGTACACAGATTCGGTATAGACGTGTCCATTTAGGTGGATACGGTATGACGTGTCTCTTTATGGGACCGGTATGACTGTACTGTTCTAGCAGTGCATCCAGTATTCTAGTATTGTTTTTCAGAATTGTGTTATTCTATGTACCAGGTAATATCTGTTCGCAATGTTTTAATGTCGTGGTATGAATGATTGTTTAGGATTAGTTACTTACCTGTAATCCTAGTTCTCTTCCAGGGGTATCCTCATCAAAGTCATAAGCATTAGAATATTCCCGCCTACGTGCGGGACCCCGGAAACACTATATTATATGTGCCCCACATATAAATACACATATATATATAAACCTATATATATAAAAAACAAGCAATAGCAGCCAGATCACATTAGAGCTGAAATATGCTGTGAAGAATTTCCACCATACATGAATAATAAGCATTAGAAACAGGAGAAAACAACACCAAAGCTTGTTTAGGAATTGTTTTAATGCTCAAAAAGCAGTAGAAATTCTCATAACTCACTGGAAGCATAGAAAGCTCCCAGGCTGCATTGCAAACACACAGTCTAACCAGACTGAAAAGCTAACCTGTAGCTAAATAACAAAAAACTGACACTGTGCCTTTAAGGCACTCATGACCCCCTGAATCCCATCATGCCTCAGGAGTGGCAGTTAGGCAGTTGTTCTTTTCGGAGACTGAAAACCAAACCCAATAACGCTTAGGTCAACAATATCTCCTTACGAACAGTTATTCCTTGCCCGGGGAGGCGGGAGGGTTGCTTATGACTTTGATGAGGATACCCCTGGAAGAGAACTAGGATTACAGGTAAGTAACTAATCCTTCTCTTCCAGGGGATCCTCATCAATAGTCATAAGCATTAGAATAGAATAGCGAGCCTCTCCTCATCTCTGCGGGCAAAGGAAAGATAAGACAGAAATCTCATCAACAAGCTTGAGCAGACAGAACCGACTACCCAAACAGATTCCTCAAGGAGGCTTGCCCTACTTGAGTGTCAGTCCTGGAATCAGAGTCGAGGCAGTAATGCCTCGTAAAGGTATGCACTGATTTCCAGGTCGCGGCCTTGCATATTTCTGACATGGGAACGTCATGCAAGAAAGCCACTGTAGCCGCCTTCCCTCTAGTGGAATGCGCTTTTGGAGACATCAACAAAGGTTTTCCCGCCAGTTGATAGGCCAGCTTAATGCAAGAAACAATCCACCTAGAAATGGACCTCTTTGCCGCTGGAAAACCAGTTCTCATAGCACCATAGTTTACAAACAGTTGGTCCGTTTTCCTAATCCCCTTAGTCATTTCCAAATAAAACTTCAGCACTCTTTTAAGATCTAATGAGTGAAGTGACCGCTCAGCCGGGGTCGCCGGATTTGGAAAAAAAGAAGGGAGAGATATAGACTGATTGATATGAAAATCAGATATGACTTTAGGCAAGAAGGAAGGGTGAGCCCTCAGAACCACTCTGTTATGGTGGAATACCGTATAAGGCTCCTTTGCACAGAGCGCCTGTATCTCACTGACCCTGCGTGCAGAGGTAATCGCCACCAAAAAAGCTGCCTTCCAAGAGAGATGTTGTAAGGAAGCTTTGTGGATTGGCTCGAAAGGTGGAGACATCAACCTTGATAGAACTAGGTTTAATTCCCACGGAGGAGAAGGATTTCGTACAGGGGGATACACCTTCTTCAACCCCTGGAGGAAATCCTTGACCACTGGAACCTGAAAGAAAGACACCTGGTCAGGCGACTTCCTGTAAGCCACAATAGCTGACAAATGCACTCTAATGGAAGCGTACTTTAAACCAGCTGTTGCGAGTGAAAGGAGGTATGGTAATATGACGTCCTCCTGCCCCTTAATCGGATCCAAATGCTGATCCCTACACCATAAGTAAAACCGTTTCCACTTGAAGGCATAGGATGCTCTCGTGGAAGGTCTCTTAGCCTCCTTTAAAATGCTCATACAGTCAGGAGGTAGGTTCAAATGTCCGTATTGCAGGACCTCAGGAGCCATGCTGTTAGGTTCAATGATGGGAGGTTGGGATGCATTATCCTCCCGTTCATTTTGCTCAACAGGTCCGGTCTGCAAGGGAGTCGTTTGTGTGGACACACAGACAGATGTAGAAGGTCCGGATACCACCACTGCCGAGGCCAGTCCGGAGCAATTAGGATCATCACCATGTTCGTCCTGAGGAGCTTGGACACCACTCTCGGGATCAGAGCCAGGGGAGGAAACGCGTACGCGAACATCCCTGCCCAATCCAACAGGAGAGCGTTCCCCAGCGTCCCCGGTCTGTGGAACCTGGACGCGAAGGCGTGGCACTTGGAGTTTTCGTCGTCTGCGAACAAGTCTATGGACGGACGCCCCCAGCAACGAAAAAGTCCTTCTACTACTTCGTCGTGTAGCACCCAGTCTGGCTGATCTTCGAAGTGCCTGCTGAGTGCGTCTGCTTTGACGTTCAACTCGCCCGGAAGATGTACCGCCACCACTGTGAGACCTCGAGCGAGGAGCCAATGCCATATTGTTTGAGCCTCTCGAGACAGTGGGCGAGATCTTGTGCCTCCTTGCTTGTTCAGATAGAACATGGTCGTTGTATTGTCCGTCTGAACCAAGACTGAGTTGGCTGTGATCGCTGGCAGGAAAGCTTTGAGAGCCAGGAATACCGCTCTGAGTTCCAGCATGTTGATGTGGTAAGTCTGCTCCTGCGCAGACCACCGGCCCTGAATCTGAAGCGGACCCATGTGCGCTCCCCAGCCGTGCAGGGAGGCATCTGTCACGATAGATAGGGATGGGATGGGTTGATGAAACGGCACTCCCACCATCACATTGCGTCTCCGAGTCCACCATCTGACAGACTCTTTTGTCGCCTGGGAAAGATGGATATGGTCCTCCCAGCGACCTGTCGCCTGGTCCCACTGATCCTCCAGGGCCTGTTGCAGAGGACGCATTCTCAGCCTGGCGTGTGGGATGAGAAAAATGCAGGACGCCATGGAACCCAGTAGAGACGCCACCTGTCGTGCTGTTGGGGGACGAGACTCCAGCAGAATCCCGCACTTCAGGGTCATGGAAGAAAGTCTCTCCTCCGAAGGAAACGCTCTTCCCACGCTTGTGTCCAGAACGGAGCCTAGGTAGTGGATGGATTGCGTAGGCTGCAGGACTGACTTCTCCCGGTTCACATGGAGGCCGAGCCTGTGAAGCTGTTGTAGGCACAGATGCAGATCTTGTGTTACCCGTACCGGGGATGAACCCTTCAGGAGCCAGTCGTCCAGATATGGGTAAACGAAGAGACCCTTCTTGTGAAGAAAAGCCGCCACCACCGCCATGCATTTGGTGAAGACTCGTGGTGCGGACTTGAGACCGAAGGGTAACACCTTGTACTGGTAGTGTTTGTGCCCCACGACAAACCTCAGGAACTTTCGATGTTGCTGCGCAATCGGGATGTGAAAGTACGCATCTTGAAGATCCACCGAACACATCCAATCTCCGGCTTGTAGATGTGGACATATTTGGTGAAGCGCCAACATGCGGAACTTTTCCTTGACGATGACCTTGTTTAGGAGTCGCAGGTCGAGTATTGGTCTGAACTTGTCCTCCTGATCCTTTTTGGGGACAAGGAAATATCTGGAGTAAACTCCTTGGCCTCTTAGAGCGCGAGGAACTTCTTCTATCGCTCTTTTTTGCAGCAGGATCGCCACCTCCCGACGGAGCAAGCTCAGTTGGTGAGGGCAAGAGCTCTTGGGAGGAATGCTCTTTGGAAGAGCACGGAAACGTATCCTGTAACCACTTCGCAGTATATTCAGCACCCACTGATCTTTTGTGATGCTGACCCACTCCTCCAGGTGTTGAGATGCACTTCCTCCCACCGGAGTGGGCAACGGTGTCAGAGGAAGCCACTGCTCAGGCCTTTCCTCCTCTCGGGGCGTTGGAGGACTGCTGACGGCCACCCCTGCCCCTGCTGGGTTTACCGTGAAACTGGGGTTTACTCTGAGCTTTGTTCTGCGACCACTGAGGGGTTTGAACCTTCTGCTGGGCCCCTCTCCCCCTGTTGGACTTGAAGCGGCGCTTGAACTCCTTCTTCTTCTCCAAGCCCACCGCCTTCACCGTGTCCAGTTCAGTTTTCATTCGGGTCATTTCCTCGTCTGCGTGTTCTCCAAAGAGGGCAGAACCCGAGAAAGGGAGATTCAGAATCCGATGTTGGGCATCCGGCTTCAGCCCTGTAAGTCGCAACCAGGCCGATCTTCCGGCGCAAACTCCATGGGCATAGGAATGACCCGACAGCACCGCCCCATCCGCGGCCGTGCTGATCATCTGGTTAGCCACCAGACACCCCTCCGTAACAGTTTCTTCAAAGTCCTGCTGATCCTCTTTCGGCAGCTTCGCTTTGAACCTCTCCATCGAGTCCCATAGGGCCCTGTCATACCGGCCCAGGAGCGCAGCTGCACTGGAGACCTTAAGAGTGGAAGCCGCAGAGCTGCAGACCTTCCTACCCCAGGAGTCTTGGGTCTTGCTGTCCTTATCCGGTGGGACTGAAGACGAACCAGCAACCGCATGTGTCTTTCTTGCCGCTGCCACGATGACCGAGTCAGCTGGAGGGTCAGACCTCACAAACACCGGGTCAGAAGCCGCAGGTTTGTACTTCTTCGTGATGCGTGCTGGCACTGCTCTGATTGAAGCCGGGGTCAGGAAAACGTCCTTGACCGGATCCAAAATCCCAGGGACCAAAGGCAGCAGAGGTCTGGAGATGGCCTTTTTGTGCAATGTTTCGAAAATGACCGTCGTCGTGACTTGAGGAACAGACATTTCAATGTTTAGTTTAAGTGCACCTCTCTGCAGAACGTCCAGGTATGTGCCAATATCATCCACAGGGGAAGACCTGGACGTTGGACTGTCTGTCAAAGTCGGAGAGTAGTCCCTCTTCGACGACCTGGTAGATGAAGTGGAAGAGGTAGACGGGGTACGTCTACGCCGATGGTGAGAACTGCGTCCCCGCTCCCTCGACTTCCTGGGACGCTCCTCCCGTCTAGGAGAGCGCGACCTGACCCGATCCCTTGGGCGATGGTCTCTTCTAGGAGATCGGGATGCCCTGGGCGATATGGCTGGAGACCGCCCAGGAGACCTGCCCCGAGGGACATAAGCCTCTCGGCCATCCAGTCTAGGGTCTTTTGCAGGCGATCTAGATCTTCCCCGACCGTCCCGCCTGGCTTCCCTTGTGGGCGAGCGGTACCCCCTTGGCGCCCTGGTGGGTAGATCCACAGGCGTGGAGCGCCTGGGTGGGCTACGTCTGTCTATCTCCTCCACCATGTCCTGGAGAGCTGACCTGTGGCGCGGGCTGGCATATTCCTGCATACGCCTGGTAGCCCCATCGTCTCTCCAATGGTCCAGGGACCGGTACCATCTTGGCGACAGCCGGATGCGTCCCGCAGAAGGGTCTGGCCGACGTTCAGGGGTCCTGTGCACCGGGCTTCTAGATCTGGAGTGTGCAGTAGAGGAGCCCGAGGACCGATGAGAAGAATGGTGAGAAGCAGATTCTGTCACCATGATCGTATCCGAGCGCCTCGACGTCGAGCGCTCCCTTCTCGCCGTCGACCGCTTCCGAGGGGTCGGGGGATCAAACAACCTCGATCCCGAGCGGCTATGCGAACGTTCATAGTCTCTCGACGTCGAGCGGCGATGAGCAACCGCCGACGGAGTCTTCTGCCTTGACGTCGAGCGATGGCGTTTGGGAGGCGACGGGGACCTCCGCCTCGACGCCGAACGTCGACCCACCGATGGAGGCTTCTCTCTTGACGCTGAATGGCCTGTCGTCGAGGGAGCTCTCTGCCTCGACGCCGAATGGCGATGGTCAGTCGCCGACGTCGGATGCCTGTGCGACGACGGCGGAGGGGTATTGGGCACCCTCGACGCCGAACGACGCTGCTGCTGCACCGACGGGGACCGCGTCCTCGACGCCGATCGACGAGCACCCATCGACGGCAGAGGAGTCACCTTCCTCGACGCCGATCGTCGCCTGGTTGACGACGGCGAGGTGACGTCCCTCGACGCCGATCGTCGCCTGGTTGACGACGGCGGAGGGGTAATGGATCTCGACGCCGACCGTCGCCCGGTTGACGGCGGCGGAGTAGCCTTCCTCGACGCCGATCGCCGCCCGGTTGACGACGGCGGAGGCGCTTTCGAAGATGGCGCCTTCGATGACGCGCCTGGCCTTCCTCTCGATGGCGAGCCCGCCGTCGACGGCAGCTTCCCAGAGGAAAATCCTTCCTGTGGATCTTTTCTCAGCGCCGAGCCCGACGCTGAGGTAGAAGGACGCGAAGACTTCTTCTTTGAAGACGAATGGGCCTTCTTGGAGCCCTTCTTCACTGGGGACCTTCCTCTCGAAGCTCTGTGGGCCAGGCCATAAATCCGAATTCTCTCCCTGTCCTTGAGAGTCCTGCTCGATAGGTTCTCACAGTGTGGACAGGTTTCAGGATCATGGTCATCAGGCAGGCAAACAATACAGACCTCGTGGTTGTCTGTCTTGGCCTTCTTGCTGTTGCAAGAAGGACATCTATCAAAAAGAGATGGCATTTTCGAAGTAAAACGCCCTCCAAACTGCTCAAAAAAGGCAGTATCTTACTTGACAAGGTGGTAGACGTCGAAGTAAGAGCAAAAAGCTTGAAAAAGAAGCAATCTTCTGCAGAAAATTCAGAAAATTAGTGGAGCTGTGTTAGCCAGGGTCCTTCACTGAAGGAGCCGGAAAGAACAACTGCCTAACTGCCACTCCTGAGGCATGATGGGATTCAGGGGGTCATGAGTGCCTTAAAGGCACAGTGTCAGTTTTTTGTTATTTAGCTACAGGTTAGCTTTTCAGTCTGGTTAGACTGTGTGTTTGCAATGCAGCCTGGGAGCTTTCTATGCTTCCAGTGAGTTATGAGAATTTCTACTGCTTTTTGAGCATTAAAACAATTCCTAAACAAGCTTTGGTGTTGTTTTCTCCTGTTTCTAATGCTTATTATTCATGTATGGTGGAAATTCTTCACAGCATATTTCAGCTCTAATGTGATCTGGCTGCTATTGCTTGTTTTTTATATATATAGGTTTATATATATATGTGTATTTATATGTGGGGCACATATAATATAGTGTTTCCGGGGTCCCGCACGTAGGCGGGAATATTCTAATGCTTATGACTATTGATGAGGATCCCCTGGAAGAGAACAGTCTATTATTGTGCTTAATGTGTTTTTGTTCAAGCCAGTTCAAACATGCCGTTGTTTTCGAAATTACGTCAGATAGGAACCAGGAAAGGGATACTCGAAGAGGCAGTTCCCGTCCCGCCTAGGGATACTCCCGGACATTTTATGTACCACAAGCATGGCTTAGATGCCATACTGTACTTAGATTTATGGGTAGACTATACTAAAGATCTGGAAGAGAAATATAGATGGCCTGTCTCAGGGACATGGGATGCTGATTGCATCATGAGAGTAGAAGAAGCACTATGGAAAAAGAAAGCCAGACAATCCCAGAAAGATGCCATAGAATTGTGGTGTAAAGAAGCACATAGAAGAACAGAGAAAGAAATTAGGAAAGCAGAAAGAAGTAGAGAAGCATCAGAAAAAGCCCAAGAAAAAGAATTACAAGAAGAAGGTGAACGAGTTAGAGCAGAACAATTAGACCGACAAAGAAATGCCCTTATTAAAGGCATGTACCCCCTTCTCGAGCCGAGGGCCTACCTAAGGTGACCCCGGAAGTACCCAGTAACTTGCCGCCACCACTGATCCCGACTAAACTCCGTAGTCATAAACCGACCGCAGCGGACATTTTCCTTTCCTCCTATTTAGATGACGCTGCTCCAGAATATGTAAACGTACGTGTAACTCCTACTAATCCTCCTCCCAATCCTGTTAATAGCACAACTCCCTCCACTGTTCCTGTTCCTCCTGTTACCGGTCCTACCAATCCTTTTCATACAACACCTGTAACCCAAGACCAACCTACATTACCAGTAACAACATTGCCAGTAACAACACTACCAGCGACAGCGCAGCCAGTAAAAGTCGACTCAGGCCTAGGCGATTCCAGTTTGGGAGCAGCGGAAGGGGGCCCCTCCACCCCACCTCAGTTAAAACGATCATCACTACGAGAACTAGCATTACAGCGCACGCCAAAAGCGGCTACATACGCTTCCCTTAAACCGTACCTTACTGAATGTATTCCTGGGGAAGGTCCAATGATTATATACTCAGTACGATTAAGACGTGTTACAAATTACTTGCTTGTTCTACCAGACATGAAGGAACATTTAGACAGAATATACCACTTCGTTAGAACGGGGGAGGGACCAGAAAGTATTCACGAGGCCATGGCACGTAGAAAAGTGGAGCTTCAACGTATGATCTTACAGTTTATGATTAATTGTTTGATAAGGGAACAAGACCAGCCAAGTAAAAATAAAGAAGTGATTAAAGTCCTGACAAACTGGAGTGACAACATAGCTGCTGGGAAACATGATAAACAGAGTTGTGTAGATGCCATGTACAGGAAAATCCGTAAAGAAATTGTTGAAATACACGAGAGAGAACGGGCGGAGAAAGAATCCGAGAAAGAAGATGACGAGGTCTGAGAGTACGATGACTTAGCAATTGAGGACACCAGTAGAATAAATTACGTAGGGAGGGCAAGACCTTTTGATAGACCTATACGCCTAGAATACAAGAAACGTTCTCTTTCTCCCATACCAGAACAGTATTCCCTCGAACACAAATTTCAAGCCACTAACCAAGCATTGAAAAGACGAGTAGGGAGTAGCGAACTTAGTACCATGCATGAACAGTAATTAGCCCGGTCAGCAGTACAATGGGCTGGCAATTCTAGCATATATAAGGATGACATAGTAGCGCAAACATTTTTGAGTCTTCCTCCGGAAGAACAGCGATTAGCTGGTATGTACATGATTCAACATCTCATCACATTGTACGAGAATCAGCATTCTGATCCAGGTCCTCTATATACTTTATTGGACGATCTACTCCTAGCAAGATGGAGAGGTCTAGGTACCGAATTAATTACTGTCATTCTAGAACAACGACATAAATACAGGACTTTCCTGACTCCACATTTTGTTCCTGTTCCACACCAAGAAAGGAAGACTTTTTACATAGACAGACAGAATCCCTTACGTAAGGTTCATCCCGTCAGGACTAAGGCAGGTGTGCTTCAACGAGTATTTGTTTACACACCCTTGACGAAAATGGAATTACTGGAAATGAAAAAATTACTGCCCTGTCATGATAAAGATCCAGCAGGGTTCCACCGTGAATTAAAGGACATGCTCTGCATGGGAGAGTATACATATGCTGATACAATTAAAATGTTAAAAGTCCTGTTACCTGCTGGTATTTACGAAAAACTCAAGGAAAAAGAATGGGAGGTGGGAGAGAAAAAGATTAACTGGACAGAATTAGAAGACGAAGATAAAGCAAGAGCCCCAGGTACCGGTCTCGGGGATAGAGCTAAAGAATTACCCGAGCTATTGATACAGGTTTTGCCGAGATTATTGATTACCAAAAAGGAAGATTGGGATGCTATTTCAGCCTGTAAACAGAAACAAGATGAAGATACTAGTGACTTCTATTCTAGATTTGAAAAATGTTTCATTATTAATAGCGGCCTAAAGACAAGTAGTGAATCGTATCCACATCTTTTTGTGACCAAATTAGTAGAGAATTCCTTACCCCAGATTAAAAATAGAGTACCGAAGGTTGAAAGTACCTGGCAAGCTAATACCCCTTCCCAAATGTTACAGTACCATCAGAACCGAATTAGAGAAGAACAGGAACACGAAAAGAGACGTATGAAAGACACGAAAATGAAGGTTCTAGTTGCCCAATCAGTTCCAGCCGCCGATGGTCAGAGAAAGGGCGCGGCACCTGTTAAAGGGACCTGCAACTATTGTAAACAGCCAGGTCACTATATAAATGAATGTACTGTCCTGAAACACAATATAGCTACGGGCAAGACGAAAGAAAGACCGCGTCCTCCTAGACAGGAACACATACCGCAGAATACGCAACCTCCACAGAACGCACAACAGACAGTAGCTGTACCCCAACCCATAGCTGCCACACAACAGGTCACGCAACAAATGTACCAGTATGCTCAGCCTGACTACCCAGATTATCAACAGTACTCATGAAACAGCCTAGAGAGGGAGGTTGGCTTGCCCCTTATCGAGGTTCCTGTAGATCAAGAGGGTCCCTATGTACATAGTCAGGTATTAGGGAAAGACAGAAAATTTCTGATTGACACAGGGGCGAGCAGAACTACCATCAGTCATGACGAGGTTCCAGGGGCACCCCTCTCAGGCTCACGAAATATTTCCCTGGGATTTTCAGGAAAACCCATTGTTAACGAAGTGTCAAAGCCAGTTTCCCTAGAAGTTGGTCCATTGTCCCGTACTACAGACTTGTTGCTTACGAAATCATGTCCAGAGAACTTGCTTGGTATAAAAACGCTGAAAGAACTAGGAGCAGTGATTTGTTGTTCTCCGGAAGGAGTGAGATTGTTTTTACGTGATTTTAAAGGATATTATGTGTTGGGAGATTTTGATCCCAGACTTCAGAATGTACCACAGCATTTATGGGCTCAAGGTCCGACTGATGTAGGTTGCATGCACATTACACCATACCGTGTCACTCTCAAACAAGGAGTTGTACTGCCACGAATCCGACAATACAAGTTACCACCTGAGGCTGTAGTGGCCTTACTGAAAATTGTTGACGAACTCATAGCACAAGGAGTGGTTGTAGAAACTGACTCCAATGTGTGTAATTCTCCTATCATCCCGATTCTTAAACGAACTGACCCTAATGCACCACCGGTCTACAGACTGGTGATTGATCTCCGAGAATTAAACAAATGCATACTACCCCAGTACCCAGTGGTTCCAGACATTTCTTCCCTATTGACTGCTATTGATTCCGAAGCAGCGTTCTTTACTGTAATTGATCTCAAGAACGCCTTCTTTAGTGTCCCCATCCATCCGGAAAGCCAGTATCTTTTCGGATTCTGTTTAAATGGCCGAAGCTTCAAATTTGCAAGGGCTCCTCAAGGATTCACAGAAAGCCCTAGTATTTACAGTCAAGCACTAAAACGACAACTAGACAGTATTCACATGCCTACTGACACTGCCCTGCTCCAATACGTTGATGATCTATTGATCACAGCACGAACAGCACGAGACTGCGAACGTGCATCACTGACAGTCTTATATTTCCTGGCCGAAAAGGGGCACAAAGTGTCCCCTTCGAAGCTACAATTCTGTGCCCAGCAAGTGGTATACCTTGGACACTTGCTGTCCAAGAGGGGTAGACAGTTAACACCTGACCGCATTCAGTTAATTGCACATCTTCCACAGCCCAAGACACAAAAGGAAGTACGGGCCTTCATTGGCCTTACTTCTTACTGCAGACAATGGATCCCCCAGTATGCATATCTAGCCAAACCACTTATACAGTTAACAACACAGGAGGCAGCGACTTCGACTGTCCTCCCTTGGACTCAGGAACATACACTTGCTTTTGATGAACTGAAGAAAGCTCTATGTCAAGCACCTGTTTTAGCGACACCATGTTACAGCAAACCTTTTACACTTTTTGTCACTGAACGTGATGGCACAGCATTATCTGTTCTTACACAGGATCATGCAGGAAAACACAAGCCTTGTGCTTATTTTTCTAGTACATTGGATCCAGTGGCCCAGGCTCTGCCTGCGTGCCTAAAATCAGTTGCAGCAACAGCTCTAGCAATCAGACAAAGCGACTCCACAGTATTAGGACATCCCATGACAGTACAGGTTCCACACTCAGTGAAAGTTCTCTTAAACCGGACACAGACACAACATTTGACCATAGCAAGACTGACTGGATATGAATTGACACTGTTCCAGCCTCACATAGAAATCAGACGTTGTAACATATTAAACCCTGCTACACTTTTACCCTCAATCACAACAGACCCTACACCACATGACTGTGTGGAAGTCATTAATACAGTGACGAAGCCAAGACAAGACTTGACAGACATTGCATTGTCCGACCCAGACCTGACACTTTATGTGGATGGTTCATGTATGAGAACAAGCACAGGAGAGTTAGTGGCCGCATATGCAGTGACCACTGAAACTGAAGTCATAGAGACACATCGTATTGACACCTTGTCAGCCCAAGCAGCAGAACTCATCGCTCTGACCCAAGCCTGCATACGAGCCAAGAACCTGAAAGTAAACATATACACAGATTCACAGTACGCATTCGGAGTCGTTCACGACTTTGGTGTCCTCTGGCAAGAAAGAGGTTTTTTGACCTCTCATGGAGCCAAGATACAGCATGGTCCCCTCATTCAAGCTCTGTTAGATGCAATACACTTGCCTACAGCCATAGCCATCATGAAGTGCAAAGCACATACGAAAGTTACTGACACTATTTCCCAGGGTAACGACCTGGCAGATCGAACAGCCAAGCTTACAGCACAGACTCACGCAGACACTCCAGCCGACGCGACAAAGACTGAAGTACCATCACTGATGAGTTGCATGACGGTCAGGGATCCCTCACAAGATGTACTCGACATACAGACACATGCCACTCCAGACGAAATCAAGAAATGGACTGAACAAGGAGGGGTCCAGACAGATCAGGGATGGTTGACAAAGGGAAAAGCTACATGGTTTCTCCCTGACTCCATGGTTCAAGCTATCATTAATACAGCACATAGTCCAGCACACTTAGGAGAAAAAGCCATGTTAGACAGCATACAGAACATCTGGTTCAACAAGCATTTACGTGCAGCAGCGAAACAGAAAGTGCGTACCTGCATGATCTGTTGTCAGTTCAATCCAGGCAAAGGCATTCCCGTGGAACAAGGTGGATTTTATCCTCCTGACCACCCTTTTGAAGTCCTCCAGATGGATTATATCCAGATGGACCGATGTCGAGGATTCAAGTATGTCCTCGTAGTTGTATGTGCCCTATCCAGATGGACAGAAGCGTACCCAGTCCCCGAATACACTGCTGTGACCACTGCCAAACAGTTGGTCCGTGAATTTTTTCCGCGATACGGCTTGCCCCGTGTCGTTTACTCAGATAATGGACAGCCATTCTCCTCTGAATTAATGAAACAAGTATCTCTTCTGTTAGGGTACCAGTGGAAGTTCCATTGCGTACGACACCCAGAGGCAGCTGGCCTCGTCGAGCGACACAATCAGACTCTGAAAACACGACTAGCGAAGGTCTGTGCAGAAAAAGGTGTGGATTGGATGGTAGCCCTGCCGGTTGCCCTCTTTTACATGCGTATGGTAGCTCATTTCAGAACCGGACTATCTCCTTATGAGGTTGTTTTCGGTAGACCGCCAAATATGTGGGGTACGCCTATGCCTAGGAAAATAACAGATGTTGACAGTAATATGCTGACAGATTACCTGGCTTCCTTGATGTCTGCACTACTCTCTTGTCGATCACAGGTTGCCGCCGCTTTCCCTGACAACACCCAGGTTAAAGATCACGCCATTGTTCCAGGTGATCTTGTCCTTGTGCGTAATTTTGACTGGTCGAGCCCCCTGGAGCCGCGTTGGAAATCACCGAAACTTGTGCTACTGACGACGAGGACGGCTATTAAAGTGGAAGGACGAAAGGGCTGGATCCATGCCCACCACGTGAAGCGGTTTCATGGACTTGGCTCAGATTCCAAAGACTGTTTCGCGAAGGTTTCTGAGAACATTTCTGATAATGACACTAAACTCCCTTTTCTAGAAAAAACTCCGCAACAGGAGTATCGTTCTAAGCTACCGTCTAGTAAGTCAGACAGCGTTTAATTGTTTAAGTCCCCCTTGGGTGAAGCGGTTAGACAGGTTCCTGACATGTATGAGGCTGTAGACCCAAATAGTGAGAGAGATAGTCAGAGACAAATGAAAGTTAAATACTGCAAGAATCTACGCAGTCGATGCATAGTAACCTTGCTTATTATGTTTTTTCTAAGTATCTCGATTATATGTATAAGCTTGACGCTACATGTTTTCTTTCCTCCTCTTGGTTCACATGTACATTCTTCTTTCAATGACACTGTAGAGCACACATTCAGTGGCCTGCCACCTCACGAACTATCCTATCGACTAGCACTGCGCAACAACACTTTTATCCGTATGTTACACCATTCTCACCAGACCAGCAATGTCACGAATTGCTGGGTATGTGGCCGACTCCCACCTTACCAGAAAATGAAGGGAGCTCTGCCTCTTTTTCCTTACCCGTTTTCACACAATGGTTCGTGCGGAGCATGGTTTGCTTTAATGTCCTCACTGGGCAGTCAGTCCACAGTTTCCCAGAGCGATTGGATATGGGGAGACCTGAACACAGTTATGAATAAAGCCTGTTTCCCTGACAAGGACGGTCTTCCCCAAAGGACAGGGACCGATCTAGAAAATGAAGTGTATGAATTTGGTAATTTTTCCCTTAACCTTATGATTCTGAACGTCCAGTCCGAGACCAATTCAGATTTACCGTTTATAACCGTCTTACCAGTGAAAGGTGAATTATGCGTAAGAAAAATGGTTCAGTACACTTAGGACACAGTGATTGTAATACTGTGGTCGAATTCAGTGATAAAGGAAAGTCTACTTTCAAAGCTTCCCGTCATTCCTATTTCATTTGTGGTCAGACAGCTTATGTACGTCTGCCCTTAGATTGGGGTGGAACATGTTATATTGCATTCTTACTGCCATCAGTTTTTCTAGACCCATCCAATTATCATCTAGATTCCCGACTAGTACATGTAAGACACAAGAGGGAGATCGAGTCCCCAATTGTCGATCAGACTGAGACAACATTGGAGCAATATACAGATTTCAATAAAGGATTCTTTTTCTTCATAGGTCCCATTCAAAACAGTAAATTAATACGTAGATTAACCAGAACATTGGAAGCAGTAGTGAACGAAACTACTTCTGCCCTAGGTAATTTAACCGAAGAGCAGTCTGCTATGAGACTTGTTGTTCTTCAGAACCGCCTTGTTCTTGACGTCATCCTGGCCGATAGGGGCGGAGCTTGTAGAGTGATCGGCTCCAGTTGTTGTGTGTTTATTCCTAATAATGCACCATCAGTGTATTCAGCAATAACAAGGCTCCATAAAATAGCTCACCAGATACACCAGAATCCTGGCACTTGGACTTGGTCCGGTTGGCTCTGGAGTGTGATATCAGCCTGGGGATGGAAAGTATTGTCATTCCTGGGAACAGTACTGCTCATACTATTTAGTTGCTGTCTCTGTCTGCAATGTGGCCCAGCGATTTGCGGCTTGTGTGCCACTGCTTGCATTCCCCGTTCACGTTCACGTTCCCGTGCCCGAATGAAAAAAGACGAGCAAATGATGCTATATGAACAAATAGATGGTCTCATGAAAATAGATTTATCCTAAAGGGCGCAGTAGGGGCCAAGGAGGGAATGAGGAAACAGAAATTTTAGGTAGTCAGTGTGTCCCCCCCCTCGCACCCTATCCATGTACCTATTGTCCCATGTCTGTCCATGTTATTGTGTAATTCCTTTCCCGTGCCTGTTTTAATGATGCCCCTGCATTTCCGTCAAATGTTAGCATGTCAGTTATTAGGCCTTTCATGACTGAAATGTTAATTCCGCATTAAGGCCTACGTTTCCAATGCATTTACATGGTGCACTTTTAAATATCGTGAAGCACACGTTTTTGTGGCTCAGCCGAGCCCGGCCCTGAATTCAGGCTCCAAGCCTTTTCTGTCTCTGAAAGCTGTAGTTTAGGTATGCATCCCTGACCTCTACCTTACTGCCTGCCTGCCAAGACGGTATTTTGCCTACAGTTATCTGCTCAGCCTCCGCAAAAACACATTCCGGTCTAGTGAAATAGGTAAACATCTTCCGCCTGCAGAACATAGGGCCTAGCCTTCCTGTCTCCATGCAAGTGATTTACTGAACCCGTTGCCATAGTAGGCTCATGGCCCCGCGCATTGCACGAAGACATATATGCACCCACTAGCATTCAGTGATGAACGGCCTCTGCTCGAGAGACCTTTACTTCAGACAATACATCCTCCAAACACAAGATATCAGATATGCCAAAGGTGCAGGTCGTTCTGACATCCCAGACTCCAGACTCCTCTACTAGTGCTAAAGTCAAGCCCCCCAGCTCTCCCCAGTTACACGTCAATCCCACGTCATGTTCAGTTGCGCGCACATGTATGGTAAAGGTTTCTGCTGACCCTGCAGATTTTCTCTATGCATCCACCCACCTATGACACTTCTGTGACTCATCAGGTACACACCTCCGTGTACGCCCCCTTACACGCCTTCTTTTACGTCCATATGTTCTTATCTCTCTCCACTTGTTACGCCTACTGTATTCATTGCAATTGTACAGTTTTACTATATATAATGTGTGATGTTAATAAAACGTTAGATATCCCTTCCTGAACCTTAGTGGTGATGGAACCCGATTCTCGTTGACTCGAGTCATCTTAATTAAAGCCCGTATGACTCAGATACCACGGACTCTGCCTCTCATTTTTATGAGCTATTCTTATTGTTATTTAATGTATAGAAAAATAGTCCCGGTAATTTTATTTACCACAACGTGCAGGACCTCCTCAACCGCGTGGAATTCCTGGAAGATCACGCGGAGGATGCGGAAGGGAGGGCGACGAGGAACAACATCCGCATCGTAGGGCTGCCGGAGCGCTGGGAAGGCAGGGAACCCGAGATACATATGGAAAAATGGTTGCGGATCCTACTGCCGGATGGCGCACTTTCACAATATTTTGTGGTGGAACGGGCGCACCAGGTGCCGAATCGACCGCCCCCGGCGGGGGTCCAGCCCCAGACCCATGCTCATCCGCATCCTGATTTATCGCGACCGGGATGCCATCTTACGGGAGTCCAGGAAGCTACAGGAGATACGGGTTGATAATGCTAAGATTATGCTCTTCCCGGATTACACAATCCAGGTACAGCGCCAGAGACACTCCTTTTTGGCAGTGAAACAACGGCTCTGTCAGCTGGACTTGAAATACTCCCTCCTTTTCCTGGCGCGCCTGCGAGTGGTGGCCCAGGATAGGACCCACTTCTTAAATACCCCTGAAATGGTTGAGACCTGGTTGAACTCTGGGACGGCGCGGATCCGCGCACGGCGTAGTCGGGGCCGCCTCTGCCACGCTTCCGGGGGCCTCGGCGCCGCCGCAGGTGCAGGTCATCGCCGCCAGGGCAGTTGCGCATGGAGACGGAAGCTGGCCCTCTGGCTGATCTTGTTCACAGTGAGCAACAGGAGGCCCTTCGGATGGTGGCGGAAATCAGCGGCTCCCTGGACACAGACACTGCCTTGGAGGCCAGCCCACACGAGTTGCCCAGCGACGAAAATATTTATGGACTGTCGGATTCACAAGTGTCGATGGACCTACCAGATGTTATCCCGCAGACTGCCGACCTAATCCACTGATGGCGTGACAGGCTGCCTGGAGTTCTTTGCCAGTCCCTGAATGCCCTTTATGCCATGCTGGACCTGATTCTCACAGAGCGCTTCCTGGAAGCAGACAGCTGGACTCTGGCCCCGGCTGAACTTTCTCATCAAACTGAACGTCACAGTGAGTACTGTTCTTGATGCTGTGGTACCGGGTCCGCTCTGGACTGACTTGGTGGTTGGGGGGGGGTCGGGCGATGGAGATGGCACTGCCTTTGTCAGCGGGGGATGAAGCACGATCTGCCTTCAGGGTGATACTTGGCCATGGAGCACCGCACCCAGAGGGTCCTAAGCCCCCTTGCTTGGAAGTGAACTTGCCTCGATTCAGCCGACTGACATGAGGCACCTGAGTAAGGGGAGGCATCCTCTGTTTGCCCGCTCAACACTCCTGTGACTATTACGCTGAGTGCTCAGCAACCCCCCTGAACTTACGTCTCTATTGACTCATTAGAGTGTTTGGACGACAACATGTTCCGCTGTCGACCTTTTGGCATTGTCGTTTTTTTGGTTTTTCTGTTTCAAGTGCTGGTTGATTTGTATTTCCTTTTTCTTTCTCTCATGTGCTCTCAGTATATGCACGCTCACTTTTAGATGGCAAATGTGGATGTGTGGCTTCATGGGACGTTGTATTGGCTGGCTGTGGGGGGTGGGGGGGGGGAGCGGGTTGGGGAATGCCTGGATGTATTATGTCAATGGTTAAGATATGCACATGGAACATGCGCAGCATGCACACGCCGTCGCGCCGTTATCAAATCTACTCTTACCTTAAGCGACATCACGTACACATAGCTCTTTTACAGGAAACTCACTTAACTGGCCCGGAAACACAGAAACTACACCGCAGATGGCGGGGGCAGTTGTACGCCACTGGATATTCGGCCTATGCCCGAGGGGCATTAATTTGGGTATAACTTGGGACTCCATTTGCACTTTCCGATCTCAGGGTAGGTACGGAGGGTAGGTATGCAATCAACCAACTGCAAACTAGATCGCCAAATGATTGTCCTCGCATCCCTTTATGCCCCTAACACCGAGCAGGGAGACTTCTTCACGCGGTTGTCAACGGTGCTGGCGCCTTGGCACGGTGTCCCCTTGGGGCTGGGAGGAGATTATAATTGCCTCCTGGACGTCGCCCTCGACCGTTCCTTCCCGCCCCTGACCAGTGCGCCGGTAACCGGAGCCATGAGGGCACTCACAAACTGGGCGTTACAATGGGATCTGCAGGATGCCTGGTGGAGTCGTAACCCACACGCTAAGATATACTCTTACTATTCAGGCGCACACACACTGCATGTTAGGCTGGACAGATACATGCCGACGAGTGACTTGCTCCCCCACGTTACTGACACCTATTACATGGGTCGCACTTACTCCGACCATAACCCTCATATTCTAGAACTAGCATGGGAGTGCCCACGCCCCCCGATACCCACCTGGAGGCTCCAACCTGACCTGCTATTAGACGCCCCATTCCGTGACACGCTCTCAGTTCATCTTTTACAATATTTTGAGGAAAATGATAACAATGCCTCCACCCCGCAACTCGAATGGGACGCATTCAAGGTTGTCACAAGGGGCAATGCCTGGGCACGCAAGCGGGCATGCGGAGACAACTGGACGGAGAGCTGACGCGCATTGAGTCTGATCTGCTGCGGGAGGAATGAGAGGCAATGGAGGGTGACGAGGGGCCGCTTTTAGAGGCCAGAGAGGCACACGCACGACTGCTAGAAAGGCTTAAGAATTTGAACTACGCGGCTCACTCAGCACGCACCCACCACCTTGGGGACAAACCAGGCAAAATGCTGATGTGGCTGATCAGGCAAGATGCCCAAACCGCTCCAGTGACATCCATTTGCACTGCCCAAGGCATCACTGTGAACACGCAGAGAGCCATCCATGATGCCTTTACCAGTCCCGATTACAGGCCTCCATCGCTGATATCACGAGTTATCTTTCTGCTCTGCCCTTACCTAGCATAGGCAATGCGCAACACGACGAACTGAGCACCGTGCTGACGAGAAGCCATTTTTTCCCTTTCCAATGGTAAATCCCCGGGACCCGACTGGCTACCCGCCGAGTTCTATAAAGCTTACTCTGTCATTTTGATTCCGGAACTATTGCGGATATACGAGGCGGCTATTGCCGACTCTGCTCTCCCGCCAACATTGAATGAAGCAAATTTGATCTCCCTCCCGAAGCCTGGCAGAGACGGTGCCCAACTGGGATCGTATCACCCATTGGCCCTCCTTAACACGGATTACAAGATCCTGGCTTCCAACTAGCCCAACGCTTAGCCCCCCTGGTGTCCAACCTTGACCATACCGTCAAAATGGTTTTGTGCCGGCTCGCAACACCTCACACAACATCAGGCGATTGTTTAGGGTGCAGAGTTTCGCCATCAACCGATGGCCTCACTCCGGATGTTTGGTGCTCGACCTTGAGAAGGCATTCAACTCCGTAAAATGGCCCTATCTGGTGTCGGTGTTGCAGAAATATGAACTGGGTGATGATTACATTCAGATGGTGGAGCTGCTGTATCAGCGGCCCACCGTGCGGGTCCGCACGGGCAAGTTATTATCGGACACTATCCGAGTGCGCAGAGGAACCCAGCAGGGATGCCCCCTGTCCCCTTTGATTTTCTCACTGGTGATGAAGCCCCTGGTGGCGCAGTTACGAGCCTCTGGCGCAGATTGGGGTATCCCCCTAGCCGATGTCGTTGTATGCCGATGACCTATTGCTCTATATCAGGGATTTGACCCGCTTCCCATTAACGCTCACTGCCATTTTCAACACATTCGGTGCGATGTCGGGGCTAAGGGTCAACTGGGCTAAGTCTGGTGTGTATTCCTTTGATGCTGCCACACCTGAATGTGCAATTACCATCCAGGGTGAAAGGCTTGGCTGGTATCCAACCATGTTCCGCTATCTTGGAATACATGTGTATAGAAGCCTCACAGATGTGTTGGGGGGCAATCTAATACGGGCAATCTCCTCTCTGCAGGCGCAGATTTCTTTTTGGAAGAGTCTTCCTCTGAATGTGCCCAGCCGAGTCACTTTGACGAAGATGATAGCGCTGCCCAGGTTGCTGTACTTCTATGCTAACCTCCCGGTCTATGTCCCTACGCGCATATTTCGTGAACTAGAAACCTTGGTTCGGAACCTGATCTGGAACAAGGGAAGACCTTGAGTGGCTCTGAGGAAGCTTTATGCCTCTACGGAGGCTGGAGGCCTGGCGGTCCCCAATCAGCTCTACTATCTGGCGGCGCATCTACAGTGGGTAACCAGTTGGCTGAGCGGGAAAAACTTGGGAGATAGAGCCACAGTTACTACCATCATGACGCTCACACAGATACACACACTGTTCCACCCTTTTGCCAAAACCCGCTGCCCAACACAGCTGCACTTAGAAGTGGCGCGTAAGTGCTATACGAGAAGCTTAAAGCTCACTAGCTCCACGAGACCGTGCGCACCGAACCTACCACTATTGGGGACGCCCGGGGACAATGGTGTGCTTACAGAGGCGGCACTGCGTAGCTGGGCGCAAGCCGAAGTGGACACTGTAGGAGATCTATATACTGAGGGGGTATTGGTCTCTTTTGAGACGCTAGCTGCTGGCACGGGCCTCCCGGCAGGACGGTTTCTGTTACACGCCGCACTCATACGCACGTTCACACGGGCCTGGGGTGACCTTTCTGTAGAGCTGCCAACCCACTTGCTGATACAATACTTGCATGTCATGGGGAACGGGTCCCACGTGGTGCATTGGCTAGCGCAGGCCCTCCACATCGACACGCAGTACTCTTCCCAGCGCCTGCAGGACAGGTGGGCGGAGGATAGGGAACGGGAATGGACCGATAAGGAATGGGCGGTGGTATTGGCTGGTGCAACACACATACAGCGTAACTCCCGCTTTAAAATTATTCAATTCTACATCATACACCGTGCATATTTGTCTCCGGATAAGATCAATCGTTACTTCGGGCTCACCACGTCTGCATGCCCGAGATGTGGGCTAGTTGATTCAGATTTTTTACATATGCTCTGGTCCTGCCCCTCACTACACGACTACTGGCACGCGGTGTCGGCCTCATTGACTGCGGGTGTGGGTATGGACCTGTAACACACATGGGCAGCATGCATATTAGGCCTCTACAAACAGACGAAGCTGACAAAAGTTCCCACTAGATTCTGGGACCTTGGTCTGATAGCGGCAAAAAGGCTAATCACTAAGCATTGGAAAAGCAGCGAGCCCCCGCAGGGGGCACATTGGCGCAGCTCATTTGATAACTGGGCAAGAGCAGAAAGCATAACCCTGCACAGGGAAGAAATGGCGGGACTCCGCGCATATCCCATAGCGGAGCCCTGGGACACCTTGGCCACCTTTCATCAGGCATGCCTTCAATGTGGTATCACTTAAGACACACCCCCTTTGGCCCAACCCCCTGACTGTGACGCTAACGTAAAACATGGTCCAGTACTATCGTTCTGCACCTGAATCTCAATAAAGGGAAAGGCTTTATCGGTGCGAACTAGACACACCCACGCATTGCAGCCCAATGGCGCAACTCCTGATGCACTGGGGTCCGGCTGCAGAAGCGGTGGCCGCGGTTGCCCCATCGCGCTTCCCCCCCCCCCCACCCTCCTTCTCCCCCTCTCGGCCCGCGCCACCTGCGCATCCTCCTGTTTCCCGGAAAAGCCACACTGCGCATTGGATATTCTGCATCAGCGATAGCACAGTGCTGACAACCAGCCTTTCTTTTGTTTCTTTTCATTTGATTTCTCACGTTTTATGATCTCATTGTTTATCATGTTATTGTTAATGTTTTAAAGAACGGTTATAATATTCTAAATATCGTATATCATGAATACCCCTTTGAAAATATCCCGATGACTATACAAGTGGATTCAGTTATGTTGTTGCTATGGCTGGATGGGGGTGCATATTCTTTGAGGCACAGGCTGCTGGCACATAAGACCAGATAAATCGCGATGCCATATACACCCTGCACTCTTCTTGTTACATGTGTCTTCGAAGCCTTTCGACACCCTTGATAACGTGACAGTGATTTATTTTGGATGATGTTTTTCCTTATTACTTTATTGTACACCCTCCATAACTTGGTAACCTGACTTATAGGTATAAGTGCCTTTAGGCTACACTTTAATTTGTGATTGACGGTCAACAAGTAATGTTATCACAGCAAACGGTTGTTGCTAGAGTATACACTTGTATGAACGCAACTTGATACGATATGTCTACATTGTTAAAGCTTCGATATGTTATGCAATCCACATAAGAAAAAGCAATAAAAGATATTCAAACAAAAAAAATGAAATATCCTGAGCCAAGACATCAAACTTGCAACATAAACCTTGATTAAAGTCTTTGTTGACAAAACTTGTTTTGGCTGTTTCAAGTGCGGCAGATACTTCACTTATGCTTACTGGAACCATGAATCAAAAAACCCACCAGAGACTTTATCTTTTGTATCTTGAACATTCATGAAGGAACTATTCTACTAATACTATATGGATATGCCCCCATCTGTGGATATATATGTTTTGATTGGCGGCTCTGTCTATTCACTCGTAGGATACTCACAGGTGGCAGGGTGTTGAAGCAAGTGTTTCCGTTGTGTACTTATGGTTCTCATCACCCTATCTTACTTTGTGCTTTCTTTGATTGATCGAGGGGAGGAAGTGCAGCAGATGTTTTGGTGGCTGGGGTCCAGGGTCTGCACAGCAGTGTAGCAGCGGAGAGCCAGGGCGTGGTTCAGGAATTGAGGAGCACAGGGAGGCTTGCCCCTTTGGCAAACTGCAGCCTCCATTGAGTATATCTTGGGAGGGGCACTGGGGGGAGGGGCGATGGGGAGGCGGGAATCGGGTGGCGTGAAATAACAGGAGGCAAAGCGGTCCTGTAGTGCCAAGGGCTGTGCTAGCCCCAACTGGAGGAATGCAGGCAAAGAGTGAGCAGAGCTCACTGACTGGAGGCTGCCTGGGGCTGACCTGCACTGGCTAGGAACAGCAATAGTACAAGAGCAGGAGGCGGCTGCACTGGCTGTGGCGAGGAGAGCGGGTGAGGGATTGCTCCCAACCAACATCAGCATCATTTAGTTTAAGCTGCAGATCTCTATTTTTAAAGACTTGACAAATTTTGTCAGTAAAAGCAATATTTGGAAATAGAGATATAGAGCCACCAGATGCGATTAAAGCACCTTTTAGTTCCGGAAACTGAGAGGGAGTGTATGTCATTAAAATGGTTGATTGATTGAGACCAGAGTACTTGACAACTTTATTTCCAAATATTTCAGCAAACTTTTTGGGTTTTGCTGATGGTCCTTCTCCGCCTCTTGTTCAGCATAGACTTCTTTTTCCCCGGCACAGCAGGACTAACTACCGTCACAATCTCAAGGAAGCCCACCAGGAACACAGTGTTCTGACATTAAATACCCACAATAGTTAAAATTGAAATATACAGTCCTGCTAGTAACCGCAAAAAAGAACATCGAGAACCAAAAGTGCCCTAAGAGGCAAGTGTGAGAAGTTAGCCTGGCATATGATGTCCACTAGTTAGAGTGGGCACCTTGTACCAGTCCAATCGACCCTTATTGATGGTGGTTGTAAAGTCAACCTTATAGAAAGCTATCCTAGGGGTAGCATTAACGAGCAGTCTTCAGGCTAGGACTTCAGAGAGCGAATTAAGCGAGTTGTTTTACCAATTATAATCCCTTGAGTACCAAATGAAAGCACACCACACAAGGTATATATCAAATATATATGTATTTATTCTAAACACAACCCCTCCGCACTCTTTATGAGGTCCGAGGTAAAAGTACTATACAAGTTACTTAATTAGCATAGGATAAGTTGCACAGTATACATTTTGCCCTTGGGGCCAGTGGTATAGGAACCACGTAAGAATTAGAAAGCAGGCCTGGGGCCTGTGGAATCGCTGGGGCTACTCTAAACAACCAAAGGTTAGGAAGTAGGAGGCCCACGGGAGATGCATGCAGTGTCTAAACACAGCCGCGGGTTACCATTGACTTTCTATGGGAAACAAACAAGTTACAAAGTTACAATTTAAGGACACTTCGGATGGACTACAATGGAACCCTTTTAAACTAGGACACTTCGAGAGTCACGACCCACAGGAGCACCGAGGTACTCGTGTTACCTCACCCGGGGAAGCCGGGTGCATAGGTGTCTTTTTGTGTCGGGTTTCGTTGTCGTTTTCAATGGAGTGCTGTAAAATAGTGCTGCAGGCGACCAGAGGAAAAGTGTCTGAGTGGATCCAAGGGTGGATCGAAGATCTGTAGAACCTGAAAGCAGAAGGGACAGAGTCTGGGTCACTTGCCAGTGACCAGGGCGGCAATAAGAAGATGCCACCAGATGTCGGGTGATTTCAGGTGAGAAGGTGAAGCTTGTCTCTTCAGCCACGAGAACCAGAAGGCGTCGACGACAACCAGGAGCTGGATTCGAGCTGTCCCATGAATGATCTAGTTGACTGCGGTGTCGGTATCCAGATAGGACCCAACAAGTCTTGGCAAACGCAACGCACGCAGGAAGTCAAGATGGGCTTCGGTGCAGACCAGCAAGGTCTGAGGAACTTCTCCTTTGCAGGGAAGTTGCGGCAAGCCTGGAGCAACCAGGAAAGCAAGTTAGATTCAAAGAAAAGTCTTCGGTGGGCTCACTAGCCAACGATCAAGGAATCGCGAAGACGCGTCGAGCTGAAATGCAAAAGCGGGGTCCACGGGACACATGGAGTGGGGGCTTCTGAGCTTCAGTGCAAATGGTGCTCGGTCTGGGGCTTCAAGCCCCCCAATGCACAACTTCGAGATACCTCGTGAAGTAGGTGCAGCTTGCAAAATGCAGGATGTCCAGGAGTTCCGGTCCCACATCTCTCGTGTCCACCAGGGGTCTCAGCTCTGCTGTGAGCGAAGGTCGGGGTCAGAGATGTCTGGAAGACCGTGTTCTGTGTCGCAGATTCTTTGGGTCCGGCATGAGCCTCGAAAATGCAGACTGGCAAAGTTGCTGTTGGTGCCTGTTTGAACAGGGTGGTCACTCCTTGACCACAAGGGAGATGTCTTCAGTCTTCCAGTCGAAATGGAATGTCGAAGGTCCAGGATATATGTTTCAGAGTTTCGTCCAGGGTAATCTAAAGTCCTAGGAACTGGGATCCTAAACTTATACTAAGTTTAGGGGCTGGACTACCTTTAAGGTCCCTCCCTGGGAAGGAGGTGGTTACACTCCTTTCCCTTTGTCCAGTTTCGTGCCAGAGCTTGGGCAGAGTGCCCCAGCAACCTGTTTGAAATGGGAAATGCATGGAGCACCTTGTGTGCCCCAGGCAGTGTCTGGAAGCAGTAATTGAATGCAGCCCTCCCTGCCCCAATCCATTAACCACATCAGTGCTAAGGGAATTCCCCTGCAGTGCTGTAACTCCAGGATCCCCATTGTTCATGACGAGCTCAGCTCGTCATGAGCACACGACCAGTGTACTGCATGACGAGCTGAGCTCGTCATGAGCAGCGAAGGGGTTAAAGCCTGTCTGGGGAGGTGCCAGCACCTCCCTGGACAGGAAACCTATTGTCCAGGCCTCCCCTGCCGGAGTTTCGTCCAGTAGCAGGAGGGCAGACTTGTGTCTGTGGCAGCAGCATCCATTTTGTGATGCTGAGGCTCTGGTTAACTTTAACCGGGTAAAGCAGTAACTACATGTCTTCTTCCTCTAGAAGGGTGGAATGCTACCCCCGCCGCCAGGACTTGTGGGGGGTAGTATTCCAAAGTGTTTGACACCTTACAACATGTATTGATAAAGCCAAACCAAAGTTAGCAATAGCTGCAAGGATTATAATGCAATTAAGAGTATATGGCATGGCTATATCATAGAACAGCTATAGGGAGATGGTCCTGAAAGCTGCAGGGGGGCTCAGCTCATGCTAGGGCACCCTCTCACATAAAACCAAGCACTCTGCCTCCAGGATTGTCAAGGCCTGCCATAGGAGTGACTTATAGGTATATATGTGACTATATGTATATATAGATAGATATAGGTATACTATATCTAAGTAAGGGGTGATTACACCACCTTACCCAGGCTGTGGGAACAGACCTGTGGTGTCAGTTTGGAAGGCAAACCAGGGGTGGCACAATACATGCTGCAGCCCCTGGTAGGCCTAGGGTGCACCTATGCCCTGGGTACCTAGGGTACACTATACAGGGGCTCGCAAGGGTGACCCAGTAACCAATCTGGTATGTACCTAAAGTACATGGTATCAATTTAGAGAGAACCGCTAGGCTGTGGGCCTGATTAGCAGGGCCACAGTCAGACTAAGGTCGAAATAACCAGAGAATCACAGTAAAAAGTGGGGGTAACCATAGGGAGCAGACCCTACTCTCCTGCCCAACCGCCCCCCCCCCCTCCCCAAGCTCAGGGACATTAAACTAACCTTGACCAGTTGAGTCTTCATGTTCTAAGTGGAAATATCTGGAGAGTCCATCTGCATTGGCATGGTTACTCTCAGGTCTATGCTCCACTGTAAAGTCTATACCCTGTAGGGAAATGGACCACCTGAGCAGTTTGGGATTTTCACCCTTCATCTGTTTTAGCCACAAGAGGGCCTTATGGTCTGTCTGAACTTTGAAGTGAGTATCAAACAAGTATGGCCTCAGTTTCTTCAGGGCCCAAACCACAGCAAAGGCCTCCATCTCAATAGCTGATCAACGTTTCTCTCTAGTGGTCAGCCTTATGCTAATAAAAGCTACTGGCTTGTCTTGACCATCTTTATTCAATTGTTATAGCACTGCCCCTAACCCCAACTCAGAAGCATCTGTTTGAACAATGAATTCTTTTGAGTAGTCTGGACTTTGCAGAATTGGTGCAGTGCACATGGCCTGCTTCGGGTCATCAAATGCCTTTTGACAGCTGACTGTCCACTGAACTTTCTTAGGCATTTTCTTGGAAGTTAAGTCATTAAGGGGTGTCACAATGGAACCATACACCTAGACAAATTTCCTGTAATACCCAGTCAGGCCCAAGAAAGCTCTCGCCTGAGTCTGGGTGGTTAGAGCAGTCCAGTCCATCATGGTCTGGAGTTTGCTCTGCAATGGTTGAAACTGGCCTCCGCCTACAAGGTGGCCCAGGTATACAACCGGACTCTGCCCCATCTGGCACTTGGTAGCCTTGATAGTTAGGCCTGCCTTTTGCAGGGCCTCCCAAAAAATGTTCAGGTGATCTTCCCAGGTGGAGCTAAAGACAGCAATATCATTAAGATAAGCTGCACAGTAGTCATCCAGGCCTGAGAGGAATTGGTTCACCAACCTTTGAAATGTGGCAGGTGCATTTTGCAGACCAAAGGGCATTACCACAAATTGATAATGTCCACCAGGGGTTGAAAATGCTGTCTTTGGATTTGAATCATCAGCTAGTCTGATCTGCCAGTAGCCAGCTGTCAGGTCAAATGTGCTCAAAAACTTGGCAGATGCAAACCTGTCTATGAGCTCATCTGCCCTGAGTATTGGATGGGCATCAATCCTAGTGACAGCATTGAGACCTCTGTAGACCACACAAAACCTCATCTCTCTCTTACCATCTTGGGTGTGAGGTTTAGGCACAAGTACTACTGGACTGGCCCAACGGCTCTCTGAGGTTTCAATGACTCCCAATTCCAACATCTTCTGGACTTCTGTCCAGATACAGTCCCTGACATGATCAGGTTACCTATAAATGTTACTTTTAACAGGCAGACTGTCCCCAGTGTCCACTTCATGAGTGCACCAGGTAGTCTGACTTGGAGTCAGTGAAAACATATGTCTGTAGGCCTGCAGAACTTGTCTGCAGTCTTTCTGCTGTTGGTCAGTGAGGCTGCCTGCCAAGGCTACACCATCAACTGAACCATCATCAGGGTTCTGAGAGAGCAGGTCTGGGAGAGGGTCACTCTCTTCCTCCTATCCTTCATCAGTAGCCATGAGCAAGCCCATGTCTGCCCTATCAACATATGGTTTCAGTCTGTTTACATGAAGCACCCTGTGGGGGCTCCTGGGAGTTCCAAGTTCAACCAAATAGGTGACTTATCCGTTCTGATCAACAATAGTGTGGGGTCCACTCCACTTGTCTTGGAGAGTTGCCGGGGCCACTGGCTCCAACACCCACACTTTCTGTCCTGGCTGGTAAACAGTCAGTACTAACCCTGGGCAGTGAACTACGCTCCGCTCGTGGAGTTTGCGAAGTAGCGGCAACTTCGTGCTTTGCAGTGAACGCGAAGTTGTCGAATACTTCGCAATCTACAGAGTAGGGTAGTTGTTTTCTTCCTCGCGTTCTCGCATGCCCGGTAACGACTTACCGTGGTTCTGCGTTCGCCTTCTCGATTCTCCTGGTCGCGTGCGTCACGAGGTTTGGAATCCGGCCGCACAATCCCGCAAGACTGTGCGAACGCGATCACGTCATTTGGACGCGCGATCACTTCATTAGGACGTGCGAACTTCCTTCCGGCGCAGTGTTGGTAAGATCGCGTTTCCGAACATGCAGAAACTACAATCTGGCACAGAATATCTCTCGAGCATGATAAAACCTTCTCGAAAATGGTCATTTTGCTCAGAAAAAAACCCCTCAGATTGTGATTTGGCTGTAGTCTTTTGTGCAAGGAGTCCTCTTTTTTTCTACTCTTTTTTCAAGAGTAAGGAAGTGCCCCCAAATCTCCGACTTCCTGTTCCTGTCCAGCAGGCTCCTCCCAGTATTTTGTCCATGTGCTGTTCACTTTCATTTAGATTTTGGGGCTGGAAGGATCACTTTTTGTATATGTCTGCTTCATCATATCATTTGATTGGATTTATTGAGGACTTTTGGATTTGAAATGTTCTTTTACAAGTAAGTTGGAGAATTGGTGTACATGTTTGTTTGATTTGGGCTTTTTTTTTACCTACAGTTTTCTGGGCTTTTCAATACTTGTAAATAATTATTGTTGAGGGAGGCCTGTACTTTCATGAGGCACCAAGTTGCATTTTTTTGAAATTTCATCCAGTAGGCCTAGAGGTACCCATGTGTCTAACCATGTTTGTTGAATTTCAAGTTTTTAAACATCATGGATGGCATTGGATTCAATTGCAAACTGTGTTTTTTGGAGTGGAATTTCAGTTTTTGTGTGTGTGTTAATTAAATATTGGCTTTTCAGCCAATAGGTAACCATAGGAGTTCATATAGTTAGTGTAGGCCTGCTTGAGTTCATTGTATGTACTTTCTGTGGATGGCCTGGCCATGTGGTGGCGGCCATTTTGTGTGACCAGCCGCTGTGCTTTTGCCATAGGCCTCCAAGCTTATGGCCTACTCTGGCAGTAAGCCCAGAGGCACTACTCGAGTCATCATGGGTGCATGAAAGTTAATCAACTGTTTTTGTAGTGTTTATTTAATTTGTAACATCATGTACGGCATGGATGGCTTTGGATTGATTTGCCAAATGCGGTTTTTGGTGTGGAATTTCAGGTTTTGGGTGTGTGTAAATAATATGGCTTTTTGTGACAGTAGGTAACCCTAGGAATTCAGCTCGTGTAGTTTTGGTAACTTTGCACAGTGTGACAACGTGACCTTACAGTTTTTGTATTCTTCGCCCGCTCAATCTGCATGCTCGGGCACGCGATAACGACTTTTTGTACAGTTCTCGCTGCCGAACACACCGAATTTGCAATCTCGCGAGCAATAGGTCTCAAGTTGCATAAAACCTTCTCGAAAATTATGATTTTGTTCATTTTGCTAAAAAACTCCTCAGGTTGTCATTTGGTTGTAGTTTTTGGAGCATGGAGTCATTTTTCTGTTCATTTTTTTAAAATAGAGGAAGGAAGTTCCCCAGAGACCTCAACTTCCTGTTCCTGTCCTTTGTATGTACTTTGTTGTTTGAGGGTGGGCTGACCACGTGGGTGGTGGCCATTTTGTGAAGCCAAGCATTTTGCTTTTGCCATAGGCATGTATTGTCTGTCTTCTCTTTCTTTTCATGTTGCTGTGGGTGGCCAGGCCATGTGGTAGCGGCTATTTTGTGTGACCTTCCACTGTGCTTTTGCCATAGGCCTCCAAACTTGTGGCCTATTCTGCCAGTAGGCCTAGAGTTCCAGAGGTAGTCATCGGGGTGCTTGATGTAGCTGTTTCTATGTTGTCTGTTGAATTTTAAACATCATTTATGGCATGGATGGCACTGGATTGAATCGGGTCATCAAATGCCTTTTGACAGCTGACTGTCCACTGAACTTTCTTAGGCATTTTCTTGGAAGTTAAGTCATTAAGGGGTGTCACAATGGAACCATACACCTAGACAAATTTCCTGTAATACCCAGTCAGGCCCAAGAAAGCTCTCGCCTGAGTCTGGGTGGTTAGAGCAGTCCAGTCCATCATGGTCTGGAGTTTGCTCTGCAATGGTTGAAACTGGCCTCCGCCTACAAGGTGGCCCAGGTATACAACCGGACTCTGCCCCATCTGGCACTTGGTAGCCTTGATAGTTAGGCCTGCCTTTTGCAGGGCCTCCCAAAAAATGTTCAGGTGATCTTCCCAGGTGGAGCTAAAGACAGCAATATCATTAAGATAAGCTGCACAGTAGTCATCCAGGCCTGAGAGGAATTGGTTCACCAACCTTTGAAATGTGGCAGGTGCATTTTGCAGACCAAAGGGCATTACCACAAATTGATAATGTCCACCAGGGGTTGAAAATGCTGTCTTTGGATTTGAATCATCAGCTAGTCTGATCTGCCAGTAGCCAGCTGTCAGGTCAAATGTGCTCAAAAACTTGGCAGATGCAAACCTGTCTATGAGCTCATCTGCCCCGAGTATTGGATGGGCATCAATCCTAGTGACAGCATTGAGACCTCTGTAGACCACACAAAACCTCATCTCTCTCTTACCATCTTGGGTGTGAGGTTTAGGCACAAGTACTACTGGACTGGCCCAACGGCTCTCTGAGGTTTCAATGACTCCCAATTCCAACATCTTCTGGACTTCTGTCCAGATACAGTCCCTGACATGATCAGGTTACCTATAAATGTTACTTTTAACAGGCAGACTGTCCCCAGTGTCCACTTCATGAGTGCACCAGGTAGTCTGACTTGGAGTCAGTGAAAACATATGTCTGTAGGCCTGCAGAACTTGTCTGCAGTCTTTCTGCTGTTGGTCAGTGAGGCTGCCTGCCAAGGCTACACCATCAACTGAACCATCATCAGGGTTCTGAGAGAGCAGGTCTGGGAGAGGGTCACTCTCTTCCTCCTATCCTTCATCAGTAGCCATGAGCAAGCCCATGTCTGCCCTATCAACATATGGTTTCAGTCTGTTTACATGAAGCACCCTGTGGGGGCTCCTGGGAGTTCCAAGATCAACCAAATAGGTGACTTATCCGTTCTGATCAACAATAGTGTGGGGTCCACTCCGCTTGTCTTGGAGAGTTGCCGGGGCCACTGGCTCCAACACCCACACTTTCTGTCCTGGCTGGTAAACAGTCAGTACTAACCCTGGGCAGTGAACTACGCTCCGCTCGTGGAGTTTGCGAAGTAGCGGCAACTTCGTGCTTTGCAGTGAACGCGAAGTTGTCGAATACTTCGCAATCTACAGAGTAGCGTAGTTGTTTTCTTCCTCGCGTTCTCGCATGCCCGGTAACGACTTACCGTGGTTCTGCGTTCGCCTTCTCGATTCTCCTGGTCGCGTGCGTCACGAGGTTTGGAATCCGGCCGCACAATCCCGCAAGACTGTGCGAACGCGATCACGTCATTTGGACGCGCGATCACTTCATTAGGACGTGCGAACTTCCTTCCGGCGCAGTGTTGGTAAGATCGCGTTTCCGAACATGCAGAAACTACAATCTGGCACAGAATATCTCTCGAGCATGATAAAACCTTCTCGAAAATGGTCATTTTGCTCAGAAAAAAACCCCTCAGATTGTGATTTGGCTGTAGTCTTTTGTGCAAGGAGTCCTCTTTTTTTCTACTCTTTTTTCAAGAGTAAGGAAGTGCCCCCAAATCTCCGACTTCCTGTTCCTGTCCAGCAGGCTCCTCCCAGTATTTTGTCCATGTGCTGTTCACTTTCATTTAGATTTTGGGGCTGGAAGGATCACTTTTTGTATATGTCTGCTTCATCATATCATTTGATTGGATTTATTGAGGACTTTTGGATTTGAAATGTTCTTTTACAAGTAAGTTGGAGAATTGGTGTACATGTTTGTTTGATTTGGGCTTTTTTTTTACCTACAGTTTTCTGGGCTTTTCAATACTTGTAAATAATTATTGTTGAGGGAGGCCTGTACTTTCATGAGGCGCCAAGTTGCATTTTTTTGAAATTTCATCCAGTAGGCCTAGAGGTACCCATGTGTCTAACCATGTTTGTTGAATTTCAAGTTTTTAAACATCATGGATGGCATTGGATTCAATTGCAAACTGTGTTTTTTGGAGTGGAATTTCAGTTTTTGTGTGTGTGTTAATTAAATATTGGCTTTTCAGCCAATAGGTAACCATAGGAGTTCATATAGTTAGTGTAGGCCTGCTTGAGTTCATTGTATGTACTTTCTGTGGATGGCCTGGCCATGTGGTGGCGGCCATTTTGTGTGACCAGCCGCTGTGCTTTTGCCATAGGCCTCCAAGCTTATGGCCTACTCTGGCAGTAAGCCCAGAGGCACTACTCGAGTCATCATGGGTGCATGAAAGTTAATCAACTGTTTTTGTAGTGTTTATTTAATTTGTAACATCATGTACGGCATGGATGGCTTTGGATTGATTTGCCAAATGCGGTTTTTGGTGTGGAATTTCAGGTTTTGGGTGTGTGTAAATAATATGGCTTTTTGTGACAGTAGGTAACCCTAGGAATTCAGCTCGTGTAGTTTTGGTAACTTTGCACAGTGTGACAACGTGACCTTACAGTTTTTGTATTCTTCGCCCGCTCAATCTGCATGCTCGGGCACGCGATAATGACTTTTTGTACAGTTCTCGCTGCCGAACACACCGAATTTGCAATCTCGCGAGCAATAGGTCTCAAGTTGCATAAAACCTTCTCGAAAATTATGATTTTGTTCATTTTGCTAAAAAACTCCTCAGGTTGTCATTTGGTTGTAGTTTTTGGAGCATGGAGTCATTTTTCTGTTCATTTTTTTAAAATAGAGGAAGGAAGTTCCCCAGAGACCTCAACTTCCTGTTCCTGTCCTTTGTATGTACTTTGTTGTTTGAGGGTGGGCTGACCACGTGGGTGGTGGCCATTTTGTGAAGCCAAGCATTTTGCTTTTGCCATAGGCATGTATTGTCTGTCTTCTCTTTCTTTTCATGTTGCTGTGGGTGGCCAGGCCATGTGGTAGCGGCTATTTTGTGTGACCTTCCACTGTGCTTTTGCCATAGGCCTCCAAACTTGTGGCCTATTCTGCCAGTAGGCCTAGAGTTCCAGAGGTAGTCATCGGGGTGCTTGATGTAGCTGTTTCTATGTTGTCTGTTGAATTTTAAACATCATTTATGGCATGGATGGCACTGGATTGAATTCCCAAATGTGGTGTTTGTGGTGTAGTTAACTTTTTGGATGTGTAAATCCCTTTGTTGTATGTCTTCCTGTTGTGTAACTTTCGAACCTTTTCAGCCATGCAGATTTTTTTTTTTGCATTAAGCTGTGATGTGTAAATAACAGTCATCCTTCTTTGTCTGGCTATATAGGGATATAGGCCTGCTTGAGTTTATTGTATGTACTTTCTTGTTGATGGGCTGACCATGTGGGTGGTGGCCATTTGGTGAAGCCAGGCATTGTGCTTTTCCCATAGGCCTGCATGGTCTGTTTTTTATTCCTTTTCTTATTTTTTGTGAGCGCCTGGCCATGTGGTGGCGGCCATTTTGTGGGACCAGCAACTGTGTTTTTGCCATAGGCCTCCAAGCTTGTGGCCTACTCTGCCAGAAGGCCCAAGTGAACTACTCGAGTCATCATGGGTGCATGAAAGTTAATCAACTGTTTTTGTGGTGTTTGTTTAAGTTTTAACATCATGCATGGCATGGATGGCTTTGGATTGATTTGAACAATGTGGTTTTTGGTGTGGAATTTCAGGTTTTGGGTGTGTGTAAATAATATGGCTTTTTCTGCCAGTAGGTAACCCTAGGAATTCAGCTTGCGTACTTTTGGTAACTTTGCACAGTGCGACAACGCGACCTTACAGTTTTTGTCTTCTTCGCGCGCTCAATGTGTGTGCTCAGGCCCGCGATAAAGACTTTTTGTACAGTTCGCGCTGCCGAACACGCCGAATTCGCTATCTCGCAAGCTTTAGGTCTCGAGTTGCATAAAACCTTCTTTAAAATGATGATTTTGTTCATTTTGATAAAAAAAACTCCTCAGGTTGTCATTTGGTTGTAGTTTTTGGAGCATGGAGTCATTTGTCTGTTCATTTTAAGTTTCCCCAGAGACCTCAATTTCCTGTTACTGTCCTTTGTATGTACTTTGTTGTTTGAGGGTGGGCTAACCATGTGGTGGCGGCCATTTGTGTGACCTTCCACTGTGCTTTTGCCATAGGCCTCCAAACTTGTGGCCTATTTTGCCAGTAAGCCTAGAGTCCCAGAGGTAGTCATCGGGGGTGCTTGATGTAGCTGTTTCTATGTTGTCTGTTGAATTTAACATCATTTAGGGCATGGATGGCATTGGATTGAATTCCCAAATGTGGTGTTTGGGGTGTAGTTAACTTTTTGGATGTGTGTTATTAAATGCCTTTGTTGTATGTGTTGTTGTTGGGAAACTTTCCAACCTTTTTAGCCATCAGGATTTTCTTTTTTGCATTAAGCTGTGATGTGTAACAGGCATCCTCCATTGTCTTGCCATATAGGGATATAGGCCTGCTGGAGTTTATTGTTTTCTGGGCTTTACACATATGCTTGTCATGAGGGACCATGTGGCTGGGTGCCGTGGTGGTAGTAGTAGTGAGCAGTTTTGTTTTTGCCACACAGGCCTGTGTGTCTTTCCATTGTTCCTGTTGGCTTACTGTTTCCATCCCCATTGCCATCTGCTGCAGGTCACTGATGCTGCATCCATCTGACATGATGCACAAATTAAGGATAAACAAGTTAAACTACATTTGCATTTTCGTTCTTTGCTATTCTTCCTCTTACTGAGTGTACTAACACTACTAGTAATCAAAATTAAAGCTCAACTAATTCCACATTTGACTGATGTTCTTCTGCCTTCTTTGCTTGTAGGTGCACTAAAGACTGAGGGGAAGGTGTCTGTAATCATTCATCGCCCGTTGTACTGCCAGACAGACATCCTTCTGTTGTACATGACGTGTGGTGTGACCTGACCAGACATCTCTGCAACTTGTGCAACTGAGTGCTGCTGACATCTGAAGAAGATGGGCCCAAAGAAAGCAGGTACCAGGTCCTATAAGACCAAGAAAGTTGCTGAGAAGAAGGAAGTGACACTTAAGTCTGGTGTAGACCTCAAAACCTTTTTTGGGAAACCAAAAAGTACGCCTGCAGCAGCGGTGTCCAGGGTGCAAGCTGGGGCCAGCACCTCTGCATCAGTGGGCCCAACCCACCAACCCAGGCCCAAGCAAATGAGTGTGGAAGAGGTAGCCAACCTAATGGTGGAAAGCAGTGATACCGAGCCTGACCTAAACTTATCGCCATCTCAAAGTAGTACACAATCAACGCATGAGGGAACACAGCAGATAAGTGGTGAACAACAACAACCGCAACCACCGCCCGCAATAGTAGTTGTTGTTCCTCCCGTAGTAGGGGCAGTTCAGGAAATTGAGTCTCATGCAGAGCAAGAAGAAGAGGAAGCCACTCATGCAGGAGATCTATTGTCTTCCAAATCCCCTCCAAGGAAAAGGAGGGCTAGTCCATCGAGTTCTTCGCCAAGCATCCCTTCTGATGATCTAGATCTCACTTGGGAGCCACAACAACCTGAGCATGAGAGGGAGACACATCCCAAGACCAGGCTAGGGAAAAGGAAGGTTCCAGAAAGCCTTACACTTATGGAGGTCGATGTAGAACAGCAGGATAATTATGATGATGAGTCTGACCCAGTCATCACAAGCATCACTCCTGGCCCGAGGACATGGAGACAAACATTTTTACCCTATCCAGAATGGTTGAGACTAGTAGGGATGTAGCAAGCATACCTCCAACACAGGCTACACCAAAACGACCTCCAGCTTCCATATTTACATTAGAAAAGGGCCAGCGGCGTCTTACATCCAGACACAAGCACCACCTCAGCAGAAGTAGGTAGTGATACTACTGCGCAGCCACATAGTCAAATTCAACACACACCCTCCAGTTCATCCGGCATTGGAAGTGGCACCTCTAGCAGGAGACAAAAGTTAAGCTCCCCAGTGTGGGGGACTTCTTTACGGTTAGCGTAAAGGAGGAGACCATTGCTATATGCTCCATTTGGCATTCCGCTGTTAGTCGTGGTAAGCTTGGTACAAACTATGGTACCAGAGGCCAAATGACCATTTGAAAAAACACCACGCAATCAAGTGGGAGTACCACCCTCGTAGCATAAAAACTGAAACCAATTATGTTGGTGGGGATAAGCTAGTACAAGGTCCACTCACGGTCGAACAGGAATAAGACGGAGACATTCTATCTGGTAGTGGTACACAAAGTAGCCCTGTCCCCAGCAATGCAGTGGTACAGCCCACATCCTCCGCATCAGCAACATTTCAGTGGCGTAAGAGTCAGCCGGAGACCCCAAGGAGTACTGCGAAGTGTGCAATGCAAAGTGCTGCGTAGAGCCAAACCGAAAGAAATACCACGCAGCGTACCATTCTTAGCATGTTTAGGCAGGAGGAAAAGTACGAACACAACCACCCAGTAGCACGTTTGTACAATGCTAAGCTTGCTAAAATGTTAGCACTGGACCTTCTCCCTTTTTCTTTTGTTGAAGGGGTGGGTTTTCTGCAATTTGTGTCAAACATCTGCCCAAAATGGAAGGTTCCCAGCCGCTACTATTTTGCCAGAGTTGCTGTTCCAGCACTACATCACGACATGCTGGAACTGTTTGGAAAAGCCTTACATCAGAGTGCTGTTCATAGTATCCACCTGACAACAGACATGTCGACCAGTTGCCAAGCCACTGACTACATGTGCATCACTGCACACTGGATCTCTTTTAAAGGTGTTAGAGACAAGCTATCTGTAGACGTTGACACTGTTGATATTTTTGAGACTCGCAGACATGCAACTGTAGCCATTTTTGCTATGGAGAAATCTCATACTGCTGCAAACATTTTGGCTGAGTTTAACAGCAAGGTCTTTGAATGGATGCGACCAAGAGGGCTTAGCATTGGTTTTGTTGCCACTGACAATGGCAGTAATGTGGTTAAGGCCATGAAAGATGGTGGATATTTCAGGGTCCAGTGTTTGGCACACTGCATTAACATTGTTGTTCAAGACTTTCTGAAAAATGAAAACAAAGTCAGCAACTTACTGACCACCTGCAGAAGAATATGCACACATTTCAGCCATTCTTTTAAAGCCCGGAAGCAGCTAAGGGTCATTCAACGTGAGCAAAAAATGCCAGTCAAAACACTCAGCCAGGAGGTGCCAACACGTTGGAGCTCAACTTATTACATGCTTGATCGTCTGTTTGAGCAGTACATGCCACTTAATGGTTATCTCATGACAAGAAGATTAGGGGATCCTACTTTGAAAGCCATGACCGTTGAGAAGTGGCAATGGGACCTCATTAAATGTGTGACAGAGATGCTACTAACGCCTTAGCCGTCCGCTTATCTGACAATACAATGATTCAAAATAAGATTGTGTCACATCGACATTACATTACTGCCACAATTTTGGATCCACGGTACAAAATATTTCTGAACAGTAATGCAGTAATTCCTTTTTCCGAAGGGGATGTTGCCAAGTACAAAACTTTAATAGCTGAGGAAGCCACTGATTTAGAAAACGAACGGCTCTCAATTAGAGGCCTGCCAGGGCCAGCCCAGGACAGTGCAAGTACTACAGTGCAGATTCCAGAGTCAAGTTCTTCTTCAGAGCAAGAGAGCAGTGCATTTGCTTCCCACCATTCACCGACACTACCAATAACATCCACAACAGCACCAACAGGATCTGATTCATCAGACACAGCAAAAAAAAAATTGCTGCTTGGTTTCTACAGAAAGGGATGGGTAAGTCCGTTGCTGGTGCAGAGTCAAAAGAGGCCAAGCAAATCAGAGCACCACTGATCATTGAGCGGATGGTCTAGGCCTATCTGGATGATACAACAGTGGTGTTCATGGAGCAAAGCCCATTGGTGTATTTGTATGGGAAAAGAAACCAATGGCCAGTGCTCAGCAGGCTGGCGATAAAGTATCTGGCTTGCAAGTGTCTCTTCTGAGCGTGTTTTCAGTGCTGCTGGTGCCATTGTAACTGTGAAAAGGACCAGTCTCTTGCCAAAAAGCGTGGAGAGGTTAACCATGATCAAAATGAATCGGCACTTCATACCACTGGACTACAAATTACCAGAAACACAGCAGGAAGAGGAGAGCGACTCCGAAGACATAAGTAGTGGATTACATGACCTACTTTTGTCCGAACCACCAGGGTTTGAGGAGGAGCTCCTCTTCCCTGACAACTAGGCTTTCAAATTGTTACTTTCTCCCTTCCTTTATTTGTATGTATATCTGTCTTTCTGATTCAAATCTAACCACAACAAATCCATCACCACCGTCTCTTATTTTTATTTACCTATTGGAGTTGCACGTCTGTGCATTTAACTGTCCACTCCACTCCTCAGAGTCCTGCTCCATCTTCCTGACTCGCCCTAAATACATTTCAATCTTGCCAGGCATTGGATGGAGATGGAGAATAGTACAATAATGTAGCCTCCAACAGTCCCTCCATAACAAGTGCAACGTAAGTGACATAGCCATCTTCTGTTTTGTTTCCAATCCAAAACTTATCACTGTCTTAAGGCTACCACCTCTGTCTGCAGGCATACACAACTCTTCACTATTAGAACTTGAGCAGGCATCCAAAACTAAAGTAAACTCGTTATCACTTTCAAAAGGCTCGGCATCTCTGATCTGACAGCCAAAGTGAATAGCAAGACATGTATAGGATTAATGAATGATGCCATGCATTGCATTGGATGCTTGCTGACTGACCAAATGTGCATGAAGTAAAACTATACTAGGAGTTTAAATAATAACAAAGTAAAAGTGACTCAAGTGATAGTCAATATTTCCATGTTGTTTAATAATAACCAAATGGTACTCCTACTACTGCAGGTGCAGTCTGGACTTACTTAACCTCTTCGCCGCTAATGACAAGGGTAACTCGTCATGGACTTTCCATTGATTTCAATGGGAAACAAATGAGTAGTAAAATAATGCCTTAGCAGCCAAGTGGTTAATCAAAGTCACTCACTACAGACTGAGTTGCTGTTGGTCTGTTGGACAACACGTACCACACCTGATGATGATGATGATGATGACCATACTATCTTTGCACGCAGTCAGTTGGATCTGAGATAATTGATGGAATACGTTTCAGGAAGTGGAATAAAAGGTAAACACAACCAATCAACAAGACCCACAGCAGACCTAGGCTACATGTCTGTGCAGTGGTGGAGTCGAATAGTGGTATGATGATGACTGACAGTGGCCCATTGATTTAGTCACTTGACTTGGAAAATGCTAGGTTGCTGTATATGCCTTTTGTCTGGCTCTTTCAAAAATTAAGGTAAATGGAGTTTGGGTCACGGCCCGGTGCCGTGGGCCTGTTCTGTGCTGGCTCCTATCTTATTGTTCTTGTAGATTAATGCTGTGTAACTAGTAGAGTAGACACAATCTATCCAAGCCGCCTCAGTCTGAAAGTCTTCTCGCTCAAGAGTCTTGACTTTTTGCACGACACCGTAATTGATGGGTTGTTTTCCATTCATTTATTTTTCAATACCCCTTTTGTTTTTCCATCAACACTTACAGGCCGGCCTTTTACCCAGTGCTATTATACTTGGAACAACAACTCACACTTACCAATCATCAGCCAGCCAGTGGCACCCAAGAAAGATGTTCAGAGTGTCCATGGAAGGGAGGACCAAGATGAATGACGAGATACAACTACACATTTGGAGCTGGATAATACAGTAACTTCGGTATCATTTTCGGATTTGCAATAATTTGATTCCTTTTGTCTCTGCATTCATTTTACGACTGTGTGACTTTGTTTGCTAGTTGCTCCCTACAACTATTTTTTAATTTTCTTTGCTAGCTTTCAGCCCGGTACAGCAGGTAATTAGGGTTTCTCTGAGGGCATACAGCCAAGGCAAATTTCATATAATACTACTTCCTTGTACTGTCAAATTTAGTAGTAGTTAAGTACTACTCATTAGCCTTTAAGTTATCTTCATCATGCATGCTTTTCCTTTCTCTACCTTTAGTTTATAGATTTATTGGATAGTGGATCATAATCGTCTTCATTGTTTTGCTTTGGTTGTCTCCATGCGTACTGTTTTTCTTTGTCAAACCTTTCCCCAAACCCCCCTTCCCATCCATTCATCAAACCCTAACCCTCTTCCCCCGGGCTGTGTGGTTTTATATTGAGGAATGATGTGACTACATTAAATCTACACCAACAATTGATCACACGCTTGCTGGGGCAGATGTGGTGAAAGCAACACTAATTAAATGTCTACGAGGCAGGGCGAGGATCGTCTTCTGCTTGACCACCCATGCTCAGTGTATGTACAAGCCAATTCATTTTCCAAAGGGACCCACCGTATACATCCTAATTAATTGCCGGCATTGATTGGATTTACAGCATTAAAGTTTACGAATTAGGATTGTGTTTAAGTGACTCCTTCAACACAACTACAGTTTAACTTCTTAGCTTCTTGTACTAGGCAGTCCCCGACACCTTTGTTTTCTTTTAGTTTAGCAGTTGCAATATGGTTTGTTTGGCAGTCTTCTTATGTACTGTACTGTACTTTTCTACTACTCCCACAGTCTCTCTCAGGCAAATGACTTTTTTTTGGTTTGCAAATGCTAGTGCCAGTGTCTACTACTACCACCACAACCATGGCATCTTCTCCATTCTCTTGGGAAACCATGCAGCCATTGCTGTGCCGAACTTAATCCTCATCAATCACAGGTAAGATAAGTTTGCTGGGAGGTATAATGGAGTAGGAGGAGCGACTGGTAGTACTAGTAGGACAAATATAACTCAGTGAGGGGTAATGCATCGATCTGTTTGCATGTCACAAAATTGGCAGATTATTTAAATAAAACACTGGCTGCTGTCCTGCATCTGCAAGTAAACCTTGGGACGTACAATAATTCATGAAACAGTAACCCCACCACAAAACATTAACCTCGTATGTGTAAGTATAAATAAATAACATTTATTTTCTTTACAATAATAGCCTATCCCACACCTCACCCAACCCCCTCCCTAACCCCAACCAATGTCCAAGTTCAACGAATGTCCCAAAAAGAAGAGAAACCCCAACACCCAATTCCCACCCACCAACAAAAGTATTACAAAATGGGCAAATCAACAGGGTCCATCTATAATCGGCGGGCTTTAAGGTGTTTGTCCACCAGGATTTTGACGCGCTCATCTAATTGGTCCGCCAGCTGTGCCATCCTGAGGAGAAATTGCTGGTGAAACGCACGGCACCTACATTTGCATCCATGTGGGGGATTGGCAGATGTTGACAAATGGCAGCGGTCGACGGCTGCCTGACCACTGCGCCGTACTCCTGCAGGCGGGGGCCTGGCTGGGGCCCGGGTCATTGGAAGAGGCAGCAGCTACTGCCGCCGCCTCCTTCTCCTCCTTGGCCTGAGCCACCAGCCGGCGGTATTCATCAATGATGGCCTGCAGTTTCTGTTGCCGGGCCCTGGCTGCCAACTCCTTCCTTGTTGGTTTTTGGGAAGGAGTATCTATAAGAAAGAAACAGAATTGTAACCAAAACTCTTAGCAAAACAGTAACACAAAATGAATTCAACACATAGTAGCACAGTAGCACTAGCAAGCGCAGTACATAACATTTGTGGTTACTTTAAGTATCTATCCTCCTGCTTCCCGGCCACTAACATTTGTTGGAGTTTTTTTCCGGCATTATACTTGCCCTAGTACTATGGATGGACTCCAGTACACAGAAGAACACCAGTCTTTTTCTTCTCTCTAGTTTCCAGAACTTAGATAACCTTGTTGTCGGCGGCTGTCGCCGGCAAGCCAGCTCAGTCAGCTAAGCTTGCATCCAACACCAACATACGAGTCAATACACAGACACCTGTTACTTTTATTAACTAAGCTGCAGGTGGGGAAGCTAGAATATTTTTCGATTACGGGTGGCACTGACCATACTCTCTGTTACATGAAGGGCAATTGCTCAATTTCACTTCCACTGTGCCCTGGTGACTACAAAAAAAGGCAGATTAATAATAATATAATATACTTATGATCCAATGATCATTACTTATATGGAACATCATATCAGTCCAGTAGCGGTCAGAGGTGGGATTGCTGGCGGTTGGAGACGTGGAGAGGGGCAGGGTGGGGGGGGGAGAAAACAATGGATTGTGGACAATTACTGGTAAGTAAACATATAAATAAATATCGTAAAAAAATTAACATAGGTAGGAAGTGGTCCTTGGATTCAGACGAAGGTGTTTGATAATATATATGATGCGCTTGCAAACTACTGAGTCATCAACTGTATTCTGAAATGAAATCCTACTTTTATATAATATATGATGACCCTCTGCTTTGCTACTCTGGCGCACTTTCTTTTACATTATCTTCAAAGTAAGACTCGTCTGCATCCAGTGACAGTCTCCACCTATGATGAATACAATCCATCCAGGGAGCATCCATCCATTAAAAGTAAATGTCTATCCTTCTTTTGTTTAAAGGTATCACTTAACAAACCTTAGCTGGTTTCACTTTCACCAACAACCACCCATGCGTCCACTCCTTCCTTCCTTGCCTTGGCTTTGACACAAACACCGCTGATGATTCTTGCTATCCACCCATATTGTGTCGCCCATCCAGGCAGGCATCTTCTTTCACCTTCCACCCATCCTTCAACAACCCATGCATCTGCTTCCAAAGTATCCTTCTCTGCTAGTAGTATTACATCTATTTAGTCTTTCCTCCTTCCACCCTAGTTCTTTCCTTTTTTGTTCAACACATCCATCAAGGTCATCTGATCAGACTTAGTCTTCTCCATAACATTCACAGCTGAGTTGGAGTCTGATAGAAGAGGCCTTTGTTTACTCAACTCACGCTGGTAATGCTAATGCATTGGTAATGCTAAGAAAAGGGTGTCTTCTCTTCTTCAACCATTATATATTGTTCAGTAAAACTTCAAGTTCATACACACTTAATAAGTCTCACAGTACAGTCAGTGAAGTGCTCCCCTTCCAGCTAGTAATGCCAATAAGTAGTGAATATAACTTCCCACCGCTGCAGTTTCCTCACCCACTGGTGCTCCCGCAGGTGCCGTATCTCCTGCCCCCTCCTGGATGGCAGCATTGGCATCGCCGCTGGCCCCCTCTGTACTGGTGGTTTGTACTGGTAGTGCACCTATAAAAACAAGTACACCTTTTTAGATGCCTGTACACCTCCCCCTATTTCTCATTTGCACCAGGAAGGAAGATTGAAAAAACAGTTATAGTACAACATAAATCATCTCTAGTCCAAATTGCGAACTACAGTAGAGTCAGTAGACAGACATTAGTAGTATTATATATGGTCCCTAGGGTCATCTCATCTCTACTCCTACTGTAGTCTTTGGAAAGTTAGCCCGAGCCATGTAACCAATTTAGATTCAGGTCTACTCTTTTGCGCATGTACCCTCGCAGCTTGTTGCGCAGTAAGACGCCTTTGATGCCACATGAGTGTTGCATACAAGTGAAGAGGTTGAAAAACAAGCCACTTTTTTTTTATGGAGTTCGGTTAGGCCCTATTGCTTAGCCATAATGTTACACTTCTGGCATGACTGCAAAAAGCTTGCATAATTGTATTATTTTATACTGTCTAATGTGCCCCATTTTTCTCATAATAGGCAGATGAGAAGATTGCCTTCGACGAACCAGAGATTTGCAGAGCTTACAAAAGATGCATGTAACCAGTATACGTTCAACGGTGAGGGGTCCCCCACAATTCACACAGATGTCTATCATGCACTACTTGTACTAATGTTTACTTTTAATCTTCTTTATTTTGCATGTTGGAGCTGGATGTAATTTCATGGAACAACTTACAAAGATTGTTATTATTTGAAAAAAATAAAGCTTTTGATCTTGCACATAGACTCTGTGGTATATCTGGAGTGTCTGTGGTGTAGTGGACTTACACGAGTGAGTGAGCGAAAGGGTGTTATGTTCTGGGTTGTGTAATAAAATAATTGGGTATCTTCGTGTGGGGGGGTCGGGACATAATGACTAATGACTGAGACACTATAGCTAGTCGGTCAGTGAATTGTGGGTTCCGAGTTCTCTGACTGAGGTGTAAGTAAGGTCCAACCTCCCATTACCAACATCCTATTTTTTTGTGCATAGTTCTGTATGTGGCGGTGCAGAATACCCACAACAGTAGTAGTAGTATTTACTACTACCCTAACAAAAAAATACTAGACAAACATCTGGTTGCGCATTTTGGACAACGCAAAGGACAGGAGTGGACCCAGTGGCTACAGCTATTGTTCTATCACCGCTTTAGTCCAAAGAAAATCTTAACTAAAGAGTGGCCAACAGGGCAAGCTTAGCTACAGACTGTCTAATAGTAGTACAGAGAGTCATAGCAGAGGCAGTTTGAAGGAACTGAAAGGAAGGGAAACCCAAAATTTGGAAAAAACAGATCATGAAGATCAAAGAAGCTTTTGTTAAAAATTGAATTAGGAGGAAGCGTAATTAATAGTTTGGAAAAAATAAGGTGCCTTAAAAGATCGGGAAATATAATTGTTAATAATATAAGCACTGTGGGGCTTACTGGGGCCAGCAGCAGGATCCTCGGTACAGGAGCGCTCCTCTGGTGATTGTCCCGCAGACTCTGACTCAGTCTTCTTGCCCCTGGATGCGGATCATGTAAGAAATAATAAAAGAAAGAGAGAAACATTGAGTGCTGTGAAACAAATCATTAAAAAAAAGCTCAAACATTTTAGGAAACAACAATTGCAATCAAATTGACCCATCTAAACGACTACCGGCTTGCAGGATTCACGGACTGTCTACTTATATGAACACTAATCAAATCTTCCATAATCATTCTGATTGCAGAATACTAACAAAGCCAGTACCACCTGACCTACACCACCTATTCCAGACAGGCCAATTGTTCAGTAAGTCTGCAATTCCATTTTATTTTTGCAGGCAAAAATGCATAGATGAGATGCAGGACACATGCTTAAATTTGTGCACACACCAAACTGTTGGTTGGTTGCATCATATTTTGTTCTGCTACTGACTGACAATGCGATTGCTAAGCCTACCACTCACTAAAACTACAAAAAGGTTCTATGGAGAACTGGGATAAGAAGTATTCAGTGACGGAGGAGGCATCACGCAGACCGTAAAAGAAATATGAACTAATACTAAGTAAACCTATTATCCATCCACCACTATTTCACTGAAGGACAATGGAAGGACTAGACTATCTAGCAATAGCATTAACTAACTTCAGTTCTCTAAAGTAAACTCTAACATCAATAATCAGCCCAAGCTAGCGCAAAGTTGCAAAAAAGTAAGAAGCACCTGTGTCATACATTCACAGAAGATTTTGAAACTGAATTGATCTGCAATGTAACTAAGCGCACCAGAAATCGTGTTATTCGTCCAAGAATTATACACAATACTTATACTACTATATATCACTATTTACTCACCAAGCCCCACGACCGCGACACCTAGCAGGTACAACAGGTCCTGCTCCCGGTCCAGGATGTCGGACCAACGGTGGGCCAGCTGCTGGTGGGTGCGCCGGATCCCGGAGCAGCGAAAGACTTCCCGGCGCACCTTCGCCTACCGGCGGTGACGCTCCCGGGTAAATTACCCGGAGCCTGGCCTGCTGCCTGCTACCAAGGACAAGGGGAGGTGGCGCTGGACGAAGAAAACCAGGGCAGCCACCTCCGCCTCTGCGAATAGTTGTCGGGCCTGCACCTCTGCAGGGCGCATTCTGCAGCAAAGCAGCCGGCTCTTGGGCACAGGCGCCTTGCCCTTTGAGCCGGTACTGCTGCCCTTGGCCGTGGTTCTGAGGTGAAGGCAGAAAAGAAAAGCAGGAAAAAATAAAGTTAGGGGGAAGAAGTAGGAGTTTGAATAAAGAAGTAAAATTAAAAAAAAGTAGAAGTAACAACAAGCATTTGCAATGCAATAGGTCTCGCATTAGGAAAGTTTGAGCTATTGGTATTGTAAATTAATTTTTATTTTATTTATGTGTTGGTTTTGAAAATAGCGAAATTAATAGCTTTGTCATTTACAATGCCAATAGTTATAACATTCGCAAATGTGACACCTATAGCATTTGTAATGCAATATGTGTTGTATTTACGTGACGTAATGTATTGCTATTACAAATAACAATGGCTTTTAATTTTTTTAAATAAAAAATACTTTAAAAAGTTATTGTAATTTAAAATGGCAATAGCTTAAACCTTTGTAAATAACTTTTGTGAAGATTATAGTCAGTGTATTTTATTGTGACGAAAATCCAAGAACAGAAGTGAAATATTAACATCTTTTTGTGACATTTATAATAAAGCTTGAAACATGGAGAGAACATATTCGAACCAGTGATGCTGTGGTGGTGCTGAGTGATGCTGTGGTGGCGCCGAGTGATGCTGTGGTGGCGCCGAGTGATGCTGTGGTGGCGCCGAGTGATGCTGTGGTGGCGCCGAGTGATGCTGTGGTGGCGCCGAGTGATGCTGTGGTGGCGCCGAGTGATGCTGTGGTGGCGCCGAGTGATGCTGTGGTGGCGCCGAGTGATGCTGTGGTGGCGCCGAGTGATGCTGTGGTGGCGCCGAGTGATGCTGTGGTGGCGCCGAGTGATGCTGTGGTGGCGCCGAGTGATGCTGTGGTGGCGCCGAGTGATGCTGTGGTGGCGCCGAGTGATGCTGTGGTGGCGCCGAGTGATGCTGTGGTGGCGCCGAGTGATGCTGTGGTGGCGCCGAGCGATGCTGCGGTGGCGCCGAGCGATGCTGCGGTGGCGCCGAGCGATGCTGCGGTGGCGCCGAGCCATGCTGCGGTAGCCCGGAGCCATGCTGCGGTGGCCCGGAGCCATGCTGCGGTGGCCCGGAGCCATGCTGCGGTGGCCCGGAGCCATGCTGCGGTGGCCCGGAGCCATGCTGCGGTGGCCCGGAGCCATGCTGCGGTGATGCTGTGGTGGCCCTGAGCCATGCTGCGGTGGCCCGGAGCCATGCTGTGGTGATGCTGTGGTGGCCCTGAGCCATGCTGTGGTGGCCCTGAGCCATGCTGTGGTGGCCCTGAGCCATGCTGTGGTGGCCCTGAGCCATGCTGTGGTGGCCCTGAGCCATGCTGTGGTGGCGCCGAGCCATGCTGTGGTGGCGCCGAGTGATGCTGCGGTGGCGCCGAGTGATGCTGTGGTGGCGCCGAGTGATGCTGTGGTGGCGCCGAGCCATGCTGTGGTGGCGCCGAGCGATGCTGTGGTGGCGCCGAGCGATGCTGTGGTGGCGCCGAGTGATGCTGTGGTGGCGCCGAGTGATGCTGTGGTGGCGCCGAGTGATGCTGTGGTGGCGCCGAGTGATGCTGTGGTGGCGCCGAGTGATGCTGTGGTGGCGCCGAGTGATGCTGTGGTGGCGCAGAGTGATGCTGTGGTGGCACTGAGTGATGCTGTGGTGGCACTGAGTGATGCTGTGGTGGCACTGAGTGATTCATTCTTGTCCCTGAGTGATGATGTGGTGTTGCTGAGTGATACTGTGGTGGTGCTAAGTGATACTGTTGTGCTGCTGAGTGATGCTGTGGTGGTGCTGAGTGATGCATTCTTGACCCTTAGTGATGATGTGGTGTTGCTGAGTGATACTGTGGTGCTGCAGAGTGATGCTGTGGTGGCACTGAGTGATGCTGTGGTGGCACTGAGTGATGCTGTGGTGGCACTGAGTGATGCTGTGGTGGCACTGAGTGATGCTGTGGTGGCACTGAGTGATGCTGTGGTGGCACTGAGTGATGCTGCGGTGGCACTGAGGGATGCTGTGGTGGCCCTGAGCCATGCTGTGGTGGCCCTGAGCCATGCTGTGGTGGCCCTGAGCCATGCTGTGGTGGCGCCGAGCCATGCTGTGGTGGCGCCGAGCCATGCTGTGGTGGCGCCGAGCCATGCTGTGGTGGCGCCGAGCGATGCTGCGGTGGCGCCGAGTGATGCTGCGGTGGCGCCGAGTGATGCTGCGGTGGCGCCGAGTGATGCTGCGGTGGCGCCGAGTGATGCTGCGGTGGCGCCGAGTGATGCTGCGGTGGCGCCGAGTGATGCTGTGGTGGCACTGAGTGATGCTGTGGTGGCACTGAGTGATGCTGTGGTGGCGCCGAGTGATGCTGTGGTGGCGCCGAGTGATGCTGTGGTGCTGCAGAGTGATGCTGTGGTGGCACTGAGTGATGCTGTGGTGGCACTGAGTGATGCTGTGGTGGCGCCGAGTGATGCTGTGGTGGCGCCGAGTGATGCTGTGGTGGCACTGAGTGATACTGTGGTGCTGCAGAGTGATGCTGTGGTAGTGCAGAGTGATGCTGTGGTGGCGCAGAGTGATGCTGTGGTGGCGCAGAGTGATGCTGTGGTGGCGCAGAGTGATGCTGTGGTGGCGCCGAGTGATGCTGTGGTGGCGCCGAGTGATGCTGTGGTGGCGCAGAGTGATGCTGTGGTGGCGCCGAGTGATGCTGTGGTGGCGCCGAGTGATGCTGTGGTGGCGCCGAGTGATGCTGTGGTGGCGCCGAGTGATGCTGTGGTGGCGCCGAGTGATGCTGTGGTGGCGCCGAGTGATGCTGTGGTGGCACTGAGTGATGCTGTGGTGGCACTGAGTGATGCTGTGGTGACACTGAGTGATGCTGTGGTGGCGCTGAGTGATCCTGTGGTGGCGCTGAGTGATCCTGTGGTGGCGCGGAGTTATTTACAGCGCTAATAACCAGCCACGGTGGTATATGGTGTGCTATAAAAGTGCAATCTATTATTATTTCTATGTTGAGCGCCTTTAAGGCGTTTAATAGTCAATTACAAATATAGTTATAATGTGTGTGGAACTGCATTCATACTAGATTTACTTCAGAAATTCATGTGTCTGCTATTCCTGGCAGCTAAATCAGACATGGCACTCGATGACAGTTGTGCCATTCCATTGCACCTTCCTTAAAAACATCTTCCCTAGTAGTTTGGTTTCATCACAAGCCACTTTACAGTGGCATTATTTTCTAAATTCATAAGGCATTTCACTTCTCCAGGGTCATGGGTCATGCGAATGTAGCAGACGGCCTCGTAAATAACTACGAAACACTCCCACGCGCAAATACTCCACGAAGACATCAGAAAAACTAAAAAGATAAAGGGGAAGCAAGGGCTCGCTGTCCATGTTCAGATTACCAGACCTGTATTGTGTATTTAAAGCATGCCAAAGAAACCTATGCCTCTGGATGACAAAGAAGCATGCACATACCTGTAAAAATCACTCTCCGGGTCACTGTGGCGCAGCTGGAACGGCAACTTCGGGATCTTTGAATCCAGGGGACGAAGGTCATCAGGCAGTAACTGAGTAACTGGACGGGGCGTCAGTGGCTCCCTCTCTTCTACTTTGATGCCTTCTGTGGGTTGCGGGTTCGGCGCCTGGTCTGTGGCTATCAGACCGCGCAGGCGCCGGTTGTGTTGGATCAGCTGGATGGTGTGAATGGTCAAGCTGTAGGGCTCTGAGGGGATGTCCAGCATGGTGCCGAGGCTTGTTGGCTGAGGGCTGGTGTAATGGAGGGTCTCGCACTTCCACAGTCCTGAACTCACGCTGCAGCAGATCAAAGGAGCTTTGGCTAGCCAGGCTGGAGGAAGACGGTATTCCTCCCCCGTATTTCATCATCGTGCCTCTGGTGTTAAAGCATCACATAGGGACCGTGTGAAATGATGAACTATGTGGCCTGTCAGTAAGGTTTATACAAAAATACATTTAAGATCTTTCAAACAGATCATATAATTAGTAAGCTCGAGATGGCCAGATGAGAACTTTTCCATGATTCAAGGCCATCGATTGAACTGTCCTGAATTTAGGAACTGCACAAGCTCGCCAATCCGAATTCGGAAGATAACCGTATACCACTAAAAACAAGGAATAATTAATCAATGGAGCTCTTTACAATCGCCTAGTCAAAAACAGCGCTATGGGGGAGGACACATTGCAGTAAGCACGGAGAGACGGGGAGCAAATGGGAGCGAGGCATTGTGCAGAGGGGGGCGGGGGAGAGCATTCCTTTGAAGTGTGAAGCTCGGCATTGCTGTGGCGGGTCTGATGCGATGATGCAGGCGGCTCGGGGAGCAAATGGCAAGCGCATGCATGGGCACATGCACTCTGCGTAATCCGCCTGCCAAAGCCCCTTGATCAGCTTTCCTGATGCACCTCAACATGTCTCGAGCTGCAATGCGCTTGCGCATTGGCAGGTCGAGACCTAAAAACACAGTGAAAGTAGAAAAAAAAAAAATCACAAAATATAAACTTAGGGACAGAGACAGAGAAGATAAGTGAGAAAAACAGTGAAAATAAGTAAAGATTGCAAAGAATAAAGCTGGATAGAAAACTAGGCCCAGAACTATAGCATAGAGTGAAAAACAAGATGACCGCGCCTGTCGCGAAAACGTGGGTAAGTTCATGTGATACGCGACCCAGAACAGGAAATAAGGCAACGCGAGCGGGTGGGACAATTGAAAAAACAAGATGGCCGTGCCCATAGCCCACCGCATGGGTAAGTTTGCGAGCTACGATCCCCCGAGCACGCACACAGCGCCCCGAACAAGCACAACGTGCTCCCGAGCAAGAAAAACGCCTCGCGAACGGGTCCGACCAGCTACTATGCATGCTTGCGAAGCTCGCGTAGTGCGAGAACGTCTTCGCGTAGCGAGACTACGCGTACTACGCCCACCCCTTGTCAGTACAGCCTTTTGGTCCTGCCAGGCCTGTTGCAATTCCCGACTTGCCTCAAGGTTTTTGGATGCCTTTTTCATGTACTCAGCCATCCTGGAGCGGAGACCAAGTACATAGTCCACAATGTCATGTTTGGGAAATTTGAGAGGTAACTCCCATCCTTCCTTCACCAGACAAAGGGGTCCTCTTACAGGATGCCCAAACAAAAGTTCAAAAGGGCTGTAGCCAACCCCCTTTTGTGGGACCTTTCTGTAGAAAAATAAAAGGCAGGGCAGTAGGATGTCCCATCTCCGCCTGAGCTTTTCAGGGAGACCCTTAATCATGCCCTTTGAGGTCTTGTTGAATCTCCCAACTAGACCAATGCATTGTGGGCGATAGGGTGCGGTGAACTTATAGTGCACTCCACACTCCTTCCACATTGCAGTTAGGTAACTAGACATGAAGTTTGCACCTCTGTGTGATACAACCTCCTTAGGGAAACCCACTCTTGAGAAAAGTCCCAAAAGGGCTCTTGCCACCACAGGTGCTGTAGTGGTCCTAAGGGGAATAGCTTCTGGGTATCTGGTGGCATGATCCACTACCACCAGAAGAAACCTGTGTCCAGAGTCTGTTTGGGGATCCATTGGTCCAACAATGTCAATCCCCACTCTTTCAAAGGGAACCCCCACCACAGGTGGTGGTATAAGGGGGGCCTTTGTAGTGCCACCTGATTTGCCACTGGCTTGGCAGGAGACACAGGAGCGACAAAACTCCTTGGTGTCTTCTGACATGTGGGGCCAGTGAAAATGTGGAACAAGCCTGTCCCAAGTTTTATTCCGGCCAAGATGTCCTGCAAGGGGAATATCATGGGCTAGTTTCAAAATGAAGCCCCTGAATGCCAAAGGTATGACCAACCTCCTGGAAGCACCATGCTTGGGCTCCCTACCCTCTGAATACAGGAGCCCTTCATCTCAATAAACCTTATGGGCTTCACTACCATTCCCTGCAGCCTCAGCAGCAGCTTGCTGTCTGAGGGGTTCAAGAGAAGGGCAGTGCAACTGCGCCTGCTTCAGATCTGCCCTGGAAGGCACCCCTGTCCCAAGAAACTCAACCTGATCAGGCTCAAGCTCTTCTAGGACAGTTCCTTCTTCAGGCTCAGAATCAGCTTCCTCAGAAGGCTGATCCTCATCCTGAGGCGGGGGGGGGGGTGGGGGGACACACCGCCTTAACCCTACTGCTCCTGTTCCTGGTAGGCAGCTGGTCCATTATTCCAGAATCCAGTGCCTGTTCAGTATTGCAATTTGTGACCTGTGACCTAGTCACAACAAGCACATGTGCTGCAATGCCTAACATTTCTGCATGTGTCCCATACTCCACTTCAGACCAGGCTGAAGTATCTAGGTCATAGCTAAGCAAACATTCTACAGGGAGGTCTGAGCTAACAACAACCTTCTTAAGGACAGTTACCCCCTCCCCAGGAGAAATTAACAACTGCCATCTCATGTGTGGTAGTGACATTGCTAGCATTGGTCACTAGGTAATTTTCGCCTAGTATTATCTGCCCAGGGTTCACAAAGCTGGGTGTCACCATTGTCACACTAGCACACGTGTCCCTGTAGGCCTGAGCCACTTTATCATTGATTAAAGGAGTTTGTCTGTACTTGCCCAAGTTATTGGGACTCACAGTAGAGGAAATGGGTATGTCCCCATTACAGATCAAAACAGCTTGAGTTGGTACTCTGACTAGGCCAAAGTCCATCTCAGTTCCCAGGGTTAACCCTACTACACCCTTCTGTTGAGAACCACCACTTGGAGATAGACTATGGGGAACAGTTGCCTTAGGGGCAATGGTGGTTGGAGCCGTCTCTTTCTTGGTGCAATCACTGGTCCAGTGAGTATTACTTTTATAAACTTTGCACCATGGTTTCCGTGGACCTTCTTTCTTCTTAGATTGTTGGGAACCCCCCCATTAGAAGCTTTTGGGGGACCTTGAGAAGACTTCTGGTCTTTTGCTTTCTCCCCACCCTTTTGGTCCTGCTTCTTCTGGTCATCACCTTGGTTCAGTACCTTCGGCTTCACCCTGGTTCTGACCCATTTTACTGCCCTCTAACCCAATTCTTGTGGAGAGGTAAAATCAGAGTCAACCAGGTGTTGATGCAATAACTGGTTCTGACAATTATTGAGAATCTGTTCTCTCATTATAAGGTTATACAATCCTGTATAGTCACTTACTTTACTGCCCAGTAACCAACCTTCCAGAGCCTTAGTAGCACAATCTACAAAATCTGTCCAGTCCAGAGTCTGTCTTTTGGGTATCTCTGAACAGTAACCTGTACTGCTCAGTGGTTAGGCCAACCCCATCTATTAGAGCACTCTTCGGGACAGTGTAGTTGTCAGCATCCTCTTCTCTAACAGTGAGGAGCTGGTCTCTTCCTTGGTCTGCAAAGGTGAGCCACAAGATTGCTGCCCACTGACTTTGGGGTACCTGCTGTACTTTGCAGGCCCTCTCCAAAGCAGTTATCCACGTGTGGATGTCATCCCCAATCTGATAGGGAGGGACAATCCTGTTTAAGTTTCTATGGCCATGAGACCTTTCCCTACCACTAGGGTTGTTGCTGCCACCAGTGGGCTCAAGCCCACACAATGTTTTCTCTCTTTCAAGAGCCAGGGCAATTTCTTGCCTCCTGATCCTAAGCTTGACTTCTTTCATTCTAGCTTTGTGCTCTCTTCTCTGAGGGGAAGTCATTCTCATTTGAGCTGAGGCAGAGGACCCTACTGATGAGTCAGAATGTTCAGATTCATCTGACAGAGATCTGTTTTTCTGGGCACACCATTAGGCCTACGTGGAGGGATAGAGGGAGGCCTTCCTAGGTCCTCTCCACCCACATGGAGTCCTGTGTCTCCCAGGTCAGGTTCATCAACCTGTTCCTGGTCTACATCCTCTTCATCCTCAGAGTCCTGGTGGGGTGCCCCACTTGGATCCTCCTCAGCTGAGGGATGCCCCCCCCCCCTACTACCTAGAGTATCTGGATCTGATGCTTAAGTCATCTGCCACCAGTATATCTATGAGGTGTTGGGTGGTTGGACTCTGTCCTTGCCTTAATTTTCTTGTGACACATAATCCGCTCAAATCTTGGACTGCGGTGTCATACTTCGATGTCTGCACTTGGCTGACATCTGGCAGATAGGCACAAGCTCCTGCCCTTAAGAGGCTAGGACTAATGAGGTGTGGTGTGGGCACTACCTACACTACTGGTTTTCCTACTAGAACCCCTCTATAAGTTGTAGTCCGGGTGTGCTAAGCCCTTACTACCTACAACTGCTAAGTTCAGTAGAACTTATGTATTATAAGACTTGATTCATATTTACCTACAGGTACCTTGATTCGATTTTTCAAATAATATTCTCAAGATTATTTGGTAAAACAATGCAAGCTCTTATCCCATCCGTGGCACACCAATGTGAGAGGTTAGTCTGGCATATGATGTCCACTAGTTCTAGTGGGCACCTTGTACCAGTCTAATCGACCCTTATTGAAGGTGGTTGTAAAGTCAACCTGATAGAAAGCTGTCCTAGGGGTAGCAGTGACGAGCAGTCTTCAGGCTAGGACTTCAGAGAGCGAATTAAGCGAGTTGTTTTACCAATTATAATCCCTTGAGTACCAAATGAAAGCACACCACACAAGGTATATATCAAATATATATGTATTTATTCTAAACACAACCCCTCTGTAGTCTTTAGGAGGTCAGAGGTAAAATTACAATACAAGTTACTTAATTAGCATACGATAAGTTGCACAGTATACGTTTTGTCCTAGGGGCCTCACAAACCATATACTAAAATAGTGGTATATGACCACGTGAGAATTAGAAAGCAGGCCTGGGGCCTGTGGAATTGCTGGGGCTTCTCTAAACAACCAAATGTTAGGAAGTAGGAGGCCCACGGGAGACGCGTGCAGTGTCTAAACACAGCTGCGGGTTACTTTGACTTTCTATGGAAAACAAAGTTACAAATTTACAATTGAAAGACACTTCTGGATGGACTACCGCACCCTCGAGAAAGCCTGGCGCCACGACCAGACCACGGACAACATGCCGGCCCTCAAAAACGTCACCCGCAAACACCACCAGCTGATCCGCACCACCAAGAAGACAGCATTCAAAGAACGACTGGACAACAACGCCCACAACAGCAAGGAACTCTTCAGCATCGTCAAAGAGTTCTCCAACCCCAGCGCCGGAAACAACGACATCACTCCCTCGCAAGACCTCTGCGACTCACTCGCCTCGTTCTTCCACCGCAAGATCGCCGACATACACAACAGCTTCGGCGCACCAACCACGCACCCAACCACCGAACCAACGCCCCCCACCAACACCCTCTGCGCCTGGACCCCGATCAGCACCAAAGACACCACCCGCACAATGAACACCATCCACTCCGGATCACCAACCGACCCCTGCCCCCACCACGTCTTCAACAAGGCCGACTCCATCATCGCACCCCAACTCCGGGACATCATCAACACCTCCTTCGACACCGCCATCTTCCCGGAGACCTGGAAGCACGCCGAGCTCAGCGCCCTCCTTAAGAAACCAACAGCGGACCCCACCGACCTCAAAAACTACCGCCCCATCTCGCTCCTCCCTTTTCCTGCCAAAGTCATCGAATAGACAGTCAACAGACAGCTTGCCGCCTTCCTCGAAACGAACGGATCCCTCGACCCTTCGCAGTCCGGTTTCCGAGCCAACCACAGCACAGAGACTGCCCTCATCGTAGCCACTGACTACATCAGATCCCTGCTAGACAACGGTAAGGTAAGGTAAGGTACCTTACCCTGCTCGACAACGAAGAAACTGCGGCCCTCATCCTCCTGGACCGCTCTGCAGCTTTTGACACGGTCTGCCACCGCACCCTAGTACAGCGCCTCAGCAACATCGGAATCCAAGAGAAGGCACTGGAGTGGATCATCTCGTTCCTCGCCGGAAGAACCCAGAGAGTCCGCCTCCCCCTGTTCAGATCCGAGGCCACCGAAGTCACCTGCGGCGTACCACAAGGGTCATCACAAAGCCGAACCCTCTTCAACGTCTACATGAGCCCTCTCGCAGCCATCGCACGCAAACACTACCTCAACATCATCTCCTACGCCGACGACACCCAGCTAATCCTCTCCTTTACCAACGACCCCGCCACCACCAGAACCAGCCTACACGAAGGGATGAAAGACGTCGCCAAATGGATGAAGAATAGCCGCCTGAAACTGAACTCAGACAAGACGGAAGTCCTCATCCTGGGATCATCGCCCTCCGCCTGGGACGACTCCTGGTGGCCCCCTACACTGGGCACCACCCCCAAACCAACGGACCATGCATGCAACCTGGGCTTCACCCTGGACTCCTCCCTCTCGATGACCAGACAAGTCAACGCCGTCTCGTCATCATGCTTCAACACCCTGCGCATGCTCCGTAAGATCTTCCGATGGATCCCCACCGAAACCAGGAAGACGGTCACCCAGGCACTCGTCACCAGCCGACTGGACTACGGAAAAACCCTCTACGCCGGAACCACAGCCAAACCTCAGACAAGACTCCAGCGCATCCAGAACGCCTCCGCACGACTCGTTCAGGACATTCCCCGACACAGCCACATCTCCAGCCATCTGAGAGACCTGCACTGGCTCCCCGTCAGCAAGAGGATCACGTTCAGGCTCCTCACCCACGCACACAAGGCCCTACACGACCTGGGCCCCAAGAACCTCAACAACCGCCTGACCTTCTACGCACCCACCCGCCAGCTACGATCGACCAGCCTCGCTCTCGCCGCCGTACCACGCATCCGCAAAGCCACCGCCGGGGGAAGATCCTTCTCCTACCTGGCAGCCAAGACATGGAACTCCCTCCCGATCCACCTCCGGCTGACCCAGGATCATCTCTCCTTCAGGAAGCTCCTCAAGACCTGGCTCCCAGCGCCTGGAGACCCTTCCGGGTGAATAGCGCGCTATACAAATGTCAATGATTGATTGACTACGATGAAACCCTTTTAAACTAGGACACTTCGAGAGTCAAGACCCACAGGAGCACCAGAGTACTCGTGTTACCCCACCCAGGGAAGCCGGGTGCATAGGTGTCTTTTCATGTCGGGTTTAGTCGTCGTTTTCAATGGAGAGCTGCAAAGAAGTGCTGCAGGGGACCAGAGGAAAAGTGTCCGGGTGGATCCAAGGATGGATCGAAGATCTGTAGAACCTGAAAGTAGAAGGGACAGTCTGGGTCACTTGCCAGTGACCAGGGCGGCAATAGGAAGATGCCACCAGATGTCGGGTGATTTCAGGTAAGAAGGTGAAGCTGGTCTCTTCAGCCATGAGGACCAGGAGGCGTCGATGACGACCAGGAGCTGGATTCGAGCTGTCCCACGAAGGATCTAGTTGACTGCGGTGTCGGTATCCGGATTGGACCCAACAAGCCTTGGCAAACACAACCCACGCAGGAAGCCTGGTTTCACCTTGGGGGTGCCCAGGAGTGGGCACTTCACAAGGAAAGGCCAGGAAGGGTTCCTCAGCGGTATTAGTACAAGCGCCGAGAGGCCTCCGGGTAGTCGTGTGCTATACAAGTACCTCTACATTTACATTTACAAGTCGAGATGGACTTCGGTGCAGACCAGCAAGGTCTGAGGAACTTCTCCTTTGCAGGGAAGTTGGGGCAAGCCTGGAGCAAGCAGGAAAGTAAGTTAGATTCAAAGAAAAGTATTCAGGGACTCACTAGCCAACGGGCAAGGTACCGCGAAGACTCGAACTGAAATGCAAAAGCGGGGCCCACGGGACACTCGTGGAGTGGGGCCTCTGAGCTTCGGTGCAAGTGGTGCTCGGGTCTGGGGCTTCAAGCACCCCAATGCACAACTTCAATATACCTCGTGAAGCAGGTACAGCTTGCAAAATGCAGGATGTCCAGGAGTTCCGGTCCCATGTCTCTCGTGTCCGCCACGTGTCTCAGCTTTGCTGTGAGTGAAGGTCGGGGTCAGAGATGTCTGGAAGCCCGTGTCCTGTGTCGCAGATTCTTCGGGATCCAGCGGGAGCCTTGAAAATGCAGACCGGCAAAGTTGCTGTTGGTGCCCGTTTGAACAGGATGGTCACTCCTTGACCACAAGGGAGATGTCTGCCGTCTTCCAATCGAAATGGAATGTCGAAGGTCCAGGATATATGTTTCAGAGGTTCATCCAGGGTAATCTAAAGTCCTAGGGACTGGGATCCTATACTTTTACTAAGTTTAGGGGCTGGACTTCCTTTAAGGTCCCTCCTATGGGTGGACCTGGGAAGGGGGTGGTTACACCCCTTTTCCCTTTGTCCAACTGTGCACCAGAGCTGGGGCAGAGTGCCCTAGCAACCGGTTTGAAGTGGGAAGTGCATGGAGCATGTTTTGTACCGCAAGCAGTGTCTGGAAATCATTCACTTAATGCAGCCCTCCCTGCCCAAATACATTAAAGCCTGTCTGGGGAGGTGCCAGCACCTCCCTGGACATGAAACCGATTGTCCAGGCCTCCCCTGCCGGAGTTTCATCCAGCAGCAGGAGGGCAGACTCGTGTCTGTGTCAACAGCATCCATTTTGTGATGCTGAGGCTCTGTTTAACTTTAACCGGGTAAACCAGTAACTACAGGTCTTTTCCCTCTAGAAGGGTGGAATGCTACCCCCGCCACCAGGTTTGGCGGGGGGTAGTATTCCAAAGTGTTTGACACCTTAAACAACATGTTTTGATAAAGCCAAACCAAAGTTAGCATTAACCGCAAGGATTATAATGCACTTAAGAGTATATGGTATGGCTATGTCATAGAACAGCTATAAGGAGATTGTTCCGAAAGCTGCAGGGGGCCTCAGCTCATGCTAGGGCACTCTCTCACATAAAACCAAGCACTCTGCCTCCAGGATTGTCAAGGCCTCCCATTGGAGTGACTTATAGGTGTTTATGTGTCTATATGTATATATAGATATAGGCATACTATATCTAAGTAAGGGGTGATTACACCACCTTACCCAGGCTGTGTGAACAGACCTGTAGTGTCAGTTTGAAAGGCAAACCATGGGTGGCACAATACATGCTGCAGCCCCTGGTAGGCCTAGGGTGGACCTATGCCCTCGGTACCTAGGGTACACTATACAGGGGCTCACAAGGGTGACCCAGTAACCAATCTGGTATGTACCTAAAGTACATGGTATCAATTTAGAGAGAGAGCAGCTAGGCTGTGGGCCTGATTAGAAGGGCCACAGCCAGACTAAAGTCAGAAAAACCAAAGAATCACAGTACAAAGTGGTGGTAACCATAGGAAGCAGACCCTACTCTCCTACAACAAGTAGCATCCATTTTTGATTAACTTGATCGCACGAAAAAGGGGAGTAGCCCTGCCTTATCCTGGCTTTGACAGACAGAGAGCCCGCCCTTTGCTCCGACCGCGCTGCAGGGCTGTTGATGGCTTTATATAGCAATTGGGGGGGATCCATCTTCTCATTCACTCAGGTGCTGGCAAAGAGTGATGGGGTTTGCAGACCCCCTGATGCAGTCTCTCACTTCCTGTGCCACAATTAGGTCTATGATGCTATATAGAGCTGCAGGACCAACCTCCTAATGTGCTGTTAAAAGGTGATGGAGCTTGTAGTCCCCTGATGCAGTCTCTCACATAGATGTTGCTCTTCTTTGTGATTATTTCATTCTAAAACTATTTAAAACAAATCATTTTAATGATATTAAAACTACTTTCATATTACACTTTATTATCACTGATTTCAGTGCTTATGAAATAATGTTTTGCTTGTTGTGTTGTAAGTCAGTCAGACAAGAATTCTTTATTTCGATTGATAAGAATCATAAAAGAAAACAGTACAAGAAAGACAATCCTTCGCACGATAAAAAAAAAATATATAAAATGACAGTACAGATTCAGTTCTTAAAATTCATATGTATGCCCAAATATGCATTTGTTTTAAAATACGTCATGTACAGTATCAAAATTTATAAATATAAAAAGGTTTAAAAAGGAACCCTTGGGGCGTGGCTAGCGGCCGGCAATGGCGGCAGCAGAATAGAGAGGCTCCCGGCGTAAGGTGGCTTCCCACAACAATCTGCATACTAATCCGGACACGACGTTGCTCGGAAGAGGTGCCCCGGGTCATGTGACTGAGCGGCAACTCTAGGAGCAATATCACGGAGGCGGAGCACCGGGAACCGGCAGGAAGACGACGAGACTACAGGGGCCTGGCGCCGGTCAGCAAGCAGCGGGCTGTAGTGGCGGCGGTGCCCAGGCGGAAGTGAAGCCTCGGAGGGGACCGACTGCCGGAAGTGGACGCAGTGCGGCAAAAAGCCGCAATAGCCTGTGAAACACCTGGGGGGAGCCACGCATGACACCAGTGACCTGTGGGTGTAAATCACGCTGCAGTAATACATGGCGGGAAGGGGTGACAAGAAGGGGAACGGCTGCCGAGACGCGAGTAATGGCGCCGCCACCTCCTGCAACAGCAGCAAACCAAATGGCGTGACGGCAGTCGCTGGATGCCCGCACTGAAGATACCCCAGGTGCGTGTAGAGCGTGAGGACAGAAGTGGTAGTGGCTAAGAGTGAGGCACATAGGCTCCCATTGAGCACCAGGACAAATCGCCTTTGCGAGATATCATGGACATCGTGGACACGGCGGTGGCTGGAGCGCAAAGTAAGTGCAGGCGGGCCCCCCCCCCCCCTCCGGCTTCATCGAGGTAGCGCTCGGACACGACAGCACAGGCCAAACGGGTCCGATATTGCACAATACGGCCATGAGGGACTGCGGAGCGGCTCAGATGTGAAGGGACAGGGCAGAATTAAGCTTCGGGGCAGCAGAGAATTGTGATAATAGCGTGGCAGTGCTTGAGCGGGTGCCGGAGATGGACTGTAACCTGCAGGAGCATCGCACGGAATCTGGATACTCCAACAATTGGCCCACACGCCAGCCCGGGAGAGTGAGTCGGGGGCCACAGTGGGGAAGTGATATCCATAGTAATACTCTGGCCCACCATACTGGCAGTTGTGAGGGCCGAGCAAGTAGACAGCGATCTTGGTGCGTCACATCGCCTATAACACACAGAGAAAAGGCTGATCTGGTACAGGACGCCATTAAGAGGACCCATACTGGGGCATGATTACACAAACAGCCACACTAACTCGATATTGGTAACGTACTCCGGCCTGCACTTACCGCCCAGCACTTTAGGAAAGGAGCACGAAGCCGGACAGCAGCCAAGAAACCAGCAGCCCCCCCCCCCCCCCCCAGGAAGAGCGAAACGCCACTCAGAGGCAGGAAGACTGTTGGGCCACAACCATGGCTGGCAGAGGATCCAAACATAACTCCACACAAGCCAAGCTGGATAAATTCGCATATGACAAACAAACTCCCCCATCGATGGACCAACGCAAGTCAACGGGGAAAACAGCGGACAGAGAAGGGGTAAAGAAAGCCACATTAGAGGACGTGACGAGTGCCCTGGCACAGGTGCAAGCGACGGTGGGGGCAACGACGACGGAAGTAACCCCGATACGTGCGGACTTCCAAAAAATGAATGAAAGAATAAAACAAGTGGAGGTTGTGACTAAGTCCCTGGTGGAAGACGTTTCAGATCTACAAGTGGAGAGGAGAAAATGCAAGCCGAAAACAAATCCCTCAGGGAGAAGCTGGATGATCAGGAAGGGAGCTATGGACCTTTTTGTGGAAGACTTGATTAAAAAACAGCTCAATTCCAAGGGACTCTCACACTTCTTTTCTGTGGAAAGGGCCCATAGGGTACCCGGAGGTAAGCCGAAGCCGGGGGCGCCCCCGAGGCCAATACTAGCAAGACTTTTCAACTTTCGTGACCGGGACGCCATTCTACAGGCGGCCAGAGTGGCACCGGCCATACAAATTCAGAACTCCAAGATAACCTTTTTCCCGGACTACACTGCGGAAGTTTCGCGGAGAAGAAGGACGTTCCTTGAGGTTAAAAGTACGCTGCGAGAAAAAGAATTGCCCTACTCGATGCGGTTTCCGGCCCGGCTGCGGGTCGTCGCCGACAAAAAGGTCTGGTTCTTTGACACTCCGGACGCGGCCAGGGACTGGCTCGAGGGTTGGCGTACCGCAGGACCTCCCCGAAGATCTCATAGGACAAACAACGGACACCGTGACAACAGCCAGGCCGGGTCACATACATCAGGCAGAGGAGGCGCGGAAAGGTCACCGACGCAGGAACACACGGAGGCCGATGGAGGAGAATAACCCAGAGCACCCGGTGCAGTGATGGACGCTGATTCTTCTACTTGACTTTTTTGCATACTGGTCGCGGTTGGACGCTGGCCTGGGACACCCGGAAGAGTGCAGGGATGCCGCCTGCCCGGGGAGACGCTCTCCCCCTACACGCAAGTACTTTGGTTGAGGGATGGGTTAAGCGCTCTGCTCAGTTGGGGAGGCGGGAAGTTGAAGGTCCGTTAAGCAGGGAGGCAGGGAGGGGGGGGGGGGACAGCGGGGGGGTTATTTAGTATTTGCTAGAAAACCACAAGTAGGATCACGATGTACAAATGGGCATTTGCACTGCTTGAATGTCGGGAAGAGACGGTGCGCCTGGGCCGCAGGGCGCGACAAGCATACACTACACCACAAGACTAACTATGGCCGATTGTCGGGTGTGTAGTACGGAGGGGGAGGAGCCGAGGACACGGGTGCACCACTCCGCATGCTGACATGGAATATGAGAGGGCTGGGGGATAAGGTAAAGCGCGGACTGGTACTTACTGCACTGAAAAGACAAGGGCCAGTCCTAGCACTTCTCCAAGAGACACACATAATGGGAGGGGCAGCCAAGGCTCTTGACAGGAGAGGATATAAAATGGTAGTACATTTCCGAATTCACCTCTGGCTCTCGAGGAACTGGCATTTTAATCAAGAAATCCTCACAATTCATACCAATGGGCACAAAGATTGACGGACAGGGGTGCTTTGCGGCCCTGCAGGGACAGTGGGAGGGGCGACTCATCAATGCGGTTTCGGTGTACATCCCCCCGGCACTTCACTCGGTCATGCTTCCGGCACTGGGTGACTTCCTATTAACCCTACCAGAGGGAGATGTTATACTTGGGGGGGGGGGGGGGGGGACTTCAACGCCACAGTAGATACCCTACTTGACAAATTCCCAGTGGTGACCCAGACGGGAGGTCCCTCCCGCTTTCAACGATTCCTGACCGCTATGGTTCTAGTGGATATATGGCGGCATGCACACCCTCAAGAGAGGCAATACACCTTCCACTCCACTGTACACAACAGCTTATCGAGGATTGACTATTTCCTGGCACTGGGAGATGGCATACAACACGTAGACATTCACCCTAGAGGCATTTCAGACCACTCACCGGTCACCCTGACAATCTCCACCCAAGAAAAATCACGTAGACGAATTTATCCCATACAGGCTACATACCTCAAGGTCCCCAAGGTCAGGAAGGCACTCAAGATGGCGACAGCACACTACTTTGCGGAGAATGACACGTCGGTGCAATCTGCAGCGATTGTGTGTGAGGCATATAAGACGGTGTTAAGGGGGCAGGCCATAACTTCGATCACAGGTTATAAAAGGGAAAAAGCAATTGAACTGGCTGGACTGGAGTTGGCACAGCGAGATGCGACAGTAGCACACGAGGCGCACCCCGGGCCTGACACGTCCCATGCCCTACACATCAACAACAACTATACATATAAGATTTACGACACCAGGTGAGGGGGCAAATTACTGACACACAGCACAGAATCTATGATATAGGGGACAAAGCGGGGAGGATGTTGGCCTGGCTGGATAAAAAGGGGGGGAGCTCTAGAGGTATACAACGAGTGAAAGACAGGCAAAGGATAGTTCACACGAGCCCCGAACTAATAGTGGAGACACTTGCAGAGCACTTTGAGGAGGTATACACACCAGATAGGGAGGTATCTGCTGATATGGCCAGGGCTGCGCTAGAATCTATCCAAACACCGACGCTGCAGCCGGAGAGGTCAGCGGAGTTGGAAGCTGACATAACTACGGAGGAAATACAAATGGCCATACGAGTGATAAAGCCCGGTAAGGCACTTGGACCGAACGGCATCCCGATAGAGTGGTACCAGGCCACACCGGAGAGGCTAAGCGAACACTCACTTGCTATGTACAAAGACTGTTTGGCAAAGGGCGAACTTCCTCTTGATCAAAGAGTAGCGACCATCGTCGCAATCCCCAAACCTGGGAAACCACCGGAGGATTGTACTTCCTACCGCCCTATTTCTCTGCTTAACGCAGAAGTTAAAATATTGGCCAAACTCCTGGCTACCCGGCTGATGGCGCACCTGCCTGACCTCCTACATCCCGATCAATACGGGTTCATGCCACATCGAAATACGGCAATGAATCTATGCAGGGTACACAGAGTGTTGGGAAGGGCGGGATCAATCCCCGAACCGGCGGTCATATTGGCACTTGATGCGAAGATGGCTTTTGATTTGGTGGAGTGGAATTACCTGTTCGAGGTCCTGGCACATTTGGGTTTTGGACCCAAGTTCGTAGCATGGGTCAGGCTGCTCTATACTAAACCAGTAGCACATGTGGTGGCAAATGGCCACATTTCGCGAACATTCCTGTTGGAGAGAGGCACCAGTCAAGGTTGCCCCCTGTCGCCGTTGCTCTTCGCAATCGCCTTGGAACCCTTAGCGAACCTGATACGGTCTACTCCACTGCTGAAAGGGATATCCTGGGCAGAGGGATGGGAAGACCGCCTCTCACTGTACGCGGACGATATGCTGGTGTATCTAACAGATCCAGAACGTGGTGTTCCAGCGCTCTTGGCCCTCTGTGATGAACACAGGAAGTCTCGGGATACACGCTGAATTGGACTAAATCGGAGCTCTATATTTTGAAGGGCCCAGTCCCGGCGTTGAACACAGACTGCCCCTTAAAGGCAGCCGGCTCATCCTTTAAATATTTGGGCGTCCATGTCACCATGGACCCATTGGAATTTGCGCGGAAAAATTTGACCACCCATGGAACGACTTAAACAGGACGTTACATATTGGGCGGGGCTGCCCCTAACGATGCTGGGTAAAGCAGCCCTTTATAAGATGATGTCACTGCCCCGTTTTTTATACATTCTAGAAAATACGCCGTACCCGTTGGCACCAGGATACTTCAGGAAAGTATCGGCGTTGGTGGCTGGCCTTCTATGGAGTAATCGTCCGGCACGCATTGCACAGGCTAAAATGCATAGGGGTTGGTATGACGGGGGGGATCGCACTGCCGAATTTGGAACTATATTACTGGGCAGCGCAGTTGAAACCCATAAATCAATGGATTCATGCTCCTCAGGACGACCCGGCATTCCAATCGGACAGGACGCAGTTCGGCACCAACACCCTACTGGCCCCTTTATACGACCAGCAAAGGGTGCACAAACTGGCGGGACCCACGAGACTTACCGCAGCACTGTGGCACACAGCGCTGGCAGCCCTGGGTTGGAAAGGAAGAATAACCAAACTCACTTCACTGTGGGACTCTCCGGCCCTGGGAAACCTACGACATAGCAAGGGCTTCTCCCACTGGGATACCATAGGAATATCTACAGTGGGAGACTTATGGGAAAGAGGCGCGGTGATCCCCTTTGATCGGCTGAGGGAACAATACGAGCTGGGAACACGGGAATTGTTCCGGTATGTTCAGATTCGGCACGCACTGCTTACTGCCATTCCCCCTGAGGCAGAAGTCCCAGAGGCCTCCCCGCTTGAGGATCGCCTCCTTACGGACTTCATGCCGGAACGAGCAACATCACTCATGTACCGTAAGCTAATTAATAACTTGCCAGACCCCATGATTAAACTGAAGGACAAATGGGAGGGAGACATAGAAGCTATGGACGAAAATGAATGGAATGAAGCACTAGCGTCGCCTAAAGAAGTCGGCATCTCTGCTAAATTCCGGCTCGTACAGCTTAAAATTCTACACAGGGTATACTATACAAGAACGACGTTGCACCTCATACACCGTGCACAACACCCGTACTGTCTTCGTGGATGTGGAGAGGAGGGCACATTCTTCCACACGATATGGGACTGCCCACGCATTCAGGAATACTGGAGGCGGATAATGCGCACAATATCTCAGACTGTGGGGACCTCCCTGGTCCCGGAGCCGCGAAAATGCTCACTGAATGTATGGGGACCCAACGATTTGTCAAGACAAGGCCAACAATGGGTTACTTTAGGCATAATAATCGCCAAAAGGGATATAGCGCAGAAATGGAGAGTGGTAGAGGTACCAACGAAAACACAATGGTGTATGAATATGGACAGGGTGATGATAACAGAAAGGGCGGTGTATGCAGGCCGGGCTTGTCCAAGGAAATGGAACAAGATTTGGACCCCATGGAATGTATACAGGGGGGAGATCTGTGAACCCTTACCGGAGGAAGACACACTAACATCAGATGAAGAAGGGGAGGACGACTAACGGAACCTAGAAGTGGAAGAAGAGAGGGAGGTGCCACGGGTAGGGAGGGAGAGTTTGCTACTGCGACTTATGCACCTTCATTGTATTGCGAAGCAGCCTAACACTGAGCATGGCGGCCGGTATGCGTGTGATCCTGTTGCTATATACTTGTCTTAATAATGTTGCGGCCGGCCCCTTGGGTTGTAGGCCATAAGCTGTGTAAGATTGTACGGTGCAATAAAGGTTTAAAAAAAAAAAATCCCTTGTTCAATGGCATTCGGACAGTATAAAGTGCATCATACAATGTAAACATTTGTAGCCATAAACCATGATAGTCCCTCAAGGATGAAAACAGTTAAAGGGTCTTCTTTTATTTATCCGGGCTGCGGCCACCAAGAAACTAGCTACACTGTACGTGACCCGGACGGAGCTAAGCATTTGTAGGTACATAAGGGCGGGCCTTACTTGTATGAATCCTATTTTCCGCAGAATTGGTTTTAAAAAAAATGTACGCACCTCCAAGTAGCGGTCACAGAACATTACCAAGTGGAGAGTGTCCTGGGCAGAAAAATTGTCACAGGAACATGGTGGGGCATCATCTGGTTTCCCCCACTTAGGGAATATACCCAACGTGAGATGGGTAAGGTTAAACCGAAATCTCACCAGCAGAAAGCGATGGAAGGGTTTGGTGACATACAACAAATAAGGTTCGATAGAAGGACAGATTAATAAACCATAAATCCTTCTGATTAGTGGTTTTCTTATTTCCTCCTCCTCCCTCTCTACCTCCAACAATCTGAGAAAGCTATGTTTAATCCACCCTATGTCCTCCTTCTTGATGCCCTGTGGCGAAGAAAACAGATCGGGTCTCCCCAACCCGACGCATGCCGCTCTAACATACGAAAGCCAAGGCATCCTCTCCGCCTTCTCCAGGGCAACACAATCCTTCAGAATTAGGTGGTTAAGAGTGAGCTCCTCATTCAGCCAGGTTTTAGCCCAACAGATCATCTGCGCCATCTTTAGTTGGTCCGAGATATAACCCTGGCCCAGTTCGGAATGTATTGAAAATGTGGGGAATGATTGCGGGAGTGATAGGAGAGATCTAAAAAACCTATTTTCTGCGATTTGTATGTTGGTCGTAGCTACATCACCCCAAATTGGCGCTCGACACTTTGATTTGTAAATCTTAGTTATAGCCTCCATGGGTCTTGCTCCCAGTTACTTAGAGAAGTTCAAGAGCGCTGTAGTGGATCTTACAACTACATTACTCCTTAGCTTCATCTGCGGGCCCCAGTTACCCTTCTCATCGAAATCAACTCCCAGATAGGAGAAGGAAGGCACCCTCGTCAAGACCGTTCCTTTGCACCTAAAGCTTTTCACCTTCATGTTCTTACTCCGCGCTCCGGCCACCATTACATGGGATTTAATGGTGTTGACTTTTAAATCCAGGCCCTCCATGAAGCTGCCAAAATGATCCAGCAGCCTCTGTAGGCCCAGGCCAGTGCGTGCCAGTAGAACGGCATCCTCCGCGTACAGGAGGACCGGGATGCCCGATCCGCCTATACGCAGTGTGTCCAGTGTAGCCATACCCAAGGATTTTTCAAGGGCATTGATATAGATAGTAAAAAGAAGGCGGGCCAGTATACAACCTGGTCTTACCCCCCCTTCTGGAGCTAAATTTCCCAGTGCAGCGTCCTTCCCTCGTAACCCTGAGAGAGGCTGACAGGTCCTGATGAAGGAAGCCTAGAAAGTTAACCAAAGCTTCATCCAGGCCTAGCTCACGTAAAATCCTCCATAGTTTCGAGCGATTGACTAAGTCCAACGCCGAAGAAAGGTCCATAAAACCCAGATATAAAAAAACGTCCTTTGCAACTGTATATTTGCTTATAAGGAGGTGCAAATTTAAGCATTGGTCCATGGTGCCCCGGTGTTCTCTAAACCCGTACTGGAGGTTAGAGAGGATCCCCTCTCCTGCCAGCCAATCCCCCACTCTCGAGTATGACTCTGCCCATGATCTTAACGGCAGAGTCGAGCAGTGAAATTGGCCTATAACAGGTCGGGTCGACTCTACACCCCTTCTTGAAAATAGGGACTATGACAGATGAGGTCCAGGATGGTGGGGAAACCAGCGGTAGTCACCGCATTAAACACATTGGTCAAGATTTTAGCCCAAAATTGTGGATACAAGATGTACAAATCTGCGGGGACCCCATCCGGGCCAGGAGCCTTGTGTTTAGTGGTCTCTCTGATCGCCCTTTCTACCACACCCAGGTGAAAGCTAACTTTTGTCATTCCCAAAGGGAGCATCTCCACCCAATGAGGGGCCCCCCTGATCAATTTCATAGATGCCTTTGAAATGTAAAAGCCAACTACCATCGGGGATAACACAATTCGTGTCCAGGTTCTCCTGGTCCGAGAAGAAAGGCTGGTTTATAATAGCCCAAAACTTTCTGCTGTCCCTCAACACATCCATGGATTGCAAATTTTCCCAGGCTTCCTCCTTGATTTGTCATTTACGCGTTGCAATGGCAGTTTTGTACTCCTTGCGAAGTTGTGCCACTAAAGCCCTATTCCTCGGCCTATGTTTTAATGCCTCAAGCAGAGCACCATGGGTCCTAGAGCAGTTTTTATCGAACCATTTGTGGGCCTTTCTGTTATGTCTGCTTTTACCACCCTCTAGATCCTTGGCGATCTGTTTGCACACCTCTACATAAGCTACGAGAACTTCGGCTCCTGTAGCGGTGTCATCCAAGCAGACCGCCAGATTGGCCTCAGTTTTGCTCGCTAACTCCTCAAAGAAAGTCTCTGGGACAACCATGTTCCATTTTATACGTCTCCCTTGGTCAGTGGATGACAGATCCCGTGGTACCCCTCCCCTTAGCTCCTTCCCGAGCCTACCAATGCCGAGGTCAATTGCCAGCAAGACCGGGTTATGGTTGCTGAAAGTTGAGATCACTGCACCGTAGGCTGAGATTTTGTCCAAAAGACCAGGAGATAAAAAGATGTAGTCAATAACAGAGTTTGCTCCTCGCCCTATAAAGGTGGGGATTCTCACCTCTCCATTGCCAACTTCCGGTTTAAATAAGTTCATATTGGCTAGAAGGGCTTCGAGGGCCTCTCCCTCTTTAGTGTGCTCGAAATGGGGTACCCCCTCAGGTGGTAGTCCGCCATGAACATCATTGCAGCACTCCCAGGGGCAAGGTTGAATGTTAAAGCCACCCAAGAGTACCAACTGGGGCAGGGGATTGTTCCTGTATATATACACTGACAAAAATTGCTCTAAATTAATAAGGTGCTCATTCTGTAAAGAGCCCTCCCTCGAGTTATAAAAATTATCAAGAATTTATGCTGGACAGAGACAGTCCATTCAATAATTTGGAAATTCACGGAATCTGTATCTAATTTTCTAAAAGTGCATGCAAGGTTTAGGGAAAGGAGTAGAAGTAGCCCCCCTTTAGGTCTTCCTGCTGACCCCTGGGCAGCAAAGCTAACATAACCATCCAATGAAACACTGTGCGAGATATCCCAGGTTTCTTGGAGGGCAATGATCTTGTGGTGCCTAATAAACTCCAGCCATATAGGGTCATTTATTTTTGATCTAATTCCCACCACATTCCAGGTCAGAAATTTACAAATATGCCTCGGTTCTTCTATCTCAGTCCTCATCTCTGCCAGACAGGGAGATAGTCAATTGTTCGACTCCATTGGCGACAACGGAGAGAAACGATTAGTAAGACTTATCTGTGCTAAGGGTGGACCTCCCTGCTGTGCGTTAGAAGGTATACTCGCTAGACCCCCAACCACCCTCATAGAGTGCTCCCGTATAGGCCTCTGTACAGTATAATTTGCCTGGTGGCGCGGCAACTGCTGTGCAGTGCTGGTGGCCCCCCCCTGGTATTGCACCAGGGGACGGCAAAGTGGTCCCGGGGACCTGGTTGTGGGATAGAAGAACCCAAGAGGGAGAGGTCTAATGCCCTTATTCGTCAAGTCGGAGGCATCCCAGAACAGTCTTTGAGCACTGGCCTGATCATTAAAATTGACCACCACACAATCCCCTAGAATGCATTTTGGGCGCCACCCAACCCAACTAACCTGTCTTGCCATAATCACACTACTTGTGATGTCTGTGCCCCCACTGCAAAACTGCGAACACCATTGTCTAGCCAGTAACATAACATCATGGGTTGTTTCGTTGTGGCCCGTTGTTGCAGAGGGAACCCCTGTAAAAACGGCCACTAACAGGGCGGCCTCTGGAGGTAACTCAAGGTAACGGTCCCTATGGAGGCCCTGCCTGAGACCATCTCTACTGTTGTCTTTCCTATTGCTGGCTCCGGAGATACAGCTCCCGCTCCCCTCCCTTGTTGAGCCCCCTCCACATAAAACTTCCACACTGACCGGACTTTTACCCCTTAAAACTTCCCGCTCCTTGTTTCTAGTATTATCACAGGGGTGAATAGCGATTGGGTTCTGAGTGATGACCATATTCGACTCTCGATCAGCCTGTTTAAGAAAAGCATCAATTTTCTCGCATTTGCCCAATATCCCAGCTACGCATTCATTCAGTGTGTCCACAATGTCTTTTGCAATGGCCAACAAGGCGGGCTCCAGTCTAGTGGTAAATAGGTCCTCTACAAAATTAGTAACAAGGTCCCTTAGGCTACCATCCTGCTGGGTTGTCATCCCCGGGGGATTTTCTCCTCCTAGGCAATTTTGTAGTTGTCCTCTTTCGAGTAGACTTGGTTGGAGGGATCACGGGGGTTAAGACCTTAAGATTAGTGGAAGGGTGAGGCGAACTATGGGGAACATCCAACACCTAATCTGTGGAAGGGGAAGTTGTTATAACGATAGTGGGTTAGAGTGGAACACTCTGGGTACGAGCAGGGTTTGGCGCAAGGTCGATAGAAGCTGAAGCCAACCCCAGTTCCTTTTCCGCGCTGGGAATTTCCTTAGTCAATACCCCCACAGCAGAAGTTAAATAAGAAATAATGGACTCAGATTTTCTGGGGATTTTGGCATGTTTACCTTCATGTTCACCGCGAGAGAGCTGCTTTCTCTTCCCCATGGCAGATGTCAGAGGGTTGGCCCAGCCCGGCCTCTTCCGTCCTCAGACGACAGCAGACGGCCTCAGACGACGGCAGACTGCCTCAGACGACGGCAGACGGCCTCAGACGACGGCAGACGGCCTCAGACGACGGCAGACTGCCTCAGACGACGGCAGACTGCCTCAGACGACGGCAGACTGCCTCAGACGACGGCAGACTGCCTCAGACGACGGCAGACGGCCTCAGACGACGGCAGACGGCCTCAGACGACGGCAGACGGCCTCAGACGACGGCAGACTGCCTCAGACGACGGCAGACGGCCTCAGACGACGGCAGACGGCCTCAGACGACCCGCCCTTTGCCCGGGCTTAGCCCGACGGGCCCGCGCGCGTCCCGCGAAGCGGGAGGCATTCCTCCACTTTGTAGCGCCTCCGGGCGCAGCCAGGCACGTCAGCGGTGCGCCGGTGTTCCCAGGGGCACCTGGGAGATGGAGTTCCCAGCCGTTGCCCTCACAGCGTTTGGAGTGGCGTGCAAGCGCGAAGATAAGCCCTGCAGCCGTTTCCCTCACGGCAGGAGCTTGTCAGGCAACAGGTCCGGTGAGCTACTGTAGTAAGTAGTAACTACTACTTTTTTTTTTGTCCTCATTTGCCTGGCCCTCCTCTTATTCAGCCTCCAACTGCCATGCACGTATTAGATCAAAGTGCAAGATTTCCACAGCGCCTAAAAACGCGATTGATAAGAGTCGGCAGCAGATGAAATAAGGGTCACAATGGATAAGGGTGGACAGGCTGTCTTGATTTTGCTGGATTTGTCGGCGGCTTTCGACACGGTCGATCACTCTACTTTGATCGGCCGTGTCGAGGCCATCGGTATTAAACACAGAGCAAGAGACCTTATTACATCCTTTCTGGCTGACCGCAAACAGGCAGTTAAGTTAGGTACTTTCACTTCACCTACTTTCAGCCTTCCTTGTGGAGTCCCTCAGGGTTCCTCGCTAAGTCCGACCCTTTTTAATATCTATGTTTCGGACTTAGCGAGGGTAATAAAAAAGTAAAACATCAACCTAACAACATACGCCGACGACACCCAGTTGGTACTTTCCATACATAAAAATGGACTCAATGTTGCAGCAAATTTCAAGGACGGTATGAGGGCCATCAGTAGTTGGATGGCTTCCAACTGCTTAAAACGTAATTCTTCTAAGACGGAGGTCATGCTCTTTGGAAGTATTCAACCTCTGTGGTCCCCCTTATGGTGGCCAGAGGAAATGGGAACTCCACCTCAACCAGTCAGCAAAGTCAGAAATCTGGGAGTAATATTCGATGACAAACTCCTTTTCCATCATCACGTGAACGCTGTAGTATCATCATCTTTTAACATCTTAAGGAAAATAAAGAAACATCTTCCATATCTTCCCATAACTACAGGAAAAACACTTATATCTACACTGGTGTTCTCACGTACTGACTACTGCAATGCCCTTTTCCTCAATGCACAAAAAAAGGTCATTTCCAAATTACAAATGATACAAAATGCTTCCGCCAGAGTTTTACTGGGTATTCCAAAATCTAGTTCTGTCTCTGGACATCTGGACCAATTGCACTGGCTTCCAGTAAGAAGTCGTACGAAGTTCAAGGCCCTTTGTATTGTCTACAAGGCAATAAACAACACGGGACCTAAATTCCTCAGAAGTTCCTTTAAGCCTCTGGCAACCCCCAGAACGCTTCGTTCCAACACGGCTCATCTGCTTCAGATACCCAGAACAAGGAAAGTTAACTGGGGAGACAGATGTTTCACCATAGCAGCTGCAAAACTGTGGAACTCCCTCCCTCTTAATATAAAATCCAGTCCATCTCTGATTGTTTTCAGAAAACAATTAAAGACTTGGCTGTTCTCCCAACGATATGACTAATCATAAATCATTTAACCTCCGTTTAGAGATCTTATTACCGGTATCAGCTTTTAGTCCCTAGCGCCGAGACACCCAAGGGTAATTGTAGCGCTTTAAAAATTGCATAAATAAATAAAATAAATAAATGAATAAATGGCCCGAAGAGAACACGGGTAATGCTCCAAACTTGATGTTTAACCAGTTGAACTAGCCTTCGAAGCCATATGAGGGGGCCTAGTTCTTGGAGTTCTAAGGCATAATCATTGGACCGGGGGGGGGGGGGGGGGGGGGGGGGGGAATAAAAATAAATAAAACCCCGGTTACTGTCTCCACTGGACCAAAAAGTTCCAAAAAGCCTGGTAACGTGGACCACCTGATCTCGACATGTCTGTTTTAGAGGTTGCGTAGAGAGACGATAACCAATTTGCATGTGTTGGGGCCATATTTTCAATCCAGACCTTGCATATCTCTCTTCTTGCAAGCAGTATTGCATAAAACAGAAATGTCCCTGCATCGCCCTTAATGCTATTATCCCATCCAAATATGATCAGTGGAAGTGTAATAGAGATCGAGATGTTAAGAATGGAGTCCAAGGTCGCTTTTACTTCGTTCCAAAACTGTAGTATGTTAGGACATTCTTTAAACATATGGATATCCGAGGCTGCAATGTAGTTACATTTATTGCATCTCTTCCCCAGGATAAATTTAGACAGCTTTAAAGGTGTAAAATAGGCCCGGTGTATTGTAAAAAAATGGTTACGCCTAAGCCATGCACGTTTAACCCACTTGTATAACAAGGTACAGGATTTCTGCCAGATTTCGATACTCTAGGCTCCAAGTTCTGAGCCCCATATTTGTTCCGGGAGGATGAATTCTCCGTCTATCTCTTCTAACAGGCTCCAGTACCACTGCGAGACTTCTTTACCCCCTCCTGGTCGTGCTACCAAATTCTCTTCAGTGATACTGCGCTTCCCCAGTGTTGTCCCTGACCTGGCTAGTGCTTTAAACCAACTGTCTAGTTGTAAGAACTTAAATCTCGAAAGCTCTGGACCCAATTGGTCCCGTAACTCCTCCCAGGACCTCAATGATTCGCCTACCAACAAATCTCCCCATGTTGATATTCCTCCTACTCTCAACGGGATTGCGAGCCTGTCTTCCAGGCAAAACGGCAATCCTGGAGATTCCCAAACGGGAGCCACGTTAGAATAGTAAGGCAGACCTAGTTTCCTCCTTATATGTAACCATGTCGTCGCTTGGGACATAAGAATTTTTAGTTTTACTTTTTTGAAGTATTTCTGATCTCCAAATTTGAACATGTAGCCATTAGTTGGTAGACCAGCTCCAATCAACATGGCTTTAAACAGGAGGCCTTTTGATGTACTAGATGGAACTTTTAAAAGCATTCTTGAGTGAGACAGCTGGAATGCCCACGCATAATACTGCAAATCAGGCAGAGACAGACCCCCCTTTTCCCTCCTCCTTCTCAATTTCTTCCATGCCACTCTTGCCGATTCGCAGCACCAAACAAAGGAATTAAGCTCTCTGACATTTCCCCAAGGCTGCATTATCAGTGCGAGAGGGATGGTATTAAAGATAAAAGTGAATTTAGGTAGGATAGACATCTTCATCAGACTTATTCTACCGAGGACAGTCAGTGGAAGGTTAGACCAAGATTTTAGTAATTTCTCACTTTCACTAAACACTCTCTCGAGATTAACTTGGGCGATTTTGCCGACGTCTTGTACTAACCGAATACCCAGGTATCTCATTGAGTTGGTTACATTTAGCTGTAAATCGGGGATGTTCCAAGCCATGATGTCAGTTTTGCTTGGGTTGATCTCATAGCCCGAGATACGGCCAAAATCTTCGGCTCCCCTTATTACTTCTGGGAATGTAATCTCCGGATCTGAAGTAAAAACTAGGATGTCGTCTGCATAAAGAGCTACCCGCTTTTCCCACTCCCCAAATCTGAAAGGAGGAATAAGTGCCTCCCGTCTTAGAACTTCCGCAAACGGTTCAATGTACAGATTGAAGAGGAGGGGGGAGAGCGGGCAGCCCTGTCTAGTGCCTCTCGAAATCCCAAGTGGTTCAGACAATGTATTATTTATTAAGAGCCGTGCAGATGGTGAGTTGTACATAAGTTCTATGGTACGACAAAATTTCTCCCCAAAGTTAAACTTCTTCAGTAAGTCTTTGAGATAGCGCCAATTTACCCTATCAAAAGCTTTAGCCGCGTCTAGGGTGAGTGTTGCCAGTGGAAGGGAAAAAGATGAGGCGATGTCAATTGCCCCCACTAGATCGTATGTTAGATCAGAAAGCTGACGACCTTTAATAAATCCCTTCTGGTCCTGGTGTATAATTTCCCCCGCTACTGAGCCCACTCTAGATGATAAGATAGAGGCAAGGTCGATCGAAGCTGAAGCCAACCCCAGTTCCTTTTCCGCGCTGGGAATTTCCTTAGTCAATACCCCCACAGCAGAAGTTAAATAAGAAATAATTGACTCCGATTTTCTGGGGATTTTGGCATGTTTACCTTCATGTTCACCGCGACAGAGCTGCTTTCTCTTCCCCATGGCAGATGTCAGAGGGTTGGCCCAGCCCGGCCTCTTCAGTCCTCAGACGACAGCAGACGGCTTCAGACAGCAGACGGCCTCAGACGACGGCAGACGGCCTCAGACGACGGCAGACGGCCTCAGACGATCCGCCCTTTGCCCGGGCTTAGCCCGGCACCTCCCGCGCGCGTCCCGCGAGACGGGAGGCATTCCTCCACTTTGTAGCGCCTCCGGGTGCAGCCAGGCACGTCAGCGGTGCGCCGGTGTTCCCAGGGGCACCTGGGAGATGGAGTTCCCAGCCGTTGCCCTCACAGCGTTTGGAGTGACGTGCAAGCGCGAAGATAAGCCCTGCAGCAGTTTCCCTCACGGCAGGAGCTTGTCAGGCAACAGGTCCGGTGAGCTACTGTAGTAAGTAGTAACTACTTCTTGTCTGCTAAAAAAAAAAGCATTTGCAATGCAATAGATCGTGCAGTTACGAGAGTTTCAGCTATTGGCATTGTAAATAACAATGCCTTTTATTTCGTTTTTTAAAAAAATTGGCATTATTATTTGCAATGTCAATAGCTCAAACTCGCATAACCGTGAGACCTATTGCATTGCAAATGCTTGTTAACAGATAGAGTCTGCTGTCTTTCCTGGTTTGAAGGTAACCCTTTCTCCTATGATATAAGACGGTTGTTGCACACACAGGACCCCATTCGCAAAGCCATTTGTGTAAGTCAAGTGGTCATGTGTAAATAATTTAACTACAAAAATCTCCAAAATCTTTTAACTAGGACACACTTGCAGTATTCTCCCACACTTGCGCCTGTCCTCAGACCAACCCGTAAGGAGTGCCGGTGCGGAGGGGGTGAAGAGGGTTGCTCAGATGGAATGAGTGATTCGAAGGCGAGGCCTGGGATCCCCGGGGTTCAGCTGCGTGCACCGTCTGAACAGTGGGAGGCGCGCCAAGCAGGCAGGCCGGGATAGGAATGCAAATTTCGTCGTGACAGGAAGGTGTTCAGTTATCAGCGCGGAAGCCCTCGTGAGAGTCTGCTGTTAGACAAAAACAAATCTAAAACTGCCATACAGTATACATTTAACATAACAAGCATTTACAATGCAACGGTCCCGCCTTTTCAAAAGTTTGAGCTATTGGCATTGTAAATGACAACATTTTTATTTTTGTGTTGGTTTTGTTAATCTCTCTCAAATGACACACACAAACACGCAGAGCCACACAGCCACAGCCAGAGCGCTCCACACACAGCCTCCCCCACACACACAGCCCCCCCCCCACACACACACACACACACACACAGCCCCCCACACACACACAGCCCCCCCCCCACACACACACAGCCACACACACACACAGGCCCACACACACACACAGGCCCACACACACACACACAGCCCCCCCCACAACACACACACAGCCCCCCCCCCACAACACACACACAGCCCCCCCCACAACACACACACAGCCCCCCCCACAACACACACAGCCCCCCCACACACACAGCCCCCCCACACACACAGCCCCCCCACACACACAGCCCCACACACACACACACAGCCCCACACACACACACAGCCCCACACACACACACACACACAGCCCCACACACACAGACAGCCCCACACACACAGACAGCCCCACACACACAGACAGCCCCACACACACACAGACAGCCCCACACACACACAGACAGCCCCACACACACAGACACACACAGCCCCACACACGCACACACAGCCCCACACACACAGCCCCACACACACACACACACACACAGCCCCACACACGCACACACAGCCCCACACACGCACACACAGCCCCACACACACAAAGCCCCACACACACACACACACACACACACAGCCCCACACACGCACACACAGCCCCACACACACACACACAGCCCCACACACACACACACAGCCCCACACACACACACAGCCCCACACACACACACAGCCCCACACACACACACACAGCCCCACACACACACACACACACACACAGCCCCACACACACACAGACAGCCCCACACACACAGACAGCCCCACACACACAGACAGCCCCACACACACACACACACATACAGCCCCACACACACACACACACATACAGCCCCACACACACACACACACACACACACACAGACAGCCCCACACACACAGACAGCCCCACACACACAGACAGCCCCACACACACACACAGACAGCCCCACACACACAGACAGCCCCACACACACAGACAGCCCCACACACACACAGACAGCCCCACACACACACAGACAGCCCCACACACACACAGACAGCCCCACACACACACAGACAGCCCCACACACACACAGACAGCCCCACACACACACAGACAGCCCCACACACACACAGACAGCCCCACACACACACAGACAGCCCCACACACACACAGACAGCCCCACACACACAGACAGCCCCACACACACACACACAGGAGGGGGCTGGACGGGAGGTGGTGAGGGGGCTGGAAGGGAGGTGGTGAGGGAGCAGACTGTGGGGGTGGACAGAGTGAGGGAGAGGGCTGCGGGGTGGCAGTGAGGAGGGGGAGATCTGCAGGGGCTGGATGGTGGGGGTGGGAGTGTGTGTGCAGGGAGCATGGACAGTAAAGAAGGGCAGACCCCAGGGGCGGGGAGTGCAGCAGGTATGCGAGGGGAGGAAGAGGGCTGGTGGGTGAGTGAGCGAGAGGACTCTGGGAGATGGACATGGTGAGGGAGAGGGCTGGACGGGAGTTGGTGAGGGAGCGGACTGTGGGGGTGGACAGGGTGAGGGAGAGGGCTGTGGGGCGGCAGTGAGGAGGGGGAGATCTGCAGGGGCTGGACGTTGAGCGAGGGTTGGTGTGCACAGCTGTGGGAGACACAAGAGGTGTCTACAGATCAGGTGTTGATTCGAGGTCCTACAGCCATTCGGTCCCTGACGCCTGTGTTCATAACCCGCAAGCAGAGGGAGGTGCCGGGGCAGGTGAGGGCCCAGGCCCAGACCACGACAGACGATCACTTCTACTCACCCGTCTTGTAAGCCTTCGGGGCGCCTTGTCCCTGGTGGGCTCCGGGCGCTGCACACTTGCGGCCTGTAGGGGAGCAGCAGCGGGCAGGCCTCCGGCCCAGCCCGCAGCCAGCCTAGCTAGACTCTTAGCACCTCGCTCTTGCCCCGCATGTGGAAGGCGATCACCAGGCTGTTTCAGACGTAGCGGGGGAGCCGCGGGTCTCTACTCCAGAGTCCCCAATTTGGAAACCACATGTACATTTACGGGCAGACTTCCATCGGAAGTAAGCTGTGGGCCCCTGAGGGTGTCTGCAGTTCAGCGAATTCCGCCGTAGCGCCTCCCCCTAGTCATGCGCGCCGCTTCCCGGGCCTCTACCTTGGGACCTGCTCCCCGGCACACGCCTGCACTAACAGTATTGTTCTCTTAAAGTCACTTTAAGGAAGCGGAAGAGCGCGGTCGGAAACCGGAGCCTGGGCAAGGGGAAGGGAGTGGGGAATGGAAAGAGGCGGGCTCTAGTGCTAGAGCGTAGCGGCCATGTTGGTGAAAAAGACTACTGAGAAAGCCTTCGCACGAGCTGCATTACAGAGAGCTTACAACCTTGCCCATAGAAAAACACGCCCCATAGAAAAGCTGCTTGTGCTCACACCGTCTGTAAGCCCCGTCCTTTTCAGACTGGGGGCGTGTTTTTGACGGTTGTTTTACATTCCAGCCAATGGAGAAGAGGGGAGAAAGAAAGTCAAAAACACGCCCCCCCCAATCCGAAAAGGACAGGGCTTAGATCGAAAGAATGGCGTCACTGGGACCTCTTCTCCAATGGCTGGCCGCCGTTTAGGAGGCCAGCCAATGGAGAAGAGGGGAGGGGCTTAACCTCCCTACTCTAAGTCATTAAATCTCGCCAGCAAGACTGCACATTTGCGCAGCCTACGCTAGCCGAGACCTAAAAACACACGGTCACATCACAGAAACAAAACGACTGCAGAACTGGCAATAGGATGGATATATGATGAACAGTCATATCTATCATGAGCTCATCTAGTTCTATAGACAGCAGCCACTTGGGAGGTTCACACGGTGTAGTTGCTGTGCCCCTATCCGCCTCAGAATTAGGTATGCTTGCCGTTTCATGCTGTACGCCGTACATTTGATCTAAATTGATGACAAGTGAATATGGACAGATTTTGCTGTGTGGGCACAGCAAAGAGAAGATGCCCAACGCCCAGAACTGCCGACTTTGGAAGAGTGGAACCAGGGTCGAGTCAGGCGTTGGGGCAGTATGCTGCGATTCTGGCAAAACGATTAATGTCCCTGTGACAGAAAAATATGAACCTGTGTAATGTTATCTGGTAATCCTGTGAAGCGCTCCAGTGCCCAAGCGCTCATGCTATGTAAAGCAGCAAAAAAAAAACAAGATGTATGTATGCGAAGTACAGCATGAACTCCTAACTGATTAATGTTATTTAAATGGCAATGTAAATACCAATTCACAGCCAGCAGCACAAAATGTTCCATCTCCTTGAGGCAGTTTATCCTGGCGGAGGCAATTCCTGGCATACATTGAAGCAGAAAAGACTGGTCAAGTGTCTGTGAAACGATGCCCCTTACCATTCCAAGCAAAGCAAATCTTAACATGGTAGAATCAACCCATACGCTCATTTTTTTCTTAATTCTTTAAACAGCCACGTTCAGATGGGCCCAGGTGTGATTGAATCCGTGTAAATAGAAATAGGGAGACTGATTTGATGATCTGGAGCCAACGGGGGGATGGAAAGGAGGGAAAGTAAAAGCGCGCCATGCGCGCATTACTGCTGATGCCGTGCATGGTCCCCGGAAGATTCTGAGATGATCTGGAGCCAACGGGGTAGGGAGGGAAAGTGAAAACACGCCATGCGCGCACTGTGTTGAAACGCCAGCCCTACACGGGGACAGATGTGCACACGTACGGAGTGCACATCTCCTGTCCGTACGCGTGCACATCTCCTGTCCCCCTTCGGCAGAGAAATCGACGACAATAGGTCTCGCATTTGCTAGAGTTTAAGGATTCTGTATAAAAAGGAAAAAGAAAGCAGAAATTGATCCTTTATAAAAAAGGACAAGAAAATAGTGCTTACAGACTAAATAAGACGTATTGTGTAATACAGGAAGTAAAAGGGCCAGTCTTCATAAGAGGTCACAAATTAAGCCAAGGCGGTACTAAGGAGGGACTAGTAAGCCTATTAAGGAATAAGAAACCAGCATTTACGAATGATAATGACACAAACCAATGATAACTATGGGTTGAGAGTTGGCGGGGCTCCAAGTCCATACTCTAATACAGCATGCATTGCAGCGCAAGCGCTGCCCAGGCTCAATCATAAAAAATAAAAAGAGACCTTTGTGTGTCACACAATGAGAAATGGACTTGTCAGGTACCACTATTCTCAGAGGAGATAATGCACATACGGAAAGGCCCCCTGAACACTGCAAGGGAGGACCACAAACAGGTGAGCACCTTCAACATGGTCAAATATCCATGCACAGGATTAAGAGAGAAAAGTACTTTTATGATTAATATCTTATAAACAGGAGGAGGTCAGATCTAAAATGGACATGACACCAATTCTCATCATTAGTGTCTGTACATACTTGTTGCAACATCTAAAGCAGCTGCAATGTTCACTTTCCAATGACAAACTGAGCCCCAGTGGGCTGTAGAGTGCTACCTATAGCAACAGGACATGTAACAGACACACGTATGTTTACAAATGGAACACATGATATACATATGGACAAATAAAGAAGAAACATAACATCACAGAGGGGTGAGGCTGCAAAGAGAACGTATCCAGTTTAGAATAACCGGAAAGTTGTGAAGAGGTGAATTGGGAGACCTTTCCTGGATTCCATCTCCAGAAACAAATTTAAGGTGCCAAGAGGTAATCACAGAGCTTCAGGTCATATGCCACGAAAGGCTGCTCTTCTTCACGACTTTGGACACCCAGCCTCGTTAGGCAGCATGGGTTTTTGTAGTTGAGCACCATCAGGCATGTTGAGTTTAGAGCCTAGGTAACCTCGTTTACTCATTAAAGATCCCACAACAAACTCTGACATTGATTCTGAAATGCAGAGAGGGCTGGTACAGTTTATAAAATGAGGGTACGTTAAACTTCCTGTGGCTGGTGGTTAGTCTACAAACATAGTGAGCTGCTTCAACTCATTTCAATGAGGACACTCATGGATGATTAACTTGTATGAGGACGCCATTGATGTGTAATAAGACAAGGAAGGTGCCTTTTATTACATGGTCATGAAGGACAGTGAGGCTTACTTGAACAATCTATAGATTTACATACTGATGAAATTTAAGAAAGGAGGGGCAGTGGTGGCAGTTTGCTTGATTGTGGAATGGGATGACAGAGTTATAGTGTCTTTCCTGGTATTGGGGACCTCATGGTGCTCTCTCGTGTTTAGGGGCATTCACTTTACATTTTTTAATGGTGTGTGGAAATCCTTGGGCCTTATCATATGGGGACGATAGAGAGTGAGGAAGATGCACTAAACTGCTGGTAAGGGTTGGTAAGGTTTCTAGGAAGATGAAGCTAGAAAGCCTTAAACTGCTATGGGCCAGTCCCAGTGAGGCAGGCACTGGCAATTGAGGGTGTAGGCTCTGAGAATTTTGGGCCATAATCTGTCATGAAGTGTCAAAGGGCAGGGCTCTGGCAGTAAGATGCCATGCTCTAGGTACAGTGCCTGTCCCTGGTATGGTTGAGTTAAGCAGACTCGCTCCGTATGGGGCCAGGGTGACTGGCCCTGGTATGAGGTTTCCACAGTGTAATGATCTGGTTGATGGGTGCCTGTGTAGGGCAGGCTGATGCGCAGCTGTGTGGTGTTCATGTCTCCGTGGCTAGTAGGGACTATGGGCAGTGTGCCTGGATCTGCTGAGTTTCACTCAGCCAACTCAGGGAACGGGTGCCAGACTCTGGTTTGAGCGAGTCAAGCTGTACATATTTGGTACATCAGGATCCCAAAATCTGATATGAGGATGAAAGGGTTCACAGCCCAGATACAACTCTCCGGCCTCATACGCTGTACTTCTCTACAACCCAGAGGTTTGACTGTTCCTGTCCAGCTTCTCAGCCTAGATGGAGCTGTGTCTGCTGCTTTTCTCCCAGCCTGTCACCGGACACATACATAACCAAACGGCCTCCTCTTACCGTGCCCCGGGGTCCTATCATCTCCCGGTCCTGAGCCTTCCCTTGCCTCCGCCTCTGCCCGGTCCTCGGCTCAGAGTCCACTATCTCCGCTGCCTTGCTAGCGTTGAGCAGCGACAGGCCCAGGCAGCACCAGCAGAGCGCCGAGAACAAGTGCAAGGCAGTCATCACTGTGCACATCGGTCCACAATTAGACGTCCTCTTAAAGGGACCAGCGAGAGCGGCGGCACCTGCCAACAACGGTGGGAGAAAAGTAGATTTGCCACTACGTTAACATTGTCCCTGGACCTTTCCGTTAAGTAAATAAGCAGGAGGAAGGAAAACACGAACAATGGGAGAGGGGTGGGTACAAGCACAACCCTGAAACTAACTAGGAGGACGGGGGGAGGGAGGGAGGGAGAGTGATGGCGCGCCATGCACGTGCTGTGTTGAACTCCAGCCCTACGCGGGGACAGGAGATGTGCACGTGTACGGAGTGCACATCTCCTGTCTCCCTTCGGCAGAGAAACAGACAACAATAGGTCTCGTCAAAGCAAGCAGCGCAGGCGCTGCATCGCAAGGCAAGATCTAAATAAAATAAAATGAATTATACGCAGGCATACAAAAATGTCATTTTACACAAAGGTTTTTTTTTGTTTAATGTTCACATTGAATGCCACTTCAACGTGTGAGTACCCTTATGTTTTCAGCACACAAAATAACTTCAAAGAAATGTTTGTCCACCTGGAACTATGGGAAAATAGTCCTTGGGATTATTTATATAAAAGCAACCTAAAATCTGTACATTTAGTATGTCAACTGCAAAGAGCAGGTATTCTAGTTGACTACATGTAGAAATAATGGTCTGGACAACATTACTCAACTCTTTCTTAGAGGAAAAACTGCTAATCGTACATACATACCGCTCTAAACTAATACTACAAAGAGTAATTGTTTATAAATCTCTTTGAGAAAATAATTTACAAGCCTATATTGGTCGAGACTCTTCTCAAGCCAACTGACAACATATGTTCAGTAGATGAATAAAATCCTGTGTAGGTAGCATAACCCTTTACCCAAGCATAAATTACTATTTTAGGTTGAGGAGGTTGTATGGTTTAAACCTAGTATTACAATGCAGTTGCACCTCCTTCTACCAATCACCCAGACACCTCCACTCCAAAGACTCCTGCTCGCACACATTCTTTGCATGCACAGAACCACATCCGGACGACAGGCATTCTCTCACATAACTCCTAAAGAGAAGGCTGACCTCCTACTCCACATGAGAGCCTTCTTTTCTTGAATTCCTGCAAGAAGCTGATGACCTGGATTTTTTATTAACCAACCTACCCTACCATAGGTAGGGCTCGGACCATACCTGCTCAGCGCCAGGATACTCTCACAGGTGATAGTGCTCCTCACAAATGCACAACCCTAGACACAGGTAGGTTACGAGTTTCAGTGGTGGAATATGATCAAAACAGGGGGGGGGGGGGAAGAGAAGTGATGGTCCATTTAGCTTCCAATTAGTATACAATAATCAAAGGGAAACTGACCACTTGTACCTGTGTGACCAGGGTCATGGGCCGTTCGTTCCCTTCATAAAAATCCTCATACACGCGCGCAGGTGGACAGGCGGTATATTTTGGTTCACCGCCTATTCGTGATGTGACAGCATCATCATAGGGTTTTGTTTATGGTATGTTGACCTCCACCAGGAGGTTGATCCACTGGTAATACAGTAGTGTCCAGAGAAAAACAATTTTAAAAAGTGGAGTGTTCAAGTGAAGTGAGGTTAACATTTCCTACATCACCATTTCGGGAAAATCTTTTATTGTATGGAGATGTGAAAAGGTTAAAACAGGGGTGTGCGTAAATAGATCGAGTTACCAATCTCACGCACTAGTTAGTCCATATGTGAGGTCAACATGTTAGACTCATTCCGCACAGCCTGGTATGGGAGCTTTCTTCAGGACCTAGAAAGGTGAAGGTTGCTATTTTTGGGCAACCATGGAGAGTGAGTGGGTCAATGACTTACCACTTACCGGTGTTATCAGGTCATTAGTAGCTATAATGTATAGTTGCGAAAAAAAGAAGACAAAAAAGTACAGGTATGAACTTTATAGGAAATAGGCTTCTTTCTTACAAGTCTATTTAAATGATACTGCAATTAGAAAATCTCTAATATCAAAGCTGAAGTGTAAGTATAAACTTCAAAGTTAATGATGCTGTTGCACATCAACGGAATACAATCATTTTTAAGTAAGCAATGGCAAAATTCTGAATAATTGATTGAAAAAAGCTGTGCGCATGGTTGATATACAGCATACAGTCTAGGGCAACTGGTTTGTCCAATGACGATTTCGAAAGAACACATAGAACCATCACTATTCAGTTGGGGATAGGTTATTATCCATGTCATAGTTACAGGGTCTATGACATATCTGTGAATGTGTGATTCATGCCATACAACTGATGGTTGATGAAGCTGAAGTAAAATCCTGGATTACAAAGAACGAGGCAGACTTGCTTATAACCAAAAGTCCGAGAGTACCCTATTTCTACACACTGCCAAAAACACACAAAAACAAATCACCACCGCCTGGACGACCAATAGTTTCGGAATAGACTCGGTAATCGAGCCACTATCTTAGTTTGCAGACCAGTTCTTGAGACCATTGGTGCAAACACCACCAACGTACCTAAAAGATACCAGAGACCTCCTTAATCAACTGAAAGGACAACGGAGACGACATGTACCTTGTTGGCTTGTATGTAGAGAGTCTCTACATATGTCTTCCAAAACACAAGACCCTGGAAAGCATCTTGTTCTCCGACCAATGGGAATGCAACACACCAAGGCACTTTGTCCTGCAATGCTGCAGATTAGCTCTCACTGAGAACTTTTTAAAGTATAATAGGACACTGTATGTACAACGGCACAGAACATCTATGGGCAGTACCATTTGCGCCATCCGTAGCAGGCCTCTATGTGAGCGATTTTGAGAGCCAACACATACTGAATAACCACAACCCATTTGTTACCAATATACTATTTTGGAAGCGATATATAGATTATATCATCATGATCTGGAAAGACACCGAGGACGATCTGCAAAACTCCATCAATTGGATCAACACCAGAGATGAGTGTTTAAAATTCACTTTCACAGCTGACAGAAGATGATTGGACTTTCTAAACATTACCATCTATGTAGAAAATAACACCATTCAGACCAAGACGTACTATAAGCCCACTACTAAGAACAGTCTACTCTCCAACAAAAGCTTTCATCCGAGACCATTGAGAGATAACTTACCTTACAGCCAGTTCTTACGCCTTAGACTCAACTGTAGCAAACTAACTGACTACAAATTGCAAGCTGAGGAACGGAGCCAAAAACTGGTAAAAAGAGACTACCCACTGAAAACGATACAAAAAAGTGTCAGAAAAGGGCTAGACATCAACCTAGTGACAGTCTACTGGAAACAACACCAAAAGAACTATCTGAGGAGAGAAAGCTGCAGCACGGCGAAAAAGGCTGTTAAGAAGATGGTCAATAAGAACAGAACAAGCATTTGCAATGCAATAGGTCTCGCATTATTAAAGTTTACAGTGAAGGGTTGCTCAAACCTGTCCTACACATGAAGATCTAGAAGCACAAGGCAGCATCATTTGAGAAAAGCAAAGGTAACTTTAGAGCTCAATTTCCTTGGACATCTAAATGAAAACAAATGCTGATTTGTGTGCAAATTGCAAATGAAGTCTGTGCAATCCAGATGAGAGGAGGGAGCCAATGTAAACCTCATATATTCACACTGTACGATAGGTATTTGTATATTATGCAAGAACAATAATAACATAGCCAGAAGCAAACAAACAGTGCGGTGCACACCGATAATTCACGTGTAAGTCATACAGAATGTTGTTTTGATATAATAAATCCAAGGTTAGCAAGGATTTACCTCGGTTGATTGTGGCGCGGGAGACCGTTGGCTGGCTAAGACAGTCTGCAGTAAACTATCTCTCCCAGAGGCCATGTTCTTAGGGCTGAAAACGAGATGTGATTTACCTTCAAACCACAATGTGCCTCGTCGTAAAGACAGACCACATCTTTTTCAGACTTTACTGTTCCCAACGCTGAACTACCGACAGCTATGGTAGAAGCAGGAAATCCACAAGCCTCAAGGGTCGGCGGGTCAGCAACTCGTAAAGTAAGTGATGTACTGAAAATATGTCGGCATTAAATGGAATGACGTCTACTTGGGATCGGAAATAGTATGGATGACGGCAGATATCTTTAGACTGAAGTTAGCGTGATAGAGGAGTTGAACCATGAGCTCTGTACAAGTCAGAAATGGTAAATTCTCTCTATTCACACAACACCTGTCCAACAGTAATGCTAGCCGACAAATGAGCTAAGGCATCGGGTAATAACGAGACTTTACCATGACGACTGTAGACATGTAGTGACACAGACATTAAGAAATGCATTGGCTCGATTTTATAGCCAACAACCTAAGTAACAGTCCTGAACAAAAGGCACCTTCATTAAACAAGTGGTGCGCATGTCGCGCCTGTGTGGGCACAATCATGGCTCCTCCCCCGGCCTATTGGTGTCGATTATGCGCTTGGTGCGCGTAATAGACACCAATAGGCCATGGGAGGAGCTATGCGCGTGCTTCGGGCCAATTGCGGGCAGTCTTTTAAAATAAGACGCACGCAAAGGCCAATGGGGTACCACAAAAGGAATCGCACACGCACAAGCGTGTCGTGTACGATTCCTAGGTGACTGCTAAAACCCTGTATTTAATTACAAAATGCCTCGCGCTGCGAAGCACTGCTTACGCAGTGCAACGCAGGGCGCAAGCCCTAAAAATACTCGCATCAGGCTGCCTAAAATGGCCTAAACCAAGGTTTGCATATAAAGGAACTAGAAACTTGAAAGACATCTTAGTGCACACATGACCTGCACCTGAAACTAAGATAGAAAGCATTACTGCTTCTTGGAACATGAACCCTATCACTGGCCATTATCCATGGGGTTCATGTTCAGTATGCAAACACACCAAAGAAACAAAAACCCTAGCCCTCTCTCCTAACCGAACATGGACACAACAGCATACCAATTGTAATTCAACGCACATGGTCACGTGCCCTTGTGGATTAAAATATATTGGTATGACCTGCCGCAAAGTCAAACTACGAATCGGAAAACACAAGAGCAATGTGAAGTGCAAAAAGGCAACAACCAAAATGAGCAAGCACTACATTGACTCCAATCATACAGTTGATGAACTAAACTGGACCATCATCAAAATGTTAACCATAAACAGCCATAATGCTAAACGAGTATTGTTCGAAAAGGAACAGCGCTGGGTCCATCGCCTCAAGACGAGTACTCCAGGATTGAACGACAATACTCCTTGGCACAACCTGGCCTAATCCTTATATGCTGAAAACTTTACCAATTAAATTTTACTAGCCAGAAAACATTCTGACACAGAACCCTTCTCACATCAATAAGTGCCGTCATAAAAGCTTGATCAGAGTCCATCACCTTCCACGACCACCTCATTGAACGGGCTATGCTTGATCAGATTCCATCGTTATATGGCTCCATATCAGAGTCTATTAACACCCTGTAATAATCTCTCTTAACACCACACTGGAGTTAACACCATATACACCCTAGAACATAATACCTTGAACTGAGACGTCATGTAACCCAATACCATAAACTCACATAATTCTATACACTCACTATTTTGTGAATCTGCATTATGATGCATTTAAAAATTGTAGCTATCAATGGTGAGGCTGCTGCAGCTGTACTAGGGCTGGAGTCAGTGAGTGTGAAAGGGTGTTTGTAAGTGAGAGTGCCAATCACTGAGTAGGAGAACATGTGTGTGTAACAGGGAGTGAGTATGATTAAGAGTGCGAGTTAGAGTAAGTGAATGAGAGCGAGTATGAGTGGCAGTGAGAGTGTGTGAATGAGTAAGTGTGTTTGTTTGCATGTTTTAGGATTGTAGTCTGTCACTGGCCATAGCATACTCACTATCATTTGGGACGAATGGAAGAAGCCAGGGTAATATGGTGCAGTTGGCATACCAAAAATAAATCTTGCCATAAGGAAGCACCCATGGCAAATTACAGGCCCCAACATACTAGAAGTAACGCTTAGCAAAGGGAACCCACGTGGACAAATGCTGGTGCTTGCATACTAGATGAAATTCTGGGGCATGTGGGCACTCATGGCGGAAGCTGGCGCTGGAACACTAAAGGTAATTATTGGCATAAGGAAGGGAACTCAAGGAAAAATGTAAACTCAAATACTGGAAATAATATTGACATAAGTGTACACTGTAAGAAATTGGGTTACTAGTTGTGCAAGATGTGAGGTCTGCCCAAGTAATGGGTCCAAAATTTTTCCTTATTAGGATCTAAGCACCCCATTGTAGCACTTGACTCTCTCAGGGTAGCAAAGCTGAGAAGTCAAAGGCCGACTCAGAGGAGGTGGAGTGGGCTAGTTATCACCATTTGCTGGAGCGCAATAACACTCAATATATGTTTGTCAAGTTAGTGTTTCTACTTTAGAAAAGGAAAATTACATTTATTACACACATACTAATAAATACTGTGCATACATTTATTACACACATACTAAGAAATACTATGCATACATTTATTACACACATACTAAGAAATACTATGCATTCATTTACAAATTATATATTTCAGATAGAAAATACCTTATATGACTTTATAAGATCACATTTGACCTCAATTGGGTCATGCCCCCCCCCTCCAAAAAATAAATCACTATCCCCACAACAACACCAGACAGCACATCAGAATATAAGGGGGTATCACTTTAACAAACACAGGCCCATTTGCTTTATCAAGCTATTGGCTTTGTCAAAGGTGCACCAGTTAAAATACAAATAATTCACATGTTAAAAACACCATCGATTCACTGTAATCAATACCGATGCAATCATTAATATCAAAAAAACATTTCAACATGATAAAAATACAAACAGAACACCGACACCATTTAACCATCAGTAAAGTATTTCAAATGAACTTAACATGTCTGTCTTTTTATACACCTTCAGACTTCATAAGAGGTATCCATAGAACCAACCCTAAAAAGGTGCCTCACTTCCAGCAGAAAAGCAAAAACTCCAGCCTTGGGAGTGGCTTAAAAAAAAAATTTTAAAAAAGGAGGATTAAAATCCTTGGGGGGGGGGGGTCATTATTTCTTTGACCCCCACATACATAGGGGCACTTTGAAATATGTCTGGTAAGGGGAGCCGCTGCACTTCTGCACCATCCCCTCACACTCTCTTTCTGATGTCAGTGATATCTCTGTCATCCTGGGCCCACCACAGGCAGCAAGAAGAATTTTTTGCAAATGAGCCTCTCCTGAGGCATTATGTGGTGCTCCCTCCGTGGAAGCAGTTAATACATATAAGCATCCCCTCGTTGTTTGGGGAGCCCCTTACCATTTGCCTATTTATTTTTTCAATTGCGGGGGTGCCTGGACCCATGCAATGGTGCTCCCCCCTTTCTACTGCTCGTTGGAGCAGGAGATGGGGTCTCTGAGGACAAAGGCTGACATGTAGAGTGAGCCCCAATCATGCCCCCCCTACAAATAAAATAAATTTGCACCGACCCCCTGGCTCATTGGGGATATTTTTCAGAACAGGCTCTGGAGCCCCACACGTTCAGTTTTCGGGGGAGCACGCGGGGGGGGCGGGCTTGGGTAAATGTCACAGCTTAAAATGGCAATAATTCAGGCACTATTGGGTCAATAACGCTAATCTTGGGTTTATCCTTCTCCTAGTGGCAAACTCTAGCCATCACAAGCAGTTGCAGAAGACCTTCTCAACTCTAATATGGCGCATTTTGCAGGGAGCTGGTTTTACTTGCTCTTTGCACCAGCATTCCTCCTTTCCGCTGTCTCTGGTGCTCCTCTCCTCACAGGCAGAACTCCAGATCTTCCCCTAAACTGGTCCTCGGGGTGGGTGGGGGGTGGGGGTTCATAAAGGAACACGTTTGTATGGCCTTAGAGAGGCACACTGGTCCTGGGGTCAAGTGTACGCCGAGCCCTTGGTCCAAAAGGGCCTTCGGAGGCTTGGCTTTCCAGTGGTCTATGGCAGCTGCCACCATCCAGTCTCAGTGTCCAAACCCAACAATACCTCTCCCTTAAGAAAAAGTTTTTAAAATCGGGGGTGGTAAGTTCTAGAAGTCAGGCACCGCTAACCAATCCTCGGGTGTCACCTCATCCTTCCACTCCTGTCACAACCCTCCTGTACAGCAAGCGTGGACAATCCAAGATGGCGCAGTTCAGAACTCACTGGTCACATCTCCTCAGGGCTTCAGTTCCGCCCCTAGCTGGCATCACTGCCAAAGACTTTCCGACCAAGACTTCAAAGAAGAGGCACCTCCTGGATTAGCTCCAGAGGTCTGGGCTTCCTCCTTTGTTCAGTGGGCCATGGTTGTCTTCAGCCATGGTACAGTGGAACAGCTAATTAATAGACGCAGACTTTCTTCCCCATCCCTTCTTCCTCAGGTGCTTAGGGAAGCACTGTCCATTACTCCTTCTGCATGTGGGGGAGGGGGTTTGTTTCATGTGCTGCGGAGCAGAGGAATCAAATTGGCCCAGCAGGGTGACAAAAGCACTGGACGGAGCAAAAGAAACATGAAAATTCTGGGGGATCCATAAGTTGTACCTGTATGACCATGGGGACTGCGTAATCAAACTGGGTGCACGTTTCACCCCAGTTTCATACCTGAAGAGTCTATGAAGGCCTGAGGGCAGAGAAACTGTATTCCAAAACAGATGCCCTCTTATATTTATAATACAGTGTCAAAGCAGACAAAACAGTAAACAGTACTGACATTACCAATGAATGCCCACTAATCATATAAGGCCTATCCCAAGTCAACATTTAACCTTGCAAAGTCCCCTGTGCACCAAGCTAACTGTGCGCAGTTACCAGGCTGCGCAGAACAGTAGTCTCCCACGCGCATCCTGCACATGTTCACTTTTAACCAACCAAGGGGCCTTTACCTAACCGCATCACAGCGGCCTCACCTTAACAGGCAGACACTGGTGTTAAACGTGCAGTTCATTTATAATTGGATTACCATGGGTGAGACAAACCCACTGTAAAAAGTCTAAAAGATGGGTGATCAAAAAAAAATCTGGGCTTACTTAATGGGCGGAACCCAACAGCAACAGACACCTATGGCAAAATGCTGGCATACTGGTGTTAATTACGTGCCTCAATTAGGACAGCTATAGCATATTTAAGCTGAAGAGGCAAATTGGGAAGATAAGTAAACCATGATAAAATGTGGATTGCAATACTGGAGGTCATTTTTGACATATGGGCCACCTTGGCTATAGAGACAGCATCAATGGCAAAGTTCTGGAAATAGAATATGGACTACAATTCTTGTAAAAATAAAAGTACTGTTGGACCAGGCGCTCTCTGCAGGGTTATCCCCACATTTTTTGTCTTAACCCTCCTGTTTTCTGTACCCATATTTGTGGTCTCTTTTGACTATGCACATTTTACTACTACTAACCAGTGCTAAAGTACTTGCACTCTCTCCTTTAACCATGGTAACATTGGCTTACACCCAATTAGCACATTTAATTTGCTTATAAGCCCCTAGTAAAGTGGTACCACAGGTGCCCAGAGCCTGCAATTTAAATGATACTAGTAGGCCTGCAGCACGTATCTGTCACCGACTTAAGTAGTTTTTGAAAACATATACCTAGCCTGCCATTGCAGCCTTTGTGTGCAGTTTTAAACTTATTTCGACTTGGCAAAATAAACCTTTTCCCAGGATTAAGCCTTCCGTTTTAATACATACAAGTCATCCCTAGGGTAGGCCCTAAACAGCCCATAAGGCGGGCACACTGTATTCAAAAATTGGCCATGTCATTTTAGGTTTTACATGTCCTGGCAGTGTTAAACTCACAAATCCGTATTTCACTACTGTGAGGCCTACCTGTCACATAGCTACACTGAGCTACCATATTACATTTAATAAGTGATAACTTTTGTTTGGGAGCACATAGGAATATCGTGTTTGGTGTCCAAGAAATTGTAATGTAAAACCTTTCTGAACGGAAAAGTCTGATTTATAAGTCACAATTCTGAAAATGGCACTTTTTTTTCTTAAGTTGTCATTTTCTTGTCCTAAGCCTTTTCTGCATGCTGCTAGTTTAAGGGTCAATTGGCTAGATGGCATGCTGTTTACGTATTTCTCCCAGACAGCATCACAATAGAAGTTTTGGGTGTTGGTAGACTGGGCATCCGGGCTTAATGGAGGGTGGCAGAGCTGTCACCTACCACACTAGAACTTCAAAGGCCCTGGCCCAGCTTACACACAAAGGACCTCACACTAGCCTATTGTGCCCCCAGACAGAATGGGACCAGGGCAGGGAGGCAGGACATTCCAGGCACCTTTTTAGAGGGAAACTTCAGAAGCTTTTCCCACTTAAAAGTGGGCACCTGGAATTAAAAGGGGACTCCCAGACCCACTCTTCAGTACACACCTGAATGAACCTGTGGATACTACAGAAGGACAACCTGCTGCTTGAGGACTACCCTGCTTGCCGAGAAGGAAGACTGGACCTGCACACTTCATCCCAGTGATTCAAAGGTCCGCTGACTGACCTCTTGCTCTGAGCTACGGGGAAACAGCAAGCTCCAGAGATCTCTCTACAACTTCCCAGCTGACCTGCTGCAAAAAGACTAGCCTGAGCTCCGCCAGAATCAATTTCTGATCCAGATGAGGTGCCTACCAGGTCCTGGACCTTTAGTTTTAATATTAGTTGAGTTTCAACTTGAAGGAGGAATTCTTAAGTTTTGGGCTCTTTGTGAGCGCGCCAATTCACGCCAAGACCTTGTCGCCTGCAAATGCAAAGCTTGGCTTTACCCGACTCTTTACGCTACGACTGGCAACACAAAATCTGCACTTCACACTAAAGCATAGACAGCCCAAGGTGACAGCCAATGCAAATCGCAAGCAATGACCAATGTGACACCCGACATGATCTTTGCGCTACAACAATGATGCCTGGCCTGCTCTTTACACTACAGCGACAATCATCTGCAAAGCTCTTCCAGCTCCTTGCTGCCTCTTCCTCCGCAAACTGGACTCTTTGCGCTAGACTTAAGAAGGTATTTTTTTCAGCCAGACTAACCTTGTCTCGCGCTCCATCATGTTCAACCTGAACTTCTGACTTTCACCATGTCTCGCACAACCAGATAGACATGAGTGACACTTTGTGCCCATAGGCGCTACAACTGAAGCCTTTAAAACTGTTTTTCTCTACTTTTACTGATTTTCGTTTTGGTATCAAATAATTTATTACAATTTACTCTATTTTTCAAAATTGGTGTGGGATTTTTCTTTTGTTGAGTTTTCACTTTATCACCATTTGTGTGCTGCATAAATACTTTACAGACTTTTTTAAAAGTTAAGCCTGGCAGCTGGTAGTCAATGGGCTAACCCCCCACTCACCCCCCCCCCCTGCAACCAACAACCCAATTTCTTTCAGGTACACTTAAGAAAAGGTTGACATGTTCATAATGAAGGCTATTCTTAACATATGGAGTACTATAAAGGCATATTTTGCAAACTATTTGGTGAACTCTTTGCAGATATTATGCTCCACCACTTTCAAAGGTTGACAGCGGCTACTAGTTGCCATGGTAGAGCTAGAGGCACAGGAGAGAGCCAGCAGAAGTAGGCAGACAGGGCTATAATTGTAAACTAATCCCTCATGGAATCAATGCAATTCCCTTTATTGCAGGCAGAAAATATGCCCAACAGCATTAGATGAGAAATTAATCCTCCACTGGGCTAAACAAAGACTTGGCTCACAAACTCTTATGCCAGTGGTTGACAAAGTCTTCTGAAAGGGGGGCAAAAGAGGCAGTTCAAAGAAAGGAGTGGTCACAAAGTTCACTCTATGTATATTGTTAGCAATAGATCTGTCAGACAGCTGCACTGTTAAATCCCAGACATAAAGACACTAGATGTAGGACAACTGAGCGCACCAAATCTAAAACGTGGTTTACTGCTGTGTTTCTGCAGCTGAGATTTAATTCCATATGTGTTTCACTGAATACAAGTACTCAAAGAGCAATCTTTGTTTTGCTACTTACTGGAATGTAAATGAATGAAATTTTCCAGGGATTTAGTGGTGTGGAAAAACGTAGGGGGTCTCTAAAAGAAGCATGGCTTAAGCATGCCTAGGAATCCTTTTCAAGAGGCTTGGCCTATATAATGACGGGTATGGCTTTAAACATGGAATTAGAAACCGGTGCTTAGCATAGCATGCCACCTAACTAGTACTTTAGTGTCAATGAGATTTGTTTTATTGCATCCAGACGTATTGCACAGTATCAGTTATGTACCTAAAAGAAGCCAAACCTAATAAATGGCTTGCCTTCAGTATAAGATAAAGGAGCAAATATGATTATGTTGTAAATTAGAATTTAGTGTTTCAATTCCGAACATATGGGATTGTGAATTGGAGCGGACTAAAGTCTGTAGAAGGGGTAATAGTCTTTGGAGTGTCTCAATCCCTTCTGTTATTCCCTTCACAACACTTTACTCCGCAATCTCTGTTAAGACACCTATGCCTTTTTGCTCCTGTTAGACCGGACATCATTGGCTTGAGTCTCTCCTTCATTTTTTCTGTTTGCCTCCACTGTTTACGATGTTTTGCTGGTGTAATGCTTTGGGCACGGTGCCACTGCTGATCAGTGCCACAGTGCAAGTGCTCCCTATGTTACTCACGATGTCGAGCTGGATTTGGCGGCGTCCGTCGGCGTCGAGATTGCTGGTTTCTTTCAGAGGTGCTGGATCCACAGGTTCCAGCAAATAGCACTTTAAGCAAATGATGAAGTCCTTTAGCCCTGTGACTTCAGCAGGAGACTGGCACTCTTCCAGTCCTTGGAGATTTTCTTAGCAAAGTCTGAGAGTACACACACAGTTCCTCTCTCCTGGTTCCTTGGCAAAAATAAAGAAGCACATGCAGGATTCCCCCCAGCAAACAGCACACTGGCAGAAGGGCTAGGCAAGTCCTTGGATCAGCAGGCTTCTTGTCCTTGGTTTCAGGGTTCCTTGTCAGAAGTGATCTAAATTCTTGGTTTAGGGGTCCTTCTCTTATACCCCTTTTTGGCTTTGATCCCTTTTTCCATGCAGGGGAATTTCCCAACATCCTGGGTCTGTTGTGGGTGTAGCCAGGCAGAGGCACCTGGCCTATTCACTGAGCAGGGCTGGGTCCTCAGACGCCCAGCAGGAGGTGGAGCCAGTATTGTCACTGGCAGGAGCAGAGCTATCAGCCTCCCGGCAGGAGGTGGGGCCAGGATCGTCCCTGGCAGGCACAGAGCCATCAGTCGCCTGGCAGGAGGTGGAGCCAGCATTGTATCAGGCAGGGCAGGCTATCAGAAGCTACTCTCCCCCTACTCTCAATGCAAATGTCCCACTCATCCCACACTGACTCAGCAGATCTCTGGAGCCACCCAGCTCCTGTCACACACACACACCAAACCAGCAGAAACCAGAAATAGTTAGACAAGAAAATAGCCACTTTCTAAAAGTGCTATTTTCAAACCCAGAGTCCAAAAACCATCCACACAAACGGATGCGTTATTAAACCCCGAGTTCAGGGATACCAAACTCGACATTGCACCATGCTCCCCGAGCTAGCTAGGATTATAGCATTAATAATCCTGGCAGCCCATTCTAATTAATGGAGAGCAGGTTACCTTGCAATAGTGAAAAACGAATATGGCTGTAATTCACTATTAGGACATGCCAACTTGGTCAGGCATGCCCTACCTTATACTTACAATGCACCCTGCCCGTGGGCCTACCATAGGGGTGACTAACATGAAGTTAAGGGAAGGTTTAGGGACTGGCAAGTAGGTGTTCTCGCGCAGTCAGCGTGACAGTCCTAGACTGCACGTGGGTCTGGCAATGGCAGACCCTCAGACATACTTTTACTAGGCCGCTCTTGTGGGTGGCACAACATGTGCTGCAAGCCCACGAGCCCACACCTGAATAAATTTCACACCATTTGAATTCGGAATGAAAAGAAGATAAACAGAGCTTAATATGTTTATCTAGGCGTTTGCTTTCGCCGTTTTATTTAACAATTTTATCAAAAATAGAAGTCACTTGAGTCTAGAGAAATCTCAATGTCTTGAACGTACTTGCCAAATGCGTACACCAAAACCTTAAATCAAAAAAAGTGAATTTTGACACAACAATTCACGCAATATACAAAATAAATTGTAAAAACACACAACTAATTAACATGTGATATATAAAAAACCATATGAAACAGTTTCATATGGTTTTTTATATATCACATGTTAATTAGTTGTGTGTTTTTACAATTTATTTTGTATATTGCGTGAATTGTTGTGTCAAAATTCACTTTTTTTGATTTAAGGTTTTGGTGTACGCATTTGGCAAGTACGTTCAAGACATTGAGATTTCTCTAGACTCAAGTGACTTCTATTTTTGATAAAATTGTTAAATAAAACGGCGAAAGCAAACGCCTAGATAAACATATTAAGCTCTGTTTATCTTCTTTTCATTCCGAATTCAAATGGTGTGAAATTTATTCAGGTGTGGGCTCGTGGGCTTGCAGCACATGTTGTGCCACCCACAAGAGCGGCCTAGTAAAAGTATGTCTGAGGGTCTGCCATTGCCAGACCCACGTGCAGTCTAGGACTGTCACGCTGACTGCGCGAGAACACCTACTTGCCAGTCCCTAAACCTTCCCTTAACTTCATGTTAGTCACCCCTATGGTAGGCCCACGGGCAGGGTGCATTGTAAGTATAAGGTAGGGCATGCCTGACCAAGTTGGCATGTCCTAATAGTGAATTACAGCCATATTAGTTTTTCACTAATGCAAGGTAACCTGCTCTCCATTAATTAGAATGGGCTGCCAGGATTATTAATGCTATAATCCTAGCTAGCTCGGGGAGCATGGTGCAATGTCGAGTTTGGTATCCCTGAACTCGGGGTTTAATAACGCATCCGTTTGTGTGGATGGTTTTTGGACTCTGGGTTTGAAAATAGCACTTTTAGAAAGTGGCTATTTTCTTGTCCAACTATTTCTGGTTTCTGCTGGTTTGGTGTGTGTGTGTGACAGGAGCTGGGTGGCTCCAGAGATCTGCTGAGTCAGTGTGGGATGAGTGGGACATTTGCATTGAGAGTAGGGGGAGAGTAGCTTCTGATAGCCTGCCCTGCCTGATACAATGCTGGCTCCACCTCCTGCCAGGCGACTGATGGCTCTGTGCCTGCCAGGGACGATCCTGGCCCCACCTCCTGCCGGGAGGCTGATAGCTCTGCTCCTGCCAGTGACAATACTGGCTCCACCTCCTGCTGGGCGTCTGAGGACCCAGCCCTGCTCAGTGAATAGGCCAGGTGCCTCTGCCTGGCTACACCCACAACAGACCTAGGATGTTGGGAAATTCCCCTGCATGGAAAAAGGGATCAAAGCCAAAAAGGGGTATAAGAGAAGGACCCCTAAACCAAGAATTTAAATCACTTCTGACAAGGAACCCTGAAACCAAGGACAAGAAGCCTGCTGATCCAAGGACTTGCCTACCCCTTCTGCCAGTGTGCTGTTTGCTGGGGGGAATCCTGCATGTGCTTCTTTATTTTTGCCAAGGAACCAGGAGAGAGGAACTGTGTGTGTACTCTCAGACTTTGCTAAGAAAATCTCCGAGGACTGGAAGAGTGCCAGTCTCCTGCTGAAGTCACAGGGCTAAAGGACTTCATCATTTGCTTAAAGTGCTATTTGCTGGAACCTGTGAATCCAGCACCTCTGAAAGAAACCAGCAATCTCGACGCCGACGGACGCCACCAAATCCAGCTCGACATCGTGAGTAACGGCTCCAGTGTCCCGCTTCCTCGACGCCGGCCGCCGGGCCCGATCGACGCCAGCAGCAACGCCAGTGAGTAGCGAGTTCGGCTCCAGCTCCAAGTGACCCCGTGTCTGCACCGCTGCTGATTGCATCGACTTCGAGCCCTCTCGACGCCGTGAGCGCTGCTCACTCTTGCAACTTCATCGACATCGAGGACGACGCCGTATCCTGCTTCACCTCGTGAGCGCTGCTCCTGCCCGACATCGATCGATCGACGCTGCAGGTCGCCCAGACTCCGAGGCCGGATCGACGCCGAAGACGCGACGCCGGACATCTCGACGCCGCTGATCGTGTGCTCCGCTTTTCCAAGGTACTGTGTTGTGGGGGTCTGCTCGACTCTGGGCTCGACGTAGCGCTCCTCGCGGTCGACGCCGAACCCTTTGGATTAACTTTGCCTCGACGTCGTGTGACTCCCGTGTGGGTTACATTGTTGCCAAGAACTTTGTTTTAAAGAAGAAGAGTTGCTTTTGATACTAAAGACTTTGTGCTAAGAAGAAACTACACTTGAACTATTTTTCCCTTCCAAGAGTATTTATTAAGACTGTGGTATATTTTTGTCGTTATTTGGTCTTGTGCTAAGCCTTATATAAAAATCCTTATTTTTATAATACTACTGTGTCGTGTCCATTTGTAGTGTATTCACTTTATTCCTGTATGTGGTCATAAATGCTTAACACACAGCCTCTGAGATAAGCCTGTCTGCTCTGCCAAGCTACCAAGGGGGTGAGCAGGGGTTATCAAAGGGTGTGATCCCCTTGCCCTGACTAGAAAAGGTGTGTCCCTATTTGTCAGAAGTGCATACCTCTGCCAACTAAAGACAGCCGGTTCTAACAGCTCCCTATAGGAAAGTGCTCCTTTTTGCATGGTTACCCCTCCCCCCTTTTGCCTGACATCTGATGCACTTTGACTGAGTGTGAACTGGGTCCCTGCGAATCAGGTTCCCAGTGCCTGTGTGCTTTCCCAAAACTGTACCTTTCTTTCCACAACTGCCATACCTCTGGCCCACCTGTAAGTCCCTTGTTAAAGGTACCAGTGGTACCAAGGGCCTTGTGACCAGAGAGGGTATCTAAGGGCTGCAGCATGTATTGTGCCACCCTCTGAGACACCTCTCCAAATAAATACACACTGCCATTGCAGACTGTGTGTTTTGGTGCAGACAAAACCTAAGTGTCGAAACATCCCTGTGTGCCATGCCCACAACCACTGCCCATGGCATAGGCAAGCCACCACTCTAGCTGGCATCAGCCCTAAGGCGGGGTGGACTATACCACAGGTTAGGGCATAGTAGCATGAGCAATATGCCCCACCTAAAATGTCTCGGTCCATTCTTAGACATTGTAAGTGCAGTGAAGCAATATTGAGTACATGGGCTGGGAGTTTGTCATTAGGAACTCCAAGGCTCCATGATGGCATTACTGAATGCTAAGAAGTTTGGTATCAAACTTCAACACAATAAACTCACACCGATTCCAGTGTTGGATTTATTACAAAATGCACTCAGAGGGCATCTTAGAGATACTAAATACAAAATGGGCCTAGTGTCCAGCGGACTGGTCTGCACCTGCCAGCCACACACAGACATGTTTGTTTCTGACCCCCTGAGGTGGAAGCTCTTGTGGGTCAGGGACAAAAGCTGCTTGGGTGGAGGTGCTTCAAACCTACCCCCAAGCAAGAACAGCATTCAGGGTGCTGAGCCTCAAAGGCTTCCTGCGCTTTGATATGTTAGCCAGGGCCTCTCGAGCTATGGGAGATGCCCCACTTTTCATGGCAAGGTCGGCTTGAAAATTAGTAGTCAGGAGAGGTGTGTCCCCTCTCTGACAGGACCACCCTAAGGTGCCCTGCACCAAGGTGACCCCCGCTCCTTATAAAATCCATCCACCATCTTGAATAGAAGGATTTTAGCCAGTCAGATTAGGAGATGCCCCCTCCCCAAAGGGAGGGGACATACTAAGAGTGTAGTCACCCTAAAAGGCAAGTGTCCATTGACTACCAGCGGCCAGTACCTGTAACTCCCAAATTCAGTAGTTAGGGGTACCCTGAACCTTGATCCTCAGATTCCTGCATCCTACAAGGAAGGACGAAGAAGACGCCATGCAGCAAAGCTTAAAGACTACGTCAGACTTGGCTCCAGCCCTACCAATCTGTCTCCAGCTGAAAGAACCTACGAAGAAGAGGACGCCTGTCGTGTGGCGAGCGACTTCAAAGAACCCCAGGAAGACAGCCACTCTTCAATAAAGACCAGATCTCTTAAGCACAGCGGCCCTGTCCAGAAAATTCCAGCTTCAGGACTCCAGATCCAGGAGGATCCACGAACCCTGCCCACTCTGCACCAAACACCCACGGCCCGTGTACGAGTGTCTCATCTGTCCAATTAAATATCCCCAATGATACTGACCTGGACTCCATCAGTCACTGACCTCTCCTGGACTCCACAAAGATGCCTGCAGCCTCCTCTTGAAGGGTCCCCCTGACCACAATCTGCTTCGATAAAGAAAATCAACAACAAAGGGAACCCCTGCATCCTCAGCCCTCAGACTTTGGGGAACCTAGCCAACGGTGCACAGCCCTCCTTTGACATTTCAACTTACCTGCCCAGCCGGTGGTCACCTTCATCCAGCCTCCTGGTCCGAGCCTGCAGCCTCCTTGTGAGACCAAGATTACCTATTGGAAAGCATCGGGCAACCGCTGCTGACTTGCACCCTGCACCTGGCCGCTCCTGTGCCACTAGTGGAGTAAGGTTGGGGCTGCCTTGTGGCCCCACCCTGAGCTTGTTTTACCCCCTGGGGCCTGCGCCCTGAAACCGTGGGTACCTACCTACAAGCCGCACCTCTTGTAGGTTCCACCGATCTCCATTGACTAACATTGGGCCCAGTGCCCTCTGCACCCGGTCACCCCACTGCAAATGGTGGTGCAGCCCCTACCTTGGTCTGACCCTTGCACAATGTTAGTCCAAACCCCCGAAGACTGGAAGAGTAAGTCTTGTATTTGGACTGTGCATAATTGGTTCCTTCAATAGGATTGTATTGCATTTCTCCTATTGCATTTAACGGCCTATCTTTTACAACTGCTAAGTTTTGAACCGTTTTTGATTTACAACACAAAAGTATTTCTCATATTGTAAAGTATTCCTACTGCCTTTGAAAGGCAATTCCGTATGCATTTTAAAAAGTATTACTACTATTAAAACAGTTACTTACCTGCAACTGGGCTCCTCTTGGTTCTAAAATAAAATAAAGTAATAACTTTTTATATAAAACAATTGGTCTGGGATTCAGTCTTTGAGTGTGTGTAATCATTTCTTGCCCAAGTGTGTACTACAAATGCTTAACACAGCCCTCTGGTAAGCCTAACGGTTCGAGCACACTATCACAAATAGAGCTTTTAGCATTATCTACTTAAGCCTTCGGGGATCCACTGGATTCTGGGCACACTACATCTTACTTTGGTATAGTATATCCAGAACCAGCTTCCTACACTCCCCACATCTTATGGATATCCTCCGTGTGCATCTCTCTTAGCTCATCTTTTTTTTATTTCAGCAAAGAGAAAAGTTTGATTTAGGTTCATTTTTACATGCAGTTGCGTGTAAAAATAAACCCACTCTCAAGCACATTCTTCCATGCATCATCTCCACTTAATCACCCCCACACAAACACCACACCCAATCACCTGTAAGCCCTGCATTTTCTTTTTGCCCAGTAAATATTCCAACAGGTGTGTACCTTCTTTACACACTTTTGCAAGGAATTATAATTACATTTGCGAGAGGTGACCACTGCTCTCTGAAATCCACAGAGGGGCTAGGGATGGGATGAGCATACATTCTGAACACTTATTACTCACTGGCAGGGGCATTGAAAAATATGCACTGCCCTTAACCTCTACTCCAGAGCTCTAAATTGTGACCCTTTATAAACACCCACTAACTACCTGGACTCAGATAGATGCATATCTGCAACTCCATTCACGGAAGGCACTTTAAAAGAGTATTAAGGGACACGAAGAAAACAATTAGAGAAATACAACATCCAGGAAAAAGCAAACACTCTTAGGGAATGCAAGATTAAAAAAACATGTGAAATGTAAACAGGAACTACAATGTTGACATAGGTTATCCTAACGGTTTTTACAGTCTTTGTTCAAAAAAATGGTCAGTGTTTTTGCCTGTAAAAATAAAAACATGAACATAGGGCCCAACAGGGATTTATTACAAGGTCCAAATTTAATGGCTGCTATGCCGGAGACCCCGAGGGTTCACTTTAAGCCCTGAAATTAGTGCCTATATAGGCAACTCTCCCCACCCTTGCAGAACTCAGCATGGAATTGGAACAAATAATAATGCAACACAATTTTGTTGGGAAAGGTTTGCTGCAGGTTTATTCCATACAAAGTATACCAACGTGGTGGGTTAACTTACGGGCGATCCAAGGGCAAGCAGCGGTGACTTACCTAAACTGCCCTGCCCAACTAAAGAGCCAAATTGCACTGTGGCCAACCCAGTCTGTGCTACCAGTTATGATTCCCTGATTGAATACCGTGAACCACTGGTCCACCACTTTACTCACACCCTTTTAACCTCATCGCTGCTAGGGAGATTTCTCTGCTGTGCTGCAGATCCTTGAAATACATTGTTTCATGACGAGCTGAGCTCGTCATAAGCACAGGAGCACTGTACTGCATGACGAGCTGAGCTCGTCATGAGCAGGGAAGGGGTTAAGGGTGTTTCATTGCAAGGCAAGCCCCCGGTTGTTCAGGCTTACAACTGTCCGAAGAACTAGCGGGCGCCAATGATTTTTCCTTCAGGGTCCCGTCATAAAGACCCCTGGGATTTGTCCTGGTCACCTCCATTGTGCTCTTGAAGAGGTACCCTTCTGTACCGTTCAACCTCCAGATTGCCCTGTAACTCCCCCAATGCTGTGGATGTGGCCACTGTCTCCTCCAGAGCCCCTCCACCAAGGCTGGCAGATTACTTCGCTTACAACCAGCTGTTTCCAGCACCTCTCCAAGATCTAAGAACAGAACCATGCCCACCTCAGACAAGTGCACCCTGTCCTCCTCAAAATACTTTTTGGTGTTGGCATGTATTAGCCTGATGACAGCAAAACCCCTCTGCTCCGTGAACTTGCACATGTCGCGGTTTACTTTTCTTCAGGAATGTTAGCTAACCTCCCCAGATCTGGACCCTGCCAAACCCTAAGCGGGACAATCTCCAACCACCGTAACTCACATTGTCCAATGTATTTGCTGATTTCACCCATATCAGCCTTCACTGTCTGTAACAATGCCACTCTCTCCATAACCATGAGGTCGTTGCCGCTGAGGTGAATTACCAAAATGTTAGGGGGGGGCCCTCCCCCATCAGCTAGTCTCTGCTGCAGTTTGTTGAGTAAGCTGTGCCATCGCATGCCGGGGTACTCCAAACAGTCTAAATGTGTCTAGTAGAACCTATGCTTCTAAGTCCTGTTTTCTGCCCATTGCGCCAAACTGGTGATGTACGTGTGGCCAATCACCCATGACTTAAACCTTGCAGAAATTAAAGGGATGCAATTTTTCAATCTTGTTTACACATTACACATGCCAAACTAAAGTGTACACAGTATATAACACTGCACAATATACAAAAACACTGCAATGACACTTCTGAAAAAAACCCAACTGGTTCACCTTGCCATCCCCCATGTCCCGTTACAAACATCACAGGCGAATGCAGTGCTCATAACACAGCAAGTACCAATAGACCACCTTTTTAAAGCACTCAGCTGGGAGGCCAACCTTGAAAGCTAAGGTGGCCGCTCCAATTAAAAATGGACGACTAGAAAATGGTTTCCCTGGGTGAGCGTGTCCTGATAACAACAGGCAAGACCTCATAATCCGGTCCACCTAGAATTTTGTGAGGGGCACCAGGTCTGCATGAATTAAGAAATACCCTGCTGAGCTAGGGCGGATGGCTAAATAATCGCTGACCAGCCCAACTGGGCAGTACCTTCTGTCCCCCAGGGGCTGTAACACTCCTGCTTTCCCTCGACCCCCCCAGTCAGTTTGGGATCTTCTGATGTGTATCCTTAGAGAGTTACTTATCAACTGGACATCCTGGCTGCCTAAAGCATCCCCTGACCCATCCCTTTTCAATCTAGCTACCAGTTCACTGATTCTGAAGGCCCCCAAAAATGTCAGGCTTTGAAAGGTGAATATGTGGCCTTGTTAACAGCGTCTATTATGTGCTGCAATATGTGGAATCCAATTGGTGAGCTGAAGTCTGGTACCCCTATCTCCTCTCTAGCCCACCCCTTAAGTGCAGCCCGAATGAGGAAAGTCTTGGGTGGATCCTGTAACCCAATGAGTTTTGCGTGATGACTCATAGCGGCTAAGTGGCTTGTGGTCCAAGAATGGCTCTTACCATGCTCTTTTGCCCACAGGACAAATACTTTTACCCTATGCTCATGCGAGGTTGTGTCCTGACCCAACGCCCCAGAGACCTGCCCGAAAGAAGAGACATAAGACTTGTACTGTCTCCTGGTCCCCAGTGCGAAAGAAACTTCACCCAGTTTCTTTAAACAGCTGTTCCACCAGAGAAAATGCCAGAGGTGTGCAGAGAAAGGGGTCATGTCCGCTCTCGCTCGCGGCCATGCCTCCCGGAAACAGAGCCACTGAAAACGAGGGACAGCGTCAGCGGCCAAGTTCTTGAGTTTATGAATGTACCTCGCCGGGAACTCAACACTGTTATGCAGACAAACCCTCACCAGCTCCCTTAGTAAGCAAAATACCACAGGGCACTTCGCCTCTTGCCCACTTGATGGTCTGTACCACCGCCATGTTGTCTGACCAAAACAGAACTCTCTTGGATGCTGAAGCCTCAGGCCATAGGTGAAGGGCTGCCACTATGGGAAACAGTTCCAGTACCCTAACATTTGCAGTTATTCTCTTTCTCTGCCAAGCATTTCAGCCAGTTCTCAGCACACCACTCACTCCCTATTATGGCGCCAAAGCCCTCCCTGCCTGAAGGATCTGTAAATAAGCACAGTTCAGGGTTTCCCAACCACGGTAATCTTCGTGTCACAGTGCCATTGCAATCTTTCAAGAATCCTAACCACATTTTGAGATCCTCTTTCACACCCTTGCTCAGACTGACCATGTGGTGTTTCTTCTTTACTTTGGCTGTGGCCCTGGCTAGCCTTCTAGCAAAAATCCTGCCCGCTGGGATCACTCTGGGTGCGAAAATTAGTTTGCCTTAGAGGTTCTGAATTGCACCCAAGGATGCTTTGTCATTTGCCAGGATGTGCTGGATGTCCTGGCATGATGCCTGTACCATGCCCGTCGGAAGTCTAGACACACCCTCAACCGTATCTAGCTCGATGCCCAGGAAAGTGAGAACCTGAGCTGGATGCTTGTTCTTACCTGGTGCCAAGGTGAACCCTAGGTGATCCGTCAGCTCTTGGAAGCACTGTAGTTCTTCACTGCAATTCTGCGTCCCCACTCCACCAATGACTAGGAAGTCTTGCAAGTAGTGAGTCACCCCTTCTACGCCATGGGACCACGCGAGTGCCCTTTGCAGAAAACAGCTGAATGCCTCGAAGGAAGCTCAGGATACTGCCCAACCCATCGGCATACATTTGTCATAGTAAAACTGTCCCTGCTACTTAAAACCCAGCAGGTGATGCCTCTCTGGGTGAACCAGCAACAAGAGGAACGCAGATTCAATGTCTGCCTTCGCTGACCAGGCCCCTTTCCCCGCTCTCCTCACCATGTTCACCGCCACGTCGAACGAGCAGTAGGAGACCAAACAGGTTCCGCCCTCCAACCAGTGGTTCAGTGAATTGCCCTCGGGTGTGACAGATGGTGGATCAATCTAAAACTCTCTGGTTCTTTTTTAGGGAGCACTCCCAAGAGGAAGAGCATGCAAATCAGTAATTGATTTGAGCTCGACAGTTGCCAAATTTGAGCTAGGCAACTAGTGATCAGACAGAATAAGGTAATATGCAGGGCTTTAAGTGGGATGAAAAACGGGGGTGGGGTTCCTCTCAAAGGGGCATGGCCAATGTATTTGAGGGTGTGGCTTAAAAACACGTAAGCTAAAAATCTGCGCTTAGCATAGTGTGCCGCCCGACTTGTATTTTGATGTTTCTGTCATTGCATACAGATATATGATACAACAAGTAACATCATACCTACAACTACCAGTACTGTTGGCTTTGTAAATGGTTATTTGCATAAGATAAATAAGCAGCAACTATGGCTTGTAAATAAGATTGAAAACGCTTCCACTTAACGCCTTGGCAACACCACAAAAATGTTGCTGCTCCTGCGTTTCAAAAAGAAAAGGGAAATCCAGAGAGAAAATTACATTCTTTAAAGGATTTCCCTCCTCCTACAACGCTCACATGGCATGGCGGCATGCCATACTTTCTCCACTAGTGAGCTGTGTGAGCACGCGCACATCGATGTGTCTGTGGTCACTGCGGTCCGCCTGTGCCAGGGCACAAAACAGAGCCCGATTGAGACCCCCCCCTTTAAACAAACTGCCAGTGCTCAGCACCAGTGAGACTTGGCCCACTTAAAGCCCTGGTAATACGTGAAAGACTATGAAGGTAGAGAAAATGATCCAGACGGCTGCGTTCTTAATATTCCATCATTGCTGGGGACGGCACAGCAGAAAACTCATGTAAATAAAAAGTTTTGCTACAGATGAAACCCAATTTGTCTCACATGTTTTGCAGAAAATAAAGAAACTACTTTTTACCTCTCGCACATCAACTACATACTACTACAATCTGCATCCACAAGCAGGGCCTGAGCTAGGCATGGAACTGGAGACAGCTGCCCAGGGCCTTGCACTCAGACCACCAGCATGGGTTCCGTCTCGTCTCCCCCACCCTCGTCTCCCCCCTCACCTACCCTCCCCTCTCCCCCTCAACCCCCCTCACCCCTCACCTTCCCTCCCCCCTCACCTCCCCCCACCCCTCACCTCCTCCACCCCCCTCACCTTCCCCCCTCACCTCCCCCCTCACCTTCCCTCCCCCCTCACCTCCCCCCACCTCCCCTCCCCCCTCACCTCCCCCCACCTCCCCTCCCCCCTCACTCTCCCCCTCCCTCACCTCCCTCCCCCTCCCTCACCCTCCCCCTCCCCCCTCCCCCCTCACCTTCCCTCCCCCCTCACCTCCCCTCCCCCCTCACCTCCCCCTCACTCTCCCCCTCCCTCACCTCCCTCCCCCTCCCTCACCTCCCTCACCTCCCTCACCCTCCTCTCCCCCCCTCCTCACCCTTCTCTCCCCCCACTCTCACCCTCCCCCTCCCCCTCCTCCACTCACCTCCCCCTCCACCCCCTCACCCTCCACCCCACCCTTCCCTCACCCCCCCCTCCCCACCCTTCCCTCACCCCCCCCCCTCCCTCCACCCCACCCTTCCCTCACCCCCCCCCTCCCCACCCTTCCCTCACCCCCCCCCCTCCCCACCCTTCCCTCACCCCCCCCCCCCCTCCCCACCCTTCCCTCACCCCCCCCCCTCCCCACCCTTCCCTCACCCCCCCCCCCTCCCCAGTTCTACACACTACCAGCCCCCTTGTACTCCTGCTGATTCAATTGAAAGAAAGGCGACTCCTTGCAATTTGGCCCATGAGAGGGAGGTTTGTCCTCCTGCCCGGCTGCCATTTAGAGACACTGCAGGACGCCCATTGCCAGCACTTTAGGACCCCACGGGTTTAAGTCTCAGCCTCCAAGCAACTCTTACACTTTCAGCCCGAAATGGTCTGTAAAGAGGGGCTTGTAGGTGGCCGAGAGGGAGAGTTGTGGCCAGGAAAAGTCTGAACAAAGAAGCTTCTGGAGCCCTGAATATGTCACATATGCAAATTAAAGGGGCCTCGCGCATTCCCTTTCGGCCCAGGGCCCAAAATATCCCTAGAACAGGCCCTGTCCACAAGATACAAGGCAATGCCAGAATCTGGAAGGCTACGGTGTTAATAAAATTACTAAACTCATGTTGTTATTTGCAATATAGGGCATTCGAGGTGCCACACAGATATGTCACGCAAACATGGAAAACATGGATATGATACAGGCAAGCAAAAATGAAACTTGTCAGCAATGTAGAGGATCAAAAAATACAAGTGGAAACTTCAAGACCCCGCATTCTTAGTGTTTGTGACTGAAAGAAACAGGACTGGCGATTAGCGGTAAGGGCTAAATACTCTAATTATTTTTCAAAACTTAAAAAAAGGATATCAATTTTAAGAAAATAGCACAAATTCGTGGAAACTCGCAAAATATAGTCGGAATTGCAAGCATTTCCTTACCAATAGTTGGTATACGGACGGTTTATGCGTCACCTCTACCTCACGCCTTTCAAGCAATTAAACATGTTTGCTGTAGGTTATCCCGTTGAACATGAGGTTACAGGCGATGGTAAGCATTTGGCTCATTCAAAGGGTGAACATTATTTCATCGTGCATCTACAAGCGACGAGGCATTAATTAAATTATACCTGGTATACAGCTCGCTCCATAGATGCTCAGTTACGTGGAGCGTCGCTTTTATCACATTCGTTAGGACAAAAGGGAAAACTCCTCCTCAAGTAAATCCAGCTGCTTCTAGGAGAGGGAGGCTCTTGACGCACTCCTAATACTTCTGTCACGACGATTGAAACGACGCCTGAAAAACACAGAACTGCATGTAAAAATAAACCCACAACAAACTTCGCTTTTCAACGACAAAGACAGGTTGCAAATGTGGAGCTTTTAACACAGGGCTAAGCCCCGAGTAGGCAGTTATTTGGACATCACCAAACAGTTTAGAACCATACGGTCGTAGAAAGAAGTGGAGAAACAAACATGTAGGTAAAGTGAATGTTTTCTTAAAACAATTGAGTCGTTGCTATCTGTTATGTTATCTTTTGTATGTTCATGTGATAGAATTGGAATGTTGGGTATTCCATTCTATACTAGGTTTGTCCTCAGCCAGTACTTCCTCTGCTGCTGACGAGGACGGACCTGCTTCTTGTATGTCATAGAATAAACCTTACTTTTAATACTTCATGTTTCCTGGATTCATTAAACAACAATTTACTGGCGACGAGTTGGAGGAATAATACCCATATTATAGAAGGATTGATGAAAATTAAATTATTATTTTTGGGGGGAAATATCGACGGAATGAACAGCAATAAGGAAAATAAGAAACGCCATTCACTGGATGGACATTAAGGTACTGTTGGTTTCATTCATCGTTTTAATTTCCATTTTTAAATACAGCGTGAACTTCGCTGTACCGAGTTGCTAAAAAAATTAATGCCTGTGTCACTGCGGGAGGCTTATATCTAAAGACTCTGTCTATGCGGGAGATTTATAATTCAATTCCCTGGTTTAAGACTTTAAAAGCATAATTACAGCATTTTACGCTAAACTGGGGTACAATTCAGCGTGGGACAATCGGTCCGCTCAAACCGTTGTTGTGCATCTTTCAAGCGCAGCGGTTTTGGAACACTTACCGCATTACTCTGGCATTTCTTAAAGGAAGCGCCATCCTCATCGCTGCACCAACAGCACTTGTATAATAACAATTCGTAGTGCATCATCACGCTACCAGAGAAAACAATCATCAAGGTCACGCAGCGTGACTGGGAAGCCAGTTTAAGTGTTTTCTTCCGGTGATTCTATTTTTTTAATTTTTACTATTTCAGTAATTTTTTATTGAAAAGAAGAATTTGTGTATACAAGGTACAGTATACAGGGGTACAGACAAAGGAACAACCCGGGGAGGGGGGGGGGGGGGGGGGGGGGGGAGACCTGGCGAGAGTTTAATGGCATTTCAGGCCGGTTACATAGTTACATATTGCTCGTATAATCGGTGATAGTTCTTGTCTCGGCCTCCTGGCCTCCTCCCCCGCCCTTACCGGTTCGGTTGGGCTGCGTATAGTTCGTATGGCCGGTTGTTGATCATGTATGCGGCCCCTTAACTGTCTGTCCCCCCGGCGGCGAGAAAGGAAAGAAAGAAGGTAGAGGAGGAGAATTGTATGGTTGTGATGTTTGGTGGAGCACAGTGCTCGTGGGCAATTGAGACTAGTTAGGATCTTGACTCGCTCGGGAGGTTTAGCGAAGTCTGAACGGCTACGGTGGCTTGTGTGAGGACAGGTAGTTGTCCAGGGAGAGACACATTTCGCTCTTTGTGTGGGTTTTGGGTGTTTGGTTGGCGGTTATAGTGTCCGCTCCACGTAGGAAGATGACCCAGTTAAACCAGGCCTTGAAGGACGTCTTCCCTGTGTCTTTCCAGTTGTTCAGGTACGTCTTGACCGCCGCCGTGAGTAGGAGGTCAGTCAGGTCTCTGTCCTCTCTGGATTGGATTGTTGGGTCCATGAAGCCTGTGGCTAAGCTATGGAATTCGAGCTGGAGGGGGATGCTTAGCGCGTTGTTTATAAGTTCACTTATTTTGTGCCAGAATTTTTTTACTTTGGGGCAGTGGAAGATTAGGTGGGCCAGATCGCCTCTCTGCCCGTTGCAGTTGCAGCAGGTGTCGCTTTCGCGGACACCGATGGACGCCAGGCGGGCGGGGGTCCAGTACGCGTTATGTATTAGCCAGAATTTGGTTTGGGCTAGGGTGGTGGTTTCTTTCTTGTTCGAGGTTGACGTCCAGAGGTTGGACTTTTCTTTCTCGCTAAGTTTCCTGTCTAGTAGTGATTCCCAGTATGCTGTGACCTTGTTATTCAGTTTGGAAGTCCCTGGGTTCAGTATTTTGTAAAGGTGCGATGTTTGGTATCCTATTTTGTTTAGGCTAGTGGCATATTGCCGGATTGGGGGGGTTTGCTTATTGAGGTCTGCCTTGGTGATTACTACTTTTATCTTAAGCAAGTTATACAGCTCAATGTCTTCTAGCTTGTGTTTGTTTTTAAGTGATTCGAAGGTGGTGTGTGCGCCTAGGGTGAACAGTTGGTTAACAGTGGAGATGCCGTGTTTGTACCAGGAGTGCATGTCTAGTGTTTTCTCCTGGTATTTGATCTTGGGGTTGAACCATATAGATTCCCACTCAGTATTCCTAATGCTTGTGTCCATTTTCGTGTCAATTGTAAGGAGGGCCATCTTGGTGTTCCTGAGTATAGGGTTGTTGGTGATCTTGAGGTGTTTGTTCGCCGTGAGTAGGGCGATGGGGTCAAGTCCTTTTAGCAGCCTCTTCTCTAATGAGAGCCAAGCTGGGGTGTAATCTTGTCTGGGGGTAAGCCAGTGCAGTCCTTGTTTAGCTATGCATGCAGTTTGGAAGTTTTTTAAATTTGTTAGATTTAGGCCGCCTAGGCTTTTACTAAGCCTAAGTTTTTGTAGTCTAATTCAGGGTTTTTTGTCTTTCCACAAGAATTTGTTGATTAGTTTATCTAGCCGTTTGTGGAAATCTACCGTGTTGGTCAGTGGGAGCATGTAGGTCACCATCGGGGTCAACATCATTTTGATTGTCTCTACTCTGCCCCACCATGTGGTGAATTTGGGTGACCATGCCTCTATTCTATCTTTCAGTTTGTTGAGCAGTGTCGATACGTTCTGATCTAGTGTAGTCTCAAGGTCTCTTTCAAAGAGCAGACCTAGGTACTTTAGAGATTTTTTCTGCCATGACAGCCCGAGTTCCCCAGTACCATCCTCGTTGTGTGCACGTTGAGGGGTTTGCATTCCGATTTATCTCTGTTAAGTTTGTATCCTGATACACGTGCATACTGCTCTATGGTGGCCATAAGTGCGGTTATTGACTGCTCTGGGTTTTCGGTTGTAATTAGGATGTCATCTGCATAGGCTGCCAGCTTGACAGTGTCTTCCCCTATTGGGATTCCTGTGATGTCTTTGTTCGTTCTTATCAAAGTGAGGAGTGGTTCTAGGGCTAGTAGGAAGAGGGCCGGTGACAGCGGGCATCCTTGTCTGGTGCCGCGTTCTAAGGTGAGTGGCTCTGATGTGCCTCCGTTGACGACTACACGTGCTTTTGGCTCGCTATAGAGTGCTAGCACCATCTTCCTAAAGTTAGGTCCCAGACCGAATTTTTGCATACAGCGGTCCAGGCGTCTAAGGCAATCATGACGGCTGCATTGCTGCTTCTGGAAGCATGATTGATTAGGTGGCAGAGCAGTCTAGTATTGTCATGGGACATCCTGTTTTTGAGGTAGCCAACCTGCGAGCAGTGTATGAGTTTCGGTAGGTATGTGATGAGTCTGGTCGCTAGTATCTTCGCATAGATTTTGCAGTCCACATTTATAGGGAAATTGGTCTATAGTTCTTGGGATATTGTGTGTCTTTTCCTTCTTTTGGGATTACTATAATGTTGGCTTCTGCCATTGTGGGTGTCATGCGTCCTTTTTGGATGCAGCTTGAGAAGACTTCTGTCATTGTGGGTCTGAGTAGGGGTAGGAATTGCTTATAGAATCTCGCTGTGTACCCGTCCGGGCCTGGGTTTAATGTGAGATGGAGCTCTGGCATGAGCTGAGCCTGTCTGCAGCTGTCGGGAACAACTCCCTAAGCTGATCCGGGATAATGCCATACCATATACTCTTAAGTGCCTTATAATCCTCGCGGTTATATAGCAACTTTGGTTTGGCTTTATCAAAACATGTCGTGTAAGGTGTCATACGATTTGGAATACTATCCCCTCGACAGTTCTGTCGACGGGGATAGCATTCCACCCCTCTACAGGGAGAAGACATGTTACTTTACTGAAACGCGGTTGATTTTTAAAAGAGCCTCAGATCCACAAAATGGATGCTTCTGCCACAGACACAAGTCTGAACTCCTGCTGCTGACCGAAACTCAGCAGAGGAGGCCTGGACAAAGGGTTTCCTGTCGCAGGGCGGTGTTACACCACCCCAGACAGGAGATAGTGGATTGTAGCAGGGAGGTTTGAAAGAAACCAGACACTGCCTGGGGAGCACAAGGCTGCCCCTTGCATAATCCGGCCAAAACGGTTCTGGGGCACACCAGCCCCAGTCCCAGCGCGGCCTGGAACAAAGGAAAGGGGTGTATCCACCCCCTTCCTGGGTCCCACCAATAGGAGGGGACCTAGCAGGTAATCCAGCCCCCTAGATTGGTATAAGAATGGGAGCAGTGCCAACGCACTCAGATTATCCTGATGAAACATTTGAAACGAAACTCTGGACCCTTCGACATCCTACTCAACGTAGAAGACTGAAGAATCTCCCTTGTGGTCAAGGAGTGACCACCCTGTGCAAACAGGCACCATCCAGCACCTCGACATCTGCTTTGCTGCAGTTCCCGCCGGAACTCGAGCGACAGAGATCGACGAGATCAAGCTTGCCTGCCTTCTTACAGCCCGATCCACAGTCCCTGCAGAGCTGAGACCCGTGGAGACGACCGGAAGCGTGGGGCACGCCATCTTGAAAAGACCACGAGACGCTAACCGTGCAGCCCACGAGTGACCCTCGAAGCTGTACACCGGGGTTTGAGAAGCCCCAACCCTGAGCCACTGTTGCACCGAAGCTCACCCCTCTACACTCGACGAGTGCTGCGTGGGGCCCTTCTGCTTGCTTTGGCTCGACGCGTTGGCCCGGTCACTTGCCAGCTGGCTTGTGGCCCCTGTGCCGACGAAAGCCTAAAACCGACTTGCGATTCTTGTTGCTCCAGACTTGCACCAGCTCCTCTGAAAAGGAGCACCCGCTCTGACCCCCCTGGTCCGAGTGAGAAGCAATCTTCCGGTCCTGCGTGGATTGCTCTTGCCAAGTGTTGTTTGCTCCAATCTTGAAGCCGACTGCGCCGACAGTGAGAGCCTGCGTGGGACAGATGGTGACCTGCTCCTGGACGTCGCAGATGCCCCAGAGCCCACGTGACAGCGGAGAGAAGCTCCTCGACAACCACCTGATTGCGCCCGACATTGCCTAGTTCCGTCCTGGTTCCACCCTGGTCACTGCTGAGTGACCCAGACTCTGTCCCCTCTGCTTTCAGGTGCTTTTCTACTCTGATCCACCCTTGGATCACACCGGACACTTCTCCTTCCCATCGCCTGCAGCATCTTCAGCTCCAAGCACCAAGAGCCTGCGTGTCAAAACCCGACGCCACTTCGACCCTATGCACCCGCTTCCTGTGGGTGAGGTAACATTGCAATGCCGGTGTTCCCACACTGGTACACACCTCTAGGGTCTGTGTCTAAAGTTTGGTTCCTCTAGGTTCAGCGGAAGTGTCCTTAAACTCTATTTGTGTAACTTTTACGCACCATTGACTTTGCATTGGTGCAAGCCGCACTTTAAGTGCTGCACCCGAATCCCGTGGGCTTTTCCCGACTTCAGCATTGCTTGTCCCGACTGCTCCCAGCGATTCCCTAGGCCCTAGGCCTAACCACTGTTCGATTGGTATCTCTTATACCACTTTTTTAAAATATGGTTTGAGTGGCCACCCGCCCTCATCCATAATTGTGCAACTTTGTATGTTATACTGTGCTTTTGATTTAACGCTTGTGCCCCTTTGCTCATAAAGAGTACTGGGGATTAATTTAGAAATAAATACATATATTTTTATAATATATACTTGTGTGGTGTCCTTTCATTTGATATTACAGGACTGTGATTGGTAAAACAGCTTGCTTAACCCGACCTCGAGTTAAGCCTTTAAGGCTGCTTAGTCTATGCTACCCTTAAGATAGCTTGTCTAATAAGGTTGACTTACAACCAGACACCATAAGGGATTGTTTGGACTGATACAAGGTGGTTCCAGAATTGGAAACATCATATATCAGGCCAACTTCTCACATTGGTGTGCAGCGGTGAGTATTTGAGCTTGCTGTTGTTTTACCATTGCAATCTTTTTATCAAATTGAAAGATCACATAAAGTACCCTAGGTACATATAAATCAAAAGCTTAGCATATTAAGTTCTACTGAACTTAGTAGTTGTAGATTAAAGGGATTAGCACACCCTGACTACAACTCACTAGCAAGGTACAGTAGGAAAACACTTAGTGTAGGTAAGTGCACCACTTGCACCTCACTAGCAGTCATGTCTGACACAGGAAGAGCTTCAGGCTCTGCCCCTGTGATAGTTGACCTTACCAAGGCAACTTCCAGCTATGACAAACTTAGCCACAAAGACTTGGGTGCCTTGTGCACTGCAAAGGGGCTAAAAAGGGGTAGAAACCCCACCATCCCTTCCCTGATAGCCATCCTGAAAAAAGATGACAGAGATAAGGTGAGTGCAGCTCCCTTAGATTTAGGAGATGGAGTGAACACCCCTGAGAATGAGATAACTCCAGAAGAGGAAGAAGAAGAGGAGGAAGAAGGCTCAGAAGTAGATGAGCCTGAGAATCAGGATCAGAGGGTGAACCAGGTTGTAGTTGCCAGGCTTAACCAGGCCAACTTAGACCTACATGGGACTGGAGAGGGCCAGCACATCCCCAGACCATACAACATAATTCCTTCAGGCAACAGAAGGGTGAGATCTCCATCAGGGGACTCTCATGTTTCTAGTGTCTCAAGAGAATCTCAAAGGGGAATGACTTCCCCCCAGAGGAAAGAGCATAGGGCCAGGATGAGGGCTGTCCAACTCCAAATAGAGAGGGAAGAGATAACCTTGGCTCAAGCTAAACTTGCTTTAGCAAGAGAACAAAAGTTGCGTGACTTAGATGCCACTGGTGGCAGCATAATTCCTAGAGAGAAAGACAGGGGCTATGACAATAGAAGCCTGACAAAAATTGTGCCCCCCTACAAGGAAGGTGATGACATCCACAAATGGATGACTGCTCTGGAGAGAGCCTGCATGGTACAGCAGGTTCCTCAGGATCAGTGGGCTGCAATTTTATGGTACTCCTTTTCTGAGAAAGGGAGGGATAGGCTCCTCACAGTTAGACCTGAGGATGCCAAAAACTACTCTGTCCTGAAGAATGCTTTTATTGAAGGGTTTGGCCTAACCACTGAGCAATACAGGTTGTTGTTCAGAGACGCCCAAAAAGCACAGACTCAGGACTGGACTGATTTTGTTGATTGTGCCACTAAGGCTTTGGAGGGTTGGCTGCAGGGAAGTAAGGTCTCAGACTATACAGGATTGTACAATCTTATCATGAGAGAGCAGATCCTTAATAACTGTCAGAACCAGCTGTTGCATCAATACCTTATTGACTCTGATCTGACCTCTCCCCAAGAATTGGGAAAGAAGGCGGACAAATGGGTCAGAACAAGGATTAAACAGAAACCCCAGAACCATGGTGACCAGAAGAAAACAGACCAGAAGGGTGGGAATCAGAAAGATAAAGAAAAGGACCAGAAGTCTTCAGGCCCCCAAACTAGTAATAAGGAGGGTGGTTCCCAAAATGACAAAAAGAAAAAGAAGAATGATGGCCCAAAGAAACCTTGGTGTAATACCTGCAAATCAGTTTCACACTGGGGCAGTGAATGCATCAAGAAAAATCCAGTTCCTACCACTGCAGCTCCTAAAGCACCTGCACCCCCTAGTACAGACAGCAGTGGTAGTGCACAACCTAAGAGGATAGTAGGGTTAACCTTGGGTACTAAAGTGGAATCTGGCCTAGCCAGAGTCCCCACTCAGGCAGTTCTCCTATATGATGTGGACTTATCTTTGACCACTACAGTGAGCCCCAGTAACCTGGGCAAATATAGGCAGACTCCTTTAATCAATGAGAAACTGGCTCAGGCCTACAGGGACACTTGTGCCAGTGTCACTATGGTGACACCTGACTTTGTGGACCCTGGTCAGATTGTACTAGGTGAAAGTTACCTAGTGACCAATGCAAGCAACTCCACTACTTCACATAGTGTGGCTGTTGTGAACTTCTCCTGGTGAGGGGTAAATGGCCTAAAGAAAGTTGTGGTAAGTGCAGACCTCCCAGTAGACTGTCTGTTAGGCAATGATCTTGAAAGCTCAGTTTGGTCAGAAGTGGAGTACAGGATTCATGCAGAAATGCTAGGGATTTCAGCTCATGTCCTTGCAGTGACAAGGTCTCAGGCTAAGAAGTGCCTTCCTGAACCAGTGGTGGATCTTGAAACATTAGACCAACCACAACCCAAGAGCAGAAGCAAGAGGGTTAAGGCTGTGCCTTCCCACTTGCCCCAGGTTGAGGATCAGACTTCACAGGAAGCTGATTCTGTCTCAGAGGAACTTGAGCCTGACCAGGTTGAGTTTCTGGGGACAGGGGGGACCCTCAAGGGCAGACCTGGGGCAGGCCCAATTAGATTGCCCTTCACTTGAACCCCTCAGACAGCAAGCTGCTGCTGAGGCTGCAGGGAATGCTCAAGGTGCCCATAAAGTTTATTGGGATGATGGACTCCTTTACTCAGAGGCTAGAGACCCCAAGCCTGGTACCATCAGGAGGTTGGTTATACCTTTGAAGTTTAGGGGTTTCCTTCTCACCTTGGCCCATGATATTCCCCTTGCAGGACACCTAGGCCAGAACAAGACTTGGGACAGGCTTGTCCCTCACTTTCACTGGCCTCACATGTCAGAAAATGTCAAGGAGTTTTGTCGCTCCTGTGTCACTTGCCAAGCCAGTGGTAAGTCAGGTGGCACAACAAAGGCCCCCCTGATACCACTACCTGTGGTGGGGTTACCCTTTGAAAGAGTTGGAATAGACATTGTGGGTCCCATGGATCCTCCAACAGCATCAGGGCACAGATTTATACTGGTGGTAGTGGATCATGCCACCAGGTACCCAGAGGCAATTCCCCTGAGGACCACAACAGCACCTGTTGTGGCAAAAGCCCTCATTGCAGTTTTCTCAAGAGTGGGCTTTCCAAAGGAGGTTCTTTCAGACAGAGGTACCTACTTCATGTCTGGATACTTAAAAGCAATGTGGAAGGAGTGTGGAGTAAACTACAAGTTTACCACACCCTATCATCCTCAGTGCAATGGGCTTGTGGAAAGATTCAACAAGACCCTCAAGGGAATGATAAAAGGACTACCAGAGAAGCTTAGGCGGAAATGGGACACCCTTTTACCCTGCTTGCTCTTTGCTTACAGAGAGGTCCTGTTAAAAAGGGTTCCAAGGACAACCAGTAACCAAAGACCCTTTTATGTTGCCCGGCGGTATCGCCTCTATGACCCACCAATGTTAATCAATGAAGAAGCAGGCGCTGGAGACTGGAAGGCAGGAAACGAGGATTTTATTCTCTCCGGAGGAGAACACATCAATTCAGACAGCAAGTATCGTCACGAGGTGCTCTAACCACATCTCTGAGGCCTGGCCTCTTATACTAGGGTTTATGACCTTTATTGCACATAACACATTCTCGCAACATGTTGATAGTTGAAAGAACATCCTCGGAATCTCCCCTACAGGCCCGTTCCCACATACATTTACAGTTGGATTCCCCACCCCGGTCACAACAGGTGATGGTTGCCACACAGCAGGGCATTCCGCCGATTCACGGAATGCCTGGGGTTGATCGGATCTCATAGGGTGGGGGCTTTGATCGGTTCAAGGGTCTTTTGATGGGGAGGGGAAGCTTCCTACTGTACGGGGTAATAAACAGTATCCGCAGGGCCAGGTGGCGGCCTGGGAACAAGGAAGACAAGCGGGGACACAGGAAAAAGGGGGTTTGCATCAAAAGGATCTGAGGCCATGAAAGGAATGAGGGGAGGTGTCGCGCTGGGAACAGGATGGGGTTCTGTGGTGAAGCTGCGCTGAAGGGGGGTTTATGACCCAAGGCATGAGAGAGCGGGGGTTGTCAGCGTGCGGGGGGAATGCTTGCGAGGCTAAGAGAGAGAGAGAGACGCGCTGGCTATCAGCGAGGGGCAGGGAGGCCATGGTGTTCAAAATGGCTGCCGCTTACGCGCACGAATGGGCTTGAAAAGGGGCAAGATGGCGCCGATAATGTTCACCAAGTTTGTGTTAATTTTCCACAGTCCCACTGAAGGGGGTTGGCTACAGCCCTTTTGAACTTTTGTTTGGCCACCCTGTGAGGGGTGCACTATGTTTGGTGAAGGAAGGATGGGAGTTACCTCTCAAAAAGCCTAAGCTAGATGTTGTGGACTATGTACTTGGTCTCCGCTCCAGGATGGCTGAGTATATGGAGAGAGCATCCAAAAACCTGGAGGCCAGTCAAGAATTACAGAAAGCTTGGCATGACCAAAAGGCTGTTCTGGTTGAGTTCCAGCCAGGGCAGAAGGTGTGGGTGTTGGACCCAGTGGGCCTAGCAGCACTCCAGGACAAATGGACTGAACCCTACCTTATCATTGAGAAAAAAGGGAGAAGTCACCTATGTGGTTGACTTTGGAACCCCTAGGAGCCCCCACAAGGTGCTCCATGTGAATCGTTTGAAAGCATTTGTTGACAGGGAGGACATGAGTCTCCTCATGGCCACAGATGGGGATCAGGAGGAAGAGAGTGACCCTCTCCCAGACCTGCTTTCCCAGAACCCTGATGATGGTTCAGTTGATGGAGTAGCCTTGGCAGGCAGCCTCACTGAGCAGCAACAGATGGACTGCAGACAGGTGTTACAGGCACATGTTTTCACTCACACCCAGTCAAACTAACTGGTGCACCCATGAGGTGGACACTGGTGACAGTCTGCCTGTGAAGAATAAGATATACAGGCAACCTGACCATGTCGGGGATTGTATAAAGGCTGAGGTGCAAAAGATATTGGAGCTTGGAGTGATTGAGCCATCAGAGGGCCCATGGGCTAGCCCAGTGGTCCTTGTGCCAAAACCTCATACCCAAGATGGAAAGAGAGAAATTAGGTTTTGTGTGGACTACAGAGGTCTCAATGCTGTCACTAGGACAGATGCTCATCCCATTCCAAGAGCAGATGAGCTCATTGATAAATTGGCTTCTGCCAAGTTTCTGAGCACATTTGATTTGACAGCTGGCTACTGGCAGATCAGACTAGCTGAAGAGTCAAAAGCCAAGACAGAATTCTCTACCCCTAGTGGACATTATCAGTTTGTGGTAATGCCCTTTGGTTTGAAGAATGCACCTGCCACCTTCCAAAGGTTGGTGAATCAAGTCCTTGCTGGGTTGGATGACTTTTGCGCAGCTTATCTAGATGATATTGCTGTCTTTAGCTCCACCTGGGAGGATCACCTGATCCACCTGAAGAAGGTTCTGCAGGCCCTGCAAAAGGCAGGCCTGACTATCAAGGCTACCAAGTGCCAGATAGGGCAGAGCAAGGTTGTGTACCTGGGCCACCTAGTAGGTGGGGGTCAGGTTCAACCATTGGAGAGCAAGATCCAGACCATACAGGACTGGACTCCTCCAACTACCCAGACACAAGTCAGAGCCTTCTTGGGCCTGACTGGGTATTACAGAAAATTTGTGAAAAACTATGGGTCCATTGTGACACCATTGAATGACTTGACATCCAAGTCAAGTCAAGTCAAGTCATAAAATTTATATAGCGCACTACATACCCAGAGGGTTTCAAGGCGCTTAGGAAGGGGGGGAGGGTTATTTGTGAAAAATCCACGTTTTAAGCTGTTTTCTGAACGCTAGATGATTCTGGGTGAGGCGAAGGTAAGTGGGGAGTGAGTTCCATGTTCTGGCAGCCAGGTATGAAAAGGATCTGCCTCCCATGGTGGTCTTGTTGATGCGAGGTACAGTGGCGAGGGCTTGGCTGGAAGATCGAAGTTGGCGGGAGGGGGTGTAGAAGGACAGTCGAGAGTTGAGGCAATCTGGTCCGATGTCGTAGAGTGATTTGTGTGCGTGGGTGAGCAGACGGAAAGTAATCCTCTTATTGACGGGTAGCCAATGGAGGTCTTTAAGGTGACCAGAGATGTGTTCGTTGCGTGGGATGTCTAATATGAGCCTGGCTGAGGCGTTTTGGATTCGTTGTAGTTTCTTCTGGAGTTTAGCGGTGGTACCTGCGTAGAGGGTGTTTCCGTAGTCCAGTCGGCTCGTGACCAGGGCATGGGTGACTGTTTTCCTTGTTTCGGTGGGGATCCAGCGAAATGTTTTTCTGAGCATGCGAAGAATGTTAAAGCAGGAAGAGGATACGGCGCTGACTTGTCTGTTCATAGAGAGTGAAGAATCCAGGATGACGCCAAGGTTCCGTGCGTGGTCTGTCGGGATGGGTGCATTTCCGAGGGCTTCCGGCCACCAGGAGTCGTCCCATGCAGAGGGAGATTTACCTAAGATGAGGACTTCTGTTTTGTCTGAGTTTAGTTTTAGACGGCTTTGTTTCATCCATTCGGCAACTTCTTTCATTCCTTCGTGTAGGTTAGTTTTGGCGGTGCTGGGGTCATTGGTGAGAGAAAGGATCAGTTGAGTGTCATCCGCGTAAGAGATGATGTTGAGGTTGTGTTGGCGGGCGATGGCCGCGAGGGGGCTCATGTATACGTTGAAGAGGGTGGGGCTGAGTGAGGATCCTTGTGGTACGCCGCAGATGATTTCAGAGGCCTCGGACTTGAATGGTGGGAGGCGGACTCTTTGGGTTCTTCCGGTGAGGAACGAGGTGATCCATTCTAATGCCTTTCCTTGGATTCCGATGTTTCTGAGGCGTTGTAAAAGGGTGCTGTGGCAGACTGTGTCGAAGGCTGCAGAGAGGTCGAGGAGGATGAGGGCGACTGTGTCTCCATTGTCCAGTAGAGTTCGAATGTCGTCTGTTGCTGCGATGAGGGCGGTCTCAGTGCTGTGTTTGGCTCGGAAGCCAGATTGTGAGGGGTCGAGTGATTTGTTGGCTTCGAGGAAGGCGGCGAGCTGGTTGTTGACAGCTTTCTCGATGACTTTGGCCGGGAATGGAAGAAGCGAGATGGGGCGGTAGTTTTTGAGTTCGGTGGGGTCTGCTGTTGGTTTTTTCAGAAGGGCGGTGAGTTCAGCGTGTTTATAGTCTTCTGGGAAGGTAGCGGAGTTGAAGGAGCAGTTGATGACGTCTCGGAGGTGCGGAGCTATGACGGAGTCTGCTTTGTTGAAGATGTGGTGAGGGCATGGGTCTGTGGGGGATCCAGAGTGGATGGAATTCATCAGGCGGATGGTGTCCTCAGTGGAGATTGGGTTCCAGGCGTTAAGGGTGTTAACGAGGGGAAGATGGTCAGCTGATGGTAGGGTGGGTTGGCTTCCGGGTTGGTTGTCAAAGCTGTTGTGGATGTCAGCAATCTTGTTGTGGAAATAAGAGGCTAGGGAGTCGCAGAGGGTTTGAGAGGGGGTGATGTCGTTGGAGTTGGCCGAGGGGTTGGAAAATTCCTTGACGATGTTGAAAAGTTCCTTGCTGTTGTGGGCGTTGTCGTCAAGTCGATCCTTGAATGCTGTTTTCTTGGATTTTCGGATCAGTTGGTGGTGAGTACGGATGGCGCTTTTGAAGGCGTCCTTGGTGTTGGTGGATGGGTCTTTTTTCCAGGCCTTTTCGAGGGAGCGGCACAGTTTCTTGGAATTCTTGAGGTCGTCGTTGAACCATGAGGCCTTCTTGATGCCAAGTTTGTGTTGACGTTTTTTCAGTGGTGCTAAGGTGTCGGCGGCGTTGGATAGCCAGAGGGTGAGGTTGGAGGCGGCTTCGTTGGCGTTAGAAGAGAGGGCTGGGGAGGTTTGAAGGAGCGATGTGGAGATCTGCTCCGTGGTGATTTTGTTCCAGTTTCTTTGTAGAGTTGGTTGGAGGTGGATGATGGGTTTCGGCTTGTTGTAGGTGAAGTGAACGCAGCTGTGGTCAGTCCAGATGAGATCCGTAGTGTGGCTGAAGGAGACATGGTTGCTGGAGGTGAAGATGGGGTCGAGAGTGTGACCTGCGATGTGGGTGGGGGAAGTGACCAGTTGTTTAAGTCCGAGATTGGCGAGGTTGTCCAAGAGGGTGGCGGTGTTGCGGTCGTTGATCTTTTCAAGGTGGAAGTTGAGGTCTCCCAGAAGGATGTAGATCCCCAAAAAGGTTCAGTGGACAGTTAGCTGTCAAAAGGCATTTGATGACCTCAAGAAGGCCATGTGCTCTGCACCTATCCTGAAGAGTCCTGACTACTCCAAACAGTTCATTGTACAGACAGATGCTTCTGAGTTGGGGGTGGGAGCTGTGCTTTCACAACTTAATCAAGATGGTCAAGACCAGCCCATTGCTTTTATTAGCAGAAGGCTGACCCCCAGGGAGAAACGTTGGTCAGCTATTGAGAGGGAGGCCTTTGCTGTGGTTTTGGCCCTGAAGAAGTTGAGGCCATACTTGTTTGGAACTCACTTCCTAATTCAGACAGATCATAAGCCCCTCTTGTGGCTAAATCAGATGAAGGGTGAAAATCCCAAACTGCTCAGGTGGTCCATTTCCCTACAGGGGATGGACTTTACAGTGGAGCACCGCCCAGGGACTGACCATGGTAATGCAGATGGTCTCTCCAGGTACTTCCACTTAGAACATGAAGACTTATCTGGTCAAGGTTAAGTTTAATGTCCCTGCGTTGGGGGGGGGGGTTGTATAGGAGAGTAGGGTCTGCTATCCTATGGTCACCCCAATTTTTGCTTTTTGCTTCACTGGTTTTCGACTTACTGAGGCTGTGGGCCTGCTAATCAGACCCCCAGCCTGCTGTTCTCTCTCTAAATTCATAATACATGTGCTATAGGTACATACCACAATTGGAAATGGACTCCTTGTCAGCCCCTGTACCATGCACTATAGGTGCTCAGGGCATAGGTGCCACCAAGGCCTACCAGGGGCTGAAGCATAGCTTTTGCCACCCCTGGCTGGTTCTTAAATTGACACAACTGGCTGATCGCTCAGCTGGGGCAAGTGGGTGTAATCACCCCTTGCTTAGATATAGTATACCTATATCTAAACCTATATCTAGACACATATAAACCTGTGAGCCACTCCTATGGAAGGCCTTATCTATCCTGGAGGCAGAGTGCGTGGTTTAATGTGAGATGGAGCTCTGGCATGAGCTGAGCCTGTCTGCAGCTGTCGGGAACAACTCCCTAAGCTGATCCGGGATAATGCCATACCATATACTCTTAAGTGCCTTATAATCCTCGCGGTTATATAGCAACTTTGGTTTGGCTTTATCAAAACATGTCGTGTAAGGTGTCATACGATTTGGAATACTATCCCCTCGACAGTTCTGTCGACAGGGATAGCATTCCGCCCCTCCAGAGGGAGAAGACATGTTACTTTACTGAAACGCGGTTGATTTTTAAAAGAGCCTCAGATCCACAAAATGGATGCTTCTGCCAAAGACACAAGTCTGACCTCCTGCTGCCGACCGAAACTCAGCAGAGGAGGCCTGGACAAAGGGTTTCCTGTCGCAGGGCGGTGTTACACCACCCCAGACAGGAGATAGTGGATTGTAGCAGGGAGGTTTGAAAGAAACCAGACACTGCCTGGGGAGCACAAGGCTGCCCCTTGCATAATCCGGCCAAACCGGTTCTGGGGCACACCAGCCCCAGTCCCAGCGCGGCCTGGATCAAAGGAAAGGGGTGTATCCACCCCCTTCCTGGGTCCCACCAATAGGAGGGGACCTAGCAGGTAATCCAGCCCCCTAGATTGGTATAAGAATGGGAGCAGTGCCAACGCACTCAGATTATCCTGATGAAACATTTGAAACGAAACTCTGGACCCTTCGACATCCTACTCAACGTAGAAGACTGAAGAATCTCCCTTGTGGTCAAGGAGTGACCACCCTGTGCAAACAGGCACCATCCAGCACCTCGACGTCTGCTTTGTTGCAGTTCCCCCCGGAACTCGAGCGACAGAGATCAACGAGATCAAGCTTGCCTGCCTTCTCCCAGCCCGATCCACAGTCCCTGCAGAGCTGAGACCCGTGGAGGCGACCGGAAGCGTGGGGCACGCCATCTTGAAAAGACCACGATACGCTAACCGTGCAGCCCACGAGTGACCCTCGAAGCTGTACACCAGGGTTTGAGAAGCCCCAACCCTGAGCCACACTTGCACCGAAGCTCACCCCTCTACACTCGACGAGTGCTGCGTGGGGCCCTTCTGCTTGCTTTGGCTCGACGCGTTGGCCCGGTCACTTGCCAGCTGGCTTGTGGCCCCTGTGCCGACGAAAACCTAAAACCGACTTGCGATTCTGGTTGCTCCAGAGTTGCACAAGCTCCTCTGAAAAGGAGCACCTGCTCTGACCCTCCTGGTCCGAGTGAGAAGCAATCTTCCGGTCCTGCGTGGATTGCTCTTGCCAAGTGTTGTTTGCTCCAATCTTGAAGCCGACTGCGCCGACGGTGAGAGCCTGCGCGGGACAGATTGTGACCCGCTCCTGGACGTCGCAGATGCCCCAGAGCCCACGTGACAGCGGAGAGAAGCTCCTTGACAACCACCTGATTGCGCCCGACATTGCCTGGTTCCGTCCTGGTTCCACCCTGGTCACTGCTGAGTGACCCAGACTCTGTCCCCTCTGCTTTCAGGTACTTTTCTACTCTGATCCACCCTTTGATCACACCGGACACTTCTCCTTCCCATCGCCTGCAGCATCTTCAGCTCCAAGCACCAAGGGCCAGATGTAGGTAGCCCTTTACCGATCGGAATCGGCCGAAAATACCGATTTTCGGCCGTTTCCGATCGGTAAAGAGCTATTGAGATGTAGGGGCACATTTTCGGTAATTTTACCGAATCGGTATCATTACCGAATCGGTAAATTTACCGATTCGGTAATATGTACTGAATCGGTAAAATAATTACCGATTCGGTAATATTTACCGATTCGGTAAAATTACCGAAAATGCAATGTAGGTAGGCAATGTACCTTCTGCACATGGCTTACAGAATCGGTATTTTACCATGGAATACAAATCCATGGTAAAATACCGATTCCGGTGTACATGCACATGTGTGCATGCACACCTATGTCATGTGACAGGCAGACCTGCCCTTAGGGCAGGTATGCTTGCCACATGGCACCTGTGCCTGTTTTGGGGGTGCCAGAGGGTGTCAAAGTGACCCTTGTGAATTCTGTAATTACCGATTCGGTAAATACCGAATCGGTAATGCCTAATCATTCCTATGGGCTTCAAAGCCCATAGCAATGAATGGGCATTACCGATTCGGTATTTACCGAATCGGTAATTAAAGAATTGTTAAGGATTCGGTAACGAATCCAGATGTTGGGACCTACATACCATTTACCGATTTTGAAATACCGAATCGGTAGGATTCGGTATTTCAAAATCGGTAAATGGGATTTACCTACATCGGGCCCCAAGAGCCTGCGTGTCAAAACCCAACGCCACTTCGACCCTATGCACCCGCTTCCTGTGGGTGAGGTAACATTGCAACACCGGTGTTCCCACACTGGTACACACCTCTAGGGTCTGTGTCTAAAGTTTGGTTCCTCTAGGTTCAGCGGAAGTGTCCTTAAACTCTATTTGTGTAACTTTTACGCACCATTGACTTTGCATTGGTGCAAGCCGCACTTTAAGTGCTGCACAAGAATCCCGCGGGCTTTTCCCGACTTCAGCATTGCTTGTCCCGACTGCTCCCAGCGATTCCCTAGGCCTAACCACTGTTCGATTGGTATCTCTTATACCACTTTTTTAAAATATGGTTTGAGTGGCCACCCGCCCTCATCCATAATTGTGCAACTTTGTATGTTATACTGTGCTCTTGTGCAACTTTGTATGTTATACTGTGCTTTTGATTTAACGCTTGTGCCCCTTTGCTCATAAAGAGTACTGGGGATTAATTTAGAAATAAATACATATATTTTTATAATATATACTTGTGTGGTGTCCTTTCATTTGATATTACAGGACTGTGATTGGTAAAACAGCTCGCTTAACCCGACCTCTTGAGTTAAGCCTTTAAGGCTGCTTAGTCTATGCTACCCTTAAGATAGCTTGTCTAATAAGGTTGACTTACAACCAGACACCATAAGGGATTGTTTGGACTGATACAAGGTGGTTCCAGAATTGGAAACATCATATATCAGGCCAACTTCTCACATTGGTGTGCAGCGGTGAGTATTTGAGCTTGCTGTTGTTTTACCATTGCAATCTTTTTATCAAATTGAAAGATCACATAAAGTACCCTAGGTACATATAAATCAAAAGCTTAGCATATTAAGTTCTACTGAACTTAGTAGTTGTAGATTAAAGGGATTAGCACACCCTGACTACAACTCACTAGCAAGGTACAGTAGGAAAACACTTAGTGTAGGTAAGTGCACCACTTGCACCTCACTAGCAGTCATGTCTGACACAGGAAGAGCTTCAGGCTCTGCCCCTGTGATAGTTGACCTTACCAAGGCAACTTCCAGCTATGACAAACTTAGCCACAAAGACTTGGGTGCCTTGTGCACTGCAAAGGGGCTAAAAAGGGGTAGAAACCCCACCATCCCTTCCCTGATAGCCATCCTGAAAAATGATGACAGAGATAAGGTGAGTGCAGCTCCCTTAGATTTAGGAGATGGAGTGAACACCCCTGAGAATGAGATAACTCCAGAAGAGGAAGAAGAAGAGGAGGAAGAAGGCTCAGAAGTAGATGAGCCTGAGAATCAGGATCAGAGGGTGAACCAGGTTGTAGTTGCCAGGCTTAACCAGGCCAACTTAGACCTACATGGGACTGGAGAGGGCCAGCACATCCCCAGACCATACAACATAATTCCTTCAGGCAACAGAAGGGTGAGATCTCCATCAGGGGACTCTCATGTTTCTAGTGTCTCAAGAGAATCTCAAAGGGGAATGACTTCCCCCCAGAGGAAAGAGCATAGGGCCAGGATGAGGGCTGTCCAACTCCAAATAGAGAGGGAAGAGATAACCTTGGCTCAAGCTAAACTTGCTTTAGCAAGAGAACAAAAGTTGTGTGACTTAGATGCCACTGGTGGCAGCATAATTCCTAGAGAGAAAGACAGGGGCTATGACAATAGAAACCTGACAAAAATTGTGCCCCCCTACAAGGAAGGTGATGACATCCACAAATGGATGACTGCTCTGGAGAGAGCCTGCATGGTACAGCAGGTTCCTCAGGATCAGTGGGCTGCAATTTTATGGTACTCCTTTTCTGAGAAAGGGAGGGATAGGCTCCTCACAGTTAGACCTGAGGATGCCAAAAACTACTCTGTCCTGAAGAATGCTTTTATTGAAGGGTTTGGCCTAACCACTGAGCAATACAGGTTGTTGTTCAGAGACGCCCAAAAAGCACAGACTCAGGACTGGACTGATTTTGTTGATTGTGCCACTAAGGCTTTGGAGGGTTGGCTGCAGGGAAGTAAGGTCTCAGACTATACAGGATTGTACAATCTTATCATGAGAGAGCAGATCCTTAATAACTGTCAGAACCAGCTGTTGCATCAATACCTTATTGACTCTGATCTGACCTCTCCCCAAGAATTGGGAAAGAAGGCGGACAAATGGGTCAGAACAAGGATTAAACAGAAACCCCAGAACCATGGTGACCAGAAGAAAACAGACCAGAAGGGTGGGAATCAGAAAGATAAAGAAAAGGACCAGAAGTCTTCAGGCCCCCAAACTAGTAATAAGGAGGGTGGTTCCCAAAATGACAAAAAGAAAAAGAAGAATGATGGCCCAAAGAAACCTTGGTGTAATACCTGCAAATCAGTTTCACACTGGGGCAGTGAATGCATCAAGAAAAATCCAGTTCCTACCACTGCAGCTCCTAAAGCACCTGCACCCCCTAGTACAGACAGCAGTGGTAGTGCACAACCTAAGAGGATAGTAGGGTTAACCTTGGGTACTAAAGTGGAATCTGGCCTAGCCAGAGTCCCCACTCAGGCAGTTCTCCTATATGATGTGGACTTATCTTTGACCACTACAGTGAGCCCCAGTAACCTGGGCAAATATAGGCAGACTCCTTTAATCAATGAGAAACTGGCTCAGGCCTACAGGGACACTTGTGCCAGTGTCACTATGGTGACACCTGACTTTGTGGACCCTGGTCAGATTGTACTAGGTGAAAGTTACCTAGTGACCAATGCAAGCAACTCCACTACTTCACATAGTGTGGCTGTTGTGAACTTCTCCTGGTGAGGGGTAAATGGCCTAAAGAAAGTTGTGGTAAGTGCAGACCTCCCAGTAGACTGTCTGTTAGGCAATGATCTTGAAAGCTCAGTTTGGTCAGAAGTGGAGTACAGGATTCATGCAGAAATGCTAGGGATTTCAGCTCATGTCCTTGCAGTGACAAGGTCTCAGGCTAAGAAGTGCCTTCCTGAACCAGTGGTGGATCTTGAAACATTAGACCAACCACAACCCAAGAGCAGAAGCAAGAGGGTTAAGGCTGTGCCTTCCCACTTGCCCCAGGTTGAGGATCAGACTTCACAGGAAGCTGATTCTGTCTCAGAGGAACTTGAGCCTGACCAGGTTGAGTTTCTGGGGACAGGGGGGACCCTCAAGGGCAGACCTGGGGCAGGCCCAATTAGATTGCCCTTCACTTGAACCCCTCAGACAGCAAGCTGCTGCTGAGGCTGCAGGGAATGCTCAAGGTGCCCATAAAGTTTATTGGGATGATGGACTCCTTTACTCAGAGGCTAGAGACCCCAAGCCTGGTACCATCAGGAGGTTGGTTATACCTTTGAAGTTTAGGGGTTTCCTTCTCACCTTGGCCCATGATATTCCCCTTGCAGGACACCTAGGCCAGAACAAGACTTGGGACAGGCTTGTCCCTCACTTTCACTGGCCTCACATGTCAGAAAATGTCAAGGAGTTTTGTCGCTCCTGTGTCACTTGCCGAGCCAGTGGTAAGTCAGGTGGCACAACAAAGGCCCCCCTGATACCACTACCTGTGGTGGGGTTACCCTTTGAAAGAGTTGGAATAGACATTGTGGGTCCCATGGATCCTCCAACAGCATCAGGGCACAGATTTATACTGGTGGTAGTGGATCATGCCACCAGGTACCCAGAGGCAATTCCCCTGAGGACCACAACAGCACCTGTTGTGGCAAAAGCCCTCATTGCAGTTTTCTCAAGAGTGGGCTTTCCAAAGGAGGTTCTTTCAGACAGAGGTACCTACTTCATGTCTGGATACTTAAAAGCAATGTGGAAGGAGTGTGGAGTAAACTACAAGTTTACCACACCCTATCATCCTCAGTGCAATGGGCTTGTGGAAAGATTCAACAAGACCCTCAAGGGAATGATAAAAGGACTACCAGAGAAGCTTAGGCGGAAATGGGATACCCTTTTACCCTGCTTGCTCTTTGCTTACAGAGAGGTCCCACTGAAGGGGGTTGGCTACAGCCCTTTTGAACTTTTGTTTAGCCACCCTGTGAGGGGTGCACTATGTTTGGTGAAGGAAGGATGGGAGTTACCTCTCAAAAAGCCTAAGCTAGATGTTGTGGACTATGTACTTGGTCTCCGCTCCAGGATGGCTGAGTATATGGAGAGAGCATCCAAAAACCTGGAGGCCAGTCAAGAATTACAGAAAGCTTGGCATGACCAAAAGGCTGTTCTGGTTGAGTTCCAGCCAGGGCAGAAGGTGTGGGTGTTGGACCCAGTGGGCCTAGCAGCACTCCAGGACAAATGACTGAACCCTACCTTATCATTGAGAAAAAAGGGAGAAGTCACCTATGTGGTTGACTTTGGAACCCCTAGGAGCCCCCACAAGGTGCTCCATGTGAATCGTTTGAAAGCATTTGTTGACAGGGAGGACATGAGTCTCCTCATGGCCACAGATGGGGATCAGGAGGAAGAGAGTGACCCTCTCCCAGACCTGCTTTCCCAGAACCCTGATGATGGTTCAGTTGATGGAGTAGCCTTGGCAGGCAGCCTCACTGAGCAGCAACAGATGGACTGCAGACAGGTGTTACAGGCACATGTTTTCACTCACACCCAGTCAAACTAACTGGTGCACCCATGAGGTGGACACTGGTGACAGTCTGCCTGTGAAGAATAAGATATACAGGCAACCTGACCATGTCGGGGATTGTATAAAGGCTGAGGTGCAAAAGATATTGGAGCTTGGAGTGATTGAGCCATCAGAGGGCCCATGGGCTAGCCCAGTGGTCCTTGTGCCAAAACCTCATACCCAAGATGGAAAGAGAGAAATTAGGTTTTGTGTGGACTACAGAGGTCTCAATGCTGTCACTAGGACAGATGCTCATCCCATTCCAAGAGCAGATGAGCTCATTGATAAATTGGCTTCTGCCAAGTTTCTGAGCACATTTGATTTGACAGCTGGCTACTGGCAGATCAGACTAGCTGAAGAGTCAAAAGCCAAGACAGAATTCTCTACCCCTAGTGGACATTATCAGTTTGTGGTAATGCCCTTTGGTTTGAAGAATGCACCTGCCACCTTCCAAAGGTTGGTGAATCAAGTCCTTGCTGGGTTGGATGACTTTTGCGCAGCTTATCTAGATGATATTGCTGTCTTTAGCTCCACCTGGGAGGATCACCTGATCCACCTGAAGAAGGTTCTGCAGGCCCTGCAAAAGGCAGGCCTGACTATCAAGGCTACCAAGTGCCAGATAGGGCAGAGCAAGGTTGTGTACCTGGGCCACCTAGTAGGTGGGGGTCAGGTTCAACCATTGGAGAGCAAGATCCAGACCATACAGGACTGGACTCCTCCAACTACCCAGACACAAGTCAGAGCCTTCTTGGGCCTGACTGGGTATTACAGAAAATTTGTGAAAAACTATGGGTCCATTGTGACACCATTGAATGACTTGACATCCAAGAAGATCCCCAAAAAGGTTCAGTGGACAGTTAGCTGTCAAAAGGCATTTGATGACCTCAAGAAGGCCATGTGCTCTGCACCTATCCTGAAGAGTCCTGACTACTCCAAACAGTTCATTGTACAGACAGATGCTTCTGAGTTGGGGGTGGGAGCTGTGCTTTCACAACTTAATCAAGATGGTCAAGACCAGCCCATTGCTTTTATTAGCAGAAGGCTGACCCCCAGGGAGAAACGTTGGTCAGCTATTGAGAGGGAGGCCTTTGCTGTGGTTTTGGCCCTGAAGAAGTTGAGGCCATACTTGTTTGGAACTCACTTCCTAATTCAGACAGATCATAAGCCCCTCTTGTGGCTAAATCAGATGAAGGGTGAAAATCCCAAACTGCTCAGGTGGTCCATTTCCCTACAGGGGATGGACTTTACAGTGGAGCACCGCCCAGGGACTGACCATGGTAATGCAGATGGTCTCTCCAGGTACTTCCACTTAGAACATGAAGACTTATCTGGTCAAGGTTAAGTTTAATGTCCCTGCGTTGGGGGGGGGGGGGTTGTATAGGAGAGTAGGGTCTGCTATCCTATGGTCACCCCTGAGGTTCCGTGACAATTGTAAGTGGTGCATTCGACTCGCACGAATATAGTCGAGTCTGGTATCTATGAACCGCAAATGACGAGTTTAGTGGGTGTACGCAGTTTCGCTGTGCTAACCTAAACCGTTCGTCTGTTACGTGGGTATTTCTATCTGCACCCACGGGTTCCATCTTAGATACGGCATCCATTTTGTCTCTTGCCCTCAAGTAGCCAGCGAACGGACGTTGTCCGCTTCGCGACCCTGGGACTCCCAAGATATTTGCGGAAGACACATGTTCTTTGTAAGTGTCTTTATGACGAGGGGGATGTTACTGTAAGGCAGATGGCGCCGCTCGAGGCTCATCTTGCCGCACGGACTTATTGTCTCAGCCGTGCATCTCATTAGGCACGTCCCTTTGATGCCTGTATCTCGTGTTTCCCGATACCTCCCCTTTTACACCCTTTCCGATCTCCCCACTGTCTCCGTCTTCCTCTGCACCTGTCCTTGTTCCTATTTCGATCTGTTTTACTGCTGATTGGAATTCGCTAATGGTGGGAAGATGGGTTTTTACAGTTGGGAACCGCCAAAATGTTTCCGCACTTATGTTCCGGACCTCATGTGTTTCAAAGTGACCAAAGCGACCCCTCTGGGGGATGATGGTGGGAACCGGGTTGTAAACTTTTGTGTATCATGTTGTCGTATGGGTAAAAACTGTATAAAAGGAGCGATCCACAGAACCAATTTGAGGCAGTCTCCCCAAGTTGCACGTGGTGTACTTGTCGTGACTTCTGTGTTCCCTGCAGCAAATAAACCTTGAATCTTTGACGCCGAAGGAAGTGTCCCGTGTCTCTGTGATTCGTACGCCGGAGCAGGTTACCCACGAAGGTTTCAGGTGTTGTGCCCTGGCACCGCTGGGTCTTAAAGAACCCAGTCCTTCAGTTGGCGCCCAACGTGGGGCTGCATCAGTGGTACCGGTCCAAGCCCGACGATCGTGAGGAACTTCGTGTGAAATCTCCGAGGGAAGGTGCACTCCGCTTCATCGATCCTGTTGTCGAAATAAGTGGCCCGAAGACTTTTCCCGCGAAGATTCCCGCCTCTTGACGGCTGCGACGGACTGCTGCCCTGACTGTAGACCTGTTTTGGCGCCTGGCGTAGACCTTGGTATAGCGAGACGACTGACGGGCCTTCCTGGTGACGCCATCGATCTTTGAGTTAAGTATTTGTGGGTCGCTCCCAGAGTTGTTGGTTGTGGTTACTTAGTGGTTGCATGGTTCCATTTCATTTGTGGTTCTTGGTACTTTGTTGTGTTGTTTGACGACTGCAGCCGCCAAAAACCGAGGGTTTTGTTCTTCGCTGGGACTTGGTAAATCCCGTAACCCTTGAAGTTTGTGAAACTCGGCTAGTGTGCAGGATGCCTGGCCGCAGTACTTTGTTTAGTTGTTTCAGACCTTGTGGTACGGATTCCCGAGTGGAGGACTCGTGTCCGATACCTCCGGTTGGAACTCCCACTTATGACCTGTACAGTAAGCATGGGCTAGGCCCAATTACCTTTAACGATTATTGGATTAAATACACGAAGAAGGACGGCGACCTTCGTTGGCCACCTCATGGTAGCTTCGAGGCGCCGATCTTAGATAATCTAGAGATTAAATTGTTCGAACGAAAATCAAGGCCGGCCATGTTTGATGCCTTTCGGTTGTGGCGCAAAGAAGCCCGACAGAAAGAAATCAGACAGAATAAACGTACTCAGCGAGATAATGTTGCTACCATAGTGAAGAAAGCTGAGCAGTTTCAGCGTGATAAGGAGGATAAGGATAAGGAAGTGTTTGACAGACTACAGCGTATGACTATAGATAAATGTTATCCTGCTTTGCCTACGGAGTCAGAAAAGAAGGAAGAGGCAGTTGAGGATCCTTTAATGTCTTATCTTATGAAGTCGCCACCTCCGTACGTACAGGGTACCGCAGCTCCTGTGATCCCTGCCGTACCTGTTCTTCCTCCGCCTGTTCCTCAACCTGTACCTACTCTTCCGACTGTTCCTGCTCCTTTGTCTGTTGCTATCCCTACTGCTCCTCCGCTTCCACATACTCCTGCTCCCGCTACTGCTCCTGTTTTGTTAACCCCTGCTGTTGCTACTGTTTCTACTCCTTCTCTTGTTAGTCCTGTGTCCTATTCTTCTCCCTCTACTCGTAGTCGTAATTCTCCCCTTGCGGCTAGCTTCTTTCATTCGCTCGGACCTGTTCATGGGTCCGCTGGTTCCGATGGTCCTCAGAGACGTAGTCAGCTTCCTGGAAACAGAGAACGTGTTGCGCTATATAATATGGCGATGGGTTGGATGGTGAACCCTCTTAGAAATCCACCCCGTGTTGTCCTCGAAACATTTTGCCAATTTAATATACCAACCCAGAGATATGTGTTTAACGAAATGTGTAAGTTCCTCCATGATCAGATAGCGGCCGATGCGCCTGACGAGGTGCTGACCGCCCTGTCTGAACTCCAGCTTCAGTTCGCAAGTGGACTGATAGTAGATGCTAACGCTCGACGTGCTGTTGAGCGACTGCTATCTTTTCGTCCCGCTCCGATACCCCATGCATTGTTTGTCGAGGATATTGAAAGACAGCCAGACGAGTCTGGCCAATATCCTATGCGTGAAGTTCCGCCGGTTTGGGTACCGGCTGATCCTAATGCTAATCCTGCGACAGTGGCGCATTTCCAGAGAGTGTGGATACATCTCCCATGGAAACGCTCGGAAGTGCTACAGGCGAAGCAATCTTTGCCTGATCCGCGCAAAAATCCTACAGGGTATTACAAGGAATTATCGCAGCTCGTAGATGCTACGGTAATGAATCTTGCCGATATCGATATGTTGTTCGGCAATGTCGTACCGCAACCAGTATGGGCTAAGATTCGGCAGGAGAATCATGCGACTGAATTAGGTGGTGATTGGGCTGCCATTGTAGCGGCAGATGCTGGACAAGTGGCTGCTACTAAACCCGACCAGTTGATCACTGCTCTTCCCCAAAGAATAATAACATTAATGAAGACTCTTATGCCAGCTATGAGGGTAAACTGGGACAAATTGTCAGCTTGCAAGCAGAAGAAAGATGAGAGTGTTTCCGACTTCTTTACGAGGTTCGAGGAAGCATTCATTGATCATAGTGGACAGGATATGGGTACCGAGGGTGGTCAAAGGTTGTTTGTGGATAAATTTGTTTCGAACTTATTGCCCGATTTGAGCAATAAATTAAAGAATTCGGAAAGTGCATGGGCCGTTTCTACCTCTGCTCAGATATTGGCTACAGCACAATATTATGAGAATAGAGAGAAAGAGGAGAACGACCGTGCTGACAAAAAAAACGAAAGAACTAAAGACTAAAGTGCTGTTGCAACAAGCGTATCCGCCGCGTTCGAACCAGAATGCACCTCAACAGAATAGATCGCAGTCGCAATCGAATCGATCGCAGCCGCGAAATGATTCCTCCTCCCAAAGATCATCGTTGGGGTACAATCAATGTGCTTATTGTAGACAGGAGGGACACATTAAATTTAATTGCCCTGTTTTAAATGAACGAAATAGTGGTAATTCATCCAAAGGAGGTTGTGGTGGTTCGCAGCAGGCATCACGTGGTAGAGGTCGTGGTGCTCAGAACGATCGTTCAGATAACTCGTCCAATTCTAATAATTGTTTCGATCAACGTGGATCATCGCAAGGACGATCTGCGCAGTACAATGTAGACGATTATTACGTCGATCAGGGAACTGACAACAGTAATTACTAGGACAGCCAAAGACAAGGAGAGGGAGTGGTATCAGTTCCGGTTGATCAGAGAGGGCCTTACGTCGCAGTTGCTACATCGGGCGTCGTTGAGCCTTTTCTGTTGGACACTGGTGCAGCGAAAAGTTCTATCATGCATTCGAAACTCCCTGGCGCACCTTTGTCTGGCTTAACAAATGTTTCCGTTGGATTCTCTGGCGCCCCCGTTAGCAATCCAGTTTCGCGCCCTTTGCCCCTTACCATAGGGCCACGTGAGCTTCAAGCTCCGCTGATTTTGACTACTGGTTGTGGTGAAAATCTTTTGGGCCTGGATTTGCTTAAACGTTTGTATGCAACTTTGTATTGTTCTCCTGGGGGTGTAAAGCTTACGTTAGGAGAGAGGGTTGTCTCTCCAATGTATCTGTCTCTCGATAAGCTTCCACCGGAATTGAGTTCTCTTCCTGCGTCTTTGTGGGCGACGGGTCCAAATGACGTGGGCCTACTTGATATCTCCCCTTATGTTGTTCAGTTGAAATCTAATGTGCGATTGCCACGTATTCCCCAGTATCGTATCTCTCTTGATGGTGAACGAGCATTGTTAGCGATCATTTATGATCTTATTGAGAAAGACGTTATTGAAGAGACTCGGGGAAACGTGTGCAACAGCCCTGTACTGCCCATTCTTAAACGTACTGATCCTTCAAAACTGCCTGTTTATCGTTTTGTTATCGATTTACGGGAGGTGAATAAAATTGTGGTTCCTCAATTCCCTGTTGTGCCTGACATCACGGCGCTACTGACTCTGATCCCAGCTTCTGCATCATGGTTTTCGGTGATTGATTTGAAAAATGCGTTTTTTAGCATCCCGATTGCCGAGGAGAGCAGAGACCTTTTCGGTTTCTCTCTCGGTGGACGTAGCTTCCGGTTCAAACGCGCTCCTCAGGGCTACTGTGAAAGTCCATCGATTTACAGTCAAGCCTTGAAGGGTCAACTGGATGCGTTTAGGTTGCCGGTTGGTGCGGCCTTAATCCAATACGTCGACGACTTATTGGTGGCTGCTGATACTCAGGACATTTGCAAAATTGCTACGGTATCGTTGCTGCAACATCTCTGTGAGTTGAATCATAAGGTGTCCCCTTCTAAACTCCAATATTGTTGTCAAGAAGTAACCTATCTAGGTCACTTATTGTCAAAGGAGGGAAGGAGGTTGACCCCAGAGAGAATTGCAGCGATTGCGCGAATGACTGTGCCAAAAACCCAGAGAGATGTGCGTGCTTTCCTAGGTATCACATCGTACTGCAGGCAGTGGATCCCTAATTTTTCATTGCTAGCGAAACCATTAGTGGCTCTTACGTGCAAGGATGTTTCAACTCCTTTACCATGGACGGAAGAACGTCAGAAAAGTTTTTCTGAATTACGTGATTCATTGTGTTCGGCTCCTGTGTTGGGTACTCCTGACTATAGTAAGCCGTTTACATTATATGTTCACGAGAGGGAAGGTTGTGCTTTGAGTGTCTTAACGCAACCTTTTGGTGGTAAACAGCGTCCATGTGCATATTTTTCCTCGACCTTGGACCCAGTAGCTAGAGCATTGCCGAGTTGTTTGAGAGCAACTGCGGCAGCTGCGGTCTCCATCCGACAATCAGCAGGATTGGTCATGGATAATATGCTTACGGTGATGGTTCCGCATGCAGTCGATACTCTATTGAATCGTACGAAAACTCAGCACTTGACGAGTGCGAGGTTGTCTGGGTACGAGTTGACGTTATTGGCAAGTCATATTCAGATAAAACGTTGTAATGTTCTGAACCCGGCAACTTTGTTACCGATTAGTGCAGAGTCAGATGAAGTAGCAGAACATGATTGCTACTTGAGGACCGAAGAAGAAACAAAAGGTCGAGTGGACCTTAAAAACACCCCATTGGAAGAACCAGATGGTACATTGTATGTGGATGGGTCATGTTTTAAGTTGCCGAATGGCGATGTGACTACCGCTTATGCTGTTGTAACGTTGAACACTGTTGTTGAGACTGCAAGATTGAATCAGAATTCTGCCCAAGCTGCGGAATTGATTGCTCTTACTAGAGCGTGTGTGTTAGCGAAAGGGAAACGTGTGAATGTGTTTACCGACAGCCAATACGCTTTTGGCGTCGCTCACAGTTTTGGACGATTGTGGAGAGAGAGAGGTTTCTTGACGTCGCATGGTACGAAGATTCAGCATGGCCAGCTTGTAAATGATCTTTTGGATGCACTGACGTTGCCTACGCAAGTAGCGATTGTTAAATGCAGTGCGCATCGTAAGGTGACGGATGATGTTGGTCGTGGTAATGCGTTTGCGGATGAGATTGCTAAGGAGACTGCCCGGAACCTTAGCACTCGAATGTATGTGACGAGTTCGGTTAGGTGGCCTACAGAATCGAGCATGTGTGAAAACACTATTGAAAGCGTGAAAGAAATTCAGAGTGAGGCCACCGAGACTGAAAAGGCGAAGTGGAAAGAAAGCACGGGAAAGTTGGATGCGAGTGGTTGTTGGATTGATTTGTCGGATCAGAAAAGATGGTTGTTGCCCGATGCGTATGTGCTGGCCGTTGTGACAATGGCACATGGGTTAGCACATATCAGCGTGAAAGGTATTTGTAAATTATTGTCGCCTGTATGGAAGAATGATGGTATTACGAAATGTGCTGAACGTCTGGTGAAGAATTGTATGGTGTGCATGATGTACAATCCTGGCAAAGGAACTCCAACTCCTCCTGGCAGTTTTGCTCCCCCTTCGTATCCCTTTGAGGTGATTCAACTGGACTTCATCCATATGGAGCGATGCAATAACCTGAAATACGTTTTAGTTGTGGTTTGCGCATTCTCCCGATGGATCGAGGCCTATCCTCTCAAAGACAATACTGCTTTGTCTACTGCGAAAATCCTACTGAAGGAATATTTTCCTCGGTATGGAATGCCTAGAGTCGTGTGGTCAGATAACGGAAGTGAGTTTGTTGGAAGTGTGATGAAGAGTGTGTGTAAGGGCCTTGGGATTAATCAAAAATTCCACAGCGCCAATCATCCCCAGTCAGCTGGATTGGTTGAGGGGTATAACGGCACCCTTAAACTAAAACTAGCAAAGATTCAGGCTACGACTGGTCTTTCGTGGCCTGACTAAGCGTGGGCGGAAAATCCGTTCCGCTCGCGGATTTTGCGGATTTTCGGGAAATCCGCAATCCGCGAGATTTGCGGATTTCCCGCAAAATCCGCAAATTCGCACGCAGCGGATTTTTTTGGCGGCGCGCGGCGTTGGTGATACAATTTTTGCGGCGCGCGGCGTTTATCATCGTTTGCCGAGTTGTTTTTTTCGATAGTTTGCGAGTGCTGCGCCATTTTGGATCTTGCTGTGTGATCCCGCGGGAATTGGCGAGCGCGATTACGTCATCGCGGCTTGCCAGCGATAGTTTGTCAACGCGAGTACGACGAGATCACGTCTCGCGGTACTTCGCAATTGCGAGATTTGAGATGCGGCGCGCGAAAATATAAATTTGCAATTCTGCACAAGAAATCCACCAGCAAGCAGCATAAACCTTCTAGAAATGATGATTTTTATGTGAATAACTCCTTAGTTTGACATTTGCCTGCACTTTTTTAGCGAGGAGTCCATTTTGGGGAGGGGGGCAGGGGGGTGGGAGGAAGGAAGTGCCCCATAGTCTTCAACTTCCTGTTCCTGTTCAGCAGGCTCCTCCCAGTGCTTTGTCCATCTCCTGGTCACTTTTCATTCGGATGTGGACCTGGAAGGATTACCTTTTGTGGATGCTGCTGGATCTTTGGATTTGAGGCCTTTTTGACTTTCTTTGGATCACTGTTGGATTAGAAATTTTACAAGTAAGTTTGTTTGGGGCATTACAGTTGCTGCAACTAAAATTTTGGGATTTTCGATTTTTGGGCTGTTTTGGGGCCTTTTCCCAGGGGTACTCAGTGGTGGGTGGACTGATTCTTTCTGTGGGTTGTCTTGAACTTAAACATCATGGAGGCCATAGATGAATTGGGATTGTGCTGATTTTTCTGTGTTTTTCGATTTTTTTTTGTTGTAAAATTTTGTGTTTTTCGATTTTTGACCTGTTGTTGGGGCCTTGACCAGGGGTAGTGAGTGGTGCATGGGCCTAGTCTTTCTGTGGGCTGTCTTGAATTTAAACATCATGGAGGCCATGGATGGAATGGGATTGTGCTGATTTTGCAGTGTTTTTCGATTTTTGGGGGTGTTCATGGGGAGGGACATGCCATGTGGCTGGTGGCCATTTTGAGTGCAGCTACAGGCACTGGCCATGTGCTGGCAGGCAAGTGGCCATTTTGAATGCAGGCTTTGTTGTTAGGCCTCCAACCATTTTGCCTACTTTTCAACCTTTATTTATGCCAGGGGTAGTGAGTCTTGCATGGGCCTAGTATTTCTGTGGGTTGTCTTGAATTTAAACATCATGGAGGCCATGGATGGAATGGGATTGTGCTGATTTTGCAGTGTTTTTCGATTTTTGGGGGTGTTCATGGGGAGGGACATGCCATGTGGCTGGTGGCCATTTTGAGTGCAGCTACAGGCACTGGCCATGTGCTGGCAGGCAAGTGGCCATTTTGAATGCAGGCTTTGTTGTTAGGCCTCCAACCATTTTGCCTACTTTTCAACCTTTATTTATGCCAGGGGTAGTGAGTCTTGCATGGGCCTAGTATTTCTGTGGGTTGTCTTGAATTTAAACATCATGGAGGCCATGGATGGAATGGGATTGTGCTGATTTTGCAGTGTTTTTCGATTTTTGGGGGTGTTCATGGGGAGGGACATGCCATGTGGCTGGTGGCCATTTTGAGTGCAGCTACAGGCACTGGCCATGTGCTGGCAGGCAAGTGGCCATTTTGAATGCAGGCTTTGTTGTTAGGCCTCCAACCATTTTGCCTACTTTTCAACCTTTATTTATGCCAGGGGTAGTGAGTCTTGCATGGGCCTAGTATTTCTGTGGGTTGTCTTGAATTTAAACATCATGGAGGCCATAGATGAATTGGGATTGTGCTGATTTTTCTGTGTTTTTCGATTTTTTTTTTTTTGTAAAATTTTGTGTTTTTCGATTTTTGACCTGTTGTTGGGGCCTTGACCAGGGGTAGTGAGTGGTGCATGGGCCTAGTCTTTCTGTGGGCTGTCTTGAATTTAAACATCATGGAGGCCATGGATGGAATGGGATTGTGCTGATTTTGCAGTGTTTTTCGATTTTTGGGGGTGTTCATGGGGAGGGACATGCCATGTGGCTGGTGGCCATTTTGAGTGCAGCTACAGGCACTGGCCATGTGCTGGCAGGCAAGTGGCCATTTTGAATGCAGGCTTTGTTGTTAGGCCTCCAACCATTTTGCCTACTTTTCAACCTTTATTTATGCCAGGGGTAGTGAGTCTTGCATGGGCCTAGTATTTCTGTGGGTTGTCTTGAATTTAAACATCATGGAGGCCATGGATGGAATGGGATTGTGCTGATTTTGCAGTGTTTTTCGATTTTTGGGGGTGTTCATGGGGAGGGACATGCCATGTGGCTGGTGGCCATTTTGAGTGCAGCTACAGGCACTGGCCATGTGCTGGCAGGCAAGTGGCCATTTTGAATGCAGGCTTTGTTGTTAGGCCTCCAACCATTTTGCCTACTTTTCAACCTTTATTTATGCCAGGGGTAGTGAGTCTTGCATGGGCCTAGTATTTCTGTGGGTTGTCTTGAATTTAAACATCATGGAGGCCATGGATGGAATGGGATTGTGCTGATTTTGCAGTGTTTTTCGATTTTTGGGGGTGTTCATGGGGAGGGACATGCCATGTGGCTGGTGGCCATTTTGAGTGCAGCTACAGGCACTGGCCATGTGCTGGCAGGCAAGTGGCCATTTTGAATGCAGGCTTTGTTGTTAGGCCTCCAACCATTTTGCCTACTTTTCAACCTTTATTTATGCCAGGGGTAGTGAGTCTTGCATGGGCCTAGTATTTCTGTGGGTTGTCTTGAATTTAAACATCATGGAGGCCATAGATGAATTGGGATTGTGCTGATTTTTCTGTGTTTTTCGATTTTTTTTTTTTGTAAAATTTTGTGTTTTTCGATTTTTGACCTGTTGTTGGGGCCTTGACCAGGGGTAGTGAGTGGTGCATGGGCCTAGTCTTTCTGTGGGCTGTCTTGAATTTAAACATCATGGAGGCCATGGATGGAATGGGATTGTGCTGATTTTGCAGTGTTTTTCGATTTTTGGGGGTGTTCATGGGGAGGGACATGCCATGTGGCTGGTGGCCATTTTGAGTGCAGCTACAGGCACTGGCCATGTGCTGGCAGGCAAGTGGCCATTTTGAATGCAGGCTTTGTTGTTAGGCCTCCAACCATTTTGCCTACTTTTCAACCTTTATTTATGCCAGGGGTAGTGAGTCTTGCATGGGCCTAGTCTTTCTGTGGGTTGTCTTGAATTTAAACATTATGGAGGGCATGGATGGATTGGGATTGTGCTGATTTTGCAGTGTTTTTCGATTTTTTTGTGCTCTATAACTGAACTGATGTTCCTCTGTCTTCCATTTTTTTTAGGTGCACAAGACTCAAGAGAACCACCAGTGCCAGGAAGAAGTCCTGCAGCGGTGTGTGTGTGCAGCATAACGTCACGCGACGTCACGTCTGGCCTCAGACAACTCTACAATTCGTGCAACTGCGGCCTGCTGTCTGACCTGCTCTGAAGAAGATGGCCCCAAAGAAAGTTCTCCGTAGCTCCTCTAGCAAGAAAGTTGCTAGTAAGGAGCAGAAGAAGCAAGTTACCAAGGAGGCTGGTGTGCCACCCGCCACTTTTTTTGGGAGCAAAAAAAAAAGTACGCCTGCAGCAGCAGGATCTGCTGGGGACCAACCTGAGAGCAGCACCCCTGCTCCATTGGGTTCAGTGCCTCCACCACCACGCCAACTTAAGTCAAAGCCCTTGAGTGCTTCAGAGGCAGTCAGTGTACTTCTCCAATCACCATCGACCAGTGATGTTGGCTCATCGCAAGAAAGTAGCAGCAATGTCCCTGAATCAACACAGGTTGTTGTAACTCATCTGACAAGTGTTGAACAACCACAGCCGCAACAACAACACCATGTGCAAGTACACGCCCAAGTACATGTGGAAGGAGAGGCAGCAAAAGGAGATGCGCAAGCAAAGGTGCATGGACGTTCACAAGTGCCCACAATAGTTGTTCCTCCCGAAGTAGGGGCACATTTGGAAATCGACAATGAAGCTGAGGTATCATTGGAAGCCACTCCTCCTGATGATCATTCATTGTCTTCCACATCCCTAGCAAGGAAAAGATCAAGGGGGGTGTCTACATCTTCTTCAAGCCCACCTCGTTCTGGTGCAAGTGATCTGTCTTGGGAACCACCACAACTGCGGTCTGACAGTGAGGCAGAGGCACACCATGATCTGCCACCGGTACCTAAGCGTAAAAGGAAGGTCGTCCAAAAACTCAAACCTATGGAGTGTGATGAGGCTCAACAAGAAGTGACAGATACTGCTGGTGATGAAGCCTCTCACGATGACGACGAGCCAGTCATCACAAAGGTCACTGCAGCCCCACCGGGCATGCAGCAAAGAGACATTTTGACCCTATCCCGAGAAGCTGCTGAGCGTGATGATGATGTCGGCGAGGAGGCAATGGAAATGGAATCATTAGATTTGGAGTTAAGTAGTACACCAAAACCTACCGCTTCCATATTTCTTCGCAAGAAGGTACCCACCTCGTCCTCGACCTCAATTCGTGGTGGTGAAAGTGCAAAACGTACTGAAGTTCGGCAATCCACATCCTCCACTTCATCTGTCATTAGCAGCAGGACCACCACCACCAGTATCGCCGCCTCCTCCGGCCCCCGAAGACATTTCAAGTCTCCAGTTTGGGACTTCTTTAGTGTTTGCCCAAAAAAGGAAAACGTAGCCATTTGTAGCCTTTGTAAGCTTCGATTTAGTCGTGGTAAGCTTGGTTCTAACTATGGTACCGGAGGCCAGAGAGGTCATCTTGAGAGAAGGCACCCTGTCGAATGGTTTCCGCACCTAGAGGCGGTCAAGAAAGCCGGAATTGCACGTAATGAAAACGTTGATTTGTCATCTGCTGATGACGAGGTAGAAGACGATTCAAACACTTCACTTACACCCAGTTCCCATGTCAGCAGCACACCCCATGGGAGCCACACTAAGAGTGTGGGAGAGAGTGAGACATCAATGCGGAAAAGTTCATCAGCGAGCGTAACTGGGTCGAAGAGATCATCATCATCCCGTAAATCATTGGTCCAGGGCAACATTAAAAAGATGTTGTTTACAGAAGCGCAATATGAACGCAACCACCCAATGACCCGTCTGTATAACACTAAGCTGGCTAAAATGCTAGCTCTGGACCTTCTCCCTTTTTCTTTTGTAGAAGGGGTTGGTTTTCTAGAATTAGTGACAGCGCTCTGCCCTAAATGGAAGGTTCCTAGCCGGTTCTATTTTGCCCGAGTTGCGGTTCCAGCACTACATGAAGATGTTCTGAAGGTGATTGGGGCAGCTTTGCAGAAGAGTGCTGTTCACACTATACATCTGACAACAGACATGTGGACCAGTGGCGCAGGCGCTGATTACATGTGCATCACTGCACACTGGGTCTCTTTTTCAGGGGCTAAAGCAAAGCTAAACTCAGGTGTTGACACTAACATTGTTTTTAAAGGTGCTCGGAAACATGCAACACTAGCCATGTTTGGTTTGGAGAAACGTCACACAGCAGAAAACATTTTGGATGTCTTTAACACAAAGGTCCTTAACTGTCTGTCCCCACTAAAACGCAAGGTTGGTTATGTTTCCACAGACAATGGCTCCAATATAGTTAAGGCCATGAGGGACGGTTACTATTTCAGAGTGCCGTGTTTGGCGCACTGTATAAACCTGGTTGTCCAAAAATTCTTGGGTAATAAACGCAGTGCAGCGTACAGTGTATTGGAGAACTGCCGAAAAATATGCAAGCATTTCAGGCATTCTTTTAAGGCCCGCAAGCAGCTGAGGAGCATGCTATATCAAAGTCAAATGCCAGTGAAAGCACTCATCCAGGAGGTGGTAACACGTTGGAACTCAACCTTCTACATGCTTGAGCGTCTGTATGAGCAGTATACGCAACTCGATCAATATTTCTTGAAAGAGGGTATAGAGGAGCTGAGGATGGGTGGGCCGCAATGGAACATAGTTGAAAGCCTAACACGCATGCTTCGTCCTTTTGAGGTCTTCACACGTGCAGTCAGCAAGGAGGACTCTAATTTGGGAAAAGCTATCCCATTGTTGTACATGCTGGAGGACCAACTGAAGGAGGTGTGTTCTGTGTTTCGAAAAGATGACAAAAAGAAAGACTCTTTGCTTCTGGCTGAGAAATTATTAGAGCTCCTACAAGGTGATGAACGTCTTCAAAAGATCCACTCAGAACAGCATTACATTTGTGCTACTATTCTGGATCCACGCTACAAAAAGGCGCTGGCAGGCAGAGCATTCTTTCCTTTTGCTGATGAAGATGTTACAAAGTACAAACGTTGGCTAGCCTTGTCAGCCAAGAAGTTTGAAACAGAACGGCTGGAAATTGAAGGAAATGGCAGTACATCAGCAGGCCATCCCCAGTCAAAACAATCCACTTCTGCACCTGTGGCTGTGGCACAAGTGACCTCTCAGCCGTTAAAGACACCGGCAACCGCATCATCTGCACGAAAGACAGCAGAAACATTGGAGGCTGAAGAGGATTGGCTAGCTCTGCGTGGGTTTGGTTCTCAAAAGGTCAGAGGCACAGCAAGAGCTACGCAAAGTGGAGGAACCTTGGAGGAGGACCTTGAGTCGATGGTGAAGGACTATCTGAATGACTCCACAGAGGTCTATGTTAATTCTGACCCATTGGCGTATTGGCATGGGAAAAAAGAATTGTGGCCACAGCTCACCAACCTGGCTTTAAACTACTTGTCTTGCCCACTCGCAAGTGTGTCTTCTGAACGGGTTTTCAGTGCGGCTGGTGGGATTGTAACTCCCAAACGGAGCCGCCTCTCGCCCAAAAATGTGGAGAGGTTAACAATGATCAAGATGAATCAGCACCTCATACCACCAGATATAAGAGTACGAGAGAGCGTGCCGGATGAAGAGGAGGTGGCCAGCACCATAGATGAGGGAATTTCTACTCTGTCAGGTGGCACTGACCTCACCCGGGCTGAATTCGCAGAGTATGATGACGAAGCCTTATTCTTATTCCTGGACCGTGATTCCGACTTCGAGCCCTGAAAATGAGACAACGAATCAATAACTTTCTTTTTCATCCTTATTCACTTTTATTCCTGTGTGTCTGTCTTTCTTTGTTGTGCACAGTTAATATAATTCAAACTTTAATCAGATAATCACAAAGACAAGCCCATCAGCAGAACTGTCTTCACTTGTTTGCTAATTTATTTGAAGGTGCCGCAGTCTGCATTCCTCAGGTTCACAAGTTCAGAAGAACATGCTCCTCTATCCTCCTCCTCCAGACTCCTATTTCCATCAAAGCAGAGGGCTGGTTTACGCCCAATGAAGAAAGACTCAGCACTTGTGGGGGTGTTGTTCTACCTCTTTGCAGGTGAGTTGACGGGTCTGGGGCCATTGCTGGGAAGCACTAAAAGTGGTTTGTGCCAAATCCGAGGCGGAAATTTTTTTGTGTTTTTGATGACTTGCTTGCCTTTGAGGTGCTCTTAGGGGGGGTTCCGTCTGTTTGTGGGCGAGTTTCATGGTCTGAGAGCATTGCTGGGACACTCTAATCTTGATTGCATTTGCTTTTCAGGAAATCCGTCGTGCCAACCCCGACTTATGGCCTAGCTACGCAGCGCGTTTGGACCGAAGGCCCAGAAATATTGCAAGTATGAGAGTTTGCTTTTGGCCTGTTTGGGGGTGTTATACTTCTTGGCGGGTGGGTTGCCGGGTCTTGGGGCATTCCTGGGAAGGTCTAATACCGGGTAGAAGTGGTTGGGACTAAATCCAGGCCGATTTTTTTTTGGGCTATTTCTGACATTTTGCTCTATGTAGCGTTTTCGGGGGCCTGTTTGGGGGGCTTCCTGGTGTTTCTGGGTGAGTTTCGTGGTCTGGGAGCACTGCTGGGACACTCTAATCTTGATTGCATTTGCTTTTCAGGAAATCCGTCGTGCCAACCCCGACTTATGGCCTAGCTACGCAGCGCGTTTGGACCGAAGGCCCAGAAATATTGCAAGTATGAGATTTTGCTTTTGGCCTGTTTGGGGGTGTTATGCTTCTTGGCGGGTGGGTTGCCGGGTCTTGGGGCATTCCTGGGAAGGTCTAATACCGGGTAGAAGTGGTTGGGACTAAATCCAGGCCGATTTTTTTTTGGGCTATTTCTGACATTTTGCTCTATGTAGCGTTTTCGGGGGCCTGTTTGGGGGGCTTCCTGGTGTTTCTGGGTGAGTTTCGTGGTCTGGGAGCACTGCTGGCTATATCTACTTTACTTTGCAAGAGGTTTGAAGCAAATCCATGGTGGCAGAGGGGACTTAGGGCCTAGCTGCAGAGCGCGCGCGGAGTGATTTGGGAAATTTGTGAAAAATTGACTAAGTCCCCATTTTTGTACTTTTGCTCTTTGGCTGTTTGGGGGTCTTCTACTCGTTTTCTCCTGGGTTGACGGCTCTGGGGCCATTGCTGGGAAGCTCTAATACCGGATAAAAGTGTTTTGGACCAAATCCCAGGCGGAATATTTTTTGTGTTTTTGATGACTTGCTTGCCTTTGAGGTGCTCTTAGGGGGGGTTCCGTCTGTTTGTAGGTGAGTTTCGTGGTCTGGGAGCATTGCTGGGACACTCTAATCTTGATTGCATTTGCTTTTCAGGAAATCCGTCGTGCCAACCCCGACTTATGGCCCAGCTACGCAGCGCGTTTGGACCGAAGGCCCAGAAATATTGCAAGTATGAGAGTTTGCTTTTGGCCTGTTTGGGGGTGTTATACTTCTTGGCGGGTGGGTTGCCGGGTCTTGGGGCATTCCTGGGAAGGTCTAATACCGGGTAGAAGTGGTTGGGACTAAATCCAGGCCGATTTTTTTTTGGGCTATTTCTGACATTTTGCTCTATGTAGCGTTTTCGGGGGCCTGTTTGGGGGGCTTCCTGGTGTTTCTGGGTGAGTTTCGTGGTCTGGGAGCACTGCTGGGACACTCTAATCTTGATTGCATTTGCTTTTCAGGAAATCCGTCGTGCCAACCCCGACTTATGGCCTAGCTACGCAGCGCGTTTGGACCGAAGGCCCAGAAATATTGCAAGTATGAGATTTTGCTTTTGGCCTGTTTGGGGGTGTTATGCTTCTTGGCGGGTGGGTTGCCGGGTCTTGGGGCATTCCTGGGAAGGTCTAATACCGGGTAGAAGTGGTTGGGACTAAATCCAGGCCGATTTTTTTTTGGGCTATTTCTGACATTTTGCTCTATGTAGCGTTTTCGGGGGCCTGTTTGGGGGGCTTCCTGGTGTTTCTGGGTGAGTTTCGTGGTCTGGGAGCACTGCTGGCTATATCTACTTTACTTTGCAAGAGGTTTGAAGCAAATCCATGGTGGCAGAGGGGACTTAGGGCCTAGCTGCAGAGCGCGCGCGGAGTGATTTGGGAAATTTGTGAAAAATTTACTAAGTCCCCATTTTTGTACTTTTGCTCTTTGGCTGTTTGGGGGTCTTCTACTCGTTTTCTCCTGGGTTGACGGCTCTGGGGCCATTGCTGGGAAGCTCTAATACCGGATAAAAGTGTTTTGGACCAAATCCCAGGCGGAAAATTTTTTGTGTTTTTGATGACTTGCTTGCCTTTGAGGTGCTCTTAGGGGGGGTTCCGTCTGTTTGTAGGTGAGTTTCGTGGTCTGGGAGCATTGCTGGGACACTCTAATCTTGATTGCATTTGCTTTTCAGGAAATCCGTCGTGCCAACCCCGACTTATGGCCTAGCTACGCAGCGCGTTTGGACCGAAGGCCCAGAAATATTGCAAGTATGAGAGTTTGCTTTTGGCCTGTTTGGGGGTGTTATACTTCTTGGCGGGTGGGTTGCCGGGTCTTGGGGCATTCCTGGGAAGGTCTAATACCGGGTAGAAGTGGTTGGGACTAAATCCAGGCCGATTTTTTTTTGGGCTATTTCTGACATTTTGCTCTATGTAGCGTTTTCGGGGGCCTGTTTGGGGGGCTTCCTGGTGTTTCTGGGTGAGTTTCGTGGTCTGGGAGCACTGCTGGGACACTCTAATCTTGATTGCATTTGCTTTTCAGGAAATCCGTCGTGCCAACCCCGACTTATGGCCTAGCTACGCAGCGCGTTTGGACCGAAGGCCCAGAAATATTGCAAGTATGAGATTTTGCTTTTGGCCTGTTTGGGGGTGTTATGCTTCTTGGCGGGTGGGTTGCCGGGTCTTGGGGCATTCCTGGGAAGGTCTAATACCGGGTAGAAGTGGTTGGGACTAAATCCAGGCCGATTTTTTTTTGGGCTATTTCTGACATTTTGCTCTATGTAGCGTTTTCGGGGGCCTGTTTGGGGGGCTTCCTGGTGTTTCTGGGTGAGTTTCGTGGTCTGGGAGCACTGCTGGCTATATCTACTTTACTTTGCAAGAGGTTTGAAGCAAATCCATGGTGGCAGAGGGGACTTAGGGCCTAGCTGCAGAGCGCGCGCGGAGTGATTTGGGAAATTTGTGAAAAATTGACTAAGTCCCCATTTTTGTACTTTTGCTCTTTGGCTGTTTGGGGGTCTTCTACTCGTTTTCTCCTGGGTTGACGGCTCTGGGGCCATTGCTGGGAAGCTCTAATACCGGATAAAAGTGTTTTGGACCAAATCCCAGGCGGAAAATTTTTTGTGTTTTTGATGACTTGCTTGCCTTTGAGGTGCTCTTAGGGGGGGTTCCGTCTGTTTGTAGGTGAGTTTCGTGGTCTGGGAGCATTGCTGGGACACTCTAATCTTGATTGCATTTGCTTTTCAGGAAATCCGTCGTGCCAACCCCGACTTATGGCCCAGCTACGCAGCGCGTTTGGACCGAAGGCCCAGAAATATTGCAAGTATGAGAGTTTGCTTTTGGCCTGTTTGGGGGTGTTATACTTCTTGGCGGGTGGGTTGCCGGGTCTTGGGGCATTCCTGGGAAGGTCTAATACCGGGTAGAAGTGGTTGGGACTAAATCCAGGCCGATTTTTTTTTGGGCTATTTCTGACATTTTGCTCTATGTAGCGTTTTCGGGGGCCTGTTTGGGGGGCTTCCTGGTGTTTCTGGGTGAGTTTCGTGGTCTGGGAGCACTGCTGGGACACTCTAATCTTGATTGCATTTGCTTTTCAGGAAATCCGTCGTGCCAACCCCGACTTATGGCCTAGCTACGCAGCGCGTTTGGACCGAAGGCCCAGAAATATTGCAAGTATGAGATTTTGCTTTTGGCCTGTTTGGGGGTGTTATGCTTCTTGGCGGGTGGGTTGCCGGGTCTTGGGGCATTCCTGGGAAGGTCTAATACCGGGTAGAAGTGGTTGGGACTAAATCCAGGCCGATTTTTTTTTGGGCTATTTCTGACATTTTGCTCTATGTAGCGTTTTCGGGGGCCTGTTTGGGGGGCTTCCTGGTGTTTCTGGGTGAGTTTCGTGGTCTGGGAGCACTGCTGGCTATATCTACTTTACTTTGCAAGAGGTTTGAAGCAAATCCATGGTGGCAGAGGGGACTTAGGGCCTAGCTGCAGAGCGCGCGCGGAGTGATTTGGGAAATTTGTGAAAAATTGACTAAGTCCCCATTTTTGTACTTTTGCTCTTTGGCTGTTTGGGGGTCTTCTACTCGTTTTCTCCTGGGTTGACGGCTCTGGGGCCATTGCTGGGAAGCTCTAATACCGGATAAAAGTGTTTTGGACCAAATCCCAGGCGGAAAATTTTTTGTGTTTTTGATGACTTGCTTGCCTTTGAGGTGCTCTTAGGGGGGGTTCCGTCTGTTTGTAGGTGAGTTTCGTGGTCTGGGAGCATTGCTGGGACACTCTAATCTTGATTGCATTTGCTTTTCAGGAAATCCGTCGTGCCAACCCCGACTTATGGCCCAGCTACGCAGCGCGTTTGGACCGAAGGCCCAGAAATATTGCAAGTATGAGAGTTTGCTTTTGGCCTGTTTGGGGGTGTTATACTTCTTGGCGGGTGGGTTGCCGGGTCTTGGGGCATTCCTGGGAAGGTCTAATACCGGGTAGAAGTGGTTGGGACTAAATCCAGGCCGATTTTTTTTTGGGCTATTTCTGACATTTTGCTCTATGTAGCGTTTTCGGGGGCCTGTTTGGGGGGCTTCCTGGTGTTTCTGGGTGAGTTTCGTGGTCTGGGAGCACTGCTGGGACACTCTAATCTTGATTGCATTTGCTTTTCAGGAAATCCGTCGTGCCAACCCCGACTTATGGCCTAGCTACGCAGCGCGTTTGGACCGAAGGCCCAGAAATATTGCAAGTATGAGATTTTGCTTTTGGCCTGTTTGGGGGTGTTATGCTTCTTGGCGGGTGGGTTGCCGGGTCTTGGGGCATTCCTGGGAAGGTCTAATACCGGGTAGAAGTGGTTGGGACTAAATCCAGGCCGATTTTTTTTTGGGCTATTTCTGACATTTTGCTCTATGTAGCGTTTTCGGGGGCCTGTTTGGGGGGCTTCCTGGTGTTTCTGGGTGAGTTTCGTGGTCTGGGAGCACTGCTGGCTATATCTACTTTACTTTGCAAGAGGTTTGAAGCAAATCCATGGTGGCAGAGGGGACTTAGGGCCTAGCTGCAGAGCGCGCGCGGAGTGATTTGGGAAATTTGTGAAAAATTGACTAAGTCCCCATTTTTGTACTTTTGCTCTTTGGCTGTTTGGGGGTCTTCTACTCGTTTTCTCCTGGGTTGACGGCTCTGGGGCCATTGCTGGGAAGCTCTAATACCGGATAAAAGTGTTTTGGACCAAATCCCAGGCGGAAAATTTTTTGTGTTTTTGATGACTTGCTTGCCTTTGAGGTGCTCTTAGGGGGGGTTCCGTCTGTTTGTAGGTGAGTTTCGTGGTCTGGGAGCATTGCTGGGACACTCTAATCTTGATTGCATTTGCTTTTCAGGAAATCCGTCGTGCCAACCCCGACTTATGGCCTAGCTACGCAGCGCGTTTGGACCGAAGGCCCAGAAATATTGCAAGTATGAGAGTTTGCTTTTGGCCTGTTTGGGGGTGTTATACTTCTTGGCGGGTGGGTTGCCGGGTCTTGGGGCATTCCTGGGAAGGTCTAATACCGGGTAGAAGTGGTTGGGACTAAATCCAGGCCGATTTTTTTTTGGGCTATTTCTGACATTTTGCTCTATGTAGCGTTTTCGGGGGCCTGTTTGGGGGGCTTCCTGGTGTTTCTGGGTGAGTTTCGTGGTCTGGGAGCACTGCTGGGACACTCTAATCTTGATTGCATTTGCTTTTCAGGAAATCCGTCGTGCCAACCCCGACTTATGGCCTAGCTACGCAGCGCGTTTGGACCGAAGGCCCAGAAATATTGCAAGTATGAGATTTTGCTTTTGGCCTGTTTGGGGGTGTTATGCTTCTTGGCGGGTGGGTTGCCGGGTCTTGGGGCATTCCTGGGAAGGTCTAATACCGGGTAGAAGTGGTTGGGACAAAATCCGCGCGGAAAAGCCTTTAGTTTTGGCACTTTTTGTAACTTAGGGTTCGTTAGGGTTAGCCCTAGCAGCAGGATTGCATGTGTATCGGGGTGTTCTAGATTTTTCAAACTGAGTTCTGGGGTCTTAGAGCACTCGTGAGAATGTGTAATTTTGGTTGCAAGTCATTTGAAGAAAATCCATGGTGGGAAAGGGGGGATTTGGCATAGTTAAAGAAAGCCTTTGCCACTATTCTTAACTTAGGGTTCGTTAGGGTTAGCAGTATTTCTATTGCATGTGTTTGAGTGGGGGGGATTTCGAGTCTTGGAGCGATGCTGGCTATGGCTACTTTTGCTTGGTTGCTTGCAAGTGGTTTGAATGCAATCCACGGGGGGTAATGGGTAATTAGGGTACTTCGGCCTACTTTTACTTTCAAAGTAAGTTTTGTCTCCAGTTTTCTGCTAGGCCTCGTTTTTTGGGTGGGAGCACTGCTAGGAAGATCTATTTTTGTTCTAAAACACAGTTTACAGTACACCTAGCTTGAGGGGCAAGATCCGCTACATTAATTTGCCCATACTTATTTATCCTTCAAAAGGTGACTCAGAGTACGCACTTTCAAAAACATTGTACTGTCTGTCTACTAGGAAAAACAAATTGTGACTTTTTGCACTCCACAGCCTACATACCTTATATTTATTTATCAGTGGTGTTGTAATATTATATCACTTCCTGTTTTTCGTTGAATAATTACAGGCCGGGTTTCAGTCTCTGCAATGGGGAAAAAAGGATGGAGTCAGGCTTCACAGTAGCGAGCCACAATTCAGCATCAGGCAGGCAGTGGACAGGGTGTCTTCTGGTGACCAACATCGGTGGACGAAGCGTCGGCTGCAATGGAGGAGTGCCGCTAATAGGAGGATTTTTTTTCTGCGGGCAACTTACTTACCACTTCCAACAGGACCACTACAACCACATAGATACAGTATCCCTTGCCTTTTTCTCTGACTGTGACTGCATTTCTTTGCTCTCTCTCGGCTTCTACATTGATCCCTTAACACATCACTTAGTCCACTCCACTATCTGCACCACACATAGTCATTTGTAAGTGCTCCTACGTAATTCGCAAGTCGCAGCACGCCCCAGGCCGTAGAGGACTGGGATGGCCCCAATGATGAAGCATGTCACCAAGGGGCAACCCTGGTGAGTGAGGGGACACCTAGAAAAAAAGCAATTTCTCCTTTTCTATCTACTATACCTTCTGTCAGGTTACGCAGCCCCTAAGCGCCTACCGTACTATGAAACTACATTTCCCATGAGTAGGCGGGAGACTTGCAGACTATTTAGTGAGACTATATGAGAGTACCCTTGTATGTTAGGACATCACTTCACTGATGCCTGTCTTGTCTTCTCTTACAGGTATCCTTTCCCTGCTGACCCTACCTTTACCCATCCCACATTTTTTATTTTAGTTTGTTATTTTTCTCCCTCGCCTAATGCCTCGAACACCCTGTGTTTACACTTCTGGGTGTTGGTGACATTTGGAGGTGGAACCATATTTGCATCGACTGGATCACGGGGAGTAAACGTGACACCTTCCAGACCAACCCCATTGAGTGTTGTTGTGAATGGATTTATAGTGACCAGCAAGGCTCTCGGGTATCTGGCTACAGAGACCTTATGTTGAATATAGTTATCAATAATTCCACACAGGCCCTGTACTGTCGCATTCTTTCTTTCCACAGTTGTCGATGATATATTCTTACTCTGCTTGACAAAGAACCATTGCTAATGTGAAAGAACTTCAACCGAATTAGTAGTTATACTTTACCATTTGTTAGGCTACAATGTGGCACTGCTCTACTGTACTTCTGTCACCTGCTATATTCTCAGTTGTACCGTTGAATTGCTCAGGAGGACAAACCAGATTTCATTTTCTTTTTTTTCATAGGCATGCAACTGCCACTGTGTCACACCACTAGTACCACCGCTATGAGGAAATTTTATCCGACCAAGATTGCCAACGTTATTCGGTGTTTCCCGTGGAGCCAGCCCTGGGCCTAGCCCTACTTTCAAACACAAATTACAGGTAAGATAAGCGTTTGGTGGTTTGGGGGTATAATGGAGTATTAGTACGAGAGACGAGAGACTGAAGGTAGTACTACTAAAGTCCTAGGACTCTTGGATTCACTTCACTTAGTCTGTGAGAGGCACTTAGTGTTGAAAACATTTGGGCATTTACACTTAAAGGAAGAAAATGGAACTAAACTTTCAGGAAAACAGTCAACGTTAAACCCCCACCCACCAGGCAAGCAGTAAAAAACAGGTATGCTCAGATAAAGTTTGAAAAAGTATATTTATATCCCTAACAAAATAATCTCCCGCAAGACCCTCCCTAACCCCAACGATTGTCCTTCAAAAGTCCCCAAAAACCCAACTCCCAATTCCCACCCCCCAAAAGTCTCTAAAAAAGGGGCAAGGGACACTATGGGTGGATGCTGTTAACTTTTTGGGCCAGGGCATCATGCTCCTCGCGGAGCAAGGCGAGCTCCTGCTGAAGGCGGGACACCATCAGGGTAGTGCGGCGCAGGCGTGCCTTCACTGCCTTGCAGGTGCAAGGCCTGTGAGAAGCAGCTGTTGGCCTTGCTGCTCGGCGGTGGCGTTTGCCTTTGGCAGCCCGGCTCAGTCTCGGTGGACCACTGTGCTGGGTGGCAGCCGGTGGGGCCACGGAGGCCGATGCAGACGACGTTGTCGTTGTTGTCGACCGCACACTTTCCTCGTCCTCCAGGGCCACCAGCCGCCGATATTCCGCAACAGTGGCCTCGATTCTCCGTTGCCGGGCCGCTCTAGCCAGCTCCTTCCTCCTTGTTCGTTTGGAAGGAGAACCTATATGAAGAAAGAAAGACATAGTCTGTAACCAATGCTCTTTAAGATTAACTCAATCATTCAGCAGAAATGTGTGCTGCAGTACAACTAGCAACTTGCAAGCGCATTACATAACTATTGAGGCCAGTATCTATCTAACCTCACACTTCTTCATCCTTGCTCTAACATTAGTGGGAGTTTAAGGAACAAATTCTATGAGCACTGTGGACTTCCATTGGAGTCGACTATGAAAGTACACCAGTCTTATTCTTCTTCTTGTCTCTTGTTTTGGAAAATTGGTACGTTATTTTCTGCAAGCCGGCATAATGCCAGCGCGGTAAACTTGCACCCGAGAAAAAGAGACGCACGCCATGAGGAGTGACCTAGACTTGCGTTGCCGTTGCGTTACTGTACCCGTCCAGTACATGCAGGTGGTGAATCTCTTACTTTTCTATTACGGGTGGCACTGAGAATACTCTGTTACAACTCAAGGGCTACTGCTTAATTAATTTAACTTTCACCCTACAGTGGAAATGAGTACTAGAAATGGAAAATTGAAGAAGATAAATAATCTGATTATCTATCACTTCACATGGGATGTTTTTGCTTATATATGGGATGACTTTAGGTGCTTTGCTTTTTATTGAGTGACAGGCAGTGATACATCCACACATGAATGACTGAGTACTACTAAACTTATTAAGAGAGGTAGGGAGTGGCCACCATAATAACCGGATCTATGCAGTGCTTGCAATACAAACTACTGCTACTATTTATGGTAGTATTTGGACAAAATTAAAAGTTCTTTTCCTTGCCTTTCCTACACTGGAACGGACGTGCGGGTGCAGTGTTACATGCTCTTCAAAGTTACACTTAGTTCATCCACTGACCATCTACTCTCTCTAGATCATGGGTACTCACAAACTTTCTCTCAGGGGCTACATTTACAGTGTAGTTTGGGGCCGAGGGCCGCACTGGTGGGGGCGGAGTCAGAGGGGGCGGGGCTAAAGCAAAACGATAACTTGTGACCATGAGGTTGCACACAGGTCCCTGCAGCAGATGCCCTCATCCACTGAGCCACCAGACCCAGCATTTACATACATCTCTCTCCCTCCTGCTGTCCCTCCTGCCCTCCCTCCATCTCTCTCTCCCTCCTGCCCTCCCTCTCCCTCTGTCATCTCACTGTGTGTGTGTCTATCTGTGTCAGCCTTCAGCCCGGGTTGAGACCGCTTCCTCAACGCGCACACACAGACAACAACACCAAAGTACTTAACAGGTCTTTAAAAGACCATTAACATATTATTGAGGCTTTGTTTGTTTTAGCGCCCCTGCTTCTCCACCCTGACAATCACTGCTTGCCCGGCCCCACAGAGCAGAGGCTTTGTTCTATTTCACCTCTTTGTGGCCTTGCATCTCCACTCTGCTCTGTGGGGGCCGGGGGAGCAGTGATTGTCAGAGTGGAGATGCAGGGGCGCTAACAGGTGAAATACAAAAAAGCCTCTGCTCTGTGGGGGCCGGGGGAGCAGTGATTGTCTGCAAGGTCTGCGCACCGCCAAGGAAGGCTTGCCGGGCCACCACCGGCCCGCGGGCCGTACTATGAGTACCCCTGCTCTAGATACACATATGCTATCTAAGAGTCAGATAGTAGCATGATCCAGGTATATGGACACATACAGTTTCTGTGTCACCCACCCAGGCTGTTGTCCTTCCACCCATCATTGCTTCATCATTCACCCAGCCATGCATCTCATATTCTTGCCTTCCCAGCTAGTCTTCAATCTCAATAAGTAAGGAATATATAAGAGCTTACCTCTGGCCGCCACCACCGTCTCAACTCTCACAGCCGCCGCCGCCGCCTCCTCCCCTGATGAATTGCCCTCCGCCTCCGTGTCGAGCACCACCACCACACTGGCCCCGCCACCAGATGTTCCACCTACAAAGTACATTTAAGAATCTTAGAATAAAGCACTCACTAGTCACTAGTATTTGGTCTAGGAATGAAGACATGTGAAAACAATGTAATTTGTGACTGTCTACGTTAAAGTTAAAAAAAATGTCCCTTTTTCCAGGGAAGGTTGTCTTGCTGCACTTTTTGGCACAACTGATGAAGGCTGATTTTTTAACACGCACCATTTTTCTCCACACAGACAGAAGATGGACTTCTAACAACAAGATCAAGTTGAAACCAGGTGAGAGCTCGGCTCGACCACAAGAAATGTCTTCAATTAATCGTCAGCACTAACCACTTTTCCATTATCAGTTAAACGTTTAGTTTTATTATGACTTCATTTTAATAAATGTGTTTACTTTTAATAAAGCTTTTAAATTTAAATACAATCTGTGTTTTTTGGTCCTCCAGACTAGAGTGACTGAGCGAAAGGTTTTGCAATTTTTGCAAGCATGAGTCCAGATAGAACACTTCAAAAGACATTATGGACAATCCCAGAGGACTGCACTAAGTTGATAGAGCTATTGCTGACTAGAATCATGGGAGTTTCGCCAACCGTGCAATCTTAGTTAGCTACACAGACAGACTAATAAGAATAATCTAGTAATACCACAGGGAGTCATAGTAGAGGCAGGATAAGAATTTAGATACAGTCTACAAGAAGAGCAAAGACAATTTTGAAAAAATTCAAATGAGGAACGCTAGGAAAAATAGGTACTAGTCTAAAATGAAAACTTACTGGGGCCAGCAGAGGAGCCCTCGCCTGCCCGATCCTGGCCCTGTTGAACAGCATCCGCCGCCTGCTGCTCCTGTGTCCTCCTCTCGCCCCTGGGGGGAGCTGACGTACAACATGAAAGAAAGAACAGAAAACATGGATGATTGTTGCTTGTCAATGTCAACCAAATCAAACATTTCAAAAGAACAATAACAAAATATTTCCGCGAAATTATATTGATTATGGTTACTTTTTATTTATTTGCGGACCTGTGACTTCGAAAGTCACGTAACTCACTAAACAAAGTACTGAAACGTTCACCTAGGACTGGCAGGCAGCAGTCCGCAGGCAAGACGCAAAGTGACAGACAAACTCCATTGTGATTTCAGTCAGATCAGTGACAACACTAACAGTTGCCTGCTACATTACCAGTCATTTAAATAGTCAAACTATCAATCCACCGCCACTATTTTTCTTATTGTCAGGGTTACAAAGGAAGGGGCAGATTTAAGCCCTTGCGGCTCTTTTGCGCCGTTCTTGCGTGACTTTTGTGACGCAGCAGCTAAACAAAAAAGGGCGCCATGGTGCGGCGTATAATATTATAACAACGTGACGCATTTGGGAGATGCATCCCGTTATAAAGCCCTGCGCCATCAGGGGGCGTTCCGGCGCAAGGGAGGGCATTCCTGCGCTGGAACACATCCTAATAGTGGCTGAGGGAAATCTACAAAATATCAATCAGTCACCTTTAGGACAATGATGCGTCACACAAACCCTGCACCTGCTTGAAGCAGACGTACGGCTTGACCCAGCATTGGGGAGATAGGGTACCCCAGAGCATTGATGGAGCTGCGCCATCGTTGCGACGCAACTCCAGCAGTAAAGCTTCGGTGATGTTTTGGGCCCATGGGGCGCCGCATTGCAAATACGGCGCACCATGTTTGGTGGTGGTAGCGGGCCGCACAATTAATGGCGCATCCCTGCTACTTTGCAGGGATGCGACGGTAATTGCAATTCTGCCCCTTAGGGGCATACTTACTTACGCGTTCTGGCGCATCTCCAGAGATGCGCCAGATCAAATGCGTCACGCAAAACTACCCTTGCGACACGGCAGATGTGCCTCATTTACAATGCGGCGCGCCCTGGCGCAAGGGTAGGCACTTGCGTGACGCATCTCGTCACGTAAGAGCGGCGCATCGCTGGAGTCACGTCGCCAACGCAATGCAACTCCAGTAATGCTCAGGGCCACCCAATACTTTACATGCTGTGTCAGTCCTTTCGCCTGCTTCGAGCAGACATAAGGAATTGAATTGACGTAGCAGCGTCGCAGAAGTGCCTGCGTTAAATCTTGTAGATTTCACGCAGGCAATTTTGCGAGGCGCACAGCCGCTGGACCGCCCACCCTGCGTACTAGGAACGCACCCATTGTGGTGCAGGCCCATGGCTTTATAACGTGACGCATCTCCCTAGATGCGTCATGCTGTAAATGACTTGCAGGGATGCGGCACGTTTACGCCGCTGTTGCGTCACGCAAGGCAACGTAAACGTGGCGCAAGGGGCTTGTAAATGTAATCTGCCCCCTAGTGTCTAGCATTACGCAGTTCTGTTAAGTACACTCATACATAATAGTTACTCAGGCCAATGAGACCACGAAATAGAAAACAAATAAGCATAGTAGCAACCCCACTGAGAAGGAGAGCAGTGCACCTGAAATGCACAGAAGATTTTGAAATATAATTTAACTACAATGTAATCGTCATCAGCGGCATTATTGGCTTGCTCCATGTAAAAAACAAATATTTGCAATACAACAACACAGAGCAGGAGAAAACATCATAGTAGTGAGTGATTAAATGCCAATGGCTACTACTACTCACCAAGCCCGGGGATCTCCAAGCCGAGCTGGTCCAGCAGGTCGCGCTCGCGGTCCAGGAGGTCCGTCCAGCGATGGGTGACCTGGCTGTAGGTGCGCTGGACCCCGTAGAGGTGGGATATGGCCCAGCACACCTTCTCCCACCGCTTCCGGCGCTCCCGCATGTTGTAGCCGCCGGCCGCGATCCTGCCGCCTCCCGCGATGGTCCTGGGCAGGCGGCGCTGGACGAAGTAGACCAGCGCGCCCACTTCCTCCGGGCTGAATATCTCCCGGCGCGTCACCTGCTCCCCCCTCGATCTCACGCCTGCTGTCCTGCCACTGGGTCCAGCACTACTCCCCGCCGCCGCTGCGGCCCTCAAGTGCCTGGGCAGCTTCACGGCGCCTGGCTTGACCATGGTCTGGGCAGGTAAGGTAGGAAGAAGTAGAAAATTAAGAAAGAATAGGATAGGGAAGAAGAAAAGAAAAGAGTTTACAAAAGTAGTTTAAAAGTAAAGAAAAATAGCAGAAAAGACAAAAATATACAGCTAGGAAAAGAGAGGGATAGATAAGAAGCAAAATCGTAAAAAAAAAACTGAAAACAAGCAAAGGATGGGAAAGATATCAAGAGGATTAAACACCATGCCCAGACACAGGAAATGAATGAAAAACAAGATGGCCGGCGCCCGTTTCCGAGCGCGAAAGTCAGTTCGCGCGAGATTTTCCTCGCGATCTCGTGCGAACCTCTAGATTTCCCGCGCGATCTCGTGCGAACCTCTACTCGCAATGCGCTTACTGCGCGAGATTATACATAGCGGGCGGAAACGGAAATACGTCACGCAAACAAAATGGCCGCGCCCGTACTCGACCTTGGGGTAAATTCGCGTGTTGCGCTGCAAGCGGCTCGCGAATACTGCAAAAAAACTCGCGAAACAACAAGCCGCAAAAAAATAAAATGCTCATTCGCACGAATTGGCGGCTTCCGCGGTCGGTTTCGCACGACGCCGCGCCCCGCGAATAGCGCGAAAAAAACCGCAAAACGATTTCAGCAAAAGCAAAAGCAATGAGCAGGTGCAAAAGGTCAACCTCATGATTTGTAACGATTCTTTGTATTGCTTCCTGAGGGGGCCCTCCAGAATTCGGTTGCCTGCTTGCAACTATTGTGTGACCCTGCTCTGACCTTAACTGTATGCCACAAAGGTCCTGATTTACAGCTAAAGGAGCAGACAAGCAGGTGCCAGGCTGGAACTTTAAATTCTTTCAGTGACACATTAATTAGCCCCTAATTCATTATTGTCAGTTGGGGCAGGGCAGGTGTTGTAACTAATTTTGCAACAATGAAAGCACTTAGCAAGTGCAAAAGATCACTAATCAGGGCGCACTAAGGAAGCAGGTGCCAGCTAAAAAAATATTCTGTGACACATTAATCAGCCCCAAATTAATTCAGGTCACTTGAGGCAGGGAAGGTGTGCTTTGCTTTGCCGAAAATAATGTACACTGGACAACCAGAGGGTGTGGTGATGAAACAGAGGGTGGCATGGGTGGGCCAGAGGGTGGCATGAGTAGTCAGAGAGTGGCAGTGGTGACAGAGAGTGGCAGTGATGAAGAAGAGTGTCCCAAACAGGCTGGACATGTAGAAACAACAAGTTCGCAAAACTTGCGACCCGACAGGTAAGTTCGCAAATTGCGAAATTGTAAAAACCCTCGCGAACTGGCAGAAACACGGGCGAACACAAAAAAAAAAAAAAATCCGCAAATTCGCGGGAATTCGCGGATTTTGCGGATTGCGAATCCGCAAATCCGCAAAATTCACGAACGCGAGATCCGCAAAATTCGCCCATGCTTTACCCTTAGCATTACTGTCAACTAGGGCGACTGTACACTCCCGAATAGGGCTTAGTCCCTATGAAATAGTGTTCGGCCGTCCTGCGAATGTGTGGGGGGTTCCCAGGCCAGGAATGTTTTCTGATCTTGAGTACCCAATGTTGATTGATTATCTACATGACTTGACTGCTAAACTGAGGTTAATTCACCAACAGGTTTACGACGCATTGCCAACGCAGACGGAGGGTCCAGGCCACCAGCTCCAGCCCGGAGACTGGGTGGTGACGAGAAATTTTTCACGCAAGAATAATCTGGACCCGAGGTTCACCGGACCCTATCAAGTGCTCCTGGCCACGAGGACTGCCGTTCGTCTGGAGGGACGTAAGAATTGGGTGCATGCCACCCACACTAAACGAGTCCCCATCCCTTTGCCGGCAGACCCGTGGGTAAGGAGAGGCATTGCGTCAACGGAAACAGAAACATTGCCGGCGTTTGTGCCTTTCAGTGACGCACAGCTTGTTGGAGAATCCTCAGCGCAGCAGAAAGACACTGTTGAACAATTGTCATCAGAAAACTCAAGACCAGAACACTCAACTGATCAGCAGGACGCTGTCTCTTCAACGGATTCTTTGTTCGACGAGCAGACACGTCCTGGGAAAACCCGATACTTTTTGCGATCTCGCACTAAGGACAAATAAAATATTTTGCTTTGCTGAATTGACAACTGCATTATCCCGTTTTCCGTGATCAGTTTTGAACATTCGTATTATTGTAATTATTCCTGTACATATATATTGAGCTTCCTTCCTTGTATCTTTTTGCTTCCACAGCTGAGAGACTTTGTTTTTGCATATATACATATTGTGCATTGAAGGCCGTAGGGCCGCGCGCGTACTTCCTTCTGGATAGTAGGTCTTGACGCTAGGTTAAAGGCCGTCGGTTCCTGGGAACTCCTAGGGATTGACTATTGCTACACAGAACGAAGTGCGTCAAGAAACGTTGCGGACGGTCGTAGGGAATGGCATTCTCGAAGCTGAATGATTTGGAAGGAGCTAAGGCTCACAGACTCAAGCTGCAGCGACTCAGTCGTACCAAATGTTTCATATTTCAACTGTTTGTATTGTTTTTGACTGCTTCTGCATTATTGGCGGGTGGGGTGTATTACACGATGTCTTACTTCTTACCTGCTACACCTACTCCTACTCCTGACCCTAAACTTGTCTCTACTGTTTCTCCTCATTCCTTTCACATGTTACCGGAACACGAACAGGCTAGACGTGTAGAATTCCGCAACAATTCCTTTATTCAACTCCTTCATCAGCATCAGTTAGTGGTTAACACTACTAATTGTTGGGTGTGTGGGTTGATGCCACATACTACGGATAAGGGAATTCCATATCTGGTGTTACCGTATAGTTCCCAAGGGTCACCTCGAGCATTCCAAACAATGTTTCGAAGCGCACTGGGTTTCCACCCCATTCGAGAACCACGTTCCCCCTACTCTGGTCCTACCTCGTATCAAAAGCCTTTGTCGATAGCAATAGAGGATTTAGATAGCGATATCTATGATCCCTCGCTCATTCCCGAAGAAGAGGTACAAGCCTATAGAGTCCTAAGTAGAGGTGAATATAGTGTGTTTAGCAGCGAAAAGCAACTTAAAAGCTCGCCTCCAATATGGGTCGTACCCCACACTGGTAATTTTTGTCTCATGGGTCGTGGCCGAAGATCGAAAGCCCGACTTGGAGAGAGTGCTTGCACTGAAAATTACATGCTGCCGATGGTCTCGTCCCCTGTGTTTCTGGCTGCCAAGGGTACATACTTTATCTGCTATGATCGTGCATATGCATGGTTGCCCGCTGACTTCATGGGCTCATGCTTCATTGCAAATCTGTTGCCTCCGACGTTCACTGTAGATGCCGATTATCATAAGACTAGAGTTGTACGAGGCGTAATTAGCGAAGAGGATACTGCCGGTCAAGAGGCAGGAGACTTTTTCAAGGGTTTCCTCCCGTTTTGGGGACCTATGGTTAATAGTAGGAACCTGAGACAGTTGACTCGAGTGGTAGAATCGACAGCTAATATTACTGCCAGTGCCCTTGGTAATATCACCACAGAACTTCAGGCGGATAGACTTATGACGTTACAAAACCGTATGGTTTTAGATGTCATCTTAGCAGATCGAGGTGGGGTATGTAAGGTGATCCATTCGAGTTGCTGCATTTTTATTCCAGATAATGCTCCAACTGTCTATCAAGCCATCTCGAGGTTGCATAAGATCTCCGAATCCATACACGTGGATGTAGGGGATTGGACGCTGCTTGGATGGTTTTGGGGCCTGATGTCGACGTGGGGTTGGAAGATTCTGATGATCGTCGGAGTTGTTGTAGTGTTCCTGTTCACGTGTTGCCTTTGTGTGCAGTGTGGTCCTGCCTTATGTGGCCTCTGTGCTACGACGTGTATGAGACAGCCGCCTGTTACCAATGGGACTCGGTTGGACAGAGCTATGCTACAGCAACACCTCGATGGTCTGATGAATATCGAATATGATTCCGACACTGCCTACATGAGGGCAAAAGGAGCGTCTGAGGTTCCGTGACAATTGTAAGTGGTGCATTCGACTCGCACGAATATAGTCGAGTCTGGTATCTATGAACCGCAAATGACGAGTTTAGTGGGTGTACGCAGTTTCGCTGTGCTAACCTAAACCGTTCGTCTGTTACGTGGGTATTTCTATCTGCACCCACGGGTTCCATCTTAGATACGGCATCCATTTTGTCTCTTGCCCTCAAGTAGCCAGCGAACGGACGTTGTCCGCTTCGCGACCCTGGGACTCCCAAGATATTTGCGGAAGACACATGTTCTTTGTAAGTGTCTTTATGACGAGGGGGATGTTACTGTAAGGCAGATGGCGCCGCTCGAGGCTCATCTTGCCGCACGGACTTATTGTCTCAGCCGTGCATCTCATTAGGCACGTCCCTTTGATGCCTGTATCTCGTGTTTCCCGATACCTCCCCTTTTACACCCTTTCCGATCTCCCCACTGTCTCCGTCTTCCTCTGCACCTGTCCTTGTTCCTATTTCGATCTGTTTTACTGCTGATTGGAATTCGCTAATGGTGGGAAGATGGGTTTTTACAGTTGGGAACCGCCAAAATGTTTCCGCACTTATGTTCCGGACCTCATGTGTTTCAAAGTGACCAAAGCGACCCCTCTGGGGGATGATGGTGGGAACCGGGTTGTAAACTTTTGTGTATCATGTTGTCGTATGGGTAAAAACTGTATAAAAGGAGCGATCCACAGAACCAATTTGAAGCAGTCTCCCCAAGTTGCACGTGGTGTACTTGTCGTGACTTCTGTGTTCCCTGCAGCAAATAAACCTTGAATCTTTGACGCCGAAGGAAGTGTCCCGTGTCTCTGTGATTCGTACGCCGGAGCAGGTTACCCACGAAGGTTTCAGGTGTTGTGCCCTGGCACCGCTGGGTCTTAAAGAACCCAGTCCTTCACCCCAATTTTTGCTTTTTGCTTCACTGGTTTTCGACTTACTGAGGCTGTGGGCCTGCTAATCAGACCCCCAGCCTGCTGTTCTCTCTCTAAATTCATAATACATGTGCTATAGGTACATACCACAATTGGAAATGGACTCCTTGTTAGCCCCTGTACCATGCACTATAGGTGCTCAGGGCATAGGTGCCACCAAGGCCTACCAGGGGCTGAAGCATAGCTTTTGCCACCCCTGGCTGGTTCTTAAATTGACACAACTGGCTGATCGCTCAGCTGGGGCAAGTGGGTGTAATCACCCCTTGCTTAGATATAGTATACCTATATCTAAACCTATATCTGGACACATATAAACCTGTGAGCCACTCCTATGGAAGGCCTTATCTATCCTGGAGGCAGAGTGCGTGGTTTAATGTGAGATGGAGCTCTGGCATGAGCTGAGCCTGTCTGCAGCTGTCGGGAACAACTCCCTAAGCTGATCCGGGATAATGCCATACCATATACTCTTAAGTGCCTTATAATCCTCGCGGTTATATAGCAACTTTGGTTTGGCTTTATCAAAACATGTCGTGTAAGGTGTCATACGATTTGGAATACTATCCCCTCGACAGTTCTGTCGACAGGGATAGCATTCCGCCCCTCCAGAGGGAGAAGACATGTTACTTTACTGAAACGCGGTTGATTTTTAAAAGAGCCTCAGATCCACAAAATGGATGCTTCTGCCAAAGACACAAGTCTGACCTCCTGCTGCCGACCGAAACTCAGCAGAGGAGGCCTGGACAAAGGGTTTCCTGTCGCAGGGCGGTGTTACACCACCCCAGACAGGAGATAGTGGATTGTAGCAGGGAGGTTTGAAAGAAACCAGACACTGCCTGGGGAGCACAAGGCTGCCCCTTGCATAATCCGGCCAAACCGGTTCTGGGGCACACCAGCCCCAGTCCCAGCGCGGCCTGGATCAAAGGAAAGGGGTGTATCCACCCCCTTCCTGGGTCCCACCAATAGGAGGGGACCTAGCAGGTAATCCAGCCCCCTAGATTGGTATAAGAATGGGAGCAGTGCCAACGCACTCAGATTATCCTGATGAAACATTTGAAACGAAACTCTGGACCCTTCGACATCCTACTCAACGTAGAAGACTGAAGAATCTCCCTTGTGGTCAAGGAGTGACCACCCTGTGCAAACAGGCACCATCCAGCACCTCGACGTCTGCTTTGTTGCAGTTCCCCCCGGAACTCGAGCGACAGAGATCAACGAGATCAAGCTTGCCTGCCTTCTCCCAGCCCGATCCACAGTCCCTGCAGAGCTGAGACCCGTGGAGGCGACCGGAAGCGTGGGGCACGCCATCTTGAAAAGACCACGATACGCTAACCGTGCAGCCCACGAGTGACCCTCGAAGCTGTACACCAGGGTTTGAGAAGCCCCAACCCTGAGCCACACTTGCACCGAAGCTCACCCCTCTACACTCGACGAGTGCTGCGTGGGGCCCTTCTGCTTGCTTTGGCTCGACGCGTTGGCCCGGTCACTTGCCAGCTGGCTTGTGGCCCCTGTGCCGACGAAAACCTAAAACCGACTTGCGATTCTGGTTGCTCCAGAGTTGCACAAGCTCCTCTGAAAAGGAGCACCTGCTCTGACCCTCCTGGTCCGAGTGAGAAGCAATCTTCCGGTCCTGCGTGGATTGCTCTTGCCAAGTGTTGTTTGCTCCAATCTTGAAGCCGACTGCGCCGACGGTGAGAGCCTGCGCGGGACAGATTGTGACCCGCTCCTGGACGTCGCAGATGCCCCAGAGCCCACGTGACAGCGGAGAGAAGCTCCTTGACAACCACCTGATTGTGCCCGACATTGCCTGGTTCCGTCCTGGTTCCACCCTGGTCACTGCTGAGTGACCCAGACTCTGTCCCCTCTGCTTTCAGGTACTTTTCTACTCTGATCCACCCTTTGATCACACCGGACACTTCTCCTTCCCATCGCCTGCAGCATCTTCAGCTCCAAGCACCAAGGGCCAGATGTAGGTAGCCCTTTACCGATCGGAATCGGCCGAAAATACCGATTTTCGGCCGTTTCCGATCGGTAAAGAGCTATTGAGATGTAGGGGCACATTTTCGGTAATTTTACCGAATCGGTATCATTACCGAATCGGTAAATTTACCGATTCGGTAATATGTACTGAATCGGTAAAATAATTACCGATTCGGTAATATTTACCGATTCGGTAAAATTACCGAAAATGCAATGTAGGTAGGCAATGTACCTTCTGCACATGGCTTACAGAATCGGTATTTTACCATGGAATACAAATCCATGGTAAAATACCGATTCCGGTGTACATGCACATGTGTGCATGCACACCTATGTCATGTGACAGGCAGACCTGCCCTTAGGGCAGGTATGCTTGCCACATGGCACCTGTGCCTGTTTTGGGGGTGCCAGAGGGTGTCAAAGTGACCCTTGTGAATTCTGTAATTACCGATTCGGTAAATACCGAATCGGTAATGCCTAATCATTCCTATGGGCTTCAAAGCCCATAGCAATGAATGGGCATTACCGATTCGGTATTTACCGAATCGGTAATTAAAGAATTGTTAAGGATTCGGTAACGAATCCAGATGTTGGGACCTACATACCATTTACCGATTTTGAAATACCGAATCGGTAGGATTCGGTATTTCAAAATCGGTAAATGGGATTTACCTACATCGGGCCCCAAGAGCCTGCGTGTCAAAACCCAACGCCACTTCGACCCTATGCACCCGCTTCCTGTGGGTGAGGTAACATTGCAACACCGGTGTTCCCACACTGGTACACACCTCTAGGGTCTGTGTCTAAAGTTTGGTTCCTCTAGGTTCAGCGGAAGTGTCCTTAAACTCTATTTGTGTAACTTTTACGCACCATTGACTTTGCATTGGTGCAAGCCGCACTTTAAGTGCTGCACAAGAATCCCGCGGGCTTTTCCCGACTTCAGCATTGCTTGTCCCGACTGCTCCCAGCGATTCCCTAGGCCTAACCACTGTTCGATTGGTATCTCTTATACCACTTTTTTAATATATGGTTTGAGTGGCCACCCGCCCTCATTCATAATTGTGCAACTTTGTATGTTATACTGTGCTTTTGATTTAACGCTTGTGCCCCTTTGCTCATAAAGAGTACTGGGGATTAATTTAGAAATAAATACATATATTTTTATAATATATACTTGTGTGGTGTCCTTTCATTTGATATTACAGGACTGTGATTGGTAAAACAGCTCGCTTAACACGACCTCTTGAGTTAAGCCTTTAAGGCTGCTTAGTCTATGCTACCCTTAAGATAGCTTGTCTAATAAGGTTGACTTACAACCAGACACCATAAGGGATTGTTTGGACTGATACAAGGTGGTTCCAGAATTGGAAACATCATATATCAGGCCAACTTCTCACAGGCTTTATTATCTTTGAGGCTCCCTACCGCCTTTTCTATTTCGTCACCTGTGATATCTGATTCAAGTGTCTCCCTCTGTGTGTCTGTTAGTGTGGGCATTGTGATCTTATCTAGGAGAGCTGCTCTTCCGTCTTTACATAGGGTCTGGTCTTCCTTGTAGAGCTGCTCGTAGAAGTCTTTGAACACTTTGAGGATTTCTCTGTTTGCGGTCTGTGATTTGTCTTTGGCATCTGTCACTGCCGCTACCGCGTGTTGCCTTGCTTGCTTTTGAGGTATGAGGCAAGTGCTTTCCCTGCTCTGTTGGCGGTGCAAAGGTTTATAGCTTTATACTTGTTTAGCCATGTTCCCACCCTTTCGCTAAGAATCTTGTTCAGCTCGTACTTCTTTTTCGTCAATGTTGTGAGGGTGTTCCTGTCTTCTAGGTTGGCTATATGGCCCGTCTCCAGTCCTTTTATCTCCTTTTCCAGGTCGGAAATCTTATTGTTCCTCTCTTTATTTATTCGTCCTTTGATGGAAAGTATTTTACCCCTGATCGCTGCTTTTAGGGCATCCCATAGGGAACTTCTATCTGTTTCTGGGTTGTCGTTGAGTTCGAGGTACTCTCTTATGGCCTCTTCTATTTCTGCCTTAGCTGTTGTGTTCTTGAGTAGGTCATCATCAAACCTCCATCTGCGTGTTAGTCTTTCGTTATGTCTGCCTGATAGAGTCAGACTAATGTGTGAATGGTCTGAAATGGTCCTAGGGCCTATTTCCGTTTGGTCTGTGAGATGGGTGTGTGATTCTGAGATTAGGATGTAGTCGATTCTGCTATAGGAGTTTTGGGGGTGTGAGTAGAAAGTGTACTTTCTGCCGTCCGGGTTCTGGAGTCTCCAGGGGTCTTTGAGTTTAAGCCTCGCGCACATGTTTTTCAGAGTGTTCCCCCTTTGTGAGCTTTGGCTATGTCTTAGTGGGTGTCTGTCTATGGCCGGGTCGAGGACCTGGTTTAGGTCTCCCGCCACTATTAGAAGGGCTTCTTGCGGCAGTTTGCTCAGTTGTACTTCTACCCTCTCCCAGAAGTGTTTGTCGTCTGTGTTAGGCCCATAGATGTTGGCTACATGTATTGTCTTCTCTCCCCTGGCTAGACTTGTTATCAGGACCCTTCCTTCTTCATCAGTATGTGAGTCTTTTAGTGTTAGTTTTGACTTCTTGCTAATTAGTGTGATGACTCCGCTTTTTTTTTGCATGCTGGTGAGCCTATTGCTTCCCCTATCCAGTTGGCTTTGAGACGGCTTATGTCCTCCGCAGAGAGTTTTGTCTCTTGCAGGACATACACATCACTTTTTAGTTTGGCAAGGTGCTCGAGGACCTTCCTTCTTTTTACCGGATGATTGAGACCCTTAACGTTGAAGGACACTACTTTGATGTTCGCTGAGATGTGGCTATGCTGGTTGTGTGTCATTTTATGTGCTGTATCCCTCGCTTTGTGCCTGGCGATCTCTTGGAGGTGTTATCGGATTGTTCCGTATGTCGTGCCCCGTTTGTCCTGATGTCATAGCCTCTGTTGCGGTGTCGCCTGTCTGTGCTTGTTAGTAGTCGCATGTGTGATCTCCTTAGTGGAGATGAAGAAAGGAAAGAGAAAGAGTAGAAACAAAAGAGAACCCCATATAGCTGCACCCCTCCCTCCCCCCGAATCCCCTCCCCTCCCCCCCTCCCATCCCACCTTCCTCCCCCCGATGCTTGCTGAGTGGGAGTGCCTCGTTAGTACAGGCGGGTGTACACATAAAGGATATGGTGGATAGTCTGGCTTCTTGCCGCGGCTGGTTTCCTTCAGCTTCCTGATCGGTGATCATTATTTCGGCACTCTGGTGTAGTTGAGGTAGGTAGTTGTGATTCGAAAAGTCAAAGGTTGAGGTAGATAGTAGGTGAGGTAGCTGTGTTGTTAGGATGCTTGGTTGTGGCGAGCGTTAACTTTTAGTCTGATTTCTCTGCATTGTCCGGTGAAGCGCTTCTCTTTGCTGCTCCCGGGCTCTTGGTTTCCATTTCCTCTGTTGGTGGTCCTTGTAGGTATCTTCTTAGGTCTTCCGGGTCGTCGAAAAACATTGTCCTCCAGTTGTCTGTGACTTTGAGGCGTGCCGGGCCTGCGAAGCTAAAACTGAGGTTCTTCCTGCGCCGAGCGTCTCTTAGCGATAGAAACCCCTTCCTGGTCTCTACTGTTGGTTTTGAGATTTCCCACTTCAGATTTTGGTTTTTCCGGGTGAAGGTAAAAATGGCGTCTGTATGGTTAGATCTGAGCGGGCAGCAGATTATTGCTCTTGGTCCCTTGCCATGTGGAGGTTTTGCGGCTGGCACACAATAGGCCTTGTCAACTTCAAACTGCCTGTCAAATTTCAGGCCAGTCAGCTTTGGCAGCATTTCCTCTAGCATGGCCGCGCATGTGCCCGCTTTGTCTTCCGCACCTTCTGGGACCCCTAGTATAAGTATGTTGCCCCTTCTAGCCCGATTGTCTTGTTCCGCTAGCTGCTTTTGTATGGCTCTTGTTGTCTTGGAATTTTCTGTTAGGGCTTTGTTGTTCTTGATGGTTACATCTTCAATATCGCTTATTCGCACCTCCGCTGCTTCTATTCTCGTGTTGGTACTGTGTAGATCTGCTCTTATTGCTGTTAGTTCCAGCTGCATGTTGTCTATTGTTATTTTGTTTGTTTGGCCACTGCGTTGCCTTCATTTACCTTTTTTAGGATAGTCTCTAGGGTGATTGTGTCGTTTTTTTGTTTCAGTGGTGACTCCGGCGACTCTTTCCTATGTTTTTTCAAGTCATTATTGGCTTTCCCTTCATGTCCTGCCATTGTGCAGATGCCTCTACTAGATTGGAGTGTGCCTAGTCTGCCTTCTTTTTGGATTGACGCTAGGGCCTTGGCTGGTTCAGTCTTTGCAGTGGGTACTGTGTGGTGCGTTCTGTACCTACTTGGTTCTCTGATGTTCCTTATCCTCGTTTTCGATTTTGCACCTGGCAGCGCTTTTATGGTGGTGCCCCTTTTTCCTCTGTTGTCGGTGTTGAGCTCTGGACATTGAGCGCAGAGTTGGAGCTTCTGCTTGGGCCTGGCAGGGTGTTGAGTTTGCAGATGTGCTGCTTGCTTGGCGCTTCTTTCTACTTTGTACTGCTTGCCTTAGTGTGGGAGGCGGTGACGTCCCCCAGCGCTGAATTGACCCTCCTTTCTTGTGCTCTCCCGCTTCCAGGGGTGTCTGTGCTTGTTGGGTTCTTGTCTCCTTCTTTTGTTGCGCGTGATCGTGAGCGTACTATGCAGGTTGCCTTTCCCTTCGTTCAGCAGTACCCCTTTGTCCGCTTTTATATTTCTGCCCCTTATTGTTTCCCCCTTAAGATGGCTGCGCCCTGTGCTGGTTCTGGTTTCGCTTCCTTGCTCAGTTGACAATGTGTTGGCGGCTGTAGAGGCTCGTTTGCATGCTCCCCCGCTCAGCTCGTGTGTTGGTATAGTTGCTCTGGTTCTGCTCTTTGGGTTTGTGCAGTCTCGCACCGCCTTACACTCGTAATTGCCGTACCTACAGATTGCTGACAGTCTTCTGCCGCCCCTAGTTCATTATTTTGCTCTAAAATGGCCGCTTCCTATATTGCTCCGAAATGGCGCGCCCAGCGTTAGGTTTCGGTTTCGTTTGGTTCCGGTATTCCCTATGTGGGCCGGCGGTCGCGGGAGCCAGTTTGAGCGCCTCCGCTGGGGAGCTCGTGCAGGTCGCTGGCTACTGTAAGCGATGCCGGCAGACTGGAGGGGTGGTGGCGCTCTTTTTGTTAGGGGTTGCGCTCACCTCTTTACGGCTCTACTCGCGCTTGCCGCCCGCCATCTTGTCTGGGCTTCTGATTACCTTGTTTCGGGAGGGGAAGTTTCCGAAGATGCGTCTTTGGCTGCTTTCTCTGGAGGTTTCTTGAATGAAAGGGAGAATTAAGAAATGTTTTTTATGTAACAGTAACACATCTCTGTGAAAATACTCGAACTATTTTAAGGCATATTTATTCTGTATTACAAGGAAGTGATCAGTACAAGTAATAACAGAAAATGGCTCAGCAAAATTTTTTGATAAGTTCTCCTCGCAACTTTTGGGTGTCAGGTAATGAACCTGCAATGGCATGGGCAGAGTGGAAGGAGTATTTTGATAATTACATTGCAGCAATTGATGGGAACAAAAAAATGTGAGCGGATCAAAAGAAAAGGATTTGCCAAAAACTACTGTCAGTGGTGATATGAATCCCTATCTAACTGCATTAAGTGATTTAGATAAATACTTTACCCCAAAAGTGTGTATAGGGGTTAAAAGATATAAATTTTTTCAGCGTAAACAACTTAAAGGAGAATCTGTTGAAGACTTTGTAGCAGAATTGAAAAAGCTAGCAATTGATTGTAACTTTGGTCAACACCACGACGATTTCATAAGGGACCAAGTAGTAATGCACAGCAATAATAGCACTATACAAGATGGTTTATGGATTAATGGGGATAGTCCTTTAATAGATGTTGTTAATCTAGTGCGCAAAGCGGAAATGTCAGGAAGGTGCGCAAATGAAATACAGCAACCCAGTAATGAAAGAACTGAAGTTTGCAAAATTAGTCATAAGAGAGTTGATAAGAATAAAAAGTATGATCAAAAATGCAAGAAAAATAACTTGGATTGGAAACAGAATAGTTCTGAATGGCAATGCTATCGTTGTGGTAGCAAGGACCACATGGCAGATAGTAAAACATGTCCTGCTCTCAAACAAAGATGTATGAACTGTGGTATAATTGGTCATTTCGCGAAAAGTTGCAGCAGAAAAAAAATGAAAGTAAAATGCGTGCAAGAGGTCAGCACTAGCAGTACTGAGAGCGACGAAAATGATGAAAGCCATAAATCCCAAATTCTAAATCTCAGGGAAAGGAGATTAGTCCTGAACATCAATGAGAAAAATACAAAGGGTAAACCAGAGTGTGACATGTGTATTGGTGGAGTCAACGTGAGAATTTATGCGGATTCAGGCTCAGCTTTTACCATAATCAACCAAGATGTTTGGGTTAGTAAATTTAAAGATAAGATAAGTAAGTACTTATCCCCACTAGATATAAACCCAGAAAGTTTTACTGGTGAAAGGATCGACATACTTGGGTATAGATGGTTATTATTCGAATTTAAAAACAAGGGTGCAAGAGGGAAACTTTGTGTGGCAAAAGATGGCCCATCAGTCATTGGCTGGATGGATCAAGGGAACTTGCATATTATACTTGATCCAAATAGTGTCGATAAAGTCCTAGTTATTGACGAAGTGGCATCAATTGGGAAAGATTTACAAGCAAAATTTCGAAGGTTTTTAATGAGACACTTGGTACCCTGAAAGGATTTGAGCATGAAATTATTCTCAAGGGGGGGGCGTGGCTTAGCAGCATGCCGAGCTAGACGCAAGGCTCGGGAGCTCCCGGCCGTCGCTACCTTAATCCGCCATAAACTTCATGCCACAGATCTTAAAATCGCCACACGGATCCCGTACAGAGACGCTGAAGCTGCGACGCTGCCGAGAGAGGTCCACGGAACCGCTGGAACCCTATCTTTCGCGGGGTTTTCCTGGTCAGAGAAGGAGGAGGCGGCAAAACCAAGATGGCGCCCCGGGATCAGAGCTAGCCTCAGCCGGACACCGGACGACAAGGAGCGGAGCACGGTGGTGGACATCGCACTGGCACTGCGGGGCGCGGAGCAGGAGAGGGGGTGTTGCGGCCCGACAGTCCGCACGGACCGACCCCGAGTGACGGTGGAGCCGCTGTTGTGAGAGGAGGTGCTGGCGGCGAGGAGTCCGAAAGCCGATGCCGGGGGAGAACACCAAGCTGCACAGCGGACCCCGGCTGGAGCGGCGGCGACCCACGGAGAGCCCTAGGTGAGCGGTGGGAGTCCTCCTCCCCCCCCCCCCCCCCCCCCCCCTCCGCACTGCTCCTCGGCCGCGACCGCCCTTTACCAACATGGCGGCCTGACCGGCGGTCGGGGACCCGGGACTGCCTGGGGGAGACAGGGCCCGACGGGGAATGGCGTGCGCTGCCTGAGAGGGACTCCCCACCTACCCGCAGAGGACCAGGAGCAGCAGCGAGCGGCCCCGCGCACCTTACTCCGACGGGGCTGCTCTTTACCAACATGGCGCCCAACTGAGGCAACCCTGCGCCTGACAACGACGCAACCCGAAGGGGGAAAACATTGGTGCTGGCGCGGAGAGGGGGCGGACAGCAACTAGCGAAGGTGCCGGCGGACCCTGAGGCTCCTGGGTGCCGCCCCAGGGGAGCCCACGCAGGCAAACACCGGAGTGAGGTGTCTTGAGACGGTGGAGCCCGGAGCTGCGGGGGGGGCCCAGAAGAAGACGCTGCTGCCTCCGACCTAGATTGTGTCAGACCACAGACCCGGAGATCTGCTCGTCCCCCCCCCCCCCCCCCCCCCCCTCCCTCATCCACGTGGACCTTATCCCTCATAAACCAACTCTCCGTCCACGAATGATTGGCGGCCGCGCGGGATCCTCCTGGGGAGAGCCCAAGTGGCCCTTGAGACTTGGAGAGAAAGGCGGATAGCTGGCACAGCAGGGGTGCTGGGCGTCCAGCCGGCGGGGTGAAGGGAAAACCAACGGGCAGAGAGCGGAGAGCGGAATCACGTGGAGATATCCCGGGGCACGGAGTGGGCTCTGGCGGCTGAAACGCGCAATCTCGAGAAACGTACGGACTGCGACGACCAGTGCGCGGGGGGGGAGCGGAACTCACCGGCACCAGTGCGGTACGCCACGTCGGTGGACGACCATGAGAAAGAAGGATCCTATCCCTAGAGCCCTGAAGCAAGGCCCCATGGACAATTTCGCGACCTCCCGCCCAGGGAGGGAACACCCCAATGCTAATCAGGAAGGCTCTCTGGACACCGATAGACTCCTAGCGGCCATTCAAGCCTCAAGATCCGACATCCAGGAGTCGAGAGCGGCGCTGGAAGTTAAAATAGGTGAGGTGGGGTCCGAGGTTACCCTCCTCCGGCAGGACTTCCGGAACCTTTCGGCGCGAGTCACTGAAACTGAAACTCGTATTGGAGAGGCGGAAGACTCAATTACCACGCTACGCAAAGACATGGTGGAACTCCAAGCATCCCACAGACAACTCCTTTGGAAGGTGGATGATGCGGAAAATAGGGCACGCCGCAACAACCTCCGCTTTGTGGGCTTTAGGGAGGGAATCGAGGAGAACGATATGGCAGCTTTCCTCCACACTTGGCTGACCACGACTTTCCCGACGGCACGCTTCTCGGCATGCTTCGTAATCGAAAGGGCCCATAGGGCACTGCTGGAGAAGCCCCCGGAGGGCGCAAGACCTAGACCTGTGATTGCACGTTTCCTGAACTTTGCCAACAGAGATCTAATTCTTCGTGAGGCCAGGAAAATGGGGGAGATCCGCCTAGAGAACACTAACATCATGATTTTCCCGGACTATAGCCAGGAGGTCCAGAAACAGCGTCGCTCTTTCGACCTGGTGAAAGCAAAACTGAGGGCGCTAAAGATCACCTACATGCTGCTCTTCCCGGCGAAACTCAAGGTTATTTACAAGGACAAATCACTCTTCTTTACACACCCTGAGGACGCATGGCAGTGGCTGGAGGAGAGGCCTGTCCTCAATAGTAGAGAGGCGGCAGGACGCGAGGAATTGGACAGGTCGCTGAGAGAGAGAGTCAGCTGGGGCCTCCCACAACCACAAAGGCGGAAATCGAGGAGGCTGCACTCCCGCACGCCTGGGACACCATACCAAGCCCGCACATCCGCGGGGGCCAGAAGAGGGCGATCGGAATCACCGGGAGAATCCTCCACTGCGGGTGCACGAAGACAGGACCCTCGCCAATCGGCACTCTCAGAAGGGGACGGCGAGGATCGGGCGGAAGAGGGAATATCGGAACCTGAGGGGGTAGACCCCAGTGAGGAACGGGACTCGATGCACCCGCTTGAGAAGGAGATCCGCCATTTGGAACAGGACTTGTCCGGCAAACAGAGCGGAACTGACTCCGCTACGCAAGACTCACACTCATGAACACTGCAGAGTGGCATGCTAGAGAAGACGGCCGGGAGGCATGAAGACACGCAAGTTGACAGTACTTTCTTGTGTTTGTTATCTCTTCCTGGTCCAGTGTACATGTTTTTCTTTCCTTGAACTGGTTGAGACATTGGGCTAGAAGCGACACTGGAACTAGTGCTCTCACAGCCTTTCGAGTTGGGGTGAAAGGTGAGGGCCGGTTAAGTTGAGGGGAGGAGCGGGTGGGCGACAGACCGTCTCCCGCTGAAAGCTCGGTCCTATATGGGGATGAGGCTGGAAGGGGAGGGTGGTGGGGAGGGGGGGGGTCCAAGGGGGAACAGAGTTATCTTGAGTTGGGGGAAGGGGGAACAAGGTTGGGGGGAAGCCACAGTTGGGGAACACCCAAGAAAACATACTCTACCACGGCCACAGACACACCCACCGTATGCACCGCTAACAGCTAAGAATCAACACACACAATGGCAGGTACACTAACAGCGCAACCAGGAGAGGAAGAGGCGCTATCCATTTTAACGTGGAACGTTAATGGCCTCGGGTCGAAAGTCAAACGGGGTCTAGTGAACGCATATCTTAAGAGGCTAGCGCCGGATGTCGTTCTCCTGCAGGAGACGCACCTTAAAGGTGACAACTGTGCATTCATAGCGAGAGGTAGGCTCAGGGTTCTGGCACACGCAGGGTACACCTCGGACTCGAGGGGAGTAGCGATTCTGGTTAAAAAGTCGCCACCTTTCTGCGTCACGCACACATGGAGCGACCCACAGGGCACATATGTGGGGGTTCAAGGGATGTGGAGGAGACAGCGATACACTATAGTGTCGGTGTATGCGCCGCCAAAGCTCCAACCACGTACACTTCAAGCGATAGCATCACTCCTCATCGACACGGCGGACACCATACAGATAGTGGGAGGTGACTTCAACGACGTGATGTCAGACGAACTAGACCGTACGGGGATACCACGTAGAGGGGGACCACAGACAGTTCTGGCACAAACGATGACCACATTAGGACTCACGGACATATGGCGATGGAGACACCCCACACAACCCGCCTACTCCTTTTACTCGGGGGCGCACAAAGTCTTTTCCAGGCTAGATTATCTTTTTATGGCTAGGCAACACTTAACGGCGGAAGATGTAGTGGACTACAAGGCGAGGGGTATCTCTGACCACTCACCCCTTTACGCGAAAGAGGGGGGGGCGAGACGGAGGAGAGGAACTGAATGGCGTCTGGCGGCATGGGACATCCAATCCCCGGAACTTGCCAGCGGAGTCAGGGCGGACATTAAAGTGTACATAGCCGAAAATGAAGGGTCCGTTGCCTCTAAGATAACCCTCTGGGAGGCGATGAAGCCAGTACTACGAGACAGAATACAGGGCAGGCTGAAAGAGGCGAGACGGAGGCAGCAGGAGGAAGTGGCAGCCCTGGAGGCCTCCATACTGACACTGGAGGAAGACTATCAGGCACATAAAGGGGAGGACACGTTGCGGCGCCTGCTAGATACCCAGCGGACATATAGGGAGTTGGTCTCCAATGAGGCGAAGACACAGTCGCTAGCAACTCTACATCGTCTGTACGATGTGGGGGATAAGTCGGGTAGGCTCTTGGCCTGGCTCAGCAGGAGAGACAGAGATGCACGGTGGGTGGAACAAATCAAAACGGGAGATGGTGGTGTGCGCAACACCGACGCTGAGATAGCGGAGGCGTTCGCGACCCATTACGAGCAATTCTACACAGCTAGGGACCTAGGGGACGAAGCTGAGGCACTGCAATACCTGGAACAGACTGAGATACCAATCCTATCACCTGAGTCCAGTGCGGCCCTAGATGCCGACATAACGCTTGACGAGATTGCAGACGCCATAGCAAAACTGAAAACGGGCAAGACGCCGGGCCCCAACGGGTTCCCAGCGGAATTTTTCAAAAAAGCGTCGGACCTCCTGACCCGGCACCTTAAAAATCTCCTTACTGAATCTTTCCAACAGAACGCGCTGCCACCAGACCTCGCGCTGGCCACCATCGTGCCGATCCACAAGGAGGGCAAACCTAGAGAGGACTGTGCATCATATCGCCCCATTTCCCTCCTTAATATCGAAGTGAAGGTATTAGCGACCATCCTGGCAACACGCATGAGGGCGGTGATCCCAGACCTTATACATATGGACCAGTCAGGGTTTCTCCCGGACAGGGCGACAAAGCTAAACCTTAGACGCACCCATAACTGGCTGCAGGAGGTCAAGGGAAGGAGCGACCCTCACTGGTTCCTCTCCCTTGACGCAGAAAAAGCATTTGACGCGGTGCACTGGCCCTTCCTTATGGCGGTGCTCCAGCGGTTTGGCTTTGGTCCGGCGATCTGCGGCTGGATACGGCTCCTATACCATGCCCCGAGAGCTCGAGTGAGAGTGAACGGGAAACTATCCCGCGAATTTGAGGTCGCACGGGGCACACGGCAAGGGTGCCCGCTATCCCCCCTACTGTTTACACTTACCATCGAAATCCTGGCAATTAATATCAGACGGAACCCAAACATCCAGGGCTTTTCATTAGATACACCAGGGGCGATGCAGGAAAAGATATCACTCTACGCGGATGATGTGCTCCTATACGTCACCAACCCCGACGTAACAGTGCCAGAATTATTCCGGGAACTAGGCAGCTTTGGTTCGCAGGCGGGCCACACCATCAATTGGCACAAGTCGGTCCTATATGATCCGCAAGGGAGGGAGCAGTGGGGAAACATCCCAGACCGCCTGGTCACGACCTCCACGGGCTTTCTATACCTGGGGATATATATCACCCGAGATGAAAAACTCTCCTTCTCCAAAAATATCGACAGAATCATGGGAGACGCAGTGAGGGACATGGACAGATGGAAAAGGTTACCGCTCACGCTCCTGGGACGGGCAGCGATGTACAAAATGATCACCCTGCCCAAGTTCCTCTATGCACTCCAGAATGAATACTACCCGCTCCCGACCGATACGCTACGGAAGATACATGCAGATCTCCGTACCTTCCTATGGCTGGGAAAGCAGCCGCGAATAGCTCTACAGACACTCCAACGACACCAATATAGTGGGGGCATATCTCTACCGAATCTGGAGGCCTACTACTGGGCGGAACACCTGACGCCCATAAACGAGTGGATCCATGTCCAGGCGGACCACCCGACATATATGCTGGAAAGACACACACTAGCGAACAGAAACATTCTCTATTATTTGTATGGTGGGAGGATCGGGGCATCGCTGCTACCGGCGACGTCAATCACACTGAAGGCATGGCGGCAAGCCACCAAACGCATGGGCTGGGAGGGAAAGCTCACCAGACAAACACCACTGTGGCACTGCCGGTGGCTCCCGGAACTTGGTAAACTCAGAGGCTTCCAACGCTGGGACGATATAGGTATGTCCCACATAGGCGACATGATCTATAGGGGGGAATTGAAGACGTTCCAGGCTCTCAAGACGGAATTTGGGCTCAGCCACACACAACTGTTCAAATACATGCAATTGAGACACGCTTGGAGGGCACAAAAGCTACAACTCGCAGACATACCTGAGTATGCGCCACTAGAGGGTAGACTACTCCAGGAACACGTATTGGGTAAAGCGGTCTCCCTCACATATAAAACCTTGACAAATAATATGCTGGGCGACCTAGTGAGACTGAGGGGAGTGTGGGAGGCAGAGGTGGGTGAGATGGAAGATATTGATTGGGAGATGGTCCTTATGCACCCCCGGGAGGTGGCGATCAAGTCCAGGCTCCGCCTCATCCAGTTAAACGTGCTACACAGGACGTATTTTGATAGAGTGAAACTGCTCAGGATGGGGAAAATAGCAGACTCCACATGCTTAAGGTGTGGTAGTCAGCAGGGGCACTTCTATCACACCCTTTGGCAATGCACAAACATACAAAACTACTGGACAGACATCTTTACAGAGCTGGGGGAGGTTTTGGGGGTGGAACTCACTCAAGAGCCTAAGTTAGCCCTACTGGGCCTGACCACTGAAGTGGACCTGCCTCGCCCCCTGCTCATTTTTCTGGTTCTGGCGCTTGTAGTCGCCAAGCGAGACATTGCAAAATATTGGGGAGCAGCAGAATCGCCGACCCTTGAGGAATGGAGACGGGGGCTCGACCTTTACATGGCAGCAGAGAGGGTGACCTATAAAGCGAGGGGATGTCCCAAAAAGTTCCGAAGGGTGTGGGCCAAGTGGAGACAGTATCACGGTTTGGAGGGAGGGCAATGAGGAAGAGTGCCAAGGGGAAAAAGGAGGACTGGAATATGAACTGTGCAATACTGGGGCATGTGTGGACTATGTAGCCCAACAATGAGGTACCTCCGGTACATGAGACCCCGTGGGGAAACGGAAATGCTGAAACGGGCGGTTGCGAGGGGAGGGGGAAGGGGTGGAGTGGAAATGGTTGTTGATAAATTGGTGTATGTACGTGACCAAAGACTCTTGAAAACAACCCAAGGTGTATCAAGTGGCTGAACAGTTGACAAGTTGAAGGGGGGGGGGGGGGGGGAGTTGAGGGTTTAATGGGATTCAAGCCCACTTCACAAAAGCAGATATTTACTGTGATGTAGACTATCCACCCCGGCTAAATTGGTTTGCCTTCAACATACATCTTGCAAACGCCGCCCGACCTCCGGGGTGTGGGCTGAATGGCTGTGTGACAAAGTGTTTTTTTTTTTTTTTTTTTTTAATGCATATTGCCTCTCCCGCTTCTGGGACGGCGGAAAAATCGCATACCAGGCTGGTCTTTTCTGCAATAAAAATAATTTACAAAAAAAAAAAAGAAATTATTCTCAAGGAAGATGCTCTTCCTAAAATTCACAAAATAAGGATGGTACCTATTGTATTCCGTGATGAAGTTGAAAAAGAACTCCAAAAACTAGTTGAATTGGATGTGATTGAACCTATTGAGTCCTCAGACTGGATTTCTCCGATTTTAGTGGCGCATCGGAGTAATGGTAAAATCCGTTTGTGTGTGGACCTTCGCCACGTAAACAATAATATTCTTATCGACAGATTTCCCTTGCCAAAAATTACGGAAATGGTATCATGTCTGAATGGTTCGTCATGGTTTTCAACCATTGATCTATCAAAGGCGTATCATCAGATTTTATTATCTGGAAAATCTAGGAGGATAACCGCTTTCATTACGCCTTTTGGGTGTTTTCAGTACAAACACATGCCATTTGGGTTGGCATCAGCAGGCGCTGTATTCCAGAGACTAATGTACAATTTATTTGGAAATGAGAAAGGAATATCATTCTTTCAGGATGATATTTTAATTCACAATGATGGCAAGGACCAACATGACAAAGCACTAGAGAAAGTCTTGGGTATTTTAGAGTGTTAGGGTCTTACTGTTGAGTTAAGTAAATGTAAGTTTGCTGAAATAAATGTTTCCTTTTTAGGTCATACAATTTTAGCCGATGGTGTGAAACCCAAGCCCGAACTAATTAACATCATATTGAACATTCCATTTCCAAGCAACAAGGATGAGGTAAGGTCCTTTCGTGGGATGGCAGAGTTTTGTGCAAAATTTGTACCAAACTTTGCAGGGAGAGTGTTTAACATCAGACAACTTCTTAAGAAGCTTGCTAAATTTAACTGGGACTCACTGTGTGAAGAAGAATTTCAATATATCAAGGAGTACTTGAATAATATCCTCCTCTTTCAAACTTGAACCCGCGTTCA